>NC_069373.1:33215000-34465000 GCF_021730395.1 Mercenaria mercenaria | reverse complement strand
TGTGAACACAAGAATAACATGTCTAGTAAAAGATAGATTTTGAGTAAATTTAAGTTCAGAGAGCATTCGCTTAGCCGGGTATTTAATGTTGTGTTTTGCTCGGAACTTTAACTGAGTGATCAGAGAATATGTGTGTATTATGTTCTGTGAGGTATGTTGGTGGAGTACTGTGAGTATAATAATGTATAGGAAAACAGAGAGTTTCAGTGAGCGGGAATACGTTTGCACAACCGCGGGGAAAACATTGTTAGGCATTATGTTATTCCTGACAAGAACAGCAAGAACAGATTGACAACGATCATGCAAGCGCATATGAAAGTAACCAGTGTCAAGCGCCCACCATATAAACTTGTCCGAATGTAAAGTGTAGTCAGAAAAAAATAGAGAAGTAGATAGTGTACTTGTTTAGAATAACAGAAAAGTACAATAAGAGAAAAAATAGAATCCATACTGATATTATGTAAGCAAAATATATATAATTAGAAATATGATATAAACTGATACGTCGGTTACATGTTCAAATTACTCATATATTTACCAGGCAAAAAAAATGACTGTAAAATGAATAAAGGTACACGGCACTGAATTAGTTTATAGTAAAATGTTCGACAAATGTAGTATACGCTATTTCGTACGTAATTGTGATTTTAGAGGTCATTCATTAGTAATATACATGTATGAAATTACTTTAGCTAATAGGTGATGAATAGGAGGAGTCAGCAATGTGCATAGAATAGAAGAGAGGTTACTCGTAATAATTGTGATTTTAGAGATCATTCAAAAATTAATATACATGTATGAAATTAATGACAGAATTGAAGATACTCATCGCTTGTCTTACACGCACACGCATGTAATATAACCATGTACACATGCACACATATAATCATACCCGCCTGTACATCAAAAATATATATATACATTTACACTTACTCATATACACGTACATACGTGTACAACATACATGTACATACAAATACATGCATATGCACCCATACAAACTCATATACACTCTACCATATATGAAATTAATGCTATGTACACTATGGCTTTAAGCAGGAAAACATCTAAATATTCTGATGATACAATTCGTATTCAGTTTATCTCAGCAGGAAGTCAATATTAATTGAATGTGGAACTGACCATTGAAATCTGGACACATCGGAGGTGAATTAAATGTTATGAAAACAAATTTACAGTTTACCCGATTTTAAGACACAAGTACGACAATATCATGAATGTCTTAACTACTATAAAAAATATAATGATTTTAAATATTTTTAGCTGTTGTAGTAATCAAGCGTACATTCAATACAAATTCATGCAGTGAAAAAAATAAACTTCAAAAATGGACCAATGAGAATAATTTAGTCAATAACCTTGTATGTACTACTGAGTGGCTACCGGTACCGAACATATTTACAATTAGTTTGGTATCTATAGTTGAAAGTACACGTTCACACAATGTGACATCGAGACAATTAGTATATTATATGGTATACCTACGTTAAGATGCATGTTTAGGATTTTGATCAGGTATTTGTTTATAAATAACACATAGAAAAGAGATTTGAATATGAACAATACATTTTATATAAAAGAAATGTATTGTTCATATAAAAGAAATGAGAAAGGATAAATTATTCTTGCAATATTTATGCTTCAAATATACGCTAAAATTTGCACCATTTGCCGTTCTCACATTAAAAAAATAATCAAGGGGAGGATACCCCGACCCCCACATCACCTCTGCGTACTATGTAAAATGTCTCAGCTACGCGCCTGATATAACAGCGATATTTGCAAACATGTTTCCGTGAAGCAAATTTGTGTTATTGTCTATTAAAAGCAGTAGAAATAAAACCAAAACAGTACATATTTTACTTTACAAAGTTACAATAAGGCACCAACTAATTTTGTTGTTGATCACTTTTTTAGTATAGGACAACAAGAACTGGCAGTACAATATCCCTACTACCAGATGCAAAAATCCTATCGTTAAACTTGCAACCCTTGTCACCAGAGAAAATTAAATGTACTTAAAAAACAAAGACTAATATCAAACAGGGAATGCAATGGTGAAATTCAAACGGATGCTAAATGGAAGTACGTACATGAAGAAACTGTGAGGAACATAAATAACGATTGTGTTTGTGAGAGAGAATAGATGTTTCTTAGAATTTCAAGTAATCAATACTTATTACAAATGGTTGGTGTGAATCAAAACCAATGCCACAAAACTATTAAAGTATCACATGATGTAACTGTACCGAATATGAAACATATGTGCTGTGACTGCAAATGATTAATTGTAAAATTAATGCTATGAATTCTTGTTATGATACTCAGTATTAAGTTGAAATGTATGCCACCAGTTTTGAGTACGACATGCAGAAACTAAAATGAATATATACAATAAGATTAGTATGAAAGGTATGACCGGGACATATTATTTGCGATGTAATATCTTTGAGCCTTGATTTAATTGTCAGAATTATGTGAAAAGTTAACAAGAGGCCTAAATGGGCCTAAATCCTTCAACTGAAGAAAACCTTAACAATCTGACTTTGCTTCTAACTAGGGTTGGTGAAAATCTTTTAAGCTGGTCATTATTTTTTATCATGATCATTTTGCTGTCACGCACCAAAACACATAACCATAGGAAGAAATCATTTTAAGTTATTTCTTTTTCAACTCTAGTGGTCCCTAAAAGGGCCAAAGTGTCCCTATTTGACTATAAGACATAACATGGTAAAGGACCTTACAATGATGCTCCAGACAAGGTTTTATGAAGACCCATTCAGGAGTTAGAGAGGAATTTAGTAAAAGATATCTCTATTTTTAACTCTTGTTAAAGGACCTAATAAATGTTTGATAAAGATCCATCAAGCGGTTGAGAAGTATTCATTTAAGGGCATTTGTAGCTTTAGGTTTAGTGGCCCTTTAGAAGGCCAAGTGCCCCCATCCCTACCCACAATTAAAAAGAAATGGAGGGACCTTATAATGATGCTACGGACAGAGAATGATGACAATCCATTGAATGATTCATTAGAAGTAGTCATTAAAGGTAGTTTTAATTTTAGCCCTAGAAAGAGCAAACAGCCTCCGCTTGAATAAAATTGAAAGAGAGCCCTCCAATGATGCCACTGGCCATCTCTGATGAAGATCCGTCAAGCGGTTTCATGACAAGAAAGTATTTCTATTTGTAGCTCAGTTGCCCCTAAAGGGACAAAGTGCCCTTAATCAAACAATTTGAGAAAGGACCTTATACTGATCTCTAGACCAAGTTTGGTGAATATCCATCAAGTGGTTCATGAGAAGTCGTTTAAAGGTATTTTTATTTTGAAATCTAACAGCCCCTGAAAGGGACCAAATGCCCCCAACAGAACAATTTTGGTGAAGATTCTTATAATGATGCTACAAATCAATTTTGAAGAAGATCCATCGAGTGGTTCATGAGAAGAAATCATTTAAAGACATTTCTAATTTTAGCTCTGGTAACCCCTCAAAGGGGCAATCGTCCCCATTTGAACAAATTTGGGAGAGGATATTAAAATGATGCTACAGACTATGTTTGATGAAGATCCACCAAGAGGTTCATGAGAAGTTCTTTAAATGTTTTTTCCTATTTTTTTCTGCTCTGGCGGCCCTTAAAGGGGTCAAGATTAACCATTTGATCAAACTTGATAGAGATCTATCTGAAAATTCTACTGACCAAGTTTTGGTATAAATGTAACCAGTAGTTTCAGAGGAGAAGAATTTTAAGTACATTGTTGACGCAGGAAGACGGACGATGGACGCCGTACAATCCACCTATACTAATAGCTAAAAAGAGACATGAATAACACATTGTGTTACATGCAGAAATTGAACATAATATAAAAAATGTTGTTTTGTGAAAGAATACAGTTATTACTGAGAATATTTAATTGCAAAGACAATGTTATTAGGTATTGTTATAATGCTTAGTATTATGTCAAACTTAATGCCAACCGATAACAAAACATGGACAATCTTACTCAGTGTAATGAAAAGCTAGTTGTATTTGGCAAATACATGTAGAATAGTTACGACTAAAAACGATTTTAGATCTGTTTTTCATTGTTGATAATAACTATTGCGGTCAATGAGTAATTAAACTTTAATTTTTTTTGTTGTTGTTTAACACAATACTACGATAGGGTTTTACGAATATCCATCTGCAAATAATTTCGACCAATATGCCTAGTTTAATAGTCAATTATGTCTGTAGCGTAGTAGTTTAGTTAACTCTGAACAATTTGGACAGCATGGTAAAAAACTGGCAAATCAGTCCAAATCTTCTGATTTTTGAACACCTGCCCCTCACCACTGTTTGAAACCTCGCTTTTTCATGTGAGGAAGCAATCTAGCTGACACGAAGGAAGTCATATACCCAGGTATCCGCCCGTGCCAAAAATAATGCACCTAGAGTCCTCCTCTACAGTGACAATAAAGTTGCAATATGGCCTATAATATTGTGTCAGTTTGACGATATTAAAACCAAAACCAATCCTCCTTTAAATAATTTCAAAATGAGTACAACGACTGTAATTACTGTTTAAGAGCTCTTGCCCTATTTTCCATATACAATTGTAATAAATATTATCTTGCTCTATGTCCAATTTTGTAAATTTACAGTGCTCTATGTCCCGATAGAGCAATACACCTTTTACATTTTTTTTTTCAAATTTGCTCTATCTCCAAAGTGAAAAATGTATAATTGCAGAAAAGTAAAAACGAAAGGTATTTGAAAGCATTTACAATCTGAAAGAACTAAACGCAAGGAACAAGTTGATATATTTATCATCTTTTTCGCCCAGACATAAAGAAACTAGACGAGAGTTAAACTTTGGAAGCGATTTTCGCCACGTTTAAAAAATGGTAGATAGAGCATCGTTCCACTCACGCGACGATATAACAACACTGAATCCAAGTACGGGGAGAATATAACAGACGAATTGCTTCAAAAACAAATACCTTTTAATTAATTTTGAAATACAAAAATGGGTAAGGGGTAGATAAAAAGGTAGGGGTGTTGGAGAAAAAAGGACGCATGCACACACGCACGCACGCACACACACACATACACACACAGACCAAAAGCGCGTAAATGCAAAAGAACGATGGGGGAAGGAGGAAAGAATCGCCAACAACAAACTATCTTACTCTCAGCTATGAAAAACTATGCACTTTTATGTAATAACATTTTTCTCGTCTGGTAAGGATGTGTTTCTTAAAGGAGAACGTTTTCGCATATATGAAAATTCTGAATTTTATGTTGGAAGTTTGTGTACAGGATTTATTCTAGGGGGTAATGGGTATTTATTGGCATTTGACATCGACAATGATGTGTGGGTAAGAGGTTTTTAAGAAATACATAATGACAGATTTTATTAACTATCACAACAGCAATCTTTAAGTGCCGTGTGGCGGCTGTAAAAAGTCTCCACGTGCTTGGATTCAGTGCTGTTATATTTTCTGGTCCTTTGGGATCATGGAGTTCATTCATTATTTGTGCAGTAGAGTTCCACTTAAGCCGGTGCTAGGGCACGTGAGGTGTTGCACATTTCATTACCTCTCATGAACAGACTCAATCAAACCGAGTCTGCTATTGTTCTGCTTGGTTGCATTCCATGCATCCAAAGGATCTTTTTACAGATTTTATTTGTTTGTAACTGTTTATGGTTCCTGTGCCGATACAGAGAAGACTGTTTTTATTCAAACAATCTTTAAAAGAAGAAGAAATGTTAAATTACAAACGCTGTAGTGGAAATACATGCTCCCGTCCACGCCCTCTAGCCTCGGGTTGAGCAGAAATCAACATTTACACATGATACAAGTACAACAAGAGCTCCGCCAAGCGGGGCAATATACGCCCAAAGGGTTATAGCAGAGGAGGATGGGAGCAAAATTTAAAGAACTGTCGAAGCCCAAGGACAGGAACAACAAAGGGAAGAAATTCCACAAAAAATCATTACCGGGTAAAGATATGTCAAAATACATATAAAAAATGGAAGTACCATCCATGTTGTACCACAGAAAAGTGGTCTCGGGTTTTCCCTACGGCCAATAATAAAAAAGTTACAAAACTAGCTATTTATAGTAACATAAAATGGAAGTAATTTAAAAAAAAAAACATTATACATTATTGTTAGTGAACAAAAAAGGGATCTGTCAAATAAAAACAAGAGCACCGCAATGTAGAGCGAGCAATATATACACGAAACAAAGTTCAAGAGTTACAGAGCGGTCACGAAACTGATATGACCTTTGACCCCAAGTGTGACCTTGACATTGAAGCAAGCCATCCAAAACATGCGCTCTGCACAAAAATGATCTTGTATGTTTATATAAATGCAATCCTTAAGAACCTAAAACGCATGTACTAAATGCCTTTGCAGGAGACAGAACAAGGGAAACACCCTTAAGGGCCCGACGAAACAGGCCAGACGACAGAAATCAAAACTGTGCAGCCCTTTACTATGGTGGTGCCTGGCTCAAAATTTTGATGTCGCCATAAACTGCCCCGGACTGTTCCTGTGGGACGGCGTTCAACTTTCTGATGCTGATATAATCTTGTAAAGAACTAGTCGAGTTAATATGCGTATTTCTTGATGACGTTAATGAAAAAATCATTTTTGACTAGGAACCTTGCTGCATTTAAATAGATGGAACAAATTAATTTAATAGTATGTGTACGTAAATTAAGTTAAGTCGCTCAGTGTATTTCAGACATGGCGTATGACAGGCTGATTAAAGGTTTAAAATATGTTTATGTCAATCAAATATTAAAGAAATTTTCGCTGATTTAAAATTTCGACTGCTGTAGGGAAATGCGGCCATATAGGTTTCAGACATTGCTTGAAGAAAACGAGATTTATGGTCCTTTGTACTTGTATATATTACATAGGTAGTGTTTTATTCCATTTTCTGTGCAACAAGAATCAAGTTTCAGATATGGATTGAAGGCTTTTAATAAAACATGGTATTAATGGTAGCTGTTACTGGAAAATGCGGCTGTGCAAGTTTCAGAGAAACAGATTCAGGATAACAGGCGTTTTGCTAGACTTACACAGTCTGTTGAGATTAAACATTTGCCATTTTATTTTATTTTTTTTTTAAATATATATCAACTTTTCTGTGGCTCCCTTTTACTGTGGCTTATCTCAACAGAGAGACAGAGGCTAGAGATATTGTAAATTTTATCAGAAAGTGGTATCAGAGAGGATTTTATGGCCAAGTGCTTTACATTTAATGACTCTAACGACTGATGCCAGTCTAGCGTTTGGCCCTTAGTACTTACATTGTATACTATTATATGGTATTTCTATGTACCTTCAATAGCATTTTAGGATCCATTTTCGCTATAGGATATTGTGACAAGGCTTAATACATATATAGCTTCTTGGAAACTGGTGCTCGGGATGCGTTCTGATCACTGGTGGTCAAGGTCAAGGTCACTATTACTAAAGGAAAGAAATTGTTTTTGCTCAGTAACTTAATTAATGGAAGGGTATTGGGATCAAACTTGAAATTAATGAAGTTTGCATGAAGGCCATTGTTTAGATGTATTTTGGATTGCTTTGGTATTGTTACTAAAATAGAAAAATGGTTTAATAACTTCAGTTAGGACTGAGTTAAGCAGATAAAACCTGGTAAATAGGTACCATTCACACGGGCCAATGATTTTTTTTTTCATTTTGGATAGTCCGAGTCAAGATCAATGTTACTAAATATAGAAATATGGATTTTGATCAATAATATAGTACAGAACAAGAAACTTTCAAAGAGATTGACATTCAGCTATATCTAAGTGTTTTTATAGGCAGATAAAGGCGAAACTTTTAATCCGGTTGGCCGTTTGGCGGGGGGGGGGGGGGGGGGGATACCACTTGTTAGTGTAGTTGCGAATTCCTATTAAGAGTTTATCCGATTAAAGTTAGTGGACCGATATTTAACCCCTGTGACCCCTTTGAAATTTATGGTTTGATCTATATTTTGAGGGGTCACACTGCCGATTCGGTTCACTGGTTAGGGCAGGTTGCTCTGTAAATATTAATTTGTAACTCCAAAGGCATGCCCTCATCTGTGAAAGCTAAAACAAATGGAATAGCCAGTATCATATATATACTTTTTCACATGCAGCGTACAGTAACATTAACTCAGTACATCATAACGTTTCTCCAAATTGATACCGTCACCCTGCCCTAATCAGTGAATCGAATCGGCAGTGAGACCCCTCAAATTGTAGATCAGACCATAAATTTCAAAGACATATCTTCAATGGTAGAGAGGGGCAAACAAAAAAGACACATCAGCCTGATATTAAAACATGCTTGTAATGCGATTTCTATATTAGCTGCGTTGAGTCGTATACAAATGCGTTTTGTGAAAAGCTGATAAAAGATTAACAAGTGTAATATAGCTTTCATGCGCAACCTACAGTAACATTTGCTCTGTAAATATTAGTTTGTAACTCCAAAGTCATGCCCTCCTCTGTGAAAGCTGAAAGAGATGGAACAGCCAGTATCGTATACATACGTTTTTTTCAAATGCAGCGTATAGTAACATTAGCTCTGTAAATCACAACTTTTCTCCAAATTGATACCGTCACCCTGCCCTAACCAGTGAACCGAATCGGCAGTGTAACCCCTCAAAATATAGATCGGACCATAAATTTCAAAATATATCTTCAATGGAAGAGAGTGGCAAACACAAAAGTCACAGAAGCCCGATATCAAAACATGCTTGTAATGCGATTTCTGTATTAGCTGCGTTGAGTCGTATACGGATGCGTTTTGTGAATAGCTGATAAAAGATTAACAAGTGAAATATAGCTTTCATACGCAACCTACAGTAACATTTGCTCTGTAAATATTAATTTGTAACTCCAAAGTCATGCCCTCATCTGTGAAAGCTGAAACAAATTGAACAGCCAGTAGCATATATATATTTTTTCAAGTGCAGCCTATAGTAACATTAGCTCTGTAAATCTTAAAGTTTCTCCAAATTGATACCGTCACCATGTGCTAACCAGTGAAGCGAATCGGCAGTGTTACCACTCATAATATCGATCAGACCATAAATTTCAAAGACATATCTTCAATGGTAGAGAGGGCTAAACACAAAAGTCGCAGCAGCCCAGTATTTAAACATGCTTGTAATGCGATTTCTATATTAGCTGCGTTGAATCGTATACGGATGCGTTTTGTGAAAAGCTGATAAAAGATTACCAAGTGGAATAAAGCTTCCATACGCAACCTACAGTAACATTTGCTCTGTAAATGTTAATTTGTAACTCCAAAGTCAAGTCCTCATCTGTGAAAGCTGAAACAAATGGAATAGCCGGTATCATATATATACTTTTTCAAATGCAGCGTATAGTAACATTAGCTCTGTAAATCATAACTTTTCTCCAAATTGATACCGTCACCCTGCCCTAACCAGTGAACCGAATGGGCAGTGTAACCCCTCAAAATATAGATCGGACCATAAATTTCAAAATATATCTTCAATGGAAGAGAGTGGCAAACACAAAAGTCACAGAAGCCCGACATTAAAACATGCTTGTAATGCGATTTCTGTATTAGCTGCGTTGAGTAGTATACGGGTGCGTTTTGTGAAAAGCTGATAAAAGATTAACAAGTGTAATATAGCTTTCATGCGCAACCTACAGTAACATTTGCTCTGTAAATATTAATTTGTAACTCCAAAGTCATGCCCTCAACTGTGAAAGCTGAAACAAATTGAACAGCCAGTAGCATATATATATATATATATTCAAATGCAGCCTATAGTAACATTAGCTCTGTAAATCTTAAAGTTTCTCCAAATTGATACCGTCACCCTGTACTAACCAGTGAAGCGAATCGGCAGTGTTACCCCTCAAAATGTAGATCAGAATATAAATTTCAAAGACATATCTTCAATGGTAGAGAGAGGCAAACACAAAAGTCGCAGCATCCCGATATTAAAACATGATTGTAATGCGATTTCTATATTAGCTGCGTTGAGTCGTATACGGGTGCGTTTTGTGAAAAGCTGATAAAAGATTAACAAGTGTAATATAGCTTTCATGCGCAACCTACAGTAACATTTGCTCTGTAAATATTAGTTTGTAACTCCAAAGTCATGCCCTCCTCTGTGAAAGCTGAAAGAGATGGAACAGCCAGTATCGTATACATACATTTTCAAATGCAGCGTATAGAAACATTAGCTCTGTAAATCTTAAATTTTCTCCAAATTGATACCGTCACCCTGTACTAACCAGTGAACCGAATCGGCAGTGTGACCCCTCAAAATGTAGATCAGAACATAAGTTTCAAAGGCATATCTTCAGTGGTAGAGAGGGGCAAACACAAAAGTCACAGCAGCCCGACATTAAAACATTATTGTAATGCGATTTCAAATTGATACCGTCACCCTGTGCTAACCAGTGAACAGAATCGACAGTGTGACCCCTCAAATTGTTGATCAGAACATAAATTTCAAAGACATATCATCAATGGTAGACAGTAGCAAACACAAAAGTCCCAGCAGCCCGATATTAAAATATACGATTTCTATATTAGCTGCGTTGAATCGTATACGGATGCGTTTTGTGAATAGCTGATAATTGATTAACAAGTGTAATATAGTTTTCATACGCAACCTTAAGTAACAATTGCTCTGTAAATATTAATTTGAAACTCCAAAGTCATGCCCTCATCTGTGAAAGCTGAAAGAAATGGAAAAGTCAGTATCATATATATACTTTTCCAAATGCAGCGTATAGTAACATTAAAGGTCCATTACTAAGGGAAAGTGAGTTGGAAAATTTTTTCATAGCCAGTGCATAGACTTCTGCAAGACACTAAATAATGAAGATTGGCAGGTCAAAATTTACAAAAGGTCTTTGGAACTCAAAGAAATGTATGTGTATTATGTTGAAATTTCAATGAATCGACAGAATGACCCCCCCCCCCCAGGTCTTTTTAACTTTCTTTATGCTTCATAGAAAAATAATTGTACATATACTGCGATTTATTTCGAATTTTTACATACCAACTTTCATTTTCCAATAAAATGAAATAGTTTCTGTGCTTTTTAAAAGAAATTAAAATGTTCACTTTCCTTAGTATTGGACCTTTAACTCTGTAAATCTTAATCTTTTTCCAAACTGATACCGTCACCCTGTGCTAACCAGTGAACCGAATCGACAGTGTGACCCCTCAAATTGTTGATTAAAACATAAATTTCAAAGACATATCTTCAGTGGTAGAGAGTGGCAAACACAAACGTCGCAGCATCCCGATATTAAAACATGATTGTAATGCGATTTCTATATTAGCTGCGTTGAGTCGTATACGGATGCGTTTTGTGAATAGCTGATAAAAGATTAACAAGTGTAAAATAGATTTCATACGCAACCTTCAGTAGCAATTGCTCTGTAAATATTAATTTGTAACTCCAAAGTCATGCCCTCATCTGTGAAAGCTGAAACAAATGGAATAGCCAGTATCATCTATATACTTTTTCAAATGCAGCGTATAGTAACATTAGCTCTGTAAATCATAACTTTTCTCCAAATTGATACCGTCACCCTGCCCTAACCAGTGAACCGAATCGGCAGAGCGACCCCTCAAAATATCGATAAGACCATAAATTTCAAAGACATATCTTCAATGGTAGAGAGGGCTAAACACAAAAGTCGCAGCAGCCCGGCATTTAAACATGCTTGTAATGCGATTTCTATATTAGCTGCGTTGAATCTGCGTTGAATCGTATACGGATGCGTTTTGTGAAAAGCTGATAAAAGATTACCAAGCGTAATATAGCTTCCATACGCAACCTACAGTAACATTTGCTCTGTAAATATTAATTTGTAACTCCAAAGTCATGCCCTCCTCTGTGAAAGCTGAAAGAGATGGAACAGCCAGTATCGTATACATACGTTTTTTTCAAATGCAGCGTATAGTAACATTAGCTCTGTAAATCATAACTTTTCTCCAAATTGATACCGTCACCCTGCCCTAACCAGTGAACCGAATCGGCAGTGTAACCCCTCAAAATATAGATCGGACCATAAATTTCAAAATATATCTTCAGTGGAAGAGAGTGGCAAACACAAAAGTCACAGCAGCCCGACATTAAAACATGCTTGTAATGCGATTTCTGTATTAGCTGCGTTGAGTAGTATACGGGTGCGTTTTGTGAAAAGCTGATAAAAGATAAACAAGTGTAATATAGCTTTCATACGCAACCTACAGTAACATTTGCTCTGTAAATATTAATTTGTAACTCCAAAGTCATGCCCTCATCTGTGAAAGCTGAAACAAATTGAACAGCCAGTAGCATATATATATTTTTTCAAATGCAGCGTATAGTAACATTAGGTCTGTAAATCTTAAAGTTTCTCCAAATTGATACCGTCACCATGTGCTAACCAGTGAACCGAATCGGCAGTGTGACCCCTCAAAATGTAGATCAGAATATAAATTTCAAAGACAAATCTTCAATGGTAGAGAGGGGCAAACACAAAAGTCGCAGAATCCCGATATTAAAACATGATTGTAATGCGATTTCTATATTAGCTGCGTTGAGTCGTATACAAATGCGTTTTGTGAAAAGCTGATAAAAGATTAACAAGTGTAATATAGCTTTCATGCGCAACCTACAGTAACATTTGCTCTGTAAATATTAGTTTGTAACTCCAAAGTCATGCCCTCCTCTGTGAAAGCTGAAAGAGATGGAACAGCCAGTATCGTATACATACGTTTTTTTCAAATGCAGCGTATAGAAACATTAGCTCTGTAAATCTTAAGTTTTCTCCAAATTGATACCGTCACCCTGTACTAACCAGTGAAGCGAATCGGCAGTGTGACCCCTCAAAATGTAGATCAGAACATAAGTTTCAAAGGCATATCTTCAGTGGTAGAGAGGGGCAAACACAAAAGTCACAGCATCCCGATATTAAAACATGATTGTAATGCGATTTCAAATTGATACCGTCACCCTGTGCTAACCAGTGAACCGAATCGACAGTATGACCCCTCAAATTGTTGATTACAACATAAATTTCAAAGACATATCTTCAGTGGTAGAGAGTGGCAAACACAAACGTTGCAGCATCCCGATATTAAAACATATGCTTGTAATGCGATTTTTATATTAGCTGCGTTGAGTCGTATACGGATGCGTTTTATGAATAGCTGATAAAAGATTAACAAATGTAATATAGTTTTCATACGCAACCTTCAGTAACAATTGCTCTTTTAATATTAATTTGTATCTCCAAAGTCATGCCCTCATCTGTGAAAGCTGAAACAAATGTAATAGCCAGTATCATCTATATACTTTTTCAAATGCAGCGTATAGTAACATTAGCTCTGTAAATCATAACTTTTCTCCAAATTGATACCGTCACCCTGCCCTAACCAGTGAACCGAATCGACAGTGTGACCCCTCAAAACATAGATCAGACCATAAATTTCAAAGACATATCTTCAACGGTAGAGAGGGCCAAACACAAAAGTCGCAGCAGCCCGGTATTTAAACATGCTTGTAATGCGATTTCTATATTAGCTGCGTTGAGTCGTATACGGATGCGTTTTGTGAAAAGCTGATAAAAGATTACCAAGTGTAATAAAGCTTCCATACGCAACCTACAGTAACATTTGCTCTGTAAATGTTAATTTGTAACTCCAAAGTCAAGTCCTCATCTGTGAAAGCTGAAAGAAATGGAATAGCCGGTATCATATATATACTTTTTCAAATGCAGTGTATAGTAACATTAGCTCTGTAAATCATAACTTTTCTCCAAATTGATACCTTCACCCTGCCCTAACCAGTGAACGAAATCGCCAGTGTGACCCCTCAAAATATAGATCGGACCATATCACTTGTAAGATATTGTACATGATACAACCTATCGTGTTGGTTTCTTTCACAATTTCAAAGACATATCTTCAATGGAAGAGAGTGGCAAACACAAAAGTCACAGCAGCCCGATATTAAAACATGCTTGTAATGCGATTTCTGTATTAGCTGCGTTGAGTCGTATACGGATGCGTTTTGTGAAAAGCTGATAAAAGATTAACAAGTGTAATATAGCTTTCATGCGCAACCTACAGTAACATTTGCTCTGTAAATATTAGTTTGTAACTCCAAAGTCATGCCCTCCTCTGTGAAAGCTGAAAGAGATGGAACAGCCAGTATCGTATACATACGTTTTTTTCAAATGCAGCGTATAGTAACATTAGCTCTGTAAATCTTAAATTTTCTCCAAATTGATACCGTCACCCTGTACTAACCAGTGAAGCGAATCGGCAGTGTTACCCCTCAAAATGTAGATCAGAATATAAATTTCAAATACATATCTTCAATGGTAGAGAGGGGCAAACACAAAAGTCTCAGCATCCCGATATTAAAACATGATTGTAATGCGATTTCTATATTAGCTGCGTTGAGTCGTATACGGATGCGTTTTGTGAAAAGCTGATAAAAGATTGCCCGTGTCGGTTTCGAAGTCAGTTGCTGAATTTGTCTCTGTTCACACTGTGACATATATAGTTCTAACCTTTATCTCCATAATTCTTCATTATTATTATTTAATATTTTGATATCTTAGTACATGATTTTCACTCTATCAGTCTGTAGTTATTTCATTAAAGATATCACTTATAAATATTATACATATACAATATTTATATTCTGTGTTGTTATATATATATCATCATTAAACATTAACCTCTTTTGCTACTCTTGACCATACCTTATTGGCATCTTGGCATGAATTACCAGGAGTATCATTTATTTACCAGAGAACTGTTTCACATTTAGTGACCTTCAAGAATCTGAGAAAAGTTTGGGTGAAAACGGGGTCAGCCCATGCACTTGAGCCCATCCCATCCCACGAGCCCATCCCTGGTTTTCCAGGATCCCCATAAATTGAACATCAGCTTGATTAAACTGAACATTCACTAAAAGTTCAATTGAACAATGGAGGTCAGCTAAGGATAGTAAGGACACAATCTATAATAACAATTCCCAAAGAAGATTAGACCCGCCCGCTTAGCTCAGTAGGGAGAGCGTTGGTCTACGGATAGCGGGGTCGCGAGTTTGATCCTCGGGCGGGGCGTATGTTCTCCGTGACGATTTGATAAAAGACATTGTGTCTGAAATCATTTGTCCTCCATCTCTGATAATTCATGTGGGGAAGTTGGCAGTTACTTGCGGAGAACAGGTTTGTACTGGTACAGAATCCAGGAACACTGGTTAGGTTAACTGCCCGCCGTTACATAACTGAAATACTGTTGAAAAACGGCGTTAAACCCAAAACAAACAAACAAACAAAGAAGGTTATTTGCTGCGAATATTCAATTATAATACAGTTATATTCCAGCAGGTAAATTAGTCGTAAGTTTTAAAACAAAGTGTTAATAGAAACTGTTGACTGTTGATAATTCGATTACAGAAGAAAAACGGTGGTTTTCATATAGTTAACCATTTTCTTCAGTGGAAATTTCTAATCGAATTTCAAATATGATTAATGATGACTAATTCATTATTCTCCAGAGGACCGGTATCTCATTCTGTTCGACCTGCAGCAAGTAAACAATACAGGTTAATAGATAATAAATTATGGCATGGTCTGGTCTGGCCTGGCCCGGTCGAAAATTGGACACATCGAGCCAGGCCAGACCGGGCCGGGCCAGGCCATATATCAGAGCATGCCACTGCAAGCTCTTCTTGAAAAATGTTAAAACTCGGAGAAAAGTACTGGAATCAGGGGCGGATCCAGTATCTTTCTCCGTAGGGAGGGGTTGGAGGATCCAGATGGGGGGAGGCCTTCCCACTGGTGAGGGTACGGGGGGCTCCCGGAAAATGTTTGTTTCTCGGGGTAAGCGGAGAGCGAATTTCGAGTGTTTTAGGGTAAAAAAAAACAAGAATCTGAATCCCATCAAACATTTAATTATCAATTCGAAAATTAGAAATCCAATATTATTTAGCAAATTTTCTCATGATATGAAGACGAGCATAGTGGGGGTACGGATGAACAAGGACGAACAATGAGAATATACCATTTTAAATCACCGTTAGATATAGGGGTGTACCGTTCTAGACGAGTTCGTTTATCTTTATACACAGCAAGTTATGTTCTGGATTCTCGGTGTCGCAGCACGTTATTATATGAGTTTTGTACTGTTTGTTCAACTGTAAGAGTGCAGCGAATTCATTTATTGGAGAGGTCTATCAAGACCTCTCCATAATGTTGTCTTTCAAACTAGGAGAATTCAGACTAATCTACTAATTTTACGGCGTTAGATTTCACTTTCTAGCGCAAATTACGGTGAGCCAGTCTAAAATGGTACAATGCGCTTGCGCACAAGTAAGTTTTAAAATCCTCTTGGACGAAATTAAATATTCGTTTAAAATAAAGAAATATGGTGTTATACTATTGCCATGAATGTTGGAAAGATTGCATATGAATTGAATCATGTTAAAATGTATTTCGTTCAATTAAATGAACTGATTGTTTACCTAGACTGGTCCCCTGCGAACTTTTGAATGGGAACCAATATTGGACAGGGAACCAGATTAATTGTTTAACTGGCGGGTTCGTTTGCCACATTCGGAAGATCTTCCGGAATAAGAAGAGTTCTTCTGAGCTTCTGTGTCTTCCGCCCGATGTCGATGTTAATCACGTGATCAAAACATGGTGGCAATTCGACATATATATACCTTACAAACGGAGTTATAAACTAGAACAAGTAAAATGTTTGGAATTTCTTTTTCAAATAGCACATTAACAATAAAAATCTCTTAAAAATACATTTGAAAAAAGAATGATACATTTTTTCACTTCCGGTGTAATGAAGTATTTCGACCCCCATTGAATAACGACCCCCCGGTCATTATTCTATAGAAAATGTGACTCCTTTCCTGTAAAATATTGACTCCCCTTATAAAAAACTGATTCCCTTTGAAAACTCTATAGAATAACGACCCCCGGTCATTATTCTATAGAAAAACTGACCCCTCCAAGTAAAATACTGACTCCCTAAAGATGACTCCCTTCGAATCTCATAGAATAACGACCATAGAATAAGTGACTCCTTCCATGTAAAATACTCACTGCCAAAATTACTACATTCGAACTCTCATACAATATCGATTCCCGGACATAATTCTATTTAAAAAAGTTACTCTTTCCGTGTAAAACACCGGCTCCTAAAAAGATTTTCGACGATAATATCTATTAAAAAGTGATCCCCACCAAACCTAACGGACAATTTTACTAGATCTACAACTCTAATACCCTCCATTGCCAATAGTTAACATTTTGATTGTACTACTACTACTGGTGCCGCTACTTCTATTGCTATTACTACATGTACTTCTTCTTCTTCTACTACTACTACTACTTCTACTACTACTACTACAACTGCTACTACTGATACTACTATACTTTCTTCCACTAATACGTCTTGTACATCTACCTCTTCTTCTCCTGCTGCTGTTGTTGCTGTCAATTATTCCTCTGCTGCTGCTGCTGCTGCTGCTGCTGCTGCTGCTACTGCAACTGCCACTACCACTGCCACTACTACTACTACTACTACTACTACTACTACTACTACTTCCCAGCACGCAAGCCTATATGGGGCCCATATGGGCTATATCTGGGCAAATGTACCATATGGGTCCCACATGGGACCCTTATTGTAAGTATTGGCCCATATTGGTCCCATATGGGACCCATATATAATGTCCCTGTGATGTAAATTATAAATGTATTCATTTTAAGTTTATATGTGGTGTCACCAGTATACAAGTTCATATTTTAAGTTTTCTTCGAAAAGTTTTATATTTTTTGAAGTATCAGAAGAAACATGCTTCCAAGAAGGGTCCCATCTGGGTCCCATATTGTAAGTATTTGCCCACATTGGACCCATATGGGACCCATATACAATAACTCAGCAATGGATATACCAATGCATTCATTTTAAGTTTAAAAGTGATGTATCTAGCATAGAAAATAGTTTTTTATGGTTTCTCTGAATGTCTCTACGTTTTCTTTTCTCTCAAAAAGAAACACGTTTCCCAGAATGGTCCCATCTGGGTCCCATATTGTAAGTATTTGCACACACCAGAGCCATATGGGACCCATTGAAGTGATACAGCAACGTCTTTACTTTAGGACCATAAGTGTTTTCACTAGTATACCAATCCTTTTTTCTATGTTTTCTTTGAATTCTAATACATGTACATTTCTTTGGTCTCAAAAATGGCATGTTCTAATCTCTGGCCTGGCCTGGCCCGGCCTGGCCTGGCCTGGCCTGGCCCGATGAGCCCAATTTTCGACTGGGCCGGGCCAGGCCAGGCCAGGCCAGGCCAGATTTTATTGTACATAGAGAAATGAAAGGCATAAAATCTAAATATACATGTTTGCAATTACAATAGCAGGCAGTATTAACCTGCATTGTTTACTTGCTGCATGTCAAACAAAATGAGAAACCAGTCCTCTGGAGAATCATTAATTAGCCGTCATTCATCTTATTTGAAATACAGATTTGCACTGAAGAAAATGGTGTAACAAAATGATAACTACCCATGTTTTCTGTGATCAAATTATTTAAAGTCAACTTTAACACTTGGTTTTAAAACTTAGGGCTAATTTCATTGATAAGTTTACCTACTGCAATATAACTGAATATTTGCATGCAGAGAACACATCTCTTTGGGAATTGTAATTACAGGTTGTGTCCCTACTATCCTTAGCTGACCTTTTAACTGTTCAGTTGAACTTTTAATGTGTTTGGTTTTTAAGCTGATGTTCAATTTATGGAAGAGTAATAAAAATAATATTCATTGTGGGACCTCTAACTCATTGTCAGGTGTTGGCATTTTAGATTATTGATATTTTTCTTGCACAAAAAAATAATGGTGCATTGTGTTTATGTTATTTCTAAGTGATATATTTAATGCTAAAAGATGCTCTTGAGCCTGTTTCACAAAACTTTGTAGGATTTTTTTCCCACATACTTAGATCAATATAAAAACAATCTTACAAAAATATTCAGTATGTGTATAACCTAAACTACAAAATTTATATATCGCTTCCCCACACCATACCATCCCAGATTCTAGAACGGAGGTAGCATTATTTTAGAAATTGAAAGTTGTTGTCTGTTAGTATTGACAGGTGCCACTCTTTATTTTACACCATAGATATTTGTAACCTGAAAATATCTAAATTGACCAAAATAACATGCAAAGTTTACCAATGCACAGTGGCATAGTGATAGGTTCTCCGACTTTCGCACATGTTACCGTGGGTTCGATTTCAATTCAGATGTTTTCATTAAATCAATATAATGTCATTTTATTGATACTGGTTTTATTCTTACAACATTTTATGGTAATAACTTGTATGTAGAAGAATGTCAAATACTTGTGTATTTCTTTCAATAAATGAACAATAAATCACGATAAGTGACAATATTCCTGCATTCTAAGTTTACAGAAGAAATTAAAAAAAAAATGATAATGAAAAAGGTCAAACAGGTGATTCGAACTTACAGTCCCGAGATTGGTAGCTGAACGTTTTGTCAGCACAACTTTATCTGCATGTACGACCTGGCAGTAAAGAAATGTTTATATTTTATTTGGTTTTCAATATTTATGTTTTTATTTATGTTTGGGCACCGAATTTTTTTTACGGAAGCATACGGAATATGCTTGAGTGCTCGTTAAATAATTTCGGACGATACTAAATAATCCTCAATAGACAAAATAATAAAATTAGTTAGGTTATTCAATTGGGGGAAAACCAAACCACCAGTCAAGAGTCAATTGAGATGGAGATCCCCTGATAATAGTCATAACAATTAATCAGGCATCACCTTTAAATTAGACATAATAGTTATGTTAGCTACAGGCTTATTCCCAGGTGTATAATTTTACAGAGTGGGAGTTCAAAATGTATTTATATAATGTCTGAAATATCCAAACTTATTCCAAAAGTCAGATTTTAAAGATGCTATAGAAATCACTTTCACCTTTTACGAAATTGAAATCTGTGGCCTGGCCTGGCCTGGCCTGGCCCGGCTCAGTTGAAAATTGGGCTCATCGGGCCAGGCCAGGCCAGGCCAGGCCGGGCCAGGCCAGGCCAGAGATTAGAACATGCCCTCAAAAATATGTTTCCCAGAAGGGTCCCATATGGGTCCCATCCCAGCAAACAAAAGACGTCTTTATTTGGTTGTTTTATGGTCATGTCATCTGTGAACAGAAAAAAAGACGTTCTTTTCCGTTGTTTTACCTACGAAATAAAGACGACTTTTAAAAGACGTTTTAAAGCCGTCTCTGTCTATAAGAAAATGCAAGGTTTCGTTCTTCTTAGCTGCAATAACATTTACAATATAAACTGTTAGCAAAAAAAAACTATGCTATTAGACATACCGGAATGTTGGATCGAAGGTTTGATAATTTTCTTACTTCATAATAGAAAGGACTGGTATAGCATTTTTATTGTATTTTCAAAATAAAATTACTAGGGTTACAAAATCATGAAAATGGACTATTACTAGTAAATGATTTTTTGCACTTCCGAAATTATTCCTAATTGTTATCAAAATTCGACTGTTGTCTAAGCTATTTCAAAATTGTGTAATTACTTTTTAATAATAACATTCATTCATTTTAAAATATTCAGAAATGCTATACTGGACATTGGGAACATTTATAATACATGTTTGTAACCATGGTAACTAAGGGTCCATCTCTCTCTACACATGTTATCTATTAGTCACGCCAATGGTTTACACACTATTCAGTTAATTTGATGGAGGTTTAAGCTGCAATACAGAACAAGTTTATTCATTATGTACAGAAGGGACCAATGCAGAAAAAGTGAGTACAATACTTTAAACATTATTATAACATAATAATTGTATTATTATTCGTCAATAACTTTACGTACTTATAAGATATCTATTTTAACATCATTTGCTTTTTTTAATCTGCATTCTATTTCCTTAAAAATATCTCATACTATAAACTTAGAGAGGACATCTCAGAAAATGTTGATAATAGTTTAAATGCTTCCATTAAATGTTTAATCAGTACCTTATTTATCAAAACTGTTTTTGCATTTCTATTTAATTTGCGGGAAAATGATGAATGATAATTATAATAAAAACCCGAATTTAATATATTTCAGGTGATATTAAAGCTATAAATTACGACTTACTTTTTTGCAAATAGTCTTAATTTTCATGGACAAATGCTCAGACTGACATTATTTTTTCTACTCTACAGAATGCCTTTACAAAGAATCTGATGAAGTGAGTTGGAAATGCAATAGATCAAGATAAAAAGGTCCACAATGATTCTGAAACAACTACATGGGCAGCTACAATGTTTCGGACAGTTGACAATATCAATCAATCAATAAGACCCATACAATTCCAGAACGCCCCTAAATGGCCCATACTATAAATACGACATGGGGCCCAGAAAGGTCCCACATGGGTTAAAAGATCTGGGACCCATAAGGGGCCCACATTGGTCCCATATAGTATATCCCATATGGGACCCATGCCAAAATGGTTTGCAAAACCCATCTGGGTCCCATATGGGTAGCCCATATAGGTCCCATATGGGAACCCATATGGGTCCCACATGGGTCCCATGTATGCTTGCTAGCTGGGGTTTCTATTGTTGCCGCTACCGTACTTTACTGCCACTGCTAAGTATTGCAACTGCTATTAATACTAAGTTCTATGCTAGCAGTTTCTTGTGCAGTTTTCTTCTGAAGAGTTACTTCATACCGAAGTTTGCAGGGATTATTGACACTGTGTGTTTTGTGAACGTATTGTGAATTGTTATTTTTCCTGAAAAAAATGTATAGACCAAGATACATCGTCTAGAATTAGAATTCCTTTTCCCGTTGCGGAATGCTCTGATTTCTGTGTCAAGTGATGGTATCTGGGGCTAATGGTCAAACGGAAGGACGGACGGACGGACAAGGGCAAATCTATATGCCCCCCTCCCCCGAGTGGGCCCATAAAATGCAGCAATTAGGCCTTAGATACACGAGTTATCACTAAATTTGACCAAATGACCGGGGGTCGTTTTTTTATGGGAGTCAATATTCTTCGTGAGGTTCAGTTTACTTCACGTGGGGGAGTCATGGTACTATGATCTGGATGTCATAATACTATGACCGGGGGGTCACTTTTTCTATAGAATAATGACCGGGGGGTCATTATTCTATGGGGATCGAAATACTTCATTACACCGGCAAACGTCTGTCCGATTGGGATTTTCTTCTAAGCTTTTCTAAAGCTTCTCGGAAGCTATTCTCTTAGGCCCAAACGAACGAGGCAGTTGACAAACAAGCCTGTCAGGTGAGGTTCTCGCATAAATGGTAAGATGCTAATTTGGCAGCTTTCACTAGGGCAAAGTTCAGTGTACAATTATTACAGTGGTAGCTTTTGAAGATTTTAAAATGAAATTCAGTATTACCTTGGAAGTGCTTGGACCCCTAATAGGTCACAGTGACCTGCAGCAGGGAAACTCGTCTATAGCACAACCTATCATATAACCAAAGACAATAAATAGATAACATTTGTTATCTATGTGTCTGATATAACTTTAAAAGGAGCAACACTGGACCTCTCCTAGGTTTCTTTTTTTAAAAGAAGCCTACTTGTTCTAGAATTGATTTTACAATAGTATTATACACATCAAGTACTGTTTGGATTCACAGTGCCCGCAGTCGCAGTACGTTATAATATGATTTTTGTACTGTTTGTTCAACTGTGAGAGTGCAGCTTTAAAAGTTTTCACCATTAACTTTGAAAATTCTAGGGGGGAGGGGGATCGAGTCCGGACCCCCCTGCCTCCCTAACCCCCGCTGGTCCGGGTCCGCCCATGGAAATATTGTACTCACATGTAGTTTGGTTATGTTGAATAGGTTAGGGTGGGGAGATGTGAATGCGAGTGTGTGTAAGGCACTGTGTATTGTTTGAGTAGGCCTACTGCTTTTCAACTAACGTATTACTACAAGCCAAAGTATGGTAATACTTTGGAAAATTGGGTCATATTTTCGCGGACCAAGGTGTTTCAGTATTATAGCAATGCATAGACCACAGAGTGTTACAAATGACAAATATTATTTGCGAATATCAAGAAAATCAACAAATACATGATTACCATTTGCTTTTTTATCTTCCAAGTCTCAGGTGAATTCTCATGAATTGCGAAATGTACTGATAACAAAGTGAGACGACAAGTTTATGTTAAATGTGATGTTTACCGATGATTAAAAGTTAATGTAAAATTTTCTTCAGGGTCATAAGTGAATTAAAACAAATATTTCACACATTCACGCGTGATGAAAAACTAAAATGAACAGTAATGTGAATATTGTTATATTAGCATTCGATATTAAACTGATAATTCAATTCGCATATGTACACACATGATTAACTGAACATTACCATGCATTCCCTGGTCACAGCTAAAATAACTGTAATAGTCTATTTCACAAATATAAGGACAGTAAATGCAACTGAAATAGGTTCACTTAATTGTGGTTTTCAATATGAGATCTTGTCAATTAATACACTTATGCATGAAAATCAAACGAATTAACATTGCATGTGATTTTCACGTAAACACTATTTTTTTCAATGACCACGACAATATTGGGAGTGACATTATTCGTAATTTTCCTATTAGTGACATTGCTCTTTTCCTTTACGCACGTCATTAATCGAATATGACAAACAGGGTACCAGTCTAATTTTGACCCGTGACTGAACTTTCCGTGACGTGATTATTTCCATAATGATCCGGTTGGGGAATTCCGATAAACACACCTGTTTAAAAACATTGCAAAATATTTGATATTTTTCATATATATAAACAAGTCTGAATTAATGAGAGGATCAGTATATAGCCTGCACAGAATTTTATAGTTCACTTGCTTCCTAGTATTGTGGATAATGATTTAGAAATTCAATATTGTGACAGTAACTTATAAACAGATAAATACTGGCGGTAGCGATATTTGGATGACCCAGTTTCATCCGCAAGGTAAGAGATCGTAAATATTTGCACTTAGAATTCATGTTAAACATTTTTTTAACTTGTGTTAACACGAAATGTTGCTGTCAGACCCAGTAGCGAAATACATTATGTAGATCTACACATGTATTTTGTTTGTAGAGTGAAGGGTTTTTACATAAACTGCAAGTAATTCAACTATGTCTGTGACCGAATTAGTGTTCGCGTTATCAGACATGACTTGATCATTATTGGTAAATCAGGTGTAATATGTTACGATGAAGAACTTTGCTATTAATATAATGGATAGTTGGTAGAATCAGCATTTTTTTTTTCGCTGGAAGGTATTCCGGTTATAATTTTATTATATTAACCTCTGCGTCTCTGTCAAAATTAACTTTTATTTTGGCCTTAATTCCATTTGACGATTTGTAAACAATTCAGAACAATTTTTTTTTTTAAAAAACGGCAGCGTATTATAGTGGCAACAGAATGCCCCCCCCCCCCCCCCACACACACCATCCTGACCCCACTAAAATGACTGAGTACCCATCCATACCTCGACATTGGTCATTTAGACAAAAAATGCACCTGAGGTCACCATTTCATACCTGTATTTCAATATTTTCCAGGGTGGAAGACCCCCTTACCCGCCTAAAATGAGGAAATTACTCCTTCCATTACACCATCTAATCCAGAAAATGCACCAAAGGCCACCATTTCATACCTGTTTTTCAAACATTTTCATGGGGAGAGTCCCCACCCACCCCGACACCCTTAAAATGAGGGATGGGGTACCCTTCCAGTACCTCAAACTTAAGACCAAAAATGCACCAGAGGCCACCATTTCATACCTGTATATACAAATATTCATGGGGGAGACCCCCTGACCCCACTCTTGTACCTATACCCCATCTCAGCGCAATGCACATCGCCGTTGACGCCTTCGTTCTAAAATCATTAATGGTGCCCCCACCCCCACCTCCCAGTAAAATATTGTGGATCCGGGCCTGATTCTGTTACTTGTAATCATTCTTATGTGTACTTCGTGCATGAGTCATGTTGATTTTTTTAATTATAAAAATAAATAATAAAGAGATTTGCTAGGTATATTATTGACAAGTTAAAATTAGCTAGTACATTCCAAGAACACTAGCTATTCTAAACTTCCACTAGTATTTAGCTTGTATGCTTGTCTAAATTAGAGCCCCTGGGGGAGGAAGGGGGTGACTGAGATGGGGGGGGGGGGGGGGGGGGGGGGGGGGGCTGACTCATGATTGAATGCCAACGATGATTTTTCTTATATTAAACATCGTGTAAGATGAAACGCAATTGTTTGATTTTATCCTGTTATATGAAAGTAGGTCCATATTGAAGGTGGTGATTGTTTCGATACTTTTACTTATAAATATGATTTCTCAAACGCTTTATAACCCTGTATGTGCATACTATGAACTAATCACATCCGTGGCACTATATTTTTAATACATGTTACCACAAAGTTAAAAGTGGCCACAAAGTTAAAACATGAAATAAGTGCATATCAAAAGACATTTAGAATACAATATTTAATATAAGTAAAATAGAACTTATATGAAACAAACCAGATGATGTTCATATTATTCCTGTATACAAAAGATCTGTATTGTGCTATTGTACGAACTAAACAGAATAAATTACCTGCCAGGCATCATGTAAGAAATATCACGAGACGATAGTTATCTTAGAAATAATGGAAACGGTTTCGCTTAGAAAATCCACAAACATTGTCAGAGGGCAAAGTTTTGATTTCAATATAAACAACGTTGTAACATACATTCAATACTAGTTGAAGGTTGCAAGGTACACTTAGATGCGAAAATTTTGGGCACGGACGGTCTTACATGTAGCGAGTCGCAATATTGCACTTCCCCTATGAGCAAAATTTGGGTGGCTATTTTATAAATTGCGTGCATGTTTTGTGCTTTTAATTAATGGCAAGATCAGGATTCTCATACAAGAATAAAGAAAGTTATCAAAGCGAAAGGTTTACATCATCCATGAAAAATAGCGTGCCAGAATCATCAATTTTGCACCTTTTGAACAGTCTACAATGATCCCGCTGCAAGAACACTGTCCAATTTTATTGCATTTCTTAATTTAATAGTCCTTACTGAACGTCAGGACATAAACGGAATGGGGGCCCATCCAGCTCGTTTTTTCGGAAAATAACGAAAATGTTCCTGAGTATCAATCAACAAGCACAGAACCCTTCCGTGAATTGAATTTTTCCGCGAAATGGAGTCTCATTGATCATACAAAGCTACCAGCAGTTAGTTTTCCGACTGACATCAGAATTTTACATGTATCGGCTGTATAAATTTTCTAAAGATTAATAATCATTATCTCTCACCTTAATTTACAGACATCCAAAATCACGATGTTCTCTTTATAACAAATATTGACGGGGGCCAAAATTCGAAAGTGTACCCTGCTACCTTAAGATTTTTCAGTTAATGAACAAAAGAGGGTTTTACTTGTTCTGAACTTTTATATGTCTTTCGCCAATTCAACCAAATAAAATGTTTTCAATAGCATGAAAAGAAGTCTGTATAAGAGACTCTAAAACTTGCCCACCCCTAATGCACAAATTTAGCCAGAATTTACAAATCGTCGCTACGAGACAAAGAACGTACAATACATCCGTTTTTACCATTTTCTGACATGATTTAACGTATTTTGTCATTAGGAATGATATAAGGGCAATTCTGCACCATTTTCCGAAAATAAAATGTCTCCACCCCTTATTTTCTTACTTCATGGGGTCCCCACCGTCCGACCATCCCCCTGATTGACGAACTGCATAGCTGGTGGGCCAGATATGCGCTGTGTGGGTTAATAACGATAAAAATGATGTTTTTACTGTACCAGAACCTTGTTACTGGAGCTAGAATCCAAAAAAATCGTATGCGTGTATATTGACTTTTATGCTTTTATGTGTCCTCACCGTAACATTTTTGAGCTGCTGTGCCGTCAGGTAGCGTTTTAAGTGCCCAGAAAGTTTAGAATATCGAAGAAGAGGTTCTAAACTATTTGAAACCGCACAAACTTAAGAGTTCTTTCAAAATTTAATTTTGGGAGATTTTCCTTAAGGTAGCAAGGTACACTTAGATGCGAAAATTTTGGGCACGGACGGTCTTACATGTAGCGAGTCGCAATATTGCACTTCCCCTATGAGCAAAATTTGGGTGGCTATTTTATAAATTGCGTGCATGTTTTGTGCTCTTAATTAATGGCAAGATCAGGATTCTCATACAAGAATAAAGAAAGTTATCAAAGCGAAAGGTTTACATCATCCATGAAAAATAGCGTGCCAGAATCATCAATTTTGCACCTTTTGAACAGTCTACAATGATCCCGCTGCAAGAACACTGTCCAATTTTATTGCATTTCTTAATTTAATAGTCCTTACTGATCGTCAGGACATAAACGGAATGGGGGCCCATCCAGCTCGTTTTTTCGGAAAATAACGAAAATGTTCCTGAGTATCAATCAACAAGCACAGAACCCTTCCGTGAATTGAATTTTTCCGCGAAATGGAGTCTCATTGATCATACAAAGCTACCAGCAGTTAGTTTTCCGACTGACATCAGAATTTTACATGTATCGGCTGTATAAATTTTCTAAAGAATTAATAATCATTATCTCTCACCTTAATTTACAGACATCCAAAATCACGATGTTCTCTTTATAACAAATATTGACGGGGGCCAAAATTCGAAAGTGTACCCTGCTACCTTAAGATTTTTCAGTTAATGAACAAAAGAGGGTTTTACTTGTTCTGAACTTTTATATGTCTTTCGCCAATTCAACCAAATCAAAATGTTTTCAATAGCATGAAAAGAAGTCTGTATAAGAGACTCTAAAACTTGCCCACCCCTAATGCACAAATTTAGCCAAAATTTACAAATCGTCGCTACGAGACAAAGAACGTACAATACATCCGTTTTTACCATTTTCTGACATGATTTAACGTATTTTGTCATTAGGAATGATATAAGGGCAATTCTGCACCATTTTGCGAAAATAAAATGTCTCCACCCCTTATTTTCTTACTTCATGGGTCCCCACCGTCCGACCATCCCCCTGATTGACGAACTGCATAGCTGGTGGGCCAGATATGCGCTGTGTGGGTTAATAACGATAAAATGATGTTTTTACTGTACCAGAACCTTGTTACTGGAGCTAGAATCCAAAAAAATCGTATGCGTGTATATTGACTTTTATGCTTTTATGTGTCCTCACCGTAACATTTTTGAGCTGCTGTGCCGTCAGGTAGCGTTTTAAGTGCCCAGAAAGTTTAGAATATCGAAGAAGAGGTTCTAAACTATTTGAAACCGCACAAACTTAAGAGTTCTTTCAAAATTTAATTTTGGGAGATTTTCCTTAAGGTAGCAAGGTACACTTAGATGCGAAAATTTTGGGCACGGACAGTCTTACATGTAGCGAGTCGCAATATTGCACTTCCCCTATGAGCAAAATTTGGGTGGCTATTTTATAAATTGCGTGCATGTTTTGTGCTTTTAATTAATGGCAAGATCAGGATTCTCATACAAGAATAAAGAAAGTTATCAAAGCGAAAGGTTTACATCATCCATGAAAAATAGCGTGCCAGAATCATCAATTTTGCACCTTTTGAACAGTCTACAATGATCCCGCTGCAAGAACACTGTCCAATTTTATTGCATTTCTTAATTTAATAGTCCTTACTGAACGTCAGGACATAAACGGAATGGGGGCCCATCCAGCTCGTTTTTTTCGGAAAATAACGAAAATGTTCCTGAGTATCAATCAACAAGCACAGAACCCTTCCGTGAATTGAATTTTTCCGCGAAATGGAGTCTCATTGATCATACAAAGCTACCAGCAGTTAGTTTTCCGACTGACATCAGAATTTTACATGTATCGGCTGTATAAATTTTCTAAAGAATTATAATCATTATCTCTCACCTTAATTTACAGACATCCAAAATCACGATGTTCTCTTTATAACAAATATTGACGGGGGCCAAAATTCGAAAGTGTACCCTGCTACCTTAAGATTTTTCAGTTAATGAACAAAAGAGGGTTTTACTGTTCTGAACTTTATATGTCTTTCGCCAATTCAACCAAATCAAAATTTTTCATAGCATAAAAGAAGTCTGTAAGAGACTCTAAAACTTGCCCATCCCTAATGCACAAATTTAGCCAAAATTTTCATAATCGTCGCTACGAGACAAAGAACGTACAATACATCCGTTTTTACCATTTTCTGACATGATTTAACGTATTTGTCATTAGGAATGATATAAGGGCAATTCTGCACCATTTTGCGAAAATAAAATGTCTCCACCCCTTATTTTCTTACTTCATGGGGTCCCCACCGGTCCGACCATCCCCCTGAGTTGACGAACTGCATAGCTGGTGGGCAGATATGCGCTTTTGTGTGGGTTAATAACGATAAAAATGATGTTTTTACTGTACCAGAACCTTGTTACTGGAGCTAGAATCCAAAAAAATCGTATAGCGTGTATATTGACTTTTATGCTTTTATGTGTCCTCACCGTAACATTTTTGAGCTGCTGTGCCGTCAGGTAGCGTTTTAAGTGCCCAGAAAGTTTAGAATATCGAAGAAGAGGTTCTAAACTATTTGAAACCGCACAAACTTAAGGTTCTTTCAAAATTTAATTTTGGGAGATTTTCCTTAAGGTACAGGTACACTTAGATGCGAAAATTTGGCACGGTACAGTCTTACATGTAGCGAGTCGCAATATTGCACTTCCCTATGAGCAAAATTTGGGTGGCTATTTTTATAAATTGCGTGCATGTTTTTGTGCTTTTAATTAATGGCAAGATCAGGATTCTCATACAAGAATAAAGAAAGTTATCAAAGCGAAAGGTTTACATCATCCATGAAAAATAGCGTGCCAGAATCATCAATTTTGCACCTTTTGAACAGTCTACAATGATCCCGCTGCAAGAACACTGTCCAATTTTATTGCATTTCTTAATTTAATAGTCCTTACTGAACGTCAGGACATAAACGGAATGGGGGCCCATCCAGCTCGTTTTTTTCGGAAAATAACGAAAATGTTCCTGAGTATCAATCAACAAGCACAGAACCCTTCCGTGAATTGAATTTTTCCGCGAAATGGAGTCTCATTGATCATACAAAGCTACCAGCAGTTAGTTTTCCGACTGACATCAGAATTTTACATGTATCGGCTGTATAAATTTTCTAAAGAATTAATAATCATTATCTCTCACCTTAATTTACAGACATCCAAAATCACGATGTTCTCTTTATAGCAAATATTGACGGGGGCCAAAATTCGAAAGTGTACCCTGCTACCTGAATTGAATGACCCATGTACACTGCCTACACAGACGTGGGTGTCTGTAAATTATGATATCTGTAAAATGTGCAGATGTTTAGTTCTGCTCCTCCCGGGGCCGCCAGAGGGCGTGGATGGCAGCATACATTTTCACTACCGTCCATGAACAGGCTCCTTCAAACTTTCATTTTCCTCATGTTTTGCGACCTAAGAGTTTCCATTTTTTGTTTATTTTAATTCTCCCGGACGCATGAACTTAAACGAAATGGGCTTCCCAAATTCATTTCCTTCGCTTCTATAGGTATAGACAGGTTTGCATATATCATATCATTTAACTACACCCTAAACAAACCAGACATTTACTGGCATCGTATTGTTTATACTGGCACTGTGTAAGAACTGACCGAGTTTCGTATCACGGGAGGTAACTCTTTCTTGTTGCTTGATAGTATTGATATGCTAAATTATACATTTTATTGACTTGATTGTCAGTATTCAAAACTTTTTGGACAGTGGGCAAGTAGTTTTTACTATTGACCAGCAAGCCATTCAATAAACGTTTTATTTCGTGACAGCAGGAATAATTTTTGATAACATTTTTCTTCAGATTCTAACTTTAGCCCAGCAAAATTTAGTGTTGAATACAGACCGGTCATAAAGCCCAAATTATGGACCGGCAATTTATATAAGGGTTCTGTAATAAATACGCTTAGCATTTTTAAAGGTTATTATGATCTACATAAAGAAATTCCAACAAAATAAAATAAATTCGTCACTTGTACAACCCCAATATTCACAAAACACAAATTAATATCACTTAAGGAAGCAAAGGCTTGACCTTCTCAAACTATTCTCTCAATACAGACAAAATTTAAGTAAAGTGGTTTCAAAATAGATTGAGGATACGGATATAAACAGTAAATACATGATTGCGATCTGATAAATACATGTTTGAATGTCTATAGCTCCGAATCTAGTCTTAGTGTTTTTAAAGACCCATCACAGAATAACGATTCTTTTGCTATTCCACGATAGTTACTATGCATATTTGCATAAAAAAGAAAAATGTCAGTATCTAGTCACAATTGGCATATATATAAGGTCAATACAATGAGTTTAAGTATAATTAATGTATCAGTATGCACAGTACTTGATGTAATTAGTTACATTTTGATCACGCTTTTCTTTCTACAGTTAAGTTTTTATCTATGTTTTTGTGTCCCCTCCCCCTTCACACACATACACACGCGCGCGCGCACACACACACACACACACACACACACACAATGGAGGAGGGGCGTCACTTAGATGGCCATTGACCTGGTGCATTTTTAACTGGGTTTTCACAAAGCCAGACCAGAGTTACGGCCCTTGACTTAGTCAAAATCTGCATAAAAAGGGCCTAAAAGTTTGTGTCGCTTGTATCTCACAAAGTATTTGACCTAGGATTATAAAACCTATAGCAATATTATTTAGCATGTGAAGTTGTGCATCTTGGGATTTCACTCTAGAAGACCAGAGTTATGGCCCTTGATTAGTAAAAGAAATGCATAAATGGACATAAAAGCTTTTCTCGCAAAAATCTTGAAACGTATTTGACCTAGGGTCATGAAACATGATGGAAATATAACCCGGGTTTCATTTGGGATTGCTGTCGGTCAGACCAGAGTAAAGGCCCTTGACTTAGGCAAAAAATGCTTAAAAGGCATACAAGTTTGTATCGCATATATCCCTAAAACTAATTGACTTAGAGTCATAAAACATTATATGATTGTAACATAGCATGTGTTGTTCACCTTGTGTTCTGTTTGGGATTTTACCAGAGTTATGGTCTATGAACTGGTGAAAAATACACATTAAGTGCTATAAAGTTAGTTTTGAAGATATACCAAGTCATTGAACTATGGACAGTGATAGGAAGGGGGGAGGGGAGGCCGGGTACACCAGTGTCCAGTGAGCACACATCTAGTTTGAAACTATATTTGAAAGAGATTAACTGAATAAGTTAGCAGATGAAGTTGTGAAAACTCACTGATTCAGAAAGGGCCAAAATTGTCCACCTATCATCTTGTAGTTTTATTTTATACCTGTATTATCAGAATGTTTGTTGTTTTTTTTAAGTTTATGTGAGGGAAAACTGTACATCAGTGGTTTGTGCCGGCTCGTTAAGGTATTATTCCGAGTTTTGTGACTTTAAAATGGGTAAATGTCGTATAATCAACAAATCTTAACATGAATACTTTGTGTGTATTTAAAAATATTTGTCCGTTAATGTGGGAAACTATCAATAGTCGTACATCAGTAACTGATTTGCTTTTTAAATATGTTTGATATAACGAGACGCTGTAGCTCTTTTTACAGCTGAACTATTGAAGGACCAGTTAATATATACATACTTTATTTATATAGCATTATATATGTTTTATTGCTCGTATAACATAGCAATCAATTTAACATATTTATACCTGCTAATATCAAAGGTGTATATTCGTCTCGCATAAATGAGTAAAGGTTTCAAGTATATTTCTTTGCTTCACTTATGAAAGCAAAATCCTATTTCAATGTGGTTAAACTTATTGATCTGGTATGTATCACATTCGCAACCAGACTAATTTTCACATTTTTTGGTATTTTTTAGTTCTTTATAATTCAAAAACTGTAAACGCAAATGATTTAGTGAGTAATCAGTGCTATAGAATCTTTTATTAGTCCGAGCGTATGTACTGCAATCTAGATACAGTTTTAGGAAAAGATTTTGAGTGGTCACTCGCGCTATTATAAAAATCATGGCACCTCTACTGGCCCCATACACACATATAACTGCAACATCACTGACATCACTGACTGTTTTATATTCTTTCTCACTGGGGGTGGGCACATGCAAGTAACGATGTACCCTCAGATACTAAATACTCTCTCCCTCCCTCTCTGAATTGGCCACATGCCCAATAAAATCGGTATCAAGAATCTCTATTTGGCAAATTCTGACCGGTCGTATGTATTTTAAAATCGATGAGTATTACCTGATAGTTTCATTGATATGCACTCAATTCGGGAAAAATTCTGATCGGTCATACACAGTCACGCATTTATAGTGATACTTCTTCACTTGTTGCCGTCAATTTGGGGAAAATTCTAACTGGCCACATAAACGATATTAGCGACGCACCTACACTTGTTGTTTAACCCGATAATTTGGCACAGTCTTGATTGGTAACATTCACTATTTAAATTTTTAGCGATGCACATGCGCTGATGCTTGTATTTGTCCTCTATTTTCAGGTAACCAATAATGCTGATGCTTGCATTTGTCCTCTATTTTCAGGTAACCAATAGTGCTGATGCTTGCATTTGTCCTCTATTTTCAGGTAACCAATAATGCAGCACAAGCGAGAAGCCAGCAGGTTACATTTCGGCATCCACCTTTGTGAACAGGCTGTGTGTCACATAGACTTTCTCAAAGCTGTTAACAGTGTTCCTGAATTAAAGAAGCCATCTGTGTTGAGACGTGCCGTATACAGATATGAGAAATACTGGCTTCCTTTGGCAGTGGACTACCCACACGAGTGTTTGTCAGCTCCACTAGATATTGAATGGGTGTGGCATTGTCATATGTTATGCCCAAAGGCTTATGAGAAAGATTGCCAAGCAATTGTTGGCACCACTGTAAATCATACACTTCACAAAGCGGGTCGGTATCAAGAAAGACAGAAACAGTCGCGGACGTACTGGTCAGCAAAATATTCAGGAGGTCACGAACCTTTCACAGTTGACTTCAATGCGCCATATGATGTCGACACTGTTGATTGCCACAAAACTAAAATTTCATACGATATTGTAGCAGCTGCGCAGAGGCAGATGGTTTTCTACTACCAAGTTTCATTACCACATCATCGAGATGGCAAATATCTAGAGAACTCACTTCTCAGATATAAACAGTTTTTGTACCTGAAAACGCAACTGCCGAAGGCTTTCCTCGTACCATGTTATGATATAGATTTGATTTGGCACACGCATCAGCTAAATCCAATTATTTACAAGGAAGACATGACAAGAATTATTGGTCATTTATTTAACCACGACGACACTGTAAATGATCGCAGCGAAGGATCGACATTAAATGTTGCTGACAAACAAACACGCGAAAGCTGGAAAAACTTCTACAATGAGACATTTTCCCTATTCGGGGCAATGTATCGTGGCAACCCACCAGCGGGATTTCTTTTCAAAATAAGCTCAGACGAGTCTTACACATTTTGCACAAAAAGCACACAAATAACATTCGAAAAATTGACGCTGACTTTCCCATCGACGAATCCGGACAAGTACAAGAAGATCAAATTAACTGTGTCAAGCGCTGCTGGTTCAAGGGCATTACGTAACTGGTTCTCTTTGAAACGTCCTGGGGACCAGCCGCCTGGTTCAAGTACTGTTACCTGGAAAAATGTTGGTCAGCGTGTATTAGACACAAAGGAAGCCAACAATATAAGCTTCTGGTTGCAGGAATATGTAGGTTTGTCGTGTTGTGGATCGAAAGAAGACGTTGGCTCCAACGTTGTGAATATTTTGCCTCAGATTGAGTCCATCGCAAATGCTCACACCGGCGGGAGAATTAATGCCCAGATTCCTCTAGGAGGAACCAACATTCTTTTGGATATTCAAGGACAATTTTCCGCCCCGAAAAGAGGAATGGCATTGATGTTCCTAGATAAAGGCAGATACGAAACAGCAATTATTCCAGAGAACGTGCAACAGTTATGGGGTCCAGTATCGCTAGAAAGACTACCTCCAGGGATTGATAACCATTGCCAAGTCGCATCACACAGGTAGTTGTTCTTTTTCATATAAAAATATAAGTTTTTAAGAAGCGTCACCTACATTTCGACCTACTGTAATCTGTACATGAGCATACCTATGTTACTGTGACTCTGTTAGTCAACTAAATTTGCAAAGGAAAACTAATACGCAGTCGCCTTTTTAAAAGTATGAAAAACGTGATTTGTTCTGTTGTGCCATGTTCAAATAACATACACATATACACATGTATAACAAATATCTAATTATTTAAACAGAAAACTCATAGTTACTAGTACTTACATTTTTCCAGATTGAAGAACCACCTTGGTAACGTGGAGTTTACAGCGAGGACAATACACAGTCAAGCGTTGATGATGTCAGTAATTCAAGTGTACTATCATGACAAAATGTCTGTCATCGGACATCTGATTGCTTCGGACCAGCTTCCGCTTCCAACACAAGTAATTTATGATTATCAAATTTAGAGTTCGACATGTCGTTATCGGAGTGCAAAAAGTGGATATCTGTGTGTCTTAATGTCAGTGCTGTTGTCCACCTTTAGCGCTGAGGTGACGAATTAAACTGATTGTTCGTTGCATGGTTTTGATTCTTTAAGACATACAGTGGTGTACTTTCACCGAATTTATTATTAAAGTACATCTTTATAATAGGCTCACCGACTGTGCAGTATCGCTGAAGTTTTGTTATATTTTGTATGTGAACTTGCAGGTTAACTCATTTTTATTATTTTTGTATATTAGTACACAGACCTTTCAGACAGATTTTGACTGTACCAGGACTAATTTTTAGTCGTGAGATTTTATCAAGTAACTTAAAATAATGTAATGAGGTCCCAGTGAACGTTGTCCAAGCCCGAGTCATTTGGAGAACTCTTCGAAAGGCTATCCGTTTTAACCAGTATTTCACACCTTACAATCTAAAGTGGAACGTTTGGTTGTCGTTCAGTTATGTTAGAAACTTGACTGCTCAAAGTTAATAAAATCGAGTGTTTCAGAATTGCGTTCGGTACTAATACGTCCAGTAAAATAGAGTGTTTCAGAATTGCGTTCAGTATTAATACGTCCAGTAAAATCGAGTGTTTCAGAATTGCGTTCAGTACTAATACGTCCAGTAAAATCGAGTGTTTCAGAATTGCGTTCAGTACTAATACGTCCAGTAAAATCGAGTGTTTCAGAATTGCGTTCAGTACTAATACCTCCAGTAAAATCGAGTGTTTCAGAATTGCGTTCAGTACTAATACGTCTTTTACTTGGATTGGCTGTAGCAATCACAGGTGTGATGAAATGTGTGGATTATTCAAACATTGTTTATTTTATTGTAGGTAAGCAAGGATGAAATCACATTAAATCCAGTACAGGGAGAGAGAGCAGTTCTAATAAAAAATAATGGTGGTGACTGGGGTATTATAACAGGAAGATGGAAGGACTTCAAACGAGGAGTGGCTGGAACTAGACGTATGTATTCATTATCACTGAGGTTATTTTTCATGCATGCAAGGCAATGTTTTCCCGTGTTTTTGCCAATGCTGGAAAAACTTCTTACAACCCGGGATGTAGTATGACTGACATGCTCTAAGTTATGATTGAATGCGTAAATTCATATGCTACTATAATGAAATAGTGTTTTAAAGAAAATCATCCGATTTACTTTATTTCTCTGTTAATAGAAGAATACAGTATGCAAGAAAACTATTACTAGATGATGGTGCGAATGGAAATACTGGCTCTTTTGGTAACCGTAGTGTGGTAACTCGGCAGCGTCTGTTACCGCCTGAAACAGTTGCATTCGAGCCAGAGAGTTCAATCCGCACATTCGAACTGTGAAAGATTCTTATAATCGTACTTGAATTTAGAATTATAGTTTTCATGTATTCACACATTATCATAAATTTAATCTACAGTGTAGTTCATTAATTGCTTTGTTTAGGATTTGAACCGTTTTGATGCAGCGCACAAAATGGCCGAGTGCCTAATGTCTGCTTTATGGCCATTCGTTGTTTTACTCCTTAGATTGAACTGATCTTGCTTTGTTGAACAGTAACCAAAACAGTATCATAAACTTTCACAAATTTTATGGTGTTTTTTTTTCAGTGTATGATTGGAATATAAGGTTAAAATATTATACATTGAATGAATGGCTTACAATGTCAATAAGTAAAACTATATTGTCCTAAGTCCGAAAGCAAGCCGTTCAGTAAGTTTTATAACATGACCTGAATCAGAAATGAATTTCCTTATTTTCTTTAAAATTTGACTTCAGCCAAGCAAGATTTGATTTAGAACCGTATCGACCGATCAATAGTATAAAGTATGGACCGCAATTTATATAAGGCATAAAATATATGCCATGTTGATAATTTCACAGTGAAAAAAATCCATTTATAAATGAGTAAACTTTGGTTAAAATCATTGTAATATAAGATCAAACTATTTTTCACTCGAGCACCTAGACGTAACATGAAAATATTGCATTTGTTGTAAGATAGTTAAATCAAACACTGCAACAAACAAAAATCGTGTTTAGATTTAGAGTCTTTGTCTTCAGTTTTCAGTTTTGAAAATTTTAAACCTTTAGTGTTGGTGAGAATAGAAAGTCATTTTATATGATTTCATGCCATGAAACTGATCAGTCTTGTAAAAAAAAAACTGGCATTACATGTTGTCAATTTTAGTTCTGGAAACCAAACGTTCGGGAAAGCTGTGCAAGACCGATGAAAGCCTGGCATAGTTTTCAATCCAGAACGTCAACATTGATTACAATGGAGCACGAAAACTATTTTGACGTTAGTTTCAGCCGTTGTATTGAAAGGTATTATTAATTGTGTCTGTTAACTATTGTGAAATATGTTTTAATGTTGTTTTGCATTTTAGACAAAAGAGGACAGGCAGGCAGTCCCGGAACACTATTTCTGAAATTCTACAAATTTTCTACTCGTGCAACCACGACTGTGGAGTTGGGGTACCTTAAAAAAGACTACGTATTCAGAATCGAGTCTGCTCAAGTGGATTTGATGAAGGGTGTGCTTAATGTTGATTCTACTAGTAATGAAGTTGCTGAAAACATTGCTTTGGCGTTTTCAGTTTCTCTTTTACACGTGCTTTGCGTTCCAAGACCAAAAGGATGGAAAGAGGGACAGCAGGTTAAACCAACAGTAACATCTCGCGGATCAAGACCAATAACTACCATTCCTTCAGATGATATGGCATTTATCATGGCTGCAGGGCTGTTGTGGAGTACACCGTCAAATTACTATATGCATTCCCATTATGGCGCACACATTTGTGCTATGTGCGGAGGAGGGGGTGGTGGTGTGATGGAATTTGATGCAGGGGACTATGGAGTAGACGCAGGTGGTGGGGATGCTGGATGCGATGGAAGTGCATGTGGGGGTGGTGGAGATGGTGCTGGATGTGGTGGTGGAGATGGTGGCGGCGGATGTGGAGGATGTGGCGGATGCGGAGGTTGTGGTGGCGGCGGGGGCTGTGGTGGAGGTGGGGGCGGATGTGGAGGTGGGGGCGGGTGTGGCGGCGGGGGCTGTGGCGGTGGATGTGGTGGTGGATGTGGCGGTTAAGTACTCTATAAACCGCCATGACATAAATATGTGTCTAGCTTTTGCTACCGATTTTATGGTTGAAGATTATATTTTTGTTTGTGGTTTGTTATACTTGTTATATTTACTCTAATATGTCAGTATATACATGTAGTATATGGCAACATTCGACATATCTGTATGACATTAAATATAGTTGATATTCATTGATTTTGACAGAAAACAGTGACCTAATATTATACCATTTTATTAAAATAATAGTTAAATCAGTGAGAAATGTATGCAGTTTATATGTAAAAAATATGCAACCCTTTGTCAAATGCACCATAGTATTTAATACAAGTTCAGAGTGCGCTCAGGTATATTTGTTTTATTAAATTGTAAGGTTACAACACATTTGTTTAAATCACGAATAAGATATGATAACTTTGGAAATAATTGTTTATGACCTATGCCAGATTTCCATTTTTCGGATTTGCTTTCTAAATAATGTTTTTCATTTATGATTTCTTTGAATACACATTTTCCTTGTCATTATTTTTAAAGTCGCAGTGTTGTATGTCTGTTCATTGCATTGCTGTTTCATATCGTGTTCAAACTCTTTCGTGTGTTTTCATGTAACTCTGCATCCTAAGAAACTCGCCTTGACTTATTGAAAGGAAGTTCACAGCGCCATAACTGGGCCTAGAATATTTATTTATCTTTCCATTCGTACCTAATTTAAAACTTGGACGATGACTTTGAAACAACGGAGGAGAAACACAATTGCCTTTAGATCGTCTTTCCAACTTCGTTTGAATAGAGAAGTGGTTTATAAAGTTTACAATACCAATAAAAATGCATTAACAGCATAGGCATAAACATAACTACATGACGATAGGCGGCAACAAAAGGAGATGCAGAGCGCAAATGCCATAACATTATGTAGGATTAGTAAATGTAGCTAAATTTTAAAATCGCACATGACTTTGAAAAAATGACCTTATTTTGAGTTAACAATAATTCTAATCATATGACACTTCATACAAATTGTCCAAATAACGGTTGCTTATTAGATGAATTCATAACTGCAATGTTCTCGTCTGACTTAGCAGATTTATAAAAGTTGTGGAGTTTAAGTTTAATAGTAATGGAAATCAGGACCTGCGATGTTTATTTTGTAAAAGACTTCCAACAATAGAGAGGATGTTATTTTGTTCAATTACCTATATTATTGTTGTTTTGTTAACCTGAAATCTTCGTTTTAGTTTTGTTTGATGTTTGTGTTTAGATTGTACACATGTTTTGATAAAGTAGTAATTAGTGATGAAGTAGGTTAAATTGTAATATAATATACATTGCTCTTCCATAACTCTAGTATCATTACTGTACTTAAGTACATTGTATAGAATCCCAGATATACCCTACCCACCTCTTCTATACGCCATTTTTTGTGTCGGTTCGCCGTATAATCCAAGTCACTCACTCACTCACTCTATATGCCATTTAGATACGTAGCCCTAAATTTGTTACTATACTTTTGTATTTTATTTTAGATTATCTCTTTTTACATTTAATTATAGTTTCAACACCAAAAATGTGTTGACCTTGTTCAGAGTTGGTGATAGTTTTTATAAGAAATACACCTGTATCGCATTTTTGCAGATATATTCTTGGTGTAATTTATAACAAAGAATAGAAAGAACTGGTCATGTTGGAACGAAAATATCTACTTTAGTACGATTTGTTTACTGTATAGAAGCTATTTTAGAGGTTATTTGTAGCAGAAAGTTTGTTTTCTGTCGTAATATACATCTGCTTAAACAGCACATGTTCTTAAAGAGATCCGGGTATTCTTTATATTTTAAGTAAGTTACGCTAAAACCACCCTATTTCTTGCATCCTCCGCTCAACTCGGCAAAGAGCAAACCGATTTATTTTACTGGTGTGTTATACAGATAGAGGAAACAGTGAGATTGTACAAACAAAAATTGTGATCAAATGAGAAAATACTGTGATAGGAAGGTGAATTTTTTACTCGGACTTTTTTGTAAAGCCCAAGGGACAGTTCAGTAAAGTGCTAGAGGCAGTTTTGTAAAGTGCAAGGGACAGTTCAGTAAAGTGCTAGAGGCAGTTTTGTAAAGTGCAAGGTCCTCTGACAGTTCGAGTAAAATTTGCCTGAAACGTTACCCAGATGTAATTGTTTTATAATAACATGAAAGTTAACTTTTGTGGTAATATATAAAATTTTATTTAGATTATGATTTTGTTTTCAGAAATAAAAGATATATAAGTCACTTTAGGCGAATTATGATATAGATGTTTTAGTACTTAATTATTACCCCCATGACCAAACTAGAGTTCACAAACGTAAGGTTCGCAAAAATAGGCAATAACAATAAATTTGACGTGGTAACAACATTTCATCTAATGACTGTATATTAGTTAAAGGATTGCTAACGATGGCAGCGCTACAAATAAACAAAAAGATAAGGGCTTATCAAACTAAACAAAGATGTAAAAACAGTTACTTTTGACAACTATTTTTCCATAGCTTAGGGTATCATATGATGTAAAAAAACGAAAGCATTCATCCGAAAAATAATAATTTTGAAAATATGATAAAAACTAAAAAGTTGAGCACAAACGTTTTCATTAATTTTAAACAATATTAACCCTTACCCTGATATATTTCTATAATGAACTGGTCCATCTTTCAATTTGGACAGTACCACTTATTACTCAAAGGGGTTTTCACTGAAAATTTACTGACTGAATAGCGAACAGTGCAGACCATGATCAGACTGCACGGATGTGCAGGCTGATCTTGGTCTGCACTGGTCGCAAAGGCAGAATCATCTACCGCCAGCAGGCTAAGGGTTAAACAATAGATTGAACAATACAAAGTAACGGACTGGGATGGGGTTTTTTATGTTATGAGTTTTGGATCCTTCTTTTTATTTCTAATGATAATTACATCCCGAGGCATCTGTCTTTGTGCCTTACATTTTTAGATTTTTACGTTCAGCAACATTTTGTACTATGCTTTTTACTTGGGCTTTGTAGTTTATTGATATTATGACATTCTAATCCATATTTCCTTTGGCTCTGTGATAGTCACGTCGCTTTTTACATTATTTTTATAATAAACTCGATATAAACTCAATTTTTTGTTATTTACCTGATTTCTCCCAAAGTGTTTTCTCGACAGCTTTTAGCAGAATAGTTATCCAGTTATTTTTAGCTCGCCTGAGCCAAAGGCTCATGGTGAGCTTTTGTGACCGCTCAATGTCCGTCGTCCGTCTTGTTGTCGTGCGACGTGTGTCGTGCGTCGTCCGTCCGTCAACATTTTCTAAAAAAATCTTGAAAACCACTGGGCAGAATTACTCCAAACTTCACAGGAATGATCATTGGGTGGTCCCCTTTCAAAATTGTTCAGATAATTTAATTCCATTCAGAACTCTGGTTGACATGGCAGCCGAAAGGAAAAACTTTATAAATCTTCTTGTCCAAAACCGCAAGGCGTAGAGTCTTGATATTTGGCATGTGACATCATCTTATGGTCCTCTATCAAGATTGTTTAATCTGTGCCACAGGGGTGAAAAGAGGCCCCGCCCAGGGGGTCACAAGTTTTACATAGACTTAAATAGTAAAAAACTTCAAAAATCTTCTTGTCTAAAACTACAAGACCTAGGCCTTTGATATTTTGTATGTAGCATTGCCTTGTGGTCCTCTACCAAAATTGTTCAAAAAAATCTTAAAAAATCTTCTTGCCTAAAAATGCAAGGCCTAGGCTTTTGGTATTAAGTATGTTGCCTTTCCTTGTGTTTCTCTACTAAATTCGTTCAAATTATGACCCTAGGGTGAAAAGAGGCCCTGTCCTGGGGGTACCAAGTTTAACATAGACTTAAATAGGGGAAAAATTAAGATCTTCTTATCTGAAAGTTCAAGGCCATGCCCCTCTTGTTATAACTCGTTCCCTAATGTCTGAATTGCTCGAACTTTTGGACTGTTACACTACGAATACTTGCCAAATAAACCACATCCAACATTGGACATGTTGCGGATTACAACGTTCTATGACGTTGTGTAAATTGAAACGTAAAAAAACTATACACAGCTGCGTTAAGTTATTTTACTTCTTAGAAGAATAAAACTTCTGATTTTAATTAATAGACGTTTAATTTAATAAAAATCGGAAAACCTTCGAATAAAATTGTTGCTCATGATTTTGTAATCGACATCAAATGTAATATTTGTAAGTTTGTATGATGTGATTTACAAATACAAATACGACAAAAGTCACGCTTCATGTATCACGAAAAAAAAACACACCATACTTGATCAGATTTAATAAGTAATAAGTGGATACAGAAACAAAAAATGAACACAAGTATATCAGGACGTTTTAAAGTGATTGAGTGTATAACACCGTAATATTTTGAAATAAATTGCGCAGCGAGGCCATTTTCCGAAAACTTCACAGCGGGAAAAAGTAAATACATTTAAGCGTCTTGCTTTCGGCTGAACATTATCAAATAAATGTTTGAGGCAAAGATTTTTCATGATTCTTCGCACGGTAAAATTTTTCAAAATTATCGGAACATTGAATCAAGAATCTATTTTCAAGATCTTTCATCAAACCAGCACTTGTATCATCTATAAGACTTAGCAGATACGTTCTAGTAATGGCTAATCAGTGTTTATTATTGATTAACATTCAGAAATCCATCGCTAGCAGCTGTGTTCTTTGTCTGAATTTACCACAGATAGCATTCTAGACAAATTTTCATTTGAATAATTCCGTATGTAGAAATATTCCCACAAGCTCTTTTTATCATTAATTTTATTACGTCTTCAATAAATTTCATATTCGTATTATCTTTTCTTGATGCTATCTCTTGCCTTTGCTCTCAGACTTTGTTCATAGTTATGTTGGATAATTATGTCCTCTTCCTTGCTCCGTTATGGATTATATGTTAATTTCTGCGTTTAGCAGGTAAACGATGTTTTCATGTCTATCTTCCTCTGTGTTTCTGGAAATTGGAGGCAGCATATGCTCTATCATTTTATCAGTCTGTTGTGATATACTCGACAATTCAACTTGTCTTTCCCAGATATGCCGCCGATACCTTACTTTAGTTTGTTCTAGAGTTTTTGGGCATGGTTTAGGCCTGTAGAAGTGAAGGGAATATTTCTACTGTTGAAAACGAATTCCTCCGCTACCAAACCGAAGTTGGAAATGAGGATTTTCTGTCTTACTGCCAGTAAGTCGGATATGCTCTTGTAGTGATTTCCAGCATGTTCCATCATGCCCAGTGCATAGCCAAGCTGGTTGTAAGCAAAGAGGTTTAAGATGATAATTCTTCGATGAAGACAAATACAAGAACAGCTTGGATCGTTGACAGACCTGTTGGATGCTTCTATAACCGTTTCTTGATGCATGTACAGATGAATGTAATTATTTGCGGTGCATACACCGTGTCTTTCCTTATATGGTGATTACCAATGACAACACGGGTTAGTAGTTTTGGCGCTTATTATGCACGAAGTAGTGTGTAAAAGTAATATAGTCATTCGATGTTTTACATTCAAGCCGTCCACTACACTGGCACCAGATCAGAAAGAAAATGCCTCCGTACGTGTTATACCCTATCCCTAGGTATTCTATAAGAACCATGGTCGTGAACGGGAAATTATACTAACCCGTTTCAATCGTACATTTCTCAACTTAAACGCGCAGTTCGGTGAATGGGTATGTAGCATATTGAACAAGCGATAATTTATCTTCCATCGTGCACCAGTCACATTGTCTCAATATTCCATATTGCTGAGATTATCAACATATTTTATGCTTTCGTCAACGTTACAGAAAAAACTTGCTTGACCTTCCCTAATGAACATCCGGTCTAGAGGTCACGACAGTGTGCACATGTTTGGCGAAACGTAAACAAACAAAAACAGAATTTAAAAAAATCACAATTTTACACTAAAACTCGAAATGATGAATGAAATTCATCTTGTATACGATATTTAATTTGAAATCGTACATTGGTCTGCATCTGTTCTGTTTATTTTATTCATTTTGCACATTAATGCTGCATTTTCACATTTTAGCGAACACGTGTAGTAAAGTGACGATTGACATACATTTTCACAACAGCCAATCAGAATGGTTTTTTAATCTAGAACGGAACTTCACCAGGGAAGTTCAAGCAAGTTTTTTGTGTTACGTTGAAATTACTATAAACTACGCGTTGTTTTTCTAAGATAAGATGTATTAAAGAAATGTGACCGGTACTCAATGGAAGATAAATTACCACTTGTTTGATATCCATAGTACACATTTACCGCACTGCGTGTTTTAGGTATGAAATGCGCGATTGAAACGGGTTAGTATATTTTCCCGTTCATGACCATGGTTCTTATAGAATACCTAGGGGTAGGGTATAACACGTACGGAGGCATTTTCTTTCTGATCTGGTGCCAGTGGTCCACTAGTGAAATTTCCGAAAATATTAGAATATTTTCGATTACTTTCGAATCTTTACAAGTTTTTTCCTATTTGGCAATTTTATTTGTGAACTGAATTTTATAATTGTTTTGGCATTTCTAAATCTTTTACCTATGTATTAAACTAATTTTTAATATATCGTTTTGTTTATTTCAGATTCCTCGAACGGTATATTACACGGACGTTATAAACATAATATACACTTTGGAGAATGAAATTCATTGTAATGATTACATTATTTTCAGCAGCATGTGGGTTCTGTTTGAAATTTAAAGTGTTCACTTTTTGTGAACTTGAAAACTTACTTAAAAAGATACGAGATTTAGAATTAAAATTGGGGTAACTGTCAGGTAGGCGATTGAAACAGCCGCTGATCTAGAGCCTTGGGGTTTCCTACCTCCCCCTCCCACGTAGGAGTTAGGTTGGGTAACCCGCTCGCAGCACATCTGACTTTGGCTTTTCCAAAACTGTCTCAAACTTAATATAATATCTTTTTTTCTAATTATCTATATATATTACGAAATTGAATATAATAAGTAAAAAAAGGTATAAACATATTGGCAAAAAAAAAATGCATTTCGGTGCCGTTTTGTATTTCTGGGGTGTTAAAATGAGGAAAAGCAAAAAAGCGTTGATTGTGTGATTATTTACAGTTATTATAGATTTGAGTCGATTAAAATGGTAAAAGGGAAACTTAATAAACCGGACGGCTTAACGGCATGCCCCTAACCTTAGACTTTTTGTAGTTTTGTTTGTTTTAAGGCATCGCCACAGTCAGAATTCCGTATCAGTTCAAACTTTCAGGCCGAGTATTTTTCTCTTGAAAATTGCACTAAAGCCTTAACAGTTGGTCAAATTATCATCAACATAGAAGCATATGATGATTTATAGTACATATGCCACTTGTAAAATGTTTGAGTCTCGTTTAGACCGAAAGTTTACCCAAAAATATTGAAATCTTATGTGCAGTCAAACTCCAATATAAAAATATTACAAAGACAAAATTTAGTTCATTTTAAAATACAATATGTATACTGCGAACTCTTACGGAATTTTTGTCGAAATTTTTCCGGGTTATTGCATTAGACACAAAAAGACAACCCCGTGTAAATTTAATTTAAAATGTTGTTTGTACATGCATTACTGACCACAGCTAGCAAGGTAAACCTATACACAATCCTATAATATCACCTGTTTATATACATGTAAATTATGTGTGAACAGATAACACAAATTGGATAAATTGATGGTGTTAGGATTTTTGTGTATAATTCAGTAACCAGGTAACATTTCAAAATAATTTCCTAAGACTTTGTTCTTCACGGTCTGCTTTACACTTGGCTGTAATTATCTTTTAAATGTATTGAATATATATTGAGTTTGACTGCACGTAAAATTGCAAAATTTTGTCATTCTGCCCAGAGAAAAATATCGAACAAAGGCATAATACAGGTAGTGAAATGCACATCCTTTTACTTGCATATGTTCACATAGATATTTAGAACGTATTTATGACAAAATTATTGACTTTATTATTACCACTTATAGTCATCTTTTATTTTTATGAAAATTTGCATGTAAAATTTTGAGTAAAATGGCCGCCACTGTGGCGATGCCTTAAGGTCAGACACTGCTATCAATTTTTCCATAGGCTTACATTGTAAGAAATGACTCTGTATGACCCCCTCAAAACTTTTGTTGACACATGAGGTGCCATTTACCCTGTCAAATAGCCTTCCAGACACAAAAAAAATAACATTTTTACATGGGCATGCAGGATCCATTTTTTTCTATTTCCATTCAAAGACAACCACCCTCAACTGTGCATGGAATTTAGTGGGGAATTCCAACAAGTACTTACTTCACTCAATTGCTAATTTCAAAGTTAAATATATAGCCAGGCAGCTATAAAATACTTCCAAATGCACAGAAAACATTATATTTCCAGATTTTAAGGATATTTTCATGATTCAAAGCAACACATTTTTAACCAATCAGCTGAAGTCTCATTGAATGCTACGAGCTGTATTGAAAATATGGAGTAAAACTGCATTTTCTTATTTAAATGACCACCATGGAGTCAATGTTGAGGCAGTATACATGAAACTCCTCCTGTATTGAATGAATATAGTCCACTTCAACCAAATACTGCTTACATACACTTTCAAGCATAAATGCTACTGCAAAGAGCTGTTTTCATACCCCACCCATCACAAAAACAGTGTTTTTCTGCATTATCAACACATTTCTCATCCTAGGGGATTACTGAAAGTGACTTAAGCATTCAAAATACAATAAATAAACACTAGCTGATATTAACATAAAGATTACATACTATTGACACTGTCATTAGAGCATTTTGCACCTTACATGTCTTTCAAACAGACCTCTGCTGCATATTCTTTTCATCAGTTTTTGACCACTATGCATTAGATATAAGCATTTTCCCCATTGAAAGACAACAAATTATATAAAAATGATGCAAATGTAAGCAAAAGGAGGCATAACCTTGCCAGGTATATCAATTTTGCTGCTGAAAATTCCTGTGCTCTCAAATAGATGACAGTCAACCACCTCTGAAGTGCCATTTTAAGGTTATTTTCACACATATTTTAAAAATGGAAATGGAAAACACATATTTTAGAACATATTTTTGCAATTAAGAATGCCTGAGAAACTACTCTGGCATGAAAATAATTATTGTAGAGCCCAAAATACTTCACTGAAACAGTTAAAAGCAGAAATATAAGAATTACAAACAATTAAAGGGAGATAATTCACTTAAAATATGTATTACTTTTTCATTTCTGATAACTCCTTGGCTCAAGTTTGGCATTTTTCTGACAACCTGACTCACAACAAGACTAAAAATGAGTTATAAAAGCTGTACATCATGCTGGAAAGCAAATAAAATATGTATCAACTTACCACCAAAGAAATGTGTTCAAATGACAAATACCTCTCCTGCTCTATCCAACAAGACAGCACACAACAGACTACTGTTTTATCCTTAGAATGCCTATATAATGTAACTGAAGACTGGCCACTTAAACAATACAAGTAAAATAACTAATTTTTGTAATATAACTTCCAGCTGAACCCCACAAACAACACATTTTACTGAATAAGTGATTCTAGAGCAATGTCTATCTAGCTGAGTCTTTACAGCAGCAAGCTTACAGATATTTTAATATTCTACTTTCAATGTTATTCCTGCTTCCAATTGAGCTTTTGAACATCTGAATCAGTAAAAAAAATCTGAAATATGTGATACATAATCTTTGTTCACACAAAAAGAGAAATAGAAATGGCAAAAATGGCGCCCGGAGACTTTCATTGCTTTAAGGAAAAGAGAAAAAAATTATATATACAATTTTGAAGGTTGTAGGGGCAAAACTTAAATTAAGTCTGCCTATAACTATGTATTTTTAGTGTCGTACCTCTACATTTATTTATCAGTAAGCATTCTGGCACTGTCAGTACATGGTTTTCCTACAATCTTGTTCAAAAGTCTTCATGGAACCACAGCCAGTTGAGTATGTTCTGAGACCTAAATAAAAGATTTACAAAAAAATAACTATGCATTCATCCAACACTCTACCCCTCCTTAATATCCTGCTAAATGAGAAAATTCTGAATCCATGCAGACACCAAAAACTTGAAATATCACTTGGATCACATGAAAACACATATTTGAAATATTGATAATTCAAAGTTTGAGCACCTCTGGTCTTGATATTGGCTAAAAGTATGTACCTACATGTTTAAATTCCTGCAATTATAGTACTGAACAACCTTGGAAGCTTTGATTCTGTTAAAAACACCAGCAGAAGCATGTTAAATAGCAAAATCTAGTTTTCTGTTCCTGTTACTTCAGTTAAGTCACAGTTGAAATGAAACCTTCTTTAGGTCAGACACTGCTATTAATTTTTCCATAGGCTTACATTGTAAGAAATGACTCTGTATGACCCCCTCAAAACTTTTGTTGACACATGAGGTGCCATTTATCCTGTCAAATAGCCTTCCAGACACAAAAAAATAACATTTTTACATGGGCATGCAGGATCCATTTTTTTCTATTTCCATTCAAAGACAACCACCCTCAACTGTGCATGGAATTTAGTGGGGAATTCCAACAAGTACTTACTTCACTAAATTGCTAATTTCAAAGTTAAATATATAGCCAGGCAGCTATAAAATACTTCAAAATGCACAGAAAACAGTATATTTCCAGATTTTAAGGATATTTTCATGATTCAAAGCAACACATTTTTAACCAATCAGCTGAAGTCTCATTGAATGCTACGGGTTTCCCTACACAGTTTTCAACCAATGCGAAGCCGGCAAATAATAACAACATTTGACCTAAAGGTGTATGAACTTAGGTTAAGCACAGGAGCCTTAAATTCTATCCAAAAGCCACGAAAAGTCTGTATATAAAAAGAGACCCCCCTTCTATATAATAAAAAAAACAGGAATGAAACGAATTCACACCCCATCCACCACGAGAAAACAAGAACATTTCAGTAAGCAGTGCGAGTGTTCTCGGGTGGCGTAATTATCTAAAGGCAACTAAAATATATATGGGACTGTGCTTACTGGTCGTTTCACCGTATTAACTAACGATTTCAACAACATTTCGTTCATCGTCCAAACCATTGCGTGACGTCACATTTTTTATTATATAGAAGGGGGGTCTTTTTTATATACAGACTTTTCGTGGCTTTTGGATAGAGTTTCTGGCTCCTGTGTAATAATGTACTCTCTATTTCAAGCGTTTTTAGCTTTCCTATATATCTGAAGGTTGTCTGATTTTATTTTCATTACTTTGGATGTAGTTTCGTATGTCTCTACTACCCTTTAATGAACCGTTAGATGGATCTTCATCAGATTTGGTCAGTAGCCTCACTGTAAGGCATTCTCCATTTTTTCAAACGGAGGCACTTGACCCCTTATTTGGGACACGTGACATGTTTTGTGTTTTGTTTGTTACCATTCATGATTCAGTGTTTCAAAGGTCAAACAGTCATGCAATGTCAGGTTAGCCATTTAGGGCCACGATGGCCCTCTTCTTTATTCATAGTTAGGGCATAAGCTCGACACACCTTTCATCTGAGTTTTATTCATCTTTTAAACATTTTGGGTGTACTAAACTAATGGAAACAGTTTTGGTATTTACGAATATTTTAATCATTCCACTTGTAACATATCTAAAATACGCGAGTAGTAACATCTGAAAAAATCATTAAATGAGATAATTGGACAACTCGTAGTACCACTGAAAAACAGCTATAAACACCGTTTACATAGAATTCAATGTATCTTCTGTGCTGTATTTGACCTCGTCAGAATCATCTTGACCCACGCACTAGTTCACCCATCCGCTTCAGTAAGTTCCGAGCTATTTAAAAGTAGTGAATATATTACCTGTGTTAATGATTACAACGAACATCAAGTTGACGATAGCGTAAATCATGTCCTTGTTATCAACATCCACACTGTCCTCGATGGTGATCGGGCACCCAGCGCTAAAAACTTCTAAACTTTAGGACACTATCCTGGATGGTGATGTGGCACCCTCAATGATGGTGATCGGGCACCCAGCGCTAAAAACTTGTAAACTTTAGGACACTATCCTGGATGGTGATCTGGCACCCTCAATGATGGTGATCGGGCTCCCTGCGCTAAAAACTTGTAAACTTTATGACACCATCCTGGATGGTGATCTGGCACCCTCATTGATGATGATCTGGCACCCAATGCTAAAATCACGTAGGGTGCCAGAGACTCTCCAGTAATCTATTTTCAGTACCAGATCACCAGCCTTTCCTACTCCCAGGTTGTTACAGGAATAGCAAAGACGAAAATTTTCCAAGTACATTTTTGTACATATACCGACATACTATGTATATACATGTACATAACCATTATAAACTATACATGTTGCATATAAATGTACACACATATACATAAAGCAACTCTTGACAATATGGCGACGGCCGATAAGAAGCACCTATATCTTTCAAGTATATAAGCGCAGGTCTACTGAGGGCAGCCGTCCGAGACTACTATTTTCCCGACAGTTATAACAGTCAAGGCTGCCGTAACAGTTAAGGGGATCAAATTTACATGTATCATCTTAAAACAATATAAAGCATGTACTAGTGCCCCACAACAAAAGTACATAGCTGTACATAACTGTACAGGTTATAAAGGTGGAATAGTTCTAAACAAACTGAAACTGAACACTTCCAAAACTGAATTTATTATGTTTGGTAGCAGACCTCAATTGAACAAATGTTTTACAAATTCCATTAACATTGCTGGTGATGATGTCAAACGTGAAAGCACAATTAGATATCTCGGTGCATTTCTTGACGAAACCTTGAACTTTAAAGATCATATAAATCGCAAATGTCGTACAGCCATGTTGAATTACCTACGAATTAAGAACATCCGAAAATACTTAACAAAAGCAGTCACTGGAATTTTAGTTTTATCTCTAGTTATTTCACATCTGGATTATTGCAATGTCATACTGTATGGTGTAGCTAACTGTGAGGTGCGCAAGAAGCAACGTATTCAAAACATGTGCGCAAAACTTTCCCTTAACAGGAGGAAATTTGACAGTTCTTAACAAGCATTGTAACACTTACATTAGTTGCCGGTGAAAGCAAAAATTGAGTTCAAGATACTCTCTTTCATGTGTCACACTGGTAGAGCACCTCTGTACTTAACAGAATTGCTTACAGAGTATATTCCTAGTAGACAAGGTTTGAGATCGTCTGAAAATTCTGAATGTCGTTATGTTGTTCCATACAACAAGTGCAAAACATTCAATGATAGAAGTTTCTGTACTATTGGTCCAAAACTTTGAAATGAACTGCCGTTAGAACTACGCAAAAGTAAATCACTTGACACATTCAAAAAAAATCTTAAGACACTGTATTTCAGAGATTTCGCGGCATTGTTTTTAAATTTTTGATAACTGTTTATCATGCGAAAATAGCAGGTGACAGTTCTTAAATTTTTTGTAAACGGTTTTACATTTCAACATTTATATCTCCAAGGTTTGTTTAATAACCGCACTTGTTGGTAAGGCTATATGGGTAGGGAAGTGTGTAGTATTTCTTTCTTAAATAGTATATGATGGCACCATTACCCGTTGGGGGGGGGGGGGGTATTGGTACACTGGTATTCGCAATAGGGGTAAAGTGACCTCAATGGGAGGACTGTTTATTACAATAAGGCTGTTATTATTATTGTTGTCATTATTAATATTGTTATAATAACTATTATTATCATTATTATGTACAACGCCATTGAATATATCATTGTATAAAAATACGCGTTTAATTATTCAGTTTCAGTTTCAGATGTGACTGCAGGCAACTTTCTTCCACACGGAGTGTGTGCATATCGGATGCCTCTCTGTGGTAAATGAGAAAATGTTCGCGCACAAGACCACCAACGACCTCCAACGTCAGGTAGCTCGGAAAATCGAAATTTTCGTCCTGAACAGAGGTGTTTGCATAAGTACATATGAACCATAGGAAGACGTAGCTATTTTCCTCCGTGTGGTACTGTTTATATGGTGGCCCTTAAAAAGTCTTTGTATGATACAGAGACTTTTAAGGGCCGCCATATAAACAGTACGACTTTTGACTCAAGAAAAAACCTACTATGTCTACTACAGGCAATCTGACTAAAGTACATCTCCTATTACGCTACGCATAGGATCTGACAACTAGCTATTGATGGCCTCGTTCTGACAACCTTCCGCTAGCCAATCAAAAGCTAACTTACAACATTCTGCAAGCGTTAAAAAGCCTTGGTTTTTGATATCAACAATTTTTATGTCGAAAGATGTCAGATAGCCAGTTAGCTCAGTCGGTAGGGCACTTGCTCAGTCAAATTCAGTGAGTATTTATTTATTTTTTTCTTATAAAAATATATCATGTGCCGATTTTATCTAATCCTGCGATAGGTAACTGAAACTGATTAATTTGATTAAACGCCTATGTAGAAAAAACAACATTTTTCAAGATAATTCATTTTTCACGAAAACAAGCATGGTTTCGCAAAAGATATTTTAATAATTTATTTATTATCGCATGCAGAAGTTGGCACAATCGTGATTTTTTCGGCGTGCCGTATTAAGTACGATTTTATGACCTCGTATGACCTTATGCCGCCTGAATAATGTACCAATCGGATTGCTTGGTAAGGTATTCTCGGTATTTTCAGCCATAGTGAGAGATTTTGTAAGAGTGGTGCTGATTGGAGGAAAGGCTGAAAATGCGTTCGTCATCTATAACCTCTATAAGTATAGCACCATCGGGTTGTATGCGATCATATTTCTGTTTTGTTAAGTTTTCTTCTTAAGTTATTTCTGTTTTGTTAAGTTTCCTTTCCTTAAGTTTTGTTTTTACAAAAAGGTTATTTGTTTATACAGTTATTAACTCTTTCCCTGCATTGCAGCAACAATTTCTAACCAGTGCAAATCATTACTAACCTGCAACAACATGTCCGATACTGTTAAATTTTAGATTCTAAATTTTAAATTAATCTTTCCGTTGAAAACAGTACTGTACATATTCTGAATGACAGAAAAAATTGATAATAAGCTGAAATAGGGTAAGGGTTCATGTTGCTTCCAACAAGTCCAGAAATAAGTATAGAACGTATTTCAATATTGTTTGCTTACTGTTACCATCTTTTAAGCACCAAAGGCTCAAAGTGAGCTTTTGTGATTGTTTGGTGTCCGTCGTGTGTCCCTCCACAATTTCTAAACACAGTCTTCTTCAGAACTACTGTCCTTATTTATACAAAACTTCACAGAGGCCCCTTTCAACATTGCCAAAAGATTTAAAATACAGGTTTCTGCCCATATATAACTTGTGCTTCAGTTACATCTCGCCGACCATCTTTTTTAAAGATAGTTCTTGTTTTCACTTAGGAACAAGAGTTTATTTTCATGAAAGGTTTTTAATTTTTCATGAAAACTATACGAATTTTCGCGAAAACGTTCCGCTTAAGTGGATGCAGAAATATGTCATTGATTCTAACATGAGCAGCGAATAACCTAGTTTTTCATTCTTATGCGAAACAATATATCACGGATCTTCGTGATATATTCTTACGCAGAAGAACTCAAAACACGGATTATTCTACGATAAACCACACTTGGGAACTTATTATTTCTTAAATAACCATACAATACAGATCAGTTAATCATTACCAAAAAAATTAAATTTAGCGTCGGGACTATCTCACCAACCAGTATGGAGAATACTGTATTTAGCAATTGCAATGACAGATCAGATAATAAAACGAAATTCAAGTTCTTTTCAATGCAAAGGGGAACAACTATCGCACAAATAAATACTAAGATATCATTGTAGTTACGTCACCTCTTAACGGGAACAGGGTTTAAAGCAGTCTTGTCGTTCTGGCGAACGCGCCAATGTACCATGACGATATTTTGGTCGTAATGGCGTGCGTCCATGTGACCTGAATTCTCGCATAAATAATGATCGGTGAATGATCGGTTTGTCAGTAATCATAGGTAAAATTGCTGAACGTTTGAAACGAAAATGATTTATGTGTATTTTTATAGGACAAAATTTTACTTTGTATAGAAACAGGCCTGTGGTAGATTAGAAGAGGGCAAGTGTACCTACAATGGCAGGCCTGTTTATATTTGAAAACAGTCTTACAATTGTTGAAAATGATGATCTTAGAAAACACCTGAGTTGTCTAAAAAAACAAGGACATAATTATATCAAACAGTCTAAAGCTGAGTTCACTTAAGTTGAAACCGGGGCTTCCATGGCTGAGGGGTTAAAGTCACTGACTTCAAATCACTTGCTCCTCATCGATGTGGGTTCGAGCCTCGCTCAGGGCGTTGAATTCTTTATGTGAGGAAACAATTCAGCTGGCTAACGGAAAGTCGGAGGTTCTACCCAGGTGCCCGCTGGTGATAAAATAATGCACGGAGGGGCACCTGGGGTCTTCCTCCGCCGTCAAAGCTGGAAAATCGCCATATGACCTATAAATGTGTCGGTGCGACGTTAAACCCAGCAAACGGAACCGGTTATACAAATTACCCAACCAAATGAACTGATATAGGTTATTGTTAAGGCAGACATGTCGGGCTTTATAATGAACTCTTAGCTATTTCAAAAAACGTAATCTACATGGTCAGCGGTGTAACCGTGGTCTCTGATAAGAGGCAATCGATGATTTATACCATACTGGACTATTTTGTCATTTAAGGCTGAACACAACTAAATCCGGCTGTTCTTATTTCCTTTAAAATCCACATACTTGATAACGTTTTTCGACATTTTCTAGAATAATATCAGGTTTTCAGAGACTCAGTATATTCTCATAAAGAACTATATCGCTACTATAGAAAAGGAAAGCGAAAAAGGGGTGTAAACTTTTATATATTAAAGAGAGCTACACTTCATAAAATACAACCCGATGTATGTACTCATTTTCATAAAATTCTTATACTCCCACGAGATATCAATTGCACGTGATCGTACACGCACATCGGGTGATAAATACATCTGTTTTTGTGAACATGAATCAATAAGCACATCTCATGCTAGAGTATCTTTAAAAATTACTGAACGTTCTAAGGCTATATCTAAAATAAACCAATACCGAAACTACTTTTTCCAAAAAAAAAAAAAACAGTTTTGGTAAAAATAAGGACTGGTAACTTAAAATGTGTTAAAAATGACAGAACATGTCTTTTGAGATTTGAACCTAAGACTTCAAGATTAAACTCCTTTTCCGGTGCAAACTGACATTATGCCACGTTGACCCAACAACATAAGCGGTAAAATCTGAAATGCGATCAATACAAAGCAAACAAAAGAACTTCTAGATCTTTGTCTGTCCATGAATTGTTTCAGGTGCACTAGATTACAAAAATATGCACCTATCTTAGAGAAAAGAAAAGAAAATATATAATTTCTATAATTTTACAACCCATGTAGTGTTATAATTGAACAATGTTGATACAAAATGTAGCGTAATTAAAATATACGATTTTCAAATTGTATTGTAGTGTATCAATTACCGCATATTCGTATCGGATGACAAAAAGTCTAAATTATAATAGAAATGTCATACAAAAGGAGTTACTTTTGAAAACGTTGACTGGCTGTAGAAAGCTAAAGAACGAGATCTCATATTGATATAGAAATCAGTTAGCGGACGTTCGTCAGAAATGAATGTTCGTCCGGACAGTTTCTGTTGATTAAAGTTCTTATACAAAATAACCTTTATTAGAGTTTAGACGCAAAATATGACGCCGTTCGGCGTTTCAAGACTGTGTTTTATCATAGTGATTTTGGTACAGGGGAACCAAGCTATCGATTGTTTGGCGTATAAATCTGGTAATGCTGTGACAATTCCCCAGAACATCGAATGTACATTGTCGTCGGATCTCGATGCCGACACAATTGTAGTTAGTGGCACAATAACTATTACAATGTCGGCAGAGATTATTGCTACTACCATTGATATACAAGCAGGTGGTAAAATTGCTGCTGATGCTGTGGTTTCCGGTGGAACAGGGAAAGGAAATGCTCACGGATCTGGAGGTAAAATATGTTCGAAAGCCGCTAAAACGTATGTATGAAAACCACATGTTGCATTATAAGTTTTATGATTTATGCCGTGCCATGAGAAAACCAACATAGTGGGTATGCGACCAACATGGATCCAGACCAGCCTGCGCATCCGCGCAGTCTGGTCAGGCTCCATGCTGTTCGCTTTTAAAGCCTATTGGAATTGGAGAAACTGTTAGCGAACAGCATGGAGCCTGACCAGACTGCGCGGATGCGCAGGCTGGTCTGGATCCATGCTGGTCGCATACCCACTATGTTGGTTTTCCCATGGCGCGGCTCATTTATGCTTGATTCATCAATTCTGCAAGAGTATTCTTCCATATTTTCTTTCAAACCTATCTTTAACGCTAAAAGCTATTTCGAATACTGTAGTTTAACTGCCTTTAAAGATCAAGTGATTTTAAAGGGAACAGGTTCATTAAATTTAGTTTGTTCATGTGTTCTAAAATTTATTTTAGTTGCTTATATGTTGCATAGGGCTATATTCATAGACAATACTCCATCATCACTCATTGAGTACACTCAAAATAAATTGCATAACGGTCACGTCTTTACTCTGGAAAGATTCAATTTGTATTCATAAAAGTGAGTGGCAGTCAAGTCAACTCCCGAGAGTGAGTGAAATTTAAGGGAGGCCTTGGGGACACTTGAGTGTTTCTCAAGGTATCATAATGCAAGTTTAGTTGATAAATTTACAATGTTTACTTCATCTGAAGTTAAGAAAACAGTCGCGTATGTATTTAAAGCGAAAGTATTTATGTAAGGTATTGTGGAAAAATATATCATCGTCTTTTTTAATACATTTTATTGAGGACGACGAAAATGCAAAAAGAAAATAATAATAGACAGTAAATTGATGCAAACGATTAAAAATATTAATTAATTAATAAATAAAATTAAAAATAAAAACTTCGAACTCCACTCACACTCCCGCAAGGTCTACTCGAGGCCCACTTGAGTGATACTTACCCAAGTTTGAGTCAAGTGAGTTTGAGTGACGACTATTAATATAGCCCTAAGACTTTTGAAAATTTTATAACAATTAACCAGTAAATTTCTTTTTTTTTTCAAGTGTCGCAATGTGTCTGAAATATAATTGGAGAATTCTAAGAAATTCAGTTCAGTTACACTCTTTGTGGCTTTAAAATGACGTAAAATATAGATCTGCATTGTTTATGTGTACTTAAAATTGCCGCTAATCAGTTTTTATTTTTTGTGTTAAATATTACAATTTTACTGAAATTTAAGACGCCTGGGTACATGTATTTATACGTTCTTTGGTTCTGTATTTATACGTTCTGTTACCAATTATATTGAATTTGATATTATTGTGTTTTGTCTATAACTAAAGCTTCTCTTTCAATTCCAACAATACAAATCTCGATGATAATCTCAAGTATATCTGAATCTAATAAAACACCAAATAGTTTTCAAGTAAGTTTAGAACAAATAAGAAAAATGTTCTAAATGTGTGCATACCATAGAGATGCCGATCTTTCTACTTTAGAACAATAAAAATACCAAAATAAAATAATAAACGCCGATTGCCAGTTCGATTCGTTTTTAAAACTCATTTTGGTCGATTCATTTAATTTTTTTCTGTTATTTTGAGGTGTTGAGTCGAACATAAACGTAATAGTTCTACGAAAATAATAAAGCGAGGACAAACTTTGGAAAAATTTTAACTGCAAGTTTGCATGTGAAAAAAAGTGTAATTGCGAAAATCGGTAATCTGAAATAAGGCACTGCCTCAATCGGGAATCGATCCGACTTCAACTCATCCCATAACATTTGAAAAGAACTGCGATAGCACGGAAGGACACATTTTTTAATTCGATAGTAAATATCTCATTCGGTGTATCGCATGTTACCGTAAAGGGATCGATCCCGATTTTTGTCGCTACGCGTAGGATTGATTCCCTATCAATTTAAAGTAGATTTTTGAATAAAAGCAACACTGATAAATATAATTGTATTGTTTTACAGGTATTTTAAGCCTCTTGGATAGGCGCAACCTCCGGAGAGGTATATTTATTTATATGAACTGTACTCACTGGGTGCTTTTATTTACAAGTGCACATTACGTGTATATACCATATATCCATATTTCTACTGATGTGCAAGACGTTGTGCTTCGGACAAGTTATGTAGACGCTTATAAGGCACAAGGAAAATGCGTATTCTTCCAAAAAAATCCGAAGTCAAACGCTCTGTACACGTCCCGGAAGTACACATTTTTTATTTTTATAGTATATATCTCATTCGGTATATCGCATGTTACCGTTCGCGACGAAAATCAGTAGGATCGATTCCCTATTATAAAAAAGTTCTCATTTTTTTCGAGTATATGATTTGCCTACCCATAAAACTTCCAATTAAAACTTGTGAAAAGACATTTATTGTCCAAAGTAATAAGAAAATTAATTGAATATTTATCAACAATGATTATAACATGAAAGATATATAATAGCCTCGTTAATTGTGTGCAGGGCGTTTTCTTAATGGTGTGCATCTTATTATATTCGTGCATATTTTATTCATTTAAGATTCCAATTGGTTACAGTTTACTTGGCTTTGCTTTGAAAACACTTTACAACCTCATATCCCTTTTTTAGTTTAATCAATGATTTAAACATTCATTGAGAAACATAAATCGACTTGCTCAAAATCAAATTTTGCAAGTTTTAAATTACAAATGATATACAATGAAAACTTGTGATTAACTGCTAAATGCCTATTCTATCCCAAGGATGTACCTCCAACTTCGATTTAATGTGACAAAACTACGACGTGACAAAACTACGACACTTAACGACAAAGTAAAGATGTTTTGATAATCTAAAAAGTCACCTTGAAGAAATTTTAAGGTATAGGTCCATGTTTCGGAGAAAAAAGTTCAAACGTCATCAAATCATAGAAAGAAAGCATTGTTTTACATGAAAATTTAACAGCATATGAAACATTTATATTATTCTACAAAATCATTGTCAATTTATTCATGTATGTATTGAATTCCGGAAAGGGACTGCATGAAGGGGCCACACTTCTGGACAGTTCAGCGCCTTTAAAAACTCACCATTTTTAAACAGCTGTTACATGTTTTCGTTTTGATGCATTTGCAACATCGTGCGAGTGTTTAAACTTTACATAACTAGGTAAAACATCGTTTTTGACAATTGTTTACATTTATTTCTTTACAAATGACATTCTTATTCAAAGGGGGACAACTCATTAAGAATATTTTAAGTATCCAACTCTGTGGGACAGAACAGTAAAGCATGTATTGGACAGATAAGTTGTGCGTCAAGGTCCTGTTCATTTACTAAAAAAATCTGTTATTTTGTGATATACTGCTAAACCTTAACTATTTTTCTGCTTTGCTAAATATCCAGATAAATGGCAAATTCATATTTCAAACGGCAGTCTCCATGCGTATTTTCTTGCCGACATTGTCATTTGCTCTCTAAATTAGACGCATTACTTGAAATTTTACGAAAATTGTATTTATAGGGACTATAGTTTTTTTGCGCATCTTTCTGCGCAGTCGACACTTTCTATAGAAAACTGAAGTGAAGTCAACATTTGTTGAAACATTTGACAGACAATTTTAAATATGAGGAATCTTGAATGAAATAACATTTTTGATAAGTTTTATCAGTAATCAAATGTTGATACTGGTTTATGTTGTATTGACAAGTGTCATGCCTGACAGGTATCTTGCCATTTTTGTGGTTGTGTTTTCACGTCGCATTTTAGTACAAAGACAGTGGTGTTCATATAATGTAAGACAATTTGACTTAGTACTGATAAGACAGTATCACCTTTCAGATTATTTACTATTCAATTATAGAAAAAATTAAGAATTTTAAAACTTTTTTTTAACTTCTAGCAGATATATATGTAATCAATTTGGTCAGGTTCGTGCCATTTTTCGCCCGAACAGGTGTTGTATTCAAGCGGTCTTAACATAAAATTTAGCCTGGTGACCCATACATTTTTAGCCATTTTTATGCTCACAATACAATTATTTATACACAAGAAAAACAGGGAAAAAATCTATGAAACAGTTTTTCAAAATTAAAAAAAAAAAATTCTTCACTATGGGTATTTTTCATTGAAAAAAGTTCACAAAAGTGAATATGAAACAATATTTTTGTTTCATTTGTACCCATTATTGTAAGGATATAGTATTACAAATATGACTATGATATCAAATAAGTATATGATAAATCTGTAATAAGAATAAACCTTATTGTGCTGTCTTGATGTATATTTTGGTTGGTATATATAAAAAAAACCCAGAAAATTATGAAAATGTTGAAAAATCGCTGGCAGTTTTAGCAACAGTGGGTGTGTTCAAAACGATTTTTCACAAAAACAACCCATTGTTTTTATTTGTTCATTGTTTTCAGCACAAATTTTCCTATCATATATGTGAATTTGAAATAAATTCTATGAAAGGAAAAAAACTATAGGAATTCACTTTATATCGCATAGTATTACCATATTGCGCTATGAAAAAAATATATTACCCCTGCCGTACACTGTGAAACCCCAGCGTTGATGTCATAATCGTATTTATAAAGATTCTTTTTAAAAGCAATGTTTTGTTAAAAGAAAGTTAATATTATCAGGGATGGGTGTGTGGTTAGCGCAAAAAAAAACAACAGTAAATATAACATATTAGAATGGTACACACGAATAAGGACGTCGACTTGTGAAGAGTTCACAAACCGCGATAGTTGCTATAGCCAGTCCCACACTTACCGGCATAAATTCAGCAGCCAAAGTGAAAAAGATGTCAAGCCTAAAAAATCCATTCAGGCTACCAGCTTGGCGGTTTAGATCAACATCTTACACATTTGAGTTTAGTATTTTACACTATTTTTGTTTGATTCCACAGCAACAGCTAGTTATTTTTCACATATTCAGTTGAGAAATGTAATGTTTCAAAAACTGAATTATGCCGTTTTATTAACTGATTTTCAACATCTTCCACAGAGAATGTTGTGTATTACTTTTTCAGGCGGCCACGGAGGACGTGGAGGCAGTCCAGCCAATAATTTCCTTGCGAGTTCTGACGCAATCGCATATGGAGATATCTTTAACTACGGCATGTATATGTCCGGAAGTGAAGGTGGTGGCACAGGTGCCGGCTTAGGCGGTGGATTCATCCATATAGGTGCCGACGATGTGACAGTTAATGGAATACTGTCGGCAAATGGCGGTGACGCTACTGGAAGTGGGGGTGGCGGAAGTGGAGGAAACGTCATGCTTGATATCCACAATTCTTTTTCCGGTTCCGGTGTAATATTAGCTCGAGGGGGTGACGGCTCAGGTGGTGGCGGCGGCGGCGGTGGTGGTAGAATATCTATAGCACACCATCAAACCCCATCATTCACAGGAGATATTTTTGCAGATGGAGGTCTAGGTGGTAAGTTTATTAATAAAGCCGGTGCTAAAAAATATAGAAACTTATTAGGTTCTCGGAGATGAAATCGTAACGTTGATTTTACTGATGCAATAATAATTAGTCTTCTCAGGATACATTCAAACAAAATCGAAATTGAATTTAAAAAAAAACAACACGAAACTTACTGAATTACTGTTTTCACTGCACGCTTTATGTATGTTACTGTCCTGTTTTCCTTTAAATTCCAATATAAGCTAGCCAGTCTACATATAAACCACATCAATTGAGTAGATTTCTTAATTTGGCTTATTAACTGACGATTGAAACCAGGTTCATCATAGTTTTTTTTCATGTTTAAATAATCTTGTATTTGTACAGGTACAACGGAAACGACACTGTCAGCCTCTGGCTCGTCTATGAGTTCTAGCTCCAGGCAATCCTCGAACCCGGACTCTTATGGTTACCTAGGTCATCACAACTCAAAATCTTGGAGACCATCAACCTATGCAGGCTCCTATCTGGAAATGAGTCTCGGCACAGAGAGTTATGTCACGGCTATCAAGACGAAAGGCGGCTCAGGCTATTATGTAGAAACATATACAGTCCGGTTTTACAATGCTACATCTAGCTCATGGGTATGCTATTAGTAATTCAAGAACATTTTCTCAACAAATAGTGAAGTAAAACTTACGCACCTTCCTGTTGGTATTCAACACTTAGGTTCTGTGCTTGACATGCAGGCAGAAATAGTCTTTTATGTAATGTAAATTATAGTTTCTAATTTTTAGAAGTCATAATTTGCTCAAAATTTAGATATCTTTCGATTCAGATTATTTCTTGTCCGAATATCATTGAACATCATAGAAAACGTATGTTTTTCTTTCGGAAATCATAATTTAATACCTTTAGTTGATACAAATTTCACAAAACTTCAAAAATACTTAGATGCGAAATTGCGCCATGTACAGTTTAATATTGAATACATAACTCCATTAGATGTAAAAAAATATCATTGATAAACTTGACTTATCAAAATCTACTGGTCTTGACGGTATCGGACCAAGATTGTTGAGATATTGTGGAGATCATATTGCTTGTGCAATTGCATCTATTATAAATAGTAGTATATACAATGGTACTTTTCCTGATAAATTAAAAGAAGCAAGGGTTATTCCTAAATTCAAGTCAGGTAACAAACAAGACCAAGGAAACTATAGACCTATTTCCGTACTTAATACAATATCTAAAATATTTGAACGTCACATTGCTACACAGTTACAGGACTTCTTTAATCGAACAGATATAATACACAAAAATCAATCAGGATTCAGACCTAACCACTCCTGTCAGACTGCTTTAACATAACTAACAGAAACGTGGCTAAAAGACATTGACAATGGGGAGTATGTAGGGGCTATCTTTCTTGACTTAAGGAAAGCTTTTGATATGGTGGATCATGAAATACTGATATATAAACTGAAACTTTACCATTTTACAGACAGAACATTGGATATATTTAAACCTTATTTAGCTAATCGAACACAGACTCTAGAAGTAAAGAAGCTGCATTCCAAAAGAATGACAGTACAATCTGGTGTCCCGCAAGGATCCATACTAGGTCCCCTTCTTTTCCTGATATATATCAATGACATGGCGTTAATTTCAAATACTACCAACATTGATCTATATGCCGATGACTCCACCCTACATAAATCCGCCGACAGTATTACAAAAATTCAGTCTGAACTTCAGTATAGCCTAAATAGTGTCCATAATTGGTGTAAAATAAATAACATGTCACTTCATCCTTCAAAAACAAAATGTATGGTATTGAGCACTAGAGTCAAAATAAAACATACTAAAAAACTTGAGTTAATTTTAGACGGTTCGGTCATTGAAAATGTGAAGTGTCAGAAAGTTCTAGGTGTATATTTCGATGAAACTCTGTCTTGGCAATCCCACGTTAGTACCGTGGCCAATAAACTAAACTCAAAAATTGCTCTACTTAGAAGAATGGCATTTTTCTTAACAGATGAGATGAAACTATTGTATTACAATGCATATATTATGTCAACCATGGAGTATTGTTGCAATATCTAGGGACTTTGTCACAAATCGGACACTGATAAAATTACAGTTTGCAGAGACGCGCTATAAAAATAATCACAAAATCAAAGTGTAGCAACTTTGATGAAGTATTAAAAAATTCAAAACTTCTGTCTTTTGAGAACAGGTGCAAATACCATATTTCATTATTAGTGTACAAAAGTAAAACAGGAGATTGTCCTATATACATTTCAGATTTACTACATTTTGTTCATAATGATCATTACAGTCTGCGCTCAGTCGAAAACATGGATCTTTCTATTGTTAAACCTAAAACAAACTACCTGAAACAAACATTTAGCTACAAAGCTGCACACATATGGAATTCACTTCCTTCTTACATTAAACTTCATAATAATAATATAACTACTTTCAAGCATAATTTAAAGAATTTTCTCTTGTTACAATAGTTTTTAGCAATTAATTACTTGTAATTACAAGAATTTTGTTGAATTGATGTTACTGTATTCGTTTCCAGTAATAATGATATTCATACTATCTTATTATTTCAGATACTAATTTTTCATTATCTTATGGGCTCAGACTGATCTTTTTTGTTATGAAATCATACATTGTCATGTATAATCTTTGTGACGCATGGTAATTCTTTTAAAACATAGTTATTGTTACATACGTTTATTTAAGACTTCTTTAATTTGAGACGTGTTTGTCGAGAAAATTTAAGTAATTCTGATATGTGTATTTTTGTATAAATGTTAAATTATAAATTGACTGTATGATTGTGTGTATGTGTGAATGTATATCAATTGAAGGCCATACTGGAAATAAGTTGTAAAATATCTGTATTTGTACACTTAGTATGTCACCTTCAGAAAATAAAGTTATTATTATTATTATTATTATATGATTTGTATGTAATGCTCGTCGATTGCTTGACAGACAAGTCAATACATGGTCCAGTGATAAATTCCGCTATTGTTAATGGGTTACATGGGTTCGAAATTCAAGTCAGGATATAGAATTTCCTCAATGTGATGAGGATATCAAGCTGGTTTCCGGAAACCCGATTTCTCCACCTAGATGCCTCTGGGGTCTATTTTCATCAGTTGAAGCCGCAGTATTATCTAACTTAACTTATGCGGCTTAAATGTATCTTTGGTACGTAGGTACGCGTAGGAGATGAGAATTACGTGTTCGATGGAAATACAGATTCGTCAAACCAAGTCACAAAGCAATTACCGTGGCCATTATACACCAGCAAAGTGCGGCTGTACCCGGTGTCGTACTCAGGCGCCCCGGAATTGTCTTTCCAGTTGCTAGGATACGCTCCAGGTATGACATGACCAGTTTAAAGCGAACACATTTTGTTCTATCGTTTCATTAGTACCCTAGTGCTGAACAATAAATTCGTCGACATTTCTAAGCTATATTAATTATTTAAAATAACTTTTATAAACTATATATGCTATGAACATGAGCTCTTTTTAGTTTTTTAGTTGTCATATTGCGACATTTCTTTGATATTCACCCAATGTTGACCTACCGCTAGACCTAAATTTCCGCACCTGCATGCATGTCGATTAATACTAATTTTGTTTTGTACTAAAGCAGTTATGTTGTTTCCTAATGTGCAAAACACACACACACACACACACACACACACACACACACACACCATGCATATACATCATCTAAATGTTCACAAAGGTGAGGAAGATTTTATTTTAAATTTTGACAATATCTTATATGCTTTTCATTTAATAGCCTGTGATATGTTAAGGGTCTGGAGGATTTTTTTAAATTATCATGATAATATATCATTTTTTTCTTAATGGACATATTGTGAAAGATTTCTAAAAGTAAAAATAAAACAGGCAGAGTTTTATAAATTTTGAGGCTCGGGCTTGCCTTACAGAAAACATCCACAATAAAATTTGCTGCGGATAAGCTCAACTCCAAAAATTAAGATATTTCTGTAACCACTTGCTGCGTTCTAAAACTTTATGAGTATTAATTTGAAAATGTTTTTAGTGCATGAAAATGTCATAAAAATGTTTTGTTGTTTTGTTTTTTTTTTCAAACGGACTCCCGCTGAGAAAAAAGTGAAAAGTATAAAAAGTATATTTATCCCATCAATAAATAAAATATTCACAATGAACACCCTTTCATTTTCATGCCAAATTCTTACAAAGAAAATATGCTAACAGTCACAACTTAAGATAAAAATACAAAAATTTGCTATGAACCCCATCAGACTTCCGCCATCGTAATATTATACAGATACCCCAAATTTTCAACAGGAATCTTCTCTACCTGCAGGTACTTCAGCACTTAAACCAACTGGAATTTGCAGCGAGGCATCAAAAGGTATGTTTATATTATTTTAAAGGTGGATAATCAGATTTTGGCCATGTAACGGATTTGTTCGAAACTTCAGCATCTGATCATTTACACTCATTTATGTTCACTTAACACGTAATACAAATTAGATTTTCACTGGAGGTATTATTAAAATTTCATTTTCTATCCTGGTTGCCCAACCAAGATAGAGTTATTTTATCATAAGTATAAATTTGATAAACATACTTTGCGTAAGGAAATGTATAAATATTAGACATATTGTAATATATTTGTAAAATATTTGCATTAAAAATTATGTATTTAGACGGAATTCATTAGAAACACAAGTTTGAAAAATTATTATTACCTCCCTTTGCCTATCTTGGTTGCGCAACCAAGATAGATTGGAAATAAATGAATTCAGAAGCTACACACAGCTTTAAAACTTGCATTTTGGTTCAGACTGTTCAATAGTTGATATGTCTATCAAATGCAAATGTAAAACTAGACATTGTATCGAAATAAAAAGAAATACCCAGCTTTTTATATACTTTCATATTAAAGGGGAGTAATTACAAAATTTTATAAAAATGATAAAATATACATTTCAAATAGGAATCTAACTCTATGTAATCGGCCTTTTTGTTCCTTAAATAATACTCTACCAGAATATACAAAAAGCAAAAAATGTCATTAAATGTTGATTAAATGTGATTGACCACCTTTAAAGCAGTGGTAATGCTGTAACTACAAAGTAATATAAGGCTTTTCTTCAGCGGCAACCTATTCGTTTTCATTCAAAGAGTCACACTTTCAGTTGCATGTAACACTAACTTGATTAAAGACACACAACAACCAGTGACTTACTTTTTCTCCCACAGAAACTTCATGAAAATCATTCTGATAATTTACAGCTATACCACAAGTATCCAGGTGGATAATTTAGATTTCTGAATAAATACGTTTTTACAACTTCGTCTGCAAACGTATTCTGTCAACTTAGTCTCTTTTCAAGTTTTAAAGACATAGATGAATAACTGTTTTACATTGTAGAAACAAGGTGTGATCGAAATTTAACTAAATACATAAAATGACAAGACCAATCATTCAACCCCTACGCCATCAAGCTAGTTGTTGATTTACTTCGAATATATTTTGTTTTGAACGAGAATGCTTCCGATTGTTTACTTGCGTATCGTACATCTTAAAACAAAAACAAAACAAAAAAACCCAAACCCACACACACCATAATACTGTGCGGTACTTACAGTTCGATTACTAGGTCATACGTGTTTACACGTTTTCAAACCAAACTTTCTCTACTTACAAAATGACCTTTCTACTTTCTGATTATGTTTTGTTTCAGCTTGAGCTCACGTTTTTCTTATACTAAAAGCACTAAATTATGGAAGCGGGAGTTAAGGTTACAAAACGCAATCTTTAATGTTTACAAACATGATGTTAACAAAAACTGAACTGTATATAATGGAATATTGGAATGTATCCAAACTATGTCATTATTTCTACCAAAGCGGACAATATGCGACAAAGAGAGATCAACAAAACAATACCATCAAAAAGTAAAAAAGTGTTCTGCGATAAAAGGTAATAAAGCGAGGCGACCAGTGCCAAAAATTGTAGCATATTGGTTGTCTCTGGCAACCACATAATACCAAAGACTTTCATTTTAAAGGTGGTCAATCACATTTAAGAAACTTTTCGCTTTTCATATATTCTGTTAAGGTTCTAGTTAAGGAACAAAAACGCGGCCGTTACATGGAGTCAGATCCCTATTAGAAATGTATATTTTACAGACTGTTATAAAAATTTGTGACAACTTTCATTTAATATCGAAGCATTTAAAAAGTCAAGCATCTTTTGATTTTCAATGTTTTACTAGTTTTAAATTTCCAATTGATAGACTTGTGGGCCCCAGTTTCAGTCTCTAACATTTTGTATTTTAAATTAGTGTATTTAGCCTATTATATGTATGCTCGCTTTCGGTTTACCTACGATCTTAAAACTGTGAATCAACCCTTAGCCTGCTGGTGGCAACTGATTCTGCCTTTGCGACCATTGCAGACTAAGATCAACCTGCAGTCTGATCATGGTCTGCACTGTCCGTCATTCAGTCAGTATCTTTTTGGTAAGCACCCCTTTTAACAGTTAATGGTACTGTCCAAATTAAAAAACGGACACGTTCATTATAGAAATTTAGCAGGGCAATAGTTAAGAGAAACCAATATTCGCCTTGTCACGGTATCGAAATAATCGAAAGTATGTATCGGCAAGTTGTAACAGGATAAATTGACATTATCCCCGATGTGTCTTATGCTCTTGGTGATAATGTACGTGTAAATTGAAGTTGTAGTAGACACTTGCACCAGACCAGAAAGTAAACGTCATTGTAAATGTTATGCCCTTCTCTGAAAAGGAAAGTATGAACATCATTGTCATTACCTGAAAATATACTAACCCATTTAGTTTCGACAAATGAGTACTATGCATATTGAACAAGTTGTAATTTATCTTCCATCGTGCACCAATGTTTCTAAACACTTCGAGTACTTTATGTTTTCGTCAACGTTACAAAAGGAAAACTTTGATATAGTTTGATATCAGTCCCTACTGTTTAAACAAACTTTTTTAGCTATGTCACAGCTCAGTTTTAATACATAAAAATGTACACATGTGTTTTTACCCCTTTACTTAATGTCAAAACAGCTGCGGAAAACATGCATTTGGTTTGAATTAGATTCAAATTCGGTACCTGCTACACTTGCGTTTGGTATTTCGGTGTTGTTATAATCGATAATAATTACATTTATTTAATTAACACCATAAAATACATACAACTTAGCTTCTGACAATTGCCTTCTGAACAGCAGGACTTTAATTATATAAGAGACAGTTAAAACTTACGGAATCTGTTAAAATTAATCTTTTTAGGGCTTTCTGTACATTTTCTTTATACAACGTTCTTAATATTATATATATCGACTTCCGAAATGTAAACCTTTAGAGCACTATTCGAGCGATTAAAAACAATGACGGTAAGTCAAAATACATTATCACTCAAGATATCAAAGATTGTTCTTTGGCCGAGTTTTGTTAAGTCTTGTATTTGGCACAAATATTTCAAAACAGTGACTTACTTTCTTTTTCTTCCATTATGATTTTGACATGATTTCGTGTCAAAAATACTTGAAAATTCAAAATCGATTACTTCATGGTCTGGTGCCAGCATGTCTTTTATCTAAAACAAATTAAATTTTTACAAAAAGATACTTATTTTGATAACATCTACTTATAACTATTATTTATTTTTTAAAATATTGTGTTAAAATTTTAATTAGAGTCATTATAGTCATTAGGATTTGAAATATTTTAAAGGTTTGATCGATAAGAGAAACATATTTTGTTCTTATAATTATAAAAGGAAAAATATCAAAGTTTATGTATCGATTAACCAACTTACTACCGAAGTTAATGACGATATAGTTTTGTTCGGTGCACTAGAACTGGTCGAAAGACATTTGGTGAAATACGAGAGTGGGTCGATTATGACATTAGGTCTACTGCGTCTTTAATACGACAAATGGTCGAAATGAATATTTTATACTGCGTTTTGTCATATAATGCACTGTTGTGAAATATTATAATGTTTATAAACTTTATTTTTATATTGATCCTGTATGACGTTTAAGATATTTGCGAATTAAGACGAAGCTGGGACGCTAAATATTAGTAATATATCTAAATACTATGAAAAGGAGAAACCCCCAAATACTAATAAAAAAAGTGGAAGCATATTGACCTATGTAGAACGTCGCATAATTGTTAATTTGTACAATTTGATGGCTATTTAAACGTTGTATAACGCAAATGTTACATTTAAAAAGTTCCAAGTTTTAGCAGTGACCTATGATCAACCACATCAACTGCTTTATTCTATTTAAAATCGATCATCACAGTTGTATGAAATAATCGTCATAAGATAATGAAATTCGTACCTTTCTTTGACAATGTTTAATGATATAATATCAACATTTTTGAAGGGCGGGCTTAACCTCTACCAAAATTATAAGTGTAGGTCTGACAATCGTAGAATCATGTTCATGGTTATACAAAATAAATCCATTCGGATGAATTACCAATGACCGAGCCAAATATGCCTGTCGCCATTCACACTGACCGTTTAGTTTTTATAAGATCTATGGATGAAGCCCACAGTGAGTCACTGCGTTCCAGATAACCATTCAGATCATGTTAATTTCTGATTCATGTGAGGTAACGTTGGGTTCATCTTAGATTTGAGGCACATTTGTGTTTGTTTTCCCATACATTTGTTTTGTTACAAATAGAGTGTTACAAATAGATCAAAAGTATATTTTAATAGCGCAATTTATAAATGAGATATTTATACAGTTTTGTTTTTTATTTGCATGCAGATTGTTTGTTGCTTTTTGTTTTTGTTTTGTAAAGTTACAATTTGTACAGGTGACATGACATTTTAATAGATAAAATGTGAATTCTGGTTTTTTTCTGCTTTATCATAGCTGTTAACGAATGACATTGAGGTACACAGCAGTTGCCATAGAACAGAAAATAAATCTACCAAAACCCGTCCCCACCAGACGTCTCAATGATTTGATACAATGTGGTTCAGGTTCTCGTTATATAAAAGCATATCGGCACTTCGGGCCGTTTTGATGGGGATTGATCCAATCGTCCGCAACTGTTTTTATTCAGTGATGCATTTCACAGACATCTTACTGATATGCTAAATAAGTTAAATGCATTATTCTGTTTTGTTTTTAATTGATATACTGTCAATGGATTGATGTACTACTGTTTATATGAGCCGTGCCATGGGAAAACCAACATAGTGGGTTTGCGACCAGCATGGATCCAGACCAGCCTGCGCATCCGCGCAGTCTGGTCAGGATCCATGCTGTTCGCTAACAGTTTCTCCAATTCCAATAGGCTTTAAAAGCGAATAGCATGGAGCCTGACCAGACTGCGCGGATGCGCAGGCTGGTCTGGATCCTTGCTGGTCGCAAACCCACTATGTTGGTTTTCTCATGGCACGGCTCATATTATTATAATTAACCTATTTGTATATACTCATGCACATACATAGTATATCTGTCATGACATTGTCTATTTATTTACATGTACATGTATATTATTTTCTTGATTACAACTGAACTTAATGTATAAGGTGACTTATAGGTCCACAGCGACGGATGGAATTTGCCATAGTAGAATATGCAAGTTATTATCAAAATAATTTTAGGTGGAAATGGCGGCCCTGGTACAGTGTATTATAAAAACATGCAAAGCACAGAGGCTAAGCTTGTCGTCAACAACTACGGAAAGAGTACATATATCACGATGGATTCAACATGCACAGCGATGGATGTATTAAAGCAAGGTAAACTGTTTTGTATAGAGCAAGGTTATATGACAGGCCATTTATTTCAAAATAAAAGCAATGTTTTTGTTACCTTGTTTGCATTTATAATTGCTTTCAAGTGATGTGATGAATTAATTGCCAGACAGTGGCACATCTTAAGTCGATCTTCGGCAAGCCTCACTTACAGACAATTGATATGTACATAATATATGTATACATGTACGTATAGAATTAAGTATGTACTACTCTCGCACGGTATTTGTAACAATAACATGTTAAATGTTACAGCTGAGGTAGTGAAACCATTATCCGTGACAAAATAGTTGTACTACTTTTGAATCGTATTGACTATAAAGAAAACCCTGAATTACCAATAAAGACATAATCGACTTTACCGATAATGTTTTCGTTACATATCATGCACAGATTTCAAAAATAAATTATTACTAAGCATTATTATATATATATATATATTACTTAGAATGTCAACAAATTTGACTTAAAATTGTCTTTTCTGTTTTTGAAAAAATATTTTTTTGACTCTAGTATATGTATATGTTATAAAAGGGTAATTTATCTGCAGTAATGCACTCGGCTCTAATGGATTTTGTCAGGCCGGATCACACTTGGCGCTAGCCTATCTCGTGGGAACCGGACCTTGCTAAATCCCCTCAAGCCGAATATATTCCAAAGTACCATATCAATACTACTGCATATGTAAACTAAGTATGAATATGCCATACCATTAAAAAGCCTGAAAGTCTTTTTAACAAACGGTTGTTACCAGATAACATAAATTTTGATTACATCTTTAAATGTAGTTTTATTCAGATTATTTTTCCAAACTGATTTTTTTAGGATTTAAGCTTGAGAGTGATAGAGCCAAGATAAATATATCTAAAAAGAATCGGTGTGAAGCTCATACGTAAAATATGTTTTTTTAAGGCGCTGCCGCGTACGCGTATAGTGCTGATGATGCTATGGACGAAATTGTGATCAACGACGGTTCGCATTTAGTCCTTGTTTCGAACTTAAACGTCACGAATGTCCTCGGAGACGGAAGGTCAATGATCCATGTTGCAAACGACTCAACGCTTACTGTAACTGGAGAAATGACTGCACATGCGCATATTTATTCCGATTCTTCAATGGAGTTCCTCTCAATACCGGAAGTTGAACTAGTTGGTTCAATTTATGTTAGCGGGTCACTTGATTTGAAATATCCTTCACAACAATCGTTAACTCTTGCCGAACCAGCGTCTGTGACAGTCAATTCAACATCACTTACATATTTGGAGTGTGAAACCCTACAAATACAAGAAAACGCTGCCTTTACAATAAATGAAATATCACCGTTCACACTGAACGTGACAAATATGGTGATCGACGGAGTGTTCTCAGCCGGGGAATTATACTTTCTTGAGCATATTCAAAGCTTCATCGTAGGATCAGAAGGAGACGTGGACTTTGATCCTTTAGCGTCCGATATGTATATCGGCGCAGATATCGATATCCGTGGTGACGTAAACTTGGGGAAACATGTTTCTATCAAACAGCCGTGTAATCAGTTTCTTTTGGAAACGGGCACACTGACATGGCCGACTACTTCCGACATTATAACGATTGAATGCGGCACTGTCAAAGTAAATGGTGTTTTCAGTCCGGGTACTGTCTCCTTTGAAAATGGAATAGACCGGTTAACGGTAGGTTCATCTGGTATATTCACTTTGACCGCAGATGGCCCCATTGCTGTAGACACTTTATCTATCGCTGGTAAAATGTACGTTGAAAATATCGCAACTTTCAAATCACATTTAGCCTCGGATGAAAGAGTGCAAGAAATGACAATACACTTTCCGAGTGGAGTACTTGAGCTTAACACGCAGGACATGCCTGCACAAAATAATAACACTGCGACTAATCAGTCGTGCAATATCCTCAAAGTAAAGTCCCTCACCGTAGATAAGACATTCGTTGCCAGAGATCTTAATATAGATATCGGAATAGATGACGTTACCGTCAATCGTTACGGCACGTGGACTTTCGATCCATGTGACACGTTCCACATACACGAAATTTATACAAATGGTACAATCACTTCGTCTGGTCCGTTAACTCTGGAAGGGAAAGGACTTGAAAAAGTGCACGAGTTTTATATAGAATACGGAGGAGCGGTAACTCTCGACTCGGGGGCTCAAAGTACCAAGGAATGGACAGGTGTTTCTGTTGTCGTGGTCCATGATTTCAAGATATATGGGGCATTTAATGCAGGATGGCTGAAAAACTATATTACAAGTGGTTCCACTCAAGAAGGCTGGGATAACATTGAAATGCTTGTGAATGGAACATTGTACTTCAAACCCGAAGGAGCTTTCCTTGTAGATTATATGTACATTAATGGTCACTTCGAAGCTTACGGCGTTATCAACATGACTGGAACTGATGCAGATCTAATTATTCACATCGGGCCTAAAGGGAACGTGAAGTTTGACGCACTAGTAAACTCTGGATGGACCGACGAATCGGCAGTCACAGCCAGCGAAATTCAGATGGACGTTGGGTCCTACTGGCAATCCGGAAACACAAAATGGGATGTACAAGAAGCATTAATAGCTGGTTCCCTGTACTCCTACCCATCCTCTGACGTAGTTATAGTCTTCTTCACTGTTCAGCCTGGAGGGAGTGTTGACTTTTCACGGACTTCCCATTTCAAAGGCAGTGGTTTCAATGTAAACTCTGGAGCAACAATGGACATTGCATACCAGCACACACCAGAAGATATATCTCGGGGTTCAGAGGCGTCCACAATTTTATACAAGACGGTAGACATTGGTGGTACTCTGAAAGCTGGTTCCATCTTTATTGGTCCCCTAGGCGACAACGTGCAGTTCTGCGAGAATGTATATATCTCAGGAACCGTTGACGTCAGCAGTGGAGGGTATATGTACGATAGTGGACCAGGTATTCATTTGTTAATTTTTCAGAATTTTCGTATGATTTCAGTTATGTTGCGACTAAGTGTTCAGTATTCTAGCACTAGTTTAATGTCTGAAATTCTCTCAATAATTTCATCACAACAGAGATAGAAGAAAATTACCATGTCTTCGAGAAATGTCAATCTATTTACTTCAGCCAATATTATTTTTTATGAATTTTATCGATTTCGTTTTTGAAAGAACATGATTAAATTATACATTTCATACTTTTATCAATGCATGATACATTGTCAGCTAACTGCAATTACCTGATATACAGGATACGGCCAGATGAATTCAAATGGTGCCAGCGGAGCAAGTCACGCGGGACGCGGAGGCAGAGGATCCTCAGGGGTAACATCATTGCTGCCTTACGGATATATATTTGGCGAAAGCACATGGGGCTCAGGAGGTGGAAGTAACACAGTGAACGGAAATAATGGCGGACGTGGTGGCGGCTATATCCACATGTTTGTCACGCAAAGCATAGAAATAAGTGGAGTCGTGAAAGCAAATGGTGCCAGTCCGTCGGTAAGTACCTTATTTAAGTAATTTAAAACAAAACTACTTTCTCCAAGCCCTCTCTGTTTTAATGAAGCTTTATTTGTAATTGAAACTGCAAACTTAAGCACAGTAAATAGAATTACCTTGAAACAAACATCGTAAAAAAGGAACACAAAATTGTTGAAATGCGTCAAAATAATATGCATTCATTTATTTATTAGTGCGAATTTATTACGCGAATCCACATTTTTACTCTATTTTTGTATGCCATATTTCTTCATATCTTCATGTGATGATGTTTTCATTTAAATCGACGTATGCAGCATTCCTACGCTGGTGCAGGAAGCGGTGGCAATGTCTATATGCGTAGTGATGACCATTTTGAATTGACCGGGAACATATATTGTAATGGCGGATCAGTTTCTGGCAGAGGCGGAGGTGGGGCTGGAGGATGGGTCCACGCCATCTTCCGGTTTGCCGATTATCACAGCGGTTATGTTGAGGCTAAAGGTAACTTTCCCTTACATTTTCAATATACAAGCCTAGGTACTAACTAAAACAATTACATATACATCAGTGATGGCCATTTTAAGAATTCAGATTTTAAATTAATAGCCTATATATCTATATTACATATTTCGCCATGAAACTCTTTTCAGAAAGAAAAGTCATAAATACATTTTTTTTTCAGGTGGCAGTTCAACTCAAGGAGAACACGGCGGACCAGGTATTTCCTACTTCCAGGGGGAAACAATCACAAATCTCCGAGTTGATAATGACTGTCAAACTCCACAGGTAACGCAATCACGCTTATAGATCCGGCATTGACCTCAACTGGTAGTTAGTGGCCTCCTGACTTAATTTGAAAGCCAAGTTGGCTTTTCTAGAGATAGTCATGCAGAATCTTGTTTGCATACAGTAACAGATATAAACCTCATTTCTTGTACTGTATAATGCTGTACAATGTAGTAGCAAAAGCAAATAAGACTAAATACACTAAAAATGAATAAAACGCGCATCTGATATTGTTTAACTTTGTTTAAAGAATTCCTTTCTTCCAACTGATGTTTATGAAATGTAAAGACGTAAAGACGTATCAAAAGTATGGTATTTCTATTTTAGGTCACTGAACCAACCGGAAGTTATGCCGGCGCCGATGAATATGACACATATCTGTCAACAGGTAACGCTTTCGAAAAAATGTCTGCCACAACACTTATGTATATACATATGTTGCCGTGTAAGCAACCATTCCCTGGTCATTCAAGTGACCAGAAAACCAGTAATTCTGATGTTGCTTGTTACTTCATTTGTCGTTTGTCGGCTCAAGTTGCTTGTAAGTCTGGGTTGCAAAATGGCCGGTAACTTATTGTCACGTAACCTCTAGACGATTGTTACACAATTTTGCCAGTATTATGTCGTTTGTTACTTTGTTCTCATGTCATGCTGTTGGCGTGTAAGCAAATAGCTCTACCCTTTTAATTTGAGTGCAGCAGCACATATAACTAACCAATCTTTCATTACTTGTTTAAGAAATAATATATCTCATCCAGTGATTTGTCGTTGAATAAATCATTGTTTGGAGTTCAGATGCGAAGGAATTATATCACGAGGGCTTAGCCCGAGTGATATAGAATAATACGCATCTGAACGACAAACAATGATTTATTCAAGAGCAAATCACTAAATGAGATATATAATATTTCGATTCTAACACGTTACCAAGGACTTTAAAGTATATCCTTGACGGCATTTATTAAATATTTGCCCGTTTTCAATTGGTTTCTTTTCCAGCGCGCCGCTATAAGCCGTTTAACGCTATGACGTAATATTGTGACGTCAGAACAGTGAATTGTCGTATAATAATTCACTGTTTCCAGTCTTCTTTGTTTAATAGGAAAATGAATCGGATCGTGTTAGAATACTTCATTTGCCATATGTAGCTTGTGTTGCTGTTACTTCGTGTTGCATAACAACATTTGATTGTATGTAATTACATGTTGTCATGTAGCCTAAGGTTTCTTGTTTTTTCGTTTTGATACGTAGCTCATATTGCATTATCATTGGCTTGCCATCTAATCAATACTGCATTTTATTCAATTACAATGTACACTCTGTAACCGACCCATCCGTTTAGCTTAGTAGAGAGAGTACAGATCTACGGATCGCGGGGTTGTGAGTTCGATCCCCGGACTAGGTGTATGCTCTTTGTGACGATTTAATAAAGGACATTGTGTCCGAAATCATTTGTCCTCAACATCTTACTCATTTTGGGAAGTTGCTCTAAAACTAATGTTGCGTGTCTCTTGTCATACTATATCTTGATTTGTATACCTCGTGTCGCAATGTAACTTCATGTGGCCTTTAACTTCATATTACCTCACTTTGCCAATATCCAAATTTTGCTATAAAACACGATGCTGCTTTTCACATGTGATGTTAACATATGCTGTATATTCCTTGTGTTGCAAAGTTACTTCATATGCCCTGTTACTTCGTTTTGCCGTCTATTATCTCCGCTGCATGCATCTTTGTGATACCATATGTTACCTCATGTATCGTATTCCATGTTGTTGCGTAATCTCATCGTGTCCTTATGTAACAGCGTCTTGCTTGCTACGCGGTTTGGCAATATAGCCTTTCATTTTATTTTGAAATATAAGTTTGAATTTGATTTCATTTTGACATGTAACCACATGTCACATTCATATGCCACATTGCCAAATCATCCCGAATTGCTTGTATCAGTATGTTGCCATATTGTTACTTTTGTTTTGCAATGCAGCCCCACATTGCCTTTTTATCATGTTGCCATGTTTCCCTATACCGCACCGCCTTCTCACCACACTGCCATGTTTCCTCATATTGCCCTTTCATCATTTTGCCAATTATCCCCACATTGCCTTTTCATCATGATGCCATGCATCCCCATATTTCCTTTTTTTTTGCCATGCTGTCATGCCATGGAAACTCATATTATATGTAAAACGGGACTATTGTTGCATATAACTTTGTGTTGTCATGTTCCATGGTGTCGCCACAGGAGCTCATAGAGAGCAAAGCGTTAATATAATAAAAATCAAGCCGCGTCGGAGGGACGTTACTCTAACCGAGCGTTGCGCATAATAAGAAAATAATTATGGCGGATGTCACTCCTTTAGATTTTTTAGTATACCCGAGTTTGTGAGTAATTTTTAAAAGTTGAGATTATGGAAAATTTTGATCATATTCGTAAAGGCCATAAGCTCTGTCAATACATCAAGGCCGGGTAAGGCAGAAAAATCTGCGTTCCCGACCTCGTGCTCCTGTGGGTGTCGCCTGTTACTTGACGTTGCCATGTATCCTAACTTCATTTTGCCATGTAACCTCTTAACGGTTTGCTCTCTATGTTGCAATATTACATCATGTTGCCTGTTTTTCCGTATTGTCATGCAATCTAATGCTGCCTGTTAATTCATTTTGTCATGTAATATTATATTTGTTTGCTGTCCGTGTTGTCATGCAATATTGTGTTACTTCGTGTTGACATGTTAACTCATTTTGTCGTTTAATGGTACGTTTATTTGCTCTCCTTGTTGTCCTGTAATCTCAATTTGCCTGTTACTTCATATTTTGGTGTTATCTCATGTAATTTTATGTTTTCTGTTACCCCATGTTGTCATTTTATCTCACGTTTCCTAGTCCATCATATTGCTACATGATTGCATATTGATGTTGTCTCATCTAACCCATTCCTCAGGACGTCAAGAAACCTTGTGTTATGTTGACAAGTTGTAATGTTATAGAATGAATTTAATTAGAACACAATCGATTTGTTATTGTATTTAAGCACGTCAATTTTTTTTGCGTTTCCTTGAATTCTTCCAGGATATTGTCTTAAATTATGAAGCAAATAATTTCTGTTTGTTTTAGGGGCTATTGCCTACCTATATCCTCCAAGCGACGACTATTCATTCAGATTTACCCATGTGGAGTTATACGGAGGAGCTCATTTAGCACTAAATGGTGATAGCACCAAACTGATAACAGAGTACACGTATGGTGATGATACAGGACACTTGCACATCGGTCCAGGACAAATATTTGAACTAGTCGAGGTATATCGAAATTTCGATTTGTTTTGTTCATTACGGCGGCTCAGAGTTGTTTTTGTATACTTGAATATACCATTATTGGCACACATCGATAGTAGTTTTGAATTTCAAACGTATTTAGTGTCAGTATTGCTTCATTAACACTCAGTGGGTGTGTCAGGGTTCACCAACTTTTAAAAAACATTTTTCAGTCATAAAATGTGAGTTATATTGTAAAGCTCTTTTTTGCGAAAACAAGTGTTGCGTTGAAAATGACAAACCAAGGGTTATGACTCCGCTGAAAATCAGAACAAAACATGATAATGATATGCAGAATCACACTTAACGCTAATCACTCGTGAGGATTAGTGAACTTCAGCTTATTGGCATACAGAGATCAGTTTATAAATCCCATGACCTGTTTCGTTTTTTTTTTCTCGACAGAGTTAACATAGCTATTTGAAGGCAGAGAATGTTTCCATGTTGAAGCATTTGTAATTATGTATCTTAATCTGTGCATTACTTCAAATAGCCGATGTCTCAGAATCCAATATCACATCAATGCATACTATAAATATCGTATTAGATTATTGGTCAGGCAGCAAAAAAGCTGCTTTTATTTTGTAAAAAGGGTAGGAGCGTTGTAGAAGTCTGTGTTTGGGTGGAATGGCAAGGGTAATCGAAGGGAGTTTGATAAACCTTCCCAGCTAAAAAAGTAAATGAAAAGAAACAGAAAACATAACATACACGCACGCACGCACGCACGCAACAACAACAACAACAAACGTTGTTGCCTTTGACAAAAGACGAAAATAATCTACTTTTGTGGAAAAAGAAGAGAGAGAGAGAGAGAGAGAGAGAGAGAGAGAAGAAAGAAAGAGAACTACATCCAAATGGTCCTTTTACAAATATTTATTGTTTTGTCTATGAAAATACAGATTTTTGGTCAAACGTCGTTGGGGCTGGGGACCTGGGGGATATACGGAGGACGACAAAGCACATGCAGCTCCTTTCTCTTAAACTTATGCGTCAGGCACCCTGTGCCCATCCCCAACCCCCCATTCCTGCTCCTACGCCTATGCATTGATTATTACAAATATACATTTCAATTTGCATGTCTTTTTCTGTCTGTAACCATTTTAAGAAATCTGAAATATTTTAAAGGTATCTACGTATAAAAGAACGAACATAACGTATGAGTTATACCTCTATGCTGGAGCTACATGGATCTTGCCAGAGTCCACCGTTGAGTTCCGCGAGGTCTTGGACCAGCAAGAACTTGGTATGTCAACCAGTTCAACGTCTTGTCCGTCGAGCATGCTCAGATCTTCATCCGGTTATATTTGGGGAACTGTGGACGGAACAAAAGCACACCTGCTTGTCTCTACAGGTGAGAGAAATATCAGGGTACTAGCTAACAGGACAACTAGTTTATTAAGCCTGAATCATTCAATACATTCATAATAGTGTTAGGTCAACGTGGCTTTCTATCCGATACCATAACGTACCATTCATCGCGGTTTAAAATACGTGTAAGACTTAAACTTATAGGATCATAAAATCGCCAACTCACCTTAGATAGATTAGTAAAAGCATGTAGATGAGATACCTGTACTTACTTACTTTGACGACTCCTCAAAACCAAATGTAATGCGACTTTTTCACGCGAAAATTACATTATTTTCAGGCAAATTTGCTTTTTAGACAGTTCTTCTATCATTGCAAACATCATCTCAGTTTACATAACATTTTATTTTCAGAAGCCACGCTGACACTCGGCAAGTCTGGTGTCAGGTCTAACACATTCGCTAATCTGACGATACAAGATGGTGGAACGCTCGTGCTTTATACTGAATACGGCGAAACAGATGATGTGTGGACTCTTGTGGTACAGTTATTTGATGTCTTAATATGTCAATTCCTTGGACTGAGATTATGTTATATATGTCTTCTGGTCTGTTTCGTTTGGCACTTTCTCTTGATTCTTTGAGTATATGCATGTATGGTTCTTCGTTCTTGTTTTTTTTTTTTATAAATTTACCAGAGCATTTGTGTTTTCAGTACCAGTCTTTCTGGGAATACGGTGGCCGAGATTGAGAGCGAGGTCTGTTGCACTGGTAATGGTGTTTTACCATGGACCATTCCAAGGTGTTGATCCACTTTTCCCCTATACATATGTGTGTTCCACTGTTATACTTTGTCTATGTTTTACTGTACATGTTTATCATCTACACATCCGTACATACACTGCTGTGTTCCGGTTTCAAAGGGGTGTATTTTATCAAATGTAATCCTTTTTTTCGTTTATATAGATGATCGGCAATACAATAAATTATGAATAATCAACACAAAATATTAATATAGATTGCTAGATATATTATAGGTACGAAGAGGAAGTAACACTGGACAGCTTACGATCGAAGCCGGTGGCACACTGGAAGCCACGAATCTCAAAATTGACACAGATATATTAAAGGTGGACAAGCTCGGAACATTAACTGCTACTGGAAAAGGTCTCAGAACCGGCGACGGAGTGGGGTTAGAATATGCTGGAGGAAGCTTTGGTGGATGCGGAGGAAACGGGAACTATGGTAAATTATGTTACTGTGGAATAATAAGAAGTAATCCATTTGTAAAAATTTGTTTTACGCCACAAGGTGGACTAATTTATCGGATGCGTTCTTTTACTACGAGCGTCCGCTTACGTTTATGTTGAAATTAAAATTAGTTTTATGCCATAAGGTGGACTACATGTAATTAAGCGAATGCGTTCTTTTTCTACGAGCGTCCGCTTACGTTTCAGTGTTAGAAATACGATCTTTTAAATGGTATTTAATATAACTCTGCATATATACCGGAATACTAAATAACTCGTTGAAAATGACAGCTGCTAGAACAAGTATAGTTAAACCTGTAAAGTCAACACTTTGGAGAGCCCAAACAGTTTCTGTTTTCAGCATTTGCATGTGGTCACTATTCGTCTGTATTCACAGCTTTTGTTTCTGTATTATGGAGTTTCTTATGCTATATACAATGTTTCTATCGATAGGTGGTACCCCTGGAGAAACATACGGCAGTGTTTACAACTCAGAACTAATGTTCGGAAGTGGCGGATATGGTGCGACCTCAACATATGGTGTCGGTATGTAATTTTGCAATCACAGTTTTTCGGTTAAAGATAATTATGTGCGTACTCGACCATTTATTCAACGTTCTCAGTAAGACCGAGTTTGTTGAAAAAAAGTTGAGAGTACACAAAAATGAAAATTAACATGTTCATACGAATCGTACAAGGCCACATCTGTGTTCCTGAAAATACATCGCAACGCATGTCACCGGGACAAGGATATGAGTGCGCGTCAACTAACATTAAACTTTTCGAAAAATAAGAAGAAATAATAAATCTGAAATCCACTACATATAAAGCGATCGGTCATCATCATTTAACCACCAAAACATATTCTGATTATATTACTCATTTAAGGTGGGGGTATCCTTGAAATGGAGATAAGTCAGGTATTGCTAGTAGAAGGTACAATCGAGGCAAATGGCATGGCAGGTGTCTCATCATCTATTGCCGGCGGCAGCGGTGGCTGTATACTGATCAATACACGTGACCTGGAAGGTTCCGGAAGTATACAGGCTGCCGGCGGTGACGGTGTGACGAACACCGGCGCTGGTGGTGGTGGACGGACGGCAGTCTATTATAAGACAACTAAGTTCTGGTTTGGCAGTCTGGACGCACATGGAGGGAACAGCAGTGCTGGCATTGGTGGTGCTGGAACTATATACTTAAAGGTAGCAGATTCGATGAACGTTCATTGTAGATGTGTAAAGGCTTGTTTAAGATAAAATCATATTCTTTCATATAAAAAGCTAGAGGTCTCGTATTTAATCATCATATCAGAAAAGTAAAAACGAAAAATGAACAAACATTTTTAACACTGTATTTCTATAATACATAATTTTTATGTAATATTATGTAATCCCCGCTCTTTTTGTACGTTTGACACGTCTATGGAAGCACCCTGTTGCTAACTGCGAGATTTGAAATAACGACTAACTAACCTTTTGTAACTAAGTTAGTAACATAGGACATGAGGTAGTAAGTCATGCGTAATGCGGATGTAAAAGGCCTTCAGTGTTGTTAAATTTTCTGGTCCTTCGGGACCATGGAGAACATTAAGTTTTACTAAAATAGAATTCCGCTTAAGCTGGTGCTAAAGGGGCGTAAGGGGTGTTGCCCATTTCAATATCTCTCACGAACAGACATCGTCAGACCGAGTCTGATTTTATTTTGCTTGGTTGTGTTCTGTATGTCCAAAAGATCTTCTCACAGATTTTATTAGGAGGTTATACGTAGGACTTATGATTGACTGCATTAAGAATATATTGAAATGTATATACTGCATACAATAAAAAAAATAAACAAATAAAAAAAATCACTGTAACTTCATTAAGAAACAGCGGTACTTGTGTAATTCTATATGCACAGGATATGGTATCTGATGCCCAGAATGAAACATTGATAATTGACAACTTCGGTTTCGAGCACACTGCGCTAGAAATTAGTGACCATACTTATGGTGATGTCACAGGTCTGGGTGGACGAACTTCAATTGCAGACATTACCCTGGCAGAAATGGACACTATCCGTATTGTCAGAGATGCCCATCTGGCAATTCACCCGAGTTTAACCGAGTGAGTAACATTACATTTTATAACAATGTGTAGAATAAAGATGAAAGTATATAGAAAGCGATTACGACGAGAAAAAAATGCCGAAATGGCTAAAATCGTGAAAAACGCATTTCGTAATAAAATCTACTTCAACACAATGGATACTTATTAATAGTACACTCTTTCTGTGAATTTTGATTTGTGCACATAAATGCTGACTGTATCGTACACATGCCAAATTTCTGTTAGCATCTGCATGGACACGTAAAGAAATAATATTACTAGCTGTAACTAGAAGTTTCGAATTTTAAATTTTGCATCTAAAATGATCATGATGTCTTTTCAACTTTACTCGAATAGTTAGCAAGTAATACTTATTGTTGTAAGAGAGAGCTTTCTGTAAGAAGAGTCAAAAACTTTCGAAAAATATCAAATATACACAATTATAATATATTTTATCCCTCATACATATTCATACACGAATATTCATACAAAATGTAAGCACATTTTAGCTCACCTGAGCCAAAGGCTCAGGGTGAGCTATTCTGATCACTCACCGTCCTCATAAACCGCTAGGCCAATTTTATCCAAACTTCACAGGAATGTTTCTTGGCTGAAGCTCTACAATTTTTTTTCCAAAGAATTGAATTCCGTGCAGAACTCTGATTGCCATGGCAACCGAAAGGAAAAACTTTAAAAATCTTCTTCTCAAAAACCAGAAGCCCTAGAGCTTAGACATTTGGTTTGAAGCATTGCCTAGTAGACTTCTACCATTTTTGTTCAAATCATGACCCCTGGGTCCAAATTGACCCCGCCCCAGGGGTCACTTGATTTTACATAGGAAAATCTTAAAAAAATCGTCTTCTCAAAAACAAGAAGCCCTAGAGCTTAGATATTTGACATGTAGCATTGCCTAGTGGACCTCTACTGAAGTTGTTCAATTCATGACCCCGGGGTCAAAACTGACCCCGCCCCAGGGGTCACTTGATTTTACATAGATTTCTATAGGAAAATCTTCAAAATTTAAAAAAAAACAAACTAGAAGGCCTAGAGCTTAGATATTTGACATGTAACATTGCCTAGTGGACCTCTACAAAATTGTCCTAATCATGACCCCCTGGGTCAAAATTGACCCCGCCCCAGAGGTCACTTGATTTTACATAGGAAAATCTTCAAAAAAATTCTAATAATAAACCAGAAGGCCTAGAGCCTAGATATTTCACATGTAGCATTGCCTAGTGGACCTCTACAAAATTTGTTCAAATCATGACCTCCGGGGTCAAAATTGACCCCGCCCCAGGGGTCACTTGATTTTACATAGGAAAATCTTCAAATTTTTTCTAAAAATAAACCACAAGGCCTATTTCTTAGATATTTGACATGTAGCATTGCCTAGAAGACTTCTACAAAATTTGTTCAAATTATGACCCCCTGGGACAAACTGACTCCGCCCCATGGGGTTACTTGATTGTATATAGAAAAATCTTCAAAATTTTCTAAAAATAAACCAAAAGGCATAGAGCTTAGATATTTCACATGCAGCATTGCCTAGTGGACCTCTACAAAATTTGTTCAAATCTTGACCCCCCCCCCCCCCCCAGGGTCAAATTGACCCAGCCCCCAGGGGTTACTTGATTGAACATAGGGAAATCTTCATAAATTTGCTAAAAATAAACCAGAGGGCCTAGATCTTAGATATTTGATATGTAACATTGTCTAGTAGACTTCTACAAACTTTGTTCAAATCGGGATAAAATTGGCCCCGCCTCAGGGGTTACTTTATTGTACATCGGAAAATCTTCCAAAACATTTCTAAAAATCATCAGTTTGACATTTGAAACATGTTGCTCATATTACTCAGGTGAGAGATCCAGGGTCATTATGACCCTCTTCTTGTTGTCTTCCAGAGACGCATTTGATTTGCGTGCGTTCAGATTTGAAGGTGACACCTATGGACATCTACATGTGGGACCCAACCAGCTTGTGATTGTACAGCATCCTGAGGACCTTGAATTTCTCGTTAATGTCTATGTATATGAAAACGGAAAACTAATCATGCCGCCTGACTTTACCTGCTATAATACTCAAATGCATATATGGTATGTACTTATTTGCTGATTGAATAAGATTTCCTAGTAGTTGTTGAGTAAGGAGTAGGTAATGATTTTCGGTAAGTAACCTATCAATTTTTACGCAGTTTAGTAAGGAAGGGTTGTATATCCGAAACCAAAAACGTATTTACACGACCCGATTTTTTTATAAAATAAAGAGCTTATGGAAGGCCGGTGTGCCATGCTCACTTCCAAATGACAAATACATGTAGTTAGCGCAAAATGTTATTTGTTAAACGCTTACTTTCGAATAGTGATTGTCAAACGATAAATGCTAATAGTTAATTGTGAAATGCAAATCAATATATGCCAAATGCTTTTTTAATTTTGTTAAGTGCTCTTTTCAAATAAAGGGCTGTTGAATTCATTCTTTATGGTAGGGTGACTTCGGCCAAAAAAGTCCACTATTTCTCGGGGTAACCCGGACCCAGTTTTTAAAAAGGCATGTTATATTTAAATTTAACATTTGGCAATTAGCATGTCGCACCAGCCTTCCATAAGAAGACTGTTTATATGTCACAATGGTTACGTCATAACGTAATTATCATAGCGGTGCACTGGAAAAGGTGGACGTTTCGATAGGTGTTATAATCCAACTAATATACACCAAAGAGTGATTTACTTTTGAATAAAATCATTGTTTGTTGCTGAGATTACTCAAGCTGCGACCTAGTGATATAAATCCTTAGCACCTGAAAGGTTCATAATCATGATAATGTTTAGATTTTTTGTCTAAAAACAGATGAAACTTTCAAATAGGTTTATGCATACTTTCGTGTCATGGTTTTAAAAGCACAATATTTAATATTGCACATGAACAATCATAGTTAGAGCAATAAAGGGAGGTAATAGAAAATAATAGATAAATTAAAACAGTCTAGTATAACTGTTCGCTAACGGTTTCTCTAATTGCAATATGCGGATGCGCGGGCTGGTCTGGATCCATGCTGGTCGCAAAGCCACTATGTTGCTTTTCTCGTGGCGCAGCTCAAATATTGCTTTGATTCAAATTCTTACAGTCTGTACCACTGTATGCACTATCACAAGTGACGTCATGTAAATCTCCAATGATTTTTCCCAAGTCGTCTGCAATAAGCTTTACGACCTTTCTGTTGTTTTTCTATTTGATACAGCTGCCCTTGAAAACAAATGATACACAAATAAAATGCAGCTGCTCTAGAAATGTTTTAATACTGTTATGCAGGGGTACGATAGGTGTCGATGACATGACGGTCGGTGACGGATGCAAGCTGTATTTAGGCAGCACAGGGACTACAACACGCACTGGGATATCACCGGAAAGTGGAACATACGATTTTGAGGAGATTACAGTCGCTGCTGGCGGCGAGATCACATCTACCTGGGATCTCACCGGAACTGATGACGTCATTAACATCAAGGTAAATGGACTGTAGGTTGTAATTGATTCTAACACGATCCGACTCCTTTTCCTATTAAACAAAGAAGGCAGAAAACAGTGAATTATTATACAAGAAATCACTGTTCTGACGTCACAATTATTAAGTCATGGCGTCAAACGGCATAGCAGCGCGCTGGAAAAGAAACAGATTTAAAACGGGCAAATTTTTAAAGAATGTCGTCAAGGTTGTACTTAAAAAATCCTTGGTAACGTGTTAGAATCGAAATAATATATCTCATTTAGTGATTTGCTCTTGAATAAATCATTGTTTGTCGTACAGATGCGTATTATTATATCACTCGGGCTGCGCCCTCGTGATATAATTCCTTCGCATCTGAACTCCAAACAATGATTTATTCAACGACAAATCACTGGATGAGATATAGTATTTCTTAAATAAAACAGTTAGTACTCCTACCTTGGCCCAAGCGGCTTACAGCAATTTCCGGTACTTAACGCCGACCCGTAATGAATGAAAGAACCAATGTGCGAATAATTCCGAAAAAAAAATAGAAAAAAATATAAATATATAACAATGACTCATGTGCAAATTTCAGTAAAAGGATTACCTTACTTTGGATATAACCGAGGAGATAAAGAAATAATTTTCCATAACGTTCTAGAAAAACGACCAATTTGATATTTCATATGAACTGGTGTTTTGTGCTGATAAAAGAAACTCTAACACATTAGGTAAATACAGCTAGGTAGTTCATCATATCCAAGATGTGGAATACCCTTCAATGACAGATGTTAATTATACAGTCCAGTCCCAGTTTTGGTGCTGAGAGGCTGGCTACTGTACCCCTTATTCAACTTCGCTGCACCTGATGAGATCTTTCTCACTTTTGACAACTGTCACATGACAAATGATCGTAAACGATTGTATTGAGTAACATTTAAAAGTAGAATATTTCTGTAACGAGAAATGTATTTTTTAACAATAAATGCATCCAGCCATATTTGTTCATATATATATATATTGTATGTATGTAGGCTGAAAAGCTTCGTGTGAAGGGAGGAGGAACAGTTCATGCAGTTAAAGTAAACATTGAGGCCGCAAACCTTATTGTGGACGACTTGGGAAAAATCATTGGAGATTTACATGACGTCGCTTGTGACAGTGTATACAGTGGTACAGACGGTACATCCGGCACAGGTAAATTGACCTATTCAATTATTTTGTAATTCCTAAAAGTAAAACCGCTAAGGAGAACCTGAAACTGATCCGACGTTTTTATCTGGTGACGGGGTCCGTATATATCAAACATTATGAATGTTAAGGACCCATGTATATCTTAAAGGTGTATCGGTGTCTTATTGGAAAACGGTGGCATACACGGGATATAGACGATTTTCAGTTTAGCGATTTTGATTTAGATCGTCTAAAGATGAAATGTGAATAAAAACATCAACATTATGCAAAGTATTGGCATCTTTAAAATACTGTTTGTAGGTGCTGGTCACGCTGGCCAAGGCGGCGGCAACAACAACAACATGGCCACAGGTTCCCCATACGGTCAAGTGTTCGAGCCTACGGACCGAGGTTGCAAAGGAGGTGACTCGACTGTTTCCGGAAAAGGTGGCCACGGTGGCGGTGCTATATATCTTAAAGTGACATCGGAACTCCAAAACGATGGTGAAATAAGCTGCAATGGAGAGGCGGGGAGTGGTGCTAGTGGTGGTGCAAGTGCAGGTTCCATCCTGATGGATGTCGGTAACATTAAGGTAGTGTATAATTTGTTTTATGTGTATGTCAAAAATAGGTAGTTATACACTGGAAAGGTATACCTTGAACTGAGATATACTGTTATAAATCTTTAAGCTAGCTATGCAAAATAACAAAAGACTTGTTTTGACTGAGTCTGATCCTGGGAAGAAATGGAATTTGCAACTCCTCTCGCGTCCCCTTGCATCGAATCTGTTAACGAGAGGAAATGAAATCTGCAACAACTCTTATATTCTCTAGCACCGAGTCCGGTGACGAGAGGAAACGAAACAAAATATGCAACACCTTTTGTGTCCCGTAGCACCGAGTCGGTTCATAAGAGGAAATGAGATATGCAACACCTCATGTTCCCGAGCAACGCGTCTCTTCATGAGAGAAGTGAAAACGGCACCACATCACAAGTCCCCTGACACCAAGTCTGTTCATGAGAGAAATGAAATCTGCAACACACTGTACGTCCCCGAACACCGAGTCTGTTAATGAGAGGAAACACCTTATATGTCCCTTTACACCGAGTCTGTGCATGAGAAGAAATGAAAGCTGCAACTCCTCTCGCGTCCCCTAGCACCAAGTCTGTTTATGAGAGGAAATGAAATCTGCAACACCTCTTTAGTCACCTAGAACCAGCTAAGTACTCTATAATATACATACATTAAATGCTCACTATGATCCTAAAAATAACAATATAACAACTTGGAAAACTTGAATTGTGTTTTTGTCAGGGATACGGAGCATTCCAGGCGATAGGTGGTGATGGTTCCAGCTATGGAGAATACGAAGGGTGCGGTGGATCTGGAGGCCGTATAGCTATGTACTTCGAAAGCAACTTTACATACTCAGGTTCCTGGGACATATACGGCGGGGATTCATCCACTCCAGAATGTGACGGAGCGTCTGGGACTGCATTCTTCTATCACAACGGTAAATTTTCACTGGAAAGAGAAGACAAATACTAATCATGTCATAATCTTGTGTGTAAATATCTTTTTTAAAAATATCCTATTTATACAATTTATCAAGACATTTTCGATACATTATTTATAAAAAGAAAATGTGTAATTGATACGTTTCTGCCAGATTTCTTTCGCACGCAAATTTTGCATTTTTTAATAATCTATTCAATGTTTTATGAAACCATATATTTACTAACGCTAAGTAAAAGCAGAAAATTTGCAATACATTTTCTATGAAAACTATAAATTTACAATTTTTTATACTACAGGTTTCTATCATTCAACACTGCTACTCAACAACATAGGACGAGGCTTCCCTGGAAACAGTGCAAATGCTGTCATTTCGGATTACAATTCCTTATCCGAAGATACCACACATACATGGTTTTTGCCTCATCACGGCAACAATAACAGATTTCCAACAGGTTACCTAATTACAACATGTTTTGCACTTAACTTGAAATTATTTGAAAACAGTTACAGTTTATTTCTGAATTCAAATCAGTGTTTAAATCAACGAATTCTGATTTAAGTTTCGGCATTGGCACTTAAATGGCACATGACAATTACAAACTAGTCAGCCAATCTACTAATACAACTATGAACAGGTATTATAACGTTTTTCTTGTACATAGCGTGTATGCTCTTAGGACAGCTTAAACGTTAAGACGTACCCGAGTCACGGTATAGGACTTTAATATCAAAAATGGGGAGAAAAAGTGTAGGCGGCCGGGTAGCTCGCTCGGTAGAGCATCGGAACGGTATTCTGAGGCCACGGGTTCGAGTCCCGGTCTGGCTACACATTTTTCTCACTGTATGACACCAGGTTTTCGCATAAAATACCGCACTTAATTTCATTTTTTATTATTTATTAAAATTATTTAAAAATCAGCAAACTTTCATTTTTGACAGCTACAAGTGAATACAGCTTTGATGAACTACAGATTTTTGGAAATGCACACTTGGCTGTACTCACTGAACCAGCTGACACATCTGCAACATTATACTTCGAAAATATGATCGGTGATCGCTCCGGAGCCATTCATGTAGGTAAAAATCAAAACTTGGATCTGAAAAGACAAAAGATTGACCTTCCATTCAATGTCCATGTATATCCAGATGGCTTCTTGGGTCTTGCACCAGATACATACGTCCAAGACATCGACATTTTCCTGAATGGAACTCTTGCTTATGTAGAAAACCTCACACTGCATCATAATGGTAATCTATGGTTATATCAAAAAGGCCAGACAAATAGTTTAGAGGCAAGCCAATATGAATTTCAGAATGTCCATGTAAAAACTGGAGGATACATTCACATGGTTACTGATCCTGTAAAAGAAACTGGAATCACGTTTAAAACAGTTAGTACCCATATTGACGGTGGTGGCCTCATACGTGGAACAAACTTGTATTTTGAATCTGTAAATATCACTGTTGATGCTGGTGGGAGCCTGAACGCCAACGGTCTCGGATACAGAGTTACAGACACAAACACTGATGACAACGATTTATCTTTTTATGGACAAATAAATCCCGGGATTGGCCTGGTGCCGGGGTCTGGCGCAGGTCATGGTGGAAGCGGTGGACGTGGAAAAGGTATTTCAGATTATCAAAACACCCTTTTATTTTGTATTGCCAGAAAGGGTTCCATGTGGACAATCAGTTAAGATCATGCATCTCGACTCGAGTCACTTACACTTAAACATTACGGATTCGAGTTCTTCTCGGGTTGACGAAACGATCAAGCTTTTGGGAAGGTTAATTGGTGGTACTACCAAAGTGCTCATCAATGGTGTCTGAAATGATCCCCGGAAGTACATCTGAAGTCTCGTCTAACATTAAAACTGGAAATTCGCCATATGACATTAATTGTCTAGCATGACATTTCAATTGTTTGCATTGGATTTATTTGTAAAACTATAATTGCTTAAATTATAGTTAGCTTATGATTAAAATTTCATTATTCTTATGCATGTCAGTGTAAGGTAAATAAGAAAGATGATGCAAATATTTGACACATTTTATGTAAAAAAAAAAGTGAACTTGCACAACTGATTTATTCAGGCTACTGATTCTACTGTATCAAATTAATTTCATGTGTTTTTTCTGATAGATGAAATATTTGGTGGTCTGGCATATGGAGATATCTACAAACCCACTGAGTTCGGATCCGCTGGTGGTGGTGACGGAGGTGGAAGAGGAGCAGGCAGGATTTGGCTGAATGTATCAAACACTATCCACATTGATGGCGAACTTACAGCAAACGCTGAAGATGGTGTTACAGTTCTTGGTACGGTCAGTGGTGGCGGAAGTGGTGGCAGTATTTGGCTTCATACTAACCGAATTACAGGCTTTGGTATCATTCAAACCAGTGGCGGGAAAGGCTCGTATGGAGATACTAAGGTTGAGGAACTAGTTAGAACAGATGGCCTGGAAAAATTCCGCTGTGAAACAGTAAATAAATGCATCAATGGAAACTGCTACGACGAAACTACATGTACACACACAGTTTGTGATAGTTTGGAAGTAGGAGCCGTATGTACGCAAGAAGCAGTCGATCGTTTCCCAGTACACAAAATGCGATGTTACGCAGAAAGTGACTGCAGCTCTGGATATTGCGTCCCAATTACTGAGTGTTCTTTCCTTTGTAATAACGAGGAGAGGTGTGATTACTCTGGTGCATCCTGTCAAACGAAAGATGTGTGTTGCAGCGATGATTTCTCGGAATGCTGTTATAGTTCCACGGAATTGTTCGAAGACTTGTCAACAAACAACTTGCAGTCCGAATACATATGTTGCCATGATCACGAAACGTACGGCGAAGAATGTTGTTATGAAAATGCAACTGTTTATGACAATACTTACGGCTGGGTACAAAGTAAGATGTGTTGTTACGTTGAAGAGACATGTTCCGGTGGCAACTGCGATAGAAACCAGATATGTTGCTCTGAAGGTTATGGTTGTAGAAGCAGAACCGTATCCACATGGACAACAACAACGACAACAGAAGCGGCAGAAAACTCAACAACATACACGACAACCCCTGGCACAAATACCCCAGCAAGTGTATCAAGCATCAACACATACACGCTCATAAATGACATTCTTGAGTCGTCAGGTGGAGGAGGTGGTGGCGGGAGAATTGCGATGTATTTTCAACAAAACGTCACTTTTAGCGAGTTCCGTTATCTGGCCAGTGGGGGATTGCCAGGAAAAGAATGTGATGATTGCGAAGCTGGGGGCCCAGGTACTGTGTTCTTGTATCACTTGAAAGAGAATCACAGAACACTGATCATAGACAATGATGGTGCTCCACAACCAAGAGACTTGTATGTAAATTGGAATAGTTTAAGTCAAGACGGGTGCCGTGCATGGATTCTGCCTATTTCGGGAATGCACACGTTTGCACAGGGAACTACTGGGGGATATGCATACGAGTTTGAGGAACTTCAGATATACGGCAACGGCCACCTAGCTGTTAAAAAGCCGACCACAGCCAACGTGGTTGTTGGTACGGATGTAGATGACAGGGATCTGACTGGAGCGGTTGAGAAAAATGATTATGACGTCATCATTTTCTTCAAATATATGATTGGCGATCGAACCGGTTCTGTTCATGTCGCAGATAGTCAAGCCATGGACCTATTGACGAATATGGAAAGAGAAGAAATGGACTTGCCTTTCAATACGTACACATATGATGGATCTTATTTTGGTCTTGCTCCAGTTACATTTGTTCACGACGTTGAATTCCATGTGAGTGGTATTTTAGCAAATATTAAAAATATAACATTACGGCATGGAGGATATGTATGGTTGAAAAATGGTGGACATACAACAGAAGAACCACAAAACAGCTACAAATTTGACTTTTTAAAGATACAAGATGACTCGACACTAAATGCTACCACTAGTCCTATAGATGAGGAAGGAATAACATTTTACTTAAAAACTTTGACAATTGAAGGTGGAGGTGTTGTGCATGGAACTTACATAACTACTAATGCTGAGAATGTGACTATAGACGCTGGTGGACATTATTCTGCTGATGGCCATGGATATAGATCTGAGCATTCAGAAAGCACCCATGGTCTTATTTCTCTACATGGTACCGTTAACCCTGGCGCTCCAGATGCGACTCATGGAAATGGTGGAGGTGCAGGTCATGGTGGAAGCGGTGGAAAAGAATTGGGAGGTTACGCAGGTTCTCCACATGGGGACATCTATGAGCCAAAGAATTTCGGGTCATCGGGAGGATTAGGGTCGTATGGTTTAGATGGTGGTGCAGGCGGTGGAAGACTTTGGTTTAATGTAACTGACACAATTTTCATAGATGGTACTGTGAGTGCCAACGGAGCTGATGCTTTCTTTAACGGGTCAGGCGGAGGGTCTGGTGGCGCAGTTTGGATGCACTGTAACATAATTCAAGGTTATGGCAGAATAACTGCTAATGGTGGAGCAGGTTCGAACTATTCTCATGATACTGGTAGTGGAGGTGGTGGTGGAAGAATAGCTGTATATTTCAAAGTAAACGAAACAATGTCATCTTTTCGTCATCAAGCCTTTGGTGGTGTCAGAGGCGGTATTGATTCCGAAAACGGTGGAGCTGGAACTGTATTTATCTACAATATGTTTGAAAACCATACCACACTCATTCTTGATAACAATGGTCAGCATCCTCGTGATCAATACAATGTAATAAATGATTACTCTGATTTATCTTATGATTCGTGTCGAACATGGATTTTGCCAGAGTCTGGATCCAATGATTTTGCAGATGGAAAATTTTCTTTCTCATTCAATGAAGTTCAGATTTTTGGAGCCTCGCATTTCGCTGTCTTACCACAGCCAGTTGGTACGCCAGTTGACATTTTCTTTTTATATATGATCGGAGACAGAACTGGAACAATGCACATCGGAAACGAGCAAGATATGGATCTAGAAAGATCTGAGATAGACTTACCATTTAATACAAGGGTGTATGCCGGTGGATATCTGGGACTTGCCCCAAACACGATTGTCCACGGCGTAACAATTTGGTTACATGGAGAACTGGATCATGTTGAAAATATAACTTTACACCACGAAGGTCGTCTTGCACTTCAAACTGGAGGTCACACTGCAGATGCTGATGCAGACACGTTTAGATTCCTCTGGGTTCGGATTCAAGACAATGCCACAATAAGTATTATAACTGATCCTGTATCTGATCCTCAGTCTTTATTTACAGTTGAATACGAGTTAGATATGGAGGGTGGTAGCAACTTTTATGGAACAAACATGAAAATTGTTGCAAATGACATAACATTAGATTTCGGAGCAACACTGCATTCAGACTCGTTAGGATGTCGCCCTGAAGATCCACAGACTATCGCTGTAAATCGCGGCTTAGGAACAACAGACATCAGCGGTTCTACAGGCGGTGGTCACGGAGGTACCAGTGGAAAAGGAGCTGGAACTTCACTTACAGGTCAGGCTTATGGCAATCTTTTCCAGCCTATCGAAAGTGGGAGTGCAGGCGGAGGCGGATGGAATATCGGTGGACAAGCAGGCGGGAAGCTGTATATAAATGTTTCAAACCTTCTCCTGGTAGATGGTGAAATCCGTTCCAATGGAGGTGACGGTAAAGCGGTACCAGGTGGCGGTGCATCCGGAGGGTCAATATTAATAAACACCAATAAATTCCGGGGTATGGGAAATATCACAGCAAATGGAGGAAGTCGCTTCAGAGATGGACTTGGTGGTGCCGGTGCAGGTGGGCGAATTGCCATTTACCTCAGGGAAAATGTGACGTATTGGGGAGACTATCAGTGCCATGGGGGTTATTCGACCGGAAGCGCAGAGTCTGGTGGACCTGGCACCGTTTTCATTTACAACGTTAAAGAAGATCACAGCACGTTGTATGTGAATAACAATAATCGGATGCCATCAGAGGAGACGGAGGTTAACCTCGTAAATTACGCAAATTTGTCAGAAGATAGATTCAAGGCTTGGATTTTGCCCGATTCAGCAGATCACTGGCTAGCAGGTGGGAACGACGATTACAGTTTCAATGAATTGCAGATATTTGGTAATGCTCACTTAGCAATCATGCCTGACCCATTTGAAGGCGGCTGTAATATTCATTTCAAGCACATGATTGGGGATAGAACAGGATTCATTCATGTTGGTCCATATCAAGTGATGGACCTCGAACGCACTTTTTTGGACACCCCTTTCAGTTCTTACGTCTACGACGGCGGCTACCTCGGTCTTGCACCAGAAACCTACCTCGAAAGCGTTTTTGTACACATTGAAGGAACCGTGGACCACATACATAATTTAACACTTATTCAAGGTGGTGGTCTAAGGTTATTTAAATCTGGTTCGACAAATAGAAGAAACCCTCTGAATTACGTCATCGAAGGTCTTACGGTTGTGAAAGCTGACTCCTACATCAACTGTTCCAATCCAAATGCAGATTCTGACTCTTACCTTCTCACATTCGGTTGGTTAATTGTAGAAGGAGGTGGTCTAATTAAAGGTGGAAATATTAGGCTGTCAGCCACAGATTTCACGGTAGATGATGGTGGGTGTTTGGATGTAAGCAACGGTGGTTATCGACCGGACCAGGGACCTGGTAATAATAATAATAATAATAATAGTGATGATAAATTTTATATATTCTACTTCGTTTACGCAATATCTGTTGCGACAGGATTCAAGTTCGCGTCATGTTTTGAAAATGGTGATTTCTTCATTTTCTATATACACGTAGTCTTATTTCAAAATATTTAACAATTCTTCTTTACTAAATATCTAAATGCGGGATACAGTTTCATTCTCATGATAATCACGGAGCAACCCTATCTACATTTACCTGTATACGTAATGTCTATTGTCCTATCTTAAAATATTGTTGAAGAATTTTGAATTTATTTAGGCGTCGGAAAATGGAGCATGCTTGGTTCAAGCGGGGCTTCTTATGGCGGCCAAGGAGGTCGTGGTGGCTGTGGTGGTTACGTTACATGTAGGCTCGACCGTAGCCCACCGTATGGAGACATTTACTTTCCGAATGCTCATGGATCTGGTGGTGCGCTCAACAATGGTGGAACAGGTAATTGGTTAATACAACGCTATTGTCCGTTCCGAGGTAGGGTCCCACTTTGTTCCTTTAAATGTTATTTTTGTCCTCGTGTGTGTGTGTGTGTGTGGTTTTGCTCTGTCTCTCTCTCTCTCTCTCTCTCTCTCTCTCTCTCTGAAATGATTTTCCGAGTTGCATCTATTCATCATTGTTTTTATAGTGATAGTGTTAATTTGAAAAGAAATGTTTGGAAAAGGAAATATTTTTTACTTTTAATCAGTGACGTTTACCAAACGGTTTGTATGTAAGCTTATTTATATCTAGATCTATTTATACTCTTACATATGGCCGGGCGACTCCTCCAGAAGACTAGCTGTTAGTAAAGCTAATGGGAGGATAGTGCAAGATACAGAAAACCCTCCCATTCCAGAAGCATTCTTAGTTCTTTAACGTACCAGGAGAAAAGCACCCATACACGGGACTCTTTTCCCAGTATTAGTATAATTTGTTTAGTTGAAGGAGCGAGGGCTCGAACTCACGATCCCTTGTTCTGTAGTCAGACAGTGTAACCACTGCTCTATAGTTCTTGAAAAAAATGTAACTGCTTTAGATATATTAAATGTTTCAATCATCTATTGAAAAACAATTGGTGGTCTCTAACCAGCCAACAACATGTGAAAGTCACAGAAGATTATTATTACATACTATAGATACTCTCCTCAAAGGAGGAGTTGCAGACGATATATTTTTTCCAAAATATTTTAGATATGGTATCCAAAACTACCTTCTGGTATTTCATTTTGCAATTGTATTCCTTATTGGAAGAAACTTTTGTTAATTCTATATCATAAGCCTAGACTAACTATATCATATGGACAAGTAAAAAATAGCAAATGACAAAAACGGACAAGCAAGTCAAAATCAGATTTCACCACCCCTGCACACTGGCACTAGAACCGCAAATTTAGCTTTGAGTGGCCTATTTTCATAAATATGTGCATTATTTTTCAATTTATAAAGAAATATAAAAGAAATTGTGCCTTCTTATATATTACGTCCCACCCTCTGTTCTTATATTATCCCAGACTCACCAGTTTCGACGCACATAACAGGCAACTTGGCCGCGCTTTTTCATTCAGTAACATACGTGACTCTATTAGATGTTGCATGTGCACTAACCTTTTATGCATTGAATCATACCAATAACATCTTATTCTAAACATCTGACTGTCAGAAATCAAAAGGTAAACAACAACTAGTGTGGTCGGCCATACTTTTTTCTAACACACCTATTTCGACGCATCTTACATGATACTTGTTACAAAGCTTTTGATTGGTTTAAATATTTGTGCAATCACTGTAAGTTATGTGCTACACCATAACTGTCAGGGATGCTGCAACAAAACTTGACACAAAAACAGATGCATGTAGATAATCAATATTAAGGCCAAATGATAAAAATATATCTGAAAACATTTCAACATTCATGAACATAAGGGGCCAAGAAGATAAATAGTCACTCTGCTTTTTTAATACACACTGTTGGATGTTTTTTTCTTTCATTCTTCTGAACTGCAGTGTTTATAGAGGAATTTGGCACATTTTGTTTTCATACAAAACTTTAGATAGATCCAGTGTTTGCAGCCTACTTGACAAGAGAAAAAAAAATGAAGTGTGTAGTAATGATTGCATTGATATATAATGCGTACACCTTCCAGAAGAGTGCATAAAATAGTATGACTACATATGTCACATGGCAGTGATCTGACCTTGATAGCACCAAAGTCTACTGCAGACGTACAGCAAAATTTCCAATAATTTTTTTAATCTAAGCTTCCACAAGGACATTTTTATAATGGATGAAAATTTGCATTTGGAAAAACATTAAAAGTCATGTACACTGTGAATGTAAGTTGATAAATATTTTCAAATCCCGAACTTTCCACCTTTTTTACCGGTAAAATTAACCATGATGTTTTCTGTCATTACACCGAGTAACTACGTCATCGGAAACCCCAAGTTAATCGAAAACGAGATCAAAACAAAAATGGCGTCGAAATAGGTGTGCGTAAAATTAAGTGGTGCGACGATAATAACAGAGGGGTGGGACGTAATATATAAGAAGGCACCATTTCTTTTATATTTCTTTATAAATTGAAAAATAATGCACATATTTATGAAAATAGGCCACTCAAAGCTAAATTTGCGGTTCTAGTGCCAGTGCCCCTGCACACTCGTGGCCTTTGTAGAGCCTTGACAAGCTATGCGGACCTGGGATGAAAAAATATAATCTGACAGACTGATAAAATCACCCCATTTTCATTCTAACACCATTTCTATCACATTTTAGGCTAGGGTCATGACTTTAATACTATTTCAGAAATACTCTAATTTTTAGGTGGTGGTGTCCTTCATATGATAATTGCTCACACATTGACTGTTGATGGTTACATCAAAGCGAACAGTGAGAACACAAACAGTGCAGTGTATAATGGTGCAAGTGGCGGAAGTGGAGGCAGCATTCTTATAGAGACTTTCAACTTCACAGGTAGGTATACTGGTAGTTGCCTGAATTTGCTTTAAGTATAGCCAGATTTATTTCAATGTGATTTAAGGAGACATTCTCATACATTGTGCTTGATGTCTTCTTCCTAGATTTATGGCCAGTTTTGTACCTTGTTAATGAAGTTTGAAATCGTGTTCAAATTAGATCTCGCTGGGATTTGAACAGGTGGCCTCTGGATCAAGATTCCAGTGCTCTACCCTTGCTCAACAATCATGATTTTCTCAGTTCTCGATGATATTAAATCTTTATTGATGTAAACTCACTGCAGTTTTCTTATAGAATAATTTAGCTCTTTTGAGAAAGGTTTGATAAAATAATTATTTGTATATATAGAGAATATTAGGTAAGTGTCTTTGTACTTGAAATTATTAGGCAAGTTGGAGAAATGTTCATTCAGCAAGGTGTAGCAGTCAATTAAACTTTTCTGACTGGTAAACTACACCAAGACCTAAATTGTTTTATTCTGCAACCAGTAAGATGTCTTTAAGGCAATGTTTATTTTTATATTCTTTTCATCTTCTTTCATGAAATTGTTTTTCGATACAAAATAATCCATGCACATTTTACTGATTTGTAAAGTCCTTTGTCCATTGCTCAATTAACAAAGCAAGGAAAAATGCTTTTACTAGTATAAAATATAGTAAAAAGTAATGCTTAATAGAATTCAAACCCGGCAGACTTCCGGAAAGTTGGGAAAAATGGCCAGACATTTGGTCCGGCAATGTCTAAAAATATGCCGAACCAAAAAACAATCCACCGGACTGACGACTTTTTGGAAGTCTGGGTAGTCTCTTCCTTAAATACTCCAATTTTTGCATGACAGTGTAAATTCAGTGAAATTTCATCCACCATGAATGGTTCAGATCCAAGCATTGTAATTAAACTTTAATGACTGCGGTGCTTTAAACAGGTTAAGATGCTAACTAAGCAGAAAAGTTTGGGTCTACTCACTCAAGCTTTAAGGTTTCGATGGAGGCCTTGAGAAACAAAAATCAAACAACACCAAATCATAGAAAGAAAGAGTTGTTTGACATGAAAATTGAACAGCATGTAAAACATGTATATTACTTTACGAAACAAGTGTCAGTATACTGATATAAACATTGAATTCCGGAAAAGGGCTGCCTAAAGGGGCTCCACTTCCGGACAGTTAAACGCCTTTAAAAACTCACCATTTTCAAAGAACTGTTACACATGTTTGTTTTGATGCATTTGCAATAGCATGCAAGTGGTGAAATTTCACATAACAAGGTGGAACATAGTTTTCAGCAATTGTTTATCTTTTTTTCTTTACAAATGACATTCATTTTCAAAGGGAGACAACTTTTTCTCAAAGATAACTTAAAAAATCGGAAACAGCTGTTTCCCTTTGAAAATGAATGCCATTTGTACTTTAAATAATCGGGAACAGTTGTCTCCCTTTGAAAATGAATGCCATTTGTAAAGAAATAAAGATAAACAATTGCTGAAAACTGTGTTCCACCTTGTTATGCGAAATTTCACCACTCGCACGCTATTGCAAATGCATCAAAACGAACATCTGTAACTGTTCTTTGAAAATGGTGAGTTTTTAAAGGCGTTTAACTGTCCGGAAGTGGAGCCCCTTTAGGCAGCCCTTTTCCGGAATTCAATGTTTATATCAGTATATTGACACTTGTTTTGTAAAGTAATGTACATGTTTTACATGCTGTTCAATTTTCATGTCTAACAACTCTTTCTTTCTATGATTTGGTGTTGTTTGATTTTTGTTTCTCAAGGCCTCCATCGAAACCTTAAATGTCATCACCATGCCATTTTGTATCAAGGTAGGATACAATAAAATAGATCAATTTTTACTTCCTATGGTAGCTGTTTTCATAGAATGATAAAATTTTTGAATGATCATAATGTTTGCCTACTTCTAAAAATTGTTCATCAGTTGTGTAATAAATTTGCTGGATAAACATGTTAACATGGCATGACCACATTGTACAGCTGAAATTTACACGGAATACAGGTATCAGCTTAATAAATGCATGATAGTGATAGAGTAAATAGCTTTGAAATTCAACTAACAGAATATACAATGTCTGCGAGGTGTTAAAACTAGAAGTTATAGATCTTCAGTATTTATGTCTCCCCCAGGAGACATATTGTTTTTGCCCTGTCCGTCCGTCCGTACGTCACACTTCATTTCCGAGCAATAACTGGAGAACCATTTGACCTAGAACCTTCAAACTTCATAGGGTTGTAGGGCTGCTGGAGTAGACGACCCCTATTGTTTTTGGGGTCACTCCATCAAAGGTCAAGGTCACAGGGGCCTAAACATTGAAAATCATTTCCGATCAATAACTAGAGAACCACTTGACCCAGAATGTTGAAACTTCATAGGATGATTGGTCATGAAGAGTAGATGACCCTTATTGATTTTGGGGTCACTCCGTCAAAGGTCAAGGTCACAGGGGCCTGAACATTGAAAACCATTTCCAATCAATAACTAGAGAACCACCTGACCCAGAATGTTGAAACTTGATAGGATAATTGGTCATAAGGAGTAGATGACCCTTATTGATTATGGGATCACTCCGTCAAAGGTCAAGGTCACAGGGGCCTGAACATTGAAAACCATTTCTGATCAATAACTAGAGAACCACTTGACCCAGAATGTTGAAACTTCATAGGATGATTGTACATGCAAAGTAGATGACCCCTATCGATTTTGGGGTCACTCCATCAAAGGTCAAGGTCACAGGGGCCTGAACATTGAAAACCATTTCCGATCAATAACTAGAGAACCACTTGACCCAGAATGTTGAAACTTAATAGGATGATTGGTCATGAAGAGTAGATGACCCCTATTGATTTTGGGGTCACTCTGTCAAAGGTCAAGATCACAGGGGCCTGAACATTGAAAACCATTTCCGATCAATAACTAGAGAACCACTTGACCCAGAATGTTGAAACTTCATAGGATGATTGGTCACGAAGAGTAGATGACCCATATTGATTTTGGGGTCACTCCGTCAAAGGTCAAGGTCACAGGGGCCTGAACATTGAAAACCATTTCCAATCAATAACTAGAGAACCACCTGACCCAGAATGTTGAAACTTGATAGGATGATTGGTCATAAGGAGTAGATGACCCTTATTGATTATGGGATCACTCCTTCAAAGGTCAAGGTCACAGGGGCCTGAACATTGAAAACCATTTCTGATCAATAACTAGAGAACCACTTGACCCAGAATGTTGAAACTTCATAGGATGATTGTACATGCAAAGTAGATGACCCCTATCGATTTTGGGGTCACTCCATCAAAGGTCAAGGTCACAGGGGCCTGAACATTGAAAACCATTTCCGGTCAGTAACTTGAGAACCACTTGACCCAGCATGTTGAAACTTAATAGGATGATTGCTCATAAAGAGTAGATGACCCCTAACGATTTTGGGGTCACTCTGCAGGGCCCTCGTTTGCCGATTTTTGGGGCCGAAATTCGGCCCCGTTCCACCCTCGAAATAGTATGTTTTTTTCCCCCCAAGTGTAGAAAAATTCCCCCTCGAAAGAAAAAAAAAATCAAGAAAAAAATCGATACCCGATAGTCTTAGGAGCGTCTCGTAACTTAATGGACCTGATAAAGTTTCGCTCAGGGGTTCCATTTGACCCAGGAACCCGGGTCCGGGAGAAATTTAAAGGACCTGGCATGATAATTGCCTGTGCGTCACTCGGGACCCGGAGACATTTTCCTTTGATAATCCTTCCTCTTATCAGTCATTTCCTACAGTAAAACTATGTCCACGATTAACACGTGTATTCAAAATAAACACTCGCGGTCATGCCTTCCTGCCTTTGATCTTCTGCTAAATTCCCGCCCTTTATCCTGGGGACATGCAACGCTGATTTTTCTTTATCAGCAAGTTACGTCACGGCGAGTGAACATAGGTAATGAGAATCAATGAAGTGTTAACATTAATTGATAAAGTGTACCCGTATTGAGCCTGCATACTGTCAAAAAAGGCGCCAATTATTATCGTGATTAAGCGACCAGCTGATTACCGAGCATGTGAAAAGTGTCCTGCATGATTTCTTCATGCAAACTTTAAATTAGATCATTGTTCAATGATTGTACCTTAATATCAACGAGAAAATCCAATGAATTTGGAAAGTAAAAAAAAGTTTAGAATGTCCGTTCACGATCCTAATTACACTCGATGACATGTGCAATTTTTCCAAAATTCACTACAAAAACTTGACTTTCAATGCAATTTTTAATGAAAAGTAGCATCATTATTTGAGGAACTATCTCTGGTTTACCTTAGTGGACCAAGTTAACTGGCAAAAACAACATTTCAGACGACATTCCAAAAGTGTACCAGTATCTGGATAGTACGTTTTTGGATACATTTTTACAGTGTTTAGCACTTTTCTGCTAACAAACAAAAATATTGAAGAAAAACCTCATCAAATTAAAATGAATTTTGATAAAAATTTATTTACAATATGAGATTATATGACGTGAAACAGAAATTGTTATTATGCTGTAACATGTTCTTGGTTGTAGTAGCCATTAATTACCTAGTATTACTTTATAAGAAAATATAGTCAATTGTATCGATGTGTTGGGGCAGGACTCTTGTATTTTGAAAAAGGACCCTTCAAAATTTGGACCCAAGGGTCCCGGGACTCTTGGGTTTTCAGGTCTAGTGGAACCCCTGGTTTTACTGATCCGTATAATACGCGCGTTTTTCAGTTCCCTGGATGCGTGTATGCAAAGTTACTTCCCTTTGAACAAAAATGTCGCTTAATGCACATCATACCGTAAAAAGATCACGGATGCAACAGGGGCGAAATGTGCAAAAATAGATTTGCTTTTTAAGCAGCATGCTCTCAAAAAAAAAAAAAAAACTACTGTCACGGACACCGCTGTTTCATCAGGGCCAGACATGCACAATCAGGTAGATACGATGAAGGGGAAGCCCTGCTCCGGCTGCTGCTGAGACAATGTCCCTGGATACTGCTAGTGCTACCAATAATGACAACATGTGAACCTCGATTGGATGTCACATAACTGATTTAATAAAAGAAAATAAAAGTTGCCTGTTTTCAATAGATTATGTTCTGTACAATACTTCAGATATATTCACATTAGTTTGATATCTGTTATACTCAATTGACCTTAATTTAAGGGGTTATGATCAGATGTCATATCTCCAGAATGAATTCCCCCCTCCCTTGAAAACGACGCGAAATTCCCCCCTCCAAGGGCCCCGGCCCCAATCCCCCAAAATGTAGAGAGGGCCCTGCTCTGTGAAAGGTCAAGGTCACAGGGGCCCAAACATTGAAAACCATTTCCGGTCAGTAACATGAGAACCACTTGACCCAGAATGATGAAACTTCGTAGGATGATTGGTCATGCAGAGTAGATGACCCCTAACGATTTTAAGGTCACTCTGTTAAAGGTCAAGGCCAGAGGGGCCTGAACATGGAAAACCATTCCCAATCAATAACTTGACAACCTCTCGACCCAGAATGTTGAAACTTAATAGGATGATTGTTTATGCAGAGTAAATGACCCTTATTGTTTTTGGGGTCACTCCGTTAAAGGTCAAGGTCACAGGGGCCTGAACATTGATAACCAGTTCCGATCAATAACTTGAGAACCACTTGACCCAGAATGTTGAAACTTCATAGGATGATTGAACATGCAGAGTAGATGAACCCTATTGATTTTGGGGTCAGTCTATTAAAGGTCAAGGTCACAGTGGCCTGTTCATGTAAAATCAATTTTTGGAAATAACTTGAGAACCACTTGACCTGCAATGTTGAAACTTAATAGGATGATTGGACATGCAGAGTAGATGACCCATCTTTATTTTGAGGTCACTTGATCAAAGGTCAAGGTCACAGGAGCCTGAACAGTGACTTGACAACCACTAGGCCACGAGTGTTGAAATTTAGCGGGATGACTGGACATGCCAAGTAGATGATCCCTATTGCAGCCAATCATCAGTGTCTCTTTGACTTCCACTCCTGACCCCTATTGACTTCTTGCCTATAGGACTTTGCATTGGGAGAGACATGCGCTTTTTTACAAAAGCATTTTCTAGTTGTTATATTTTTTGTTACAGGAAGCCATACAGGACATATCCAAGCTCTTGGTGGATCTGGCGATCTTTCAGCAGGTGGCAGTGGAGCAGGAGGCAGAATTGCCCTGTATCATTCCCGTCATGAAACAATACCATACCACAGAGGCTACTTTGACACATATGGAGGAGCCCCAGGGACTAATGCAGAGGCAGGAGCTTCTGGTACAGTCTACGTACGAGATGATGAGAGGTCCTACAAGTGAGTGTTGGTTCACTATTCCATTACAGGGTCCGTCTTTGAATTAATTTATCCCGTCGTTATTGCTAGTTATTTAAAAAAAAAGTCAAAAAGTGGTACTGAGAACTTGTGCATTTTTAGCTCACATTTCACGAAGTGACAAGGTGAGCTATTGTGACCGCTTGATGTCCGTCGTGCGTCAACAATTTCTAAAAAAAATCTTCTTCTTGAAAACCACTGGGCAGAATTACACTTCACAGGAATGATCCTTGGGTGGCCCCCTTTCAAAATTGTTCAAAGAATTGAATTCCATGCAGAACTCTGGTTGCCATGGCAACCAAAAGGAAAAACTTCATAAAAATCTTCTTGTCCAAAACCACAGGGCCTAGGGCTTTGATATCTGGTGTGTAGCATCATCTAATGGTCCTCTACCCAAATTGTTCAAATTATTCCCCTAGGGTCAAATATGGCCCTGCTCCGGGGGTCACATGGTTTATATAGACTTTTATAGGGAAAACTGAAAATCTTCTTGTACAAAACCACATGGCCTAGGGCTTTGATATTTGGTATGTAGCATCATCTAGTGGTCCTCTGCCAAGATTGTTCAAATTATCTCCCTAGGGTTAAATATGGCCCTGTCCCGGGGGTCACATGGTTTATATAGACTTATATAGGGAAAACTTTGAAAATCTTCTTGTACAAAACCACATTGCCTATGGCTTTGACATTTAGTATGTAGCATCATCTAGTGGTCTCTACCAAGATTGTTCAAATTATCCCCCTAGGGTCAAATTTGGCCCCGCCCTGGGGGTCCCAAGTTTTACATCGACTTATATAGGAAAAAAAGTTTAAAAATCTTCTTGTCTGAAACCACAGAACTTAGACCTTTGATATTTGGTCTTTAGCATTGTCTTATGGTCCTCGTTTTTTTATATAGACATATAGGAAAAAGCTTTAAAAATCTTCTTTTCTGAAACCATAAGACCTAGGCTTTTGATATTTGGTATGATGCATTGTGTAGTAGTCCTTTACCAAAATTGTTCAAATTATGCTCCTGTGTTTAAAGAAGCCCCGCCCTGGGGTCACTTAGTTATTATGTGAGTTATATAGGAAAAATACTTAAAAAATCATCTGACACTATTTCCGAGACTGTTAAATTATAACTACCTGATGACCCCAAGTAATACGATGTCACTTGAAAGTTTAAATATCTAAAGTCCTTTTGATTATATTTTCAAAAAAAGATATTCCTTCTGCATTTCCAAACACTGGGTGACTTTATTTTTAAAAATGAAACTTTTGATGTCATTTGTAGTAAGATCATTGTAAATCTTGCAGATTCTTTTTTCAGCATGAAACAAATTACATATAACTGTAAAAGTTCTGCTACCTGTGTTACATATAGACAAAAAATTTGATATTTTGAGAAAGAAATACTTGAATTTTCTTATGGTCAAAATTTTACACAAGGATTTTCACTTCACACTTGTAACCATTAAAGAAAAAGTTTTCAGATAATCAAAAGTGTTCTTCTACCTGTTTTATAGTGTTTAAAAAATACGAAATATGTTGCATGAAGATTTAGCATAATTTTGAGAAAATTAATGAAAACACTGTTGCACTTTGTGAATCAAACAGTGATAAAATTACCATATAAATTGAAACCTACATCATACCTTCTGCATTTTTTTCTTTAAAAGTATGCTGCAAGTAGACAACAATGGGCAGGAACAGAATGCTGAAGACACAGAGATATGGGATGAGGGATCTCGTATTGACCTTTCCTCATCTACTGCAAATTACAGTAAAGCAGAGTCGTATACCACTAAGGATGGACATAGTGTAAGACTATTCACTGAATACAATTGCTTCTGATCTTGAAATCAGGACATTGAAACTTCTTTAATACCATCTGTTGTACATCCAATGGTTACTGTTGTTTTAAGTATTGAAAGTTTTATTTTGTATAATTTCCTATACACGACACTATAAATACTCACCTGTTGTTGTGCAAATTAGTTTTATGCACCTGCAGATGCAGTGTATGGTATTTAAGAATTATGAGGAATATTATGAATGACTCGAGATTAAAAGAGAACAAAAAGTTGTAAAACTGGATTCATTTTGACTTTTCAAATTTAAGTTTGACTTACTTATATTGAAAAGTGCAGCTTCTACATAATACTTAATTCAGTATTGCAAACAAAAATTTATAAATCTTTCATAATTTTAGCTCACCTGAGCACAAAGTGCTCGGGGTGAGCTATTGTGATCACTTACCATTTGTTAATCTGTTATCTGTCCGTCTGTCCAAATTTTTCTTTAAATGTCATTTCCTCTGAAACAGCTGGTCAGAATTTTACCAAGACTGGTGAGTAGCGTGCAGGCATGGTCCTCGGTGAAGTTTGTTAAAATGTTTCAGCTTGGAGTTAAAATTGTAATAGAAAAACTTTTAAACAAATTCTCTCCATTAAACTTGGTAGATGTAACATCAGTATAATGTTTTGTCCTCTGAAGTTTGGTCATTTTTGGGCCCTTGGCCTATTCAAAAGGCCACCAAAACTTAAAATAGAAATGCCTTTAATCAGCTCATGAACCTCTTTATGGCTCTTCATCAAATATGGTCTGTAGCATCATTACAAGGTCTTCTCCCAATTAATATATTGAATGGGGGGTGCTTGGACCCATTTAGGGGCTATTTGAGAAAAATAGAACTACCTAATAACAACTTGTTCACATGAATTGCTAGATGGATCTTCATTAAAGTAGATGTGTAGCATTATTGGAAGGTCTGCTCTCAAAGTTGTACAAAGCCGGGCACCCAGTGCTTTAAACAACTTCTTCCCCTAAATGACTTGATTGATCTCCACCAAACTAGGTCTATAGCATCATTGTTAGGTCCTCTTCCATTTATGTTCAAATGGAGGAGCTTGGCTCTCTCTAGGGGTCATTTGCAATAAATAAAAAATACCAGCAAACAACTTCTTTTCATGAACTGCTTGATCAGTCTTCATTAAATTTGGTCTGTAGCATCATTATAAGGTCTGCTCCCAAATTTGAGTTCCTTGCCTCTTTTAGGGGCTGCTAGAACTAAGAATAGAAATACTTTTAAACATGAAAGATCTTCACTAAACTTGGTCTTTAGAATCATTGTACAGTCCTCTGCCAAATTTGTTCAGTTGGGGACACTGCCCCCCTTCTAGAGGCCACTCTAGAGGCAGAAACCATTCTAAAGAGACCTTCCAAATTACATTCAGCTTACTTCAGTTGTCTAAGAAGTGTTTAGAGTTTGAACTGTTAATCATGTTTAGAGTTTGAACTCTCACACTAATTTATGTATTAATTAACTTCTTTTGCCTCTGGAACCTTTAACACCTGTATCATATTATGGTCCTCTTCCAAAGTTGCACACTGTCTATCCTGTTTAAGCTTTGAAACTTGGGAGAGCCATCTATGGTCATCATGGCCCTTTTATTTTTAGCTCACCTGAGCCAAAGGCTCAGGGTGAACTGTTGTTATCACTCACCGTCCGGCATCCGGCGTCCATAAACTTTTATTTTAAATGACATCTCCTCATAAACCTGTGGGCCAGTTTCATCCAAACTTAACAGGAATGTTTCTTTGGTGAAGCTCTACAAAAATTGTTCAAAGAATTGAATTCCATGCAGAACTCTGGTTGCCATGGCAACTGAAAGGAATAACTTTAAAATCTTCTCAAAAAGCAGAAGCCTAGAACTTTGATTGTTTTGTCTTAAAGTTCAATGCCTAGGCCTTTGATATTTGGTGTGAAGCATTGCCTAGTGGACCTCTACCAAGCTTGTTCAAACCATGACCCTGGGGCCAAAACTGACCCTGCCCCAGGGGTCACTTTATTTTACATAGGAAAATCTTAAGAAATCTTCTTCTCAAATACCAGAAGCCCAAGAGCTTAGATATTTCACATGTACCATTGCCTAGTGGACCTCTACTAAAATTGTTCAAATCATGACCTCGGGGTCAAAATTGACCCCGCCCCAGGGGTCACTTGATTTTACATAGATTTCTATAGGAAAATCTTCCATTTTTAAAAAAAAAAATAAACCAGAAAGCCTAGAGCTTAGATATTTGACATGTAGCATTGCCTAGTAGACCTCTACAAAATTTGTTCAAATTATGACCCCCGTGGTCAAAATTGACCCCTCCCCAGGGGTCACTTGATTTTACATAGGAAAATCTTCAAAAAATTTCAAAAAATAAACCAGAAGGCCGAGAGCTTATATGTTTCACATGTAGCATTGCCTAGTAGACCTCTACAAAATTTGTTCAAATCATGACTCCTGGGGATCAGAATTGACCCCGTCCCAGGGGTCACTTGATTTTACATAGGAAAATCTTCAAAAATTTTCTAAAAATAAACTAGAAGGCCTAGATCTTAGATATTTGACATGTAGCATTGCCTAGTAGACTTCTACAAAATTTGTTCAAATCATGACCCCATGGGGTTACTTGATTGTACATAGAAAAATCTTCAAAATTTTCTAAAAATAACCAGAAGGCCTAGAGCTTAGATATTTGACATGTAGCATTGCCTTAAGTGGACCTCTACAAAATTTGTTCAAATCTTGACCCCTCACCCCCTAGGGTCAAATTGACCCAGCCCCAGGGGTTACTTGATTGTACATGGGGAAATCTTCATAAATTTGCTAAAAATAAACCAGAAGGCCTAGATGTTAGATATTTGATATGTATTATTGCCTAGTAGACTTCGACAAGCTTTGTTCAAATCATGACCCCCGGGGTAAAATTGGCCCCGCCCAAGGGGTTACTTGTACATCGGAAAATCTTTCAAAAAATTTCTAAAGATCATCAGTTTGACATTTGAAACATGTAGCTGATATTACTCAGGTGAGTGATCTAGGGTCATCATGACCCTCTTGTTAAAAAATAAATAAGTATTTTGTCAGAATATTACACTTCATAACGACTTTTTTTTCCAGGTGACTGTTAATCAGAGTATTTATGACTGCTATTGTCATTATTCTCACTGTTATTGCCCATACAGTAACTCTCCCTCATACTATAGACTGCATCATCTGTTCGATCAGACACTTCGTACCTCTCAGATAGACTACTTTATGGCATGGGCAGGCACAGCCAAAGTAACCATCACTTTAAGGGAACAAATGTATATCACAAAAGTTAAAGTGTTTCCGATTGTTGAACACTACACAAAATTCAAGGTAAATATGTAAAATATTATATTTAGAGAGGAGGCTGTTTACTTTTCATCTGAGCTTTGCTCTCTTTTTTATTAGATGTTTTTCGCAAGTTTGTGAACTATCACATTTTTCAGATGAATGTTTTTATAACAGTTTTAGTTGAGGTAAAATCTTTTTTCTTTCTGATTTCATTTGAGATTCTTGTCTGTGATGTCAAAAGGAACACGACTATTGCACCTTCTTGTCTGTGTCATAAATGTTGCCCTAAAATCTTACTTGATAGAAACTTAGCAGAAGTATTAACTAAAATTCTTGGTGTATACAGCATAAAATTCATATTCATGTATTCATTGTGAAGGTCAAAGAGGCTCAAAATAGCCAGTGTTGTAAGTTCATCACAATTACATTGGCGTTGTAACCCTTTTTTGACCTCCATATTCTGATAATTTATCTTTCAGTAAGCACATAAACAACTGAAGATATTAATACAACAGACAAAATCCTCCAAGTTTTGTATTCTTAGTGTTAGACAAGTAATTTCCACATTTTCAAATAAACCTTGCTACTGAGACATATGTGTGTAGTCAGTGAGGGAACAGGGGAGAGATATCTCTTATACAGTTTTTTATACATGAATAATGTTATGATTCTCAGTATTCTTAAAATATCCTTAACTTTAAAGGTGACAGGTTATACATCAGATGGTGACCCATTCCCAGTAACAAACAACTATGTTGAGCCAAGTACTAATGGAATACAGGGATCGTATGTTGACTTGCCAGTTGAACAAGAGGCAATCAAGTTTGAGTTCATGCTGGCAGGATCCGGGGCAGCTTACTCCTATGCAGCACTGTCGGAGATTGAACTGTATTACAAATCTTCTACAAGTGATATTAGGTAATTATCATTTTCTTCCTGTTTGTTGTATTCACTCGTTAATATGTGGGTGTGGGTCTATAATTTGCCTTTCTCTGTGCATATTTACCTCGTAATGCTTGAAAACCATTTGTTATTCTCTTTATGAAAACTTAGATGGAATTATTCCAAACTTTTTTAAGTGAGCTTTTGTGACCGCTCAATGTCAGTCATGCCTTGTGTGTCCGTCAACATTTTCTAAAAAAATCTTCTAGAAGACCACCAGACAGAATTACACCAAACTTCACAGGAATGATCCTTGGGTGGCCCTCTTTCAAACATATACAAAGAATTGAATTCCACGTAGAACTCTGGTTGCCATGGCAACCGAAAGGAAAATCTTAAAAATCTTCTTGTCCAAAACCTAAAGGAGTAGAGCCTTGAGTTTTGGCATGTGACATCATCTAATGGTCCTCTATCAAGATTATTTAAATTTGTGCCCCAGACGCCCCGCCCTGGGGGTCACAAAGTTTACATACTATTAGACTTATATAGGAAAAAACTTTAAAAATTCTCTTGTCTAAAACTACAAAACCTAGGCCTTTCATATTTTGTATGTAATATTGTCTTGTAGTCCTCTACCAAAATTGTTGAAATTATGTCCCTTGGTGAAAAGAGGCCCTGCCCCAGGGTTACCAAGTTTAACGTAGACTTATATAGGAAAAAAAATAAAGATCTTTTTGTCTTAAAGTTGAAGGCCTAGGCCTTTGATATTTGGTTTGTAGCATTGCCTAGTGGATCTTTAACAAGTTCAAATTATGCCCCTGGGATGAAAAGAGACCCTGCCTTGGGGGTCACTTGTTATATGAGTTACATAGGAAAAATACTTCAAAAATTATCAGATCATATTTCCTAGTCTGTTAAGTATAATTACCTGATGACCCCAAGTGATTAAGGATCACTTGACTGTCACCTTTACCTACTGACCTACTTCCTTGTTTTTTAAGATACAGCCTTGAAATTTGGATGACATGGACAGTTTTGCAAACCGATCTTAAAACCGCTGACTTTTAGTTACCATAAATGTGACCTAGGCTACTGACCTACTTTCTTAATATTTTAGCATCACTTTGCATATGAAACATTTGACTCAAATTACTCAGGTGAGCGATCCAGGGCCATCATGATCCTCTTGTTTGATTTTGAGATATATATTTAGAAAGAAATTTTATGAAAGACACATTTTTTTAATATTATATTAATTAGAGAAAAATGAATACTAAAAGTACATATTTAGCTCACCTGAAGTTTGCTCGACTATTCAAAGAATAAGTAGAGCTATCCTACTCACCACAGTGTCGGCGTCTGCGTCAGCATCGGCATCACGCCTTGGTAAAGCTTTCCATACCAGTCCACATTTTGAAAAAGTCTTTTGAGATAAAGCTTTAATGAAGTAGATAAAGACCAAACACGCTGTCAATTTCAAAATTTACTATAGCTCCAACGTTTCAGCTACATGCCTTCTTCAGGGAATAATAATAATAATAAACAACGGAAATAACCTCATACATAGTACGTTACGTTATGCTAAAATAGCAGGAAGCAGACGACAGTAAAAATATGACGGACATCACATGTATTACATGTTACGTGTTATAACGAAAAAATACATGTACATGTAAATAATTGATACCTATAATAAAGTAAATAAATACGTATAGCAACAGTAATGCAGCGTACTATAAATTATCATCAGATCAAAAAGATACATATGTTCCTACAAAGATATGGAAAAAAGGAAGAATTGGAACAAACGATTCTAAACAATGAATGATTACATGTACATTGTATTTACATTACTACATGTCATATAACAGTTTTGCATTGAGCCCTTTTGGATACATATATTTTTATAGTTTGTAATTTGTGTATCCAAAACATTTTTTTTACACAAACGACTAAACTCATTACCAAAAATATCAGAAGGTATAAATGAAAAATCACTAATTGAATGTCCAGGCGAATTAACGTGCGCCGCCACATGAGAAGAGTAAGTCTGGTCTAAGAAGTCCGCCACATGAGAAGAGTAAGTCAGGTCTAAGACTTCTTAGACACGACTTACTCTTCTCATGTGGCAGCGCACTTTAATTCGCCTAGACATTCAGTTATTGATTTTTTCATTCTTTTGATATTGTTGGTAATGAGTTTAGTTGTTTGTGTAAAGAAACGTTTCGGATACACAAATTACAAACTATGTATCCAAAAGGGCTCAGTGCAAAACTGTTATATGACATGAAGTGAGATAAAGCTTTGAAACTTTCAACACTTGTTTACCATCACCATGTCCAGTGTTAGGCAAGAGTACATAACTCCTTCAAGGATTTTGGCTGAACTATGGCCCCTTTTAAGAAATCTTTTTTTGTACCAGTTCACATTTTGTGTAAAGTGTTTGACATTCAGCGTTGAAACTTTTATCACTTGTTTATTATAACAGTCTCTATCTGTAGGTAAGAGTATGTAACTCTGTCAACTATTTTGGCTGAATTATGGCCCTTTTTGTACTTGGAAATGGTTCAATATTGTACAAGTCCATGTTTTGTCAAAACTATTTGACATGTGGGTTTCAAACTTTGAACAGATGTTTATCATCATGATTTCCATCTGTAGGCAAGAGTACATAACTCGGTCAAGTATTTTGGTCGAATTTTGGACTTGGAAATTGGTTCAGTTTTCATACAAGTCCATGTTTTGTCAAAACAATTTGACATGTGGCTTTGGAACTTTGAACCCTTGCTTATCATAATGATTTCCATCTGTAGGCAAGAGAACTTAACTCTGTCAAGTATTTTGGCTGAGTATGGCCCTTTTTGGACATAGACATTAGTTCAGTTTTCGTACATTAGTCAAGGTTTTGTTAAAACTATTTTGGATATAGAAATCAGTTAAGTTTTTCATACCAGTCCATATTTTGCCTAAACTGTTGTCTTATGACTTTGAAACTTTGACCACTTGTTTACTATCATAGCTCTACTATCATAGCTCTACATATGTAGGCAAGGCTACATAACTAGGACAAGGACTTTAGCTCAGTTATGGCTTTTTTTTGACATGGAAATTAGTTAAGTTTCGCATACCATTCTATATTTTGTCTACTGTTTGAAATATGGCTTTGAAACTTCGAACACTTCAGCTTACCATCATGGTCACACATTGCCATATAGTGCAAGACCTATCCAAATCCACAAATACAGGTACATTGTTTGTCTGAACTTTTTTTCTTTTTTTGTCTGTAAATCTCTGGTAATATTTTAACCTCATACTTCCATGAATGATTCGAATAGTCAAGCGCTGTCAACAGACAGCTCTTGTTTTTTTACAAAGACTTGCATAAAAAACCCTTTAAATTTAGTATCAACATTTAGTATCAACTAGTGGTCCTCTTCCAGGTTTGTTCAGATCTTGCCCCTAGGATCAGATTTGCACTGCCCTTAGGGGTCACTTGTTTTTCAAAGATCTTGAATTATAAAAATCTTTATCGAAAACCTCAAGGCGTAGACATTAGATATTTGGCATATAGTTATTGTATAGAGGTCCTCTACCAAGAAATCATATACCTATTTGAGTGAAGTGTCAGAGTGATACAGGGATCTCTTGCCTGTATTTAAACTTCTCAAATCCAGAAGTTACATATATAATATACAGATTAGGTTGAAAGTAAACTGAATTCATTAATGTTAATTCTTTCAGAAATGTTCATGTCAGCCATGCAGGGGCTGCCACTTGGGTGCCAGCAAGTGTTGGAGAAAGCTTTACATTTAGTGAAATCTACCTGAAAGGAAATGCACATCTTGCATTTGACTATGGGGCAACTGAAAGCCAGGCATCCATTTTTGCAGGGAATATTGTTGGAGACAAAACAGGCATTTAGATTTTTATATTTTTAGAAGACTTTAATATCCTTATATGAATTGTATAATTTGTATTACCAGTATATGTGTTTTGACAAAATATGAATCAGTTATTTAGAAGAGGATTAACATTATGGACAACTTTACAATAAAGTTTGTAACTTAAGATAATACTTGCACAAATGACTGGAGATTTTTAACTTAAGATAATATTTGTTCACATAGGAGATTTTTAACTTTACTTTTCAAAGAATAATGAGAGCTATCCTGCTTACCATCAGTGTCTGCGTCAGCATTGGCATCATACCTTAGTTTAGTTTTTCGTACCAGTCCATATTTTGACAAAACCTTTTGACATATAGCTTTGAAACTTTCCAAACTTGTGTGCCATCACATGTCCATTTTAAGGCAAGAGTACATAAGTCCATCAAGGATTTTTTCTGAATAATAGCCCCTTTTAACTTACAAATCTTGGTTAAACTTTTTGTACCAGTTCAAATTCTGTGTAAACTGTTTGACATATGGCTTTGAAGCTTATTACTTGTCTCTATCTGTAGGCAAGAGTGCATAACTCTGTCAAGTATTGTGGCTATGGCTAAATTAATTATGATCCTTATTGGACAATATTTGCACAAGTACACATGCATTTTGTCAAAACTATTTGACATACTGTAAAATCATTTAATTTCGTGGGCATGAAATTTCATGGTTTTGCTCTAAACAGCAATTTTGTGGGAATATGAATTTTTTATTTCAAATTTTGAACATAAAATGAATGGGAATTTTACTTGTTTGTTGGGATTAAATTTTGTGGATTGACTCAACCATGAAATCCGTGAAAATTAGTCCCCCGCGAATATTAATGATTCCACAGTATGGCTTTGAATGCTTATTCATTGTAATGATCTCCATCTTTAGTTAAGGGTATGTATCTTTGTCAAAGATACTTGGCTGAATTTTGGACTTGGAAATCTGTTAAATTTTTTGTACAGATCCATATTTCGTCTAAGCTGTTTGATATATGGCTTTGAAACTTTGGCAACTTGTATACCATGATAGTCTATACATGTAGGCAAAGTTACATAACTAGGACAAGGATTTTGACTCAGTTATGGGCCCTTTTTGACGTAGAAATTAGTTTTAATTTAATTTGTTAAAACTGTTCGATATATGGCTTTGAAACTTTGAACACTTGCTTACCATCATGGTCTTTATGTGTAGGCAAGAGTACATTACTACACACAACTTTTTAGCTAGACTATTGAAAAAATAGATAGACTATCTTACTCATGCATATTTTAACATTTTTTTTTTACATTCTTTGAAATTGATTCACATATTGCATTGTTACTTGGAGCTCTCCTATTGAAACAGTAAGGATGGCTATTCTGCTCACTTCCTTCTTTTGTCTGAAAATCTCTGGTAATATTTTGACTCCATACCCTTACAGAAGAAAAAGGCCTGCTGCGTACTCTTGCTGTGTACATACAGCGTATATGATGCGTACATGATGTGTACTGAAATCAATAGTACGCAGGATATACACCGCACATACACCGATAGTACGTTTGTAGTACACTTTTGACATGCAAATGAGCTCTGCCGCGTACTACTTGCTGCGTACATGCTGTGGACTACATAGTACACAGGATGTACGCTGGAGGAATTAAGTATGCGAGAAATAGTACGCAGCATGTACGCGGCACATACACTTTTCACATGCAAATGAGCCTGCGGTGTACTACCCCTGCGGCGTACATGCTGTGTACTCCTGCGGCGTACATGCTGTGTACTCCTGCGGCGTACATGCTGTGTACTCCTGGCCCGAGTCCTGCGGCGTACATGCTGTGTACTCCTGCTGCATACATGCTGTGTACTCTTGTGGCGAAACTGCTGTGATAATGTAAATTCCTTACCCCACCAACTTTCGTATGCAAATGCTAATCATTTGGACAGAAAAAAACAGAACAAAGATAAGTGACATGCATCAATAAGTATTTACCCTTACCAAAATAATGTAGATTGATGTTATCAAATAAATTAGTATGCTTTTCTCCATCCACTTATCAATGAAATAAATCAATTTTTGTAGCATGTAATTTGGTAAACATTTGAAGAAAATGGCGTAACTGCATCAAGGGGAAACAACTTTAATGCAACTAAATATAAGTGTTATGATTTATTATAGACGATGTGTGCGTAGTATGTATTTATTTTGATTAAAATCCATCTGAGAACAATCTAGGACTGGAATTATATAAGCATTTATACACTTTTACGTCCGTAAAAAGTAGCGCACCAATAAATTTTGGATTGATTTTTTCCAATGGGGCAAGCGCAATTAGCCAAAAACGTTCTGAAAATATACGAGCGGCAAATCCGATGAACAACTTTTTAATTTGGTGAGGCCTTAATGAGTTAACATAATGAGCATTAAAGCCTTTATAAAACATGATAGAGTGGTGTTTTGCTTAAGAGTATTCAAATAACAGTGAGAGCTATTAATTCTTCTCATTCGGGCGCTGTTGAGGCATTATCTTGGTAATTATTTCATGTATTACAAAATGTAATGCAACGAAGTTCAAATAAGGCTTTTCAATTATCCAAGTTAGAAAGCTCCAGGATTAATTCAAATGAAAAAGAATATATTTTTACACTGCATGCAAGGTGCAGCTCAGAAATCACTAAGATGTAAGCTTCACAAATGAACATTGCAAATAGTTTGGCAAATTTTTATTGTTCAGAATACCGGTAATCTGAACTATTCTATGCTATTAAGATAAAAGTTACTCGGAAATCAAATTCTTGCTTCCAAAAAAAAAAAATGTACAAATCCTTCCTGCATGAAGTCCCTCCCGCGTATATGAAGTTTACTTCAGACTTTAACTTATAAAAAAAAAACTAAGTATAAATGCCAAAAGAAATTGTACAAGTCTTTCCCGCGTATATGAAGTGTACTGCACAAATTTCAAAGTATCTGCGGTGTACATGCAGTGTACTATTTTCTTGTACAAGTCCCTCCTGCGTACATGCAGTGTACTCCTTAAATTTTCAGAGTCTGTGATGCGTACTTGAAGTGTACTAGTGACCTCCTGCGTACATGCTGTGTACTCGTCGAAATAGTACACGGCATGTACGCGGCATGCGGTGTATGTAAAATGTACTCCTCTGGCGTACTACTGTGTTCACGGCATATACACAGCAAATACGCAGCATGTACGCCACAGAGGCTTGCTTCTGTAAGGGTACTTACATCAATTCTTGGAATAGTCGAGAGCTGAAATGCTGCTGAAGTAACATTCAAGTGAAGAACATGTTCTTGCAGAAATTGAGCTATTGTTCTCAATAAAACAATACCTTACTGTAAAATCATTTAACTTCGTGGGCATGAAATTTCGTGGTTATGGTCAAAACAGCAACATCATGGGGATATGAATTTGTGGTTTTCTACTTTTGAATATCAAATGAACTGGAATTTTACTTGTTCGTTGTGTTTAAATTTCGTGGATTGACTCAGCCACGAAATCCACGAAAATTAATCCCCCGCAAATATTAATGATTTTGCAGTATTTCACATCTTTTAAGTTATTCAATATTTCTAAACGTGAAAACCTTACACTTCTAAGCTTAGATTTCCATTATCACTACTTCAGTGGTCTGGACTCCACCTGGAAGGTCCATTACCTGAGGAAATTAGTGATATGGAATGCCGTAAACTACAGATAAAATATCCTCTTAAATATTCAAAGCATTTATGCAAGCAGCTGACAAATTTTTAACAGAAAAAAACTCTACTTGTTTTAATTAACCAGTAAAGGGAAGTAATTTCAAGAATTAAAGTTTGGCTGAATCTGCGTCAGCAACCATTACACATTGTCAGCATTTAAGTAGATTTTTCTGAGAAGGATATATGTAATGATGTTGGGGTGGGCAAGACAGTTTAGCATATCACACTATTTTTAAGTACACAGAATTCTGTGTTAACAGAAATGTGGTGTAGTACATGAGAGAAAACACAGCATTGTTTTGTGTATAGTCTTTAATATGTATAACATATAAATTTAATCAGATACAACTATCACTATATGCTTTAACATTCTTACAATATGGTTGTAGCACTTAATCTGCACCTTAAAAGTGTGGTTTTATGTCTGTTTTACATGATATATATCTAAATGATACTCTCTTGCATGCAGTTATTTTGCATTGCTGTCTATGTAATTCTTTAAGGTATAGGTCCATGCTTTGGAGAAAAAAAAGTTCAAACGTCATCAAATCATAGAAAGAAAACATTGTTTTACATGAAAATATAACAGCATATAAAACATTTATATTATTGTACAAAACCATCGTCAATTTATTCATATATATATTGAATTCCGGAAAGGGACTACTTGAAGGGGTCACACTTCTGGACAGTCCAGCGCCTTTAAAAACTCAACATTTTTAAAAAGCTGTTACATCTTTTCATTTTGATGCATTTGCAACATTGTGCGAGTGTTTAAACTTTACATAACTAGGTAAAACATCGTTTTGACAATTGTTTACATTTATTTCTTTACAAATGGCATTCTTATTTAAAGGGGGATAACTCATTTAGAATATTTCAAGTATCCAACTCTGTGGGACAGAACAGTAAACATGTATCGGACAGATAAGTTGTGTGTCAAGATGCTGTTCATTCTCTAAAAAAATATGTTGTTTTGTGATATACTGCTAAACCTTAACTATACCTTGACAGTTAATGAAATATAAAATGTACAAAGTGTATTGTTTTACTTTGCTGAATATATACTTTTTTTAAAAATAGGTCATTTCCATCTGTTATACAAGCATGATTTGACGATAAATGATACAGATTACGATGTTCCATTTAATACTCATGTGTATGAGGGAAGTCATGTCACATTTCCAGCTAGAAATTTCTTCTACAAGACAAAATTGTGGGCAATAGGAGGGAAGGTTTGTTTAATACCTTTTTTAGCTCACCTGTCACAAAGTGACAAGGTGAGCTTTTGTGATCGCTGGGTGTCCGTCGTCCGTCCGTCCGTGCGTGCGTCCGTAAACTTTTGCTTGTGACCACTCTAGAGGTCACATTTTTCATGGGATCTTTATGAAAGTTGGTAATATTGTTCATCTTGATGATATCTAGGTCAAGTTTGAAACTGGGTCACGTGCCATCAAAAACTAGGTCAGTAGGTCTAAAAACAGAAAAACCTTGTGACCTCTCTAGAGGACATATATTTCACAAGATCTTCATGAAAATTGGTCAGAATGTTCACCTTGATGATATCTAGGTCAAGTTTGAAACTGGTTTACGTGCGGTCAAAAACTAGGTCAGTAGGTCTAAAAATAGAAAAACCTTGTGACCTCTCTAGAGGCCATATATTTCACAAGATCTTCATGAAAATTGGTCAGAACGTTCACCTTGATGATATCTAGGTCAAGTTTGAAACTGGGTCACGTGCCATCAAAAACTAGGTCAGTAGGTCAAATAATAGAAAACCTTGTGACCTCTCTAAAGGCCATATTTTTCATGGGATCTGTATGAAAGTTAGTCAGAATGTTCATCTTGATGATATCTAGGTCAAGTTCGAAAGTGGGTCACGTGCCATCAAAAACTAGGTCAGAAGATCTAAAAATAGAAAAACCTTGTGACCTCTCTAGAGGTCATATATTTCACAAGATCTTCATGAAAATTGGTCAGAATGTTCATCTTGATGATATCTAGGTCAAGTTCGAAACTGGATTACGTGCCATCAAAAACTAGGTCAGTAGGTCTAAAAATAGAAAAACCTTGTGACCTCTCTAGAGGCCATATATTTCACAAGATCTTCATGAAAATTGGTCAGAACGTTCACCTTGATGATATCTAGGTCAAGTTCGAACGTGGGTCACGTGCCGTCAAAAATTAGGTTAGTAGGTCAAATAATAGAAAAACCTTGTGACCTCTCTAAAGGCCATATTTTTCATGGGATCTGTATGAAAGTTGGTCTGAATGTTCATCTTGATGATATCTAGGTCTAGTTCGAAACTGGTTCACGTGCGGTCAAAAACTAGGTCAGTAGGTCTAAAAATAGAAAAACCTTGTGACCTCTCTAGAGGCCATATATTTCATGAGATCTGCATGAAAATTGGTCAGAATGTTCACCTTGATGATATCTAGGTCAAGTTAGAAACTGGGTCACGTGCCTTAAAAAACTAGGTCAGTAGGTCAAATAATAAAAAAAACATTGTTACCTCTCTAGAGGCCATACTTTTCATGGGATCTGTATGAAAGTTGGTCTGAATGTTCATCTTGATGATATCTAGGTCAAGTTTGAAACTGGGTCAACTGCGGTCAAAAACTAGGTCAGTAGGTCTAAAATTATTGAAATCTTTTGACCTCTCTAGAGGCCATATTTTTCAATGGATCTTCATGAAAATTGATCTGAATGTTCACCTTGATGATATCTAGATCATTTTCGAAGCTGGGTCACATGCGGTCAAAAACTAGGCCAGTAGATATTAAAATGGAAAAACCTTGTGACCTCTCTAGAGGCCATATTTTTCATGAGATCTTCATGAAAATTAGTGAGAATGTTCACCTTGATGATATCTAGGTAAAGTTCAAAACAGGGTCACGTACCTTCGAAAACTAGGTCAATAGGTCAAATAATAGAAAAACCTTGTGACCTCTGTAGAGACCATATTTTTCAATGGATCTTCATGAAAATTGGTCAGAATTTTTATCTTGATAATATCTAGGTAGAGTTCAAAACTGGGTCACATGAGCTCAAAAACTAGGTCACTATATCAAATAATAGAAAAAACGACGTCATACACAAAACTGGGTCATATGGGAAGAGGTGAGCGATTCAGGACCATCATGGTCCTTTTGTTTGTATATACTTTTATGTTCAATCAAGAAGATTAATACAGGTACAGGAAAATGCATCTCAATGGTTTTTTAAGGTCTTTATTCTGACGCCCAGCATTTTCATGTGTTTTCTAAATTGTGTTTTATTGTACTTAAATGGATGGTATGAGAAAGTAAATTAGCAAATAAGTATGTCTCCCATACAGTGGTATGGGAGACATATTGTTTTACTCCTGTCTGTGTGTCAGTCTGTCACAAAGCTTGTCCGCACTCTTAGTCGAACATTCCTCATATGATCTTCACCAAACTTGAAAAAAAAATGTGTTTGCCAATAAGTCCTCGGCCAAGTCGATAACTAGCCAAATCGACCCAGGTACTTCGGGATTATGGCTCTTGAAACTTGTGTTTGATAATCAAAGCACTAAAAATTTGATAAGGCAGTTGAGATCTTGGTGCATGGTTGACTCATATACTACTATTCAAATGATTGGGCAGTTGTTGGATACATGTACTTTTCTCAAAAGCATCTCTAGTTTAGCACTGAGTTCTTCTTTGGCTGGTAATTTGGGAACTGAATTGTTTTAACTTTGTTTCTTTTAAGCAGAGTTACTGTTAAATCATTTAATTTTGTGAACTCAAAATATTGTGGTTTTCACAGGTCAAAATAGCTGTTTTTTGGGGGGATATAACTGTGGATTTCAACTTGTGAATAAAAATACAAATCCCTCCATGATTTTTAATGGTTTCACTGTAATTAAAGGGACATGCTTTGAGATCTTAATATGAAAGTTTGAAAAAGATCTATCAATGTCCAAACAGAAAAGAAATGAATCATAAATCAGTATTGGTGAAGTTGATATTTTGTAAGTGTGATATAAAATGACTCCAATTTGCTGTATGACTTACAAAGTAGAAACATGTCATTTTCCTACATTATCTACTGTTTTTATGCCCACGAAGGGAGGCATATTAGTTTTCAACTGTCCGTCCATTCATCACAATGTTAACTTTTTGCATGAAAGCAACGTTAACTTTTTGCATGAAGGCACTTTACTCTTGAACCTCTACATCCAGGACCTTCAAACTTCACATGCTAATAGTACTTATTGAGTACACGACCCCTATTGACTTTGGGGTCACCAGGTCAAAGGTCAAGGCACTGCGGGGGGCATTTGTCACCATTAGGGACAGGTCTTGTTATTTGTTTTATTTACTTTCATTATTTACTATAAATTTCACCAACTAAATTTGTTGAATCAGTTAGGTTTTGCTTTTTATTTACAGTGACTTGCATAACGAAATTTCAAAAAAACAACTGACTGCAGGCATATCATTAAGGGGCCAGCCGGAATTCTTTTGTAGCCATTTATTCTGCTTTGTTATTAGCTCACCTGAGTAATGTGAGTTCTTCTGATCGCTCGATGTCCGGCGTCTGTCTGTCGTCCGTCTGTCGTCCGTCTGTCGTCTGTCAACATTTAGCTTGTGTATGCGATAGAGGCTGTATTTTTCAACTGATCTTCATGAATTTTGGTCAGAATGATTACCTTGATGAAATCTAGGCCGAGTACGAAAATGGGTCATCTGGGTTCAAAAACTAGGTCACTAGGTCAAATCAAAGAAAAACCTTGTGTATGCGATAGAGGCTGTATTTTTCAATTGATCTTCATGAAATTTTGTCAGAATGTTAACCTTGATGAAATCTAGGCCAAGTTTGAAAATGGGTCACCCGGGGTCAAAAACTAGGTCAAATCTGGGAAAAACCTTGTGTATGCGATAGAGGCTGTATTTTTCATTTTATCTTCATGAATTTTGGTCAGAATAAATACCTTGATAAAATCTAGGCCGAGTTCGAAAATGGGTCACCCGGGGTCAAAAACTAGGTCACTAGGTCAAATCAAGGAAAAACCTTGTGTATGTGATAGAGGCTGTATTTTTCAATTGATCTTCATGAAATTTTGTCAGAATAATTACCTTGATGAAATCTAGGCCAAGTTTGAAAATGGGTCACCCGGGGTCAAAAACTAGGTCAAATCAAGGAAAAACCTTGTGTATGCGATAGAGGCTGTATTTTTCATTTTATCTTCATGAATTTTGGTCAGAATAAATACCTTGATAAAATCTAGGCCGAGTTCGAAAATGGGTCACCCGGGGTCAAAAACTAGGTCACTAGGTCAAATTAAGGAAAAACCTTGTGTATGTGATAGAGGTTGTATTTTTCAATTGATCTTCATGAAATTTTGTCAGAGTAATTACCTTGATGAAATCTAGGCCAGGTTCGAAAATGGGTCACCCAGGGTCAAAAACTAGGTCACTAGGTCAAACCAAGGAAAAACCTTGTGTATGCGATAGAGGCTGTATTTTTCATTTTATTTTCATGAATTTTGGTCAGAATGATTACCTTGATGAAATCTAGGCCAAGTTTGAAAATGGGTTATCTGGGGTTAAAAAGTAGGTCACTAGGTCAAATCAAAGAAAACCCTTGTGTATGCGATAGAGGCTGTATTTTTCAACTGATCTTCATGAAATTTTGTCAGAATGATAACCTTGATGAAATCTATACCAGTTTTGAAAATGGGTCATCTGGGGTGGAAAACTAGGTCACTAAATCAAATCAAAGAAAAACGTTTTGTATGCAATAGAGGCTGTATTTTTTAATGGAGGTTGATGAAATTTAGTCAGAATGATTGCCTTGATCAAATGTAGGATAAATTCGAATATAGGTCATCTTAGCTCAAAAACTAGGTCACTAGGTCAAATTGAAGAAATTGCTTGTTTACACTTAAGAGACCACATTTTTGATCCAATCTTAATGAAAATTGGTCAGAATATTTGTTTCCATGAAATCACTATGTCAAACATGTTTACACTGTTATGGTGTGTTTATCAGGTGAGCGACCTAGGGGCCATCTCGGCTCTCTTGTATGAAAAAAGCCAGGTTTTTTTTTGTCAAGCAAATCCAGTGTCATAATATCTTTTCCATAAAAATACAAGTTACCCCATCAAACCTGTCTCTGTATATCAGTAACTGGCCTCAGTTTATATTGCAGAAGAATTGGTATGGTCAGAAGTTAATATGCTGAGTTCATAACTTACAAGCAATTGAAATATTTTTTTTATTCAGAAAAACATGTGCTTGGTAGACCAAATGCTCAATACCAATATGTAGAAAATTTGTTTCAAATTTCAGGTGTCTGGTATTGAAGATCTGTATGTATTTAAAGAAGGCCTGGTATCACTAGATGCAGACAGTAGCCTTGCAACAGATCATTCTCCAGCAACTATCTCTCTGAAGTCCTTACATGTTCAGGAAGGTGGAACATTTCAACTTCAGTCATCGTCTCCAAATTATACCTTCAATATTGATGCAACCAATATTTCGGTAAGCCTTCCTTTTAGCTCACCTGTCACAAAGTGACAAGGTGAGCTTTTGTGATCGCGTGGCGTCAGTCGTCTGTCCGTCCGTCCGTGCGTCCGTAAACTTTTGCTTGTGACCACTTTAGAGGTCACATTTTTTGTGGGATCTTTATGAAAGTTAGTCAGAATGTTCATCTTGATGATATCTAGGTCAAGTTCGAAACTGGGTCACATGCCTTCAAAAACTAGGTCAGTAGGTCTAAAAATAGAAAAACCTTGTGACCTCTCTAGAGGCCATATATTTCACAAGATCTTCATGAAAATTGGTCAGAATGTTTACCTTGATGATATCTAGGTCAAGTTTGAAACTGGGTCACATGCCGTTAAAAACTAGGTCAGTAGGTCAAATAATAGAAAAACCTTGTGACCTCTCTAGAGGCCATATTTATCATGAGATCTGTATGAAAGTTGGTCTGAATGTTCACCTTGATGATATCTAGATCTAGTTTGAAACTGGGTCATGTGCCATCAAAAACTAGGTCAGTAGGTCAGATAATAGAAAAACCTTGTGACCTCTCTAGAGGCCATATTTTTCATGGGATCTACCTGAAAGTTGGTCTGAATCTTTATCTTGATAATATCTAGGTCAAGTTTGAAACTGGGTCAGGTGCCCTCAAAAACTAGGTCAGTAGGTCTTAAAATAGAAAAACCTTGTGACCTCTCTAGAGGCCATATTTTTCATGGGATCTTTATGAAATTGGTCTGAATGTTCATCTTGATGATATCAAGGTAGGTCAAGTTTGAAACTGGGTCAACTGCTGTCAAATTCTAGGTCAGTAGGTCTAAAAATAGAAAAACCATGTGACCTGTTTAGAGGCTGTACTTTTGAATGGATCTTTATGAAAATTGGTCAGTATGTTCACCTTGATGATATCTAGGTCGAGTTTAAAACTGGGTCACGTGCCATCAATAATTAGGTCAGTAGGTCAAATAATAAAAAAACCTTGTGACCTCTCTAGAGGCCATATTTTTCATGGGATCTGTATGAAAGTTGGTCTGAATGTTCATCTTGATGATATCAAGGTCAGGTTCAAAACTGGGTCACATGAGCTTAAAAACTAGGTCACTATGTCAAATAATAGAAAAAAACAACATCATACTCAGTTCAAAACTGGGTCATGTGGGGACAGGTGAGCGATTCAGGACCATCATGGTCCTCTTGTTCCTTTTTGCACCTGGAAAAATCCAAAAAATACAATTTCCTTCAACATTCCATAAACCTATTCATGCATTGAATAGTCACGTTAATCAAGTGCAGTATTTTATTTTGATTAGGTTTTTTATCACAAAGTTACTGTTTTCCTTAAATATCTGTGAAACCTGTTAGCACTGTATATGAACATTCAACCTCATATAGATGTTGACATAGGATATCCCATAACTGACTTTTTATACAAATTATGTCCCCCCCCTCCCACTTGGGGGAGACATATTGTTTTTGCCCTGTCCGTCCATACGTCCATCACACTCATTTCCAATCAATAACTGGAGAACCATTTGATCTAGAACCTTCAAACTTCATAGGATGGCAGGGCTTATGGAGTAGACGACCCCTCCTGTTTGTGGGGTCACTCCATCAAAGGTCAAGGTCACAGGGGCCTGAACATGGAAAACTATTTCCGATCAATACCTTGAAAACCACTTGACCCAGAATGTTGAAATTTCATAGGATGATTGGACATGCAGAATAGATGACCCTTACTGATTTTTGGTTCACTTTGTTACAGGTCAAGGTCACAGAGGCCTGAACATGAAAAAACATTTTCGATCAATACCTTGAGAACCACTTGACCCAGAATGTTGAAACTTCATAGGATGATTGGACATGCAGAGTGGATGACCCCTATTGATTTTGAGGTCACTATTAAAGGTCAAGGTCACAGCAGACAGAACATGGAAGTCCATTTCCAGTCAAAAACTTTAGAACCATTTGACCTAGAACCTTCAAACTTCATAGGGTGATAGGACTTATAGAGTAGATGACCACTGTAGTTTTTGAGATCACTCCATCAAAGGTCAAGGTCACAGGGGGCTGAACATAGAAAACTCTTTCCGATCAATAACTTGAGAACCACTTGACCCAGAATGTTGAAACAATAGGATGATTTGACATGCAGAGTAGATGACCCCTACTGATGTTGGGGTCACTCAATCAAAGGTCAAGGTCACAGGGGCCTGAACATGGAAAACCATTTCCAGTTCGTAACTTGAGAACCACTAGGCCCAGAATGTTGAAACTTAGTGGGATGATTGGACATGCCAGGTAGATGATCCCTATTGCAGCCAACCATCAGTGTCTCTTTGATTTTTGCTCCTGTCTCCTATTGACTTCTGAGTCTGACCCTATACGACTATGCATTGGGGGAGACATGCGCTTTTCTTCAAAAACATCTTCTAGTTGATCCCCCGCCGTTGCGGAGGGATTATAGGAATGGTCTGCGTCCGTCCTTCCGTCCGTAACAAATTCGTGTCCGGTCCATATCTCCTAAACCCCTTGAAGGATTTTCATGAAACTTGGGTCAAATGATCACCTCATCAAGACGATGTGCAGAACCCATGAGTCAGCCTTGTCGGTTCAAGGTCAAGGTCACAACTCAAGGTCAAAGGTTTGAGCCTGCCATTTTGTGTCCGCTCTGTATCTCCTAAACCCCTTGAAGGATTTTTATAAAACTTGGGTCAAATGATCACCTCATCAAGATGATGTGCAGAACCCATGAGTCAGTCATGCCGGCTCAAGGTCAAGGTCATAACTTAGGATCAAAGGTTTGAACCTTCCATTTTGTGTCCGCTCTATATCTCCTTAACCCCTTGAAGGATTTTCATCAAACTTGGGTCAAACGATCACCTCATCAAGGCGATGTGCAGAACTTATGAGTCAGCCATGTCAGCTGAAGGTCAAGGTCACAACTGAAGGTCAAAGGTTTGAGCCTTCCATTTCGTGTCCACTCTATATCTCCTAAACCCCTTGAAGGAATTTTATAAAACCTTGGTCAAATGATTACCTCATCAAGACGATGTGCAGAAATTATGAGTCAACCATGCCAGCTCAAGGTCAAGGTCACAACTAAGGGTCGAAGGTTTGAGCCTTCCATTTGGTGTCCACTCTGTATCTCCTTAACCCCTTGAAGGATTTTCATCAAACTTTGGTCAAATGATTACCTCATCAAGAACTCATGAGTCAGCCATGTCAACTCAAGGTCAAGGTCACAACTGAAGGTCAAAGGTTTCAGCTCTGTATCTCCTAAACCCCTTGAAGGATTTTCATGAAACTTTGGTCAAATGATCACCTCATCAAGACGTTGTGCAGAATTCATGAGTCAGCCGTGTCAGTTCAAGGTCAAAGTCACAGCTAAAATCAAAGGTTTTACCCTTTCACTATCCATAGCAGTGGCGGGGGATTTAGCTGTCTTTCAGACTGCCTTGTTATCTTCTGTTATTGTACTAAATTCTTCAGACTCTTAGGTTGTAGGATTGTTGGATGTTAGTCTGTCCATTTATCCACAATTTCTTTAAAAAAAAAACAACATCCCAAACCACTACACTATTTTCAACAAAACTTTGCAGTAATGCTCCTTGGGTGATGATCCCCATTCAGATTTCTTCAAGTCGTGGTCAGCCGCCATGCTGAATTTTTCTTTCTCTTTCTATGGCAACCAAAAGGGAAAACTTTAAATATTTTCTTTGAAACCTTTAGCTCGATTTTGAAATAATTTCACAAAACATTCTTAGGGGTCAGACCATCATTGCAAAAAAACAACTGATTTTTGACAATTTTCCTTATACAATGTTGAAAATGTTAGGAACTCTTTCAAATTGTTATGAACCAACATTGACCAGATTGATGGCAAGTGTTTTCACCAACTTCTTGGCATTACTAATTAAACTGTTGCACAATTTGTATTGTAAATACGGGTTATCCTAGACCTGGTGATAACTTGAGGAAAGACTAAAAACTGTCAACAAAGATAAGAAAAGGATTGAAATCAATACAACTTATGTCAGAAGTCTCATTTTCAAGATCAGTCTTTGCAGTTACTAGCTGTAATGCCTTGACATATATTTGGGCAATGTATAAATATAATATGCCACAGATTTGGGATATATAGCCTTATTGCATGGAATCACGGTAAAATACAACTCACTCACTCTTACACACCACAAAGCACGGTTCTAAAGTTACAAAAGTGGGATGTTAGACTGTTACCTTATCTCAGGCATCTGATTGGTTGATTTTGAATTTGAAATTGATCAGTAGCAGGGCGGCATTTCTTTGTAGACTGGTCAAAAAATTTAGTTTTACAAACTTTTCTAGTATTTGTAATTGCAAATCTTTATTTTATTTCAGATATATGGAGGTGGTCACTTTAAAACAAACACTGGCTTGAACATGACTATACATCACCTGTTAGCTGTGTATTCTGGTGGCATACTGAGCCAAAGTGGTGCAGGTTACCGTGCTGACCCATATGGAGGATATGAAGGTCCAAATCCTGGAGTTGGTGCGTTTCAAAAAATCTTTTAACTGATTTGTGTACAAAAAATTATTTTATTTTGTAAGGACGTACTTTGACTTGTGAAGCATTTCAGATAATACAACATTTTCAAAATGTGTCAGCATGTGTTAGCATGGTGACAAGGAGACCGTTGTTAAAACATTTTTATACGCCCGTCTGTGAAAGAACGGCGCGTATTATGTGAAAAGACGTGATGGTCCAGCCAGCAGCGGTCGGCATCCAAAGCTGTCTGCTCTCTAAATTCGAACAGTTTTCATCCAGTCTTTATCAAACTTGCTGACAAGTGGGGGCATAATATCTTGGCCAAGTTCGATAACCAGCCAAATCCCCCTAGGCACTCTTGGCTTATGGCCCCTTGAATTACTCTAAAAACTGCAAATTTATAGCCTTGTTCGTGCTCTGAGTCAAACAGTTTTCATCTGATCTTCACCAAACTTGCTGACAATGTTTGTGGGCATAATTAATATCTCGGCCAAGTTCGATAACCAGCCAAATTGCCCCAGGCACTCTTGACTTATGACCCTTGAATTACTCGAAAAACTGCAAATTTAGCCTTGTCCGCTCTTTAAGTTGAACAGTTTTCGTCAGATCTTCACCAAACTTGCTGACAATATTTGTGGGCATAATATCTCGGCCAAGTTCGATAACCAGCCAAATTGCCCCAGGCACTCTTGGATTATGGCCCTTGAATTACTCAAAAATTGAATTTAGCTATTTAGACGGGCATATTTTGTGACATTCTGGCACTCTTGTTTTATATATGTCAGTTCCTTGTTTAAATAAAATGTAATGGACATAATGGCCCAATAATGCAGAATTAAAGCAAATTAAATTAATCTAAAATAGTGTTAATGCATCTTTGTTTTATTCTGTAACATGTGCTGAATCCTTCAGGATACATTGTTGTCTTTACCCTAATTGGCTGGGGCATAAACAAAGCAGTAAGGATTCTACAGAAGTTATAACACAAAACAGCATGTGTTATACCAACAGAAAAAAAACTGCAGTTACATTTATTATTTTTGCAATAATATTGCCTATTAAAATGGTAACTTCAAGTGAAATTATTGCTTCATCAGCTATTTTCTTCATCTCTTCAGAGTGTGTAACTGACTATTCAGGTTTAAATTTTGTTTTGAATAACCCCTAATTATCAATTTTTGTACTGAGTGTCCAATTTTTTAAAGGTTCACTGTCTGGTGGAAGTGGAGGAGGACATGGTGGAAGTGGTGGCCGAGGATCTGGGCTGACAGCAGTAGGCTCTGGGTATGACTCTCTGTACACACCACGTATGGCAGGATCTGCGGGAGGATATGGAATTCATTATGGTTAGTGAAAGATTGAAATTTATTAATCTGAAAGTAAATCATGCTAAATTTGAGTTTATTTTTTAAAATGTATTTTTATTCTCTAAGTTTACATCAAAAGGATTTACTAAAATATCGCTCTTTGCAGGAGATTTATACTTTGGTGATGAGCCATGGGGTAACAAAGTTATTTTCAAAACTGTTGGTGGTGCTGGAGGTGGGGCCCTGGGAATACACAGTAGACATGTGGACATTGATGGACTTATTGCTGCCGATGGAGAGAATCCTGACGACAGATTTGATACTGGTTCAGGTTTGTGCTACTTTTCCAGTCATAATGAGCTAATTTGAGTGGACTTGTTTTTTCTTTTCAGCCACATACTAGTAGATATATCCATTTTAACTCACCTGAACCAAGGCTTCATGGTGAGCTATTGGTATAGGTGGATTGTCTGGCATATGGCTTCCGTTGTCAGTATTTTTACTTAAATATTTTCTCTTCTGAAACTACTGGTCAGAATTACACCAAACCTAGTCTGAAGCATCCTGGCAGAGTCATCTTTCAAGTTTTGCAGTCACCTGAGCACAATTACTCTTGGTGCATTTAGAACATTGCCTGTTGAATGCTTATATGTCGAAGCAAACAAACCTTCTCTTTACACACTTCAAGAAAAACTTTCAGTGCTGCAAACAAATCAAGGTATTGGTTTTAAACTTGGCATATAAGTAGATGGCAATGAGACGATTTTGCAGAACTCTTGAAACCACCCTGTAGGTCAAAGTTCAAGGTCACAAAGATCAAAACTGTCCATCATATATTTTGTCTGGATTATAACTAATTAACCATGCAAGGTATTAACTTCTAACTTGGCATGTAGGTAGGTGGTGATGAGACAATGTGCAGAGGGCATAAACCAGGGTCATAGGTCAAAGGTCAAGGTTACAGCAAGGTCAGATCTGCCCATCATACATTGTGTCCAGAGCATAACAACTTAAAAGTATTAAAGGTATTGACTCGAAACTTGGAATATACGCAGGTGGTGTTGAGAGGATGTGCAGACTGCAACATTCTACAATACCTGCCAAAAAAACACAGCTGCCAGGGGCTGTGGTCACTTTCCCAAATATGTATGATGTGGAAACTTTAAAAATCACACACACACATTCACCACCTGTATTTATTTAATAGAAAATTTTAAGATATTCTTGTCTGAAAACATTGGCGCTATTTCAAAATAGTTTCACAGATATTTTCTGAGAATAACTCTTTCAAAACTGTTCAAGCAAGCGGCTTAACTCAGGTAAGCGATCTAAGGCCTTAATGGCCCTCTTGTTTCAAAAAGGGGCATTTGGCCCCTTTTAGGGGCCGCTAAAGCTAAAAATGGAAAAACTTTTAGAGAACTTCTCTTCGTGAACCACTTGATTGATCTTCATTAGACTTGGTCAGTACCATCATTGCAAAATACTCTTCTTAAATTTGTTCAAATGGAGGCGCTAAGCCCCTTTTAGGGACTGTTACAGCAAAAAATAGAAATACAGAAATACCCTTAGATGACGTCATGAACTGCTTGATGGATCTTCATCAAACTTGGACTTCAGCATCATTGTAAGGCCCTCTCTGAAATTTCTTCAAGTTGGGGCACTTGGCCCATTGTAGGGACAGTTTGAGGTAAACATAGAAAAACCTTTTAATAACTTCTCATGAACTGCTTGATTGATCTTCATCAAACTTTGTCTGTAGCATCACTGTAAGGCACTTTCCCAGTTTTATAAGGTATTCTCTCAGATTTGTTCACATGGGAGCACTTGACCTTGTTTTATGTTTTTATATGCTAAACACAGATATTACCATTCATGATTCAGTGTATATTCAAGGTCAAATAGTCAAGGTCAGGTATGTGACTTTGGGCCACTGAGGCCCTCTTGTCTATTTAGAAATCAGTTGAGTGTTATTCAAGTAATATAATGAATCCAGGTGGTGGAGCTGGTGGTGCCATTTGGATTGTATGTGAAGAGATAGTTGGGCATGGCACAATAACTGCTAATGGAGGAAATGGCGGTGGCCCAGCAGGCTCTGCAGGGGGTGGAGGTGCAGCAGGAAGAATCTCAGTTCAGTGTGAAAATATTCTAAAATTCAACATCACCATGAAAGCTTATGGAGGTATATAATACATTTTACATTATTTTCTTTCTTTTCTGCACATCGTTTTCAAGGTGGACTTCTGATTGTCAAAACCCTAGTATATTGAAAACACTTTTTAAACTTTTTCCTTGGTCTGGAAGGTGTTCAGTTTGGAGGGGTTCCACTGTACTTAATTGTGCATAAAGTACACTGAGTTTTAAGGCTTCCAAACATTTTAAACAGGAGTTATTATAATCTTTATTTTCTGTTTATTACTAGTATTGTTTGTTCCTTAAAGGTGTTAGTAACAGTGAGACTGGAGGGGCTGGAACATCCTACCTGGAATCAAGACACGCAAATGGCACACTTTTAAAACAAAAGTTGACAGTTGACAACAATGGACACAATTATGCCCACGCTTTAAGTTACAGTGACGGTGACTTGAGGAATTTACTAGATGGAAATTACAATGATATTAGCTTCTCCGGAGGGGTCACATGGCTGTACCATGACGATTTGGAATATGGCTTTCAGGAGCTTGACCTCAGAGGCAAAGCCCATCTTGCCATTTTGAGTGATACAGATAATGAGGCAGTAGAAGTAGGTGTAGATTACCTGTGGGGCGATACAACTGGAGTAATGCATACAGGGAAGAATCAATCCCTCAGACTGACTGAAGTGGATGTGTACCTTCCAGCAAATGTAGCTGCCTATAGGTATATAATTATATTAAACATTAAAACAATTTTAAAGTTGTTAGGTTGAATTCAGGACATTAAATATTTCAACAAAAATTTTACACTACTTGCTCAATCATTTATGACTTGAATGCTTAAGCTTACTTAAGCAATTAATGCTGTTTCAGCCATTTTCCTTCTATCATCTATGTGAAGTTCCCATGGTTAGGTAATGTGCATCTATAACTTGATTTCTTGAGCATGACAACAGGCACCTGTGAATTGATCTATTCTTGTTGCTACTTGCAGACTCCAGCACAGGTCTAAAAACTTTTCGGTGTTCAAAATTAAGGGTTTAATTCAAAATTTTTGCATGCCATAATAATTGCGCGATATATACGCCAGTTATATAAAATGTTTAAATGCTGATGTATTTGAGCAGACAGTGGGATTGTTTATTGACAAAACAAAAGATAAGGTCTTTGATCAATGATTGATGAATAATTTAGAAACTGTGCTAACAAATATACTTTGCACATTTTTGTGCCCTATTTCCCCCTCCCCTCTCCACTGACCCCCCTGAACAATTTTTGTGGGGGAGTGGGCAATTAGATTTGTCCTCTTTTGTTTTTGGGTTGTGTTTGGGATTCCATTTAGTCAGACCAGATTTATGGTCCTTTACATATTAAAATGCATGAAGGGTAAAATAGTTTGTGTCACATCATGACATGTATCTCAAAAAAAATTTACCTATTGACCTAGAGTCATTAAATGTTATAGGATTATAAGTTGTGCACCTGGAGTTTCATCTGGGATTTCACACCATACCAGATCAGACTTATGGTCCTTGACATAGTCAAAAACATGTATTAAGGTTTTGTTGCACATATTCCAAAAAGTATTTGACCTGGAGTCGTAATACTGTATAGGAATGTTGTTTAGCAAGTGAAGTTATGCAGCTGGAGGAGTTTTCTTTGTATTTAACACCCCTACTCCCCCAGCAAATCCGACTACCACCTGATATTTTTTTTATTCCTGCAGTTTCTTTTATCTTGCTTATCTACTTAATGTTTTGTAGAATCCGTACCCCCACCCCTGATACCCCACTTAGCCAATGACTTATACCCCCAACTCAAAGTTATATCAAAGTTTACTTAGTCTTGCATTGTTAACAAGTAAAATATCACAGTACATTGACAGGAGGTTGAGGGTGCACCAGTGTCCTAGGGACACATCTCTAGGCATAACATACAACATTGTTACATTATAAGAACAACAAAATATTAAACAGGGACAAAGTCCTGCAAGAAAAGTCAAATAGAGTCCCTGCTTCAATGCTTAAAAAAACCTTTCTCTTACATTATACAGGTACAGTCGCATAAAAGTACCAAAAAAGGTAACATTACGAGCTGTTTGGGTGGAGCTCAATGGAACAATTGAAGGCATGGATGTAATTGCAGTAGAAAACGATGGTGAACTCTATATCTGGTCATATGCAAACTCAGATGGATATGAAATAGGTCAGCTTGTAGCCACAAACATCTCTGTGCGAGCTGGTGGAAAGTTTGAGCCTCTAACTGCAGAAGAGCAAATGAAACTGAATGTAACAAGACTTGTGATCAATGGGAATGGTTATGTGAGGACAAATAATCTAAAACTTGGAGCAACTAATGTGACCATTGATCTGTCAGGTAGGACATTGCCTTCATCATTAAAAGTTTTGCGTGATTGTGTGATTGAAGTGCTTATGATATAACAAATTCCAGTAAATGACAGTGTTTTATGACAGTTTAAATGCTTTGTGCGCTATAATACAGTATGTCTAAAGTCATAAGCCACTGCACGGTCCTATGTGATGAATTTTTAGTTATCTGCACAACAAATAAGGCCAACCATCCCGCAAGATTATTGAAATAGTTTTGAATTAAATTGTTCCAGTCTTGATTGTATTCCTTGACAAGCATGGCATGGACATTTCCTACTTTCAACATAAATTAAAATGTAAATCTCAAGGTGTCAGCTGCATTAAGTTTAAACTAAGTACACATTGTGACTGAATTCTATGGACAATAATAGTTAATGTTATTATGGATTTATTTTATCAGGTGACTTACATGCTGACTTTACCGGCTATGCAGGAGGGGAAGGCCCCGGAGGAGGTAGAAGTGCTAACGAGTATGAAGCTGGAGGTTCTGGTGGGGGTCATGGGGGGCGTGGTGGAAGATGTAAATCTGGATTGTTCTCTTCATATGCATATGATTCCATCTACAAGCCGGCAGAGATGGGGAGCGGTGGGGGAAATTCTCCAGTAGGAAATGGTGGAAGAGGAGGAGGTGAAACACCCTTATTGATTTAGTTTTTGACTTGACTATACAAAGTATATGGAAAGCTGTCCTACTTTGCACTATGTGTCCACATCTGTTCCTTGTCCACACTTTGGTTCAGTTTTAAAGTTTTGATGCACATTCTTCTAATATCTCTGAAATTACTTGATGGATTTGCTTAAGACTTAAAATAAGTATACTCAGATCACCCTTATCATATGACACAATATACATGAATTAACACTCCCCCCACCCCCCACCCCTTTTAATTGAATATCAGGTTAAAGTTTTGGTGCACTTACAGTCTTATTTCTGGTATATAATAAAATATAATATGATAAAAGTTCTATAATTCTTACACCAATTTTACATGAATTATGCCCCCTTTCCACTTAGGAGTTTAGGTAAATATTGATGCATTTTCACTTTATTGCTGTTATTACAGAAGAAATTTGTTTTGAATGAAATGGATGTTCCACATTATTTTATTACCCGAAATTATAACCAGAAGACAAGTAGCATTCACATTTTTACATGTTTATTTGTACATTTCAGATATGAATACAGTCACATATTTCAATTACCGGCACGTAAGATACTGTAAACAGTGCTAATTCAACCTATGAAATATTCCTTTCAATATAAAAGTTATTATCAATATTTTGGCAGAGTATGGCCACTCCAATGAAAGCTATTTGAAAAACCAGTCGACCGGGAGGAAACCAGACGTACTCGTAAAGCACCACGTCATTGCTCCACGTTACCTGTAGAGCAACAAGCAGCGCCACACGGACGCAAGGGATACCACAGTACACCACAGTAAATTAAACATCCCCCAAAACTCGACGTTACCTGCAAAGCAATGAGGAATATTTAGCGGACCAACGGAGCAAGGCAACGTACTGTGGTTCTAAGCAACGAGCAAGGCTACAGTACACAACAATATTTAGCGGACCAACGGAGCAAGGCAACGTACTGTAATTCTAAGCAACGAGCAAGGCTACAGTACACCACAATATTTAGCGGAGCAAGGCAACGTACTGTACTTCTAAGCAAGGCAAATACTATAATGAGCAAGGCTACAGTACACCACAGTAAATTAAATATTCCCCATAACTCGACGTTACCTGCAAAGTAATGAGGAACATTTAGCGGACCAATGGAGCAAGGCAACGTACTGTAATTCTAAGCGAGGCAAATACTATATGATGAGCAAGGCTATGACATCAGCAAGGCTATGATACATTTAAGCAAGGCTAGTCAGATATTGCCAAGGCACTAGAGCAATACCTTTAATATACACCGTAACATCCGTACCATCAAAACGTCCCAAAGCACGTCCGATCGCCCCCACGGCCGACAGAATTTTTCCAGGCCACAATAATTTTGCCAAAATTTATCCCCCAAAAATTCTGTGCAACGATTTCTTAAATTCTAAAAAATACTATCTCAACTTTACAACAATTATATTTGTTCTTTAAAACCAAACTGGTTCATCCATATAACTATAACATAATCGGATAGGCTATTTGAAAGACAAGTAGAGCAAATCCCGCCAACATCACGTGATCACGTTTTGCCAATGTATGAAACAAGGAGCGGAAGGATTATCGTCTTGAGTGATTCGGATCATTTGTTCATCATCATGATGATAATCTATAGTTCTATCTTTGAAAGAAATAACTAACTTAAATGCTTACCTAAAATATATTTGTTTGGATACACGTTTTATCTTAAGATTTATGTCCTAATGTAATTCAATTAAATTCAATTCCAACCATGTTGATATGTGCCCCTTCAAGGCTATACATCAATATCCAGAAAGACCATTATCCCTTTTATCCGCAAGCATTATCCCTTTTATCCACAAGCATTATGTTGTTACTGCATTTTGGTTAGCTTTTCAATGAGTTTACCAGGCCTCAATCGGGTCGGGTATGACAACACAATCCAATACACTGCGGTACCAATTTAAACATAGTATAGATTAACTTGATACTAATTAAAACGACTGCATGTTTATACATTGTATTATCGTTTGCTTGTTATGGTTCTCATGCATCGTTGAACTCAAGAAGATTGTCAATGAAAAAAGTTAAGTGCATACTGAAATGTTTTCTGTATTGAAACGTTTTAATGAAGAAAATCATAATTATCAAACATTTTATCGTTTAAGTTACCGTGTGGGATTTATACATCAAGGCATGTCTGCCCTATTGATTTATAATAATACTGCGGTAGAATACCGAAGCTAGCGGATGGGTCACACATCCCTAAAAATTGTCGTGCAATTATACATGTATTTATAAATGAATAGATCTACTGCGGAACTAGGTCGATATATTTATCAATAACGTGTTAAAGTAGTTGTACTTCTGTCGAATCGTATATTAAAAGAAAACCATACTTTACTATGAAGACCCTGAATAATCGACTTTTCCAATAATGTTTCGCTATCGCTTTTCTACTTCTAAATACGTAATCGTTCTATAAATAGATTGCGCTATACAGCATGAAATATGTCCAGATATTCAACTTACACGAAAACACAATTTCAACCTTATTTTGTAAATCTAATACATAATGACGTTAACATTATCTGTCTTCAGTAAATAATTTCGGCTTGGTTTGTCAAAGAAATTTTTTACTTAAATATTAAAAATCCGACTTTAATAATTTATTATAACAACCAACACTGATTTATGAAATCCCGGTTCCGGGCTAAGGTCAAAAAACTACAGAATTTCGTTAACATGATATAGTGCTACATGGGCTATTCGGAGAGAATTCACTTACTGGAACAGGAGAAAAATTAAGACAACCAAAAAATTTTCATTCATACATAACGTAACAAACGACTGGTAGTTTGTTACAGATTTCAACCAAATCCCATGATAACCAGCTCTGAAGTTTTGCTCACTACACATACATACTCCAGTGATAAAATCATCAGTCAAGAGTGTTGTAATACAGTATGATGACTTCCAAAATTTTAAGAACCATTAATATGATCTGTGATATTGGATTCGGCTAAATATTGGCAGTATATCTTAACGCTACATATTTACAACTATGATGACCTAATCTTACATTAGTTAGCTTCTAACACCAAACAAAAACGTGACACTATATAACGGGAAACCAAGTGCAAAACAGTTCTATCTACTGTTATTTGCAATGTCACACCATTTTAAAATGTCATGTTAACTGACACCAGTGCCCTTAGAAATAAATACGAACAGCTCTAACTAAATACTATTAAGAATTAATGACAACCAATAAAATATCATAGGAAAGCTAGCCACATATACATGTATAAATTCAATCGATTTCTCTTTAGTTTTAAAAGTTTAGAATGGTGTAAGATTTTTTTTTTTTTTTTTTTTTTTTTTTTTTTTTTTTTTTTTTTTTTTGAGGCCGCAACTTGAATTAACAAAGTTTCCGTGATATCTTATTTGACTCTGGTAACAATAGAATCTATAATAATATAATAGAATCCGGTTCTGTATGGAAAATAACAAAATATCTATTGTTTTTCAGCCTCTAAATTGACAGACATCACGATTCTGACCCCGTTTCTTCGAAAAATTCAAGTAACAATGTGTTTCGGGAAACGTAACAATCGTTTCAAATTTAATGTACGGAAAGTTGAGCTTCAACGAAACAGAATTTCCTCACCAAATTAACAAACGTAGTAGTGCAACAATTAACAATCCTGAACACCAAACAAAGAACAAACTGCCCAACTAATACTGTTTAAAAACGTTTGAATCTTATTTTCATAATAGACCACGCGATTTTTTTGATTTTTTTGTAAAACGTTTGCGAGCATTTAGCCTAAAATAACAGTGAACGAGTTACATAAAATTTATCAACAACATGCGTCACTCTATTTCAAAGATGCACTACAAAGTAACGGTACTCTTTGTAATCTGTGATGACAACTCTACATGATTTGCATGAAAAATACATGAGGCACACAAGAATTTAGTTCAAAACTGACAGTGACATATTAAGCGAAGACAATGTGCATTGCATGAATTAATGTAGCGATATATATGTACGTCGGTGTGTTTAGTTAAATTTCAATCATATTTTGTTTCCCAGCATAAGAAAATTATTCCTCTATACTTGACAAACTATGCTGAAAAGAGATTTAATAAATAAGTCTTCAGATAATGTTGCGAAAACACATTTATCAAAGGAAGGGCCTAACCCTTACAGAAGAAAAAGGCCTGCTGCGTACTCTTGTGTGTACATACTAGCGTATATGATGCGTAATGATGTGTACTGAATCATAGTACGCAGGATTAATATCACCGAACCATAACCGATAGTACGTTTGTAGTACACTTGACATGCAAAGTGACTTGCCGCGTACTTTGTGCGTACATGCTGTGGACTACATATGTACACAGGATGTACGCTGAGGAAATTAAGTATGCGTAAAATATGTACGCAGATGTACGGGCAATACATTTTCACATGCAAATGAGCCTGCGTGATACTACCCCTGCGGCGTACATGCTGTGTATCCTGCGGCGTACATTGCTGTGTACCCTGCGGGGTACATGCTGTACTACCCTGGCCGAGTCTGCGGCGTACATGCGGTTACTCCTGCTGCATACATGCTGTGTACTCTTGTGGCGAAACTGCTGTGATAATGTAAATTCCTTACCACCAATTTCGTATGCAATGCTAATCATTTGGACAGAAAAAAACAGAACAAAGATAAGTACATGCATCAATAAGTATTTACCTTACCAAAATAATGTAGATTGATTGTTATCAATAAATATAGTATGCTTCTCCATCCACTTATCATGAAATAAATCAATTTTGTAGCATGTAATTTGGTAAACATTTGAAGAAAATGGCGTAACTGCATCAAGGGGAAACACTTTAATTGCAACTAAAATAAGTGTTATGATTGTATTATAGACGAAGTGTCGTAGTATGTATTATTTTGATTAAATCATCTGGAACATCTAGGACTGGATTATATAAGCATTTATACACTTTTACGTCCGTAAAAAGTAGCGCACCAATAAATTTTGGATTGATTTTTTCCAATGGGGCAAGCGCAATTAGCCAAAAACGTTCTGAAAATATACGAGCGGCAAATCCGATGAACAACTTTTTAATTTGGTGAGGCCTTAATGAGTTAACATAATGAGCATTAAAGCCTTTATAAAACATGATAGAGTGGTGTTTTGCTTAAGAGTATTCAAATAACAGTGAGAGCTATTAATTCTTCTCATTCGGGCGCTGTTGAGGCATTATCTTGGTAATTATTCATGTATTACAAAATGTAATGCAACGAAGTTCAAATAAGGCTTTTCAATTATCCAAGTTAGAAAGCTCCAGGATTAATTCAAAATGAAAAAGAATATATTTTTACACTGCATGCAAGGTGCAGCTCAGAAATCACTAAGATGTAAGCTTCACAAATGAACATTGCAAATAGTTTGGCAAATTTTTATTGTTCAGAATACCGGTAATCTGAACTATTCTATGCTATTAAGATAAAAGTTACTCGGAAATCAAATTCTTGCTTCCAAAAAAAAAAAAATGTACAAATCCTTCCTGCATGAAGTCCCTCCCGCGTATATGAAGTTTACTTCAGACTTTAACTTATAAAAAAAAAACTAAGTATAAATGCCAAAAGAAATTGTACAAGTCTTTCCCGCGTATATGAAGTGTACTGCACAAATTTCAAAGTATCTGCGGTGTACATGCAGTGTACTATTTTCTTGTACAAGTCCCTCCTGCGTACATGCAGTGTACTCCTTAAATTTTCAGAGTCTGTGATGCGTACTTGAAGTGTACTAGTGACCTCCTGCGTACATGCTGTGTACTCGTCGAAATAGTACACGGCATGTACGCGGCATGCGGTGTATGTAAAATGTACTCCTCTGGCGTACTACTGTGTTCACGGCATATACACAGCAAATACGCAGCATGTACGCCACAGAGGCTTGCTTCTGTAAGGGAAATTACCCACCTGACATGTACATTATACCTGTATTATACAACCTAGCAAGTTCAACATCTTTATTTATTTTGGATTAAGTATTGTGGATCTTAAATTTTCGATTCTATGGATGCACGTGTTCCGGTGCAGTGTATTTGAAGATCATTACCGAAACCAATCGGAAGAAAATGTAAGTACATCTAAGTCTAATATTGAACCAGTGAATTTGTTAGTGATATTTGTTTATGATATCGAAAGAGTTAAATGACCTAACCTGATCCAACGTTAACAGGTGCTGATGCCTGCGTTTGCATGCCGACAGATTCTCCTGGTCATGTAAAACTTATCGCAAAGTGAGGGTCGTAATTAATAGTGTTGAGAAAACCTACTTAAATATCTTACAGTTGCGTCCTTGTATAAATATTTTTCCTTACAATCTTTCTGGTTTCCATAACCCATCCGATCTTAATCCGTAAACTATACCCTTGCAATACTAAACTATTCGACGGTCCCATAAAGGGGACATTAACGTAAAACACTCCAAAAAATTTGCTATTTAAATTGCGGGAAGTAAATGAGCACAACAGTGTCACTGTCTTATGAAATGTGACGTCACCGATGTTACTATTTACTTTGCGAGCACCATACGAGTAATAAAACGGAAATGCCCTATGTGAATCACGTGTATTGAAAGTACCACTGCCTGTCGGAATCAAGAAACTATTACGACAGTTGACTGAACTAGCAACATTATTGTTTTGGTTCGAATCTGTAAAATTATGAGAAATAGGGTCGCCACACCCCGTATTAAGTTTACAGTTAATACAATACACAATTCATAATCGGTGCATAGATGTTAACGGGAAGAGATTAACTGTGTATAACTATTTACTGACGTAAGTACTGTCATTACCAAACTGCAGAATTAATTGCGACTCCTTCGAAATTTGTTCGAAATCAATAACAAACCTACCGGCATTTTGTCTGATGCCTGGAATTTCTGGCAAATCCGCCGTCTAGTTCGCCTTTCATTTCCTTCCCTTCATAATCATCTCGACAGGCTGGCTCGCCTCTACCTTTCAGGCGTGTTCTGCATCGACCACGTGGCATGGCTATTCAATTTAACATCGATCTGAAGCGCTAGCCAATACACCTTTAGTTCAACTGAGAAGATTGCACATGCTCTCGATTTAATATAACGCTCGAGTGGTTCCCTGACGAATAGGCGTTTATCATTAATCTGTTATGTTTAGACAAGGAACTAGAAAACTGGATTACTTGACAACGACGATAGTTTATAGCTAACACACCTGGCAACGAGATAGCCATAAATTTCGGGAAAAATAAAAGTAATTATTTTTAGGCAAAATAATTTTTATTATCACTTGCATCATAGGACACAAGGGCCATAACTCTAACACCAATATTTTATGATTTACCCGCTTTTTACCTAAAATATCATGTTTAAATGTTGATGCACAAGGTACATAACTCTGGTGCAAATATTTCATGAATTATGTACCCTTTTTACTTAGAATTTCACTTTAATTTTGACACTTTTTCACCATATCTCTGTTGTAACTAGTGAATTTGAAACAAACTTAAAATGTTTGTGCAACATCATCACCCACACAGTATGACACATGGTCCAAAACTCTTGCACCTTTTAACTTTAGATAGTTGTTCCACATTATAAGCCATATGATATGACACATCGTGCATTACGCCTCCAGAAATTTCCTTGAATTATGCCCCTTTTATACTTTTTACTTGTTTCATGTTTTGATTCACTTGATCTCTATCTCTGTTATTATCACAATACATTATAATTATAAATATCACATATATTATTATAATTCATTTGACATATTTGACATACTATTGTCCAAAATCTTAATTCTTATCAGAGTCTTTAAAAACTCCAGAGACAGCTCCAGCAACACTAATTCCAATTTCACTATCCAGCATCCAAATAGTCTAGCGTGCTGTCTCTGGTGACATCTCTTGTTTTATTATCTGATCCTTTCATAGATCCTTTGTTGAATTTCCAAATATAAGATCTCTTTTCATGAAACGTGAAGGTCTCTGCTGTTTGCTATTCTTTTTTGATACACAAGTGGTCTGCCAAAATTGAATGATGGGACTAATCCATTTTTAGCTCGACTTTTCGAAGAAAAAGTAGAGCTATTGCACTTGCCCCGGTGTCGGCGTTGGCGTCGCTGTTGGTTAAAGTTTTTGATAAAGTCAAATATCTCTGTTACTATCAAAGCTATTGACTTGAAACTTAAAATAATTATTTACTATACTAGGAGAAACAATCCCCATAACTCTGATTTGAATTTTGACAGAATTATGCCACTTTTTAACTTAGAATTTTTGGTTAAAGTTTTTGATAAAGTCAAATATCTCTGTTACTATCAAAGCTATTGGCTTGAAACTTAAAATAATTATTTACTATCAAAGTCTACACCAGAAGAAACAATCCCCATAACTCTGATTTGAATTTTGACAGAATTATGCCCTTTTTTATCTTAGAATTTTTGGTAAAGTTTTTGATAAAGTCAAACATCTCTGTTACTGTCAAAGCTATTGACATGAAACTTGAAATACTTATTTACTATCAAAGTCTACACCAGGAGAAACAATCCCCAAAACTCTGATTTGAATTTTGACAGAATTATGCGCCTTTTTAACTTAGAATGTTTTGTTAAAATTTTTGATAAATTCAAATAACTCTGTTACTTTTGACTTGAAACTTAAAGTAGTTATTTACTATCAAAGTCTACACCAGGAGAAACAATCCCCATTACTCTGATTTGAATTTTGACAGAGTTATGTCCCTTTTTATACCCCTGAAGGGAGGCATATTAGTTTTCAACTGTCCGTCCGTTAGTTCGTTCGTTCGTCACAACGTTAACTTTTTGCATGAAGGCACTTTACTCGCGAACCACTGCACCCAGGACCTTCAAACTTCACATGCTGATAGTACTTATTGAGAACACGTCCCCTACTGACCAGGTCAAAGGTCAAGGTCACCAGGTCAAAGGTCAAGGCGCTGCGGGGACATTTGTCAACATTAGTGACAGCTCTTGTTAACTTGGAATTTTTTTTACTGGCAAAGCTCTAATTCAGAATCAAGCACTGAGAAAAGTTGAGCGCGCTGTGTTACGGACAGCTCTTGTTAGAAATCTAGCAGGGTAAAGGTTAAGTTTCAATTTAAAAATGTGATTCCTATGACAGCAAATATGACAAATGGCCCTTACAGTAGCAGACATTTATTGCTGGGCAGTAGTCTCTTCTAAGTGGAAAAGCAAATCATGAATATCTTTTCAAATTAGGAATCATGTATCTGTATGTGGAGGATGAACTGCGAGTCGAAGGTCGTTTACATAGCAACGGTGAGAAAGGAGGGGACAGTAAGGCAGGAGGCGGGGCTGGAGGTTCTATATTTATTGTTGTCTTCCATCTAGATGGGACAGGATCTATTGAGGCAACTGGTGGTGATGGTATGTTGATTAACCTACCTTTTGTGATATATATACAAGAGGCAACTGCCAAGATGCCTCACCATTGTATCAGAAATAATTGTTTTATCAGGTTCTGATTTTTCTTTTGTTTTGGCTTTGTAAATATAAAGACATTTTGATATAAAATAGAATTTCAGAAAACAGATCGATTGTACTGACATATATTGCAATCATGAAGCTTTAATGGTAAAAACAATATGTACAGGATGTGCTAGTGGACCCTTAACATATTTGTTCAAAATGGGACTCCATAGCAATGTTTTTGGCCACCATAGTTGTCAATATTTAATATAAGAAAGGTATTAGATATATTATCTTCTTCAAAAATGCAAGGGATGTATTTAAAGAGTTTTACATACACCATTTGATGACATTCAGCCACCAAGTTTTGTTCAATGAAACCAGGTTTCAGGCTGACATATGTGGCACAGTTCTTCATAGAAGTCTTAAAGGGGTTTTACCTAAATTTAATATGAAAAGTTATGAATTGAAAACCTTAATTATTATTCTAATACAAAGATTTAGCAAATAGATATTGAGTGAAGCATTATTTAGTTGTTGCAAGTATTTAAGCTTAGTTTGAACTCCTGTTAATGAAAGATACTGAAAATTCCTCTCATTTTAGGTGGAGCCAATAGTGGAGGTGGTGCAGGTGGGAGGACTGCTATTTATCACAGAGATACTAATGATTTTACTGGGGATTATCTTATACATGGTGGAAAGGGTACATACCTGTATGGGGGTGCTGGCACAGTGTATATAGAGTCCCAGAATGTCCAGCCTTATTATCGCCACCTCATCACAGACAATGGTGGATACACCGTCAGCAATAGGGTCTATGAAGTTGAACGTCTCAATATGACTGGAAATTACTATAGTACCTCTAACCACCCGGAAACCACCTTTCATACACACAGTGGAATTAATATCACAACAGATGCACAGCCCTACTCCAGACACCATTATTCATATGGTTACTATGACTACTATGCACCAACTTATCCAATCAGCTACCTGTTCAGTGATGAGAAAGCAAATGTCGACAAGTTCTACTTGTCTCAAAGTCAGACTGCAAATTTAACCATTGATCTACCATTTACTGTCTATGTGGAATACCTTCGCATTTATCCTTATTGTGACACGGATTACACAGACTATGACAGTCATTAGTGAGTTTTTGAGTTATCATCTTGACTGTATGAAACTTTTACTTAATCAGGTCATTTTGAGACTGTTTGATGTGTGACAAAAAGTTGCTTCTCATTTGTCATTTTAAAGACTGAAATGCCTGCTGTACAAAAGTATTTATTCTGAAGAGGCTGAGTATTTGAAAATTATTCTTATTATAAAAAGGTGACTCCAACTAATCAAGGGGGTATTGTTTCAGAGAAGAGATTATCAGCCTGATGTTTAAATGTATATGCATCAAGAACTGGCATAATTCCCAGAGCTTTTGCCATTTATAAATTTGAAATAACTCTTTGGATGGACTAGGTACTATTTCTAAGGGGTACTGGGAGCAAGTGAGCATGTTTTCTAATAAAAAGTAACGTTTGGCCGCCTTAACTCCTCCACAGTTGTCACTCATTTAATTTTTGTTTGTATTGTTCTAGTGGCACTCACTCATTTGGAAGTCTGATTACCTCATATGCTGTGGAAAGCTCCCTTGGAGGAGGACCAGCTGTAGAACACACAGATGGTTTTGTGTCTACAGATTACTGTGAAACACAAAATGAAGATGACCAGTATGGAATAGTTGAAATAAAGGATAATATTGACAAGGTATCAGATATTTTTAGCCTAGTGGTAGAGTAGCCAGCTTCAAATGTGGGAACATTAGGTACATAACCTCTGCTTTGTAATATCAAAGATGTGAAAATGGTTGGCTCTCTTCCAAACTGGCTTCTCTTCTTTCATTATGCGTGTCAGAATAGATATCATTAGCAATGAGTTACAAATACTAGAACTTATTTTCACAAAGAGCCTAATACTAGTATAAACTTAAGAAGAAAAAGGATTGTTTTTTATGCCCCCGAAGGGAGGCATATAGTTTTTGAACTGTCTGTCAGTCTGTCCGCAATTTTCGTGTCCGGTCCATATCTTTGTCATCGATGGATGGATTTTCAAATAACCTGGCATGAATGTGTACCACAGTAAGATGACATGTCGCGCGCAAGACCCAGGTCCATAGCTCAAAGGTCAAGGTCACACTTAGACGTTAAAGGTCATTTTTCATGATAGTGCATTCGTGTCCGGTCCATATCTTTGTCATCGATGGATGGATTTTCAAATAACTTGGCATGAATGTGTACCACAGTAAGATGACGTGTCGCGCGCAAGACCCAGGTCCGTAGCTCAAAGGTCAAGGTCACACTTAGACGTTAAAGGTCATTTTTCATGATAGTGCATTCGTGTCCGGTCCATATCTTTGTCATCCATGGATGGATTTTCGAATAACTTTGCATGAATGTGTACCACAGTAAGACGATGTGTCACGCGCAAGACCCAGGTCTGTAGGTCAAAGGTCCTAAACTCTAACATCAGCCATAACTATTCATTCAAAGTGCCATCGGGGGCATGTGTCATCCTATGGAGACAGCTCTTGTTGTTTTCATTATTCCGAAATTAATTTCTAAAAGAACTCCTAGGTGTACAAAAGGGCTATTTACTAGATATTTTTTCTGACTAAACCTGTTAATTAATTTCAAGAAAACTTGTCTTCATGGAATACATTTTGTAAAATATATTATAAATGAAATATTTCATGCCATTTTTGAAGAAGCGGGGTTGCATTGTTTGGCACATTGTCAGTAAACCGTTCGTTTTCCAATCAGTAGCTAGGGAAGAGTTGGGCATGCGTAGGATGATTGTTGGTACATGATCCTTATTCTTTTGGGCATCAGTAGATGAAAGGTCAAGGTAACAATTATGTGATGGAAGCCTGACAAACAAGTTGGTTTTGTATGAAAGCCATTGTTTTTAAAGTCAGATTACTGGGGACAAAGATATGGCAGTTTGATATTTTAAAAAATGGCTAACCATGGAGGCAGCCATTTCAGTGTGCTTATGACATCATTTACACATTGCACAATATTTATTCAGCAAATAATTTTCAAATAGATTAATTTCTGTAGTATCTTGATTTTAAGATGTAAAGTATGATGATGTTATTCATCTAGTGGGAAAAAAACTATTTTACAAAATTGAGAAAATACAGTAAAAAAAAAACAACAGATGTATAGAATAAATAAAATCTGCCATTTTGTTTTTGTTAGCATGGAAACAAAATGTTTAACCGTTTTATAAGATATTGAAGTGTTCATAACTTTGTTATTTCGTAGCCAGTTTTGAAAATTACTACCTTAAATACTTCAAGAAGACCTTTCAGGTGGAATTAACGTAGATTGTGATTGACCTATGTTGACTCAAGGTAAAGTCACTGTAAATGAAAATAGAAAAATGATTTCTGCTTGAATACACATGTCACCAAATTTGGTGTGTGTATATAGCTTTAATTGAGACAAAGGTTGGGGTTGTATTAAGGTTTGCTTGGATCTTAGTCAAGGTCGTTGTTGCTAAAAATAGAAAATGGTTTCCACTTAAAATACTTAGTTTAGGTGGACTTATTATCACCAAATATGATGTGTAGGTAGTTTTGATTGAGAAAAAGGTTGTTGTCCATCATTTTACTGAAATCCAAGAAAATATATTCTCAGTGTAAAGACGTTGCATGCAAATATTAGTAATCTTAACCAACTGTACAACAGTTTACATATAAGTCAACCACAGAGAAATCAGAACATACTGTTTAAAGAATGGACTGATCTGACACTAGATACTGATATAGGGGTATGAGCTTATTATTTACTTAATTCAGTCTAGGCATTACAAACTTTAGTTGTGATATTCATTATTGGAAGGTGTGTGTCAGTTTTAAATATAACAGTCTGCACAAATTTTGAAACATTGTGTTGTAAACTTCAGTTTAGTCCTAAGATATAACTGTGAAGGTTGCTAGCATTACACATATTTGTATCAAATTGTCCAATGAAACATAAACCTGGTTTTGTGACATTGTCATGTTTCTTGTTTTACATACACTTAGCTTAAGGGAAAATCTTATCTGAAATCAAAGTTGCTGGACCTAAGATATTTGATGTAAAACATCATCTAATAGACATGTATAAAACGTATCTTGTATCAAAGGATCTTTTTATAGATTTTATTCAAACTATAACCCTAGGTCTTTGCAGAATCAAAGTACCAAAAACCAATTTAGCCAGAAAGGCCAGTCAAGCATCAGATCTTTGTGGCCATTTGTTTGGTAAAACTTTAATAAATTGTTTTGTTTTTTTCAGATATTAATTCACCTTCAAGCCACTGGAAGTTATGTAGCACTCAGTGAGATAGAAGTGTATGTTCGGGAGGACCCAGCCTCTGTTACCCAGACACCATACAGTAACTGCAATGGCACATCTTTCATTCAACCAGAAGGAGCAAACACAGACTTTGAATTTGACAAGGTAACACAGTGTTGTAAACTGGACCACTCAGTACAAAGGACACAGCATTTCAATCTGGAACAGCCTGTAGTTATAAATAAAAAACATAACGTTGTGATCTGGAGAATTCCATAGTGTGAGATAAAAGACAGAAAACTTTAGCCATGACCTGTCTCTAGTTTTAGATGAAAGACAGAATATTTTAATCTGGACCTGTCCATAGTTTTAGGTTAAAGACATAGAGTTCTATTTTGGACCAGTCTGTAGTTTAGATAAAAGACACATAGTTCTATTCTTGACCTTTCCATAGACATAAGTTATATTCTGGACATTTCCATAGTTTTAGGTAAGAGACACTGAATTCTATTCTGGACCAGTCTGTAGTTTAGGTAAAAGACACATAGTTCTATTCTTGACCTTTCCATAGTTTTTCTGTCTATTTTCGCTTATAAGACGCATTTTTAGGAGTCACATTTCCAGTCCAAAGAGTGGGACTTGTCATATAAGCGCATACTACAAGGAAATTAAAAGAAAATTTTAAAAAATCTTCCAATTTACAGCTGTCGTTTTTCGGCAGCCATTGAATAGCGGTGATCAAATCTGTACTGGCACATACTGTATTTCGGCCATCTGTAAAAATTAATATTAATTAATAAAATAATAATTTATTTTACAGTTCAAAAGTATATTTTTTTATAAATGTGTTGTTCCTTTTAAAATACCAGAATATATCTGCTTTAGATTAGTTTGTAAATTATGGACATTAACTGAACATAGAAATAATTTTTCACAGCCCGCAAACTGAAAATAATTAAAAATTAATTGGCGCTGATTGTTAAAACGCTCTCGTTATGAATTGTTTGATGCTTCAAATGCTTCGGCAAATAAACACTTGCATAGTAATAGATTTATGATAGGCACTGATTGCTGTCAAACTTCAGCGACTTCAAAGAATGGCCATTATTTTTTATTAGCTCGACTATTCATACAATAGTAGAGCTGTTGGACTCACCCATGCGTCGGCGTCTGCATCCGCGTCCCGATTTGGTTAAGGTTTTGTATGTAAGCTGGTATCTCAGTAACCACTTGTGGGAATGGATTGAAACTTCACACACTTATTCACTGTGATAAACTGACCTACACTGCACAGGTTCCATAACTCTATTTTGCTTTTTTACAAAATTATGCCCCTTTTTCGACTTAGAAATTTTTGGTTAAGGTTTTGTATGTAAGCTGGTATCTCAGCAACCACTAGCAGGAACGGATTGAAACTTCACACGCTTATTCACTGTGATAAACTGACCTACATTGTACAGGTTTCATAACTCTGTTTTGTTTTTTTTACAAAATTATGTCCCTTTTTCGACTTAGAAATTCTTGGTTAAGGTTTTGTATGTAAGCTGGTATCTCAGTAACGACTTGTGGGAATGGATTGAAACTTAACACACTTACTCACTGTGATAAACTGATACACATTGCACAGGTTCCTTAACTCTGTTTTGCTTTTTTATGAAATTATGCCCCCTTTTCGACTTAGAAATTCTTGGTTAAGATTTTGTATGTAAGCTGTTATCTCAGTACACACTAATGGGAATGGATTGAAACTTCACACACTTGTTCACTGTCATGATCTGACATGCACTGTATAGGTCCCATAACTCTACTTTGCAATTTTTTCAAAATTATGCCCCTTTTTCGACTTAGAAGTTTTTGGTTAAGTTTTTGTATGTAAGCTGGTATTTCATTATCCACTTATGGGAAAGGATTGAAACTTCACGCACTTGTTCACTTTATGAGCTGATAAGCACTTTGAAGGTTCCATAACCCTTTTTCCCATTTTTACAAAATTATGCCCCTTTTTCGACTTTTGTATTCATTCAGTTGACAAGGCTGTTGAATAGTCGAACGTTGCTGTCCTCCGACAGCTCTTGTTTGTCTTCTTGTCAAATGACGGGCCAGTAGAGGTGCCTAGCTACTCAAAACTTGAACGCGATTGGGTAGTGTATCAGAGTGGGCATACCTGTATTTGACTGGCATGTGTCATAGCTATATTTGACTGGCACATGTCATATCATTTGACAGCCATAAAATCGGCGATATTATTTCGGCCGATTTGTAGATGTAATTTCGCCATTTCCTAGTAGCTAAAATGTATTTTATTACATACAAAAAAGGATTTTAAAATATTCTGTTTAGTTTTATGTTTTATAAAATAAGTCTGCAAAGTCTCCAATAATCTCGGTGAATATTGCCAATCTTTTCTAGACGTATTTTCGCCGTATTTGATTATACATAAAAATGTATTTTAAAATACTTTATTTTATTTCTTTGAGTAACATCGGCAAATATTATCAAAATTTCGGCTGTTTTGTAGACGTAAATTCTCCGTTTCTAATTCATTTAAATGCATTTATCATAGAAGAATAATTATATATAAACTGATTATATATTTTAACATTTAATGAATGAAGTCTGCATTTTTTTTACCAAAACAATCGGCGATTTGAACCATTTTATTTTTCACAAAACACAGAATGTTCAAGAAAATAATGCATTTCTACAAATTTTTGACATTGTTGATACCAAAAACTGATCCCGTCTTATACATGGGTCAGTGCAAAAGACCCCAGATTGCATGTTGGATGTCGGGTGCGCCTTACAAGTGAAAATAGACGGTAGGTAAAAGACATGAGTTCTATTCTGGACCAGTCTATAGTTTTAAGTAAGAGATGCAGAGTGCGCCTTATAAGTGAAAATAGATGGTAAGTAAAAGAGTCATAAGAGTTCTATTCTGGACCAGTCTATAGTTTTAAGTAAGAGATGCAGAGTTCTTTTCTGGACCAGTCTAGAGTTTTAGGTAAAAGACACAGAGCTATTCCGGACCACTCTATAGTTTTAGGTAAAAGACATTGAGTTCTGTTCTGGATCAGTCTATAGTTTTAGATAAAAATCACAATAGGGCTGATATGAGGTTCCTTTTTTAAGAAAAACTTCTCGTTCCTTTTCTTGACAAGCTTTTTACAAAGCATAAATGAACCAAGGTTTTTAGCTCTCAAATTGCTAGTACAATCAGATCTGGTCTGTACTGGCATATGGTCTTTATTCACAGGTTGAAATACGCTGTAAATGTTAAAATAGGTAACAAAACCAGCAGTTTTTAGAACCAGGTTGTCTCTGCTCAGAAGTGGTCTTAAGCAAAGTTTTGTCTGTATTCCTGAGGTTCTCATTAATATTTTTGGGTAATTGTTAATTTCCATGAATGTGGTTGTTGTATCTGTCCACAAAACTGAATCCAATAAAAAGGTTTTTATCTTTAAATAATTGAATTCCATAAATTTGTATTCCCAAAAAGTAGCAGTTATTGCTGTAACTAAAAACCTTTGTCAAAAAAAAGAAATTTAATTATTTCTCAGTGGTTAAGTTTATCAGCATTTTTGTAGTTGGATGTCCTTGGTGGTGCGTCCCTCAACTTGGATGGGGAAGACATGAATCTAACAGTGGATGAAATGGAAGGAGATGGTTCTGGTCGAGTAACACTAAGGCAAACTCAGACATATGAAAATACTGCAAGTCGTGTTAAACAGACAATAGGTCTCCTATCCCAGAGGGAGTCAAATGTGAATTTGCCACCAGAACTAGATTGTCGAGGAATCGATATGTATATAAAAGGTATCAAGAAATATTTTACATAAATTTTTTTATGCCCCTGAAGGTGGGCATATTAAAATCGCACTGTCCGTCTGTCTGTGTGTGTGTCCATCCTTGTAAATTCTTGTCCGGGCTGTAACTCTGCCATCCATAAAGGGATTTTGAAATAACTTGGCATAAATGTTCACCATAATGAGACAATGTGTCATGCGTAAGACCCAGACCCCTAGCTCCAAGGTCAAGGTCACATTTAGTAGTCAAAGGTTAACAGGGTCTGTTTTGTGTCCGGTCCATAACTCTGCTATCCATGAAGGGATTTTAAAATTTCTTGGCATAAATGTTCCCCATAATGAGACTATGTGTCATGTGCAAGATCCAGACCCCTAGCTCTAAGGTCAAGGTCACATTTAGAGGTTAAAGGTTAACATAGTCTGTTTCTTGTCTGGTCCATAACTCTGCCATTGATGAAGGGATTTTAAAATTACATGGCATAAATGTTCCCTATATTGAGATGACATGTCATGCACAAGACCCAGACCCCTAGCTCTAAGGTCAAGGCCACACTTAGAAGTCAAAGGTGTTTCTTGTCTGGTCCATAACTCTGCCATTTATCAAGGGATTTGAAAATGAGTTGACACAAATGTTAACCATATTGAGAAGGTGTGTCAAGCTTATGACCCAGGTCTCTCGGGTCAAGGTCAAGGTCACGAAATGATGTGTGATTTTTTGCGCAGACAGCTGTGGCATTCTTGGGCACGCTTTGGGGGCATTTGTCACCAATAGTGACAGCTCTTGTTTTATATATTTCTAACAGTATTCATTTCCATTATTAGGCATAGAAAAGTAAAAATATAATTCCTTGGTCACCATTTAAAATGTCAAAGCTAAATTTTTGCCACATTCTGTTGTGATCTTTTTTTTCATTGTTGTAGGAATTCAATTAAAGCATTTTTTTTTTTAAATGACAAATCACTGATCTGATCAGAAAATCCTTGTTGAAATACTGAAACATGATTGATGTGAAACCAGGAAATGTAAAAAAGCTTTTTTGCCAAATAATGCAACATCAGCTTATTGCATTCTAGTTGGAGATGAAATTTCATTGTTTTTGGTATGAAATTTATCAAATGTAAGGGTTTTTTTGCATTATTTTAGGGGTGCTCAAATACATTCTTATTCTTTCATCTCAAATTCTATGACTTATAAATTAGCCACTCAAAATGCAGAAGCTGCATTTTACAATGGCTTTTTGTGATGTTTTGAGAGAGAAAAAATTGCTTCTGAAAAATGGATTCTTTTAATGTTAAAAGAGTGCTATGAAAGTTAAGAAATCGACGAAATGTCACATCTATAAAGAAAGAATAGACCAATTGTCTTATTAGACCAGCTGATGTATTCGACCAGAAACCAGTAGGCAAAATTTTAATTAGACCAGTTGTCCTTCGACCAAACGTCGTGCACCAGAAAATTATATATTCTTTATTTACATTTCAGGTCGTTTCAGAACTATGGAAAATATAACAGTGAATGCGGAATGTAACATGACAATAGACCATCATGAACAGACGACAAATGTCATAGATAATCTAGATATTAAGACATTTGGTGCTGTGAATGTTTTCACAGAAGAGGAAGCCCTTACTACTTTGTTTGGAACCACACTAACAGTGCGCAGTGGAGCAAGGGTATGTTTCTCAAGTTACTCCTTTCATTATATACAGTATGTAGGGCAGAAAGTAATTCTACATCAGTACTTGGGAGACATTTGTATAAGGTCACAGATAGGATAAAAAAAGTCAACTCAACCTGGGTAAGCTAATTCTCAAATGTCTCATAAGTGAAGGACTGTGGAAATGATGTTTAATTCAGCAAATAAGGAATAGATTTTGTAAGCTGAATTTATAGTAATGCCTAGCTTGTCATACTATTGATATAATTGTAAGTGAAAAATGATAATTCTTTTCTTTCTTTTTTTCTTAGTTTCATGCATTTTGTACTAGATTGTATCATTTTTCATTGCAGCTAACTTCAAATGATCTCAAATTGTACTACTACAATATAACAGTGGAGCCTTACGGACTATTAAGTGTGAGTGAGGGCTGTCCATACAGTCTTCAGCATGACGGTAAGTTAATTGAGAGGTTAGTAAACAGGCTTGGTTGTGCCTTCTTGCCATAATGGCACAGCTAATGCTGTAGTGGCTTGAGAGTTTTGGTCAAAGGGCCATTATGAATGTAGGTGTGCCATTGTGGTATGTAGTGATATCTATATCCACAGTGCAGTCAACATCTGAGAATCTACCTGAAAACATTCAGCACCTTTAAATGTACCTAACTGACATTGCAACATGTTGTTGACATCAGATTATGCAAATGTTCCAGTTACCTGTGGCCATTATAATTATGATGCTTTTGGCACACTATACCATTATGTATGTGACAATTTTGTCTATAATGACCATTTTTAGCTTGATTCGAAGAATAAGTAGAGCTATCCTACTCACCACGGCGTCTGCGTCACCTTGGTTAAGTTTTTCGTACCAGTCCACATTTTGACAAAGTCTTTTGAGATAAAGCTTTGAAACTTTCAACATATATAGGCAAGAGCACATAACTCCATCGAGGATTTTGGCTGATTATGGCCCCTTTCGACTTAGAAATCTTGGTTAAGTTTTTCGTACCAGTTCATATTTAGACAAAGTCTTTTGAGATAAAGCTTTGAAACTTTCAACACTTGTTTACCATCACCATGTCTAGTTATAGGCAAGAGCACATAACTCCATCAAAGATTTTGGCTGAATTATGGCCCTTTTTGACTTAGAAATCTGGGTTAATATTTCGTACCAGTTCATATTTTGACAAAGTCTTTTGAGATAAAGCTTTGAAAATTTCAACACCTGTTTACCATCACCATGTCCAGTTATAGGCAAGAGTACATAACTCCATCAAGGATTTTGGCTGAATTATGGCCCCTTTTGACTTAGAAATCTTGGTTAAGTTTTTCGTACCAGTTCATATTTTTTGTAAAGTGTTTGACATATGGTTTTGAAACTTTTATCACTTGTTTAGTATAATAGTCTCTATCTGTAGGAAAGAGAACATATTAACTCTGTCATCTATTTTGGCTGAATTATGGCCCATTTTGGACTTTGAAATTGGTTCTGTTTTCATACAAGTCCATGTTTTGTCAAAACTATTTGACATATGGCTTTTAAACTTTGAACACTTGCTTATCATTATGATTTACATCTGTAGGCAAGAGTACATAACTATTTTGACTGAATTATGGCCCTTTTTGGACTTTGAAATTGGCTCATATATTGCCATTTAGTGCAAGACTTATCGAAATCAAAGTAATACAGGAACATTGTTTGTCTAATCTATTTATTTCTTTTGTCTGAATATCCGTGGAAATATTTTGACCCCATTCTTCAATCAATTCTTCGAATAGTCGAGCGCGCTGTCGTCAGACAGCTCTTGTATAAGGTACCCAGTTTAATAAATGACCATTATATATAAGTGATGTTACAGCTATATAAAAATATGTTAACAGAGGTAATTGTTTGCATATAAAGTAATATTATACAGATAACTGTTACTTCCTTGAGGCACTTTATGTGAATGGCGGTATAAACAAACAGATAGCTGTTACTTCCTTGAGGTACTTTATGTAAATGGCGGTATAAACAAACAGATAACTTTATGTAAATGGCGGTATAAACAAACAGATAACTGTTACTTCCTTCAGGCACTTTATGTGAATGGCGGTATAAACCAACAGATAACTGTTACTTCCTTCAGGCACTTTATGTGAATGGCGGTACAAACAAACAAATAACTGCTACTTCTTTGAGGTACTTTATGTGAATGGCGGGATAAACAAACAAATAACTGTTACTTCCTTCAGGCACTTTATGTAAATGGCGGTATAAACAAACAGATAACTGTTTCTTCCTTGAGGCACTTTATGTGAATGGCGGTATAAAGAAACAGATAACTGTTACTTCCTTGAGGCACTTTATGTGAATGGCGGTATAAACAAACAGATAGCTGTTACTTCCTTGAGGTACTTTATGTAAATGTCGGTATAAACAAACAGATAACTTTATGTAAATGGCGGTATAAACAAACAGATAACTGTTACTTCCTTGAGGCACTTTATGTGAATGGCGGTATAAACAAACAGATAACTGTTACTTCCTTCAGGCACTTTATGTAAATGGCGGTATAAACAAACAGATAACTGTTACTTCCTTCAGGCACATAACTGTTACTTCCTTGAGGCACTTTATGTGAATGGCGGTATAAAGAAACAGATAACTGTTACTTCCTTGAGGCACTTTATGTGAATGGCGGTATAAACAAACGGATAGCTGTTACTTCCTTGAGGTACTTTATGTAAATGTCGGTATAAACAAACAGATAACTTTATGTAAATGGCGGTATAAACAAACAGATAACTGTTACTTCCTTGAGGCACTTTATGTGAATGGTGGTATAAACAAACAGATAGCTGTTACTTCCTTGAGGCACTTTATGTGAATGGCGGTATAAACAAACAGATAGCTGTTACTTCCTTGAGGTACTTTATGTGAATGGCGGTATAAACAAACAGATAACTGTTACTTCCTTCAGGCACTTTATGTGAATGGCGGTATAAACAAACAGATAACTGTTACTTCCTTGAGGCACTTTATGTGAATGGCGGGATAAACAAACAGATAACTGTTACTTCCTTGAGGTACTTTATGTGAATGGCGGGATAAACAAACAGATAACTGTTTCTTCCTTCAGGCACTTTATGTGAATGGCGGGATAAACAAACAGATAACTGTTACTTCCTTCAGGCACTTTATGTGAATGGCGGTATAAACAAACAGATATCTGTTACTTCCTTGAGGCACTTTATGTGAATGGCGGTATAAACAAACAGATAACTGTTACTTCCTTGAGGCACTTTATGTGAATGGCGGTATTAACAAACAGATAACTGTTACTTCCTTGAGGCACTTTATGTAAATGGCGGTATAAACAAACAGATTTATATATAACTGTTACTTCCTTGAGGCACTTTATGTGAATGGCGGTATAAACAAACAGATATCTGTTACTTCCTTGAGGTACTTTATGTAAATGATAGTAAACACAAGATATTTTACTTCCTAAGAGATATTACATGTAAATGACAGCACATGCAAACAGATTAGGCTTATGGCATATAACAAGATATTTGTTTCAGTGTAAGATAGAGATTTCTTTCAGAGTGAAAAATATTTTGATTTTACATGTAAAAGAAACAAATTTTCTTTTTATTGCATGTCTTTTACTGGTTTTAACCAAATTTGTCCCATTAAAAAAAAAAAAAAAAAAAAAAAAAGTCAGTAAAAACATTTTTATCTTTAGTAAAATAAGCGTGAAATATCCTTACAATTGTGTGTGTTAGGACCAAAGATTAATTAGAAAAATAAATTTGTAGAAAGGCAAGTAAAACTTTAAGCCAAAAATGTTACTCTTGGTATTATGATTTAAATTTTCTCTTATGTTGCCAGGCATTGGAGCAGGTCATGGACATGTTGGTGGGAGCTCTGGTGGGGGTCACGGTGGCAATGGAGGTCAAGGTCAGGCTCAACCAGTCGCAGGAGGTTCACACGACTCATTTTTGTACCCAACCAAGTTTGGTAACAATGGTGGTTATTCCCTGTTCCCCCAACGGGCAGGTACAGGTGGAGGCAGACTGTACCTGAAAGTTAACCATACACTAACTGTTGACGGATTCTTGACTGCACTTGGTGGTGACTGGAGATCAGTGGCAGCTGCAGGTGGCAGCGGAGGCACCATCCATATTGAGACTTACACCATAGATGGGAATGGAGATATTGATGCCTCGGGTGGTGCCGGATATGGAGGAAGCTGGGCACCTCATGGAGGTGGTGGCGGTGGTGGTAGAGTTACACTCTATTATATGTACAATTTCTATGTTGGTAAGTGGTGAAATCCTCAAAACTTTTGACCCTATTTCTTTGTAGCTAAATTGAAAAAAATATCACCCAAATTGTAGTAATGGATAAGAAAGTTTCTTTGAATATAACAGAGCTTTAATATATGTAGGAGCTATTCCTTTTGCAGTTCAAAAAATGTTCAGTATTTTGGGATGCAATTCTAAAACATGTATCAGACAAATGATGTGAAATAGAACAATAGTCTAATCTGATTCTTTGTTTTATATGGAATATAATCTGCCAGATAAAAAACTTTGGTGACAGTTATATGTGCTTGCTCCAGCTGCACAAAGTTTTGAATCTGTCAGAATACATTCTAAATATTTTAGCACTGTTCTTCCTTTAACATATCATGTACTGACTGTGAATGGATTTTGCTATAACATTTCTTTCCTCAGGTGACTTTATCAACCACGGTGGACCTGGAGGTAGTGATGCAGAACCTGGAGGTCCGGGCACAGTTTACTTACACAGGCTACCTGATCTGGTTGATGGGGAAATTCCAGCCGATTTTACTGATAACAGAACACTCTATTTGAACAACAAAGGTTATGAACCAAGAGACCCATATCGCAACTTGACAGATTTTTACGCTAATTTCTCATTAGCAAGTGGAGTGGCATGGATATCCCCTGAGGCTTACCCACCAACTGTTGAAGTTGCAGACCCAAGTGTGGATGAAAACAGGGAGATCAAAGTAGATTACCTAAAGGTTTGTCTGTGCTGTGATGGCATGTTTTATTCTAAGCCTAGATTATGATATAAAGTTTGATGTTCTATGTTTTTGTACCCCCACCCCCCATCGAACAACAAAGTTGTAATGGGGGTTATACTGGTTGCTGTCTGTCCATAGACACAATCTTTTGCGCACCAACTCTCCTCATCCCCTTCACACAATTTAATGAAACTTCACACAAGTGATCAGTAACAACAGTAGTTGTGTATGGTGCATGTTAGGTTCTTTCAGAAATTGTTACTATGCTACAGGGTTGCCACCTACCTTGAAAAGTCAGGGAAAAATGATTTTTTTTCAAGGTCAGTGAATTGTCAGGGAAATCTTGATAATGGTCAGTGAATCTTGATAATGGTCAGTGAAAAATGAAATTTTAGAAAAGTCAGGGAAGAATGAAATTCTGGGTCGATGTTAAAAATGTTCAGCAGCTATGGCAGTCTTCAAGCAGTATTTATAAGTATTTCCAAACACATTTTGGTGTAATTGTGTATAAACATAATTTAAATGTGTTTGAATCAATTTCGTTTTTATGTTAACTTTGGAATTTTGAAGACTGAAAGGCTTTGCAACTCTTGCCTGGGTTGGAAAGGGTGGATTGGACTGCTTTAAGGGAGGAGGAGGCCAAAAAAATATGGTGGTATTGGTCAGTGAAAAGTATGGTTTAGTCGGGGAAAAGTCAGTGAAAAGTCAGGGAATTTCATTTTCTCAACTAAGTGGCAACCCTGTGCTATATACATAAAGTCTGCATATGCAATCTTATGCATGCCTAATCTCGCGAATCATTGCACACAATTTAAAGAAACTTCACACAAGTGGAGAGAAGTGGATTTGTTGAGCCCTGCAAGGTCAGTTCTGTAATACACTGTTATTAAACTCTGTAGATGCCATGTTTACTGAAATAACATTAACATGGTCAGAGAGTTTGTCTCTATATTATCAAGGCATAACTTTTCTGTGTCTAGATTCATACAAAACAAAGTTACTTTTCATGATACAGCATGTTATGATGTATAGTCAGGATCACTTGGTCTTGAACAGATTAGCAAGTTAGAGCCATCCTCTTTATTTTAACCTTCAGCCTGCTGGCAGCAAGTGATTCTGCCTTTGCGACCAGTGCAGATCAAGATGTGCAGGCTGATCATGGTCTGCACTGTTAGCTATTCAATCAATAAACTTTCAGTGAAGATCCCTTCGAATAATAAGTGTTACTAACCAAATTGAATGACGAACCAGTCCATTTTAGAAATTTAGTGGGCTAAAGCTTAAAAGTTTAAATGTTTACATATATATAGATTTTTAAAGTGTGCATAGATTGTAAATGAGTTACATGGTCATGTAATTAATACTAATTTTGAAAGGTAGCTGTAGTCTTGGTGGGTCATAGGTTGAGCTTCACAACCACACCTTCTTATATGACACTATTACTGGGTTTTCCAGGAAGCAGACTCCAGAGTGGTTCAAGTAAGCTTGAAGCTTTTAATTTTGATTGTTATCCATTAACAAAATATCTGGTAATTTCAAACAAGTTATGTTTACTTGTGTGAAATGTTTAAAACAATTTGAACATTAAATTTTAATGCTAGGTGTATGAAAAAGCCCAGTTTGCAATGATTCGGCCGGTATCTACAGAGAAGATTGATTTGAATGCTACATATACAGAGGGTGATAGAACAGGCATTGGACATATAGGTTACAATCAGACAATCTATATTGGTGGGTATAATATTTCTGATGCATTTAAATATTGTTTTTTTCTCCATATTTTACAGCATTTAGCATAGAGCATGTAGGTCAGTTTTCAAATCATTCTTACATAATACATTTCTTTACATGGCACTGATGTTCTCGCAACAATTTGATTTGTAATTTTTCAAGAAATTGTACATTAAAATGCTAGTTTACTACATGTTTTTGCTCACCTGGCATCACACTTAATCTTTATAATTGCCTTGCAAAGGAGATAAGTTCAAAAACCAGTTACCCTTCACCTCTGAATTATATCTGTGAAACTTGCAAAAAAGCTGGTGTGAAATAATTTAGTTATGTTAGCATTAAATTTGGTTGTTTTGACCAAAGCAGCTTTTGCATTGGGACACGAGTTTGCAGTAATAAAATACTGTGAAGACTTTTTTGGCTTAATAACTAAAGAATTCTATGATATACAATTGTTAAACTTCATAAGATGATTGTAAGTAGTCAGTAGATGATCCCTGTTGTTTTGGGTCAGTAGGTCAAAGGTCAAGGTCTCAGTGACCTTGAGACTAAAAATGGTTTCTGCTCAATGAGAACTCTGATATACAGTCATCAGGCTTCATTGGAAGATTGCCTATGGTCAGTAGATGACACTTATTGTTTTGCCAAATTGGGCTTCAGTAAGTCATATACAAAATTACGTAACCACTTTCCTCAAATAGATCATCTTTAAGTGTATATATATGTTTTACAAACAGCTCTTGTTTTTTCCTTTTTTCTTGACAAAGGGATAAACCTCATTTGAATGAGCTAAAAATGTAAAATGCATACCTATGTTTTTTTATATATATATTCTGCTATTACAGCATATTATGTTGTACATTGCTAGAAAAAATTATGAAAACAAAAATTTAGGAAATATTTTATCAAAGAATTTTACTTTTTAGTTTCTATTTTCCAACACTGAGCCCTTGTAAAATCTGGAAGCAAAGAATGGTTGTTTATAAAGCCTCCACTATCAAATTGAGGTGGCATATAGTGTTGACCCTGTCTGAGTGTGTGTCCTTGGGTGCATATGTTCATCAGTCAGAGTCTGTCTTTGCATATTGTGTCCTTCTTCTCTACTAATCTCTATCTTTCCTACACAAACATTTCCCATAACAAGTGTCATGTTTGCTCAGAGGTCAAGGTCAGTCTTTGAGGTCAAAGATTTTATGTCATTTTCTTGTCTGTTCTTTATCTTGTGTATGCTTGGATGAGTTGGACAGTCTGTAATAATGTCTCCCCCATAGGTGGGGGAGACATTGTTTTTGCCTTTGCTGTCCATCCGTCCATCCATCCATTTGTCCGCATTAAGCTTGTCCGGCTTTCACATGTCAAACTGCTGGCCAGATTTCGACAAAACGACACAGGAGTAATCAGTACCAAGTCTAGTTGTGCATATCGCCGACACGTTCCGCTTCGCTGCACAAAATGGCTGCCAGAGCTAAAGATAGAAAAATTGGGCTTTCACAGGTCAAACTGCTAGCTAGATTTTGAAGAAACTTTACAGGAGTGATCAGTACCAAGCCTAGTTGTGCAGATTGCCAGCACGTTCCGCTTGGCTGCACAAAATGGCTGCCAGAGCTTAAAATATAAAAATCTTGTCCAGAGCTAAAGGTATACATAGGGGGGAGACATATGTTTTTGCGACAAAAACACCTAGTTTCTAAATACATTGATGTATATTCAGATAGCTTCGCACATACATTCCGCATGACATGGCAACATATGTTCTTTAAAAGTCATAGAGCTTTGCTTAAAGGTCAAGGCCACACTTTGCATTCAGTCTGTAAAGGCAAATGTCAAAGTGCAACTGCAAGAAACAACCTGTTGTGTCCTTGTATGACATATCTTGGTCATCAGCATCCTATAGACACATTTCTACCATTTAATTTTATTTTTGTACTTATGTGTATATGATGTATTTCTGTACCAAAGATGCTGAATATTTTATAACAGATATTGGATGTTCAACTCAGACTGAAATAAATTTGTTGTCAATTTTAAGTAATAAGTCACTTAAATCATGTAAATTACTTTTTTAATCACCTTGCGAAATGCTAGTATGAATGCATGTATTGCTTTAACATGTGTTAAACTGTATATGTACAAAATTTGAAATAAATTTCACTTTAATTGAAATGCAGTTCGCCTTCTGTTGTTTTGTGTTACATTCTTACCACGTTCTGTTAGAGATACTAAAGAAAAAAGGAACCACTATACAGTCGACATTGTATTAAGAGACCACTCAAGGGACTGCTAAGAAGTGGTCTCTTAATGAAATGGTCTCTTAATGGATTTCAGTTAGATGAAAAGAAAAGATATTTTTAACTGTTAATATAACTGTATTTATTATGAACATACATGTATGGTTTAAAAATCTATTTCAACATCGTGAACACTTTTCCAAGTCCACAAACAGTATAAATTATGGCTAGATTGTTTGTCAGTTCGACTGATACAAAGTTCCTACAAAGAAAAGGTGGTACGCTGGTACAACATTATGATGCGTACATAGTACTGAATAAGGGCTTTAAATATTCGCAGGAATACACGCAATAACGATAGTACGTTTGTAGTACACTTTGACATGCAATGAGCCTGCCGGTACTACTTGCTGCGTACTTGCTGTGGACTACATAGTACAAGGATGTACGCTGAGGAATTAGTTGCGGAAATAGTACGCAGCATACGCGGCACATACATTTCCTGCAATGAGCCTGCGGTGTACTACCTGCGGCGTACATGCTGTGTATCCTCTGCGGCGTACATTCTGTGTACTCCTTGGCGGTCCTGCGTCCGTAACATGCTGTGTACTCCTGCGGGTACATTCTGTGTACTCTGCATGCTAATGCTGTGTACTCTGCGCATACATGCTGTGTACTCTTGTGGCGAATGCTGTGATAATTTAAATTCTTACCCACAATTTCTTATGAATGCGATCATTTCAAAAACAGAAAAAAGATAAGTACACTCAATAGTATTACTTACAAATAATGTAGATTGATGTTATCAAATAAATTAGTATGCTTTTTTCATCCACTTTTCAATGAAATAAATCAATTTTTGTAGCATGTAATTTGGTAAACATCTGAAGAAAATGGCGTAACTGCATCAAGGGGAAACAACTTTAATGCAACTAAATATAAGTGTTATAAATTTCGAAGTATCTGCGGTGTACATGCAGTGTACTATTTTCTTGTATAAGTCCCTCCTGCGTACATGCAGTGTACTCCTTAAATTTTCAGAGTCTGTGCTGCGTACTTGAAGTGTACTAGTGACCTCCTGCGTACATGCTGTGTACTCGTCGAAATAGTACGCGGCATGTACGCGGCATGCGGTTTATGTAAAATGTACTCCTCTGGCGTACTACTGTGTTCGCGGCATATACACAGCAAATACGCAGCATGTACGCCACTGAGGCTTGCTTCTGTAAGGGTTAACTGCATTCAGTCACGTGCAAAACGTACTCGCTAATTACACAGATGAAGAAATATCCGGTAGAATTTGGTACTCGGTTGCTTAATAGATACTTTTGTCGAATATTTTAACTGTCGGGACTTCATTAATGTGGTCGCTAGTCGTTTAATAAAAAAGTCGTTTAATGGAATGAATTTATGTACTGAAAACGTTCGGGAGGGATTTTGACCGGTCGTTTAATACAAAAACCGCTTAATAGAGGTGGTCGCAAGTACGATGTCGACTGTAGTTCTTAGGTCAGTCATTACAAGGCACTCCAGGATTGCATATAAAAGAAAGACGAAGTATTACTACAATTTGATGAATTGATATTTCCAGGAACTGGTGAATTGCCTTTGAGCTTGATGGTGTACCATGGTAGTGAAACCACACTTCAGGGAGAACTGAGAGTGGCAGGTGTGACTGTGATGATTGAAGGAGAAGTCAAGAATGTTGAAAATATGACCATTGTAGATGAGGGTAAGCACTACTGTTTATAAGTCCCTGTCTGGTTGAAAACAGTTTTGGGGACTATAGGATTACACTTTTCTGTTTGTCCATCTGTCATCTGTCAACAGATTTGAATATTTCTTGGCATTAATGTTTTCCAAGTGAGACAACATGTCACACACAGAATCCAGACCCCTAAGGCAAATGTCATGGTCATACTTGGAGATCAAAGTCAACAGGGCTTTTTTCTTGTCTGATCTATAACTCGACCATCTACAAAGGAACTTTAATATCACTTATCACAAATGTTCCCCATGATAGGATGATATGTCATGCATTACTTTAAGGTTCCTATCTTAAAGGTCAAGGACACAGGGTCATTGGTTAACATGGTACTAACAGGGTCTATTCAGTGTTCAGTCTAGAACTTTGCCTTCCATTGAGGGATTTCAATATTACTTGGAGCAAATGTTCTCCATAATGTACAAAACCCCGAATTCTAGGTTAGAGGTCACACTTTGAGGTCAGATTGTTTTCTAGTCCAGCCCCTAACTCTGTCACAAATATAGAGATTATAATATTACTTGGCACAAATGTTGCCAATAAGGAAAGGATGTTTTATGCATTATAACCAGATCCCTAGCTGAAAGGTCAGGGTCACACTTTGAAGTCAAAGGTTAAGGTTTAGGAGTATATCACCAAACAACAGAATTTTTTAAGAACGAACAACATCGTTACCAATACTTTATCTGACCCTTACATGTTCTGTCGTACTGTCCCGTACTTAAAACATTCTGAAAAAGTTGTCCCCCTTTGAAAATGAATGCCATTTGTAAAAAAATAAAAATAAACAATTGCTGAAAACTGTCTTCCACCTAATTATGTGAAATTTCAACACTCGCACGCTATTGCAAATGCATCAAAACAAACATGTGTAACAGTTCTTTGAAAATGGTGAGTTTTTAAAGGCGCTTGACTGTCCGGAAGTGGGGTCCCTTTAGGCAGTCCTTTTCCAGAATTAAATGTTTATATCAGTATATTGACACTTGTTTTGTAAGTTATGTAATGAAAGCGTGTATATTACATTGGACATGAGTAAGGAGACAAAAAAGTAGAAGAAAAATCTAGAAAGGAAGAAGAAAAGAAATTCAACAAATTTAATGAATAGATAAGAGACTAGAAAGGTACACCATTGTACATATTTTGTTCAATGTGTTTTTGTTTTGTGTAGGTACATGAAGAAAATTGTTATCTATTTGCAGGAGTTTTAAAGATCAATTATATGATGGATCTGGAATTCAGAAGAATTGATGACATTGTATTTAATGCTCTAAGCATAAGAAAACGAGGCTCCTGTATAATGAACAATGATATATTCCCGCACAAAATGTATGGTAACAGCATACAGGTAAGTGGTGTTCTGAGATCCTTTTGTCACTGTCAAAGACTTTGCCCATGCTAGAGCTAAAATATAAAAAAATATCAGTTTCTAATGAACTACTTGATGGATCACCACCATCCTCGTAAGGTCTTATCTGATGTGTTTTCAAGTGGTACCAGAGCTAAAATGGAGAAATCTTTAAACTTTTTCTCATAAGTCACTTCATGGATCTGTACTGAACTTGGTCTGTAGCATCCTTGTATGGAACTCTTTTAATTTTGTTCAAATGGCTCTGCTTGCTATCAGAGGTAAAAATAGGGGAAAAAAACTCCCGTTGACAACTTTATGAATCCTCATCAAACTTAGTCTGTAGCATTCTTGTATAGGTGTGTCTCAAGTTTGTTCAATGGTTCTGCTTGGCCCTTTTAGGTGCCACCAAGCTAAAATAGAAATATTTTAAACTACTTCTTCTGATTAATGATGTTGTGGGTTTTCTCCAGACAACATCTGAAGCTTCCTTGTAAGGGCCTATCTCAACTAGGTCAAACAAGTGGCTTTAGAGGATGGAGTTTATTGTACCCCCCGACAACAAAGTTGTAAGGGGGGGTATATACTGGTTTCAGGTTGTCTGTCTGTCTGTCTGTCTGTCTGTCTGTCTGTCTGTCTGTCCCGTCCGTCCGTCCGTCTGTCTGTCTGTCCGTAGACGTAATCTTGTGCGCACCATCTCTCCTTATCCCCTTGACACAATTTAATGAAACTTCACACAAGTGATCAGTACCAACAGTAGTTGTGCATGGGGCATGTTAGGTTCTTTTAGAAAAAAAATTTGCAGAGTTATGGGACTTTGTTTTTTTGTTACTATACTATATACATAGACACAATCTTGTGCGCACCATCTCTCCTCATCCCCTTGACACAATTTAATGAAACTTCACACAAGTGATCAGTACCAACAGTAGTTGTGCATGGGGCATGTTAGGTTCTTTTAGAAAAAAAATTTGCAGAGTTATTGGACTTTGTTTTTTTGTTACTATACTATATACATAGACACAGTCTTGTGCGCACCATCTCTCCTCATCCCCTTGACACAATTTAATGAAACTTCACACAAGTGATCAGTAACAACAGTAGTTGTGCATGGGGCATGTTAGGTTCTTTCAGAAAAAAAATTTGCAGAGTTATGGGACTTTGTTTTTTTGTTACTATACTATATACATAGACACAATCTTGTGCGTACCATTTCTCCTCATCCCCTTGACACAATTTAATGAAACTTCACACAAGTGATCAGTAACAGCAGTAGTTGTGCATGGGGCATGTTAGGTTCTTTCAGAAAAAAATTTGCAGAGTTATGGGACTTTGATTTTTTGTTACTTTACTATATACATAGACACAATCTTGTGCGCACCATCTCTCCTCATCCCCTTGACACAATTTAATGAAACTTCACACAAGTGATCAGTAACAGCAGTAGTTGTGCATGGGGCATGTTAGGTTCTTTCAGCGACAAAAATTGCAGAGTTATGGGACTTTGTTTCTTGTTAATATACTGTGTACATACAGTCTGCATATGCAATCTTGTGCGTGCCTAATCTACCAAACCCTTACACACAACTTAATGAAACTTCACACAAGTGATCAGTACCAACCCTAGTTGTGCATGGTGCATGTTACATTCTTTTAGATAAATATTCTGCATAGTCATGGGACTTTATTTTTTGTTACTATACTGTATACATACAGTCTATATACATACAGTCCACATAATTATGCAATCTTGTGTGCGTCAGATTGCAATGTACTGTGTCAGTGCATGCGGGGGGTACATTCATCACCTTTAGTGATAGCTCTAGTTTTTGGATTGAATTTTAAAGATTTTAATAACTGATGCCACACTGATTTTTAAAATGTTAAAATCTCTTTTTATTTTACACACTGATCGAGGAATTCCTGGTATATACTTTATCCCATCTATGTAGAATGTGATTATTGCTGCATTGTTTTCATGCTGCATGTACAAATATTAGACAGTGTGTCTTGACACACTTTCAAGGTCATGTCTTCAAGGTCAAGGTAAAAAACCTTGTAAGTCAAGATTTCTTGTCTTGGTTATATCTTTGTACATTTATGTTTTTCATACTTAACCTAAGTATTACCATTCATGATACTGTGTGTCTTACATATTATATTCAATGTCAAATAGTCACAGTACAGTGAATGACTTATGTACATCAAGGCCCTCTTGTTTTTCTTCTTGTAAACTCCAACAAAACTGTGAGGTTTGCCTGTCACTGTCCTTTGTTTAAAATGGTCAGATATGTAGTCATTTTTGTTGTAGGTCTATCCAGGAGGGACTTTACAAGCAAAGAATCTGCAAGTTGACGTAGACACACTCAGTGTAGATGTAATGGGAGATTTTAATGCTGATGGGCTTGGGTACTGTAACATGGGTGAGTGTTAGAAAATGTACTTATCTACTTATACAAGTGTCATGTCTAGGAACATGTCAGGTGCTTGACAATAAGGGATAAGGTGAAAGCAGATTTAAGTCAACACTTATCTAACTATTAAATACAATTAAACATGTATTTCAGGGATAGGGCTACATACTGATAAGAATCTGAACAGAACAGTGCAAGTCCCCAATTACTTCATAGCTGATTATTTTAATATTAAGTGTGGCGACAACAACAGTTGCAGTACATTAGACTGCTGAAGAATTAAAAGTTTAATGCTGCTCAAAGTGGGGAGCATAGTGCCATCTTGTCTGTCCATCCTCCCTCCCTCTGTCTGTCCATCCATCACACTTCTTGTCCGAAGCATCACTCAAAAAGTATTGAAGTTACTAAGTAGTAACTTTACACAATGATAGAGCTCATTGAGAGAAAGTGCATTGATAAGGAACCATAACTCTAGGTAGTCCTGTTTTTAGCTCGACTATACGAAGTATAAGGAGAGCTATCCTACTCGCCCCGGCGTCGGCGTCTTTCCGCGTCCCCACCTTGGTTAAAGTTTTGGTGCACTTTCTCTTTTTTCAGCTTATCTCTGTAATTACTTGATGGATTTGATTCAAACTTGAAATACTTATTCCTCATAATCATCCACATCATCTGACATAAGGGCCATAACTCTGGCACCAATATTTCATAAATTATCCCCCCTTTTCACTTAGATTTTCAGGTTAAAGTTTTGATGCACTTTCACTCTATCTCTGTTATTACTAAATGGATTTGATTCAGACTTAAAATAGTTGTTCAACATCATCACCCACATCATATGACACAAGGTGCATAACTCTGGCACCATCTTTTCATGAATTATTCCCCCTTTTTACTCAGAATTTCAGGTTAAAGTTTTGGTGCACTTTCACTCTACCTCTGTTATTACTGAATGGATTTGATTCAAACTTAAAATAGTTGTTTAGCATCATCACCCACATCATATGACATAAGATGCATAACTCTGGCACAATTTTTCATGAATTATTCTCCTTTTTACTTAGAATTTCAGGTTAAAGTTTTATGCACTTTCACTCTATCTCTGTTATTACTGAATGGATCTGATTCAAACTTAAACAATTGTTCAACATCATTACCCTTATCATATGACACAAGGTGCGTAACTCTGGGACCAATTTTTCATGAATTATTTCCCCTTTTTACTTAGATTTTAGGTTAAAGTTTTGATGCACTTTCACTCTGTCTCTGTTATTACTGAATGGATTTGATTCAAACTTAAAATAGTTGTTCATCATCACCCACACGATATGACACAAGCTGCATAACTCTGGCACCAATAATAAATGAATTATGCCCCTTTTTGCTTAGGATATACTTATATAGTGTTTTGATACATTTTATCTTTACCTCTCTTATTACTTTAAGTTGATATTTTTGACATAGACACAGGCTGTTGTGCAATATCTTCATCCACAATTGGAGTCATTAAACACTCCAGTGACAGCTCTAGTTTCCTCAGATGTGCCCAGTTTCACTATCCAGCATCGAAATCGAGCGTGCTGTCTCCTGTGACAGCTCTTTTTTTTTTTTTTGAATTTACTCCCTTTTTGTAAAAAGCTTGTCCAGAGCCTAAGACTAAAATGGGATTGACTTTATACTTCACATATTGATAGAGGTCAGTGAGAGGAAGTGCAATGTTAAAGAACCATAACTCTAATTGACCCCGTTTTTGAATTGTCTTCCCTTTTGTGAAAAAAGTTTGTTCTGAGCATAATTTGAAAACTGTAAGAAGGAATGACTTGATACTTCACACAATTATAGAGATTATTGAAAGGAAGTGCAGTAACTAGGACCTATAGCTCTAGCTGACCCCAATTTTGAATTATCTCCCTTTATGTGAAAAACGATTGTCCAAAGCATAACTTGAAAACTATATGAGGTATTAACTTAATACTTTACATGTTAATAGAAGTCAGTGAGAGGGAGTGCAGTTTTAAATAACAATAACTCTAGCTTACACAGTTTTTGAATTATCTCTCTTTATGTATGAAAAATTTTCCGGTGTATTACTTGAAAAGAATATACATGATTGATTGAGTACTTAACACATTTATAGAGGTCAGTGAGAGGAAGTGCAGTAACTAAGAACCATAACTCTAGATGACATTAATTTTAAATTACCTCCCTTTGTGTTAAAAACTTTTCCCCTGAACTACGAGAGATACTATCTTCAAACTTTAAATTCTTAACACTGAGGGGGAGTGCAGTAACTAAGAACTATAACTCTATATGACCTTGTTATGCCCTTGGCATCTACTGATGTGGGAGGCATATAGTGATTGTCCTGTCCGTCGATTTGTCCGTACGGACGGACGTACGAGGTTAACCAAATGGGACCGTTTCGTCTAGCATCAATACCCCTAACTAGAATTTACAGTCAATTAGGTTATTATCTTGGTAAATGTATTGTCTCACATTTGCTGTACAGTGGCTGGTGTTTTTAGCATAGTTTACCAAGACATTGTTCACATATGAAAAATACTATTTGGCTCAGAAGGGATCCATAATTTTTTCAGAGTAAATCTGAGCTACCATTTTTACAAGTTATACTGTATATATGTACTTCCAAGTTGTGTACAGGAGTACAATTTGTTTGTGGTTTTTTGTATACAGAGGGACCAGGTGGAGGAAGGACAATAGAAGGCACCTATGGCTGGCTTTATGGAACTGGAGGAAGTCATGGAGGAGAGGCGGGAGCTGAAAATGCTGATGAAGAAGCTCCCTCTGCCTATGGGAACTTCATTTCTCCAGATAGATTTGGCAGTGCTGGTGGAGATGGTGCAACAAATTCTACAGCATACCAAGGTGAGTTGAGTTGAGACAGAAGTCTCTAATTACTTTAATTTTAATCTAAGTTATTTATTAATTAAAAAACTAATTCAATAGTAAACTTTTGTTTGAGAAAAGTGTTAAATTATGTTGTTGTGTATAAGATCTGAAAGACAATGTTGTTCAGATGTAGTGAATTAGGTTCTTCCTATCTGTTGTATAAAATTATCACTAGGCGTTTCAGTCTGTGTTTTACATATGAAGAAAATTGGCCTTTTTATGTAGAATAATACTAATTTTTTATGCCCCCAGCATCTACTGATGCGGGAGGCATATAGTGATTGTCCTGTCCGTCTGTCCGTACGAGGTTAACCAAATGGGACCGTTACGTCTAGCATCAATACCCCTAACTAGAATGACTTGATACTAATGCAGATGTAACCTGTGACCATTCCTCCTCTTCAGACATCACCTGACCTCAGTTTGTCTTTGACCTTGAACTTGACCTCGTTTTGGACTTAGGTTGCTTTGTATCAACAAGGATGCCACTGGGGGCATCAAGCGTTTATTGAACGCAGCTCCTTGTTTTCCCATCTACAGCCATGTGTTATCCTATTGGTTTGTAATCCAATGTTGCATTAGAAAAGAAGATGGCCTTAGCGCCTGTTACATTTCAGTAAAGAAACGCAGCTGTTCTCTTAACTGGAGCAAACTTTATTTACACCCTTTATATATACTATTTTGGTTTAAGGTGGGTGTGGAGGTGGTATACTGAGATTAAATGGCAGGAATAAAGTGAAAATTGATGGAACCCTCAGTGCTAATGGAGCTGTTGGAGCCGTACTGAGTGGAGGTGGGGCTGGAGGCAGTATCTACATCACTACAGCAGAATTTGATGGTTCTGGGACAGTTGAAGTGAGTTTAATGAAGTAGTTTTAGATAATCATATATGAGTTTTTAGGAGTATTATTCAGAAAGTTGTTAGGCATGTTTCTCAGTTGTACTATATCTTCTTAACTACTGTGTGTATTATCATAAAAAATCACCGAAGGGTTGGTCTCAGTAAGTGGCAGACACATTTTACTTTAGGGTCAGTTATCATTAAGTTCAGTGTCACTAGAGTCAAATATTATAATAGTGTAGGTTAAAGTTTTATGGAAGGCTTCTCAGTTTCATTATATGAGCCATGCCATGAGAAAACCAACATAGTGGGTTTGCGACCAGCATGGATCCAGACCAGCCTGCACATCCACGCAGTCTGGTCAGGATCCATGCTGTTCGCTTTTAAAGCCTACTGCAATTAGAGAAACTGTTAGCGAACAGCATGGATCCTGACCAGACTGCGCGGATGCGCAGGCTGGTCTGGATCCATGCTGGTCGCAAAGCCACTATGTTGGTTTTACCATGGCACGGCTCATATATCTTCTTATATGCTGTCCCACTTTTTTTAGTAATAGCTAGTGTATACTTCATACTGCCACTTCTAACCTTGAACCACTTCCTCCTTCCTCTAACCCATCCCCACCTACTTACAGCTTCTTGTTCAAGTCTTAAAAACTTGACCTTCGGGGCATTGAATTCTTCATGTGAGGAAGCCATCCAGCTGGCTTACGGAAGGTCGGTGGTTCTACCCAGGTGCCCGCTCGTGATGAAATAATGCACGGAGGGGCACCTGGGGTCTTCCTCCACCATTAAAGCTGGAAAGTCGCCATATGACCTATCATGTGTCGGTGCGACGTTAAATCCAACAAAAAAAAAAAATAAATAAAATAAATAAATAAATAAAAACTTGACCTACACAAATGACTATTTGTTCCATTTATGTACATATATTCATTATTTCAGGTGAAAGGAGGCGCAGGGAGAAACGGAGGGGCTGGGGGGAGATTTGGCATTGCCTATGATTACAACAACTTTGTGGGAGAGTTCCATTCCAGTGGTGGGGAAGGTGATGGAGGAGAGAATGCTGCTGCAGGAACTGCCTTCACAAAAGATACTGGAGTTAATGGAACTAAAACTCTCAAGATATATAACAGAGAAGGAGACGGGGTGAGATATTTGTCACTTGTTATCTCAGCTTTAGCAGAATTTATAATTGATATTATTTCAGAACATATTTTGCTGTCAAGTGTAAATATGTAAGTAAAGACTTTGTTTACTGTGGATTACACATTTGGAATATTTACCAATTTACAATATGGTTCACAACAATGTAAATGCATCTGAAATCCTATCTTTATATTACTCTTGTAAATGTTGTTTTTACACTGATTTTTTTTTTATATAATTGAAGACACGCAAGACAAGAATCACAATTCCAGAGAGTAAAACAGCTGACCATGACATTGATACACTTGACCTTGGTGACTATGCTGAAGTTGGTCTCTTAGCAACAGATGATAGCAGTTACCCCATAACTGGTGACCGTGACCTCTATCTTAAGGTAAGTAGTTAAGTAGGTTAAGTAGTTGACTGGAAAGACCTTGTGTATAATATTTTGTTTTTAGAAATTAAAGGCACTGACCTCCAGATTTGGCTAAAAATAATCTTTCTTTCAAATTGAAGTTTGGTCATATTATAAACATTAGAATATGAGTTTTCGTTTCCAAAATATTTTAAAAATTCCAAATAGAGAAAAAAGATTACCACGTCGGGAATCGAACCCTGACTGCCGCGGCAATAAAGACATTTTGCCGTCGTCGTAACCAATAGAGCTATAGCGGAATTAGTGAATTATGACTTGAAAATATGGTATTTATAATCGAGACAGTTTACCTGGAGTAAAGTGTTACAAACACTTTTTGATTTTCATCGTAAAAAGTAGTAAAAACAGCAAATTCTCATGTGTTTCCGTAACAAATAGTTTGTCAGTAATTAAGTTTTAAAGCCTTCTTAAGAATTGTAGCATTTATTTCCAGATATCTAAAAAAAAATATATTTTTTGTTGTCAAACGATCTGGAGGCCAGTCCCTTTAAGGACTAATTCTTTTTGAAGTATTTTGGTGTTTGCATTACACATTTATCATTTTATTTCATGACTCTTACATTCAGCTTATTTCATTTGCAAATAACTGTTCAAATAGAGGTCCATAGAAAGTGACATTCACTACAAAAAGTGATATTCTTGTAAATAAACTTTAACAAGCAACCGGTCTTCAAAACAAACTTATGTGCTATACTAAATGTAGATCTTTCAAATTTCCATGCGAAAACCAGCTTTGCGACCAGCATGGATCCAGACCAGCCTGCACATCCACGCAGTCTGGTCAGGATCCATGCTGTTTGCTAACAGTTTCTCTAATTGCAATAGACTTTGAAAGCGAACAGCATGGATCCTGACCAGACTGTGCGGATGCACAGGCTGGTCTGGTTCCGTGCTGGTCGCAAACCTACTATGTTGGTTTTCTCATGGCGCGGCTCATATAAAAATTTGAAGTAATTTCACATGAGCTGTTTTAAGTCTGTGAAAGCAATACGAGTCTGAACTTACTGAAGAATATAACTCATATTGCTGATTCATTTTCTCAGTGTATAGAACTTTGTGTTTTAATTTTTCAGCTTGTTGAAGGCGACTATACTGCAACAGTTCATGTTGAAGAAGGCATGTGGTTAAACATTGATTTCAAAGATTCTGCCATCCTCTCCTTCAGTGTAGCTGTGTATCCTGTAAGTAACTCCTGAACATTTTCGTTATCAGATCTGATTGCTGTTGTACTTTCTATTATGCCCCCGAAGGGAAGCATATTAGTTTTCAACTGTCCATCCGTTCGTCAAAATGTTAACTTTTTGCATGAAGGCACTTTACTTACGAACAACTGGACCCAGGACCTTCAAACTTCACATGCTAATAGTACTTATTGAGTACACGACCCCTATTGACTTTGGGGTCAAAGGTCAAGGACACCAGGTCAAAGGTCAAGGCGCTGGGGGGGGGGCATTTGTCACCATTTCTACATTGGTAAACTCAATTTGTGAATTACAAATTGTATTTCTCTGTGTTCCATGCTATAAATTATAGTAACCATATATTTCTGTTGTTTTTAATTGACTAAATATTTTTGAAGGTATAGTTTATATGTACATTATGCATTTCATTAGTTGTTAGTTGTGTTGCTTGTGTCTGTAGAAGGTCTTGCCTCTTTCCAGTTTTTATTTCCAGGAACGATCTGTTAGTGAAAATAGCAGAAATTACATGGAGACTATAACAATGAGTATCTTTTCATATTGTATTTATTAAACAAGTTGAATAAAATAATAAAATGCCATGCTCTGCAGAGCATTTTATCAATATTTTTTCAATGAGTTTCATAACTTCAATGTGGAAAGACACAAATAAAATATTCTTTTTACACATGTAAGGGTTTCCTGTTGAAACATCAAAATTTCTTCATTTTTATGCTCCCGAAGGGAGGCATATTAGTTTTCAAATGTCCGTCCGTTCGTTAGTTAGTTAGTTAGTTCGTCACAACGTTAACTTTTTGCATGAAGGCACTTTACTCGCGAACCACTGCACCCAGGACCTTCAAACTTCACATGCTGATAGTACTTATTGAGTACACCACCCCTACTGACTTTGGGGTCACCAGGTCAAAGGTCAAAGTCACAGGGGCCATCGTTAACTTTTTGCATGAAGGCACTTTACTCGCAAACCACTGCACCCAGGACCTTCAAACTTCACATGCTGATAGTACTTATTGAGTACACGACTCCTACTGACTTTGGGGTCACCAGGTCAAAGGTCAAGGTCACAGGGGCCAACGTTAACTTTTTGCATGAAGGCACTTTACTCACAAACCACTTCACCCAGGACCTTCAAACTTCACATGCTGATAGTACTTATTGAGTACACCACCCCTACTGACTTTGGGGTCACCAGGTCAAAGGTCAATGTCACAGGGACCAACATTAACTTTTTGCATGAAGGCACTTTACTCGCGAACCACTGCACCAGACCTTCAAACTTCACATGCTGATAGTACTTATTGAGTACAACCCCTACTGACTTTGGGTCCCAGGTAAGTCAAGTCACAGGCACGTTAACTTTTTGCATGAAGGCACTTTACTCGCAAACCACTGCACCCAGGACCTTCAAACTTCACATGCTGATAGTACTTATTGAGTACACGACTCCTACTGACTTTGGGGTCACCAGGTCAAAGGTCAAGGTCACAGGGGCCAACGTTAACTTTTTGCATGAAGGCACTTTACTCACAAACCACTTCACCCAGGACCTTCAAACTTCACATGCTGATAGTACTTATTGAGTACACCACCCCTACTGACTTTGGGGTCACCAGGTCAAAGGTCAATGTCACAGGGGCCAACGTTAACTTTTTGCATGAAGGCACTTTACTCGCGAACCACTGCACCCAGGACCTTCAAACTTCACATGCTGATAGTACTTATTGAGTACACCACCCCTACTGACTTTGGGGTCACCAGGTCAAAGGTCAATGTCACAGGGGCCAACGTTAACTTTTTGCATGAAGGCACTTTACTCGCGAACCACTGCACCCAGGACCTTCAAACTTCACATGCTGATAGTACTTATTGAGTACACCACCCCTACTGACTGGGGTCACCAGGTCAAAGGTCAAGGTCACAGGGGCCATCGTTAATTTTTTGCATGAAGGCACTTTACTCGCAAACCACTGCACCCAGGACCTTCAAACTTCACATGCTGATAGTACTTATTGAGTACACGACTCCTACTGACTTTGGGGTCAAAGGTCAATATCACAGGGGCCAACGTTAACTTTTTGCATGGAGGCACTTTACTCGCGAACCACTGCACCCAGGACCTTCAAACTTTACATGCTGATAGTACTTATTGAGTACACCACCCCTACTGACTTTGGGGTCACCAGGTCAAAGGTCAAGGTCACAGGGGCCAGCGTTAACTTTTTGCATGAAGGCACTTTACTCGCGAACCACTTCACCCAGGACCTTCAAACTTTACATGCTGATAGTATTTTATGAGTACACCAACCCTACTGACTTTGGGGTCACCAGGTCAAAGGTCAAGGTCACAGGGGCCAACGTTAACTTTTTGCATGAAGGCACTTTACTCACGAACCACTGCACCCAGGACCTTCAAACTTCACATGCTGATAGTACTTATTGAGTACACCACCCCTACTGACTTTGGGGTCACCAGGTCAAGGGTCAAGGTGCTGCGCGGGCATTTGTCACCATTAGTGACAGCTCTTGTTTACTTTTTACAGACCAACATAAATTTGACAAACGTTCCCTACACTTAAAATGGCGTCAGAGCTTGATTACACTAGTGTATTACCAAAATTATGTAATGGCTTTATTTCGACTCCCACGATATCAAACATATGATAAAAATTATTTCTGATGATACAGTAATTATGAATAAAATGTAATTAACAGGATGGACTAGTGAACCTTCCTTCAGTCACGTACCTTAAAGATGTTACAGTATTTGACTACGGTGGTACAATCACAGGCCTGGAGAAATTCAACATTTCTCGTGGAGGAGCCGTGAAAGTCTACCCTCCTTCAAAAGATAATCCCTTCTACAAGGATATTGTCTATGATTTGGACACCCTCAGTGTCCTTGATGGTGGAGTTTTCACCTATTTTGGAACAGCTGAAGATAATGATATGTTGAAAATCAACCTGACTGGAGATCTGATTGTCCGAGGGGGAGGTGAAATGAATGTGAACAATCTGGAGCTTAATGGTAAAATCCGCAACACATTTTATTTTCATCACAGTGTTCAATAGACAATATACCATTTTCCATATTAGAAATGGGTTTATCAATTTAAAATAGCTTTTAATAAAGTTTTTCCTTGATTACGCTTTAAATAATATTTAAAAAATACTATTCTTAATGTATGTCATTTTAAAAGATCCCAGGGGTCATGAATTAGGTACTTGTTTACTTTGTATACGCCCGTCTCTGAAACAATGTTTGTGGGCATAATATCTCGGCCAAGTTTGATAACCAGCAAAATTGCCCCAGATACTCTTGGATTATGGCCCTTGAAAAATGGCGTTAAACCCAAAACAAACAAACAAATTGAATTACTGGAAAGACTGCAAAATTAGCCTTGTCCGCTCTCTAAGCCGATCAATTTTCAACAGATCTTCCACAAACATGCAGACAATGTTTGTGGGCATAATATCTCAGCCAATTTCGATATCCAGCCAAATCGCCCCAGGCATTGTTGGATTATGGCCCTTGAATTTCTCTAAATCTGAGAATTTAGCCTTGTCCACTCTCTAAAGTCGAACAGTTTTCATCTGAACTTCACCAAACTTGCTGACAATGTTTATGGGTCAATATATAATCAGCCAAATTGCCCCAGGCACTCTTGGATTATGGCCCTTGAATTAGGCCAAGTTCTATTATGGGCGTATTTTGTGACAGTCTGCCACTCTTGTTTAAATATATTGATTACCATGAATTGGTTGTTAAATAATGGTATTAGTTTTATCATTGCATTTGTAAATGTAAACAATTATTAATTCATTTAACCCTTCCCTGCTAAATTTCTATTATGAACTTGTCCATCTTTCAATTTGGACAGTACCATTAACTGTTAAAAGGGATGCTTACCAAAAAAATACTGACTAAATGGCGAACTGTGCAGATCATGATCAGACTGCACAGATGTGCAGGCTGATCATGATCTACACTTGTAGCAGAGGCTGAATCAATCGTGTCCAGCATGGTAAGGGTTAAGTTGTGTAAATTTATTTAAGGAAAGTTTTAAAATTTCAGTTTTCATTTTCAGCTGCTAATATCCTTATTGAATCAGAAGGAATTCTCAGTGCATCAAATGGAGGGTATGCTGCAGGATCTGGCTTTGGTGCTGGTGTTGGGCATACCCAAGGCAGCTCTGGAGGCTCACACGGAGGTCTCGGTGGAAGTGGAAGTAACAAAAACTTCTCCGGCTTGCCGTATGGTAGTGTGCATGTACCTACAGCTTATGGTAGCGGTGGTGGTGTGAGCTGGTCAGCTGATACAGGGCACGGAGGAGGCATTTTGAAGTTAACTGCCTCCGGATATATTGAGAATGATGGTGAGGTGAAAGCAAATGGAGAAGATGCTACAGAGGACGGAGTTGGCGGAGGAGCAGGAGGATCTGTATTGTTGACAAGTGACACATTCTCAGGTGATTAAGATGGTCATTGAAATAAATTATTTCTCTTACAACAACTAAATTTACTGAAAATGTTGGCTTTATGGAGATTGGTGCTCTGTCACGTTAACTTTATTCAGAAAATGTTGTCTTTCAAACGAAGGGTATTTGCTTATTGTTAAATTTGTCATATATATAGGTACTGGTTTAGTATCAGCAAGTGGGGGTGCTGGTGCATGTGTACCCTACTGCTCAAACTGCGATTCCTTCAGACGCTGCCTTGACTGTGATGCTGGATATACATGGAACAAATACCTATGTACAGGAGAGGAGGTATACGATTCTTCTCTTACCTCACTCTTGTCATTGTGATGTAAAAACTATGACAAGAAAACATTTGCATAAAATTTATAGGTGCATTTCTTTGTTATTATTACATTGCATCTACATTGTTTATGCAATGTACTATACAAAACATTTATTTATCATATAAGTGTACGGTACAATTTTTAAAGCTAATCTTTGTCACTGATTAATTGAAAATTTTCGGTTTACATTAACACTCACAATTTGAAATAAAATATATAGCTTACAAACAGAAATAGCAAAACAAATAAATAGCAATATTTTATAAATGAAAATATACTTCAAAGCATTTAGTTTTGCAATGTACTGGGATAACTTCCAAAAAATCATGTGACAATAACTTTTTACCAAAAAGCTACATTTAAAGGATACAATTCTTAAATGAAATCATAAAATAGTTGTTAAAAAGTCTGTGACAGAATCTCATAAATTTGAAATTGTAGACTGCTGGGGGAGGAGGAGGTGGAGGCAGAGTTGCAGTATATGTTGCCACAGAGAACACATACAATGGAGAATACCAGACGTTTGGAGGCAAAGGATTCTCTGAGAGTGGTGGCTCTGGCACAGTATATGTCAAGGCTCCATCTAGTGTCTCTGGTCAGATGGAATCAACACTTACAGTCGACAACCGAAATTCTGTACCAGACAATATTTACATTGAGAATGTGGAAGAGGATAGCTGCAGAACATACATCGTTACTGCCGATGGCGACACTGCCGAAGATATGACCTTTGACCATGTTTACATCAATGGTGATGCACATCTTGCACTCCGGAAGACATCAAGTTCTAACGTTGATGTCACTATTAATGATCTGCATGGAGATGGCACGGGTATGATCCATACCTCTGTAGATCAGGTGATTTCAGTTGTGGACAGTGATAGTCCTGTGCCAGCGTCATTTCGGGTCTATGAGACAACTACCATGAATCTTCCAGCAGGTAAAAATTTTACTTCTTTAATTTCAAACTTTATTGAAGGGCAAATCAAAGAGACAAGTTTTTTACTGTTACTTAGTGGTATGTACATGTAATTATTTTCACCAACAAATAAATATATGTACTCCTTACTACAGATACTGATTTAAGTTTTTGACAGTTTCTATTTCTGTAAAGTTACTTGTCAAAATTATGTAACAGTATCTAAAACCCTACATATATATATATACACTATTTTTTCAGACCTGTACTTCAGCGATTTAACCTACACTGATATCTATGTTGATGGAGAGATCAGTGGAGTTCAGAATTTGAGTCTCGGACGAGGAGTCAACTTTGTTATCGGAGAAAATGTAAGTAGAGCATTTTATTTTTCGGTTGTAATTAATTGATATTCTAATTGATGCTTGATCCTTAACTGAAAGAAAATTTCTTGTTACTTTAAAAGTATACTAGATCCAAATTTCGCATCAGAAAATAAAAAACAGTTTCTATATATAGTTCATGGAAACACAAAAATAATACATTTAATATGTGTATATACATTTCTGAGCATTAGGATTAAAACAATACACACTTAATACAAAACTGTACATGTATGGCTAGATGCAGTATTGATATGTACTACTAAAAAATGAAACATTTTTACAAAAAGAAACTGTTAATGCTTAAATTATGACATTAGCTCTACAGACACAGTGTATATGTTTGAAGAGGATTTTCTACATTGGAAGAATATTTGAGTGAAAGATGTTCACTGGATATTTTTTAATTGTCCCTACTAGGATTATTACTCAATATGGCATTAATTGTAATTGCAACATGACATTTAGTCAACAGTGCATGTGCATTTCATCACTGGAAAAGTTGAATGTTGTCCTGAAATTTTCGACACGTATTTTTAAATTTATGGTATTCTTCTTCTGCTAGAAGGATTTTGTTTACTACTTTATTTTGGAAGTCTCACACCCTATTATTGTTTTCTTTTACAGGGCTATACATCTGGGTATGACAAGCTCACATTTGCCTTTGACAATGTACAGATCTATGCAGATGGTGTAATGTCCTCAGCATACGTTGCTGAATCTACCCCATCATTAATTCTGGAAATAGCTAATAAATTGAGACTACATGCTGGAGCTACTATTCGGGTAATTTCTGTTTGATTTGTCAATGTTTGTAGAGATCAGTAGGCAGTTTTGCTACCATCACGTGTATGCAATTATTTTTGTCACTAACTGGACCCGCTGCTTTGTTTGTTCATGGAATGTGACATTCTGTCACATATTCTTTCTGTTATAGTAGACTGGCCAAAGCTGGAACATATTCTCTTGGTGAATCTTTCTTGGTGGACTTTTTGATGTTATACAGTTGAACCTGCCTGAGTAGTCACCTCTGTTAAGCAGCCACTTGCATTAAGTGGCCAGTCAACAGGCTGCTTAACACATGACTTTATGGTACTAAGGGAATAAACTAATAAAGAAAAAAGATAACATTGCATTGTTTTCCTATTTAATACATGGTTTCTGGATGATAACTCACGAAAGGCTTGACCGATTTAAATAATTTTTGGTACATACACAGGTGAAACATCAGAAAATACAGGTCAAGTTCGACATTGGGGTCAGTAGGTCAAAGGTCAAGGTCACAGTGACCCTGAACAGTTAAACGGTTTCCGGATGGTAACTTGAGAACACTTGGGCCTAGGATCACAAATTTTGGTACTCAGGTGTAACATCAGAAAATACAGGTTAAATTTGACTTTTGGTCAGTAGGTCAAGGCAGTGACACTGAACAATTAAACGGTTTCAGGATGATAACTTGAGAACGCTTGGGCCTAGGATCATAAATTTTGGTACACAGGTGTACCATCATGAAATACAGGTCAAATTTGAGATTAGTAGGTCAAAGGTCAAGGTCACAATAACACAAAACAGTTAAATGGTTTCCAGATGATAACTTGAGAATGCTTGGGCTTAGGATAATGAAAATTGATAGGGAGGTTGGTTATGACCAGCAGATGAACCCTAATGATTTTGAGGTCAGTAGGTCAAGGTCAAGGTCACAGTGACCCAGAACATTTTAACGGTTTTCAGACAATAACTTCAGAACGCTTGGGACTAGGATCACGAAACTTAATAGGGAAGTTGGTCATGACCATCAGATGACCTGTATTGATTTCAAATGCCAAAAGTCAAAGGTCAAAGTGACCCGGAACATTTAAACCTTTTCCGGATATTAACTTTAGAACGCGTGGGCAGAGGATCATGGAACTTCATAGGGAGGTTGATCATGACCAGCAGATGACCTCTATTGATTTAGAGGTCATTGGGTCAAAGGTCAGGCAAGTTCGGCTTTCACATAGGCTTGGTTCTGTGACAAGGCCATATTGTGGAGGTATAATTTGTCACTCCTGTGACAACTCTAGTTGTCCTTGTTTACTTAAATCCCTTGTCTTTATGGTACAATGTGACCTTCACATTCGTTAAAGGAGTTTATTCTAATTTCTTGATACGGCATCCTACATTATACATGCTTTCTGAAAAAGTGTAAAACTTATCAGGCTCTCATCACTCCTTTTATAATTCCACAAGTAAGACATGTACAATCATTGCAGTGTAAATAAAAGACAGTTGCAGAGTGATTTTGGCAGCATGTATTTTATTACCAATTTTACTGGTCAAATGATCAGCAACAGTATTTAACAATAGCTATTGTACTTTTTTCAAGATAAGGTATGAAATGTAATCAGCTTTCAAAGTAGGTCAAATTCGTTTCCTGTAGGTAACACTGACATTGTTCTCACAAAAATCAAATAGGATAAGAGGAAATTACTACTTAAATCTTTACAGCACTTCTGTTATTTTCCCTGGTCTGCAGTTAACTTTCTGTAATAGTTCCACTATAGGGCAGTGAAGTTTTAGATATCTTTGAGTTAACAGGGATATCCTTTACAGATTTTTATTTCTCATAAATGCAAAAAAAGCTCTTATAGATTATAGTGTATTTCCTCACCACCCTTCTTCTGCTGATATTTCTGAAGAAAATTTCTGAAATGCTGAATTCTTTCATTTTGAGGATATATTCAAAAACATTTGTAAGAGATATGATGCTTTCATGACAAGCCATCAGTTTGTTCAGTACACACCTAACCCTGATGTAATATTTCTGTTGCTAGGCACCATGGGTAAAGGTAGATGCAGGCACAGGTACCATACAGATTGACTCAGCCAGTGTGATAGATGCCAGCGAGCAAGCTCCAGATAATATTGAGCAAGATGGTGTAGATACCAGCGTAGGAGGTGAGCAAAATCTCATTTAGCAAATATTATTACATTGGCATACCCACCAGCAGCGTTTCCTTTTAACAAATACAATGTAAGTTGCATTTTGGCAAGTTTGGCAATTATCACAAAGCAGGAAAATGAAAATTTATATTGTTATGTCTCTCACATGTAGTGGGGGAGACATATTGACTTAGTGCTGTCTGTCTGTCACCAATTTTGTGATGTGACATATTGACTTAGTGCTGTCTGTTTATCTGTCTGTCTGTCACAAAGTATGTGATGCAGATTCACCCCAATCTTCACAGCTGTGATCATTGCCAAGTCTAGTTTTGTGTATCATCATTGTGTTCAGTCATTTTCAATGGAGTTACGGCCCTCAATTTTTCAAATTTTATGATTTTTGGCCCCTTATATAATTTGTTAGATTTTCAACAGTCCTTACAGGTGTGATCAATGCTGAGTTTAATTGTGATGTTTTGAGCATGTCCAGGTTCATTGATTTACAGCTGAGTTATAGACCTTTATTTTTCAATTTTTTTATTAGCTCACCTGCTCAGGTGAGTTTTTCTGATCGCTTGATGTTGGCGTCTGTCGTCTGTCTGTCTGTCTGTCTGTCGTCTGTCCTCTGTCAACATTTAGCTTGTGTAGGCGATAGAGGCTGTATTTTTCAACTGATCTTCATGAAATTTGGTCAGAATGATTACCTTGATAAAATCTAGGCCTAGTTTGAAAATGGGTCATCTGGGGTTAAAAACTAGGTCACTAGGTCAGATCAAAGAAAAACCTTGTGTATGTGATAGAGGCTGTATTTTTCAATTGATCTTCATGAATTTTAGTCAGAATGATTACCTTGATAAAATCTAGGCCGAGTTTGAAAATAGGTCATCTGGGGTCAAAAACTAGGTCACTAGGTCAAATCAAAGAAAAACCTTGTGTATGCAATAGAGGCTGTATTTTTCAGTTAGTCTTCATGAACTTTGGTCAGAATGATTACCTTGATGAAATCTAGGTCGAGTTTGAAAATGGGTTATCTGGGGTCAAAAAGTAGGTCACTAGGTCAAATCAAAGAAAAACCTTGTGTATGTGATAGAGGCTGTATTTTTCAATTAATCTTAATGAATTTTAGTCAGAATGATTACCTTGTTGAAATTTAGGCCGAGTTCAAAAATGGGTCATCTTGGGTCAAAAAGTAGGTCACTAGGTCAAATCAAAGAAAAACCTTGTGTTTGCGATAGAGGCTGTATATTTCAATTGATCTTCATGAAATTCGGTCAGAATGATTGCATTGATGAAGTCTAGGTCAGGTTAGAATGTGGGTCATCTTGGATCATAAATTAGGTCACTAGGTCAAATCAAAGAAAAACTTTGTGTATGCGATAGAGGCTATATTTTTAAATTGATCTTCCTGAAATTAAGTCAGAATGATAGCCTTGATGAAATCTAGGTCAAATTTGAATATGGGTCATCTTGGGTCAAAAACTAGGTCACTATGTCAAATCAAAGAAAAACCTTGTGTATGCGATAGAGGCTGTATTTTTCAACTGATCTTCATGAAATTTGGTCAAAATGATTGCCTTGATAAAATCTATTTTGAATTTGATTACGGGTCATCTTTAGTCAACAACTAGGTCACTAGGTCAAATCAAAGAAAAACCTTGTGTATGCAATAGATACTGTATTTTTCAACTGATCTTCATGAAATTTTGTCAAAATGGTAGCCTTGATTAAATCTAGGTCAGGTTTGAATATGGGTCAGCTGGGTTTAAAAACTAGGTCAGTAGGTCAAATCATGGAAAAACCTTGTGTATGCAATAGGGGCTGCATTTTACACTGGATTTCTTAATATTTGGTCAGAATGGTTGCCTTGATGAAATCTAGGTCAAGTTCGAATGTAGGTAGTCTGGGGTCAGAAACTAGGTCACAAGGTCAAATCAAAGAAAAACCTTGTGTGTGCGATAGAGGCTGTATTTTTCAACTGATCTTCATGAAATTTGGTCAGAATGATAGCCTTGATGAAATCTAGGTTAAGTTTGAATAAGGGTCATCTGGGGTCAAAAACTAGGTCACTAGGTCAAATCAAAGAAAATATTTATTTATACTCAAGATTTTTTGCTCCAAGTTTAATGATAAGGGGTCAGAATATTTTTTTCCATGAAATCAGTAGGTCAAATATGTTTACACTGTTATGGTGTGTTATGGTGTGTTTCTCAGGTGAGCGACCTAGGGCCATCTTGGCCCTCTTGTATTGAGCAACTTCTCTTACACTACCCAGTATTTTGCATGATTCCACTAAACCATACATGAGTTATCAGAGCCAGAGAGAGGGTTGTGAGTCATATAAAAGTTAAATGAGCCATGCCATGGGAAAACCAACATAGTTGCATGGATCCTGACCAGACTGCGCGGATGCACAGGCTGGTCTGGATCCATGCTGGTCGCAAAGTCACTATGTTGGTTTTCTCATGGCGTGTCTCAAATATTCTCAAACAGGAACTTATCTCTCTTTTAAATTACACACAATATAACAGTTTGAAAAGTTCAATATAATAGTGCATTTAGTATGACAACTCACAGTTATTTGTATTTGACTCTCAGGTGGTTCTGGTGGCGGTAATGGTGCGGCAGGAGGTAAAGGTTCATACCAGGACTATGTGGGACCACCCCCAGACTACGGTTCAATCTATGAGCCTACACAGTACGGTGGACGAGGGGGAGATGGAGGGGGCTCGACATCAGATCTCAGATGTACTTTCTCCACTAAACAGACCGGTGGCCTCGGAGGTAAGAAGTTAATTGTGACACTTCCTTGATAGGAGTAAATTGTCTGTCTGCCCTTTTGTCACATGTTTCTTTTCAGATAATCACTTCACCATTTTAAAAAAAAAGGTTTTGGTCAGACTTTATAGGAATGATTATTATCAGATTTAGTTGCACATATATTTTGGATGCTTGGGCAAATGATTTACAGTGCAGGTATTGTACTTTAAATAAATGTTTGTTTTGTTTCAGGATAACTTTTCACATGTTTTAAATCAGACTTTATTCAGATTTGGCAGAAAAAGTGTATCAGGACAGTAGAAACATGATAGTTCCTCACAGATTATAATGCTGTGATATCTCAGTTGAGATGAGAACATTAATAGTTATGAAGATGTCATCTAGTCCATGGAAAACTTGAAATACTGTCATTGCAAAACATTCATAGGATTTTAGTAAACAGTTGAACCTGACTTAGCAACCATTTAGGCATTATGGAAAATTCTAAAAATCTCCAAAACTGCTGTCCCGATTTTGAAATAATTTTACAGATATGTTCCATTAGGTGGCCCTTCACCAAAGCTGTTCAGTCCAGCTGTGAAACTTTAGTGAGTTATCTTGGCTACCTAAACCTACTTATGGTTAAAAAAAATTCCAAAGTCCCTAAGAATAACATATGGTTGTCACTAGAATATGACTCAAACTCCAGATTATTGTCAAAGTATAGAGATAGTACTGTGCTTTCAAAGCAGTTTTTCCCCCTTCTATAATAGGGGCCCATTAACAGGCCCCTCCCGCTTAGAAAATTTCCTTTCAATCATGCAGTTTTCCCCCAAATTGACTTTACATCAGGTTTTTAATTCCCCTTTGCCCAAATACGGAGCTTTTTTTTTACCTAACTTACAGGCCTGGGCCCCTTCTCCTCTTGGTGAAAAAAACCCTGCAAAGATAAGTCAGAATGGTTATAAACAAGAACAAACAAGTCAGTCAGTCAAAATGACTGCCAAGTGTTCTAACTTAAAGATGCAAACCAGACTAAAGTATTTTCTGAAAGTAATCGGTACCTTAAAAATTTTGAAAGTAAAAGAAAAAATGTAACAAAAAAGATTAAAAGTATCATGATATGTAGGTTCTTGAACAAATTATCATTTTTTATCTGTCTGTCCATCAGTCCATTACTCAAAGTGAGATCCTGTGATAGCTTCAACAGAAAAAGAAATTTAGTCATAAAACTAAGTACGTAAGTAGATGGTAGGATAGAAAACATGCACATCCATTACATTTTTGCTTTTGCCAAAAATGTGGTTGATATGACAAGTATAAATATATATACACCAATGTTGATTCTGCAAGAACTTAAAAAGTGCAAAAGATTTTTTTTGTGAGGAAGAAGACCATGTGGAAAACATGCACATTATTTTGTATTCTCCATTTGTTCATGTGTTCATCTATCTGTCTGTTCTCCTGTGTGTTACAAATGGTGGATACTGTCAAAGCTTTATAGGTGTATGAAAGCTGGGTCATGGATAGAAAGCAATATGTGGAATATAAAGAATCATTTTATTTTGCCCATTTTTTTAAAAATTTTGTCTGTCTGTCTATCTCCAAGCCACACAGTATAGATCTTTTGTTAACTTTCAAAGTACAGGGAATACTTTCATGAAACCTGACTTACAGATGCTATGTTATTTAGAGAATATGCAGGTTTTTCAGTTAAGTTTCAACCTAAACATGTGGTTCCTGTGACAGTAAATATGAAAAATGTTACTTCTGCTTAGGGACTTTTATCATTTGGAAAAGTCTTATGTGGATGATTTGACACAGAAATTAAAAGAGAAAAATATTTTTTCAATAACAGTGTATACTCTCCTCCACCATGTAAATAGAGATTAAAATGAAGCTGTAATAACCTTGTTTGTCAGATGTGCCGATTTTATTGTACATACATCTTCAAAATTTATAAGTTTTTTAACTACAGAAAATGTTATCACCGCACTTCTTTTTGTGTAATTGATATTGTCTGTAGTAAAATCAAACATTATCAAAGTTGTTGTTTTAAAGGTCATATCTTCAAAGTGAGATAGATCTAAATGCAGCCCATTTGTCTGATCTTCTTGCCTGGGTTATCATTAATATATATATTATGGTTATCATTTTATATATGGTCAGTGCCAAAAAGTTATAACTACATTGACATAAAGAGGCAGTTATCCATTTCTTGTTTGGAGATAACAAATTATTTTTTGATAAATGCTGTTCACAATAAAGATAATTGTTACACTTAAGCATTTTCAGCTATCTTATTTGAGTTACTAGAGTAGAGTTCCAAGGTCGAATGACCGGAGTAAGCGAAATGCGCATGCGCTTAATCTCTCACCTGCTGTACTACAGTAACCCCCACCTCTTCGAGGGTAAACTTAATCCAGTAAAGAATATTCTAAAGTGGTTTATTTGCGAAATCACAGATTTTTAAGCGTAGTCATAGGAAAGAATGGAATCACTGGCAAGATATTTATTTTATTGAAAATTCTATGGTGTATATTGTATTTGATGTGCAGTTTTAATTCAAGAACAGAGTGTAATGTTTTTGTGAATTACTACGCGAGTAAATTTACTGGGCATGCTCAGAGCTTCAACTCATGTAACTCAAGTGCACAAGTCAGAAACACTCTTTATGATACTGCATGTCACATGACATAATTATATTTATGGTCAGAGAAGGTCAGATGTGCAACTTAGGGCAGTCATAGCCCTACAGTAGACTAAGTAATATCACAAACTCAATGCTTTATTTTTGAAATTTACAGGTGGTGTGATTGAGCTAAAGGCAAATAGTCTGTTACTAGATGGTGACTTGAAGGTCAGTGGAGAAGACAGTGCAGGGCCTCGAGGTGGCGGAGGTGCAGCAGGAAGTGTCTATGTGGGGGTAAATATCTTGTGCAAATGTATTGTAGTTATAAAGTAACAGTATATAGTAAGGCCAGAGTTTTTTATTTTTTTGTTACTCGGATTTTGGGCAGAAAAATGTTGACAGGAGGAGGGAAAAAAATAAAAATAAAAAGGCAGTAAAATTACTAAAACAACAGACGATAAGTGATCACTTCAAACGTGTTGCCTGAAAGGATTTTAACACTACTTTAATACGCATTTAACATGTAATACAAAGAAAATTACCATTCTGTGTTTTACTATCTTGAACATAAAATTGATGATTTCAAAAACTTTAACAAAATTACTCTTTGGGCATGGGTACAATTTGCCCTTGGTCATAACATCTCCGACGAGTATTAAATTGATGATTGAATAGCAATTTTCAATGGTCTGATCGGTTGGTTTCATTTTTAGCATGTGCATACTTTTATTTTTAATTCATAAACTTTTCTGACCAAGATCTTTATTTAATACATTTTAATATTTATTTGTTGTGTTATAAGTCACACTGACACAATTTTATAGGTCATATGGTGACTTTCCAGACTTAAATGGTGCTGGAAGACCCCAGGTACTCCTCTGGGCATCATCTCAGGCAAGAATTGGCATCTTGGTAGAATGGCCTACCTTCCGTCAGCCAGCTGGATATCTTTTTCACATGATGACCTGAGTGGGGCTCGATCCCACGGTGGTCAGGGGCATGTGATTCAAAGTCGGGCCACTCTTTATTTTATATTCAATGGCCAGAAAATGACTGAAAGCATAAGTAGCTAGATAGGTCCCTGAAAAGGATTTGTATGCAATGGAATATATAGATAAATACCTCCAATCAGGCAACTTGTCATATATATATATATGTCTTTATAAGCATATCACAGGGTTTTGTCCCCTTCATAATAGGGTCCTTCCCTCAGAAAATATCTTTTAAATTATTAAATTATGCAGTTTTCCCCAAAAACTGACTTTACATAAGGTTTTTTATTCCCCTTTGCCCAAATCACAGGCCTTGGCCCCTTTCCCTCCTGGTTAAATCTGAAACGGATGACTCCTTTGGCAGCACTTTGTTGCTCCTATACGTCATTCTCATGTAAATATATAACTGCCAAAGGCATGTCAAATTCACATTCAATGTTGCCGTTGTTATTTACGTCGGGTAAATCTGTGTTTTTCTAACATTTTGAGACACCGTTACTGACCGTAACCTTTACAGAACTTGTTTTTCGTTGTTTTATTGTCTATGCTAGATCACAAACCAAATATTCCGCTTTTCCATCGCGCATAAATCGTTCAAAGACAATCTTAAATTTCACTTAAGTTTTTGTTTACGTACGGGAGACGCTTCCATTTGAGCGGAAATTGCGCCTATATGACACTGACGGATAATGCGCTGACGAATATCGACGTTGTCGTCGTCATCAGAATGCAGCAAAACATCGATAATTTTGAAATTTTTGAAATTTCAATTTTTTTTTTTTTTTGAAAATGACGGAAAATAGGGTCGGCGGGTCTGAGTAACGAAAAATCAAAGAACTCTGGCCTAAAGGGATGTTGTGATTAAAGTGTATGAATATGTATTGGTAATATGTAGATTTTTATATGTAGTAAAATGTATTTTCTGAAAATTGTACAATATTTAACTCGAGTATACTAATCTTGCTAATATTAGGTGCTAAACTGCTAAAATACCATTCAGAGTTGAATACAACCATGTTTTTTTGGAAATTTTCATGTTCTCAAATGATTACTGACACATTAGCCTTTCAGTCATAGAGATCTTAGGTTCAGCTGTCTGGCAAGGTGTTCTGAATGACAATTGATTAAAGACATTTTATTGAAAGTCATTCTTCCTCCATTATGATTGATTAAAGACAATTTATGCAAGGTTATTCTTCCATTATGATTGGTTAAAGATAATTTTAAAGTCATTCTCACTCCATCTCTGAATTACGTAGAGAAGATGATAGTTACTTATGGAAAACAGGTTAGTACTGATGAGGAATCTAGGAACACTGGTTAGGTTAAATGACTGCCATATATTTCTGAAATATTGTTGAACAAGGGGGGTGAGCAGGGCTCCGGAAATTTGCCGGTTTGTCGGTTTTGGACCGATTTTTGACTTTTCAGACCGATTCATAAAGTGAAAAAACGAAAAAAATCGGTCCCGTAAAAATGGAGAAAAAGTATAAATTTCGGTCTGAAATCTCAATACACGATCACCTGCCAAGCAGGAAATTGTTGGTCGCACCCTCAGATAATCAATAAACATGCCAAATGGTCTGATTGTCACCTTGGTAATCGGTCCGTAATTAGCACGTGACACAACAGTGCTTGCGCGGCACATTCTTTATGTTTGCAGGCAGCCGACTGCAACGTGTTAAACATTTTTGACTGGTTTCCAAATGCTTCTGACTGGATCCAAATGCTTTGACACTTCTTCTATTTAGATCATTCGCCGACGGATTGCTTTATTTTGAAGATGGGTAAAAAGAAACAAATGGTCTGCATTTAATGAGACATCACATGGGAAGCTGATATAATTTTTTTTTTTTTTTTTTAATAATTACTTTATTTGTAAAAATTGTATGATTCATTTGGCTGTCCAGTTGAAACAAGTACAGAAAATCATCTTTGCAACCCAATTGTACAAAAAGAAAAGGATTTGCAAACCCGAATGATAATGAAAACCGGAGTGGCGGACCCGGCCAGCTTATCAAATCGGTCTTAAAAACGTTTCAGAATGAAATTTTGTTTACATCATTAGAGAACATATAACTTTATAAAATGCAGTTTGCTTACTGAAGTACAACGCCTGTGAAATGAAATATCCGCGGCCAACCCACGTATCCTTTTGGTATCATACACACGGGAAATTCGATCTCAGCGTTCACATATAACGTACACATTTGGTCTGCGGCAGAGTACTCTAAAAATACTTAGGATGTTTGGCAGAGACTTTGTGTCCAGTAAATCACTTTTACGAATTGTATTTTATAAAATTCCGTCAAATAATGTTGAAAGATCACAAAGTATCTGCCGTGTATACGGTACCGAAGTCACGTGCGTTGGCTTTTAGACTAGTTAGGTACACGGTGTCAAGAAAACAATGCCTCGGCAATTTTATCCTTGCAAGTATTATCTCGGAAAAACATCGAAATTTAAACAAAGTAATGATCACATATAACACTGAATGACTGTTTGCATTGTATGGTAACTCACGGTGACCGTTAAATTATTTTTAATGCATGACATACTTATTTCTTTATTATCCCCCGACGAAAGTCGGAGGGATATAGTTTTGGCGTTGTCCGTCCGTCTGTCCTTTCGTCCATCCGTCCGGAGCCATATCTAGGAAATGGTTGGGAATATTTATTTAAAATTTCATATACATGTTCACTACTATGAGTTCTTGCGGCCCGTCAAGTTTCAGTCAGATTGCCTAAGTAACACCAGAGTTATGGCCCTTAGAAGTGTCTAGTGTTAACTATATAGGGTACTATAAATATGGCAATTTCTGCATCATAACTTTTGATATATTTGACCTAGAACTATGAAACTTAAACAGAATTTAGATCACCATAATGTGGTTGTGTACACACAATTTCATTCGGATTTATTTGTAAATTAAGAGTTTTTGCCCTTTAATTGTATAAAAATCCGCATATTTGTACATAACAAACATACCATTTGGTAGAATTTCATTAAATTTCTTTCATTCTTTTCCATGAACATTTATTGTAAACATGTGAAGGTGTGTACCCACACCTGGTCACCCCTTTACCTTGATCACACCCCTCCCCCTCCCGACCCCCACCCCCCCCCAAAAAAAAAATCATTCCTTATTTTAGATTTTTTTCAAACAAACTTCATATACATGTTCACCACTATGAGGTTATGGGGCCCATCAAGTTTCAGACAGATTGCCCAAGTAACACTAGAGTTATGGCCCTTAGAAGTTTCTAGTGTTAACTATATAGGGTGCTATAGATCTATAGATATGGCAATTTCTGCATCATAACTTTTTATATATTTGACCTTGAACTATAAAACTTTAACAGAATTTAGAGTACTATAATGTGGTTGTGCACAGACAGTTTTGTACGGATTTCTTTTGTAACTTCAGAGTTATTACCCTTTAATTGTCTAAAAATCCACATATTTGTACATAACAAACTTACCATTTGGCAGAATTTCATTAAATTTCTTTCATTCTTTTCTGTGAACATTTATTATAAACATGTGAAGTTGCGCACCCACACCTGGTCACCCACTTGCCTTGGTCACACCCCCTCCCCCACTCCCCCCACAAAAATTTTTTTTTTTTTTTTCATTTCTTATTTTAGAATTTTTTCAAACCTTCCAAGCTGTACCATTCCCCCACCTCACTTCTCCACCCAGTCATGCCCACCACTGATCATTCACCCTTTTACCTTTTTTTTCTTTTTTTTTTTTCATTTTTAATTTTCAATCAATATTTATAATCAACATGTGAAATTTTGTTTCCTCTCCCATTCCCCTGCACCCCCACCCCCTAAAAAAATAAATATATACATATATGTATATACAGAATTATATTTCCATTCCTTTTTTTTTTTTTTTTTTTTAAATGTTCAAACCTTCAACATGTTAAGTTGTGACTGCACAAACCTTGCCCTCAGACATGTTCAAGATATCTTACCTGTATTCTCTTAAGAACATCTGTTCTTTTAAGTACATGTTAAACAGCAACACCTGGTGCCAAACCACTCAAAGACAATATTTAGTTCCAGTTAAACTTCAAGCTCACATTTCAATTAACTGCATTTAATTTTAAAAGCTAAGCTTATTACAGTAAGCATATCCCATTCAAAATAAATTCTTTAGTCAGGATCGAAGTATCATACATTTATTATGTACTCTTTAATTAAACGTTTGTTTTCTGTTAAATTGATTTGACTAATGAAATTATTTGCTTCTTATTAACATCCTTAACTTTTTTCCGGATATATTTTTTTGCCATTCCTCACCACAAACAGTTTCGGCGGGGGATACCAATTCATCGAATTTGCTTGTTCTATCACATTTTACAAATATGGTATATTGGTAATACGGTGGGTGGGGTAGCGCCAGTGTCGTGATTTTCGTTTCGGACCAATAGAGTTCTCAAAATTTCCGGAGCCCTGGGGGTGAGGGATATAGATTTGCCCTTGTCCTTGCGTCCGTCTGTCCATCCGAGAATGTCACGCCTAGCTCCAAAAGTATTTGACGTAGAGTCACAAAACTTTACAGGAATGTTGGTCAGCATGTGTAGTTGTGCATTTGGATTCATTCAGTCGTGTAGGAGTTATGGCCCCTGACTTAGTAAAAAATTGGTCATTTTAATGTTGTGTCGCGCATAGCTCCAAAAGTATTTGACCTAGAGTCACCAAAGTTTACAGGAATGTTGGTCAGCATGTGCAGTTGTGCACCTGGGGTTTCGCATCCGGATTCATTCAGTAGTGTAGGAGTTATGGCCCCTGACTTAGTTAAAAATTGGTCATTTTAATGTTGTGTCACGCGTAGCTCCGAAAGTATTTGACCTAGAGTCACCAAAGTTTACAGGAATGTTGGTCAGCATGTGCAGTTGTGCACCTGGGGTTTCACGTCCGGATTCATTCAGTATTGTAGGAGTTATGGCCCCTGACCTAGGAAAAAATTGATCTGTGTCCTTTGTCATGTAGTGGGGGCATCTGTGTCCCATGGACACATTTCTAGTCAAACTAGAGTTAACTTATGTTGCAGTTTGGGAAAATGATAGGGTTGACACATAACATGAACTACAATTTGTTGAAATATCTATAACTTATTGTGCATGAATCATAGCATTTGAATGCATAATGGAAATTAGATAAATGGATAAGTAGAAAAAGAAATAAATATGGCTCATCTAGTTGTTTCGTTAAGATGACTTGCATTCTAGTGTCTATCACAGAACTGAGGTGGTTCAGTGTCATGTCTGCATTTAGAATTCAGTATGCTTTACTATATATCACAATGCTGTTAGAAACTTTGAAATAAGTTTGTCATATAGTGTATTGTAATATGGAGCAGTTACTAACTAGCCTGTTAATATATTTTGCACTACACAGGTACAGTCAGTATCTGGAGACGGGAACATCTATGCTCAAGGAGGATCTATAGGTGCAGATCTTGGTACCTGGACAACAACAACAACTACCACAACAACAGTAGCTCCAGTAAATGTGTCGGCAGTGGATAACAGCACAAACTCCACAGACAGTGATGATGCAGGTACAAGTTTTTATGGGTATATCTTGTAATATCAGTATTGGGTGGTTTACGAATGAGGCAAAATTGTGACACGGGTTTCAAATTCAGACCTACTTATTATGGTGGTCAACTATTTTATATGATAGCAAATACTTCAGATTACAAGAAAGTAATTTTGGGAAAGTGTTGAGAAATACCAGTCAGAAAATATTTCAACTTTTAATTCGAAAATTCAGTGAATATCTAGTAAGATGGGTAATAATGCGTGTTTTATGACAAGAAAATAATGTGTAATAATAACTGTTTCTGCATATATGAGTAGTAGGTGTAGGTGTATGGTTTGAGACATATTGAATCAAATGTTTCTGAAATCTTTTAAATCCAGATGTTGATCCATAGGCAGATGTTGAAATTTGTGCTAAAAACTTAAAGCAAAGTTTTACCAAAAAGGAGGAATAAGCAGAAGAAAATGCTAATTATCTAAACAATTATTTATGTTGCATGCAGTACAAAAAGTGGTATTGTGGGCCTTTTATATTCAACTTGCTTTTATTGCAAAACTTGATTAACTTTTTATTTATTTTATAACAATGCCTTCGTACTTATGTTATTGAAAGGTTGGACAGGAGAGTCTGATCCAGGATGTCTAGGGGGTGGAGGTGCAGGAGGTCGTGTTGCATTACATCGTGCGGTAGACACTTTTTCTGGTGCAATTCTTGCTCATGGTGGCACAGGGTATGAGTGTGGTGGTGCTGGCACAGTTCTTAGAATGAACACCACAGATAACACAAAGAAATTGACTGTGGATAATGAGAATGTATGCACACCCCAGGATTCTCGAGTGGATTGGACACAACTGTCAGACACACACAGAGGACAACTTAGTTTCCACACATGGCTGTTTGATGATCCTAACTCGCATGATCATGTGTTTGAAGTAAGATGCAATTTCTGCTTTGAAAATATGGTTTTTCATAAAGTTTTTAGTGACAGAAGTAACTAATCTTAGTTTTAGGGCAGTATTGTCAAACAGAATGATTTACCTGCCTTCTTCATCCCACATTTTAGGCATTTTTAACAGTAGAATTAGATACCATATTGTCAAATAACATTTTTATGCCTCTGAAGGGAGGCATATTAGTTTTCAACTGTCCATCTGTTCGTTCGTTAGTTCGTCACAGTGTTAACTTTTGCATGAAGGCACTTTACTCGCGAACCACTGCACCCAGGACCTTTAAACTTCACATGCTGATAGTACTTATTGAGTACACGACCCCTACTGACTTTGGGGTCACCAGGTCAAAGGTCAAGGCGCTGCGGGGGAATTTGTCACCATTAGTGACAGCTCTTGTTCTTGTCCATCATTTGTAGTCTGTTATCAAGGCATGTTAGCTGATTGAAGAGTTTTCTATCTGGATGCATTACCACCATGATTCAAATAAGGATGACACTTAATCCTAGTTTTTTGTTTCTAACGAGTCAAGTTTTCAAAACGTAATTATTGTAACCTGCAGTTCTAGTTCAGTTCATATTTCTGACCCGTCATATCAGACATAACCCTGTACACATGACATGTATAGCTTTAGATTTCCATCTTGTATTATAGGAGGTGCACTTGAGTGGACAAGCACAGTTAGCCTTGTACAGGAAAAATGGTGAAACATTCACACAAACTATAACTGTTAAGAAAACATCGGGAGACAAAAGTGCAATGTGGCATGTTGGTATGTTTCTTTACAATATAGTCTTAGATAATATGGAATATTTATGTATCGTAATGCTTAAAGTGACAACAATTTTATTTATATATACATACTGTTTGATCCACCAATTTGTAATAGCTTTTTAGCTCGGCTGTTCGAAGAATTGGGGAGCTATCCTACTCGCCCCGGCGTCGGCGTGAGCGTCACACAAATGTTAAAGTTTGCGTACCACCCCAAATATTTTCAAAGTCCATTGAGATAATGTTTTCATATTTTGCATACTTGTTTACCATCATGACGCCAGTCTGTAAAAAGGAGGAGGCAACTCTATCAAGCATTTTGACTGAATTATGGCCCCTTTTCGACTTAGAATAAATGTTAAAGTTTGCGTACCACCCCAAATATTTTCAAAGTAATGTTAAAGTTTTACTCATTGCTTATATTATACTATCAAGCACTGAGAATAGTCGAGCACGCTGTCCACTGACAGCTCTTGTTAGCTCACCTGAGCATAAAGTGCCTGGTGTGAGCTATTGTGATCTCTCGCCATACATTCGTCCATCCGTTCAGACGTCCGTCCATCTGTCCACACTTTTTTTTAAACAACATCTCCTTTGAAACCATTTGATGGAAATTGATGAAACATTGCTTGGATATTTTTTGGGTGGTCCTCTTCCAAAGTTGTTCAAATGATTCTGCATGGTTGCATACAGGGGCCACAAGAGCTAAAAATAGAAAAATCTTCAAACAACATCTCCTTTTGAAATAATTTCACAAATATGGTCATTATGTAACCCTCTACCAAGATTGTTCAAATTATCGGACTCTTCAAAAAAAAAAAAAAATGGCCATCAAGGGGTGTGGTCACTTTTCCCTATATGTGTATATATTGGAAATTTTAAAATCTTGTATGAAACTTCTGGCCCTATTTTAAAATAATTTTACACAAATGGTGCTCCTGTGACCATCTACTAACATTAGACAGATTATTCTAATTCTTAAAAAAACATGGTCGCCAGGGGGCGTGGTCTCTTTCTAGCTCGACTTTTCGAAGAAAAAGTACAGCTATTGCTCTCGCCTCAGCATCAGCGTCGCGGTTGGTTCAAGTTCAAGTCAGATATTTCTGTTACTATCAAAGCTATTGACTTGAAACTTAAAATTGATATTTACTATCAAAGTCTACACCAGGAGTAACAATCCCCATAACTCTGGTTTGAATTTTGACAAAGTTATGCCCTTTTTAAACTTAAAATTTTTTGTTAAAGTTTTTGATAAAGTCAAATATCTGTTACTATCAAAGCTTTTGACTTGAAACTTAAAATATTTATTTACTATCAAAGTCTACACCAGGAGAAACAATCCCCATAACTCTGGTTTAAATTTTGATGGTTTAAATTTTGATAGAGTTATGCCCCCTTTTAACTTAGAATTTTTTAATTAAAGTTTTATAAAGTTTTTACTGGCAAAGCTCTAATTCAGAGTTAAGCACTGAGAAAAGTGAGCATGCTGTCTTATGGACATTTCTTGTTCTTATATGTATGTAGTGGAAACTTAAAAATCTTCTCATATGAAACTGCTGCCCCGACTTAGAAAAAATTCACAGATATGGTCCTTGTGTGACTCTTTTCAAACTTTGTTCAGATTATCCCAATTCCTTGAAAAGCATGCTGCCAGAGGTGTGGTCACTTTTCCTACAATGTATAAAGTGGAAACTTTAAAAATCATCTAGTCAGAAACAACAGACCCAATTTTGAAATAATTTCACACAAGTGGTCCTTTGGTGACCTTCTACCAAGGTTGTTTTAATTATACTGAGTGGTCAAAAAATATGGCTGCCAGAGGTCGTGGCCATTATTCCTTGAATGTTTGTATAGTGGAAACATTAAAAATATTCTTGTTTGGTATTGTCTCTATGTACTCTGTGTCCTCATTCCCCCATGTCAATTTTATGGCCAAAAATTTATTTTTCTCTGTGTAAATTTCTGACCCATGAATTAAATTATTATAAACATTTTAGCAATTTTGCAGATTATTTAATGGAAATCTTGTTTTTATGCTAACTAGGATATCCTAAAAGTTTTGTAACAACAGTCAAAATTGAAATTTGAAAAAGAATCTGGTGACCAAAATTAAGATGAAATTTGTAATGGAAAATATGCTATCAAAATTGTTTCTTTGGTGATGATAACTCTAAAAATATTTCATGGTATTTTCAGAAATGAAAAAAATTCCTATTCCCACACTTGAAGTTTTTTTTACAATTATGTAAAATTTAAATAACATTGTCTTTTTAGCTAGAAATCAAGGATAACTCTTGTTATTGAAAAGTTGGATCAAACAGTAACTTTTCATTTCATCCCTCAAAGAAGTGTGTGGTATATAACTCAGCTGAATGACATGTTGGTCGCATTGGTCCTTCTGTTGGTAGAGTGAACTGTTTCCGCCCAGTAACTCTAGAACCACATGACCCAGAACATTCAAACTTGGTTGCATAATTGGGCTTATGAAGTAGATGACCCATATTGTTTTGGGGATCAATAGGTCAAAGGTCAAGGTCACAGGGGCCTGAACCTTGAAAAACAGTTTCCGCTCAATAACTTAAGAACCACTTGACCCAGTATTTTCAAACTTCATAGCTTGATTGGGCCTATCATGTAAGTGACCACTATTAATTTTGGGACCAGTAAGTCAAAGCTCAAGGTCATATGCTCCTGAACCTTGAAAACAGTCTAAATCTTGTTTTTATGCTAACTAGGATATCCTAAAAGTTTTGTAACAACAGTCAAAATTGAAATTTGAAAAAGAATCTGGTGACCAAAATTAAGATGAAATTTGTAATGGAAAATACGCTATCAAAATTGTTTCTTTGGTGATGATAACTCTAAAAATATTTCATGGTATTTTCAGAAATGAAAAAAATTCCTATTCCCACACTTGAAGTTTTTTTTACAATTATGTAAAATTTAAATAACATTGTCTTTTTAGCTAGAAATCAAGGATAACTCTTGTTATTGAAAAGTTGGATCAAACAGTAACTTTTCATTTCATCCCTCAAAGAAGTGGGGTATATTGCTCAGCTCAATGACATGTTGGTCACATTGGTCCTTCTGTTGGTAGAGTGAACTGTTTCCGCCCAGTAACTATAGAACCACATGACCCAGAACATTCAAACTTGGTTGCATAATTGGGCTTATGAAGTAGATGACCCATATTGTTTTGGGGATCAATAGGTCAAAGGTCAAGGTCACAGGGGCCTGAACCTTGAAAAACAGTTTCCGCTCAATAACTTAAGAACCACTTGACCCAGTATTTTCAAACTTCATAGCTTGATTGGACCTATGATGTAAGTGACCACTATTAATTTTGGGACCAGTAAGTCAAAGCTCAAGGTCACATGCTCCTGAACCTTGAAAACAGTCTCCACTGATTCAATAACTTGAGAACTGCTTGACCCAGAACCTTTGAATTTGATGGCATGATTGGGCTTGTGAAGTAAATGACCCCTATTGATTTTGGGGTAATAAGTCGAAGGTCACAGTGGCCTGAACCTTGAAAACAGTTCCCACTTAGTAAGTTGAGAACCACTTCACACATTATCTTCAAACTTGATAGCATGATTGGGCTGATGAACAAGATGACCACTATTGTTTTGGGGATTAGTAGGTCAAAGGTCAAAGTGATCATGGGACTTAAAATGGGACTACCCACCATATTGGGCATGCGTATTTACAGCTCTTGCTATATCTGTAGGTGAATTTAAACAAAGGCATTGCAAGTCATTAAGTTTTCAGACTGATTACCTGGGAAGAGTGTAAAAATCTTCTATTTCATTAAAGGCTCATACCAAGACTTTACTGCACAACTGCCAGATGATAGTCCTGAACAACAGTTCGGAATGCTTGTGTATGAGGGAGGTGTCATGCAGTCAGAACAAACGTACACAGTCACTGGTATATCCATAGAAAATGAAGGTTCCATGCAAGGAGTTGAACATCTTGTTATAGGACCAATGGGGAGAATTACTCTGCGGTATTTATAGGACTCGTAGATACATTAGTTAATTCTGTGACAGAAAATAACATTTTAATTAGATTTATGTTAATGAATGGCAAAAGTCTTGCTTTTTTGCTATTTTTTGTCTATTTTTTTTGTAAATAAAAGTTAAATTCACATTAGACAGATGAATCACATTAGTTAGATCCAGAGTAATGAACAAAGAAGCATTAAGTGTTTTTGAAAATGTCTTAAATAACATGACAAAGATGTGGAGATATTCTGCTAAAATGTTTTTAATTATTTCATGCAAAATTTAATTTTTATTGAAGTTAGCAAGTCCATTTTGGCTTTTTCCAAGATATATTCCACCAAAATGTTACATTTAACTTGTTACAAACTTGCCATATCTGAAAAGAAAAGAATTCATGCAGTTATTAAGCATAATATCATAGACATGGTTTGGAGATCAAGTCTTTGACTGCAATTGTCTTTGCAGAATGGTTTTAATCCTCTTATAAATATTGATTTCAGGCCTGACAGTAGTAGTGGTAACCTACCAGAGATAGTGTTCACCTCTGTTACTGTGAAAGGAGGTGGAACTCTTGTTATTGAATCAGAAGGAAATGGAATGAAACTGGTTGGCACAGACTTCACTGTGGAGAGTGGAGGAACAGTTGAGGCTGATAACATGTACCTGGTAGCTGATACATTGACTGTAGAAGACTCTGCATATATAAAGGCTGATAAACTGGTTAGTTTTGAAATATTCAACCCATATGTGTATGATTTTATGATTGACAGGAGATATTAGTATGCAGGATTTTAGAGGAAGAATATAGCAGTTCATTTAAAGATGCTGGTACTTTTCTAAACAGTGAGGTTTACCAGTAGATGAGAATTTTAAGAGAACTATATAATTAAAGCCAATATTTGCCTGACTAATGACTTGGAGGTGAAGAAAATTGAAAAAGTTTTTCGTCCAGTTTCAGAACATATTTGTACAAAATTTCAGTTCAAGGCTGAAATTATCCTAAAATATGTGTTAAAGAACTCTTAAATTTATTTTAATGAAACATTAGTTTGCATACATTAATAATACATCTAATGTTATATATGGATTAAATCGTTGGCTAAAGAGACATGCATAATGCAACCTTCTCAGAGCAACACCACTAGCATGAATGTTTATTTTTAGCTAGACTATTCAAAGAATAGGTTGGAGCTATTGGACTCAACATGGGTCTGCATCAGTGTCCTTGTCTGCGTCCCGATTTGGTTACGTTTTTGTATGTTAGATGGTATCTCAGTAACCACTTGTGGGAATGGATTGAAACTTCACACATTTATTCACTGTGATAAACCGACTTACATTGCACAGGTCCCATAACTCTACTCTGCTTTTTTACAAAATTATGCCCCTTTTTGTTGGACTTTTATATTCCTTCAATTGACGAGGCTGTTGAATAATCGAGTGTTGCTGTCCTACGATAGCTCTTATTTGTAGAGGTTTTTGCTCTAAAGAAGTAAATCTACAAAAAAAATTAGGCCCATATCCATCAAAGTCTCAAAATTCTAGCACAAATGTTGATGAAACTTTGCTCGAATATGTATTCTGCTGCTTCTAACAGCTCTACCAAATTTCAGTAGCATAAATTTGCTATAAACAAAGTTATGCCCAATCGAATATTTGCCATTCTTAAATATTCATGAGTACTAGCCTAAGTCTACCTTGAAAGAAAATGCCTGCTTTTTTATGAAGATATTTACCATTCAGAGGTACTGATTATAGAAATTATACAGTGTTTTTGAAATTTCTTTCAAGGCCGTTCACTCAGACGGAGGCCAAGGTAAGGGAATAAATGGACGTGGAGCTGGACATGGCGGTCAGGGCGGGAAAGCAACCAATACAGGCACTGCCTCTAGTTCCAATTCAACAACAACACCTGCATATGGAGGTGGCCTCTATTATGGAGATGTTGTAACTCCTACCTCAGCTGGCAGTAGTGGAATATTCAAAGATTTTACAAACGATGTGGAGGTCAAAGGAGGAGGAATTCTAAAGTTTGATATCACAACTATTGCTAACATTGATGGTAGGCAAAAATAGTTTTCTAATCATTTATTGTTAGCAGAATTGTATTGAGGTATTGGTGAGAGTAATGGAGATGTTGATTCAGATTAACTTAGTGTGATATCTTGATGTTTTATTTCAGAGTTGTCTCCCTTGAAAGCTGGAAACTTAGGACCAAAACAAAAATATATCTAGGGGACATAAGTTATAAGGCTTATTGCAGTTAAAAATGGGAGGTCTTTCTAACATAATTTTGCCATAATGAGATGGCAGATTTAGCTTAGCATGACAGTATTTTATAGTAAAATTTAATATCAAAATGATTTAGTAAGGTAAATATGTAAATATTATACAGGTAGCTGCTGCGTTAGTCACTCTGCAAATATTTGTTGTAAAATAGTAGGAATATAGCTGTTTGGTATATCATCGTAACACATGAAATATCACAAGACTGAAAATTTAAATAAGAAATGATATATCCAATTTTGATCTTTTACAGACTTTGCTCGTTCCTTTTAAGCTCACCTTGAGCACTTTGTGTCGTCTACTTGATTGAGCCAAATCATGCTTTGATTTTTGTGTTGGCATGCAGCATTGTCCAGTGTGCATCGTTTGTCTTCCACAATTTGACGTTTTAACTCTCTAGAAGTTGCAGTTTGGTCAAATCTTGATTAAACTTGGTCAGAATGTTACCATTAATAAAATCTTGGATGATTTGGTTACTGGGTCATTTGGCATCAAAAAGCTAGGTCACTAGGTCAATTATTAGGAAAATCTTGTAAACAGTATAGAGGCTACATTTTCTGCATGATATGATCTACTTACTGAAACTTTGTCAGAATGTTTGTCATGAAATTTAGGTCAAGTTTGAAAAATGGTTACCTGAGATTTCAAACTAGGTCACATGGTCAGATTATCGACAGGCCTCATTTTCTACTTGATTGTCACAATTTTTTTCAGAATATTTCCCTTTGTCAAATATAGAAGAAATTTGAAATTGGGTTCCCTGAGGTCAAAAACTAGGTCAAATTTTGGAAAAGCCTTGTTACCACTAAAGTTGCTTGACTTAAATGTAGGTTAAGCTTACAACTGCTTTTACCTTTTGAACCTAGATTAAGATTAAAATTAGTAAACAAGAGGTCAGAAACTAGTACACTATGTCAAATCATAACAGAAACCATATTTTCCATTTGATCTTCATGAAAAATTGTTAGAATGTTTGTGTTTGTGAAGTGTAGGTTTTATTCAAAACTTCATTATTTGAGGTTTTAAAGTAGGTCACTAGGTCAAATTATAGAAAAAAAGCTTTGTTTACGCTCTAGATGCTACATTTTTTGCTTGATTTTTATAAAACTTTGTCAGAATCTTTGTCTCTATGAAATCTAGGATTGGTTTGAAACAGGAATATCTAGGTCAGATATTAAGACATAGGATCAAATCATTGAAAGACACTGTAAACACTGAAATGGCCACATTTTCTACCTGATCTTCATGAGACTTCTGAACGTTTGTCTGTTTTAAATGTAGGGCAAATGTATAACTGGGTCATGTGGGTAAAAACAAGGTCAGTAGGTCAAATCATAGAAAAATCTTTGTTAACACTTTAGAGGCACTATTTTCAACTTGATCATCATAAATCTTTGTCAGAATATTTGTCTGTATGAAATCAATGTTCATTTCAAAAGTGGGGTACTTAAGGTCAGAAACTATGTCACTAGGTCAAATTATTAAAAATATTGGATAACGATCTACATGATTTACATAAAACCTGGTCAAAATGTTTGTATCCAGGTTATCTGGGAGTAAAAACTAGGTCAAGTGAGTGATACAGGGCATTCAATGTCATCTTGTTTGAAAATAAATTCTGTGGCTTCTGTGTTTGTTTTTTTTTGTACCTTAGTTAATTTTCAGTTGCCACCAGTTGCACATATGGACTCCTGTAGAACAATGTTGGTCATTTTAGGTTTTTTGAGGACAGTGCAAGGTACAGAAGATCCATTGCTTAGCACAAGCCTTTGTAAATCCATACCATGCTTATATTGTAGGTGTAATCAGCTGTAATGGTGAAGATGGCACATCTCTAGCTGGTGGTGCTAGTGCCGGAAGTATAATACTCAATGCTCATACATTCAATGGAAAAGGAAAGATTTCTGCTAATGGTGGTAAAGGTAGGCTGTCTTATATTGGCAGATATCAGGCATAACTTCTCTGATTCCTTATCTGAGTTATATGTCAGCTTAAAGTTTCGAAAATATGAACATAATAATTATGTTTAGTATGAAATCATTGTTATGTATGGCAACATAAATACCTTTATTCTTAGTTTGTGGATCAGTGAAACTTTTTCAAGACTGCACAAAATATCTATTTTTCCATAAAAACACAAATTTTATGCAGGTAAACTGAAAAGTCTATTTTGTTTAATACTATTTCTTAAATGGTTGTCATATTTTGATTGTGCAAAGATAAATAAACTGTACACTGGCTATAATGAATTGGTTAAAATCATTTTCTGTAACTATATTTACCATTGAAAAAGACTGATACATCATCAGAAAAGAAAACAAGTTTGTATTATTTTTCAAGTTCATAAAGACCATTTTTAAATATGTTTATTGATAAGCAGAACATAAATTTATCACTTGAGATTTAAACCATGTCTTTGGTCTGTACATTTGAAACTGTTCTACATATTAATGAAAACTTTTAATTGTTCTGGAAAGTATAACACACATAATTGCTGAGTCAGCAGATTTTAGAAATATACAGATAAAAAGATAGAAGCCATACTGTTACCACATTTTAATGAAAATATGTTAAATCAATGTGCAATATAATGAGAGTGCAGTGAAGACAGTTTTCAGATGGAGAAATTAACAACTGGTAGGATGTTTGCTTAAATCGTGTCAGTTATGTTGGCCATAATTGGTTGAGCATACACTGATTAACTTGAAGATGAAAAATAATTTGTTTTGCCCTGTAGGGACATCAACTACTGGGGGAGGAGCAGGTGGGAGAACAGCCATATCATATACAGACTCTGAGTTCACAGGCTCTTGGGAAGCATTTGGCGGCAGTTCTTCACACAGCACAGGTGGTGCAGGAACCGTGTATGTTAATGCTAATGGGAAGACCAAATTGTTCATTGACAATAAAGAACCATACTCCATTGAGGTATTGCAGCATAGAAAAAATGTTTCATTTTATTTACCTTTAGATAAACTCTTAAAAGAGTACTGGTTTCAAAGGATTGTTTACCAGATAGGCCCGTATTCATCAAAGTGCAAAGATGAATGCTTTAAAAGACTTAGAATGGTTGAATTGCTGTAGTTGTTTGACTGCATTAACTGCTGCAAAGTTTCAGATAAATGGGTTCTGTAAAAGAAAAAGAGCTTAATATAAAAATTTCAGATGTTTGAATCTTAGTCTACAACTTGAGGATTGATAAATACCAGCCATTGGCTGTTACGGTTTGTGGAAATACTTGTAGCCCTGTATCTGTTTCTCATGTAGATAGCAGGACCTTGTTAAGTTAAGGTCAACAATGTTGAAACCATCTTCTCTAACCAGTCTGAAGTCAGACATCTTGGAGGCCAGATTCTTTAATTTGAATAAGTCATTACTTGGCTTTTGGATGCTCATTAGTTCTACCCAAATGCCTTCCTGCATCTGCAATGTTACAGAGAAGGAATACTTAGTATTTTTTCTCGTTCTAGCTCATCTGAGCACAAAGTGTTCAAGGTGACCTATTGTGATCACCTTGCCCTCAATAAAATCCCAGAAGACTTTGTTACTTGGTCATCTGGAGTCAAAAACTAGGTTACAAAGTCAGGTAATAGGAAAAGCTTGTTAAGACACATTAAAACCACATTTTCCACCTTATCTTCATAAAATTTTGTCAGAATATTTGTCTCTGAGAAAGCAAGGTCAAGTTTGAAACTTGGTAACCTTTTATCTTAAAGTAGGGCACTAGATCAGATCATAGAAAAACCTTGCATCAACTCATTTTCTGCTTGTTTATCATAAACCAGAATGTTTTTTTCTTCAGATATAGGACAAGTTCAAAATTTGATAACATCAGGTAAAAAACTAGATCTTTGGGTCAAATAGAAAAATCTTGTTAACCCTCTAGAGGCCTCATTTTTAGCTCATCTGATTTTTTGAGAAAAAAAATGATGAGTTATTGTCATCACTTGAGCGGTTGTCGGCGTCTGCGTCGGCGTTGCCTGGTTAAGTTTTATGTTTAGGTCAGCTTTTCTCCTAAACTATCAAAGCTATTGCTTTGAAACTTGGAATACTTGTTCACCATCATAGGTTGACCCTGTATAGCAAGAAACATAACTCCATCTTGCTTTTTGCAAGATTTATGGCCCCTTTTGTACTTAGAAAATATCAGATTTCTTGGTTAAGTTTTATGTTTAGGTCAACTTTTATCCTAAACTATCAAAGCTATTGCTTTGAAACTTGGAATACTTGTTCACCATCATAAGCAGACCATGTACATCAAGAAACATAACTCCATCTTGCTTTTTGCAAGAATTATTGCCCCTTTTGGACTTAGAAAATCAGTTTTCTTGGTTAAGTTTTATGTTTAGGTCAGCTTTTATCCTAAGCTATCAAAGCTATTGCTTTAAAACATGCAACACCTGTACACCATCATAAGTTGACCCTGTACAGCAAGAAACATAACTCCATCCTGCTTTTTGCAAGATTTATGGCCCTTTTTGGACTTAGAAAATATCAGATTTCTTGGTTAAGTTTTATGTTTAGGTCAACTTTTTCTCTTAAACTATCAAAGCTATTGCTCTGAAACTTGCAACACTTGTTCACCATCATAAGCTGACCCTGTACAGCAACTCCATCCTGCTTTTTGCAATAATTATTGCCCCTTTTGGAAAATCATTTTCTTGGTTGAGTATTATGTTTAAGTCAATTTTCTCATAAACTATCAAAGCTATTGCTTTAAAACTTACAACAGTTTTTCACCTTCATAAGTGGACACTGTACATCAAGAAACATAACTCTATCCTGCTTTTTGCAAGAGTGATGGCCCTTTTTAGACTTAGAAAATCATGGGTTGGACAATATTTCTGTTACACAAAAAAAATCAGATGAGCGTCAGCACCCGCAAGGCGGTGCTCTTGTTTTACTTTATCTTCATCAAACTTTGTCAGAATGTTTTGCTTTATGAAATCAAAATCAAGATAAAAACTGGATTTAATACCTGAAACCTTAAGCTAGGTCACTAGGCCAGATTATAGAACTTTGTTAACTCTCAAGAGGCCACATTTTCTACTTGTTAGTTATAAATTTTTGTCACAATGTTTGTCACCATAAAAAATAGGATAAATTCAAAATCATAGCAATGGAAGTCAAAAACTGGATCACTGGGTCAAATCATAGAAATATCTTGTTAACACTCTAGAGGCAACATTTTTTTTACTTCATCTTCATCAAATTTTATCAGAATGTTTGTCTTTGTTAAATGTAGTATAAGTTTAAATATTAAAAGAATTACCTAGTTAACTCTAAATAGGCCACATTGTCTACCTGATATTCATGATATTTTGTCAGAATGTTTGTCTGTTAAAAAATAGGTCCCCTGGTCAACTCGTTGAAAAAAAATTACTTTTCATGATATCACAGAAATGTTCCTATAGTGACCAAAGTTGTTCAAATTATTACAGATTGTCAAAACATGGTCTCGAGAGACCGTAGTCATTTTATCATATAATATATGCAGTGTTTCCTATATGCATACAGTGGTTATTTTAAAAGTTCTTCTTCATCAGAAAACACTGGCCATGTTTAAAAAAAAATCCCAGATATTTTCCATGCATGATCCTCTGCCAAAATTGTTCAAGCAATCTGTAAAACACAGGTAAGTGATCTAGGGCCTTTATAGCCTCTTGTTCAAGCTGAAGTCTTGCCATTCATTTATGAAATTAGTTGTCAATGTAATTATAAAGTCAACAAAAGTAAAGATGTCCTACAGCCAATTTGTTCTCAATTTGATAATAGTATTCTTTTTAATTTTTCCCTCATAAGGGCACTATACAAACCTTTGACCAGTCTGGGATAGAGGACTATGACAGTGGACGTGCATGGATTGTCTTCCCAGGTTCTGGTTCCCTCACTGTAGATCAACTCTACCTAAAAAATGGAGCCCATCTTGCTTTGGAACCAGCTGAAAACCCAGCTGATGCAGAATACATTTTCACCACAGAAGGTTTCTATGGAGATGGGTTTGTAGAAAGTCCGTGTAAACTTGGAACCATTCATGTTGGACCCCATCAGACTTTTACTGTCAAGTGAGTTCAGCCTGTTTATTATTCTATGTAACAGTAGCTGAAAGATTCAATCCAAAATATTTGTTATGTACTAAATGAATAAAGTTTAACCGTTTTAATTGCTGTTAAATAGGAAAAATTAGATGTGTTAAAGTATTTAAACTATGTAAAGCGCCTTTGAACGTGAAATTGATCATGAAAAGGGCGCTGTATAAATCTGGTATAATAATAATAATAATAATAATAATAATAATTTACTTGAATATGATAGGAAAATTGAAAGTACTAAGGCATAGATAAAATTTGGCCTCTATTCCTGGCTGTTGCTAAAACTTGTTGTTTTAGAAAATTGAAAATTTAGACATATGTGTAAAAAATGCATATATACATAAGAACAAATTAATTCCTGTTTTGAAGGAGTACTGGCTTTATAATAGCTTTTTCAGATCTTTATACATTTATTTTAGAAACTGTCATGCTTTGTATACTTTAGATTGAGTTATTTATGTGTAGACTTTTTTACGTCCATCCTTGAAAGAACGGGGCGTATTATGTGAACACCCGTGGCTGTCGGTCGAAATCCAAAGCATGTCCACTCTCTTAAGTCGAAAAGTTTTCATCCGATATTCACCAAACTTGCTTACAATTTTTGTGGGCATAATATCTCAGCCAAGTTTGATAACCAGCAAAATCACCCCAGGCACTCATGGATCACGGACCTTGAATTACTCTTAAATACTGCGAATTTAGCCTTGTCCATTCTCTAAGTCAAAAGTTTTCATCTGATCTTCACCAAACTTGCTGACAATGTTTGTTGGCTTAATATCTCGGCCAGGCTTCAAAACCATTCGAATCGCCTCAGGCACTCTTGAATTACTCGAAAAACTGCAATTTAGTCTTATCCACTCTCTAAGTTGAACAGTTTTCATCTGATCTTCACCAAACTTGCTGACAATATTTGTGGGCATAATATTTCAGCCAAATTCCATAACAAGCCAAATTGCCCCAGGCACTCTTGGATTATAGCCCTTGATTTACTAGAAAACTGCTTATTTAGCATTGTCCCCTCTGTAAGTCAAACAGTTTTCATTCGATCTTCACGAAACTTGCTGACAATGTTTGTGGGCATAATATCTCAGCCAACTTCGATAACAAGCCAAATTGCCAAGGGCACTCTTGGATTATGGCCCTTGAATTAGACCAATTTTGATGAAGGGTATATTTTGTGACAGTCTGGCACTCTTGTTTGGCAATTTTATTGTTAGAAACCTTGTTCCTGGTGGTAAGAATTTGTGAAATCTGAGTGTTTGTGTTTTAAGACATGATGCAGATTAATGTTGTTAAAGTATCCAATCCACAAATAAGCAAGTTCTATATAACTGTACTATTGAAATATATCAAATATAGATGCCTGGTAAGCTGATATTATTTTGGTATCGTTTCAATGAATAATAACTACTGAAAAAGAAAATATAAATTACATGACCAAAATATGTTTCAGAACTTTCATTTGTTTGCTTTATAGTTTCCAATGCTACTTCAACAGAAATCCAGCTGTTATAGTCAAAAAACATGATAGTAGTGATTCTTGCATATTATTGTGGTCATTTTATTTACTAATTCTTTGTCCAGCTAACAAATTCTCTTAAGTGATAGCGAAAAAACATGGGGTCACCAGGCATCGATATGTTATCTATTTGTGGGTCGGATACCTTATTATTTTTGAATTTGCAACTGTCATTATTTCGCAGATATTTGCAAATACTAAAAACTTTGCAAATAGTACTGGATCAACATTATATGCAAGTATAATTTGATGAACACTTATTCTTAATTTAGTATAAGTTTTGATTTTATTTTAAAACAGGGCTGTAGACAGGTATTTCCCAGCACATGCTATAGTGTATGAGGATGGTCTGCTGAAAACACCATCTAAATTGAAGTATTTCAACTCGCGCAGTACGGTGTATGGTACCGTCAGTGGAGTGACTGAACTTACTCTTACAAAATCAACTCTAGACTTGAAGAGTACCAGTAGGACAGAGGTAATATAAGTGTAGATTTTGACTGACATTAATCATTGCAGTCATTGAGTGCTGCCTCCATATCGGGGTCACCATACAAGGATATATCTGTGACACCCAATACAATAAACCCTTTCACTATCCATGACCGTGGTGGGGGATATAGCTGTTTTTCAGACTGCCTTGTTCAAAGAATCAAGGTCAGGTTAATTTAATCTGTATACATTGAGCATTGAATTAAAAAGTTTAGAAGTAGATGTAGACATGTATAGAAATTTGCAGAAATTTTACAAGTTTTGTTCTTCTGAACTACAAAGTAAAAAAAGAGCTTGACCCAGGTTTTTAAATTCATTTTTAGGGATAAAAAACAATAAATTGATCATAACTGGATAAATGTATTCAGGCCTTGCCATAGCAACAATGGTAAATTTATATCTATTTTCAAAATTTCTGATATGAAAAACCTATGAAATACTATGTTGTTTTTAATACAGGGAAGTAAAACTGGTGGAAAGTATTCAATCTCCACCATCAGCATAATGGCAGGAGGCATCCTAAAGCTCAGTGATGACATACAGTATCACTTAGACACAGACAACTTTTATGTAGCTCCTTCTGGTCTTGTTGAAGCTGGTAATTTGCTCTTAGAGACTCACACAGTCACCATTGAAGAGGGAGGTGTCATAGATCTAAGCGAAAGAGGCAACATGAAGTCTGGGCCAGGTAAGAAGCACACTTTAATTTCAATTTAACAAGTCGATTTATTGTCAGTGTCAGTGTAATATAAAATTATTATGACAGAGATGTTTTTAGCTCACCTGTCACATAGTGACAAGATGAGCTTTTGTGATCACCCTTCGTCCGTTGTCTGTGCGTGTGTACATGCGTCCGTCAACAATTTCTTGTCTGCACGATAGTGGTTTCATTCATGATTTTATTTTAACCAAACTTGCACGCAACTTGTATCACCATAAGATCTCGGTTCCTTTCTTGAACTGGCCAGATCCCATTGTGGATTACAGAGTTATGGCCCCTGAAAGGGCCAGAATTAGCTATTTTGACCTTGTCTGCACAATAGCAGCTTCATTTATAATTTGAATTTAATCAAACTTGCACAAAACGTGTGTCACCATAAGATCTTTGTTCCTTTCTTGAACTGGCCAGATCTCTTTATGGGTTCAATAGTTATGGCCCCTGAAAGGGCCAAAATTAGCTATTTTGACCTTGTCTGCACAATAGCAGCTTCATTTATAATTTTATTTTAACCAAACTTGCACACAACTTGTATCACCGTAAGATCTTGGTTCCTTTCTTGAACTGGCCGGATTCCTTTATGGGTTCCAGAGTTATGGCCCCTGAAATGGCCAGAATTAGCTATTTTGACCGTGTCTGCACAATAGCAGCTTCATTTATGATTTGAATTTAATCAAACTTGCACAAAACTTGTGTCACCATAAGATCTTGGTTCCTTTCTTGAACTGGCCAGATTTCATTATGGGTTCCAGAGTTATGGCCCCTGAAAGGGCCAAAATTAGCTATTTTGACCTTGTCTGCATAATAGCAGCTTTATTTATGATTTGATTTTAACCAAACTTGCACACAACTTGTATCACCACAAGATCTTGGTTCCTTTCTTGAACTGGCCAGATTCCATCATGGGTTCCAGAGTTATAGCCCCTTTAATGTCCAAAATTGGCTATTTTGGCTTTTGCAGCCATATAGAGACTTCATTTATGGTTTGATTTGATACAAACTTCCAAAATATCTTCAACAACAATAAATCTTGGATTCCATGACGAACCTGTCAGATTCAATCGCAGGTTCCAGAGTTATTTTCTATCTTATTACCTCCCCTGATTGTAATCGAAATGGATTTATATCAGTAAGTACTTATAGGACTTATTTGAAATTTCATTATTGTCATTAGATGGACTGAGACAATCAGGGTAGATAACTATGGATTGATTTTATGTCAAATTACCTCTCTTTATTTCAAATTAAAATGGGTATATCTCCGTAACTAATGAAGATACTGATCTGAAATTTCATTCATGTCAACAGATGGACTTGGACAATCAGTGAAATTACAAATTGACTGAATTTATGACAGATTACCTCCTTTATTATTTATCTAAATGAATACACCTTAGCAGCTTCTAATGAGATTGGTTTGAAACGATCATATCATTTTGAGCAATAGTACTCAGGTGAGCGACACAGGGCCATCATGGCCCTCTTGTCTAATGAATGTGAGTTAGAAATAATTCCAGTGAAAATGGCTTCGTGATGACACAGATTTTTTGTTAGAATGCAAACTACAATTATTTTCAATGAAAAAAGAGTTTATGTTTATAGATAGATTTTTTTGCCAGTGAAAGCGGAGTGTATTTAATGTGAGTGAGAATTGAACCTAAAGGTTACATGCTTCCAGTGCTTCTCTGATCACCTAAAGGTTACTTGTTTCCAGTGCTTCTCTGATCACCTAAAGGTTACTCGCTTCCAGTGCTTCTCTGATCATCTAAAGGTTACATGCATCCAGTGCTTCTTTGATCACCTAAAGGTTACATGCATCCAGTGCTTCTCTGATCACCTAAAGGTTACATGCATCCAGTGCTTCTTTGATCACCTAAAGGTTACATGCTTCCAGTTAACCTAAAGGTACATGCTTCCAGTGCTTCTCTGATCACCTAAAGGTTACATGCTTCCAGTGCTTCTTTGATCACCTAAAGGTTACATGCTTCCAGTGCTTCTCTGATCACCTAAAGGTTACATGCATCCAGTGCTTTTCTGATCACCTAAAGCTTACTTACTTCCAGTGCTTCTCTGATCACCTAAAGGTTACTTGCATCCAGTGCTTCTCTGATCACCTAAAGGTTACTTGCTTCCAGTGCTTCTCTGATCACCTAAAGGTTACTTGCTTCCAGTGCTTCTCTGATCACCTAAAGGTTATATGCTTCCAGTGCTTCTCTGATCACCTAAAGGTTATATGCTTCCAGTGCTTCTCTGGTCACTTAAAGGTTACTTGCATCCAGTGCTTCTCTGATCACCTAAAGGTTATATGCTTCCGGTGCTTCTCTGATCACCTAAAGGTTACTTGCTTCCAGTGCTTCTCTAATCACCTAAAGGTTGTATGCTCCCAGTGCTTCTCTTTTCACCTAAAGGTTACATGGTTCCAGTGCTTTTCTGATCACCTACAGGTTATATGCTTCCAGTGCTTCTCTTTTCACCTAAAGGTTACATGGTTCCAGTGCTTCTCTGATCACCTAAAGGTTATATGCTTCCAGTGCTTCTCTTTTCACCTAAAGGTTACATGGTTCCAGTGCTTCTCTGATCACCTAAAGGTTACATGCATCCAGTGCTTCTCTGATCACCTAAAGGTTACATGGTTCCAGTGCTTCTCTGATCACCTAAAGGTCACATGCATCCAGTGCTTCTCTGATCACCTAAAGGTTACATGCATCCAGTGCTTCTCTGATCACCTAAAGGTTACATGCATCCAGTGCTTCTCTGATCACCTAAAGGGTACATGCATCCAGTGCTTCTCTGATCACCTAAAGGTTATATGCTTCCAGTGCTTCTCTGATCACCTAAAGGTTATATGTTTCCAGTGCTTCTCTTTTCACCTAAAGGTTACATGGTTTCATTGCTTCTCTGATCACCTAAAGGTTATATGCTTCCAGTGCTTCTCTGATCACCTAAAGGTTACATTGTTTCAGTGCTTCTCTGATCACCTAAAGGTTACATGGTTCCAGTGCTTCTCTGATCACCTAAAGGTTATATGTTTCCAGTGCTTCTCTGATCACCTAAAGGTTACATTGTTTCAGTGCTTCTCTGATCACCTAAAGGTTACATGCTTCCAGCTAACCTAAAGGTTACACTGTTTCAGTGCTTCTCTGATCACCTAAAGGTTACATGGTTTCAGTGCTTCTCTGATCACCTAATGGTTATATGCTTCCAGTGCTTCTCTTTTCACCTAAAGGTTATATGCTTCCAGTGCTTCTCTGATCACCTAAAGGTTATATGTTTCCAGTGCTTCTCTTTTCACCTAAAGGTTACATGATTTCATTGCTTCTCTGATCACCTAAAGGTTATATGCTTCCAGTGCTTCTCTGATCACCTAAAGGTTACATTGTTTCAGTGCTTCTCTGATCACCTAAAGGTTACATGGTTTCAGTGCTTCTCTGATCACCTAATGGTTATATGCTTCCAGTGCTTCTCTGGTCACCTAAAGGTTACATGCTTCCAGTGCTTCTCTGGTCACCTAAAGGTTACATGGTTCCAGTGCTTCTCTGATCACCTAAAGGTTATATGCTTCCAGTGCTTCTCTGTCACCTAAAGGCTATATGCTTCCAGTGCTTCTCTGGTCACCTTAAGGTTACATGGTTCCAGTGCTTCTCTGATCACCTAAAGGTTATATGCTTCCAGTGCTTCTCTGTCACCTAAAGGCTATATGCTTCCAGTGCTTCTCTGATCACCTTAAGGTTACATGCTTCCAGTGCTTCTTTGGTCACCAAAGGTTACATGCTTCCAGTGCTTCTCTATCACCTAAATGCTATATGCTTCCAGTGCTTCTCTGATCACCTAAAGGTTACATGCTTCCAGTACTTCTCTGATCACCTAAAGGTTATATGCTTCCAGTGCTTCTCTGATCACCTAAAGGCTAGATGCTTCCAGTGCTTCTCTGATCACCTAAAGGTTACATGCTTCCAGTGCTTCTCTGATCACCTAAAGGTTATATGCTTCCAGTGCTTCTCTGGTCACCTAAAGGTTATATGCTTCCAGTGCTTCTCTGGTCACCTAAAGGTTATATGCTTCCAGTGCTTCTCTGGTCACCTAAAGGTTACATGGTTTCGGTGCTTTTCTGATCACCTAAAGGTTACATGCTTCCAGTGCTTCTCTGGTCACCTAAAGGTTACATGGTTTCAGTGCTTCTCTGATCACCTAAAGGCTACATGCTTCCAGTGCTTCTCTGATCACCTAAAGGTTACATGCTTCCAGTGCTTCTCTGATCACCTAAAGGTTACATGGTTTCAGTGCTTCTCTGGTAAACCTAAAGGTTATATGCTTCCAGTACTTTTCTGATCACCTAAAGTTTACTTGCTTCCAGTGCTTCTTTGATCACTTTAAGCCTACTTGCTATAAGTACTTCTCTTAGCAGCTGAAATTTACTTGCTGTCTGTTACTTGCTGTCGGAAATGTTTCTTTTGAGCAGTTAACGGCTACTTGCCTTCAGACCAGTCATGGTTGATTTGCCTTCATGTGTAAGTGTTTCTCTTGATCAACTATAGGTTACTTGCCTAACTACGGTGCTGGTCATAGTGGAGAAGGTGGGGGCTACTATAACAGTTCCTATGACATATATGAGCGTGGAGCAGCCTATGATGACTTTAAGGAACCAGTGTTAGCTGGGTCTGGAGGAGATACAGCAGCAGGTGGAGGTGTGATCAAAATACAGGCTTCTGATACTGTTGACATACAGGGAGAGATCAATGCTGAGTAAGATCTTTTATCATAAGTAAAATTTTGTTTGGAGTATTTTATCATGCCCTGAAAAGTGTGCTTCTGTACGGATTCAGCCGATGAAAGATTTAGAGAAGCTATTTAAAGAACTAAAATGATGCCTGTACTGTTTAGATAAGTGCATGCTTAAATGTTTGTGCAAGTTCATTCATCTGATGTTTCTTCCGTTATATTTTTGTGCCCCCCCCTTCCCCCCCCCCCCATTAGTGGTGGGGGCATATAGATTTGGTCTTGTCCATGCGTCTGTTCGTCCGTCCGAAGTTCAAAAAGTATTTGATATAAATTGATGAAACCTTGCATGAGTCTTTATCATGATATAAACTTGTGCACCTCCTATTTTTCGTCTGGCTCCGCTCACTATTTTTAGAGTTTTGGCCCCTGAAATAGTCAAAAATGCACATTTTCACCTTGTGACACGCCTAGCTCAAAAAGTATTTGATATAGATTCATGAAACCTTGCTTGAGTCTTAATCATGATATGGACTTGCGCACCTCCTATTTTTAGCTCGACTATTCATAGAATAGTGAGCTATTGCACTCGCCCATGCGTCGGCGTCGGCGTCTGCGTCCGCGTCCGCGTCCCGATTTTGGTTAAGGTTTTGTATGTAAGCTGGTGTCTCAGTAACCACTTGTGGGAATGGATTGAAACTTCACACACTTATTCACTGTGACAAACTGACTTACATTGCACAGGTTCCATAACTCTATTTTGCTTTTTTACAAAATTATGCCCCTTTTTCGACTTAGAAATTTTTGGTTAAGGTTTTGTATGTAAGCTGGTATCTCAGTACTTACTAATGGGAATGGATTGAAACTTCACATACTTGTTCACTATCATGATCTGACATGCACTAAGCAAGTCCATAACTCTACTCTCTTTTTTTTCAAAATTATGCCCCTTTTTCGACTTAGCAGTTTTTGGTTAAATTTTTGTATGTAATCTGATATCTCAGTATCCACTAATTGGAATGGATTGAAACTTCACACACTTGTTCACTGTCATGATCTAACATGCACTGTGAAGGTCCCATAACTCTACTTGGCATTTTTACAAAATTATGCCCCTTTGACTTAGCAGTTTTTTGTTAAGTTTTTGTATGTAAGCTGGTATCTCAGTATCCACAAATTGGAAAGGATTGAAACTTCACACACTTGTTCACTGTCATGATATGACATGCAGTACAGAGGTTCAATACCTCTACTTTGCATTTTACAAAGTTATGCCCCTTTTTCAACTTTTGTATTCATTCAATTGACAAGGCTGTTGAATAGTCGAGCGTTGCTGTCCTCCGACAGCTCTTGTTTTATCTGGGTCCGCCCCCTATATCCAGAGTTATGGCCCCTGAAATAGTCAAAAATGCACATTTTCACCTTGTGATGCGCCTAACTCAAGTATTACATATAAATTGATTAAACCTTGCATCAGTCTTTATCATGATATGAACTTGCGCACCTATTTTTTTATCTGCCTCCGCCCCCTGTTTTCATCTTGTGACGCACCTAGCTGAAAAAGTATATGATATAAATGGATAAAAACTTACACCAGTCTTTATGATGATATTAACTTGCACACTTCTTATTTATTTGCTGGCTCCTCCCCCTATTTTTAAAGTTATGGCCCCTGAAATAGTAAAAAAAATGCACATTTTCACCTAATTATGTGCCTAACTCAAAAAGTATTTAATGTAAATGCATGAAACCTTGCTTGAGTCTTTTTCATAATGTGACCTTGCACACTTTGCATTCTTCTTGAGAATCTTGGCGTTTATTACAGAGTTATGGCCCTTGAAATAGCCAAAATAGTGGATTTTTTGTTTGTGATGCTCATAGCTCAAAAATATATATGGTATAGAATAAATTATAATGAATCCTTTTTATATTTTTTTTTGAGGCTATACCCCATTAACACTGCAAACATTTGAATCATTTCCCCTTATTTGTGACAAATGTACCAGTGGGGGGCACACCCTGTGTCCTACAGACACATTCAAGTTGTTAGTTCTGAATGTACGATTTAAAAAATGAATAAATGCCATAAAAGTAAAAATGATTTCTGATTTTTCCTTTTGCTCTGAAACCTGTATTTATTTTCTGAATTAAAGTGGTGGTAGTGCTACCTCTATTGATGCAGATGGAAATTCTGGTAATTATGGTGGTGCTTCTGGTGGCAGTATTTGGATAACAGCAAGTAACAATGCCAGGATTGGAGGTGAGTTTGTTCCTAGCTCAGAATGTTACAGAATTAGGTAGCAGATGTTGCTAAACCTTTGTAAATTTTCCATCATGTCTTAATTTTGCAGAATGTCTGAGGTAAATGTGACCTTTGTTTGAAAATTTAACAAAGTTATTTTCAGTAAAGGTTATCACATTGAGGACTAAACAGGTGTGACTATTTTTAGCTCGACTATTCGAAGAATAAGTAGAGCTATCCTACTCACCACGGCGTCGGCGTCGGCGTCACACCTTGGGTTAAGTTTTTCGTACCAGTCCACATTTTGACAAAGTCTTTTGAGATAAAGCTTTGAAACTTTCAACACTTGTTTACCATCATCATGGCCAGTTATAGGCAAGAGCATATAACTCCATCAAGGATTTTGGCTGAATTATGGCCCCTTTTGACTTAGAAATCATGGTTAAGTTTTTCGTACCAGTTCATATTTTGACAAAGTCTTTAAAGATAAAGCTTTGAAACTTTCAACACTTGTTTACCATCACCATGTCCAGTTATAGGCAAGAGCACATAACTCCATCAAGGATTTTGGCTGAATTATGGCCCTTTTTGACTTAGAAATCTGGGTTAATATTTCGTACCAGTCCACATCTTGACAAAGTCTTTTGAGATAAAGCTTTGAAACTTTCAACACTTGTTTACCATCACCATGTCCAGTTATAGGCAAGAGCATATAACTCCATCAAGGATTTTGACTGAATTATGGCCCCTTTTGACTTAGAAATCATGGTTAAGTTTTTCGTACCAGTTCATGTTTTGACAAAGTCTTTTGAGATAAAGCTTTGAAACTTTCAACACTTGGTTACCATCACCATGTCCAGTTATAGGCAAGAGTACATAACTCCATCAAGGATTTTGGCTGAATTATGGCCCTTTTTGACTTAGAAATCTTTGTTAAGTTTTTCGTACCAGTTCATATTTTTTGTAAAGTGTTTGACATATGGCTTTGAAACTTTTATCACTTGTTTAGTATAATAGTCTCTATCTGTAGGAAAGAGAACATAACTCTGTCATCTATTTTGGCTGAATTATGGCCCATTTTGGACTTTGAAATTGGTTCTGTTTCCATACAAGTCCATGTTTTGTCAAAACTATTTGACATATGGCTTTTAAACTTTGAACACTTGTTTATCATTATGATTTCCATCTGTAGGCAAGAGTACATAACTATTTTGACTGAATTATGGCCCTTTTTGGACTTTGAAATTGGCTCATATATTGCCATTTAGTGCAAGACTTATCGAAATCAAAGTAATACAGGAACATTGTTTGTCTAATCTATTTATTTCTTTTGTCTGAATATCCGTGGAAATATTTTGACACCATTCTTCAATCAATTCTTCGAATAGTCGAGCGCGCTGTCATCAGACAGCTCTTGTTTTGTCTACTTGCTTGACTTTTTCCAACAACTTACCCTCTCTTGTTTTACTTCTTTCCATGCCTTTGAAAATAACTTAAAGGATAAACTGTGAAGATTGATATTTGAATTTATTGAAAAAATAAACACCAAGCAGGATTAGTCTGAGGAAATTTTAGTTAGGTTTTCATAATTGATCACTAGAAAGACTTGTTTTGTTGTAAGCTTATTTGTTGTTAAGGCCATTGTGGGGTTGGAACCTTGATATCTTTGTTAGACTTACTACCCACAATATCCTTACTCTGTAGCAAAATTTGAACTATTTTAGGCTTACTTCATACCAATGGTGGTTCAGCTACTAGCTCCGGAGGTGGGGGAGGTGGTTTTATAGCTATCTACTATAGTAATGGCTATGTTGATGACCGCTACATCACATCATACGGAGGTTCCACACTGAATGGTGAAACAGGTGCTGCTGGAGTTATATATCTTGAAGAAAATGGAAACACAAAGGTATCAATAACTCAAATGTGCTACATGATTAAGTTGTTTTTAACCCTTCTGTGCTTTTGTGGAAGATGTTTCTCTAAATTTTCCATGATGTAATAATTTTTTGAGTGAGCTTTAATTCTGAAAAAAAAAACCAACCTTTATTGAAGTTAGCTCATTTCCTTGTAATGGCGGCAAATTTTTAATGTCAGCAACTTTAATATACGCTATTGGAGCTGGAATTACCGCGGCTGCTGGCACCAGACTTGCCCTCCAATGGATCCTCGTTAAAGGATTTAAAGTGTACTCATTCCAATTACGGGGCCTCGAAAGAGTCCCGTATTGTTATTTTTCGTCACTACCTCCCCGTGTCGGGAGTGGGTAATTTGCGCGCCTGCTGCCTTCCTTGGATGTGGTAGCCGTATCTCATGCTCCCTCTCCGGAATCGAACCCTGATTCCCCGTTACCCGTTATCACCATGACCATTATCTTGTATGACCTACAAGAGCTGTACAAGGGTTTTACCAGTATTTCAAGTTGTATGTCTAGGACTTTGTTTATAGAACTATTGCGTTATGTTTGGTTCAGATAGTTCAGTATTCTTTTTGTGCCCATGAGTGGTGGGGTCATATAGATTTGGTCTTGTCCGTGCGTCTGTGCATCCGTCCGAAGTTCGTGACGTGCCTAACTAAAAAGTATTTGATATAAATTGATGAAACCTTGCATGTGTCTTAATCATTATATGAACTTGCGCACCTTCTATTTTTTGTCTGGCTCCGCCCTCTATTTATAGAGTTGTGGCCCCTGAAATAGTAAAAAAATGCACATTTTCACCTTGTGACACGCCTAGCTCAAAAAGTATTTGATGTAGATTCATGAAACCTTGTATGAGTCTTTATCATGATATGAACTTGCACACCTCCCATTTTTTATCTGGCTCCGCCGCCTATTTTCAGGGTTATGGCCCCTGAAATAGTCAAAAATGCACATTTTCACTATGTGAGGTGCCTAGCTCAGAAAGTATTTAAGAAGAATTGATTAAACCTTGCATGAGTCTTTATCATGATATGAACTTGCGCACCTCCCATTTTTCATGTGTGTCCGCACCCTATTTTTAGACTTATTGCCCCGGAAATAGTCAAAAATGCTCATTTTCACCTTGTGACGCGTCTTACTCAAAAAGTTTTTCATATAAATGGATGAAACCTTGCATGAGTCTTTATCAGGATATGAACTTGCGCACCTTCTATTATTTGTTTGTCTCCGCCGCCTATTTCCAGAGTTATTGCCCCTGAAATAGTTCAAAATGCACATTTTCACCTTGTGATGCATCTAGCTCAAAAAGTATATGGTATAAATGGATGAAAACTTGCATGAGTCTTAAACATGATATAAATTTGCGCACCTCTTAGTTTTTGGCAGGCTCCACCCCCTGTTATTATGCCCCCACTTTGTGGGGGGCATATAGATTTGCCCTTGTCTGTCCTTCCGTCCGTCCGAGAATGTTGTGTCACGCGCCTAGCTCCAAAAGTATTTGACGTAGAGTCACAAAACTTTACAGGAATGTTGGTCAGCATGTGTAGTTGTGCACCTGGGGTTTCACGTCCGGATTCATTCAGTCATGTAGGAGTTATGGCCCCTGACTTTGTATAAATTGGTCATTTTAGTGTTGTGTCGCGCCTAGCTCCAAAAGTATTTGACATAGAGTCACTAAAACTTTACAGGAGTGTTGGTCAGCATGTGTGGTTGTGCACCTGGGGTTTTGCATCCGGATTCATCCAGTCATGTAGGAGTTATGGCCCCTGACTTAGTAAAAATCTGATCATTTTAATATTGTGGTCGCAGGTAGTTCCATAAGTATTTGACCTAGAGTCACCAAAGCACCAAAGTTTACAGGAATGTTGGTCAGCATGTGCAGTTGTTGCACCTGGGGTTTTGCGTCCAGATTCATTCAATCCTGTAGGAGTTATGGCCCCTGACTTAGTTAAAAATTGGTCATTTTAATGTTGTGTCGTGCGTAGCTCCAAAAGTATTTGACCTAGAGTCACCAAAGTTTACAAAAATGTTGGTAAGCATGTGCAGTTGTGCACCTGGGGTTTCGCATCTGGATTCATTCAGTCCTGTAGGAGTTATTGCCCCTGACTTAGTTAAAAGCTGGTCATTTTACTGTTGTGTTGCACGTAGCATTGGAGTTACCGAAGTTTACAGGAATGTTGGTCAGCATGTGCAGTTGTGCACCTGGGGTTTCACGTCTGGATTTATTCAGTATTGTAAGAGTTATGGCCCCTGACCTAGGAAAAAATTGTCATTTTAATGTCATGTAGTGGGGGCATCTGTGTCCAATGGACACATTTCTAGTTAAAGTTATGGCCCCTGAAATAGTCAAAAATGCACATTTTCACCAAATTATGTGCCTAGCTCAAAAAATATTTGATGTAAATTCATGAAACCTTGCTTGAGTCTTTATCATGATGTGACCTTGCACTCTTGGCATTCTTCATGAGAATTTTATTGCTTATTACAGAATTATGGCCCTTGAAATAGCCAAAATAGTGGATTTTTTGTTTGTGATGCTCATAGCTCAAAAAATATATGGCCTAGAATACAGAATCCTTTTCATAAAATGTTAGTTTAGGCTCTATTACCCTATTAAGACTGTAAACATTTGAATTATTGCCCCTTATTTGTGACAAATGTACCAGTGGGGGGCACACCCTGTGTCCTACAGACACATTCTAGTTAAAAAGTATTTTGTGTTATACTTTATGTAAATTAATTGAAATTAAGTCAAATTCTGTAAAAAGGATATGCCATTTATTTTTTTGTAGTCCCCTTCTGGTTGAAAACCAGTTTCGGGGACTATAGGAATGCTTTTCTGCCTGTCATTCCGTCCGGCCGCAATTTTGTCTCCGGTCTGTAACTCTTTCATTCATGAAGAGATTTTAATATTACTTTGCACAAATGTTTCCCATGATGAGATGACATGTCATGAGCAAAACCAGGACTTCTGGCTTAACGGTCAAGGTCACAATTGGAGGTCAAAGGTCAGTAGGGTTTTTCCTGTCTGGTCCGTAACTCTGCCATTTAATATTCGTTGTCACAAATGTACCTCATAATAAGGCAATATGTCATGCTTAACTTTCAGTCCCCTAGCTCAAAGGTCAAGGTCACACTTGGCAGTCAAATGTATACATTGCATGAACAGGGTCTGTTTCCTGTCCGATCAATAACTCTGTCATTCATTAGGGGATTTTAATATTACTTAGCTCAAATATTTCCCATGGTAAGACTGTGTGTCATGTTCAAAACCCATAGCTCAAAGGTCAAGGTCACAATTGGGGTGGGGGAGGGGTCAAAGTCAACAGGGCTTTTTTCCTTGTCTAGTCTGTAATTCAACAATCCTTCAAGGAATTTTAATATTACTTGGCATAAATGTTCACCATCATTAGACGGAGTGTCATGGGCAAGAACCAGATACCTAGGTCTATGGTCAAGGTCATGCTTAGAGGCCAAAGGTCAAATAAAGGAATGGCCTTGTCCGGAGTATTTCTTCTTCATGCATGGAGCGATTTTGATGAAACTTGCCATAAGACAGATTGCCTTGTGCAAGAACTAGGTCCCTAGGTCTAAAGTCAATGTCACACTTGGAGGCCAAAGGTCAGATTCAAGAATGACTTTTTCCAAAGCATTTTTTCTTCATGCACGGAGGGATTTGATGTACCTTGGCACAAATGTTCACCACTATGAGGCACACTTGTTTTTGAAATAACTTCCCTTTGTTTTTACTATAAATAGCTTATATTGTAACTTTTTATTACTGGCCGTAGGGAAAAATTGAGACCATTTTTCTATGGTAAAACATGCATGATACATCCAATTTGTAGGTGTATTTTGACCTATCTCTACCTGGCATAGAGTTTTGTATGGACTAATCTTACATAGATTTTTTTTTATGATTAACTTCCTTTTGTTGTTACTATAAATAACAATAGAGAAAATTAGATGCCTTCCAGTAGGGGACTTTGTATTGCATGGCAATATTTCATTCAATGTTGTCTATAAAAAATCAGTAAACATTCAAAGAGCAAGTAAAATTAGCTTTTGAGTGCAAACGTCTGATGGAGATGGGGATTTTATGATTTGACGTTTAAAGGGCATGTATCTGCTAAATAGAATTTGTTTCTGTTAATTGCTACCATAATTTCTTATTGAAGGCACTGATCAAGACAGATGAAGCCTCAGATTGCCTGTCCACCATGTCTGTTAACCCTGACTTAGCAAGTATTGAACTGCACACAATAGAAGTCATGGGACGGGCGAAAGTAGGCTTCCTGAAACGAGAGACTACACCAGCTTTGAATGCTCATGTTGCAACAATCAAAGGAAATGATCAATCACTGATAAGAATTGATCAAAATGTAGATTTGTTTTGGGGAACTAGATTAGGCCAAGTAGATGAATTGAGAATCAATACAAATATTCTTGTAAATGAAAATGGAAAAATTGATCTTCCAAAGACAGTGATCATTGACAAAGGTTGGTCCCTAGATGTTTGTGGAACAATATCTTCCAATACAGATGAGATGACAGTGAGGGAAGGTGGTGCATTGAGGATGTCTCATCCTGCCTCAGATCTACAAATTCATACTCTTGTCATTGACTACAATGGAAAACTGGAAGGCTCAAGTTATTGCGACACAACCACTAACAAGGTCACACTGCAGCTCACTTACTTCAACAAAACAAGTGATTTCAGCCTAGATACAAGTAAGTTTTCTTTGAGTGCATCAAAAGAAGGAACAGTTTCACCAACAGGAACAACAAATGCCGTAGACTCTGAATGCCCTAGCAGCGGATCTTTCACACTCAAGAGAAATCAGTATTGTACATTATCGACAGGCACACACACATATTCTACTATCACAATCAATGCTGGAGCTGAGCTAAGATTAGACGGAAGTAAAACAGGTTCAGGAACAACAACCATCAAAGCTGCAAATATTTATTTGAATTTTGGTGGTTTAATCACTGGTATTGGTAAAGGGTTCAAGACTGGAGGGAGTGGGGCAGCTTCCTCAGGACAGGGTGCTACCCATGGTGGTAGAGGTGTAGGTAACACAAAATCTTTATATGGCTCAATTACAGCACCTGTGACTTACGGCAGCAATGGACCAAGTGCTACTGACTCCTCAGGCAGAGGTGGAGGACAAATTAAGTTACAAGTAACAAATACAATAAACATTGATGGCACTATTGACATGAGTGCTGATTCAGGAACTGGAGGAAGTGGTGGTTCTATATACATCACAGCAAAGAAAATAGAAGGAGATGGTTACATGTTAGCTGAAGGCAGTTCAGGAGGTGGAGGAGGAAGGATAGCTGCTGATGCTTCCAACACATACTCCTATACTGGAACTCTTTCTGCTGTTGGTGGAGAAGATAGTTCTGGAAACAAAGGATCTGCTGGTAATATTTCTCTAAATGTTTCTTTGTTCTTTATTGATACCATCAGTCATTTTGACAGTGATATTATCCTTATTTTGAGAGCTTCAAAATTTTAAGAGTATGTGTTATGTTAAGTTAGTGAAACTCCTGCTGTAGTGTTATAGAAGAAATAACTGTAGTATATGGCACCTGCTTGTAAAAATTGAAAATGGTTGCGTTATAATTATTGGACCAAATGCGACAAGCTGACATCAATTCCATTATAAATCTATCCTATAAAGAACAGTATCTTTATTAAAGAATATGTCTGACAGCTTTAAAATTAGTTCAGACAATATAATACGCTGACATTTCTCTTTAGTTTCAGTATACTATTGACCATTACTCCTGTGATTTTTAAGTTACTGCTTTTATGTTAACTTTAAACTTGCAATGCTCATAAAACTTTACTTTGTTGTTGTGTTAGATTGTTCTACATTTTTGCTTTAACAATTCTTCCTTCTATTTTCAATGTTAGGTACTATCTACCTGGAGTATCCTGGAGTTGAGAAGGTGATTATAAGTGGTAACGGTACAGAAACAACACCAATAATCACAGACTAAACAGTCCTAAAGGCATTTATGAGAAAGTAGTGTTTACCATTGGAAACTCTAGATAATCCCAGATTCTGTATGCAGCCTAAAAGTCCTTGGAGGAAATACCCTTACAGCTACAACTATGGGTAATTTTTGTTAAGTCTTGTAATTGAAGTACTAACTTACATTTTAATGCACCCCTTCGAAGAAGGTAGGGTATATTGTTTTGCAGATGTTAGTCGGACCTTCCATGAATATTTAACATGCAAAGTTGTACCGTTCCCCTACCTCGCTCCTCCACCCCTCCCTCCATTTTTTTTATTTATTATTTTTATTGATTTTTGCAAATTATTAATTTTCCATGCGTCATGCTGAATCAATTGCCTGTTAAGTTTATGTACAGCTTTCTCACAAAAGCTATTCTGCTCTAAACACTTGTTCACCATCCACTCAACGCTGACCCCTGTATAGCAAAAACAAACTCCTTGATTTCTTTTAAGATTATGCTTTTGTACTTAAATGAAGATATAAATTTCTTGTTAGTTTAATGTTTACACTTTTTGCAAACGTCATCTATTCATTTGAACTGGATATCTTGCACATATATACTGACGTACACAAAACATAACCCTCTTGCTTGAAGATAGTGCCTTATGACTTTGAAATATCATTGTTCTTGGTTCCAAGTTATGTATTTAACAGTCTTTTAATCCTAACTCAAAGTAATGTGCTTTAAAATAGTGAAAGTCACTAACTTATATTTTTATTGCACCTTTTGGATAGAAGAATATTGTTTCAATGTTTGACTTCATGAATATTTAAGTGCAACTTTGTACAGTACCCAAAGCTTGCTTCAACACCTGCCACCAGTTTTTTATATTATAATTTCAAGAATTTTTAATTTTCCACTTTTGAAAATAAATTTATGTGAAATATGGTAGCTACAGTTTCCTATCACAAAAAACCAGATGAGCGTCAGCCCCCCAAGGCGTGCTCTGTATTTCCTCAGTATGACATCATATGTGAAGTTGTACCCTCCCCCTTCCCCCCCCCCCCCCCCCCCCAAAAAAAAAAAAGCATTGATTTTCTTTTAAATTTTAAATGAAATTATTTGCTTCTTAGTAACATCTTTTAACTTTTTGCCAGATATATTTTTTTGCCATTCCTCACCACAAACCCTCTTGGCGGAGGATACCAATTCATCGAATTTGCTTGTTCTTGGTTCCAAAGGATCTTTTAACAGATTTAATTACTGATTATGTGTCTTTAAAAATAGTGATAAAAATCATGTAAAAGCATTTGAGTCATACATTGTGACATTGTAGGTGATGAACACAGAGGTTTCACCTGTCAAGTTGAAGTTGAAGAGGAAGGAGCATTGACAGTTTCCTCAGGAGGTCTGCTTATATCTGGAGATTCTCCACTGCTTAATCTACATGGAACTTTGACCACTAGTAGCTTGTCACTGGACAACCATGGAACACTAAACATTGCCTCCAGTGGAAAAATTGTAACATCATCATTGAAATTGCAAGCCTGGTCCGAAACCACAGTAGCACTTACAGCAATGGTTGGAAATGATGGAGAAAAATTTGCTGTATCCAAATTTGAAGTTGGTTATGAAGCAAATGTAACCTTTGCTCACAGTGAATTGAATATAGAAACTTCAACATTCAAAATGAACTCTTTGTCAAACTTGAAACTCGAAGGGAATAAGAAAAAAGTGAGTATTTCCACATCAGACTTTGTTCTACAAGATGGGGCTGAAATTAATGTAAGTGAGGGAGGGGATCTAGACACAGGAACAGGTTCTTCCACTGGCACCGAAGGCGCAAGTTATGGTGGAGATGGAGGGGAGAGCCAAGCAACTAAGACATATGGGTCTTCATCATACCCAGTTGATTATGGCAGTGGAACTACTGATGTTAGAGGTGGAGGAATTATCCATTTAGTGAGTACAGATTCTGCAGAAGTAGATGGTTCACTTCTTGCTGATGGACAAGACTCTATCAGTACTGACGCTGCCAGTGGTGGCAGTATCTATATCACTGCAAGCACTCTTCAAGGTCATGGCAAACTTTCTGTTAATGGAGGATCAAGTTCATCAGGGAGTGGGGGAGGTGGAGGAAGAATTGCTCTCATTGCTGATTCTCAGTCTGATTTTCTTGGAGTTGCAACAGCGTATGGTGGAAATGGTTCATCTGAAAATGCAGCTGCAGGAACTGTTTATCAAGAATATGCTCAATCAGGGGGAGCAATGATAAAGAAAGTTACAATTGATAACAACGGTCAAATCTCTGCAGCTGCTTCATATATATCTGCTGTAACAGAACTTACTGAACTTGAAATTAATGGATATGGCCAGGCAAGATTCTCAGGAACTTCAACACCATTTTCAGTTGAAACAATCACTGGTGATTATACAGGAACATTCACAGTTTTAGAGAACCAGATTGTTGATATGGCTACATCCTATGGAACACTAACTCCCTATGCACTAATGTGCAAAGTAACTATTGAAAAAGATGGAAAAATGACAAGTCCAGCAAAGATCCTTTTGAGAGATGATGACATAACAGGGGAAGACTGGTATAATTTAGAAGTGTATGGAACAATAATTGGGGTAAGAGAAATGACAGTGTCATCTGGAGGTCAGGTACTGATACACTCAGAGAGCAGATCCGGTTTTTCCTCAGACAGTCTTCAACCTGTGGGTACCATGTCTCTGAACAGTATTGATGTCACTACTGATGGCTTATTGGAGATTAGTTTAGATAGCATGGAAGTGTACACACTAGATATGATTGAAAAATTGACTGTAAAATATGGTGGTACCATTACTTCAAGAGATCTTGTTATAAATACCCCTGCTCTAGAGGTTGCTTTTAATGGAAATCTTAATGTAAATGGTGGAAACATGAATGTTGGGGAAACTCCTGGGAATTCGGGTACCACTGGTGCTGGAGGAAGTCATGGTGGGGCAGGTGGAGCATCAGCTGATGGTATTGAGTCATCTGCAAACTATACTGGAGCTTATGATAATACCAATTTAGGATCAGCTGGTGGCAGTGGGAGTGAAGAACCAGGAGCAAATGGTGGTGGACATCTAACTGTATTTGCTACAACATTGACAGTGCATGGAACAATTAGTGCTGATGGTGATGATGCAGTCAATGATGGTGGAGGAGGAAGTGCAGGAGGAATTGAGTTGTTTGTTACAGACATGGACGGGTCTGGTACATTCTCTTTGAAAGGAGGAAGTTCTGTTAATGGAGGTGGTGGTGGTGGTGGAAGAACAACTATCCAATGTACTGGAAATTTTCACTTTCTTGGAGAGTATAAACTCTGTGGTGGATCATCAACAAATGGCCAGGCAGGAGGCTCTGGGACATCCTACGTGCAATTTCAGCAAACAGGAGTACCAGGATCCGTTTACTATCTGTTCTTTGATAATTCATGTGGGGTAGGAGAAACTGAGGGAATTACCTTTGTTGATATGCCGTCCTATGACTTAATTGAGCTTGACAATGTAAACATTGGTGATAATACAAAAGTATGGATAAGCACACCAAACCTTCATGTAAAAGCAAAGACCCTGACATGTGGTACAGCCAGCATGATTGTTGTAGATGATGATGTTATTTTAAGTGCAGATGTAGAACTGACATACAGTGCCATCACTTGTAGTTTTGATCTTAAACAGGCTGGAGAATTGAGACTGCCAAAATCTGTAGAATTGAAGGGAGAAGCAAGTTCATTTGAAGGTAGATATTGTACTCTTGCTGTTATAAAAATTTGTCAATATTTCTTATAAAGGATTATATCAACTTTGGCTGAAAAGTACTTGATCATTCCTTTTTAGCTCACCTGTCACGAAGTGACAAGGTGAGCTATTGTGACCGCTTGATGTCCGTCGTCAGTCATGCATAGTACGTCGTCTGTCGTCCGTCAACAATTTCTAAAAAAATCTTCTTCTTGAAAACCACTGGGCAGAATTACACAAAACTTCACAGGGTGGACCCCTTTCAAAATTGTTCAAAGAATTGAATTCCATGCAGAACTCTGGTTGCCATGGCAACAGAAAGGAAAAACTTAAAAAATCTTCTTGTCGAAAACCACAGGGCCTAGGGCTTTGATATCTGGTGTGTAGTATCATCTAGTGGTCCTCTACCAAGATTGTTCAAATTATTCCAATAGGGTCAAATGTGGCCCCACCCCGGGGGTCACATGGTTTATATAGACTTATATAGGGAAAACCTTGAAAATCTTCTTGTCTGAAACCACAACACTTAGACCTTTGATATTTGGTTTGTAGCATTGTCTTATGGTCCTCAACAAAAATTGTTCAAATTGTACCCCTTGGGTGAAAAGAGGCCCTGCCCTGGGGGTCCCAAGTTTTATATAGACTTGTATTCGCCATTTTTACAATAATGTCTGCAGAGACATTTCCTCTCTGTTATATTGCTCTTCAAGAGAAAAACCAGGCTAAAATGACTTATTTTTATTGTTTCCCTGTAGCTAGAGTGTCTGCGGACGAGAAAAATGATATATAATACAGCTATATTTGTATAAGTTTCAGCAGTTCCACAGAATGTGTCGCATTTTTAGCCATTTTTCAGCGTTATGCTGTTGCACTGAAAAATTGCATAAACTGTGTTGAATTTTGTGGAAAGACTATGAAATGCTGAAGATGGTTTGTAACCTTTTTTACAACTTCAACAATATCGCTTTCAGGTATTTTTTATTTCAATCAAATCGGATAAAAACTGTCAAAGATACAGCAATTTCTGCAAAACAATACTCCGTTATGCTATTTTTCTAAAAACAACTGTGTTAACTTAAAATAGGTGAAAAATATGTTATAAAATGCATAAAAACTATTAAACATAATTAGATATTTGCTTAAGTGTGTTGTTTTCAATAATAAAGTATAGACTTGCAACCAAAAAATGATATTGCTAAGATAACATTTCTTGTATTTTCATGGGTACTTGAATCAGAAGATTTGTAGTGTCCGCAACGCAGTAGATACAGGAAATGAAAATGATCCAAATAACAGCAAGTTACTGATTACAAAACGCAGTTGTGATACACATTATTTGTGCAAAATTATTTTGCTGCTATGCCAACAATAATTTTTCCATATTGGATTTGCTGACTGTAGTGTCCGCAACATTTTGTAGTGTCCGCAACACTTATTATTTTTAAGAAACCAATTTTGTCAGCTCAAATTATGTGTTTTAAATGTCCATATCGTTCTGTAAGACAACGGAATTTATAATTAAACCTAAAGTGCCAACAAAAATAAAAATGAAACAGGGCTATAACATAAAACGTGCTAAGAAGCCTTGCAGCTTTTGTCGAGAAGAATATTTAATACGTATATTAGTTTGTATTACTTAGGGTTCAAGATGAAACCATGAGTAGTGTTTTCAAACTAGTTTTATTAGTATTGACAATTGAAGATACAGTTGAACAGCATTTTAACTTGCAAAAGATTTTGTAGTGTCCGCAACGTTTTGTAGTGTCCGCAACAGACCTAATATACTTAAATCTATCCTGCTTTTCTGATATTTGACATTTTTTTTCAATTAAATGACATGAGTATACATATTTAATACTGGCCTTTGCTGGATTATACCATAAATTCTATTCCTCTTAAGGCAAGTTATTTGCAAAAAAAAGGAACTAAACTTTATGAATATTCAAAGAAGTTATAAATAGCTCGTTACAAAAAAAATGACACAAATTATTGAAGTCTTTTCCCATGAGTGTTCTGAAATGTCCTGAGGAATCAGTTACGTTCTTGTATTTAGTGTGTATTTCTACACATAGTATATGATTGTAAGTGTTGTGGACACTACAGAATAGATGTCAGCATATTTATGATTTCATTGCTATTTTCTCTAATTATTATAGTCAGATTTTCTATAGAAATATCTATTTAGACTTATAGACTGGGACCCTCACCCTGTATTCATGAATCTTGCAACATCAAGCCGTAATAATGAAATGAATGAACTGGCACGCAGAAAAGTGCCATTCAAATATTCCAAATTTAAATGTAAACACGCCGTCAACCTATCCGGGGGCCTGGCGGGGGCCTGAATAGATATCTGATAGGGCCTAGGCAGCTGGATAATGTGTTGCAGCTCCGCTTACTGCGCGGGCTCCCAAGGTCGCCCGCTGCTCATTTAATAGCTCCTTGATAATAAATAGGTGCAGGAAGCGGGCTTGTTTTAATCAACAACACTCCCCCCCACCCCTGTTTTATTTTCAAGAGAAACTAAAATATATAGGTAGTAATTTCAACTGTTATTACGCATACAACTGGAAAGTTTTCTATTGCACACACTGTGTATAACAGGACATTATCACATACGGAGGTATTGATCTTTTTGTGGTATATAGTGTATTATTGCGGCGTATATTGGTTTTGACATATATTAACTGATTAATTCTTATTTGATCACTCACTCACTTGATGTATGCTACGATATGTTGATGTATATTTTTGAGAGTATTTCGACACGTCTCTGTTTGGTTTCTTTCGATAAAGGGCAAGGTTATGGGTACTTACGTCTGATAGTAGAGTTTTAGAAGATACATTGTATACAACAGGACAAGAACACATGCGGAAGTGTTGACAGTTTTGAGGTGTAAGTGTATTTTTGTGAACTAAAATCTTGTGTAGGAAGTATGTTGGAGGTGGTTGCTATTTTTTTAGCTTGGGTTTCATTACTGACAGGAAGTCAGTGCAGTCGGCTGACGGTGACTGTGCGGTTGGCAGACAGTGGCTGTGTGGTACGAGCGAGGCGTCTGGGCGGGTGGGTCTTTTCTGGTTGCTCTGTGTCGGTGGAATTGCTCGGAGTTGGAAGGGTTTGCTCGAAATTCAGAGGATTTATTGTCATATTTTCTATGGCGGTGCCCGAATGGTTTCCCTCATTTTGTATAGACAGTCTGCAGATAAGTATTTTGATTTGTTCGGAATTAGGAGGAATTATTGTCATATTTTTTTTATAACGATGCCCGAGTGGTTTCCCTCGCTGAATAGGGATCGTCTACAGATAAGTAATTTTATTTGTCACACGTGATTTAAGGTAAGTATATCGCATTGTCAAATTTTGGAGAAGAGTTCTGATGTTACATGAGGGTTGGATATATACTGGTGTAAGCTTACGATTTCAAGAGCGGCCCCGTCACCTGGATTGTTTTGTGGGATAAATAGGACAGACAAATAATTTAGTGAGTTTTCAATAATAATATTGTAAGTGTTTCTTGGCCGTATGGAAAGGTGTCGGCATTTGAAGATGTTGCGTCATGTTTGGAGCGGGCATCAATCTTAGTTGATTACACGGACAGGTGGTGCCTAATCGCTACTTGTGTTAGTTTGACCACAAAAACATGGATTGTGTGAAAGATATAACCAAACTGCTCCTTAGTGATAAGGTGTGCCGTTCTTATGATCGCATGGATAAAAGGATGGATAGATTACTTGTTGACCCGTTTTGCTCTCAAGCGGATGCAGGTGATCATGAAACCTGTAAGACTTTTTAGAAACAGAAGGTAGATTGGATAATCATCACAGTTATAACAGGCACTTCTGTCTTATCATCTACAATGTTCAAGGTGATTGCACGATTAAACTGGTAGCCTCTTTCAATAAAGGTCTAGCTAGGTTCTTACAAAAATGAATAATGATTTAAAACAAACGGTATAAAAAGTCTGCATAATAATCACTTTTTCATGGAAGGTATTAACTGTGATGAAGACATGTGAGCAATTTGGCTGAATGGTTTTCTTCGGTTGATGGGCCAGATAGGCAAGGAGCATTGCGCGCGCGTAAAGGCCTTAACTTGCCATTAATTCTTCGCACGGGAATTTATCTGGTGATATGTCGGGGAATCCTTCAGACCGTTAGTGCACGTGTTGAGTTGTGTTGATGCATAATGATTGAGAGTGATTAATATATGTTTTACTTTCGTATAATAAAAATTAAAATTACCCATACTCCTTTTCAGTGGTTGGACACGGTTAATTGTGTTTGCATTTAATTTGGAATATTAGAATGGCACTTTTCTGTGTGCCAGTTCTTTCATTTCATTATTACAACTTGATGTTACAGGACCTATGGATACAGGGCTAAGACAAGTTTTTAATAGTGTTACGCCAACCAATACACATACATATAGAATTACTAAAGATATATATACTTCTTTTGGTCTTTATAAATTCTGATTTCCATTGGAAACTCTTTTGGAGAGGACACGTTTCAAGTAATTATAAATGTAAAGATTTGGTTACCATACAAGCTAGGCAACATTTCTATTTCAGTAAAGTATGTCTGTTTATCTTCCATTATTAAAATTTAGTAAAGTAAATTCTCAAAAAAAGGGATCGTTCCAGGCATTGCAAGGTAACACCCACTAGCACAAGCTTTAGCTGTATTCTATTTACACTATTCAAACAATTTAATATAAAACAAAGCAATTGAGGATTTAAACATGTAATTAATACTTGAATATCTTTTAAAACGTTCTTGTTTAAATTTTTATATTCCGGCTTGGCAGTAAAACACACTAATTATTATGTGTAGTGTCCGCAACATTTTCTTAAATGCCAAGTTGGAATTTGTTTTAGAGTTAAAGTTTGTTTTACCTATAAAAGTCCTTCTTAAACAAATATTCTAATGTCCATGCATCAAATATAGCAAAGATAAACACTGCTGTTTGGAAGATATCACAAATTTTTGGCCTGTTTACCTTACAAAATATTTTTGCCAATATACTTATCGGTAAACTTATCATTAACATGGCTAATTTTTCATACAGAAGCTTACTATTTAACTTCCAGTGAACAATGTTATTTAATTATCTCATTGACAGTGACATTAAACCATGGAATTACTTTTGAATTCATTAATGCAATTATGTAGTGTCCGCAACGTTTTTATACCTTTTCGTATTCTATTTATATGGCATTGCATTTCAAACTCGCATTAAAATAAATGGCTCTTTCTGATGAAGTATGTATCAAAGTTTAAGTGTATGAAATAACATTTAATAATACTTGCTGGACTGTATTTTAGAGAAAACTATCTATTAATGTATTTTTAACACAAAATTTGGCAGTCATTCAGTTGTTAATTAATAAGTCGTTTTTCGAAATAAAAGTTCATGAAGGACAGAAATATTGTTTTTTTCTTTTACCAAATGCAAGGACTAGCTTAGAAATAATGGTATATGTTGAACATGTCTATTTTTGACCAGATTATATGAGTATAACATAAATGTATGTAGTGTCCGCAACGCACAATACCAGCAGTTGCTTTAAATTTCATAACTCAAGAACGGCATGTCGTTAAAGGTTAAAAAATTACCATCTGATGCAGGAATAGCAAGAGAAAAAGTCCACCAAATCCCAAACTGATTGACAAAAGTTGATTTTTTTACACCAAGTGCAACATGCCTGCAGACATTATTGTAAAAATGGCGATTATACAGGCTGTCTAGCGTCCCTAAAATTCCTACTTTTTCCTATTTTTTTTCAATTTGGCTAAAATTCCTATTTTTTTAAAAAAATCAAAGGAAATTCCTAAAAAGGCCCTATTTTTTCACAAAGATTCCTAATTTTTTAACTTTTTTGCAATGATCAAAAAGAGAAAATGTTTTAAATGTTGTTTAAAAGTTCTTCTAATTCAGAAAAAAACAATTTAGCACAGTTCAAAACAGTGGAAAGCTAGGAGACGTCTTTTCTGTAAATAAAGCACTATTTCTGAGTTACTTTTATGTCAATCACATAAAGGTAAGCACATTACATGGTCTTTAAAGTCCATATTTTGATATGAAAATTCCTAAATTTAGCCCTAAAATTTCCTTAAAATTGTACCAAATTCCTAATTTTAGCCCTATTTTTTTGTACAAATTGCCCTAAAATTAGCCCTAATTTTTTGTCGGGGTATGCTAGACAGCCTGTTGTATAGGAAAAAGCTTTAAAAATCTTCTTGTCTGAAACCATACGACCTAGTCTTTTGATATTTGGTATGATGTATTGTCTAGTAGTCCTCTACCAAAAGTGTTCAAATTATGCCCCTGGGGTTAAAAGAGGCCCAGCCCTGGGGTCACTTAGTTAATGTGTGAGTTATATAGGAAAAATACTTAAAAAATCATCTGATCCTATTTCCAGGACTGTTTAATTATAATTACTTGATGACCCCAAGTAATATGATGTCACTTGACTGTGACCTTGACCTACTGACCTACTTTCTTGTTTTTTAAGATACAGCCTTGAAATTTTGATAACGTACACAGTTTTGCACAGAAATTGTAAAACTGAATTTTATTGACCATGAATGTGACCTACTGACTTTCTTAATATTTTATCATCAGTTTGACATTTGAAACATGTAACTCATATTACTCAAGTTAGCGATCCAGGGTCATCATGACCCTCTTGTTTATGATATTGGTTCATTATTGTTATACTTAGTCATGATATTACAATAATTAACATAATTAAAATTCTGGTTTTTTTTGTTGTTATTGTTTTTCAGGCACTCTCACCAATATTGGCACCCTGACTATTTCTTCTTACCAAAAAGTGACATTTTCACCGCTAGTAAGAACTGCTTCATGCTGCAATGATGCAGGAGAACACATTGTACGTTCCAATCCAGGAGAATATAGTTTCTTTACATTTACCCTAGAAAGTTATGCTGAAGTAACATTTGAAAAAAATCCTGACACTTTGAAGAACATAAACTTTGCTACACTAGAACTGCATTATGGGTCAACACTGACAGGTGAAAGCCTTGATATAACAGCAAATGATATTCTTCTACATCCTGGATCGACATTGACACTCACTGGAGGTGGACCCCATGCTGAAATGGGTCCAGGAAAAGGAAGCATGGTATGCTTTTCTGAGTAAACATTAGTTTCTTCTGTTGTTTTCTTGCTCTGTTTTATGTTTTGTTACAGGGTAGAAGAAATTTGTCCTATTGTATGCAGTGACTATGAGTTTGTGTTGGAATAATTATATTTCAGTAGTTTGTTTGCCAGATTTATGATTCAGCTCTGCAGGGTTATAAATTATGAAATAGACCCACCTTTAGATGAATTGTACAAAAAAAGATGGATTAGATTTTCATATTTTTACTTACTGGAAATACTACTACCTGTGACTGAAAGGCATAAAAATTTGATTTTGACATTATTCAGTTCAATTGAAAATAATCAATTTCCTGTTACTTTGCCCCTCCCCCCTCCCCCACCCCAAACACAATTTCTTTGAGGGAGTGAGGGGTACTTAGAGTTGCTTTTGTGTATCTGTCTGTCGGACTTCGTGTCCTGCGTAACTCAAATATTATTTGACACAGAGTCATCAAACCTCACAGGATTGTTATTCAGCAAGGGAAGTTATGCACCTGGTGTTTTAATTGGGATCTCACATGACCAGATCAGATTTTTGGCCCCTGAGTTTATCAAAAATATGCATAAAAAAGGCCTAAGTCTGTTTCGTATGTATCTCAAAAGGTATTTGACTCAGGATTATGAAACATTACAGGAATATTATTGAGCATGTAAAGTTGTGCACCAGGGATTTTGTTAGAGATAACACTTAGCCAGATTAGAGTTATGGCCCTTGACTTAGTAAAAACATGCACAAAAAGGCATAAAAGTTGTGTTGCATATATCTCAAAAAAGAATTTGAGCTAAGGTTATGAAACATCATAGGAGTCCATTCATAATAGTTCCTATTGTCGTCCTCTGAATTCTCTAGAAAAGCATATAGTATAAATGATATTGTCTTAGATATCAAGTAAAAACATTGTTGCACACCTCATGTTATCCGACCTGGCTGAATTCACTTGAACCAAATACAGCATCTCAGATGTAACTACTGATATAATGACCTTTTAATTATATACCTATATCTTTTTGTTTGCTGCTTAACAGTTATCAAATGAAGTCTTCAGTGTTCTATCAGTTTATCAATGTTAAATTAGAACTGAGTGTAGTTTTTATGTGCAGTATTTATAAAACTGTGTCAGGTCATACATATTAATTGAAGGCAGTCAGGCAAAATGCAAAAATCCAGTAAAAAAAGTACAACACAGATTTTTTCTGCCTGTTTCTATTTACATCTAAAAATATAAACCATAATTTTTGACAGGATTTATATAGGTATATGCATGATAAAATGCTATTGGAAAAGCATATGAAAATATATTTCTAAATAAAAAAGAATTATGTAACAAATATTTTTTTATTGATACAAATACTTTATTGATCATTAATTGTAACCAATACACAACCTTACAGGTTATGTGTATTTGATTATGTAAGCATTGCAGGTTATGTATACTTGATTATGATAGTAATGCAGGTTACATGTATTTATGTGTCCCCCATACATGGGGGAGACATAATTTTTTCCTTTGCCGTCTGACCGTCCATCCGCATTGAGCTTGTCCGGCTTTCACAGGTCAAACTGCTGACTGGATTTTGACAAAACTTAACAGGAGTGATCAGTACCAAGCGCCAGTATGTTCTGCTTCGCTGCACAAAATGGCCACCAGAGCTAAAAATAGAAAATCTTTTCCGGCTTTCACAGGTCAAACTGCTGGCTGGATTTCAACGAAACATCACAGGAATGATCAGTACCAAGCCTAATTTGGCTGCACAAATGGCCACAAAATAGCCACCAGAGTAAAAATAGAAAAATCGCCTACAAGTTCCGCTTCGCTGCACAAAATGGCTGCCAAAGTTAAATAAATTAAGGTATACATTGGGGGTAGACATATTGTTTTTGTGACAAAAACAGCTTCTAGTTGATTATGTATATGTTGCAGGTAATGTGTGTTTGATAATGTGAATATTACAGGTTATGTGTACTTGATTATATGATTATTGCAGGTTATATGTAATATGAATATTGCAGGTTATGTGTATATGATGATGTAAGTATTGCAGCTTTTGTGTATTTGATTATGTGAATATTGAAGGTTATGTGTATTTAATTTTTTTCTGATTCATTTTAAATTTTGGTTCATTTATGTAAATAAAGGTGTATTTTTATTTCAGGTCAATGACATTGGCACAGGGGGTGGTCATGGGGCCCCGGGTGGCTCTGGATTAGTAGACAGCAGTGGTGGACAAACCTATGATAATACAAGAATTCCTGTAGAGACGGGCAGCGGTGGCGGCAACTCTCTGAATGGAACAGGGGGAGCTGGTGGTGGATATCTGAAGCTTACTCTCTATTCATCTCTCACTGTATCTGGTATGTCCATGTGTCACAAGTAAAGTTGGGATTAAAAAAATGAATAAAGAATCACTATGCATTTTGCACTTAATTGAACTAGTACATTATATGAACCACATTTTATTGCTCCAAGATCCCCAAATATCAAGGTCACACTCAGAGGTCAAAAGAAATAGTGCTTTTTTACCTGTCGGGTACATAACTCTGTCATTGTTGAAACAATTTTGATATTTCTTAGCACAAATGTTTCCAATGATAAGACAAATCATTTTAGTATTACTTGGCACTAATGTTTCCAATAATAAGACAATGTGTCTTGCGCAACATTAAGACCCCTAGCCCGAAGGTCAAGGTCACACTCAAAGGTCAGTAGGTTAACTCTGCAATCCATTACGAAATTTTAATATTTTTTGGCACAGATGTTTCCCAGATTGAGACAACTTGCACAACACAAAGAGGTCTAGCTCAGAGTGGAGGTCAAACGCCAGTAGGATATTTTCCCTGTCTGGTCCATAACATTAAAGTTATAAAGTTTGACGAAACATTTACCCAGATATCATTATCAATTACCACTTCCATTCAAACGAAGCAGTATGCGGGAATGCACTTTTTCAAAAGTAGCTGCTTAAATTTTTTTTTCAAAAGTTGATTTTTAATCTTGCATATGTATTTTTAAATGGCAGTCAAAGATATTTTTAAAAACATCATTTCAAGGCACTATACAAGTTGATGGAGAGGATGCCCTTGGAATTAATGCTGGTGGAGGCAGTGGCGGAACGATTGTGATCAACACTCCAGTTCTCGAAGGTGATGGCGCGATACGAGCCAATGGTGGAAAAGGCAAAGAATATGGCGGTGGTGGTGGTGGTGGCAGAATGGCATTTACTGTAACAGATTCGTACGTGCATTAGTAATTTATTATTTTAGTCACTAAATTTTCTCATGTGATGCACATTGTTGAAGGTACTCTTGGTATTCGCAGATGGGGTAAAGAGTTCCAGTATCTCACAATTTAATACAAATTTTACAGTTTAGTTTACTTTGTACTAATTTGTTTTAGCTCGATTGTGATGAAAGCTTCAAGCTTATTGGAACCACAGTGGGGCTCGAACCCACAACCCCTGGATTGAGCGGCCGACACTTTATCCACTAGACCACCGCCTTCTTACAGTTTACATGACAAAAGAAATGAGAATCAGTTTTATACACTGTTCATATAGGTATTAGGGTTAAATTTGTGAGAGTGAAACCTTAAATACAAGCTTAAATGGATTATAGACCACTTTAGAAAAGACACTTTTAGACTAATCACTTAGCTATAAAGTTAAAAAGTTAAAGTTAGAAGATGAAAATGTAATTCCAGAAAAGTAACGCTCAGAAATTATTTCCAACAAAGATAGGTTTAGATTAATGTTTGTTTCTTACAAAATCAGAACTTTACAAAATACTGTGTTTTTTTAGCTCACCTGTCACATAGTTACAAGGTGAGCTTTTGTGAACACCCTTCGTCCGTCGTCAGTCCGTGCGTGCGTGCGTCAACAATTCCTTGTCTGCACGATAGTGGTTTCATTTATGATTTTATTTTAACCAAACTTGCACACAACTTGTATCACCATAAGGTCACGGTTCCTTTCTTGAACTGGCCAGATCCCATTATGGGTTCCAGAGTTATGGCCCCTGAAAGGGCCAAAATTAGCTATTTTGACCTTGTCTGCACAATAGCAGCTTTATTTATAATTTGATTTTTACCAAACTGGCACACAACTTGTATCACCACGAGATCTTGGTTCCTTTCTTGAACTGGCCAGATTCCATTATGGGTTCCAGAGTTATGGCCCCTTAAAGGGCCAATATTAGCTATTTTGACCTTGTCTGCACAATAGCAGCTTCATTTATGATTTGAATTTAACCAAACATGCACACAACTTGTATCACCATAAAATCTTGGTTCCTTTCTTGAACTGGCGAGATTCCAGTATGGGTTCCAGAGTGATGGCCCCTGAAAGAACCAAAATTAGCTATTTTGACCTTGTCTGCACAATAGCAGCTTCATTTATGATTTGAATTTAATCAAATTTGCACAAAACTTGTGTCACCATAAGATCTCGGTTCCTTTCATGATCCGGCCAGATCCCACAATGGATTCCAGAGTTATGGCCCCTTAAAGGGCAAAAATTAGCTATTTTGACCTTGTCTGCACAATAGCAGCTTCATTTATGATTTGATTTTAACCAAACTTGCACACAACTTGTATCACCACGAGATCTTGCTTCCTTTCTTCAACTGGCCATATTTCATCATGGGTTCCAGAGTTATGGCCCCTTAAAGGGCCAAAATTAGCTATTTTGACCTTGTCTGCACAATGGCAGCTTCATTTATGATTTGATTTTAACCAAACTTGCACACAACTTGTATCTCCATGAGATCTTGCTTCCTTTCTTCAACTGGCCATATTCCATCATGGGTTCCAGAGTTATGGCCCCTTAAAGGTCCAAAATTGGCTATTTTGGCTTTTGCAGCCATATAGAGACTTCATTTATAGTTTTATTTGATACAAACTTCCAAAATATCTTCAACAACAATAAATCTTGGATTCCATGACAAGTCAGATCCAATCGTAGGTTCCAGAGTTATTTTATATCTGATTACCTCCCCTGATTGTAATCAAAATGGATTTATATCAGTAAGTACTTATAGGACTTAATTGAAATTTCATTATTGTTATTAGTTGGACAGAGACAATCAGGGTAGATAACTATGGACTGGTTTTATGTCAAATTACCTCCCTTTATTTCAAATTAAAATGGGTATATCTCCATGACTAATGAAGATACTGATCTGAAATTTCATTTATGTCAACAGATTTATTTGGCAGATCCTTCTTTTGTTCACTTACAATATTTATTTTTTAATTACTTCCCTTTTACGTTACTATAAATAGCTTATTTTTAGTAACTTTTTTATTATTGGCCGTAGGGAAAAACCAAGACCACTTTTCTGTGGTACAACATGGATGGTACCTCCAATTTTTAGGTGTTTTTTGACATATCTGTACCTTGTAACATTTTTTTTTCTTTTGGGTTAAATTTCTTCCCTTTGTTGTTCCTGTCCTTTGGACTTTGATATTTTACTGAGGACCTTCTTGTCCTCAAGTGCAATGATAACAGGTGAGCGATATAGGGCCATGATGGCCCTCTTGTTTAATTTGAGAATCAAAATGTGTTTTTGAACTTAATTTTTTTTTAAATAAACTTTGATAAGGTTTGATTAATATATATCTATATGCCAGAAACAGGTGAAAGGTGAACAGTTGAAGAATGTGTTATTATGAACTTTTTTTTTATTTTTTTGCAAGTATGTTGCAACTGTCATTGGAAGCAAGTAATACTGAAATGAAATACCAAGTTTAATTTGTTATGTTACTTCAGAAATGAATTTACGGGAGAAATGAAAGTATTAGGAGGTGGAAATGACCATGACCTTGAAACCATAAAGGCAGGCCCAGGAACTATTTACCTCCTTGAAGGCAAGTCACCAAAACAGACACATTCACTGCTGATTGCTGGAGATGTGGATAACTTCATTGAGAAACAGACTTATGCCTATATAGATGGCAATGATGGAGAATTTGAGTATGACAGGATGACAGTTTCAGGTGAAATTTCTATTTGTCTCTAGTCAGGTTTGTGTTCATCTGTCCAGAAAAAAATGTATCTGATGTCTGCCAGTTTTAAATTTACAGTTATCTAACTTAACTTGACTTTTTGGATTATTACGATTAAAATTAAAAAATATTTATAAAAGAATGGAGAATCTGAAAGTTTGTCTAAATAAATCTTGGACAACACAGATGTTGGTCATCAGGTTAAAAACTATGTCACAAGGTCAAATAATAGTCAATCCGTATTAAAGCTATAGAGGTAATATTTTCTACTTGATCTTCGTTAAACTGCGTCAGTTATAAAATCTAAGTCAGTTTTGAAACTAGGCTTCTTTGGTTTAACACTTATTGTCACTAAGTTTAATCTCAGAAAATCCTTGTTAACACCAGATGCCACATCTGGTCTAGATGGTTTGTATTTATGAAATTTTGATGAACTATTCTCAAACCAAATCTTTGTACTACTGGAGAGGCTACATTTGTCTACCCAATCTTCAAGATTTTTTTTCAGAAAGCAAGACCTAGATATATAATGTTAAGATTAAAATTTGGTCATCTTGAGAATAGAATCTAGGTTACAGTGTGTCAGATTGTAAAAACACACTCTTGACACTCCAGAGGCCAGATTTTTACTAAATCTTCAGAAATATGGCCAGATTTTTCATCTCTTTCAAAACTGTCAAGCTTTAAACTACACTTATCCAGAGTCAGTCTGTCTGTGTCACATAGTCAAATCACGGGATAACCTTTCTAACACTCAAGAGGCTATATTTTCTACCTGGTGTTCATGAAACTAAATAGGAATGTTTGTCTTGGTGAAATTAAGAAGTTCAGAAATGCAGCATCTTCAATATAAGGCTTAGTGTTACAAAGTCAAGTCATAGAAAAAACTTGAAACTAATCAAGAAGTAACATTTTCTACCTGATATATATGAAACCTGGTCAGAATATTTGTCTTTATGAAATATATTTTGATATTGACACATGGTCATCTACTTGGACAAAACAGGTTACAAGGCCAGATCATATGAAAATCCTTGTTAGCTCTCCAGAGGCTAGATTTTCTACCTCATCTACATGAAATCTGGTTAGATTGTCCTTACACCCCTATTAAATCAAAATCTTAGGCAATGTGATAATCAGTAATCAACTAATAGCCATTGTTGTTTTATTCCAGGATATGCCAATGTCATATTTGGCTCTACAGACACAGAATTAAGATTAGCTGACATTTCTGGCGATGCAACAGGTACCCTTCATGTTACTGATGAGCAAGTTGTCCGTGCAGCTGTTGTTGAAGGAGTTGCTGGAAGCTTTAGAACAACTGTTAATTTTGTGATTGAAGAAAATGCAACTCTTCATGTTCCAGAAACTTTAACTGTTGCTGGAGTGACTTTAGATTTAAAAGGCACATGTACTTTCAATAATTTGATTGTTGAAAATTATGGTACTATCAAAGGTTATGACACAACTTCAACTTCAACTTTTAGTAATGGGGTATACAGCCGAAGAGGACAAAATGGAGAATATGTCCTGACCTCTATGAAATTGAAAGCTGGATCAAATTTTATACAACCATCTGGTGGGCTGATAATGACTGCCGGAACGCTGGAAATGAAAAGATTTGTTGTTTTGGAAGCCGATTTTGTGAACCTTGTTTCAGTGACCCTTATTCTGGAACGTGAAGCTGCATTGAGTACAAATGGGAGAGCTGCAACTGATGACCCACTTGTTCCACTTACCGCTCATGGCTTTGGAAAGAATGGTGGTGCCCATTCATCAGCTGGTGGTGTGGGTAAAGATTATACTACAAGTAATGCTTCAGAACCATTCGGAACTATTTACACACCAAATACACCAGGAGCCTCTGGTGGTCAGGGTGGTAAAGGTGGCAGTGTTATAAAAATTACTACAGATGAGCTCATACTAGATGGAATTTTGCGATCTTCTGGTGCTGATTCTGCATCAGGTGGTGCTGGTGCTGGAGGCAGTATTTATGTCATCTGCAATGCTGCTTTGAAAGGTTTAGGTTCTATTGAAGCAAAAGGTGGCTCAACAACTGATCAAGAAAATGGAGCAGGCAGTGGAGGTCACATTGCTGTTCACATGAAGTCAGATGAATACCAGGGTACATACAGTGCAGGAGGTGGAACCTCTCCAGCACCTCATGGCAATGGTGGACCAGGCTCTGTGTATTTAATTTCTGACAACAGCGGTGAAAAATTGATATGTGACAATGAAAATGGTCAAACTGATTACTATACTACACTAAATGAGGAGAGTCTGATTCTAAATTTTGATACAGTAGACATATTCAACAATGCTAAGCTTCAAGTAACCAAAGACGGACAGCCAAGAGAATTGAATATTGCAAAAGTGAATGGTGACAGTACTGGATTGGTGAGACTTCAAAACAACCAGAAAGGTACATTAGAGAGATCTGAAACAGACACTGCTGCTCATTCCAATTTAAAAGTAAATATTGAATTACATGAAGGAGGTGAGTTCATAATGTCGGAGACAGTTACGATCCTGGGACTTGGAGCTGTGGCTTTTGATTTAGATGGTGTCCTGCGGGGAGTTTCAAACCTTTTTCTAGCCTCAAACAGAAAGATGAGGATGGGATCAAATGCCAAAATTGTTCCTTTCTCTGCAACAGATATAGATGGCATTGACTATGTATCATTTGGAACATTTCAGCAAGAGCCTGGTAGTATTGTTGAATATGATTCTGACACAGGTGCAAAGATAAGAGCTAGCAATATAAATGTTAAATTCTCTGCTGCCATCTTCGCTGATTTCTTTGATATCACAGCAACCAATATTGATCTAGAGCTTGAAAGTGTACTAAGCTGTTCTAGTGAACACAGATCTGAATCAGATAGCATTGATATAACAACAGGATCAGGGAAACCAGGAAATGGATCAAATGGAGGTAGCGGTCATGGTGGTGTTGGTGGTGGTTCAGAAGACTTAGATGGAATTGTTGTCAGTGGTGACTCATACAATTCACTTTACAATCCAACAATGCAGGGTAGCCGAGGGACATACAATCAAGCTACTGGGGAGAAATTGGGTGGCAAAGGAGGTGGCTGGATCCATATACAAGTAGGAAATCTGCTCATTAATGATGGTACAATTTCTGCAAATGGGGAAAGAGCCGATGATTATGGAGGGGGAGGAAGTGGAGGTAGTGTTTGGATTGAGGTCTATGAATTTGAAGGATATGGTTATATAGCAGCTTTTGGAGGAGAAGGAAAGGGAAACAGTGGTGGTGGAGCAGCAGGAAGAGTTGCAGTAAACTGTTCTCTACAGATAGAATTTGATGGGTCCTATCAAGTATATGGGGGTGCTGGATCTGATGACAGTCTGAGTGCAGGAGGGGGCACAGTGTACTTGGAGGATAAAAGATATGGGAAATCCTATAAACGATTACTACTTAACAATCAAGGAAGGCCACATGATAAATATGCAACAATAGATGAAAGTTTTACTGACCATTTCTTCAATGAAGTTCATTTAGAGAAAAAAGCCTCACTTCATTTAGCAGATGATGGGAGAAATACAAAGTTAGAGATTGAAAATGTTTACAGTGATGGCACGGGATTAATCCATATACATGAAGGTCAAACTCATAAAATAGAATATAGACCATCAATGAGGAATGCCTTTTTAACTGGTGTTAACTTCATAATAGATGCAAACTCAGAAGTGTATTTCCCATCCATTGTATATGTATATGGAACAGGTGTTTTCCTTGACGGACAGACGGAATCTAGATCCATAGATGTATCAGGGCAGTTGACAGGTATATCAGATTTAATCCTTGGGTTTGAAACCTTACTGTATTTTGGAGATCATGGACACACTGCTTCTGTGGATTCAACAGCTCAAGTAATTGATGCAGACCCCGATGGAACTGTGACGTTAGGCACCTTGGACTTGAGAAGCTTGTCTGAAATAAAATATGCACCAGATCAAACTGTGATACAGAAAATTGCCAGAATTGATGCACGATTCCAGTCTGTGATTTCAGCTGAAAGTATTGTCATTCAGGCTAGTACCTTGAACCTTGAGGCCGGGTCAACACTGACTGCATCTGCTATTTACAGACCTCTTGACACTTTAGACGAGGACCGCGGACAGGGTATAGATGCGGTTGGAGGGAATGATACAGATATTGGGACTGGAGGTGGTTATGCAACTAAAGGAGGAGGTTTGTTCATTGCATATTTTAATCTCACAACAATTTTCCAGTTAGTACTAATGTGTTTAAGAGTCCAACTCAAGTCATACAATATGTGCTTTTTTTCTTGGTTTAACTATGTTAGTTACAGTACTGTAGGGCTCATTGTTCAGAGCTGTCAGTAACTGTATGTTATAATGACTTAGTTGATACACAGTAAAATACAGTTGCCTTCAGTTTCAAATCTTTTATTATTTTTTACAAAGACTGATTTACAGGAATGTTTTATTTTATATACAATCCTTAGAATTTTTAGAGAAACATGTGTTTGAGAACTTTTATTTCATTACAAAACATTTCTGGTTATTATGAGGAGTGGAGTCTTTTTTAAAAATTGGGGAGGTCGAATAAAAAATTCTATATATTTTTGATTTGTTCATAAACTGCCATTGATGCTTAAATAAATACATCATGCATTATTAGTCCCCTACCAGTGGAGGGGACTATAGGAATGCCCTCCGCCTGTCCATCTGTCTGTCAATTACTCAATAAGTATTAAAGCTAGATCAATGAAACTTGGTATGTGACTAGAGGGCAATATGTACATTATATACATACATGGCTATGCTTGTAGGTCATAAGTCCAGGTCACTGTTGAAGGTCTAGTAAATATTGTTTCCACTCCATAACTTTTATATGCATTGATGGATTATGCTACACTCAAAATTTCCCCATGATGAGATAATGTGTCAACACATGATCTATGCTTCTCGGCTAAAGATCAAGGTCACTGTTTATGGTCGAGTAAAGATTTGTTTCCACTCCATTATAAACTTTTATATTAATTGAAGGATTTTCTTACTGCTACAAGCAAATGTTCCTCATGACCAGTCAATATTTCACATACATGACCCATGCTTGGTGGTCAAAGGTCAAGGTCACTATTGAAATTACAGTAAAAATAGTTTTTGTTCCTTAGCTTCTAAATACCTTGAAGCATTTTTATATACACTCTCACACATGTTCCCCAGATAATGTATTGCTTGTGTTGTTTGCATGACCTATCGATCAGAGGTCAAAGTTACCATTGAAAGTCAAGTATAAAGCTTTATGCTCTATAACTTTTAATTGCATTGAAGGATTTTACTATTACTACACAAAACATGATTAGACTATGTGTGGCTCACATGACTCATGGTTGTAGGTCAAAGGTCAAGGTCACTATTGAAGGTCAAGTAATTTTTTTTCCGCTCTATAACTTCTATGTGCATTGATGGGGGGGATTATCTTAGTACTGTACACCAATGTTCCCCATGATGAGACAATGTGTTGCATACATGATCTATGCTTGAAGGTCAAGGTCACTATCAAAATTCAAGTAGAATTTTTTGTTTGTTTCTTAGCTCATAAATGCTTTTAACCCTAACAATGGAATATCCATTGTCCATCTGTCTTTTCATCCATCTACCTCTCTGTTGGCAAATCTGGATCCTGCAATAACTCAGACAGTATCTGTTGCCATCAAACAAGGGACCAACACTAACAAAGTTTTCCACTGGTAGGGGACTTCTGTATTGCCACTGCAATACTCGTCACTTCTTAAATATAAAAACAAGTATGTATGTTTACCAGGATGGCCTGTTGGAGGTCACTAGTAGTTGTTTTATATGCTGTCTTTACACCAGATTACCTCTGATACAACAGGGGCTGCTAACCACAGGCAATCATTCTATAAATTTGAAGGTCCAGAAGGGCTTCAGATAATGATTTAAAAAAAAATTCAGTTTCAAGGTCACTGTTACTTTTTTTTTACCGCAGGCAATAATGTTTTGAAGTTAAAGAACATTAGGCACAAGCATTCTTAAATTGTTAATAGAAATTTTTTCATGCTGGAGGTCAATGTGACCATGACCTAATGACCCACAAAACAAAAGGGATCATCTTCTGACTTGAGGCAGCTGTCATACAAATTTGATGACTGTATACCAGTGTTCAGGCTAGTACTTTGAACCTTGAGGCTGGGACAATGTTCTTGAATTATTGAGCAGAAACCTTTTTCATTCTTTAAAAGTGTCACTGTGAACTTGACCTTTGAACTACTGACCACAAAATAATAATGTTCATCTACTCAACATAAAAGACTGATCATTGTTGACTATGACCTTCAGTTCTTGTTGAGTGGAAATAATTTCCATTGTTGAAGTCATTGTTACCTTGACCTTTAATCTATCTGTTCTTGGACTTGGATCAACTCAGTGACTAAACAAGAGATGCGCCTTTACTCTTTTATTTCTCTAGTTATAGCGATTCTCTGCAAATACAAACATACAAACAACATTCATACAACGCTCACCAATTATACATATACTCATATAAACAACAGATGTACTTTAAAACATACTTCACATCAACAAAGCTTGCACTATCCAATCATGCAGAAAATTAAACTTAGTCTATATATTCATTTTATGTTATTTAACAAATTCGATATCATAACTTCGAGTTCAATAATTACGCTTTAAATAAATTAACAGTATTTAGTTACCGAATTTGGTCTCTTACTCATCAAGTCTCATCAGAATAATTTATGTCCACAGGTAACGTTCAGTTCAGTTAACGTTTCAAAGTCTGGGCGGAAGTATAAAAAACTATGACGTTGACGCCAATGAACGCCGCAAATTATCACGTGGCTGAAGACGTCAAACAGATGTCAAATAAATAGCGTCAGATACAACAAATATTAGAAACTTCATTTATGTTTCTAACACTATCGACTTCAAAAACAGTAGAAGTCATCTTCTACCCCAGGCAATCATCCTATGAAGTTTGACCTTGATGAAACCAGTTATTCTCTAGTTATTGGTTACAAACCAAATGATCTGCTGACTGACGGATCAACAGCTGACTACTGATCCTTTACAGATGATATTCTCTGATTTGTGAATGAATATTGTTCATATAGATTGATCAACAGCTGACTACTGATCCTTTACAGATGATATTCTCTGATTTGTGAATGAATATTGTTCATATAGATTATGCATGAAATTTAGCTTAAAATACAAATATGCAAGAAATAATAGCAACTGGAACAGCTTCTTTCAAGTTATTGTCTGTAAACTTGTTTTAAATTTTCAGGATTTTATGCATCAGAGGATACTTTGATAACAGAAGGTGGAAACTTTTATGGAAGTCTTTATGCACCAGAAAACAGAGGTAGTAGAGGAGGTCACGGTCTGAGTAGCCAAGGTGGCAGTGGTGGTGGATTCATAAGCCTCAAGGTAGTTGCCTTATTTTAAAGGTTTCTATATTCTGTATTACTTAAGATACAGACATTTGAGGAAATCAAGTTCCAGTGGGGATATGTTCCTAAAGTTTGCCAAAAATGTAAGGAATGCAGCTCCAGCACATTATAAGTTCTTTTTAAGTTTAGGCCACACTTCGAAATGTGACAGTTTTTTCTAACTTGGGACACCTAGATGGCTAAACATGTATCTATTCAATACCATTACCAGATTTTGTCACAGTTAGTTAGTTAGTTTAAATTGACAGAAAAATGCAAAGTTTGACTCTTCATTTCATTTTGTGTCAAAAATCTGATACTAGTTTTATTGTTGTTTATGTAATAAACATGGTTTATACAATGGTTTAGGCTTAATCACAAATAATCCGAAATTAAGTATATAGATTTACAATTTACTATTTATTGAAGTGAAAATAGTTTTTGTTCCATAGGTTTAGCTTCTAAATACCATAGTGTTTAGATATCCAGTAAACTTTACTATTAACAATCAGACTCCAGGCTCGATTACACCAGACTTATACTTTCCATTACTTCTATTTATGTTACCTGCAATGAAATTGAGAATATTGTTCTAATCATGGTGTATCAAGCCAGTTTATGTAGTTTGAGTATAAATCATTATATTTCAGACATCTTTGTTTTAGATGTACAGATATAACTAACATGTTAGTACAAAAATAAAATTGTTAAATAACCAAGAGAAAACATTTTTAAATGTCCTTATAATATAAAAAGTTGTAAAAAGCAACAGTGTGTTCCAGCTGTCATAGAAGTTTTAAAGGATTAGTTTTAAGATCTAGATCAAACTTGGTTTATTCTTTCAATTAGACATGGGGAAGCAACTTTGATAGATGACTTTTTTTCAGAGCTTTCAAAATGATAGTTCTGAGTGTAGTTCTTCATGTGCAAACAAACCAAAATGACACATCTCAATGATCGTCAAGCACATAGATCTGCTCCAAATGATATGTACTGAAATATTAGTTAGAAAACAACTCTTCATTGCTGTGTGTATCCAATACCATTTCAATGAGTAACAAACTCAATCTCAACTCAGTTTCTTGAAATTTGAACTCCTGGAAAGGGTCTCTGATTAAGAGAAATTGTCATTGTTAAATTCAAACCTATACTGTTAAAGGGTTGGTTTTTTTTGTTTCTTCTGAAGTACTGTAAGGGAAAGGCAGAGGAGCGATTTTATATGTTTCGCATATAAAATCAAAACAAAAGTAATTTTCAAGCACAAATTAAATTCAGGGCAAAGCATGACGGTGCTTTTAACATATTGACATTTGTTCATGTTTTAAAGTTAGAGGTTATATTCAATCAATATTAGTTCTGAAAATAGTTCAGATTGTTGTAATTTGTATAGAAATGGATTGCCACTCATGAACTGATCTGTTTTAATAACAACTTCTAAAATAGAACAACAATTCACGTTGATTGTGAAATTAATGAATAGAGACCTATACCTGTTGTATGATTTCTTGTTACATTATAGTCAAGTATGGAATAATAATAGTATTACATTTCATGATAAAAGTTATTTTATATTTTGGGGAAAACCTTTTTATGCAGTTACTGCACATATCTAGGTTTGAATTTTAGTTGTTGTAAAAGGTGGGCTGATATACAAGCTCCACAGTGAGACATCATAGAAAGGTTCTTTCATTTTTGATGTGTAAAATGCCAACACATACATGTTAGTTTAATTTAGTTTTAAAGTTAAGTTCCAACAAATATGCCAGCAATAAATTCTCATACACAATTTTCTGCCACAGGATCATGAATATTCAAATACCCAAGTACTTGTTACAGCCCTAATAATTTGGAGGTCAAGAAAGTTAGTAGCATAATCAATGTGTAGAAGTTGCTTTGTGCAGAATTTACATAGCCAAAGTAAACATTCTCAGTGACACCAGTGCTCTTTCTGGGATCATTTTGACTTTGATCAGAGAATTTGTTATGAATAAAATTACATTTTTGTGAGGATTCAACTTAAAATTGCACTATATGACCATTTTGTGTTGATTCGCCGTAAGACCCAACTCACTCACTCAACTTAAAATTTCTTTTCACATAGACATAGGAAGAAATCACTTCAGCATAATCAAAGATCATCTTCTTGAACTGTTCTTTGATATATGAGTTTTCGGCCAGAATATAACAGCAGCTGTAAAAACAATTTGAATACGTAATTATCTTGCTGCAATAAATATTGTATTTGATACAGATTGCTACAGACTTGCTTGTGGATGGTACAATATCAGCAGATGGATCTCATGGGGGAGATGACTCTGGTGGAGGGAGTGGTGGTACAGTCTACATTGAGTAAGAACATTCATGTCTGTTTTATGAAAATTGCTTGTTTTGGTTGATAGGCTGCACATCTGTACTAGATAATTCATAACTGTATTGTTCGAATTGATATACCCCAAGATAAAAAGTATTGTCCATACATAAGAAATTATGGGGTATATGTTTTGACGCACCAATTGTGACTGCTAATACTGTTAGATTTACAGCTCATTAAGCGCTGCAATCTTTGTTATTAGTCCCCTACTGGTTGAAAACCAGTTTCGGGGACTATAGGAATGCGTTTTTCCGTCCATCCGTCATTCTGTCGGTCTTTCCATCATTCTGTCCGTTCGTCCGTCCACAATTTCATGTCCAGTCCATTACTCTGTCATCTATGATTTATACTTTTTATATGCACGTTTGAAAAATGTCACGTATTATGGGAACGCCCCTGGTGGGCAGATGGGCGGGCAGGGAGAGCGTTGGTCTACAGATCACGGGGTCGCGAGTTCGATGCTCGGCGGGGCGTATGTTCTCCATGACGATTTGATAAAAGACATTGTGTCTGAAATCATTCGTCCTCTACCTCTGATAATTCATGTGGGGAAGTTGGCAGTTACTTGCGGAGAACAGGTTTGTACTGGGACAGAATCCAGGAACACTGGTTAGGCGTTAAACCCAAAACAAACAAACAAACAAAGATGGGCGGGTATGCAGCGTCCACAGATTTTGTCCAGAGCATATCTTCTTCATGCATGGAGGGATTTTGATGAAACTTGACGCAATTGTTCACCGTCATGAGACGGAATGTCATGTGCAAGAACCAGGTCCCTAGGTCTAAGGTCAAGGTCACACATAGAGGTCAAAGGTCAAATTCAAGAATGACTTTGTCCGGAGCATATCTTCTTCATGCATGGAGGGATTTTTATATAACTTGGCAGAATTGTTCACCATCATGAGACAGAGTGTCATGCACAAGAACCAGGTCCCTAAGATCAAGGTTACACTTAGAGGTCAAAGGATACAAGAATGAAAACTTTGTCCGGAGCATTTCTTCGTCATGCATGGAGGGATTTTGATATAACTTGGCACAAATGTTCACCACCATGAGACAAAGTGTCATGCACAAGAAACAAGTCCCATAGGTCTAAGGTCAAGGTCACACTTAGAGGCCAAATGTCAGATGCAAGAACGACTGTCCGGAGCATTTCTTCTTTATGCATGGAGGGATTTTGATGTAACTTGGCACAATTGTACACCATCATGAGATGGAGTGTCCCTTCTTTAGAATTACTTCCCTTTGTTGTTACTATAAATAGCTTATATTGTAACTTTTTCATTACTAGTCGTAGGGAAAAATCGCTTTTCTGTAGTACAAAATGCATGTTACATCCAATTTTGAGGTGTATTTTGACCTATATCTATCTGGTCAGGACTTTTGTGTGGACTTAGAATTTTTTTTTTCTTTATTTAGCGCACCAGAGCACAAAGTGCTCAAGGTTAGCTATTGTGACTGTTCATTGTACGTCGTCCATCAACATTTGCCTTGTGAAAACTCTAGAGGCCACATTTGTGACCCAGTCTTTATGAAACTTGGTCAGAATGTTAGTCTTGATGATCTCTAGGTCAAGTTCGAAACTGGGTCATGTTGGGTCAAAAACTAGGTCAGTAGGCCAGATCAAAGGAAAATCTTGTGAACACTCTAGAGGCCACATTTTTGTGCCCCCCCCCCCCCCCCCCCCCATGAGTGGTGGGGGCATATAGATTTGCTCTTGTCCATCCGTCTGTCCTTCCTTCCGAGAATGTTGTGTCGCACCTAGCTCCAAAATGTATTTGACATAGAGTCACAAAACTTTACAGAAATGTTTGTCAGCATGTGTGGTTGTGCACCTGGGGTTTCGCGTCTGGATTCATTCAGTCGAGTAGGAGTTATGGCCCCTGACTTTGTAAAAATTGGTCATTTTAGTGTTGTGTCGCGCCTAGCTCTAAAAGTGTTTAACGTAGAGTCACGAAACTTTACAGGAATGTTGGTCAGGATGTGTAGTTGTGCACCTGCGGTTTCGCGTCCAGATTCATTCAGTCATGTAGGAGTTATGGCCCCTGACTTTGTAAAAATTGGTCATTTTAGTGTTGTGTCGTGCCTAGCTCAAAAAGTATTTGACATAGAGTCACAAAACTTTACAGGAATGTTGGTCAGCATATGTAGTTGTGCACCTGGGGTTTCGCATCTGGATTCATTCAGTCGTGTAGGAGTTATGGCCCCTGACTTAGTAAAAAATTGGTCATTTTAATGTTGTGTCGCACATAGCTCCAAAAGTATTTGACCTAGAGTTACCAAAGTTTACAGGAATGTTGGTCAGCATGTGCAGTTGTGCACCTGCAGTTTCGCGTCCGGATTCATTCAGTTTTGTAGGAGTTATGGCCCCTGACTTAGTTGAAATTGGTCATTTTAATGTTGTGTTGCGCGTAGCTCCAAAAGTATTTGACCTAGAGGCACCAAAGTTTACAGGAATGTTGATCTGTGTCTTTTGTCATGTAGTCGGGGCATCTGTGTCCCATGGACACATTTCTAGTCTCAAAAGCATCTCTAGTGTTCTATTCAGTTTGCTAATCCATGTGGCAATTATGCATGCTTTTTCCCTGCCTAGAGCCCCATGTGGTTCTGGGACGATCTATGTATGAAAAGAATTGGAACCACTGCCTTACCCTTGCATGATCGTAACAGGCGACTAATAGGGTTTTAACACTTGGTTTTGCTGTAACTCTGTGATTCCAGCAGGTATGCAAATTTTGATTCCATACCTCATGTTTTTATTTCGATGTAAATGAGATGTGGAACCAAAATTTGTAGTCCTGTTTGGCGCCATATAACCTATACTGTGTTGATGCCCCGTAAAACTGAAATAATAAATCCCTGACTAGAGGTAAAAAGTGCATAGTTTACATGAGGTTCTAGGTCAATAGCACCTAAGCCTACCATAAAGTCTTAGCTGAGTTGTCTCCATTTTTTCCAAATATTTCACCCGAGATCATTTTTTTTTCAGCTCAAATAACTCTTTTTCAGAAATTGATATTTAATAATTTTTTCAGTCTACATACTTTGATGCAGTTACCCTTACAGAAGAAGAAGGCCTGCTGCATACTCTTGCTGAAATTGAGCAATTATAATTACATATGCATAACATATACGTTATTTTATAATAATGAACTCAGTAATTTTTTTATATATATTCATGTTAATGTTTCATGCCTCTCTATGTCAGACCATTGGTACCAAGGACCACAATAGAAATAAGAGATTTTTTTCTTTTTCTTGTGTCATCCTTGATATTGATGTGACTGACATAGTTCATAACACATTACTTCATATGACAACTTTTATATTTGATTATAAATTTTATTATATGCATGTATTGTAACTATGTTATGTTTTGCTCAATTATCGAAATAAATCTATCTATCTATCTGCTGTGTACATACAGCGTATATGATGCGTACATGATGTGTACTGAAATCAAGGGCTTTAAATAGTACGCAGGATATACACTGCACATACACCGATAGTACGTTTGTAGTACACTTTTGACATGCAAATGAGCTCTGCCGCGTACTACTTGCTGCGTACATGCTGTGGACTACATAGTACACAGGATGTACGCTGGAGGAATTTAGTATGCGGGAAATAGTACACAGCATGTACGCGGCACATACACTTTTCACATGCAAATGAGCCTGCGGTGTACTACCCCTGCGGCGTACATGCTGTGTACTCCTGCGGTGTACATTCTGTGTACTCCTGGCCCGAGTCCTGCGGCGTACATGCTGTGTACTCCTGCTGCATACATGCTGTGTACTCTTGTGGCGAAACTGCTGTGATAATGTAAATTCCTTACCCCACCAACTTTCTTATGCAAATGCTGATCATTTGGACAGAAAAAAAACAGAAAAAAGATAAGTGACATGCATCAATAAGTATTTACCCTTACCAAAATAATGTAGATTGATGTTATCAAATAAATTAGTATGCTTTTCATCATCCACTTTTCAATGAAATAAATCAATTTTTGTAGCATGTAATTTGGTAAACATCTGAAGAAAATGGCGTAACTGCATCAAGGGGAAACAACTTTAATGCAACTAAATATAAGTGTTATAAATTTCGAAGTATCTGCGGTGTACATGCAGTGTACTATTTTCTTGTACAAGTCCCTCCAGCGTACATGCAGTGTACTCCTTAAATTTTCAGAGTCTGTGCTGCGTACTTGAAGTGTACTAGTGACCTCCTGCGTACATGCTGTGTACTCGTCGAAATAGTACGCGGCATGTACGCGGCATGCGGTGTATGTAAAATGTACTACTCTGGCGTACTACTGTGTTCGCGGCATATACACAGCAAATACGCAGCATGTACGCCACAGAGGCTTGCTTCTGTAAGGGTAACTGCACATATATCTAAATTAGATAGTTCCTACATGAAGTTTGTATTTTTAGTTACACTGCCTACAAGATCATAAGTTCCATTGTCAATGTCATACTTATAAGGTCAAAGGTCTTAATCACACGTTTCACTTTCCCTGTATCAAAGCAATGTCTTGAGGTATTAATTGCCTTTAATGAAAGCTGTAGTTGTTTTGTCTTTTTCTTGAAACTTTTCTTTTCCCCAACATCCCTACTTAGTATTAGAGACATTTTATCAAGTTTTTGACCTATTTCAGATCCTACAACCTTGAGGGTTATGGAGTGTTACAGTCACTAGGGGGAGATGGCTACTTTGGTGGGGCTGGAGGCAGAATTGCTGTGTACCTAGACACAGAAATCTACTTCTTTGGAACTTATGAGTCCCTGGGTGGAGATGCTATTGCAGACAGCTATCTTTCTGAAGGAGGACCAGGATCAGTGTATATAAAAGATGTCAGGTTAGTTAAAATATTAGAAAGTCCATGAACACAAAATACAAAAGTGTGAGCTGTTGATAAATTGGAAGCCTCATTTCGTGAGCAGATAATAAAATTTACACAGAATGTATATGGTTTGCAAGAAGGGCTCAGTCAGTTTACTGGTATATCGGTATAAATTTAATATTCAGGTTTCTATTGATACAAATCAGATTCCTGCTTGAATGTATGGATACTATCAGTGATGCTGTCTAAACACAAAATAAGCATAATTTATAATTTTTATACACCATCCGTCTGTCTGCCATAATTTGTGTCTGGAGCATAACTTTATAACTATTAAAGGCATTGACTTTAAACTTGGCGTAAAGGTAGACGGCTATGAGAGAATGTGCAGAGCATTTGAACAGGGCTCTGTAGGTCAAAGGTCAGTCACAAATTGAGATTAAAGGTCAAAATGTCCATCATATTTTTTTTTGTCAGGAGCATTACTAAATAACCATGCAAGGTATTTACTTCAAACTAAGCATGTAGGTAGGTGGTAATGAGTAATTGTCCATAATTATTTTCAAACTTGAACTTTAGTCTAATATATTTAAGCTACTTGTATGTTGGTATACTTAAGTGTGTTACAAATGGCAGCAAATCTTGAAATTACAGACTAAGTTTGTTATAAATGAGAAAAATGTCATGTTTGCACAGAGAAATATGTTCAATATAACCAGCTTTTTGTTATATCTCAGTTTGTTATATTGGTGTGTTTTTCATGTAAATGTGTAGGAGCAAAATCTGGCGAGAAAAATGAGTTCCTCATAACCGATATTTTATTTTAACCTAATTCTCTACAAGTGAATTTTACTGTATCTTAAAATCAAAACAAATTTATAATCTTGGTAAACTAAGACAGGCAGTGCATTATATCAATAGTTCCCTTTTTGCAATTTTAAGAAATAGATACATTTTTATACCCTGGAGGGTATACTGGTTTCAGATTGTCTGTTCCGTCTGTCTGTTCTTCTGTAGACACAATCTTACGCTTACCAACCCTCCTCATCCCCTTGACACAATTTAATAAAACTTCAGACAGGTGGTCAGTAACAACAGTAGTTGTGCATGGTGCATGTTAGGTTCTTTCAGAAAAAAAAATGCAGAGATATGGGACTTTGTTTTTTGTTACTATACTATATACATAGTGTCTTTATACATACAGTCCACATAATTATGCAGTCTTGTGTGTGTCAGATTGCAATGAACTTCACACAAATGATCAGTAACAACAGTATTTGTGCATGGTGCATGTAAGGTTCTTTCAGAGAAAAAAAATTGCAGAGTTACAGGATTTTGATTTTTGTTACTATACTATATACATAGTCTGCATATGCAATCTTGTGCGCACATAATCTCCCAAACCCTTGCACACAATTTAATAAAACTTCACACGTGATCAGTACCAACCTTACTTGTGCATGTTAGGTTCTTTCAGAAAAATATTCTGCAGAGTTATGGGACTTTGTTTTTTTGTTACTATACTATATACATAGAGTCTTTATACATACAGTCCACATAATTATGCAGTCTTGTTAGTGTCAGATTGTAATGTACTGTGTCAGTGCGTGCAGGGGGTATATTTATCACCTTCAGTGATAGCTCAAGTTCCAACTCACAATTATTAGATAATAATATCATTTTTGTCATGTAACTCAAAACAAACAGTTATTTACGTAGGGTCACAAAACTTTACAGGAATGTTTGTCAGCATGTGTAATTGTGCACCTGGGGTTTTGCGTCCGGATTCATTCAGTCATGTAGGAGTTATGCACCTGACTTAGTTAAAAATTGGTCATTTTAAAGTTGTGTTGCGAGTAGCTCCAAAAGTATTTGACCAAGAGTCACCAAAGTTTACAGGAATTTTGGTCAGCATGTGCAGTTGGGGGCCTCTGGATTCATTCAGTATTGTAGGAGTTATGGCCTCTGATTAGGAAAAAAATTGTGTCCTTTTTCATGTAGTGGGGACATCTGTGTCCCATGGGCACATTTCTAGTTTTCTGTTGAATACACAGCCCTTATTGCAAGATATAACTTAGAGACTAGTGGTAGAGCATCCACTCTTGAGTGCGAGAGGTCATGGGTTTGATCCTAGGCCATATCATATCAAAGATGAAAAAAATGATACCAGTAGAACCCCTGCTTTGTGCTGATTAAGCTTACTTCTTTTCTCTCATACAGGAATGATGTGTCAAGATTGATTAATATGAGTTGTAGAACTTGTTTCACATTTAACCATAATAAAGTAACATTAAGTGTGTCCCTGGAGTTTGATAATGGGGATGATGGCTCTAGTAATGCAAGTGTGTTTTCACTGTTTAGTCAGAATTGTAAATATATGTAGACAGCATTTTCTTACACTTACATTTTTTTTTCTTCTTGATTGGTTATGGTCACTATATAATGAACAAGATTGCTTCTGTAGGAGCTTAAAATTCTTTGTAAGTTGTTCAGAATGTTGGATAACTTTTCAAGAAGGTATTTCCATTCAATAATATGTTCATCCTGTCTAAATATTAACACCCTTGAGGGTGTTCTGCATGTTTGATAAACCAGAAGTGATGGCGTAATGTCATTTCTCTGGATAGCGTAGGATAAAGTTTGGACTTTGTGTATGAAAATGCAAATTGTTTATGAATAGATAGCAATCGTTGAGTCTATCTGTTATAGCTGAAATGTTACTATCTTCCTAAAGATAAAGTATGATGTTAAAACAAATTGGGAAATAAAATTGTGAAATAATTCCAAATAATGCCTTTCAGTTTGAGGGAAATTATTCAACATGTTCATTTTAGTCAAGTTTGGTATAATATGTATTTGAGCTGGGTCATGAGACAACCAACATAGTGGCTTTGCAACCAGTATGGATCCAGACCAGCCTGGGCTTCTGCCCAGTCTGGTCAGGATCCATGCTGTTTGCTTTCAAAGCCTATTACAATTAGAGAAACCATTAGCGAACAGCATGGATCCTGACCAGACTGCGCGGATGCGCAAGCTGGTCTAGATCCATGCTGGTCGCAAAGCCATTATGTTGGTTTTCTTATGGCACGGCTCATATATGACACAGAAAAATGATAAACTGGGTAATAATAAAAATTAGATACTGATAAAAATGCAGGAAGAATGTGATTTTTCTGCATATTTTAAAAGCATTGCAATGGTTATGGTTATCAAATATAGGAACGTCTTGCAAAAATCTTAGGTCAATAAATTTTTACTACTAGTCACTTTCAGAGTGCTCTCTTTTTATGGATTTTGAGAAAATTATTTTTCCCCTAAAATGTTTGGGTTAGTCCCTTTAAATCGGCATTTAATATGTGGACCCTTTTAATCATGAGTAAATATCACAAAAACAAGCACACAGACCTGTTTCATTTTAATATTTTCACCATATTTTAAACTGTATTTCTGTTTATGACTGTAAGCATTGTTGAAAAAAATCTGTTTCGAAAATGTTGTTAATATTATGATTTTTCCCATAGACACACCATTATGAAAACTTGTGTGATTCAAATGTTTTAAATCAGTTTAGCAAAAAATCAAGTGCAGGAATATATGTTTTTATTTGCTGAATTTTCTATATGTATATTCTGAAGTTTTGAAAAAATCAGGGTTTAATCAAATTCCACAGTGAAAAGAAATTTCACATCATAACAGGCAGAACTACCATAATGCTTCATGAAGGAATGAACTTAATGGTGTTAGTGGGCAACCATTTCATTTAGCATATTTCTAGTTTTCTTTTGTTTTATTGAAAATTGGATACCATAGGACAATGGATATAGGCCTGATGTTGTAAGGCCATATGTATGCTTTTGTACTATGAGACACATGTTTTAAGATTTAGACTTTTTAACATAAAATGACATTCTTCTATTGTAGGAATTCTCGCAAATATGAGCAGTTACACATTGACAACAAAGAAAGGTCATGGGATCATCAATATATCCTTGATGAATATAACAGCGATAATTCAGAGAAAACTGATTACTATTTTGATGAGATCTACCTAGAGAGAAATGCGTCACTACAGTTAAAAACAGGCGATGGAGCTGAACGAAGTATTGAATGTACCAACATTTTCAGTGACAAATCCGGAAGAATTTACCTTCGGGTAAGTCTTATATGGCTGATTTAGTTAGCACAACTATAGTTCAAATTAAATGTTGATTTTCGTGTTCAGTATTTAAAGATACAACATTTTTATCCTTCTCCTTCCCCCCGGCGTATAGCGATTGAACTGTCCGTTCGTCCATCTGCTTGACCAGATTGCCTACAGCCCACATTAATGACCCCATTTAGACCATACTCATACTCAACATTTTTGGTCCTACAGCCCACATAATAACCCCATTTAGTTCATAGTCATCTGGAAAACCTACAAACTGACCTATAGATATATATAAATGACCTTGAACCTAATGACCATCTTCAAACTTAAAACCTTAATAATGAACATTTTTGTCCTACAGCCCACATAATGACCCCATTTAGTTCATACTCACACTCAACAAATCTTGTGGCAAGACCTACAATCTTACTTTTATATAAATGACTTTGACCCTCAAGTGACCTTAACCTTCAAACATAAAACCTTACTAAACAACAGTTTGTATGTTAACTACAAAAAATGTAGTATTATGTGGAAGGGCTTCAAATAGCCAATTGTGCTGTCTTGTTATTGTAAACATTTATTGCCTCAGTATCAAAAAGTCTAGAATATGTACAGTGAAGTCATTATACCCCCAAAAAACGAAGGGGTATATAGGAGTGAGCCTGTCTATCGGTCTGTTGGTCCGTTGGTTTCCATGGTTTCTGGATAATAACTCATGAAAGGCTTGACAGATTTAAATAATTTTTAGTACACAGGTGTAACATCAGAAAATACAGGTCAAGTCTGACTTAGAGGTCAGTAGGTCAAAGATCAAGGTCACAGTGACCCTGAACAGTTAAACGGTTTCCGGATGATAACTTGAGAACCCTTGGGCCTAGGTTCATAAATTTTGGTACACAGGTGTAACATTATGAAATACAGGTCAGGTTCGACTTTAAGGTTGATAGGTCAAAGGTCAAGGTCACAATGATCCTGAACAGTTAAACAATTTCCTGATGATAACTTGAGAACGCTTGGGCCTAGGATAATAGATTTTGGTACACAGGTGTAACATCATGAAATACAGGTCAGGTTAGACTTTGAGGTCAGTAGGTCAAAGGTCAAGGTCACAATGACATTAAACAGTTAATCGGTTTCCAGATGATAACTTGAGAATGCTTGGGCCTAGGATAATGAAAATTGATAGGGAGGTTGGTCATGACCAGCAGATGACCCCTAATGATTTTGAGGTCAGTAGGTCACAGGTCAAGTAAGTTCGGCTTTGACATTTGCTTAGTTCTGTGACAAGGCTATATTGTGTGGGTATAATTTGTCACTCTTGTGACAACTCTAGTTAATTTTAGTGGGGGACTAATATTTCATGACGGTGGTTGAGTCCATCCATAAAATTTAATCCCAATGGATTAGTAAAATTCCCATTCATTTTATGTTCAGAGGTAAAAAAAATTTGATTTTTTTTTTTCACCAGGAACTTTTTCTGATAAACTGCTTGATGGATGGTGACGAAATTTGGTTATCAATTTCTTTACGCTTTTTCTGCACTTTTCTCAAAATTTGTTCAAACATTGTGCTTCACTGCACCCAGGGGTCCATAAACCTTAAAATGTAACAATATTAATGCCATCTAATTAAATGCTATTTTCAAATTATTTCATGGAAATGATTCTTGAGTGACCCCCTACTAACTTTGTTTATATTATTTTAGTTCGTTAAAAAACATGGCTGCCAGATGGTATAGTCACTTTTTCTCTCTGTGTATGTAGTTTAAACTTGAAATATCTTGTAAGGAACTCTTGACCTTAGTATTAAACAATTTCACACAAACGATTCTTTGTTAGGAAGGTTGTTCAAATTCTTCTGATTTGCCAAAAAAAAAAAGAAATGGCCACCAGAGGTCATGTTGTTTCCTTGAAATGCATGTATTGTGAAAACATTTGTTTTGGTAAAAATGTCTATTTCATGGGGCAATGTGTTTGTGGATTTTAGAATTCGAATGTAAAATGAATAAGAATTTTACACTTTTTTTTTATGAACCCTAAATTTTTTTGGGGGGATGGGGTGGATTTCAGTTGCCCTTGTCCATCCCCTTTGTCTGTTTGCTCAAATTTATGTTGGGCATATCTCAAAAAGTATTTCACCCAAGAGTCAATAAAAGTCACAGACGTATCATTCAACATATGAAGTTGTACACCTGATGTTTTAATTGGGGTTTCACACATTGCACCAGAGTTGTGGCCCTTGACTTAGTCAAAAATATGTTGAAAAGGGCCTCTAAGAGTCTGCTATATTATCTCAAAAAGTGTTTAACCTAGAGTTATGAAACATTGTAGGAATATCATTCAGCATATGAAGTTGTGCACCTGGGGTTTTGTTAGAGATTTCGCATAGCCTGACTAGAGTTATGGCTGTTGACTTAGTCAAAAATACACATTAAGTGCTTTAAAGTTTGTTTTCCATATATCTTAAATTTGACCTAGAGTCATGAAACCATGAAGTAATACAATTAAAGCATGTGAATTTGGCACCTGTCTAAGTTTTGTTTTAGATGTCACTCTTTAAAGCCAGAGTTATTTACTTAGTCTAATATCATATAGGGAATAAATGTTTGCATCACATGTATCTCAAAAAGTATTTGGTCTAGATTCACAAAACATAGAGGATTGTTATATAGTATGTGTTGTGCACCAGGTGATCTGTTTAGAATTAAGTACTCAACCAGTCCAGAGTTATGGTCCTTGCCCTTGTTAAAAATACACTTAAAGTGTATAAAAGTTGATGTTGCAGTCATCTTAAACAAATAAACAAAAAAAGTTAACCAAGAGACATGAAAACATAATTATACAGTGGCAGAAAAAAGTGGGTTGTGGGGTTGGGGGCACCAGTGTCTTATGGACACAAATCTGTTTTGATTTGATTTTGTGGATTGATTCAGCCACAAAATCCATGAAAATTATAGTTCCTCATGAAAATTGATGATTTTACAGTAGGGAACTGTTTAAAAATCTAGCCAGAAACTGCTAATCTTTTACACAAATGTTTGTAGGGTAAGCCTTTACAAAGTTTATTGATACTACTCCCTAACGATAATTTAAACGACAGCATGTTTATATTATCGTTTGATTGTTATGGTTCTCACATGCATCGTTGAACTCAAAAAGGTTGTCAATGATAGAAGTTAAGTGCATACTTTAATGTTATACAAAAATATTTTCTGTATTGAAACGTTTTATTGAAGAAAAATCATTATTATCAAACATGTTAGCGTTTGAGTTATCGTGCGGGATTTATACTACCGTATTTAGATTTGTCAGTAAACATGGCTGCCAGAGTTGAAAACAAAAAAAATCTTCAAATGATATTCTCCTTATCTTATAAACTTTTGGTCCCGTTTTAAAATAATTTCACAGCAATGTTCCCTGGAGGTTGACCCCGATCTTGTAAGAATGTTTGAAATGATTGGATTTGTAAAAAAAAAAAGGCCAAAAGTAGGTGTGGTAAGTTTTCACTATGTATACAATTGAAACTTGGTATCTCAAATTTCAAGGAATTTTACTTCGAGATAACAGAAATTTTCCTGAAAGATGATATACATGTATACATGATTTTGGGATGAGACTTGCCGGAATTTTAGATAAGCAGGTTCAAGATAACAAGTTTCATCTGTATATTTTCTTGACGAGAATTACTGGCCTAATTTTAAAACAATTTCACTCAGATGATTCTAAGATGATCCTCTACCAAGAAAGTTTTTAGTTAAATTCATCACAAAAAGATGGATGTCAGAGGTCATAGTCACTTTTTCCTATATATATATATTATTTGAAACTTCTATTGTGATCTGTCAGGAAAAAAGGCTGCATGATAGTCAAAACTAGAAAAATTTCAAACAGCATCACCTAAATTCAGGTATGCTTTTGAAATAAGCTGTTTCTTACTTTACCTGTTTTAGCTGTGAAACTCGGGTGATGTAGGGTCATCATGGTCCTCATGTTTGAATAAGGTACTGTATTCTTTTTTCAGACAAGCAGGAATTGCCATTTTACTTCTTATCTAATATGACATTATTTATTCTAACTGATTAAGATAGTGAATACAGTTTGAAGCTGACACACCAAAACCATACAGAATCTGAAATAATATTTATCAACAGGCAAACCAAACAGCATACATAGGGGAAGAACTATCTTTAATGAAGCTGCAGTTTAACCTTTGGATTGATGATGCATCAAAAGCTTACCTCTCACCTCTCATCTACATTCTCGGCCAAGGAGAAATTGCCTTGAAATGGAATGGTGAAATGATTGGTGTACGCCACATCAGAATTGTTCCTGGAAGAATGATTAACATAAAAAAGGACGCAATGACAAGCTATGAAGAAGATGGTGTTCTAGTTAAAGGTACTGCAGGAACATTTGAATTTGCGTCTTTGGAACTGGGGGCCCAAGCAGTGTTGGAGCTGCCTCCACCAATGCCTTTGGTTCTTACTGTTGGAATACTGGTATGTATTTAGCCTGGTACAATTAATACTGTTAAATCTTATGTAATTATTGCTTGTAATTGATAGAGACATATCATTGTCAGACTTAATGTTATTTTCATTCTAATTAGGAAGTTTCCATTTATTTAGCTTAACTTTCATATAAATAAAATCACATCTGTACACTTCCAGATCTGTACACTTGCAGATTGTGATACGTATGTATATTCATACATTAATTGTTGTGTTATGTCACTTTATAGGACATAAAATATGATTCAACATTCCGAGCAGACTCTATGGAAGTGTTGGCCACAGATTTCTACCTGGAACCTCTAGCTCAGTTTGTTTGTGTTGGAACTAGCCGAGAAGACCAAATTGGAGATGCTCAAACAGAAGGAGCTGGTGGAGGTCATGCCTCAATGGGAGGAGGAGGTGAATTTCTCATAAAAATAAGTCATAAAAATTTTATGTGAAAAATGGTTGGACTAAGAAAGCACCCTTTCATATTGTTAATTCCAAACAATTTGTCCAGAGACTTTCAGACAATAATCCTTTAAAAAACACATGAAAATCTGAAGAACATTACTCAACTCTATCAGATTAAATGTGAAAAGACATAGTAGGACTTTATACACCTGTACTGGTGTTAAGGCAGGAGATATTGAAGCTCAAGTTGTTTTTTGTGCAAATTGTTTTCTTATCAGTCTGTAAAAGACCAACCCCTCTAAACCAAACATCCTCCAGACCAGTAGAAAAGTTCAGTTTGGTGGTGTTGTTTTGTCAGTGGAATGTGTAAATAGTTATACAAATACCAAGCAACTGGATTCATTTGAAATCCCTATCTTGTTTAGATGGTGCATGGATCAACACAAAGATTTATGGACATATTCAAGCAAGTATAAGTAACTTTGGAAGGGCTTATGAAATGGAAGGATCTGCTTTGGAGAGGTTTCACTATACATTAATTTATGCATCTTTATTCCTTACAGTGTCGGGAAATCCTTCACTTGGCGGCATAGCATATGGATCTGTCTATAAACCTTTGGAGCCAGGAAGTAGAGGAGGAGGTACTAGTGGTGGTTTAGGAGGAGGAAAAGTGAAGATCAAGGTCCCAGCTGAGTTCCTTTTAGATGGCTACATTCTGGCAGATGGAGGGGAAGGACTGTATGATGGAGTGAATGGTGGTGGTGGTGGTAGTGGTGGCTCCGTCTATATTGAAACAGGTGATGTCTTGTGCCATTTGGTTTTAGATTAGTGTATAACAGTTCTATTCCTTACTAAACTTCAAATAGGTACAAAAAGGATTTTTAAACAATGATCATTATTGAGATTTTATATGACTGTCTTTGACAGGATATATGCTTTTTAGTCTCCTACCAGTGGAACACCAGAGGAGACTATAGGAATGCCCTCTGTCCTTCTGTCTGTTCGTCTGCTAATCTGGATCCTGCAATTACTCAAAAAGTATTCAAGTTAGGTTCATAGAACTTGATATGTGAATAGAGGACAATATGTAGATTATGTATGTACATGACTTATGCTTGTAGGTCATTGGCCAAGGTCACTATTGAAGGTCAAGTAATAATTGTTTCCACTCCATTACTTTTACATGCATAGATAGATTATCGTACTGCTACACACAAACATTCTGTGATGAGACAGTGTGTCAACACATGATCTATGCTTGTTGGTTAAAGGTCAAGGTCACTGTTTAAGGTTGAGTTAAAATTTTGTTTCTGCTCTATGAATTTTAATTGCATTGAAGGATTTTTTTATTATTACACAGAAATGTTCCCCATAATTAGATTATGTTTTGTGCACATGACCCATAGTTGTCAGTCAAAGGTCAAGGTCATTATTGAAGGTGAAATAAAATTGTCTCTGCTCTGTAACTTTTATGTGCATTGATGGATTATCTTAGTGCAGCACACAAATTTTCCCAATGATGAGACAATGTGTTGCATACATGATGTATGCTTGTAGGTCAAGGTCACAATAGAAATTCAAATATAAATAGTTTTTGTTTGTTAGCTCCCAAATACCCTGAAGCATTTTTAATCCTAATACTGTTGCCAGCAAGGGATGAACACTAAAAACAATTTCCGCCAGTAGGGGACGTCTGTATTGCCACTAGGTCAAAAACCAAATTGATATATATATTGTTTCTACCAATATTCTGAGAGATCTGGACCTTGACTTTGTCAAAATGATAAAAGAAAATGACATAATTTTAATTATCCCCCGCCGATGAAATCGGGAGGGGGGTATTGAAATGGCATTGTCCATCCGTCCGCAGCCATTTCTCAGTAACTAGCTGGTAGAATTTCATGAAACTCGAAATAAACATGAACCAACATACTGCGATGATGCCGGTCAAGTTTTTTTTGGATTGGTCAATTTCCCTTAGAGTTATTGCCCTTGATTTAATGAAAAATGCCCAAAAATGTCTGTCTGCAGCCATTTCTCAGTAACTAGCTGGTAGAATTTCATGAAACTTGAAATAAACATGCACCAACATACTGCGATGATGCCCATCAAGTTTTTTTTTGGATTGGTCAATTTCTGTAAGAGTTATTGCCCTTGATTTTATGAAAAATCCACGTCTGCAGCCATTTCTCAGTAATAAGCTGGTAGAATTTCATAGAACCAACATACTTCGATGATGCCTGTCATTTTTTTTAATTAATTGGTAAATTTTCCTTAGAGTTATTGCCCTTTAATTGTTTAAGAACCTACAGATTTGTACATAATAAATCAACCAATTGGTAGAATTTCATTAAACTTCTTTCATTCTTTTCCATGGAAATTTATTATAAACATGTGAAGTTTTTTATATTTATCAGCATACAAAGTTGTACAGTTCCCCCACCTCACGCTCCACTCAGTCTTGCCCACCACCCCGATCATGCATCCCAATCCCCCACCCATTTTTGTTTTGTTTTTATCATCATTTTTAATTTTCCATCAATATTTATAATCAACATGTGAAATTTTGTACCCTCACCTGGTCACCCCTGCTGCCCCCGCCCCCACAGTAATATCCTTAACTTTTTGTCGGATATATTTTTTTGCCATTCCTCACCACAAGCCCTTTCGGCGGGGGCGTCCAATTCATTGAATTTGCTTGTTACACTTCATTTATCAGATTTACACAGGATGTTTATCACAATAATATCAGTCTTGACAGAAGTTGATAACCAGCATTTAATACCAGTATCTTTATAGTTTTGGCCCTTGTCTATTGACTGAATTGCCAAGTCAGTAACTGATTTTTTCTTAAACTCATATGAGTGAAACTCTGGAGTGGGCTTATCGTTGAACCACCGTCTGTCTGTCTGTCAACCAGTCTGTCCATCTTGTGATTACTTTAAAGGTGCCTAATATTTTTCATGAAACTTGGTATTAAGGATAGCTGACAATATGGATAATATGCACATCCTTTTATTTTGTTCCATGGCAAGCAGTGTGGATTTGAACTAGGCTGTCACAAATTTGTACTATAATTAAGCAAAAACGTACAATAGTTATGGCATTCAAAATTTCTGTTGAGGAGGTTTCTCTCCATTTTGTCTTGTATAATTGTGTCCGAATATACAGTGAATGTGTACAACCTTGGTCACATGACTTACTCTTAATAACTGCTTCATATTCATTTTCTCAGGTCAGTTCTCAGGACATGGAACAGTGTCTGCTATTGGAGGTCGAGGGTACGGCCCTGCAGGTGGCGGTGCCGGAGGAAGGATCGCTATCCATACCTGGGACTATAATGACTACAAAGGAGCTCTTCTAGCATATGGATCTGGAGGAAACGTTGATGCAGATCTTGGCGGCCCTGGAACGGTCTTTGTTGAAGACAAAATTACTAAATTCACATATGAGAGCAAGTAAGGAACATCATTATGTTAGACTCTTGCTTATTGGCATGTCAATTTTCATTTCAGTTATGCAGTAGTGATGAGTTAACCTAATAGTGCATTTTACAAGTATGTCATCACAAACTTTTTTTCTTTGCAAGTAATTAACAGTTTCTCAGAATGAAATATAGAAATGAGAAAAGCTTAGATAGTTATTTTTAGCTCACCTGTCACAAAGTGACAAGGTGAGCTTTTGTGATCGCGCGGTGTCCGTCGTCCGTCCGTCCGTCCGTGCGTGCGTGCGTCCGTAAACTTTTGCTTGTGACCACTCTAGAGGTCACATTTTTCATGGGATCTTTATGAAAGTTGGTCAGAATGTTCATCTTGATGATATCTAGGTCAAGTTCGAAACTGGGTCACGTGCCTTCAAAAACTAGGTCAGTAGGTCTAAAAATAGAAAAACCTTGTGACCTCTCTAGAGGCCATATATTTCACAAGATCTTCATGAAAATTGGTCAGAATGTTCACCTTGATGATATCTAGGTTAAATTCGAAACTTGGTCACGTGCCGTCAAAAACTAGGTCAGTAGGTCTAAAAATAGAAAAACCTTGTGACCTCTCTAGAGGCCATATATTTCAAAATATCTTCATGAAAATTGGTCAGAACGTTCATCTTGATAATATCTAGGTCAAGTTCGAAACTGGGTCACGTGCCATCAAGAAATTAGGTCAGTAGGTCAAATAATAGAAAAACCTTGTGACCTCTGTAAAGGCCACACTTTTCATGGGATCTGTATGAAAGTTGGTCTGAATGTTCATCTTGATGATATCTAGGTCAAGTTCGAAACTGGGTCACGTGCAGTCAAAAACTAGGTCAGTAGGTCTAATAATAGAAAAACCTTGTGACCTCTCTAGAGGCCATTTATTTCATGAGATCTTCATGAAAATTGGTCAGAATGTTCACCTTGATGATATCTAGGTCAAGTTTGAAAGTGGGTCACATGCCTTCAAAAACTAGGTCAGTAGGTGAAATAATAGAAAAACCTTGTGACCTCTCTAGAGGCCATATTTTTCTTGGGATCTGTATGAAAGTTGGTCTGAATGTTCATCTTGATGATATGTAGGTCGAGTTCGAAACTGGGTCACGTGCCATCAAAAACTAGGTCAGTAGGTCAAATAATAGAAAAACCTTGTGACCTCTCTAAAGGCCATATTTTTCATGGGATCTGTATGAAATTTGGTCTGGATGTTCATCTTGATGATATCTAGGTCAAGTTTGAAACAGGGTTATGTGCGGTCAAAAACTAGGTCAGTAGGTCTAAAAATAGAAAAACCTTGTGACCTCTCTAGAGGCCATACTTGTGAATGGATCTCCATAAAAATTGGTCAGAATGTTCACCTTGATGATATCTAGGTCAAGTTTGAAACTGGGTCACATGCCTTAAAAAGCTAGGTCAGTAGGTCAAATAATAGAAAAACCTTGTGACCTCTCTAGAGGCCATACTTTTCATGAGATCTGTATGAAAGTTGGTCTGATTGTTCATCTTGATGATATCTAGGTCGAGTTTGAAACTGGGTCAACTGCGGTCAAAAACTAGGTCAGTAGGTCTAAAATTATTAAAATCTTTTGACCTCTCTAGAGGCCATATTTTTCAATAGATCTTCATGAAAATTGATCTGAATGTTCACCTTGATGATATCTAGGTCAAGTTTTGAAACTGGGTCACGTGCGGTCAAAAACTAGGCCAGTAGGTATAAAAATAGAAAAACCTTGTGACCTCTCTAGAGGCCATATTTTTCATGAGATCTTCATGAAAATTAGTGAGAATGTTCACCTTGATGATATCTAGGTAAAATTCAAAACAGGGTCACGTACCTTCGAAAACGAGGTCAATAGGTCAGATAATAGAAAAACCTTGTGACCTCTCTAGAGACCATATTTCTTCTTGAAAATTGGTCAGAATTTTTATCTTGATAATATCTAGGTCAAGTTCAAAACTGGGTCACATGAGCTCAAAAACTAAGTCACTACGTCAAATAATAGAAAAAACGACGTCATACTCAAAACTTGGTCATGTGGGAAGAGGTGAGCGATTCAGGACCATCATGGTCCTCTTGTTTATAAATCAGTGTTGCGGGTAGTTTTTTAGCGCGAGTCAGAATTGAAACTAGTATTTAGGATGTGCTAAGCAAGCAACAACAAATGTCTGAAACTGTGTATATTTCAGAATTAGCACAGTCTTTAAATTGATCAATGGCAAGACTTTCTTCAAAACTAACCTTTAAACTTGATTTTCTAATCTTCAAAAAAGATCCTTCAATTTCTTCACATGAGCCAACCAGGCATAACGCATTGATTTTTATATGGCAATTTCTGCAGCAAATTTAAGTCTACAAAATATTTAATTGGCAAGGTTTAGTTTTACCACCAGATTTTGTGCAGTTTTTAGACCATCTGATTTTGAAAAAATCTATGAGGTATTGTCGTCACTTTATTGTCTGCGTCGGCATTGGTTAAAATGTTTTTAAGGTCCACATTATCTCAAAAACTATAAGAGTTATAGCTTTGAAACTTTGCACACTTGTTTATCATTGTTAGGGGACTATGAGGCCAAGAACCATAACTCTGATATGAATTTTTGTCAGAATTACGGTCCATTCTGTACTTAGAAAATTTGAGTTTCTTGGTTAAAATTTTTGTTTAGGTCCACCTTTTCTCAAAAACTATAAGAGCTACAGCTGTGAAACTTAAAACACTTGTTTATCATTGTTAGGGGACTATGTAGGCCAAGAACCACAACTCTGATTTGCATTTTGCTAGAATTATGGTCCTTTTTGTATTTAGAAAATTTGAGTTTCTTGGTTAACATTTTTGTTTATGTCCACCTTTTCTCAAAAACTATAAGAGCTACAGCTTTGAAACTTTGCACACTTGTGTATAATAATTAGGGGATTATTTAGACCAAGCACCATAACTCTGATATGCATTTTGTCAGAATTATAGCCCTTTTTGTACTTAGAAATCCTGAACTATAACTCTTTTCTTACATATTGTTCAGCACTTGCAGACGAGCATTGGCACCCACTGGCAGTGCTCTTGTTTAAATCAATATTCAGCATTTTTCCTACTAAACAGTACTTTTAGATTTTGCTTCTTTGAAAGGCATCTGCATGTAATACTGTTAGAAGAGAAAAAAATTGTTTATAGTATCAAATATGTAAATGTGGTACCCCTTACAGAAGAAAAAGGCCTGCTGCGTACTCTTGCTGTGTACATACAGCGTATATGATGCGTACATGATGTGTACTGAAATCATAGTACGCAGGATATACACCGCACATACACCGATAGTACGTTTGTAGTACACTTTTGACATGCAAATGAGCTCTGCCGCGTACTACTTGCTGCGTACATGCTGTGGACTGCATAGTACACAGGATGTACGCTGGAGGAATTTAGTATGTGGGAAATAGTACGCAGCATGTACGCGGCACATACACTTTTCACATGCAAATGAGCCTGCGGTGTACTACCCCTGTGGCGTACATGCTGTGTACTCCTGCGGTGTACATGCTGAGTACTCCTGCGGCGTACATGCTGTGTACTCCTGGCCCGAGTCCTGCGGTGTACATGCTGTGTACTCCTGCGGCGTACATGATGTGTACTTCTGGCCCGAGTCCTGCAGCGTACATGCTGTGTACTTCTGCTGCATACATGCTGTGTACTCTGTGGAAACTGCTGTGATAATGTAAATTCCTTACCCCACCAACTTTCGTATGCAAATGCTGATCATTTGGACAGAAAAAAACAGAAAAAAGATAAGTGACATGCATTAATAAGTATTTACCCTTACCAAAATAATGTAGATTGATGTTATCAAATAAATTAGTATGCTTTTCTTCATCCACTTTTCAATGAAATAAATCAATTTTTGTAGCTTGTAATTTGGTAAACATTTGAAGAAAATGGCGTAACTGCATCAAGGGGAAACAACTTTAATGCAACTAAATATAAGTGTTATGATTTATTATAGACGATGTGTGCGTAGTATGTATTTGTTTTGATTAAAATCCATCTGAGAACAGTCTATGACTGGAATTATATAAGCATTTATACACTTTTACTTCTGTAAAAAGTAGCGCACATAAAAATTTTGGATTGATTTTTTCCAATGTGGTGCGAGCGCAATTAGCCAAAAATGTTCTGAAAATATACGAGCGGCAAATCCGATGAACGACTTTTTAATTTGGTGAGGCCTTAATGAGTTAACATAATGAGCATTAAAGCCTTTATAAAACATGATAGAATGGTGTTTTGCTTAAGAGTATTCAAATAACAGTGAGAGCTATTAATTCTTCTCATTCGGGCGCTGTTGAGGCATTATCTTGGTAATTATTTCATGTATTACAAAATGTAATGCAACGAAGTTCAAATAAGGCTTTTCAATTATCCAAGTTAGAAAGCTCCAGGATTAATTCAAAATGAAAAAGAATATATTTTTACACTGCATGCAAGGTGCAGCTCAGAAATCACTAAGATGTAAGCTTCACAAATGAACATTGCAAATAGTTTGGCAAATTTTCATTGTTCAGAATACCAGTAATCTGAACTATTCTATGCTATTAAGATAAAAGTTACTCGGAAATCAAGTTCTTGCTTCCAAAAAAAAAAAAAATGTACAAATCCTTCCTGCATGAAGTGTACTTCAGACTTTTACCTAAAAAAAAATTCAAAGTATAAACACCAAAAGAAAATGAACAAGTCCCTCCCACGTATATGAAGTTTACTTCAGACTTTATAAAAAAAAAACTTAAAAATAAATGCCAAAAGAAATTGTACAAGTCTTTCCCGCGTATATGAAGTGTACTGCACAAATTTCAAAGTATCTGCGGTGTACATGCAGTGTACTATTTTCTTGTACAAGTCCCTCCTGCGTACATGCAGTGTACTCCTTAAATTTTCAGAGTCTGTGCTGCGTACCTGAAGTGTACTAGTGACCTTCTGCGTACATGCTGTGTACTCGTCGAAATAGTACGCGGCATGTACGCGGCATGCAGTGTATGTAAAATGTACTCCTCTGGCGTACTACTGTGTTCGCGGCATATACACAGCAAATACGCAGCATGTACGCCACAGAGGCTTGCTTCTGTAAGGGACTGGCTCCACCTGAACATGCTTTCAACAATGTTTGAACTCGTACTAGGTTGTACCTTGATGGCCAGAACCTAAAACTTCCCAAGCCTGTTGTAATTGATGAGAAAAACCCTCGGCATGTGACTGAAGCAGCAGATAACATCTATACCACTAACGGGGCAGACCTGGACTTTGAACATCTGATGTTGATACAGAATGTAAGTTTTAATAAGATTTACTAATTCCATTTTCAGTAGACATAAATATGTCAGCATCATAAAGAAAATGTTGAATCTTATTCTTGAATTCTTCCTTAAAAAGAAACAGTGCTGATGTCTCGTTAAATGGCACTGTTGTTGCCTGTATTATATTCAAACTTCTAATCCGTAAGTTGTACCACAGTTATCTTTTTGTAAAAAAAGTGATCAGACAGGTAATTAATAAACTAGTTATTTGTGACTAGAGAGATTTTCAGAAGCTGAATGAAAAAGTATAATTGGATTAATATTATAAATTATGTGTGACCCACAGCCCCCCCCACCCCCACCCCCACTGGGGGAGACATTGTTTTTGAGAACCATTTAACCTAGAACCTTCAAACTTCATAGGGTGGCAGGGCTCTTGGAGTAGATGACCCCTATTGTTAGTGGGGTCACTCTATCAAAGGTTCATAGGGTGATTGGACATGCAGAGTAGATGACCGCTATTGATTTTGGGGTCACTTTATTAAAGGTCAAGGTCACAGGTGCCTGAACATGAAAAACCATTTCCGGTCAGTAACTTGAGAACCACTTGTCCCAGAATGTTGAAACTTCATAGGATGATTGGACATTTTGATTTTGGGGTCACTCTATTAAAGATCAAGGTTGCAGCTGACAGAATATAAAAATCAATTTCCGGTCAGTAACTTGAGAACCATGACCTAGAACCTTCAAACTTAATAGGATGATAGGACTTACAGAGTAGATGATCCCTAGTGTTTTTGGGGTCACTCTATCAAAGGTCAAGGTCACAGGGGTCTGAACATGAAAAACTCTTTCTAACCAATAACTTGAAAACCACTTGACCCAGAATGTTGAAACTTAGTGGGTTGATTGGACATGTGAAGTAGATGACCCCTACTCATTTTGGGGTCTCTCTATCAAAGGTCAAGGTCACAGGGGTCTGAACATGGAAAGCTGTTTCCAATTCATAACTTGAGAACCACTAGGCCCAGAATGTTGAAACTAAGTGGGATGATTGGACACACCAATTAGATGATCCCTATTGCAGCTAACCATCAGTGTCTCTTTGACTTTCATTCCTGTCCCCTATTGACTTCTTGCCTGTATGACTATGCATTGGGGGAGACATGCGCTTTTGTACAAAAGCATCTTCTAATTTGCATTGCTTTCAGTAAAGCTGTTACTTAAATTACCAATGATATTACTAGTGGTTGTAAAGTCCACATTGCTGCAAACTAAGTTTTCAGCTATATTAATAACCTTATACAGAACTATTAAACTGGACCTACTTAATGACCTAGACCACTATGTTTTTCATGGCAACATGAGAGCTAAGCGTAAACAAACCAGTAAAAATTGAGACAAAAACAAAATGCATCATTCACCATATCATAGAACAAGGTCTGTCTTAGAAACAGCCATTTCATGTAACACTATGTTTTACAGTTTAAGAGGGTCTAATCAATTAGCAGAAATAATGGTTGCATTAAACTCATTTTCATTTATCAGTGACAACAATTTATGATTCAATATTGCAATGGTTCTATCGAGAGAAATTTGTAGTACACATACTTCTGTTTTGATTGTGATTATGTAATATGATCCATTGTCTTCTGTGACCATTCTTCCAATGGCTAGTTTGTTAACACAATCTGTAAAATAGGATTTCTTTTTATAATTATAATAGATGTTGATATCTGCTTTTTGAATTTTAGACAAATACAAAAGTAGAATTGAATGCACATGCCAAGTCCCCCCCCCCCCCCCAAAAAAAAAAAATTGCGTGAATATTATTGATTTCACATTATTCTAGAACAACATGTATATTTTTTTCAGGCAATGGTTGAGATAGGCCCAGGTGGTGAAGGTATATCATCAGTAAACTTTGACACTGTCTACGGTGACAAGACGGGCTATATACACATGAAAGATTCACAGATTGCTTATGGGGAATACTCGGAATACTCTCTCCTTAGATCAACCATGCCAGTTAACTTTCATATTGATGAGGGCTCACAGATTTGGCTCTCCACAGATTTCAAAATTGTAGGAACTCAAGTACCCGCATTCCAGGTCTGATTTTCATTAATATGTCTGTGGAAGTCTGCTTTCTTTTAATGAAATTTAAATTCCCTCAGTTTTGTTTACAGTTAACTAACCTGCATTTCAGAGATATAGCAAAATATTTTGTTGGAAAAACAACTAAACCTTGTTGATTATGGAACAAAAAAAGCTTTAGACAGCAGACTTTTTTTCTGCTAAGAAGGGAAGGAGCCTAGGCCTGTTCATTTGGAGGAAATGGCTTGGTGTTTGGGCAAAGGATTGTCAATTCTTAGGGAAAACAGCATTATTTGAGAGAAATGTTATGAAGGGAAGAGACCTTAAAATGTAGATAAAAAAGCTAGGGACAGGTCATCCTTCAGGGCTGCCATTATTGTTTCCTTAATGATTTATAAAGATCTTTGAGCAAAGTTTTTGTGAAAAGAGATGGAAAGATGTTCATACTTTTACAGCTTGATGGTGAAATGGTCGGAGTACTGAATTTGACGCTCGAGGAAGGCAGAGAAATGTACATATCAGATACAGCATCCAACAGCATAGTAACTGGCGGCTCACCTCAGGCATTTGACAGTGGTAATTAACTTTGATGTGCCCAAACCAAGTACTTTGAAACTATAAAGTGTAGCAGAAGTTGGGACCTTGTATTAAAGTTGCATTGTCTTATTGACTTTCAATTTCTCAGTATATGTTGGGTATTAATTATCAGCTGCTCTTATACATAGTCATTTTTAGCTCATCTGATTTTTTGAAAAAAAAATGATGAGTTATTGTCATCACTTGAGCGGTTGTCGGCGTCGGCGTCTGCGTCGGCGTTGCCTGGTTAAGTTTTATGTTTAGGTCAGCTTTTCTCCTAAACTATCAAAGCTATTGCTTTGAAACTTGGAATACTTGTTCACCATCATAAGCTGACCCTGTATAGCAAGAAACATAACTCCATCTTGCTTTTTGCAAGATTTATGGCCCCTTTTGTACTTAGAAAATATCAGATTTCTTGGTTAAGTTTTATGTTTAGGTCAACTTTTCTCCTAAACTATCAAAGCTATTGCTTTGAAACTTGGAATACTTGTTCACCATCATAAGCAGACCCTGTACATCAAGAAACATAACTCCATCTTGCTTTTTGCAAGATTTATTGCCCCTTTTGGACTTAGAAAATCAGTTTTCTTGGTTAAGTTTTATGTTTAGGTCAGCTTTTATCCTAAACTATCAAAGCTATTGCTTTAAAACTTGCAACACTTGTTCCCCATCATAAGTTGACCCTGTATAGCAAGAAACATAACTCCGTCCTGCTTTTTGCAAGATTTATGGCCCCTTTTGGACTTAGAAAATATCAGATTTCTTGGTTAAGTTTTATGTTTAGGTCAACTTTTTCTCTTAAACTATCAAAGCTATTGCTTTGAAACTTGCAACACTTGTTCACCATCATAAGCTGACCCTGTACAGCAAGCAACATAACTCCATCCTGCTTTTTGCAATAATTATTGCCCCTTTTGGACTTAGAAAATCATTTTCTTGGTTGAGTATTATGTTTAAGTCAACTTTTCTCATAAACTATCAAAGCTATTGTAAGCTCATCTGATTTTTTGAAAAAAAAATGATGAGTTATTGTCATCACTTGAGCGGTTGTCGGCGTCGGCGTCGGCGTTGCCTGGTTAAGTTTTATGTTTAGGTCAGCTTTTCTCCTAAACTATCAAAGCTATTGCTTTGAAACTTGGAAGACTTGTTCACCATCATAAGCTGACCCTGTATAGCAAGAAACATAACTCCATCTTGCTTTTTGCAAGATTTATGGCCCTTTTTGTACTTAGAAAATATCAGATTTCTTGGTTAAGTTTTATGTTTAGGTCAACTTTTCTCCTAAACTATCAAAGCTATTGCTTTGAAACTTGGAATACTTGTTCACCATCATAAGCAGACCCTGTACATCAAGAAACATAACTCCATCTTGCTTTTTGCAAGAATTATTGCCCCTTTTGGACTTAGAAAATCAGTTTTCTTGGTTAAGTTTTATGTTTAGGTCAACTTTTCTCCTAAACTATCAAAGCTATTGCTTTGAAACTTGCAACACTTGTTCACCATCATAAGCTGACCCTGTACAGCAAGAAACATAACTCCATCCTGCTTTTTGCAAGATTTATGGCCCCTTTTGGACTTAGAAAATATCAGATTTCTTGGTTAAGTTTTATGTTTAGGTCAACTTTTTCTCTTAAACTATCAAAGCTATTGCTTTGAAACTTGCAACACTTGTTCACCATCATAAGCTGACCCTGTACAGCAAGCAACATAACTCCATCCTGCTTTTTGCAATAATTATTGCCCCTTTTGGACTTAGAAAATCATTTTCTTGGTTGAGTATTATGTTTAAGGCAACTTTTCTCATAAACTATCAAAGCTATTGCTTTAAAACTTGCAACAGTTTTTCACAATCATAATTGGACACTGTACATCAAGAAACATAACTCTATCCTGCTTTTTGCAAGAATGATGATCCTTTTTAGACTTAGAAAATCATGGGTAGGACAATATTTCTATTATACAAAAAAATCAGATGAGCGTCAGCACCCGCAAGGCGGTGCTCTTGTTTAATTCTGAAATAGATAAATGTTAACGCAAGTCTTTGTAATGTAGAAAATATTGCGATTGTTAAAACAAATTCTGAAAAGGGATCTTACAGAAAACTAGAACCTTCAAGTATTTACCCTAGTTTCATTTTAATGTTAATTCATTCCTGCCTTTATTTAGGTACACTTGGAATAGGAATTTTGGCAATGCAAGCAAGTTCAGTAATAGACCACACTGACCACTTTAACTTAGGAGTTTCCAGTTTGCACATGAGATACAACTCTAAAATAACAGCAGATAGAATCTCAGTAGATGCCACAGAAATAATGATGGAAGGAGAAGCCTCTTTTGTTACAACTGGTATGTTTCTGTGATAACAAACTCATTTATACTAGACAGATTTTTATGCCCTCAGTGTCAGACACCAATTCAGATGTCACTTGGAGTATACATGGATCAGTAACATGGAATGGACATATTTTGAGGAGTTCTATATCCAGTTATTTATTTTTGAGTGTTGCCCCATCTTTGGACTTTTCAGCATTGCACCTACATTTGTACCTTGTGTAGTCAGCTTCTTCAGTTTCCATCCATCTTCCCTTTTTTTAGATCACTCCCTTTTTTTAGCTCACCTGTGCACAAGGTCATTTCACATCATTTCCCCAATGTCTTACCAAACCTCCCCCAATCCAACCCCCATCACCCCCAACACATACACATTACCTGCCCATAATGTGTTTAGTAGAAACTTATAAAAGTATTCTTGTCAGAAAACATCATTCTTGTTTAACTTGCTTTTTTGTGAGGTTTCTTGTTGGTTATGCACGTGTTTACTGTTTCTGTATAGAAATTTGTTTTGATTACTCCAATGTTTTCATTTCTTATAATTAAGAGACAAACTTCTATAAAAAAAAACAGACTTATGGTAAAGGTGCATTGAGATGATATTAAAAGGAATATTTGCAGTCTTTTTCTAATTAATGAAGAATTTTTCTTGTCCGAGTACAATTTTTTGGCAAGGCAAATCTAACTGTATTTTAGCTTGATTACACTAACTTGAAATTGCTTAGATAAGTATCTTATACATATTATTTAGAAATGTTTTGCACAGAGGTTGTTTCTATGGACAGGAATTCACCTTGTTGTATAGATGTTACCAGCAAGTGAGCATTACCAATGATTAATGAATGTAAGAGTTTAAGTATATATGTACTGTATAATCCTGATCAGTTGTTTCAAATGATAACCACTGTTAAGGTAGTTCTGCATGTTTTATAAACCAGAAGTGATGGCGTAACATCATTTATTTGGAAAATATAGAATAAAACCTGGATTCAGCATACGAAAATGAAAATTATTTTATGAAAAAATGGCAACTTGTGGGTAAATTTATTACAATGACACTGTTACTATCTTTCTAAAGTTAAAATATGATATTAAAACATCTTACACGTTAAATAATTCAAAAATAAATGAATACATGTGAGGTTCACTTTAATCATTGTCAAATATCTCAAAATTAAACACAAAGACCTATACATTTTATTTCACCACATTATAGACCATATGTTTATTTGATATTACTCGAAATAAAAAACAATACATACAGCCTTCTCTAAATTTATTAAACATGTAACCAATCTGTACCGACAATATATTCAAATAGATATAGGTACGTGATAATAAAACCTTGAAATATTGCTTACGAATTACATGTATATTCATATCATTTCAAATTAATAAGTTTGGTTGTGTCGGCCGCTCAAATTTGGTAGCTAGCTCATCGACCGGAAGGGACCAAGCGTGCCAAACATTACAAGTGAAATTGCCAAAAGGATCCCGGTCGCCGAGTCACCTTTGAAAATATTACTAATGGCATCAATTGCTACGCGTCGCATTACCAAAGGAGTCCCACTGATCGTGCAATCATAGACCCCAGCTTCCAAGTTGACCGTACCGTGAATCGGTACCAACCTTGAAAGCAAAGGACCCATAATCACACTACCAGCTCGATACGAGGTATGCCGGTAGAACCTGTAATGCGTTACTGGCAGCAAACACGTCGACTAGGCCTTACCAAAACTACATGGGCCAGACCTAGTGACCCGAAGCAACATTCAGGTCAACGACAGACTACAAACAAACCCGAAGCAACATTCGAGTTTACCACTACTTAGTGACCCGAAGCAACATTCGGGTCGACAACAATAAGTAAACAAGTAACCGGAAGCAACAGTCCAGTTGACAACCATTGAAATAACCTGGTGACTCAGAGTAACAATAACAGCTTACATAAAGTAGTGACCTGCGAAATAAGATAGAAAAATCTGAATATGGACGGCCATGTCTCCTCTTGAACGCAAAATAGAATGCCATCGAGGAGAGAAGTCACGCCCATATTCCGAAGTAAGCGAAATTTGAAATTGTAAATAACGATAACTTGTTAAATTTACTTCATAGAAACTGCAACGCCTGGTCACCTTCCGGCCAATAAGAATTTTACCGCCACAATAAATTCAATTTATCCCCCAAAATTATTATTGAGACGCACAGAGATTTTTTATTATGGCAGACTTCAAATAATACAGATAAAACTCCAACCCCACCTCATTTAAATGGACCCCGTCAGATCTGAAAAAATTAGTAGCCGTATCAATATCTGGGCTCACTATATCACTCCTGCCAGACCGACTTGTAATAATCCAGCCCGATCTATTTATTCGTTTGCGTTTGACGTCAATAGCTTTGAGATTACAGGCCCCTCTCCAGACCCTCCTTGGTAAAATATCTACCCAAATGATAATTGTTTCGGGGAAGGCATCGCGTAGATATTTCACTTCTGTCTCTATTAACTCCCTTAGCTCGATAGAAGATAAACTTGTCAAATCGTTACCACCTAAATGTAAGATGATAGCCCTTGGTGGCGGTGACAGTAATACTTGAGTCTGTACTGAATGGCGAAATGATGTCCATCGAAGTCCGCTTATTCCCCACCAAGCTATAGTTATATCGGGTAACGAAAGGTTGGGTTTACCGGTGTCTACTGCTCGTTTACCAGCCCAGAACGGAATTGAATCTCCCAGGACCCACACATCTACAAATAGTTATTAGATGGAATTGACAAGAATACCTTAAATGTGGAAAAATTCGCTTTAAACGGAATAACTACCAGGAAGAACTGACTTCAATGTACTTTTTAAAAAAAAAATGTTGTCCGCTGATACAGTTAAGAGTGGGAAAACACCTCTTTACTGTAGAATTACGTTCGGATGTATACTTTATAGCAATTAGATTTCCATCTACCAAGTTTCATAATTACACTCGCTGAATAACCCTTAGTTGCCAAGTCTGTAGCCCGACCGATTCTAAAGCTATGCGATTTAAATGTACCAGTAATTTGATTTTTACTCAGACATTTATACAGAATGGCTGAAAATTGAGTTCTGGTAACCGGGGTGCCTTCTTGATGACAAAATAATATTCCTTCATTTTTTGGTCTTACGGCCAAGAAATCTATTAATGCTTGCACTGCACAGACAGGCCCAGATTCTCTGGGTAGTTTTAACACAGTCGGTTTTCCCCTTTGGTTTGTTTTACTATGCCGAAGTTGAATTGTAAGATATTGGTTATCAATCACGAACAAATCTGATCGTTTAATTGGCCCATCAAATTGTCCCCTAAAGGAGACAACTAATTCGCTAACCCTGAACAATCCAAAGTATGCTAAAGTAAAGAGCGAAGTAAACAGTTTTGTTTCATACGCATTGAAGCATATTTCTCTTAGAACTCTGCAAATAGATGTCAAAATAGGCAGAGTTAGTGGGGCTCTGTTATCGTGTGTGATACGGTTCCTATGGCAACCCTCTAGTAATTTATTAACAATGAAAACCTGGGTTATCATAATATCCAGAAAGTTTGTGAAAATAATTTAGCCCAGCTATATACGTCGTGATTGTCTTGGGTGACAACCCTTTTTCGAAACAATAAGCCATAAATAAAGTGATTTGTTGTTCTGGTATAGGCCAACTGTCTGAAAGATTGTATAACCGCCTAAAATTTTCAAATGCCCGAAAGGCAGTATTATATGTTAGCCTCGAATTCATTGAAATCCCTGACAGAAGCAGCTGTCTAGCTCTAGATCGAAGATGTTCCATAGAAAAGTTGGTATCGAATGGGGGCTGACGTCTGCGTCTGGAGCTAATTCTCTGAACTTGTTCAACTGAAAGCGAGATAAAGCGTCGCAGATTTCATTGCTACAACCCGGGACATGAGAGGCTTTGATTAAAATATTCAAGTTAAAACATCTCAACGTTAATATCCTGACAATGCACATAACTCGTTCTGATTTAGAGGAGAATTTGTTAAGAATGTGAACCACAGCCATATTATCGCTGTTAAATCTTATTTTTTTATTCATCAGATCCTTTCCCCAAATGAATATAGCTACCAAAATCGGGAACAATTCCAGTACAGTTATATCTGACGTGATGCCGCACGTGTGCCACGTGTCCGGCCACTTCGCCGAACACCAATGGCCTTTGAAGTATATACCAAAGCCTAATCCCTTGCCACCCGCACTATCAGTGTATAACTCTATATCGGTGTTCGTGATCCAATAACGGTCATGAAAAACGGAGATACCGTTAAATTTGTTTAGAAAAACTAACCACATTGCCAAATCAAGCCGTATCTCTTTTTTAATTCGAATGCGATGAAAAGGCTTCGTGAGACCACAAACTGAGTTTATTAGTCGGCGTATAAAAGGCCTACCCACTACTATGGCTCTGCAACAAAAGTTTAATGACCCAATGAGAGACTGCATTTTCTTTACTGTTGTTTTATTTCGTGAAAGAATTTCTTCGATTTTTTGTATAACCTCCTGCATTTTTGCTATAGGAATTTTTACCGTCATATGGTTTGAATCTAGTTCTAGGCCTAAAAAGATCAAAACCTCTGTAGGGCCTTCAGTTTTGTCGAGCGCTAAAGGCACACCAAGTTCAGACATTGTACTTTTAAAAATTTCTAAAGCACGAGTACATGATTCAACAGATGTCTCCCCCTAGAAAGTCATCCAAATAGTGTATCAAGCTATCTGACTGTAGTTTTAATTTAACACAAAATTCAAGAAACCTAGCAAACCTTTCAAAAGTTATGCAGCTTATTGATGCCCCAAACGGGAGCGCTTTGTCAAAATAAAAATGCCCTTACAGAAGAAAAAGGCCTGCTGCGTACTCTTGCTGTGTACATACAGCGTATATGATGCGTACATGATGTGTACTGAAATCAAGGGCTTTAAATAGTACGCAGGATATACACCGCACATACACCGATAGTACGTTTGTAGTACACTTTTGACATGCAAATGAGCTCTGCCGCGTACTACTTGCTGCGTACATGCTGTGGACTACATAGTACACAGGATGTACGCTGGAGGAATTTAGTATGCGGGAAATAGTACGCAGCATGTACGCGGCACATACACTTTTCACATGCAAATGAGCCTGCGGTGTACTACCCCTGCGGCGTACATGCTGTGTACTCCTGCGGCGTACATTCTGTGTACTCCTGGCCCGAGTCCTGCGCCGTACATGCTGTGTACTCCTGCGGCGTACATTCTGTGTACTCCTGGCCCGAGTCCTGCGGCGTACATGCTGTGTACTCCTGCTGCATACATGCTGTGTACTCTTGTGGCGAAACTGCTGTGATAATGTAAATTCCTTACCCCACCAACTTTCTTATGCAAATGCTGATCATTTGGACAGAAAAAAAACAGAAGAAAGATAAGTGACATGCATCAATAAGTATTTACCCTTACCAAAATAATGTAGATTGATGTTATCAAATAAATTAGTATGCTTTTCTTCATCCACTTTTCAATGAAATAAATCAATTTTTGTAGCATGTAATTTGGTAAACATCTGAAGAAAATGGCGTAACTGCATCAAGGGGAAACAACTTTAATGCAACTAAATATAAGTGTTATAAATTTCGAAGTATCTGCGGTGTACATGCAGTGTACTATTTTCTTGTATAAGTCCCTCCTGCGTACATGCAGTGTACTCCTTAAATTTTCAGAGTCTGTGCTGCGTACTTGAAGTGTACTAGTGACCTCCTGCGTACATGCTGTGTACTCGTCGAAATAGTACGCGGCATGTACACGGCATGCGGTTTATGTAAAATGTACTCCTCTGGCGTACTACTGTGTTCGCGGCATATACACAGCAAATACGCAGCATGTACGCCACTGAGGCTTGCTTCTGTAAGGGTGACCATCATAGCAAAATCCCAGTAATTCAAAATCATCGGGGTGAATCGGTATTAAACGATATGCACTTTTAATGTCCGACTTGAAAAGTTTACAATTTCGTCCTAGATCTTGAACTAACTTAACTGCCTTGTCGAAGCTAGTGTATTGGACAGAGCATAAATCTGGGTCAATAAAGTCATTAATTGAGCCGCCAGGGGGATGTGACAAATGATGAATCATTCGGAATTCTCCCGGTGTTTTTTTGGGAACTAAGCCTATCGGTGAAACTATTAAATTAGGAAATGGGCGATGAACAAATGGACCAGCTATTCTTCCTGCTTCTAACTCTTTATTAATTTGAGATTTTATTATTTCCGGACTGAGTGTAACAGAACGCAAATTATTTGAATCTCGTGGTAAGCGAGGACCTGTGTACTGAATGGAAAATCCTTTCGTAAAACCGTCTAGTAAAAACTTAGATTCACTGGTTTCGTACAAGAGTGCATATTGTTTCAAGGCTTCCACTTTTACTGGTGATTTTGCCAAATTAGAAATATCAAAATTGGTGAGCTGTTGAACTGATGGGCTGTTTGTTGAGTTAAAGCTTACAGTTTTACTGTTTTCTTGGTTGACCTCGTTTAGGTCCTCTGAACGGTCGGCGAAAGCCCCTGCCACGAAAATTAAACTGAGGGCTTGTCATTTGACCTTGACCTGAAGAACCGGACTGGGAACAGGTGACCTCAGGATGTGGTGCAAAACATTTTGCGCATATATGAGGATATTTACAGTTTGACCAGAGACAACTACCTCTGTTAAAATCATGGCACGTGTACCTGAGAGGATTTATAACTGACTGATTCGCAGACTGATTATCCTTGACCTGTATACATCGCCACCAAAGTTCGTTATTTGTTTGTGACCATGGGGACGGACATATAGCCTGGTGAAGGCGAAATTGTTCGTCATAAATTCTCCACCCGTTGCCCCCTTGGCGCATTGCACAGTCCCGTATGTTAAACATATAGTGAAGTAACTCGTGAACTTTATCACTATGTGTCTGAAGGTAAATGGAAGCATAAATTATAAATGCATTGGTCCATTTTTCTATAGATGTAATTTTATCTTTGCACTCTTTTTGAGATGACTCAATGTGGCCATCCGCCGAGAGTTTGAAAACACTACCCTTACAAAATTCAGACAGTTCGATAGCCCCTTTTAAGAGTAAGGCCAGATTAACGTATTCTCCACGACAGATTTGTTGTTTTAACGATGATGGTACATGTGCAGTCAAATCATCATTTGATAAACGAACGGATGGAAAGTTATGATTAAAGGAGGCATTCTGACACGTTTCATTGATCTGACGGGGTGGCAGAGGTACATTTTTGTCGTGTCCATTGTCAAATCCTATATTAGAAGTACTATTTGACCTTGAACTAGTCTCATTACCGTTACAAGACATAAGACCTGAACTACGAAAAACCTGTTCAAAATCAATAAAATTAGACCCACCGGCATTTTCCTGTAACAGTATATTGCCTCCGTCATCTATATCTGATGGCTCTGCTGGACCACGTGGCGGTGTCCTTTCAGCGTGCTCAAGGTCATCGGCTCTTCGTTTCTGCCCGCGGGTGTTTGGATGGTTATTGCCTTGTTCCGCCTCATTCTGCTGGCCGCCTGCTTCATTCTGCTGGCCGTCGGCATTTCTGTTTGCCCTGGCTGGCCTTCCTGCCCTAGCCCTGCCGCCTCGCTGTCTAACACGCCCACGCGGCATTAGAATCCGAGATATATATATATATATATACGTAGCAAAAGAAAAGTTGTAAGTTAGATGTTCTTTACAGGTAGACTACGACGTAAGTGAGAAAGGCTGCACGTGTTTTTTGCTTTTATAAGCCGTTATTAAGATTGTTCTCGGCTCAGTAATTATGTGTAATTCGTATCAGTCAGAAAGACGGGAACCAGTTATAAGAAAAGACCGAGAGATAACCGTGTGACCATGGCAACGAGAATAACAAGTATTTCTTGAATAAATAAATCAAATTATTTTTAATTGAAAATAATTTATCTTATTTACGACTGTGAGAAGTTTCATTAAAATCTACCTTGTAGAAAAATTTTTGTTTGTGAAAATGTTATGAAAGTTGTGATTTTCCAATAGACTCCCATTTTTAGCTCACCTGAGCAATGCTCAGGTGAGTTATTGTGATAGCTCGATGTCCGTCGTCTGTCTGTCTGTCGTCTGTCAACATTTAGCTTGTGTATGTGATAGAGGCTGTATTTTTAACTGATCTTCATGAAATTTTGTCAGAATGATTACCTTGATGAAATCTAGGCCAAGTTTGAAAACGGGTCATCCGGGTTCAAAAACTAGGTCACTAGGTCAAATCAAAGAAAAACCTTGTGTATGCGATAGAGGCTATATTTTTCAATTGATCTTCATGAATTTTGGTCAGAATGATTACCTTGATGAAATCTAGGTTGAGTTTGAATATGGGTAATCTGGGTTCAAAAACTAGGTCCCTAGGTCAAATCAAAGAAAAACATTATGTATGCGATAAACAGTGTATTTTTCAATTGATCTTCATAGAATTTGGTCAGAATGATTGCCTTGATGAAATCTAGGTTGAATTTGAATGTGGGTCATCTGGGGTTAAAAAGTAGATCACTAGGTCAAATCAAAGAAAAACCTTGTGTATGCGATAGAGGCCGTATTTTTCAATTGATCCTCATGAAATTTGGTCTGAATGATTGCCTTGATGAAATCTAGGTCAAGTTTGAATATGGGTCATCTGGGATCAAAAACTAGGTCACTAGGTCATATCAGAGAAAATACTTGTTTAAACTCAAGAGACCACATTTTTGGTGCAATCCTTATGAAAATTGGCCAGGATATTAAATTTGTTTCCATGAAATCACTAGGTCAAAAACATGTTTACACTGTTACGGTGTGTTTCTCAGGTGAGCGACCTAGGGCCAATTTTTGCCCTCTTGTTAAATATTGTGGAGGTCCAAATTTTTCAGATGAGTCTAGCAAAAAATCAAGCACGCGACCCTATAATTTTTATTTGCCGAAAATTCTAAGTATATTATGAAGTTTTGAAAAACCAGGGTTTTATCAAACTACATTGTAAAAAAAATTTGGTCCGAACATGCAGAATTACCTTAACCAAAAGATTTGCCTGGTACAATTCAGTGTTGGTAAAGACAGATTTTACTGTTCACGTCTTTATTGAGAGATAGTTTACTCCTCAGTGGAGTTTTAACAGAGCCTGAGGTGATACTTTATTTCTTTTCATTTTGCTCTTAAATCCAGCTCGGGTATTTCTTTGTTTCAGGTCGTGGTGGTGATGGTGATGTAACAGCAGGTCAGGGAGGTGAAATCTATCACGAAGAAGCATATGACAACACAACAGTGACAACAGTAGTAGGGCTTGGTGGAGGACATGGTGGCTATGGTGGTGGTGCTGATTATGACAGCTACAATACAGGTAGTGAACCATAGCTTTTAAATACTCCAAAATAACTTAACCTCGACCTTATGTTGTGCATAAAATAGTTCCATGAAGTTAATAATTTTCTTAATACAGTCTTTTTATTGCTGTTCATTATTTTAGAGGCCAAATATTTCATGGTTATCTACAGTAATATTTATGTCTCCCCCAGGAGACATATTGTTTTTGCCCTGTCCGTCCGTCCTTCCGTACGTCACACTTCATTTCCGAGCAATAACTGGAGAACCATTTGACCTAGAACCTTCAAACTTCATAGGGTTGTAGGGCTGCTGGAGTAGACGACCCCTATTGTTTTTGGGGTCACTCCGTCAAAGGTCAAGGTCACAGGGGCCTGAACATTGAAAACCATTTCCGATCAATAACTAGAGAACCACTTGACCCAGAATGTTCAAACTTCATAGGATGATTGGTCATGAAGAGTAGATGACCCCTATTGATTTTGGGGTCACTCCGTCAAAGGTCAAGGTCACAGGGGCCTGAACATTGAAAACCATTTCCGATCAATAACTAGAGAACCACTTGACCCAGAATGTTGAATTTTCATAGGATGATTGGTCATGAAGAGTAGATGACCCCTATAGATTTTGGGGTCACTCCGTCAAAGGTCAAGGTCACTGGGGCCTGAACATTGAAAACCATTTCCAATCAATAACTAGAGAACCACCTGACCCAGAATGTTGAAACTTGACAGGATGATTGGTCATAAAGAGTAGACGACCCCTATTGTTTTTGGGATCACTCCGTCAAAGGTCAAGGTCACAGGGGCCTGAACATTGAAAACCATTTCTGATCAATAACTAGAGAACCACTTGACCCAGAATGTTGAAACTTCATAGGATGATTGTACATGCAAAGTAGATGACCCCTATCGATTTTGGGGTCACTCCATTAAAGGTCAAGGTCACAGGGGCCTGAATATTGAAAACCATTTCCGGTCAATAACTTGAGAACCACTTGACCCAGAATGTTGAAACTTGACAGGATGATTGGTCATAAAGAGTAGATGACCCCTAACGACTTTGGGGTCACTCTGTGAAAGGTCAAAGTCACAGGGGCCCGAACATTGAAAACCATTTCCGGTCAGTAACTTGAGAACCACTTGACCCAGAATGATGAAACTTCGTAGGATGATTGGTCATGCAGAGTAGATGAACCCTAACGATTTTAGGGTCACTCTGTTAAAGGTCAAGGCCACAGGGGCCTGAACATGGAAAACCATTTCCAATCAATAACTTGAGAACCTCTCGACCCAGAATGTTGAAACTTCATAGGATGATTGTTCATGCAGAGTAAATGACCCTTATTGTTTCTTGGGTCACTCTGTTAAAGGTCAAGGTCACAGGGGCCTGAACATTGATAACCAGTTCCGATCAATAACTTGAGAACCACTTGACCCAGAATGTTGAATTTTCATAGGATGATTGAACATGCAGAGTAGATGACCTCTATTGATTTTGGGGTCAGTCTAATAAAGGTCAAGGTCACAGTGGCCTGTTCATGTAAAATCATTTTTTGGAAATAACTTGAGAACCACTTGACCTACAATGTTGAAACTTAATAGGATGATTGGACATGCAGAGTAGTTGACCCCTATTTATTTTGAGGTCACTTGATCAAAGGTCAAGGTCACAGGAGCCCGAACAGTGACTTGAGAACCACTAGGCCACTAGTGTTGAAATTTAGCGGGATGACTGGACAGGCCAAGTAGATGATCCCTATTGCAGCCAACCATCAGTGTCTCTTTGACTTTCGCTCCTGACCCCTATTGACTTCATGCCTATAGGACTTTGCATTGGGGGAGACATGCGCATTTTTACAAAAGCATTTTCTAGTTCTGATTATATTTGAAAGAGATATAGTACTGTAATTATCTGTAGTGATTTATAAATGATAAATTGAAGATTACTTTTGCCACTTATTTTTCCAAAATGGAAATATTTAGGAGCAGTGGCTAATTATAATTTGAGAAATAAATCTTTTATCATAATTAAACCACAAATACAACAGTGAGATAATTATGCCTCCCACCACACAGTGGTGTGGGAGAAATATTGATTTACTCCTGTCTGTGTGTGTGTGTGTGTGTCTGTCACAAATCTTGTCCGCACTCTTAAGTCAAACATTTCTCATCCGATCTTCACCAAACTTGAACAAAATGTGTTTGCCAATCAGTCCTCGGCCAAGTTCGATAACTAGCCAAATCGGCCAAGGCACTTCAGAATTATGGCCCTTGAAACTTGTTTTTTATAATCAAAGCACTGAAAGTCTGATAAGGCAGTTGAGGTCTTGGTGCATGGTTGACTCATAAACTATTATTCAGATGATTAGGCAGTTGTGGGAGACATGAGCTTTTCTCAAAAGCAGCTCTAGTTTCAGATAATCTTCAGAGTAAAGGAATTTCTAAGAGGCCATATGTCTTAGAATTTCAGCTGTGGAAACATATTTATGTACAATAGATTTTTTCAGGAAACACCTATGACTATTGCCCATGTTTTTCATTACAATATTTTTTCTACTCTTGAAGGGAAGCCGTATGGAGACTACAGTATCCCACATCACACAGGATGTAAAGGAGGTGGTATAGCTGCAGGTAGCGGAGGAGGTCGGATAGATGTTGAAGTTTCTCGTGGGTTCCATCTTGATGGCAACATATTGACCCTTGGTGGATCAGCATCTGGTTCTGACAGTGGAGGTGGAAGTGCTGGAAGTGCATATATTGTAACTCAAAATTTTTCTGGACATGGGCTTATTGAGGCTACTGGTGGGGATGGATTTGGCCAAGGTTACGGTGGAGCAGGAGGAAGAATTGCTGTACATGTACAGTGGTTTAAAGAATATAGTGGAGATCTGAGAGCTTATGGTGGCTTTGCTGGAGAGGATGTGCCTGACACTGATGAAACCAGAAATGGTGCTGGCGGAACTGTCTATACAACAGACTCAAATTCTATAGGACTTGATAAGAAAGAAGTGCAAATTATAGATGGGGTTAAAACATATATAGATGGTTATACTTACCTTCTATTGGATAATGATAATAGAAACCCTGTTCTTGGAACAATGGTTATGAAGGATGATGGAAGCTCTGCATACACATTTGAATTTGATGAAGTAGAGGCAAATAATCATGCAGTTCTATGGATTGGAGGTGAAAATTCTGTGCTAGTTGCTCACTTATTTAATGGAGACAGAACAGGTCTTATGCATCTAATGGAAACCCAAACAGTTCATTCAGAATATGTTCCATCAACAAGTGGATATACAGTTGCCCCAGTTAGTTATAAAATTGAATATGGTGCTGAAATCATTATGCCATCAACTGTAATTATCCTTGGGTCAAGGACAGAATTTAGTGGTCTTTTAACCATGGTACAGAATCTTACTGTGGCTGAAGGAGCAAGTTGCCTATTCACTTCAACAGCACAGACTGCTGTCATTGAAGCTGGAAACTATGTTCATTTGACAAAAGAAGGTAACATCAGTTTAAGTCATTATACTATACAGAGAGGCTCAGAGGGAATATTCCATGAAAAGGAAGGTTCAAATCTTAATTTAGACCTTACAAAGTTGAGCATAAAATATGAAGGACTCATGTGGATGAACAAAGGAACAATTGCATCAAGTAATGCAGTCGTGGAAAGTCTGGGTGTGCTTAATGTTGACTACATGGGACATGGTGGTGAATCTGGACCAGGAGCTGGTGAATCAAATGTCTCATATGGTTATGGTGGTGCACATGGAGGGCATGGGGGTGCCCCTGAACCAGAAAGAGGAGGTACACCATATGACTCTGTATACAAACCAACGCATCCAGGAAGTGGTGGAGGTCATGGGAATGGCACTGGTGGAAGAGGTGGTGGTTATTTGCATTGGAAGGTTGGGGAAACACTTTGGATAGATGGAGAAGTCACTCTTGAAGGAGAGGCAGGACAAAGTGGGAATGCAGGTGGAGGAAGTGGTGGGGGACTGTTTATAGAAACGACAAATTTTACAGGATTTGGTCATATTGATTGTCATGGAGGTGCAGGGATAGGTAATGGTGGTGGTGGCTCTGGTGGAAGAATGGCTGTACACATCAACTTTTCAAATCGTTACATCGGTCGCTTGAATGTCATAGGAGGACTCGGATCAGGAAGTTTGCCTTCAGGAGCAGCCGGAACTGTTTACCTACAAGAAAATGAAAGAGGACCACAATATGCAGATATTAAATATGATAGTTTGACAGGGGAAGAAATTGTGACAGCCACTCACAGAAGACTGGAGGTAAACAATGATGACATAGACAAGGATCTCTACATTAACCACAAAGAACCCTGGCTGTATACAACTTTGTTTGAAGAAGAACAGCAAGAGTATGAATTTGATGAAGCAATGTTGGAAGGTCATGCAAATCTCTGGATTGAGTATCCAACAGGAACTGAGGATGGAACAGGCTTGGCTGTAGAAGTGAAAATTCATCTCTTCCATGGAGATAGAACTGGTGTTATTAGAGTAAGGGATAGACAGAAGCTCTATGTTGAAGTTGTTGAGTCTGTATCTAATGAAACAATTGCCCCATGCAGCTTTAGAGTAGACAATGGATCAGAGGTACTCGTGCCAACAACAACAAATTTGCTTGGTTCAAGAACTGTTCTAGCTGGTTTAATTACAGGTGTAGAAGTTATGATGGTGAGAGGAGGTTCAGCTCTCTTCATGTCTACAAGTCAGACTGCACGGATTGAAAACAGAGAATACGTAATGGTTACAGAACCGGGAAATTTTACATTTGCTATTCTGAGAATAATGGCTGGAGCAGTAGCTGAATTTAGAGATATCACAGGAGTTTGTGTAATTAGTGTGTCAGAAATGTATGTGAAATACCAAGCGCTCTTACTGATGAACTTTGTGCAGATAGATTCTTCTTATGCCCATATAGAAAGTCAGGGTGAACTGAATATGGATGGAGTTGGTAATGGTCCAGAAAAAGGCCCTGGTGCAGGTTATACTTTGCCAGATGGCACAGGATTGGGAGCAGGACATGGAGGATTTGGAGGGGGACCAAAACCAAATTATGGTGGAATACCATACAACTCGATCTATGAACCACTCCAGGCTGGAAGTGGTGGTGGAAATGCAGATGGGGATTATCACGGTGGATCTGGCGGTGGATATTTGGAATGGAATGTTGCTGACTTAATTGAAGTTAATGGCATTCTAACTCTTGCTGGAACTAATGGCACTGGTGGAAATGCTGGTGGTGGAAGTGGAGGTAGTATTTTAATGTACACTACAAACATTACTGGACATGGAATCATGGCAGTCAATGGTGGAACTGGGAGTGGAGATGGATTTGGAGGCTCAGGAGGAAGAATTGCCATCAATTGTAGGTTTAGGTACTCCTATGGTGGAGAATATCACAACTATGGTGGAGATGGGACTGGAGATAACATTGGAGAGCATGCAGGTGCTTCGGGTACAACATTTCTTGAAGAGAATCTTAGAGAGCTTGAGTACCGTGAGAAAAAATATGATCCTGTGCACAATACTACATTTCTTGACGTAGATCACCACTACATACATTCAGATAACAGATTGAAATACAGCCCTGCCCCAACAGTAATCCAAGACCCTCCGAGAGAACTGTATGAGTTCGATGAAATGGAGATCACAGGCTCTACTTATACCTGGATCTACCATCCTTATAATGTATCCAAAGTAGAACTGATAGCTCATAAGTTCATAGGAGATAAAACAGGTACACTTCATATCAGGGAAAACCAGCAAGTCTGGGTAGAATATGTAAAATCTGTTTCAAATAAAACTGAAGCACCAGTCAGCTACATCATTGATGATGGTGCTGAGGTAGTGTTTCCATCAGAAGTACACATTCATGGAACAAGCAGTACATTTGCTGGTCAGGTAACTGGCGTGGATAATCTTTACATCGAAGGTGGAGCTGTCGCCCAATTTATGGGCACTGGAAATACAGCTAGTCTTGTCAATGGTGACTACTTCAGAGTAACAAATCCTGGGCATTTTGCTTGGGATCAGCTTCACATAAAGAGGAATGGAGAGGCAGGATTCTTAGATATTGGTAAAGATGAACTTCTTCTAATAGAGACTAGTGAAATTAAGGTAAAATATCAAGGTAACCTGTACATGAACAGAGCAAGGATAAACAGCACCTATTCCTGGATTGAGAGTGAAGGGATTTTCCATCTCAATGGTCGTGGATATGAAGCAGAAAGGGGTCCAGGAGCTGGTTTCACTGACGCAAATGGTATAGGATATGGTGCAGCGCATGGGGGATATGGTGGTGGATCTGATCCTACAGAAGCTTCCGAGCCATATGGTAGCATCTTTTCTCCATTAGATTTTGGCAGTGGAGGTGGTAACGGTGCTGGTGATGGTGGTAGCGGAGGGGGAGTGCTTCACTGGATTACAAGTCATTACTTTGAACTTCAAGGCACACTGGCATTGCAGGGAACAAATGGGCAAGGAATAAATGCTGCTGGTGGCAGTGGTGGTTCTGTGCTCATTGAGTCAATGAATTTCACAGGACATGGCATAATTGACACGGCAGGTGGAAATGGAACAGGAACCGGAGCTGGTGGGGCTGGTGGCAGGGCAGCTATTCACTGTGAGGTAAACAAAATTTTAATTGAGATATCATTATACAATCATATATTTAATAGAACATCAATTAAAACTTAGTATCTCATTCATTTCTCTCAGAATTCCTGTTATCGGGAAAAAATGTTCAAGTTTCATCAAATTCTGCTTTAGTCTGCATATGTTAAATTCAACATACTGCTACATGGGCTGTGTTGAAATAACTACATACCCCTCTGATCATGCATTGCAAACATGAAATAAATAAAAACTATGAAAAACATGTGTTTTAAATTCCTTAGTACTTTCAAAATGTTTAATAAATGTAAATATCATGCTTATATATAAGTGAATACGAGTTACAGAAACAACTTTAAAGAACAACACTTGTACTACTTATCATTTTCAAGTCCTGTTCTGATCATCACAAGGCTAAACCCTTGATCCTTTGGAATTCAAGATACCTTGTTTCAACATAATAATTGATATACATAATAGGCTTGTCTGTGAATATCTGCTTTTAGATTAGATGTTTTATTATTATATATAAATATAGGATGATAGTGAGCATTCGGTGCTTTATATCTGTATATACCTTTGTTAAGGCTATATATGAGCCGTGCCATGAGAAAACCAACATAGTGGCTTTGCGACCAGCATGGATCCAGACCAGACTGCGCGGATGCGCAGGCTGGTCTGGATCCATGCTGGTCGCATACCCACTATGTTGGTTTTCCCATGGCACGGCTCATATAAAGCTTGTTGAATTGATACAGAATCACTTGGTTTTGTATTATTTTCTTGTATACCTGACAGGAAATTACAGTGTTTTCACAGGCGTTAACAAAACTCACCTTGCACCATAAATTCATAAGCAACTTTAAAAAGGGAGTGCTGAAAAAGCCATTTGCTATATTTTATTTTTTCCATTATTTTTACTATATGGTATGTAAGAAAAAGTATCATTGTTGACGAGGATAAGCTAGCGGGTAACGGTTTTGGTGGTAACTTGGCAGCACCGTATTATGCCTGAACAGTTAACCTCTCAAGTTGGATATACCCATTGGCTTACAAGCAGTAATACTCTACTCTAATACTATCCAACAGTCTGCAGAACTAATACAGGTTTGTCCGTTGTGTGCCCATGGATACTTATGTGGCTTAGAAAACAATAAAAAAAAAAACCTGTTAATATATTAATACCATTGTTCTTAGGCAAATAGTTTCTCTTGCATGACTAAAAGGACAGGTAGGTTCGTCAATATCAACTTGTTTAGACATCTAGAAGTCCATTGTCCATCTGGAAAATCTGGATCCTACAATAACTTTGAAAGTTTTTATGTATTTTTAAATAAATGAAACAATATTTATGATGATAATGCACTGTAAGTAAATTTTGCATGTTCATTTAGTTTGTTGTTTCATCAAAAATTCTTGTTGCTATTGCAACAAATCAGTCAGAAAGGTTGACTCAGTGCTATAACTTTGAAGTTAGGAGATTTATACATGAAAACCTTGTGGGCACTTGGAGAATATTCAGGTCAAGTTGCAATAATCAAAAATGGGAATATAAAGAATATGTAAGCCATTCCAATATTTGCTCCATCTTAAATTGTGGACTCTATTATTCCAGTAACTAAAGGGACTTTGATTGCTTGGCAATATTCTTGTGTTTTTTTCCAGTGATGTAATAAAAAAACACTTAAATTAATATAAGTTTTTGCATAATCAGCCAGTGTAATAGCTGGAATAGTGTTTAACTTACGTAAATAGAAAAACTGTAAATTTACACTCAAAAGGCTGCATTTGCTATCTGATTATCATTAAATGTAGTCAGAGTGTTTTTGATATAAGATCTGGGTCAAATTTTTAATCTTTATATTAACCCTTATCATGCTGGACATGATTGATTCTGCCTTCGTGACCAATGTAGATCATGATCAACCTGCACATCCGCATAGTCTGATCAAGATCTGCATTGTTCGCCATTCTGTCAGTACCTTTTTTTGTAAACACCCCTTTTAACAGTTAATGGTACTGTCCAAATTGAAAGATGGACAAGTTCATTATAGAAATTTAGCAGGGTAAGTGTTAAATCTTAGAAAAACCTTTTTGGAATCCCCATAGGCCACATTTTCTATCTAATTTTCAAACCATAGAATGTTTTTCTTAATGAAAATCTAGGTCAAGATCAAAACTGGGTCATCTAGGATAAAAAGCTATGCCACTAGTGTAAAATGATACAGATAGATATTTTGTTAACACTGCAGACAGGATCTTGTAATGTGATGTGCATGTTTTCTGAAAAAAAAATCCCAGCATGCTCAGAACTTGCAAAAAAGCCTGTGACAATTAATAATCATTAATATATATCAATTAAAGGTATATAGCTGCTGTACAGTTGCAGGAACCTGTAATTTCAGATAGTTATAACATTTGCTCACAGTGCTTACGACATCTTGTGTTTGCCTCGTATTACTTTCATCATAGCTTTTCGGTTATCCTTTTGAACTTCCTTTTGTAAACTAGTTTCCACAAAACATTCCTGCCACCACATTGCAACTTCTTCAAGAATGTAACGGGGAATTATTCCATATTTTACTCAGAATCTGATGACTTTCTGGTGTGCTTCGGAATCTGATTACAATGCCATTTTACTTGATGTGTTTGATCACTTGAACATGAAATTAAAACTATACAACAACTTATAATGTCATCTATTTTTTTAATTTGGCAGCCTGACATCAAAATAGTTTACACTGATGCAGATATGAATGTTTAGCTGAAATGTTGACAGTATGCATTGTTATAACAGTTTGAAGCTGGATCACAAATTCTATATTGTTGTGCCTTCCCAGTGGGCATTCGACGTTGATACGACGTCGGATACGGACGTCGATTCGACGTTGTGTTTTGGTTGAAAATGCAAGTTTTTTAGACGTCGAAACCCCGACATTGAAACAACGTCGACACCTGAAGTCAATTCAATGTCGGGTTTCCAACGTGTAAACAACCTATTTTTCATAATGGTTTTCTTCTAGAAGCTATAATTAAGCGTCGATATCGAAGTTTTCTAAATCAGGACTTTTATGTGAAACTTCCTTTGATTCCAATTTCTCTAGTGATAACTTTGTTGGATTTAGAAAGTATAATTGTTGACTCGTTTCTCGTTGTTTACAACCGGAAATGAATATAGCACGTGGGTTTTTGGCGCGTTAAGTAAAAAAAAAATTTTTTTTCATATTTTTAAAGATTCTGTGATTCATTTAAGTTTAATTCATGATAAAAATGAGTTTAAAAAATATCTAATTTAAAAAAGATGAAAAAAAGTACAATGTTTACTTCAGAAAAATCGTCTCCTAGTGGTGACTCGTACTTTATCAAGGGAGGTAAACTAGTGAATGCAGTTCCTGGAGAAATTGCGATGCATCTTTTATCCATTTTCGATTAATTTATTAATTAAGAAAATGACTAAATTTTATTGTAAAACGTTAACCAGGTCCACTTGCAACAATTACAATTTCGACCAAAATTCAACATCGATACATCGAAACCTGACGTCGTACCGATGTCGCACTTTCGACGTCGGGAAGACGTTGTATTTTGGTTGTCGACTTCGCGACCTAATAACAACTTAGAACCGACGTCATTTTGACGTCGCATGCCCGCTGGGTTATGGGTCATGCTGGTCACATCAGATTCTATCTGACCTCAACCAAAAACTCATAAACACCTTTCATGATATGGATTTATTTTTTGATAAAAATCATTTTTAGTTTCTCACAAAATAGACACATAGTATATGTGTGTTTGCACAAAACAAAAACGTAAGTAAGCCAAATTAGTGAACTTCTGGGTCTTTTTTACAGTGGCGTTACACATTCGGAGGTACATTCAAAAACCAGGGTGGTATGAGTGAAGATAATGAAACAAGAGAGAGTCATGCTGCAGCAGCCGGTACTACTTTTGTAAAGAACAACAAAAGACCTCTGGAATACAGGATTGTCAAATACAAGAAAAATTCTAGTGTCAAATACTTTGAGGTAGATCACAGGTAGGGAAAACTTTTCAAAAGAATTTCATAGATTGGATTTTCTAATCTTAACAGTGGTGTTCCTAGTTTGTTATAGCTTATCTGTATGTAGAAACTATTGACATGTTCTAAAATGTTTTAGTATACATCTGTATGAAATTCCTACAACTAGTTGTTAACTTTAAAAGTTGTGAACAGATTTTTCTATCCCCTGCTAGGAGAGATATAGTCTTGATAATTTTTGTCTTGCCAAACTTTTCGGGAGCTTTACCTAAGACATGGTTTGGAGTATTTCTGTAAAACATAGTAGAGATGTTACTGTTATAGTGTCTGCAATTGTTAGTCTGGTTGCTTATGGAACACGATACTAATAGCTTAAATTTTTTTTTTCCATTTTCATTTCTTTTTTTTCAAACCTTCCATGAATATTTATCAACATGCAAAGTTGTACCATTCTCTCACCTCACTCCTCCACCCAGTCATGCTGACCACCCCGATCATGCATTCCCCCCCCCCCCACTTTTTTTTTTTTTTTTCCATCAATATTTATAATCAACATGTAAAGTTTTGTACCCAACCCCCCCCCCCAGCCCCCCCCCCCCCCCCCCCCAAAAAAAAAACAAAAAACATTCATTTTCTGTTAATTTGATTTTGACTAATGAAATTATTTGCTTCCTTGTAACATTCTTAACTTTTTGCGGGATGTATTTTTTTGCTGTTCCTCACCACAGACCCTTTCGGCCAGGGATACCAGTTCATCGAATTTGCTTGTTTTATTTAAAATATAGGTGTTACCATTCATAATTTAGTGTCATATATTCAGGGCTAAATAGTCTGTCAGGTGAGCAAGTTAGGGCCATAGTGGCCCTCTTGTTTTCAAAGTTGTGCTCTTTTCTTGGACTTAGCAAATTTTGGTTGAGTTTTTGTATGGAAGCTGGTATCTTAGCAACCACTAGTCCATGATGAAATAATACCGACAGGGGCACCTTGGGTATTCCTCCACCATGAGAAGCTGGAAAATCACTTTATGACTTATAATTGTGTCTGTATAACTTCAAACTCAAAAAAGGAAAATAATAACCACTGGTGGGAATGGAATGAATCTCCACACACTTATTAAATGTGATGATCTAAATTGCTTTGCAAATGTTCTTGCTTATACAGTTTAAGTTACCATTATCTATAAATATTTAATTCAGTTTCACAGTGATGATCTGACATGCAATGCATAACTTCATTTAAATCTTTATTTGCCCATGAAACAGCACTTGTTATATGATTACCTGTGGCTGGTAGACTCATCTGGTGAACATCAATTAAAGTTGTCCGCTTTCTAACTTGTACAGTTCTTATCAAACTCTTAGTTCACCAAACCTTGTCAGAATGTTTATTGGCTTAAACCCCCAACTGCCATATAAAAGCCAGAAGATGGCGCTGGGGCAGGTTTTTATATAAATTATGCATGTTTCACATCAGAGAGCCCTTTTTCAAAATTTTAAATAAACTACTGAATAAAAAGTTATGAAAAATTGCATAAATACACATTGAAACATTCTTTATCAATTGGTGTTTTTATTTTTTAAAACAAAAAATTGTGAAGTATAGTTTCAAAAAATTATTTAAACCTAACTGCCAAAAATTTGAATTTGCCGGGAGGAGCTAATGAGGTCATGAACCCTAGAGAAACAGAGAATGTAAACAATTCCCACGTGGTTAATTTTATCAACAAACTTGATCAGCAGAAGGCTTGATGTATCAATTAAATTAACACATAGAGTGCATTGTAAAACTTTTCCAGAAAAGTAATTTTGAATTTTTAAACTGAATAGAATATCATATTCAATCATTTCTGCAGTTATATTTTTTGTGTTATTTAAAAAATGTTTTAAAGATATAGGGAACTAAATAACAGACATACAGTGATAAATTATTTCAAATAGCTTATCATTTTTATTAGACCTTATCACAGCAACACTAGCTAATTTGTGTGCATTGTGCTACATCTCAGACTTCAATAGTTTATTATTTCTGCATTTATTGCTATATTAGCTCAATTAATGGACCTGCCAGCAATGACAGATAAGTTAAGAATGTTTGATTTCGAGTTTCACTGTTCAATTTACATTAATAAGAAGTTTAAAAATCAGGAATGCTAGTCTCAACTCAATTTTTCATAACAATGATATTAATATGGATGTACGAAATATGTATAATAATAATTTGTATCATCAAAACATGTAAGTTCGTATTTCTTCTTCAACTGACCATTGTTTACATTTGCTTGTGAATTATTGAAAGTGAGCTATTTTTAGCTGACAGACAGCCAAGAGTAGCCTTGTAATTTGATAGGCTCCTCCTACAAAACTTACTGCCAGGGTAGTAAAAGTTGGGGCTTTAACATCTCTCCCAAATTTGATAACCAGCTGGATTGTCCCAGAGGCTCTGTAATTACGGCATTTGAATTACTAAAAATTGCTGAAATCAACGGTGTCCACTTAATAACATCAGGCTCAGCAGTTCTTTTCAAATGTTTACCAAACATAGAATGTTATTGGCATATTATCTTCACTCATGAGTTATGACTGTTGAATTAGTTGAAAATGAGAAAATTGTCAACTAGTTTTCTCAACAAGCAGATTATTTAAGTCAGAAGTAATTTGCCGTGGCTGGCATATATTAGGACAGAATAACACTGCTATTTATGTCTCCCACCACACAGTGTTGTGGGAGACATATTGATTTACTCTGTCTATGTGTGTGTGTGTGTCTGTCTGTCTCCTAGTGTGTCTGTCTGTCTGTCTGTCTCACAAATCTTGTCCACACTCTAAGTCGAACATTTCTCATCCGATCTTCACCAAAATTGAACAAAATATGTTTGCCAATAAGTCCTCGGCCAGGTTCGATAACTAGCCAAATTGGCCCAGGCGCTTAGGAATTATGGCTCTTGAAACTTGTTTTTTTTATAATCAAAGCACTGAAAGTCTGATAAGGTAGTTGTGGGAGACATGCGCTTTTCTCAAAAGTAGCTCTAGTTAACTTCTGGTTATCATTTATTAGTCCCCTACTGGTTGAAAACCAGTTTCGGGGACTTTAGGAATGCACTTTTCCGTCATTCCGTCCGTCTGTCCGTCCGCAATTTCGTGTCTGGTCCATAACTCCGTCATCCATGAAGGGATTTTAATATTACTTGGCACAAATGTTCCCCATGATGAGACGACATGTCATGCGCAAAACCCGGACCCCTAGCTCAAAGGTCAAGGTCACAATTGGAGGTCAAAGGTCAACAGGGCTTTTTTCCTGTCCGGTCCACAACTCTCCCATCCTTGAAGGGATTTTAGTATTACTTGGCACAAATGTTCCCCATGATGAGATGACGTGTCATGCGCAAATCCCAGACCCCTAGCTCAAAGGTCAAGGTCACAATTGGAGGTCAAAGGTCAACAGGGCTTTTTTCCTGTCCAGTCCATATCTCTCCCATCCATGAAGAGATTTTAATATTACTTGGCACAAATGTTCCCCATGAGGAGACGACGTGTCATGCGCAAAACCTGGACCCCTAGCTTAAAGGTCAAGGTCACAATTGGAGGTCAAAGGTCAACAAGGCTTTTTTCCTGTCCGGTCCATAACTCTCCCATCCATGAAGGGATTTTAATATTACTTGGCACAAATGTACCTCATAATAAGATGATGTGTCTTGCACAATTTCAGACCCCTAGCTCAAAGGTCAAGGTCACACTTAGCAGTCAAATGTTAACATAGCATGAACAGAGTCTGTTTCGTGTCCGGTCCATAACTCTGACATTCATTAAGGGATTTTAATATCACTTAGCACAAGTGTTCCCCATGATGAGACGACGTGTCATGCGCAAATCCCGGACCCCTAGCTCAAAGGTCAAGGTCACAATTGAGGGTCAAAGGTCAACAGAGTTTTTTTCCTGTCCTGTCCATAACTCTGCCATCCATGAAGGGATTTTAATATTACTTGGCACAAATGTTCCCCATGATGAGACAACATGTCATGCGCAAAGCCCAGACCCTTAGCTCAAAGGTCAAGGTCACAATTGGAGGTCAAAGGTCAATAAGGTTTTTTCCCTATCTGATCCAGAACTCTGTCATCCATCAAGGGATTACAGTATTACTTGGCATAAATGTTCCCCATGATGAGACGACATGTCATGCGCAACACCCAGTACCCTAGCTTAAAGGTCAAGGTCACACTTTGAGATCAAAGGTCAAGAGGATTTTTTTCCTGTCCGGTTTATAACTTTGTCATGCAAAGCAGGATTTAGATATCTGTTGGCACAAATATTCTTCTGGATGAGACAACATGTCATGCACAAACACCAGGTCCCTAGGTCTAAGGTCAAGGTCATATTTAGAGGTCAAAGGTCAAATTCAAGAATAACTGTACGGAACATTTCTTCTTCATGCATGGAGGGATTTTGATGTAACTTAGACCAAATGTTCACCACCATGAGGCACCCTTGTTTTTAGACTTACGTCCCTTTGTTATTACTATAAATAGATTTTATTGTAACTTTTATTACTGGCGGTAGAAAAAAATCGAGACCACTTTTCTGTGGTACAGCATGCATGTTACATCCAATTTTTAGGTGTATTTTGACCTATCTCTACCTGGTAAAGAGTTTCTGGTGGACTTATATTATATAGATTTTTTTTTTTTTTTTAAAGATTAATTTCCCTTTGTTGTTACTAGAAATAACTTACATGATAACATTTTTATAATCAGCCAAAAAAATTCAATATGAAAACAACTGTGGGTTTTTATATATGCACATTTTAATCCAAGTGTGTTGTTATTGTCCGTAAGTATTGACCTGGCACTCATTAATCTTCGTCGATATTTTCGGGCGTTTTTGTTATTTTACGTATTACCATTGGTTATTTATATCAGTAAGAAATCTATATTTTGCCGAAATAATCAATATGGTATAGTAATGGTGCGCTGGCGTAGTGGTAAAGTTGTTTGCCTTCTGCGCACGTAATCATGGGATCGAATTTGATTTGTTTCATTCCAATTTTTTTTGGTTTCACTGAAATTTTATCTCTTTTGCTTTATTCTAACATCAATTTATGTACCTTTTTTAACGTTTCTTAATTGTGTTTTTTTATCATTATTTTTTTTTATTCGCAATATAATATTTATTTTCATAAACAGTACAAAACAACAGAAGTTCTGCTCATTCCATTTCGCTGGCGGTATCAGTTGTGCTACCCATACTGGCTGTGTCAGTGCTACTTCCGTCATTGGAATCAGTCGTGTCATCTGCCAGGTTAATGACAATTCTATTCTTATGTTCACCTGTGTAATGATCGCATGCCATCATCTTTTCTATCGCCTTCTCGACGTGATCACAGGCGTTTCTCCATCTATCCTCCCCAATCTCCGCAAAGGCAGCGTTGGTTAGATTCAGTGTGTCATCAAGTCTGAAATGATGGAAAGGCACATATGTATAAGCAACGCAGTGTAAAATTAAAGGGTTACATTTTATTAAATGCTAACATTGAAAATTTTTCATCTGATATTATACTAACCTAAAAGTAAAATTCCGATGGCGAACAAGGGTCTTTAACTGGCTCCAAATCAACTCTATGGCATTGAAATCAGGATGGTAAGGCGGGAGACGCAGGACTTCATGACCATGACGTCGTATGATCTGGTCCACGGAGTATGAAGGTTCTGGTTTATGCAGTCTGCACAGATTTAGAAGTTGTGGTTTCAACAAGCCGTCGTCAAAGGCAATGTTGTGTTTTCGAAGCCATTCCTGAAAAATGACAAAAAGAGAAAGTATTTCAAAATGCAAAATATAATTGAAAAACAAATAAAATATTTCTTATTACACGGATTTATTTCAAGTTTAATCAATTACAGTGTACCTTAATTTCCTGCTTCCTAGTACTAGAAGTCGGGAACTTCTCTGCTTGCATCGAGTGGTAACTTGCGTTGTTCATCACGATCGCACTGGGGCTATGTAGATTAGGAAGTAGCTTTTCTTTCAACCATTTCGTAAAGTTTTGCCCGTTCATTTCATGGTGATAATCTCCAGATGAGGATGATGCTTTGTACACCAGTTGAGCTCCCTTGATAAAACCGTTGCGGCTTCCAGCATGAACAACAATCAACCGTTGTCCGCGGTTACAAGGAGGTATAACACCCGGCAGGTCATCCCGTTGCCAACATCTTTTGGCGGTAAAGGCTGTGTCGATCCAGGTTTCGTCCATGTAAACAAGACAGTATCCCTTGTCTTCCAGCTCTTTCTTCTTAGCATAAAATGCCAGTCGCTGTCTCACAATGGTGGGCTTCTCCATAAGAATCTTTCTGTTATCGGTTGTTCTTTTCCAAACGAAACCCATCTTCCGCAGCGTTTTACGTAGCAACCATCTACTGCCTGGGTAACCAATTTCTGTTTTTAGGACTGTCAAAAGATTCTTCAAAGTCGGCAGCTGACGGCGATGAGTGTAAAATTCATGAATCTTGTTCCTTATGACAGACTCGTCAAAACCATCAACTGGTTTGTATGGTGCTCGTTTCGAACGTTGCGGCGACCTAAGAATTCCTGAATCCCTCAGCTCTTTCCGCAGTCTGAAAATTGTTCGTCTGCTGACTCCAGTTGCTTGGATTGTCCGTTGAATAAATGAACGTTTGTCCGGTCCTGGATTTTTCTTGAAGTACTCGGACACGTTGGTGACAAATAACTTGTCTTTAGATCTAAGATGTTTTAAAGATTTTTTATTCGACATTTTCAAAACGGCGCAGTGTCATGTACATAGAAGAATGTCTAATATTACTGCATTCCTTTCCATAAATGAACAAAAAAATCATGATAAGTGTGGTAATTTTCCCGCCTAATAAATTTACAAAAAAAAAACAAGAAAAAAAAACAACCAAAATAAAGATGGCCAGACGTAGGGCTCGAACACGCAACCCCGAGATTGCTTGTCTTAGAGGTTGCCCTTACCGCTATTTTCCCATGTGACATACTATCAATTAAGATGTATATATATAGCATTGGATTTTCGGTGGTTTTCGCTGTTTAGGTCCGAACACCGAGAATTAATTTACGGAAACATACGGAATATTCATGAGTGCCAGGTCAATACTTACGGACAATATAACATATTGTATATGTAGTACAATATTGTTTATACATCATTGACAGATATCAGTTCATTATGTTATACTGCAGTAGAGAAAATTAGGTGCCTTCCAGTAGGGGACTTTGTATTGCATGGCAATACTTCATTCACTTGTTTGAACTGGCCTATAAACTAATCTATTGAAAAGTCAAGCGTTGCTGTCCTCTATCAGCTGTTGTTTGGACTAAATAAAACCACAAGTGCATCTGTACCTTCTATACTGAACTAAATCTTTTACAGTTTTTCAAGTTTGTTCGTCATCAACTGTGCATTGTTTGGAGTTCCATGTTTAATTTCATTGGATATGTCCCTGTAATATTATTCTGTCAAGCATTGTCAGCAGACATGTTGTACCATGTTGACATCACTCTTGTTGTAGGCAGAGAATGAGCGTAATGTTACACTTACTAATTTTATGGAGGGTATCAATTCACTAAATGTGTTTGTTAGTTGAAAAACTTAATTGAATATCTCCTTACAATTTTTGCTGTACATTTGCAATATATAATACAATATATATGTATATATAAATCTGATCTTACTGTGCCTAAACATAATTTAATGTTATGATGTAGTCGATTATAAATCAGCTTACAAGGACTATTTTGCAATTTACACAGACGGTTCAAAAGATGAATCAAAGGTTGGCTGTGCTGCTGTCAGCCTCCTTCATCAATCAGAATTACGTTTGCCAAATAATGCAACAATATTTTCAGCCGAGGCCAAAGCTATTGATTTAGCTCTAAATTTTATATAAAAAAAATAGTGAAGAAAAATTTATTATCTTTTCCGACTCGCTTTCTGTTTAACAGTCAATTCATAATCGAAATATGGAAAATCCATTCATTCAAAATATTCTTCTCAGGTTTCATGAACTATCTTTTAAAAAGTCTATCATATTTTGTTGGATTCCCAGTCATGTTGGTATTCATGGAAACGAGGATATTATCACAATCTAATTTGAAATTATCACATACCCATTTTAGGCCCAATATAAACAAATACATTTTATCTAAATGGCAATCGTCATGGAACAATGCTTTAATCAATAAACTTCATGATATCAAACCTACTATAGGGGAATGGCACGAAGGGAACAGATCTGTTCGCAGGGAGGAAGTTGTTCTTTCTCGCTGCCGAATAGGTCATACCCGTTTGACTCATTCTTATCTTTTGAATAAAGAAGATCAACCCGAATGTGTACCATGTCAAACACCGCTAACTATTAAACATACCGTAATAATTCTATTTATAGCCCAGGCGTTTATTAGAAACACGGTCGGCTCAAAAGTTAGGGATGGGCGAATAATAGAGACAAATCACTAGCAAACATTCAAAATCTTGATGTAATATTTATTTTCGAATGTACCGGTGACTATAAGAAAGTAATGATGTGATAGTCGTACAAAAATCGATAATGGCCGTATTATATCGGTACTATAACCGGCCAAGCGAAACTCACAAGATACATGATTAAATTTAATTTATTCTGTCGTGAATATAGTATTAAGTATTTTTGTTCATGATTCTGTCATTTTCAAGCAAATTTAAAAAACACCCTATTGTTTTAGATCAAAGTGCCTTGAATCCAGTATTGATTAAATTTCCCTTGCGAGACCCCTGTCTCAAAATGTTAGACTAGTTACGTGACGTAATTACGAAAAGCGCGCGCCTTTGCATTAGCACATGTTTACCTGAGTCAATACACATTACATGTATATATGATATGGCGGCATGTGTGTTAGTTTCATTTAAAGCAGCCATAAAAGGTTATTATGTTCATAAAATTAATGATCCTTTCGGAACTATACTGACATGCATATTAGAACCGGAAAACGAACACAGTGATAGTGCTATTGTTCGTGCAAGGGCATTGAAATACTGTGTTCATATAAAATATACGGAATTAAAGACAAGAAAAGTGATGAATGCTCTTACATCAGAAGGGAAATAAGAATTAACTTGCTGTTTAACTGATAAAAGGTAGGATTATTTTCTAAGATTCATAGGATGGGCGCTTATTAGATAACATAGTATTTTTGATTTTTTTTTAAAAAAAGGCCGGTTTTTTTACAAAAAGTCGGAACTGGGCATTTATTAGAGCATGGGCTATAAACAGAATTATTACGGTATTTTAATCAACTGTGTGGACTTTGCTACACAGCGCAGTACATATTATGACGTTCAATCTTTGAAAGAGTTATTTGAAAACGTTTCAGTCAGAAATATTTTATCGTTTTTAAAGCAGATAGGAATATATCAAAAAATCTAACATTTCATATTTTTATTTACATCTTGCAATATTATTATGTTTGCAGCTGATATTTTAACACACACACATATACATTTTTACATAACTGATTTTAGATATGCTTTACATTTTTACATGGATGTTTTTAGATATATTTTACATTATTTATAGTGTTCTTTACTTTTTTTTATGGATGTTTTTAGGTATGCTTTACATTTATACATCAATGTTTATGCTTTACAGTTGGCGTTTGCAATATGACTTCTTCTCGGCGATATATGACCATATTGTGTTGATTCGCCGTAAAACCGAACTCACTCACTCACTAGTCGATTATGACACTTTATTAAAAATTGTTTTCTAGGTATATACATATGGATAACAATGGCATCCAATCACCAGTAGCTACTATGATAATGGAAAATGAGACGAGTCTTTATGAATTCAATGAGACACAAGTAGATGGATATGCTCGAGTTGTGTTCTATCATCCAAATGAAACAGAGGTTGAAGTTGTCATACACAAATTCTACGGAGATCGAACTGGGCAAGTGCATATCAGATCGGACCAGATAGTGTATGTGGAATATGTTGAATCAGAGTCTAATGTCACTGAAGCACCAGTCAGTTATATCATAGATGATGGAGCAGAAATTGTCTTTCCAACTGAGACTCATCTTCAAGGTATCAATACAACTTTAGACGGAATGGTAACAGGGGTACACCACTTGTATGTAGAGGATGGATGTACATTAATTGTAAGTAGTACTGCTCAGACAGCACAGCTGGAAAATGAAAAGTATGTCGATGTATCTGATGCAGGTAACTTTGAATTACCAACAATCAATGTCAGGAAAGATGGAATATTAGAATTCAGGAAGATAACAAATGATTTCACAATAGCTGCAGCTTTCCTTGAAATGAAATATGGCAGTACAGTTTTCATGAATCATGGGTATTTTGAAGTGGGAGATCTAGACATAGAGACAAACAGTGTATTAAGCATGGAAGGTAAAGGTTATGATGCAGAAACTGGTGAAGGAAAGGGAACAGGAGGCAATGGTGGTAGCTATGGTGGTGTTGGTGGGGGAGCAGATGATTCATTGGCTTATGGTTCCTTGTTTGATCCCTATCATCTTGGCAGTGGTGGTGGTGGCGAATTTGAGGGAGGTGCTGGTGGCGGCTTTGCCAACTTCACAATCGGTAAATCTCTCCATATTGACGGATATGTTAATGCTTATGGTGCAGATGCCACAGGAAATGGAGGTGGTGGTAGTGGTGGGACAATCTTCATTATAGCTTACAACATGTCAGGTCTTGGAACCCTAGATGTTTCTGGCGGAGATGGAAGTGGAACTGGCTATGGTGGTGGTGGTGGAAGAATTTCTGCTCACATAGAAAGTGTGAACCTATTTGCAGGTCAGTACCTTGCTCATGGAGGTCTTAGCGGTAATGGTATAGCTCAAAATGCTGGTGGTCCAGGCACCATCTACAAGTTTGAGTCAGAGAGAGGACCACAGTACAGAGAATTAAAGTATAATCCCAGACTAAATAAAACCATAGTAGAACCAGAACACAGAAAGCTTACAATAGAAAATGGTGACCTGCAAACCACAAACCCCGCTGTAGTTATGGAATCAAACTCTGACTATTATGAGTTTGAAGAAGTACAAGTAGAAGGCAATAGCTATGTCCATTTCTACCATCCTGAATCAGCTAACACAGTTGAGGTGATCATTCATGAGTTAACTGGTAACAGAAAAGGTATGGTCAGGGTACAGAGTGGTCAACAAGTCAGGATTAATTTTGTAGAAGCAACCCATACCTATCTTGATGCTCCTTGTGGTTTCCATGTTGACCCAGATGGTGAAATTGTTCTTCCTTCTACAGTTGTCATGCTTACAGAGAAAACCATTCTTGGAGGAATGATGTTTGGTGTAGAAGAGCTAATCATTGAGCGAGCTGCTGAATTTGTTATTGACAGTAATGCAAGTACCTCTGCTATTGATACTATTAATAATTTCTATAGTGGAACCATGAGCTTACCAAATCCTGGAGTTGTTAATATTCCTACTATTTCTGTGAACAACCTTGGAGTATTCACAGCTGATACGAATCCACTTCATCCAACCGTCATGTCTGGGTACTTCACTGTTCGCAATGGTGGATTATTTGCAGCCAACTCTTACCAAGTAACCCTTGAAACTTCATACCTAGATGTAGAATATGGAGGGTCTATCGATGGCTCAAGTCAAGGTTATTCAACAGAAGAAGGGCCTGGAGCTGGTTCAGCAAACTCATATGATGCCAGTGGTGGTGCTTTAGCAAGTAGAGGTAAACTGATGTTTTGATTTAACTCTCGATTTCTTGCATTCCATTTTTTTTTCATCTGGTTTTTCGGTATTTGAAAAAAAAAATATGATAGCATAAATGTAATCAGTAAATGAAGTAAAACAGTTCTGATAAAATGATCAAATATGTCAAGACTTGTAGATTCCTTTGCAGAAATATTTGATGCATATCTTGGTAAAGTAAATGCTAAGTAAAAAGGTGTTAGAAATATATTGCTCAATTCCATTGTCAAATTATACATAATACAGTTGAACTTTATTCCCTGAACTCAGATAATTCAAACGTAGCACTTTGCTCAAACTTGTCTGATTCCGACAAAATCAGTGTATATTGTTTAACCCCCTTAAAAGTTGAATAATGATAATTGTTACTTGCAAACTAGCAGATGTTTTATAGTGCATTTCACACCTTCTCCCTTGAACAGACAAGACTCTTGTCAAAAAAGTCTCCTCTCATAAATCACATTGATTGACAGCCCTTACAGAAGAAAAAGGCCTGCTGCGTACTCTTGCTGTGTACATACAGCGTATATGATGCGTACATGATGTGTACTGAAATCAAGGGCTTTAAATAGTACGTAGGATATACACCGATAGTACGTTTGTAGTACACTTTTGACATGCAAATGAGCTCTGCCGCGTACTACTTGCTGCGTACATGCTGTGGACTACATAGTACACAGGATGTACGCTGGAGGAATTTAGTATGTGGGAAATAGTACGCAGCATGTACGCGGCACATACACTTTTCACATGCAAATGAGCCTGCGGCATACACGCTGTGTACTCCTGGCCCGAGTCCTGTGGCGTACATGCTGTGTACTCCTGCTGCATACATGCTGTGTACTCTTGTGGCGAAACTGCTGTGATAATGTAAATTCCTTACCCCACCAACTTTCATATGCAAATGCTGATCATTTGGACAGAAAAAGACAGAAAAAAGGTAAGTGACATGCATCAATAAGTATTTACCCTTACCAAAATAATGTAGATTGATGTTATCAAATAAATTAGTATGCTTTTCTTCATCCACTTTTCAATGAAATAAATCAATTTTTGTAGCATGTAATTTGGTAAACATTTGAAGAAAATGGCGTAACTGCATCAAGGGGAAACAACTTTAATGCAACGAAATATAAGTGTTATGATTTATTATAGACGATGTGTGCGTAGTATGTATTTATTTTGATTAAAATCCATCTGAGAACAATCTAGGACTGGAATTATATACCGGTAAGCATTTATACACTTTTACGTCCATAAAAAGTAGCGCACCAAAAAATTTTGGATTGATTTTTTCCAATGGGGCGAGCGCAGTTAGCCAAAAACGTTCTGAAAATATACAAGCGGCAAATCCGATGAACAACTTTTTAATTTGGTGAGGCCTTAATGAGTTAACATAATGAGCATTAAAGCCTTTATAAAACATGATAGAATGGTGTTTTGCTTAAGAGTATTCAAATAACAGTGAGAGCTATTAATTCTTCTCATTCAGGCGCTGTTGGGGCATTATCTTGGTAATTATTTCATGTATTACAAAATGTAATGCAACGAAGTTCAAATAAGGCTTTTCAATTATCCAAGTTAGAAAGCTCCAGGATTAATTCAAAATGAAAAAGAATATATTTTTACACTGCATGCAAGGTGCAGCTCAGAAATCACTAAGATGTAAGCTTCACAAATGAACATTGCAAATAGTTTGGCAAATTTTCATTGTTCAGAATACCGGTAATCTGAGCTATTCTATGCTATTAAGATTAAAGTTACTCGGAAATCAAGTTCTTGCTTCCAAAAAAAAAAAAAATGTACAAATCCTTCCTGCATGAAGTGTACTTCAGACCTTTACCTAAAAAAATTCAAAGTATAAACACCAAAAGAAAATGAACAGGTCCTTCCCGCGTATATGAAGTTTACTTCAGACTTTAACTTATAAAAAAACAACTAAGTATAAATGCCAAAAGAAATTGTACAAGTCTTTCCCGCGTATATGAAGTGTACTGCACAAATTTCAAAGTATCTGCGGTGTACATGCAGTGTACTATTTTCTTGTACAAGTCCCTCCTGCGTACATGCAGTGTACTCCTTAAATTTTCAGAGTCTGTGCTGCGTACTTGAAGTGTACTAGTGACCTCCTGCGTACATGCTGTGTACTCATCGAAATAGCACGCGGCATGCGGTGTATGTAAAATGTACTCCTCTGGCGTACTACTGTGTTCACAGCATATACACAGCAAATACGCAGCATGTACGCCACAGAGGCTTGCTTCTGTAAGGGAGTTGTATATAGGTGGTGCAAATTTTATCAACCTTGTGAGATACACAGTTAAAGGTAGCATTGCTTGCACTAATTATTTAATCTTCTGTTTGTATTAATGATCTCATTCACAGCTGTTGTTTTTATGCCCCCGAAGGTGGGCATATTAAAATCTCACTGTCCGTCTGTGCGTGCGTGTAAATTCTTGTCTGGGCTGTAACGCTGCCATCCATGAAGGGATTTTGAAATAACTTGGCATAAATGTTCACCATAATGAGACGACACGTCATGCGCAAGACCCAGACCCCTAGCTTCAAGGTCACACTTAGAGGTCAAAGGTTAACAGGGTCTGTTTCGTGTTCGGTCCATAACTCTGCCATCCATGAAGGGATTTTGAAATAACTTGGCATAAATGTTCACCATTATGAGACGACGTATCATGCGCAAGACCCAGACCCCTAGCTCCAAGGTCAAGGTCACACATAGAAGTCAAAGGTTAACAGGGTCTGTTTCATGTCCAGTCCATAACTCTGCCATCCATGAACAAGGGGGGTATTCGATCTACTCCTTACCATGGAAAAAAAATGGCGGCCAAAACTGAAAATGTGAGTTTTTCTTACATTTTTTCTTTTTCAAGGATATCTAGACAATAACACATGTCTATCAACCTGCTCCACTGTTTTCTCTATCTACCGGTACCTTTCACTTTGGAAACAGTACTGTAATTTGTCTGGAATGCTGGTCATGAGATTCGAATCGATGGAAAATTCTCCGGTAAACACGGGATAAGGAATAGTGCGACTTGCAAAAATGGTCTTTTTTACCTAAGATACCGCAGGTTGTAAGCTGTTTTCCGAGTTGAAGGAATATTTCCACATACTTATCTAATACTGTTGGTTTTGAGCAGATCACAATTCGTATTTTCAAAAAAACACAATTTTTGTCTGATGATAAGGAACAGTGTGCGAAAATTAGAGGATAAGGTGCAGAGCAAATTTTTTTCAAACGGAATTTACAGTTTTCTCTCATCGTTTCTGAGTTAACCAATCGACATTTCTCTACCATGTAATAATTAAAGAAGTCTAAATCGTGACCCTTGCTGTTAAACTACATTAATACTGCAGGTGAACCATAGTGTAAACCATTCCCTCGTTAAAAGTCATGACAAACAATCGAGTGTTCATTATTGTGGTCGTTTAAAAATAGGCTCCAGAAGCAAATTAAACATACTATAATTTCAATGAATATGTGTTTATACTTGTTACCTAATGTCAAATGGATTTATCTGATCCATAATCCAAACATGTACTAGTCTAGAGACAATTTAAAATAATACATACGTTACTGATGCCATGCGCAAGTTTTGTACAAAACTTCTCAACGCTCGATCGCTTTTATAGTTAATGACGGATTTTTTTAGTAAATGCAAAGAATACATATTCCCTAATTACTAATAACTGCATCATAATATGTATGTTTGTGTTATTACGATCCCTAAACAATAAAATAGATATGACGCCGATGAAGGGATACGTATGTTATGGATCTAATTCCTACTATGAATATATGAGCTTGACATACAAAGAATAGCGTTTTTATGTCTTTAGAGGTTATTTCTAGTTTTGTTTCAACTACATGTTATAACATTTGATACAAGATACACTTAGTAGTGATATATTTTTCACTTAAACCTTCCTTAAAGATTCCACTTTCTGTGATACAAATGTTACCTTTATTCTAAGACATTGAAAATCACAGCAATTCATGTTGAGCTAAGAGTAGTTTTTTTTGGCATAAGAAATGGCAAAATGATACGTGATCGATACAAGCGTTACCAGTCTTATTTAAAATAACATTAACAAGAAAGTGTCAGTCAGTTTTAATTGACAGTGTCATCAGTTTGTATCGCCTACGTCATAAGATGCAGATTTCACACATGTAAAGTCGCACATTTGTCCCTGAAGACGTGTTTTCTATTTCTGAAAATGTTCAACGGGCTCCGCTGGTAATGTTTGGTTTATATAGGAAGCTAATTTGATATTTACAAATATATTTTAAACCTATAAAACCTATTTGTGATTATATGACAATTATATTTTTTGTTTCAATTAAATTTATGTTGTTATACATTTTGAGTACGCCATGAACACAGTACAAACTATTGATACATACGTTACGTATGGTAACGTATGTATCCTTTCATACTTGATATCTTACTGACAGACCATTTTATACAACATGAGGCTTCTTTTATTTTTTGAAGTCAAGGTTCCAAGATAAAACGCTCGGGCATTTTAATTTGCTGAAAAGTTTTGTTTTTATCACTATTTTTGTTCAAAACGGCATGCAAATTCTATTTTTAAAATCTGATAATATATGCTTTAATATTAATTTCTTGTTAAAAAGGTTTTGTTTACAGAATTGGTCGTAGGTCATAGCATTTTTATCATAAAGATAGATGTTTGACATTTTTTTAAATACAAAATGAATGGAAACAGCATACCCGTGGTACCCATAGCACAGTGATCGGTAACGTATGTATCAATAAAAAGGTTATTGGTGGATGTGTGCGTATATCAGTAATAATAACTCACTGTTGACCTGGGGTTATTGTTAAGGTAAAAATCTAACAGTTAAAGGGCATAAAATTTTGTTCCAACCGTGATATATCTTGAAATATTTTTTACAAGACTGTAAATATATTTGAAAAAGTCTTTACAGTAAAGACAGACTTAATAGAACTGTTAATTCTGAATGAAATTTTATATGTAGAATTGTCGGTTTCTGTTGATGCTTGGTTCTTGAATGTGGTTGTACTCAAATAAAATGATCTTTTTTTATTTTTTTTTTTGAAAAGTTCCGAAACGGTGACTTGTGGTTACATTTCATTTTTAATATTTGAATAAGCACTTTATCTTCTTATATACAGCTTAATGTTGTGTGATTCATGGATTCAATGACAAAAGCACTTGTTATAAGGGCTGCCACCTTACAAATATACAAGAGAACGAGATTATCAACGCCGCCTTTGAAATTACGAATAATTAACTTGACAATCGTAAGAAATAATTAATTTGAATAATTAAGTAGTTGTGCTTTGATTTACAATGGTCGGCTTCAATTTGATGGCAATCTTGAACACGAATTTTGGTGCCCGAAAATGAATTGATTCGTTATTCTTAATTTGGGATACATACGTTACCATCAGCATATTTCTGATCAGATGGTTACCAAGATTGTATAGCCATATTGTGCATAAGATTATGCTGATTACATGTCAACGGTTTTACTGCAAAGGAATAATCACAATATTTGTTGTTTAAAAGTATTATTGTAAAGTTGCAATATTTTATGTTTTGACAAGTTTAATACATGTTCTAGTTGATTGACATAAATGTTTCCAAGAAAAGCTTGATGATTAAATGAACTTAAATTCGTGGTATAGGATGCATAATGTTGGTAAATAACAATCATATTTGCCACATATTAAGCCTTACTTGAATGTATTTTTTCTCATACCCATGTAATTCAGTGTAATGATACGTTTCTTTGGTAGTGCAGCTTAAGATACAAGCAGGACACATAAAATGTTCAAATTGCTCTTCCAAATGTATATGTTAATGGCATCATAAGAGTATATATATGATTTTATGAGCTAATTATGTTTGCGATTTGCCTTTTGTCAATTTTTTTAAATATGTATTGTAACTGTTAAATGTTCGTTTAATAATCTACTAGCGAAACGTGCGAGGTAATATCCCGTAATAACTCTAAGCCAACGTTAACTTATAATGTAAGAGTTAACCATAATTATGAAAAATCGTATGCATAGTTAAAGCTTCAACCACGAATAATTTCTTGTCTGTATGTATCCATAAAATCGTGAATTAGTGCGCCTAAATGTCGCATAACGTATGTATCTTAACGCAAAATTACAAAGAAGAGCGGTATATTTCAACAATGCATAATGCCTAAACAAGTTAAGTGGTGTTGCTCATTTTTTACTATCTTTAGTAGAACACATTGTATTTTAAGTAGGTTTAACTTTTTAAGACAAAAATATTTCAACATTTTTGTAAGGCAATTGCTTGTTATTAACGACTTTGGGCGCTATACAAACAGAAATTTATAGTTACTTAAATGTTGGCGAGGGATACTATATTAAGTACTTGCTAAACTTTTGGCTTTCAGTACATCACGTGTCTGATAGACAGGCGTATACCTTTTAAATCTTCCTACATTGAGCAAGAGATAGTTATAAATGATCACCAAAATATTATTGTAACAGAATTTTACTTGATTGTCTCTGAAAAGAGCGAAGAAAAAAGTCGCTTGAAGAAGTGAACTGCACCTTATCTTCTTATTTTTGTACACTGTTCCTTACCATCAGACAAAAAACTGTGTAATTTAAAATTATGACTTTTAATCGGCTCCAGACTAACCATGATGGAAATATATATTGAAATTTTACTTCTTATCAGAAAACTAGCTCACAACTATTTGAATAATTAGGGAAAAAGACCATTTTTGCTAATCGCACTATTCCTTATCCCGTGTTTTCAGGAATATTTTCTATCGATTCAAATCCCATGACCAGCATTCCAGACAAATTACAGCACTGTTTCCAAAGTTAAAGGTACTGATAGATAGAAAAAACAGTGGAGCAGGTTGATAGCCATGTGTCATGGTCTAGAAATCTTTGAAAAAGATAAAAAGTAAGAAAAACTCACATTTTCAGTTTTGGCCGCCATTTTGTTTCGGTGGTAAGGAGTAGATCGAATACCCCCCTTGATGAAGGGATTTTGAAATAACATGGCATAAATGTTCACCATAATGAGACAACATGTCCTGCGCAAGACCCATACCCCTAGCTCCAAGGTCAAGGTCACACTTAAAGGTTAAAAGTTAACAGGATCTATTTCTTGACCTTGAACTCTGCCATTTATGAAGCGATTTTAAAATTATTTGGTATAAATGTTCCCTGAATTGAGATGACGTGTCATGCACAAGACAAAAACACCTAGCTCCAAGGTCAAGGTCACAATAAGAAGTCAAAGGTGTTTCTTGTCTGGTCCATAACTCTGCCATTTATCAAGGGATTTGAAAATAATTTGACACAAATGTTTACATATTGAGAAGGTGTGTCATGCTTATGACGTGGGTCTCTGGGGTCAAGGTCAAGGTCACGAAATGATGTGTAATTTTTTTGCGCAGACAACTGTAGCATTCTTAGGCACGCTTTGGGGGCATTTGTCACCAATAGTGACAGCTCTTGTTTTTTCATGATTGATATCTGTTGTTTGCAGCAAATGAATGCTTGAATAAGCACACTTAAAAAACATTTGTATTTCTGGTTAAAGTCTTTTATGTCAGTTCTAACCTGTAAAACTTTAGCAGGTAAGCAAACCACTATCAGTGAGTGCCTGAGCAACATAATTCAAATGTCCCAGTGCTTAAATTCTTGAGTGGCTTTGATGGAAATTTCAAAAGTTATCAGTACATGACTATTCAATTGAGTTGTATTTTTCTAGGTGGTAATAGTTATCATGGATCATCAAGTGGTAGCCCATACGGACACACAAATTGTTCCGATATTCAGTACGGCAGTGGTGGCGGTGGATCTAATGGTGGCGCTGGAGGCAGCTACATAGAAATCATAGTTGGAACAGTTAGTAATTCACTTAAATTAATGACAAAATACTGTCTTATTCTTAACAAAGTGGATTTCTGACCAATTTTCTGTTGTGTAAAATATATAGTGGAAATCTTGAATATGTAAAATGCAAGGTTTTTGAGGTAAAAACACTGTAATCTTGTTGCTTATTCTGTCAATGCACTAAATCTTTCCTGAAGATTTAACACAAAACTGTTAGTTATTCCAACAGATAAAAGCAGAATGATAATTCGGCTGTAGTAGTTTAGGAATATTTTAGGTACATTTTATTTGTTTAAATTAAATTTTGCTAACAAAAACATGTATAAATTTTAGCAAATGACTTTAGATGGTACAATAGCAGTAAATGGGGAATCTGGTTTAAGTGGGAACTACATAAGTGGAGGTGGTAGTGGTGGTACAAGCAAAATAACAGCAGCCTCCCTTGTTGGACATGGTACCATAACTAGCCATGGTGGAAGTGGGTCTGGAGGAACATACTATGATACATATAGAGGTTAGTATACCAGTTTGTTAGTTAGAGAAACATAAATTATCTTTTTAAGGTTTATGACTGTTTGCCAGTCTCCAGAAGTATTCCTTGCTTTGGACAAATAGTCATTTCAGAGTAAGAATCTACAAAAAAGTCACCTCATTTACATAAGACAAATAAACTTGAGAGTTGCTGACAAGACGGATTTGAATTTAATCTTTTAGTAGATTTAACTTTCAGAATTCAGACAATTCAGTTCTTCTAGAAAAACATCATTATATTTGTTGAAGGTTATCAGTATTTGGTTATTTTGATAACCAGACAACTGTTCAATTTTCTGCATGATGAACTGATGAAAAATTGTCATTCCTGGTTAACTTTCTAGGTAATGGCGGTGGCTCAGGCGGTAGAATCTGTGTGTTACTGAGTGAGGACCTGAGATTTCTTGGCACTATGTCTGCACTTGGTGGTAGTGGTGCAACATATCATGGATCCCCGGGAACAGTTTGGGTGCAGTCTACTGTAGGCTCGGACATAACAAGTCACATTTGGGTGGACCATGCTGACAGACCATTTAGTTGCACCACTTATCCTGTTAACATTGATGTAACCTCTATAAACAACTTCCATCCAATGAGGAAAGCTTGTGTGTTCCCCACTGAGGTAAGTTTCTTTAAGTTAGTTATGGGTACATTAGTATATTGAAACATATTCAGATAAAAAATACACTGTATGATTGACATTTATTGATGTTGCTGAAAAACAAACATTTTGAGTCATAAAATAATGACATTTTAATGTGACATACTTAAAACTGATAAAATTCTGACTTCATTAGAAACTTACAGACTTTATCGTTTGCAAGCAGTTTGAAAATTATTAGTCATATTTTGGTGTATTTTATTTTAAATATATCATGACAGGTGAATCCGAGACTATTGATTATGTTGATTGATGTGTTTTAGCGGAAATATACTGCGGGTCAATGTGCTGGTCAAAGAAATATATAAAGATAAAGTACGATTCGTTATTGTTTAAAAGCGATGAGCAGTTTTGCAAAGTTGAAACTGGTTTCACCTAGTAATCAAATCGGATCCAATCAACCGAGTAATCGTCCCAATCCTACTAAATTCATTTACATTGAAAATTTCTGGGCAATATTTGTTCAGTTGTAAAGTAGTCAGCTATGGCATCATGAATGAACTGTTGAAAATAAAGTAAAGCAACAGAAGAAAGGCATGTGTTTGTTAGATCTTTCTTTTGTAGAAAAGTAAAACAATTGGTAAAACATTGAAATTTAATCATACTTTGTCTATTTAGTTGCATACTATCTAACAAAATGTACTGACAATGGCTAAAATGTAGAAATAGTTGAATTGTGGCAAAATTATGATACTGCAGAATCAAGAACATTTATTGGGGACTAGTTTACATGGATTTCATGGTTTAGTCAGTCTATGAAATTAAATCATAGCAAAGAATTAAAATCCAGTGTTCAAAGGATGAAATCCAACAGTTCGTATCTTTATAAAAGAGTTCTTTAGGTCCAAACCACAAAAAAACAATATTTCTATAGTATGCAGATGGATTTCTGCACATTAACCTTTAGCCTGCTTGCGACAAGTGATTATTTCTTTGAGCAGGCTGATCATGCTCTGCACTGTTCATTGTTCAGTCAATAAATTTTCAGTGGACATCCTTCGAATAATAAATAGTACTGCCCAAATTGAATTATGAACCAGTCCATTTTAGAAATTTTGCAGGGTGAAGATTGAACTTGAAGTTATACAGTGATAATAAAATCATTAATGGTAGAGCCTTTTAAAGCAAGAGTTAGCTTTAGATAGTTTAATATTGGACCGTTTACATTTTTACATTATGTTTTGGTAGGACATTGTGGTTGAACATATTGGTGGTGATGGAGATGGTGAAATCCAGATAAATGAAGATATTACAATGGATCTGGCCCAGGACTTCACACGCACACATGTCCAATCTTCACTTAACATCAATGGCATTGTCAATTTCCCATCAACCACTTATGCTGAACAGTATGTTACAAATGAGGGCTTCATTGTGGGTGTAGAGCATTGGTACTCAAGAGGTCATACAAAATTCATTTCAACAGGCCAGTCAAGTTGTTCCACAACCAATCATAAAGGGATGTACTATTTCACATCATTTACAACATTGAGTGATGGTCATTTCTCTATAGCCGATGAAAGTAGCTATGACGTCAAAGATGGCATTACAGTGTTCACTGATACATTCCACATGGAAGGACAGTCACATGGATATATAAACAAGTCTGCTAATATTATGGGTAGAGTTCTGGAAATTGAGAAGCAGTCAGTCTTAGATGGCATTAATGAAGGCTATGGCACTAACTCTGGACCTGGTGCTGGTTGTACAAGTGGTTGCGGCTCAGGTGGGGGTCATGGTGGAAGTGGAGGTAGTTGCAACGGTTGTGGAAGCTGCGGAGGCGGAAGCACCTATGACAGCAACATTCTGCCATCTCTGTCTGGTAGTGGGGGTGGAATTTGTTCCCATGGTACCAGTGACGTTGGCCGTGGAGGCTCAGCAGTAAGACTTGCTCATACATTTACTGTTGTAGAGGGTATGGTGACAATGAATGGAGAAGCTGGCTCAGGTGGTGGAGGTGGCGGTGCTGGTGGATCAATCTGGCTAGATGGTGAAGTTGTTGAAGGCTGGGGTCACCTTTATGCTGAAGGAGGTATAGGCTATTCTGATTCCTGCAGCTATAGTTCAAGTCATAGAGGCGGCGGCGGTGGTGGAGGAAGGATTAGATCATGGGGTAAAGATGTATCAAGCAAAGTACTGTGGCACCAGAGATCAGTAGCTGGTGGATCTGGGTCATACCGCAGTGGCAACACTGGCTCAATCTACAGCACCCATGGTGATGTGTGTAGTGGTTATGGTACATGGAACTTCTCATCTCTGCTATGTGACTGTGACAGTGGATATGTAGGTTATGACTGCCAGTTTTATTGCGATGATGACATCACCTGTAGAGGAAATGGTATATGTAATGATCAGGGACAGTGTGAATGTAACAGTGGGACTGTTGGAACACACTGTGAAAGCCAGTGTCACAGAGACATTGACTGCAGTGGTAATGGTGACTGCTCTACATGTGGATTCTGTGTATGTGATCCTTGCTTCTCAGGGCCAGACTGCTCCATAGAGTGTAACGGAGCTGGAAGTTGTGTTGCAGACCAGTGTGTCTGTGATGACTGCCACTTAGGGATCCAGTGTGCTTCAGAGTGCAATGGACACGGATTCTGCAATTCTTCCAGTCTTTGCTCATGTGATGATAACTGGGCCGGAGACAAGTGTACGATCAGGGGTTGTCCAGGACCAGACTGTAATGGACATGGAATCTGTAACTCAGGAACAAGCAAATGTTTCTGTGACATAGGATGGTTAGGTGAGGACAATTTGTTACACTTTATCATCATTAAACACATGAAATGTTTTTATCTTGGTCAAATGAGACTGTTCCTTAACACCTTGTTTTCATAGATATAAACCTGATGTTTATTGTCCTCCTTTTTCATAGGACATAGATACAGGCTGTGTCCTTTCATCCATCTGTCTGTCCCAGATTTATGGATGCATATTTATCATATACAGGTGATGATTGTGGCGAGCCAGACTGTCCTGGAGAACCAAACTGCAATGACCAAGGACACTGTAATACCCAGTACGATCCACCTAAATGTACAGACTGTGATGATGGATGGATGGGAGCAGATTGCGGAAGTGTTTGTCTACATGGAACACCAAACAAAGACGAGACAGTGTGTAACTGCAGTCAGACATGTTACCATGGTATTGGGTGTGACATAGAGTGCTCTAACAATGGTGAATGTGATCCAGATGGATCAGGTGACTGTTACTGTGATCCACTGTCAGGATGGAGTGGTACTTACTGTGAAGTACCTGGTGAGTGGCATCTTTTGTGTAATTAGTTGTAGTCTTTGTTGGTATCTTTGCATATGTTAACCTGATTTTAGCTAGCTGTACAGCATGACAAAAATGTCAGTGCCTCTTGTTATAACAGGAGCCTTAAGTTTGATCTTTTCAGTAAATAAGAGCTGCGCAATGAGAAAACCAACATAGTGGCTTTGCGACCAGCATTGATCCAGACCACCCTGCGCATCGGCGCAGTCTGGTCAGAATCCATGCTATTCGCTAACAGTTTCTCTAAATGCAATAGACTTTGAAACTGAACAGCATGGATCCTGACAAGACTGCACAGATGCGCAGGCTGGTCTGGATTCATGCAGGTCACAAAGCCATCATGTTGGTTTTCTGATGGCGTGGCTCAATTATAAAGTTTACTTGAAATAGTCAGAAATAAATAAGTCATGAATTTAGCTTAAATTTAATTTCATTCCATGCGGTTCTTGGGACTGCTTGTGAATGAAAAGAGTTTGAACTACTATCTTATGCTTGCATGTTTGCAATATTCTTCCTATAGAGTCTGAGCACTCAGTTTTTCCTGCATTTAATAAGTGATTGCAGCAGGTACAAAAATTTTAATTCGATACTTCAGTGTGTGAAACATAAAATATTTAGTTCTGTTTTGCAGCATGCATTACCTGTACTGTGTTTGTGTGCACAGTATAATGTGAATCAAATCAAAAAAGAAAATAGATTAAATTATGACTGAAGCAATCTGAAAGTTGGGACTCTTTATGCCATTTTGTCTAGAAGTAAGTTATGTACCTACATTCGCACCTTCCCACTAATTAAAGCTAATGCTTGCTATCTTTTATTGCATTGGCTTTGAATAAGATAATGGGAATGTGCAAATCTGAACTCTTTTTATATCACATTACAAGTGATGTACTGTTTCACTTACAATTTGTAAACAGATCTACATTTTAGAAATTGAAATGGAAAACAAATATATGGTACAGTACAATCATAGCAATATCATTTTTTAACCATAAGCAGGTATTTTATTTCTTTACATACCCAACTTTTATTGCTGCAGTGTACAAGTTATACTTTGTTTACTGTGAAATCATTAATACCCTTGGAGGACAATTTTTTGGGACTGTGTCAATACATTAATTCAAATCCCAATAAACAATAAAAAAACTCCCAATCCCTCAAATGTAAGAATTCATGTACAAATGAATTAACAATTTTTGAAATAGTAGTAAAATTGAATGATTTTACAGTAGTTTAAACTTTACCGAATCTGTTTACCCCAAGGCTGCCCAAGAAGCCCTGATACAAATGTGGAATGTAGTAAACGTGGTGATTGTGACTCAGAAAAACACAAGTGTGATTGTGACGCAGGATGGCAAGGTGTTGCTTGTCACATACCAGACTGCCCTGGTGATCCTGACTGCTTTGACCGTGGAACATGTGATGAATCCACAAACCCACCTATATGTGTGTCCTGTTATGAGGACTGGATGGGTCCTGCTTGCAATGATCCTTGCCTGCATGGTGTTCAAACCCCGATGAACAGTGGGAACTGTTCCTGTGAGGAAGGCTGGACAGGTGTTGGTTGCAATTCTGAGTGTTCAGAACATGGTGAAATCAGTGATGTCACCAATCTATGTGTATGTACATATGAACTTGGTTGGAAGGGAAGATTATGTGATATTCCTGGATGCCCTGGCCTATTTAACCTTGACTGCAGTGGAAGAGGTAGGAGTTATTTCTAAAAGTTACCTAGTCTATATAGTTTAGTAATTCAACAACAGAGAATTTAAAAAAAAATGAAAATTTTCAAGTGAGTTTCAGTCAGTGTATGCATGGTTTTCTACTTTTTGTCATTATTATTTTATATATCAGAACATCAGTAATCTTTTAATATGTAAGAGGGGTGAAAAATTAGATGATATTTGTGAGCTAGAAACATCTACCGTGTACCCTTTCTTAACTCCATTTCGATTCAATATTTGAATTTTTGTTGTTGAGCCGCTGGCAGTGAGCTTGACATAGTTGTCACAATGGCAGTTCGGTGTATGTTTGTGCATCAGGCGTCCAATCCAAGGTTGAAGGTCAAAGGTCATGTCAGATCTTGTCTGGCCCATAACTTTGACGTGCATTGAGGAATCTTGTTTATATTTGGCATGAATGTTTAACTCAGTGAGACAAAATGTTATGTGCAAACCTCAGGTTCCTATAGATGTAGGTCATAGTTACTGGTCAAAGGGCTGGCTCTGCATTCCATCAGGAATGAGGTGTCGAGAGTGATTCATATAAGTTGTTAAACTTCCTTCACAATCGACCTAAAATAAATTCTGTATAAACTAAAGGGCTGGCTCAACATGATGCCCATGGGCATCTAGTTTTATCACAAAACTGGCAAAAATATTATGTATTATTATCTATATGGTTCTCATTTCCAAAAAATGTTTGTCATTGAAGACAGTGAAATCATATATAGTTCAAGAGTTTTTTTCCATGGAACATTTATATTTTAGAAGAGTTGGTTCAAACAATTTAGTGCCTTTGAAAAAATGTTTAGGGGGATGAAGGGGTGCATGGTAAACATTACCAATGAGATGCTCAGTGTGGCTTGCATGCCAAGGTTGAAGGTCAAAGGTCATGTCAGATCTTGTCCAGCCATAACTTTGACATGCATTGAGGAATCTTGTTTATATTTGGCATGAATGAAAATAGAAAAAGAATAACCATGTATTATTTCAGGTGGATGTGACAGTACATCAGCAAAATGTTCTTGTAACAGAGGTTGGCAAGGTCTTGGATGTGAGGAAGCAGATTGTCCAGGAGAACCTGACTGTAACAACAATGGCACCTGTGATGACTCAAATGATCCCCCTATTTGTCGGTAAATAAAGACCTTTCAAGCTTTTTGCTTAAAAATTGTTTTACATAATATTTTTATACAGTCACCTTGATTGCAGATTTCTTGCATGGGACATAGAATTCTTCATGGGAGAAAGCCTTCCAACTAAGACTTAGGGTAGGTAGGTCAGTGTTTCTTCTCAGATGCCCTCCAATGATGAAATAATGCCCATAGGGGCAACTTGGGTCATCATCCACCACGAAAAGCTGGAAAGTTGCCTATAATATGACCTATAATTGTGTTGGTGTGATGTTAAAAACAGCAAAAAAAAATTTAAACAGTGAAATTGCTAATGCCACACTGAATTTTATATTCAGATAAAAACAACTTTCCCAGATAAATTATTGGACACCTGATTTTGTGGAATTGTCATGTTTCTTGTACAGATATTGTTATGGTTTACAGATGTTACGATGGTTGGTTTGGAGACGCCTGTCAGAAGCCCTGTGTAAATGGTCAAATGAGTCCTGTAGGTAGTCAGAACTGTCAGTGTGATCCTGGTTGGGTTGGCATAAACTGTGATGTAGAGTGTTCTTACCATGGGGTGATAGTCAACAATAAATGTCAATGTGATATTGGCTGGAGGGGTTCACACTGTGATATTCCAGGTTGCCCAGGTGAGACAGAAGATTGCTCTGGTCATGGCCAGTGTAATGCAGAGGAACATATATGTGTTTGTGACAGTGGATGGACAGGTGAAGAAGATGAGCATGGCTATGTAGAACTGTTGACGAATGCCTGTGATGTACCTGACTGTCCTGGTACACCAGATTGCAATGGAGAAGGCGAATGTGATGATACTCTTACAACTCCCAAATGTAGAAATTGTAACCCAGGGTGGATGGGAGAAGCATGTGAAGATATTTGTGATGCTGAGCATGGAGTACAGAGCCCAATGAACAGCGGTTTCTGCGAGTGTGACAGTTGCTATACAGGCAAAGGCTGTAATGTTGAATGTAGTGAACATGGTACCTGTGAAGATGGTACATGTAACTGTACAGTTGGCTGGAGAGGATCAAAATGTGAGGTACCTGGATGTCCTGGAAATGAAACTGACTGTACAGGTCATGGAAATTGCAACTCTGCTATACATAAATGCACATGCCTACCAGGTAAATATCTTCCTATTTTGTCCTCTTCTTATGAATTTGCTTATTTGGCATCCCTATGAGTGTACAGGGCTCTAGTCTGATCTATAGGAATGCTATACTTTGAGAAGGTGGTTCTCATTAGTGGTAATTGAACTAATTCACACTGAACCGAGGTCCCAAGTCCATGGTCTTGGTCATAATTAAATGTCAAAGTACCTTCTCTTAGTGAAATAATTGAATTTTGTTGGAACGAAATTTCAAGGATTTTGCTAGAAATGACTATTTTGCAGGAACATGAATTTGCAAATCTGGAGTCTAAAATCAAACAAACAAAAAACAACAGGAATTGTATCTGTTAATTGCATAGAATTTATTTTCATGGATAAGTCATTTACAAAAGCCACAAAAAATATTCTGTTATATGCATAGAAATGGTTTTAAAGTATTCTTGTCCTGCCTAAAATTTTCCTTTAGTTAGTACTAAGATAAGGAGATTTTGATTATTTTGGCAGAAATCATTATGGTAATAATACCTGCACTGTACCATATACAAGAGCAGTTCTTAACTCTAGGCTTAAATATGTATGTCAGGAGCAGTCAGAAAAGAAACAGTTATATCATTTTTAGCTCACCTGTCACAAAGTGACAAGGTGAGCTTTTGTGATCGTGCGGTGTCCGTCCGTCCGTCCGTCCGTAAACTTTTGCTTGTGACCACTCTAGAGGTCACATTTTTCATGGGATCTTTATGAAAGTTGGTCAGAATGTTCATCTTGATGATATCTAGGTCAAGTTCGAAACTGGGTCACGTGCCATCAAAAACTAGGTCAGTAGGTCTAAAAATAGAAAATCCTTGTGACCTCTCTAGAGGCCATATATTTCACAAGATCTTCATGAAAATTGGTCAGAATGTTCAACTTGATGATATCTAGGTCAAGTTTGAAACTGGGTCACGTTCCATCAAAAACTAGGTCAGTAGGTCTAAAAATAGAAAAACCTTGTGACCTCTCTAGAGGCCATATATTTCACAAGATCTTCATGAAAATTGGTCAGAATATTCACCTTGATGATATCTAGGTCAAGTTCGAAACTGGGTCATGTGCCATCAAAAACTAGGTCAGTAGGTCAAATATTAGAAAAACCTTGTGACCTCTCTAAAGGCCATATTTTTCATTGGATCTGTATGAAAGTTGGTCTGAATGTTCATCTTGATGATATCTAGGTAAAGTTTGAAACTGGGTCACCTGCGGTCAAAAACTAGGTCAGTAGGGCTAAAAATAGAAAAACCTTGTGACCTCTCTAGAGGCCATATATTTCATGAGATCTTCATGAAAATTGGTCAGAATGTTCATCTTGATGATATCAAGGTCAAGTTCGAAAGTGGGTCACGTGCCATCAAAAACTAGGTCAGTAGGTCAAATAATAGAAAAACCTTGTGACCTCTCTAGAGGCCATATATTTCACAAGATCTTCATGAAAATTGGTCAGAATGTTCATCTTGATGATATCTAGGTCAAGTTTGAAACTGGGTCACATTCCTTCAAAAACTAGGTCAGTAGGTCTAAAAATAGAAAAACCTTGTGACCTCTCTAGAGGCCAAATATTTCAAAAGATCTTCATGAAAATTGGTCAGAATGTTCACCTTGATGATATCTAGGTCAAGTTCAAAACTGGGTCACGTGCGGTCAAAAACTAGGTCAGTAGGTCAAATAATAGAAAAACCTTGTGACCTCTCTAAAGGCCATATTTTTCATGGGATCTGTATGAAAATTGGTCAGAATGTTCATCTTGATAATATCTAGGTCAAGTTCGAAACTGGGTCACCTGCGGTCAAAAACTAGGTCAGTAGGGCTAAAAATAGAAAAACCTTGTGACCACTCTAGAGGCCATATATTTCATGAGATCTTCATGAAAATTGGTCAGAATGTTTATCTTGACGATATCTAGGTCAGGTTTGAAACTGGGTCACGTGCCATCGGAAACTAGGTCAGTAGGTCAAATAATAGAAAAACCTTGTGACCTCTCTAGAGGCCATATTTTTCATGGGATCTGTATGAAAGTTGGTCAGAATGTTCACCTTGATGATATCTAGGTCAAGTTCGAAAGTGGGTCACGTGCCGTCAAAAACTAGGTCAGTAGGTCAAATAATAGAAAAACCTTATGACCTCTCTAAAGGCCATATTTTTCATGGGATCTATATGAAAATTGGTCTGAATGTTCATCTTGATGATATCTAGGTCAAGTTTGAAACAGGGTCATGTGCGGTCAAAAACTAGGTCAGTAGGTCTAAAAATAGAAAAGCCTTGTGACCTCTCTAGAGGCCATACTTGTGAATGGATCTCCCTAAAAATTGGTCAGAATGTTCATCTTGATGATATCTAGGTCAAAGTTTGAAACTGGGTCATGTGCCATAAAAACTAGGTCAGTGGGTTTCAAATAATAAAAAAACCTTGTGACCTCTCTAGAGGCCATATTTTTTCATGGGATCTGTATGAAGTTGGTCTGAATGTTCATCTTTATGATATGTAGGTGAAATTTGAAACTGGGTCAACTGCTATCAAAACTAGGTCAGTAGGTTTAAAATTATTTAAAATCTTTTGACCTCTCTAGAGGCCATATTTTTCAATGGATCTTCATGAAAATTGATCTGAATTTTCACCTTGATGAAATCTAGGTCAGTTTCAAAAACTGGGTCACGTGCGGTCAAAAACTAGGCCAGTAGGTATAAAAATAGAAAAACCTTGTGACCTCTCTAGAGGCCATATTTTTCATGAAATCTTCATAAAAATTTAAGTGAGAATGTTCACCTGATGTATCTATATAAAGTTCAAAACAGTGTCACGTCCCTTCGAAAACTATTTTCAATAGATCAAATAATAGAAAAACCTGTGACCTCTCTAGAGACCATATTTTCAATGGATCTTCAATGAAAATTGGTCAGAATTTTACTTGATAATATCTAGGTCAAGTTCAAAACTGGGTCACATGAGCTCAAAAACAGGTCACTATGTCAAAAAATTTAAAAAAAAGGACGTCATACTCAAAACTGGGTCATGTGGGAAGAGGTGAGCGATTCAGGACCATCATGGTCCTCTTGTTTCTTGGAATACAACATGATAGTACTAAGGGTAGGAGAACCTTATATTTATATGTGATGTATTACTTGAATTATGTCTAAATTAAAAGCAGTTTTCCCTCAAACTTGGGTAACATGTGTCATCATGTTTTAAACAATATTCAGTTATGCTCTAAATAAGCCAAAATGGTATTTTTGTTTCTAGGCAACATTGAATTTTACGTAACTGTGTTTAGTGAAAATTTTGAAAACTTCTCCAACTGGTTTCGATTTTTAGCTCGACTATTCATAGAATAGTGAGCTATTGCACTCGCCCATGCGTCGGCGTCGGCGTCTGCGTCCGCGTCCGCGTCCCGATTTTGGTTAAGGTTTGTATGTAAGCTGGTATCTCAGTAACCACTTGTGGGAATGGATTGAAATTCACACACTATTGACTGTGACAAAAATGACTTTACATTGCACAGGTTCCATAACTCTATTTTGCTTTTTTACAAAATTATGCCCCTTTTTCGACTTAGAAATTTTTGGTTAAGGTTTTGTATGTAAGTGGTAACTCGTAACCACTTTGTGGAATGGATTGAAACTTCACACACTTATTCACTGTGATGAACTGATCTACATTGCACAGGTTCCATAACTCTATTTTGCTTTTTTACAAAATTATGCCCCTTTTTCGACTTAGAAATTTTTGGTTAAGGTTTTGTATGTAAGCTGGTATCTCAGTAGTTACTAATGGGAATGGATTGAAACTTCACATACTTGTTCACTATCATGATTTGACATGCACTAAGCAAGTCCCATAACTCTACTATCTTTTTTTTCAAAATTATGCCCCTTTTTCGACTTAGCAGTTTTTGGTTAAATTTTGTATGTAATCTGATATCTCAGTATCCACTAATTGGAATGGATTGAAACTTCACACACTTGTTCACTGTCATGATCTAACATGCACTGTGAAGGTCCTATAACTCTACTTGGCATTTTTACAAAATTATGCCCCTTTGACTTAGCACTTTTTTGTTAAGTTTTTGTATGTAAGCTGGTATCTCAGTATCCACAAATTGGAAAGGATTGAAACTTCACACACTTGTTCACTGGCATGATATGACATGCAGTACAGAGGTTCAATACCTCTACTTTGCATTTTACAAAATTATGCCCCTTTTTCAACTTGTATTCATTCAATTGACAAGGCTGTTGAATAGTCGAGCGTTGCTGTCCTCCGACAGCTCTTGTTTTTTTTATATTGACTTGCAAATATTTGCAGGCTGGACAGGTGATGATTGCAGTATCCCAGATTGTGGAGATAGGTCATGTTATGCAGATGAGGGAAGAGGCTACTGCGATGGATCGTCTGGAATACCTGAATGTGTGTGCAACATACAAGATGTATGTACTTTCAGTTTATAATGTGGTGTTGGTTTTATTGTCTGGTAGGAAAGCTAAAATTTATTATATATGACATTTTCTTTTCTTTTATACTATTGGTAATAAGCTAAAAATGCTAATGGAACAATTAAATTCTAACAACTTTTGTGGCAGCATTCTTTGAAAAAACAGTATTGTTACTAGTATCTTTTAGGTGGATTAAAATGTTGAAGAGAATGCTCTGTTTACAATGTAGGCTACAAGATGTGAAAATAAATTTTAAAACATGTAAATTTTACTAAATATACCTGAAAAATCATGCACTATTTGAAACAAAATACTTTGTAGTTAAGTTGCTAATTTAACACGACCTTGTTCTTCTCCAGTGGCCAGCTAGTAAACCCTGATCCAACAGTATGCCTTTAATAACTACCAATCACTTGACTAATTGTGTCTTTCACTACTTGTACACCCTGACCCATTAGTTTGCCTGAACCACTGGTATACCTTTGCCAACTAGAGTACCATGGCCCACTGATGCACCTTGGCCCTGTAATGAGCTCTCAGCCTTCTTGTATACCTTGCTTCACTAGTATTAGCTGGCTTACTAGTATGACCTAGCCCATTATAGTATGCCTTGGCCCACTTGTGTACCTTGTCCCACTAGTATGTCTTTGACTTGCTAGTATGCTCTGGTCCACTTTATTTGCCTTGACCCAGAAGTATGCTCTGGCCCAAAAGAATGTCTTGACCCTCTTTATATGCCTTGGTCCACTATTATGGCCTGGACCACCAGAATGCCTTGGCCCAATAGTATACCCTTGCCTTGCAGTATGCCTTATTAGATGGAAAGTGAAGTGTTTTACAGATACAAAAAAGGTCTTGAGAAAGAAAAGATTTACTGTATGCATTAGTGTTCTGTATTTATATTATTTTATTACTCAAAATAAAAACCAATTATCTCATACAACACTCTTTATTCATCAAGAATATGCATTGATACTTACAACGATAGTTAAACATACGCATGATACATTTTGTAATAATTTAACTAAATTCAGTAAAAGTATATTGACAATATTGGGAGTTGATTGGCCGCTCATGACTCAACAAGGGTCTCACCGTGTAGAGTCGTTAAAAGCACAGCAAAATCCGTCGACCGAGAGGAGAACAGACGCACCAACCCAAGGCTTGCAAAAACAACGCAACTGCGCAATCCATCGAACTTCGAATTGTGAATCCAACCCAGCCCGGGTGTCACCGGGATGCGGTCAAATGCACAACCCTAGCCAATGTAAAGCGAGGCAATATAACACAACGGACCACAAGGCAAAGCAATGCAAGACACTTTGTACTTTGTAACAGGTATCACTCAAACAACGCAAAGTAACGCAAGACACTTTGTACTTTGTAACAGGTGTCACTCAAAGGCAAAGCAACACAAGACACTTTGCACTTTATAACAGGTATCACTCAAATGCAAACACACAACAATTTCAATTGAACGTCGAGCTACCATTCCACCCATTTCGGGTTTCACCGAGAATGAGCGAAACCGCAACACGAGTCAATGAAAGGCAAGGCAAGGCAAGGCAAAGTGACACCACTGAGAGCAACGCAACATACGCAACACACGCAACACTAGGAATCGCCAAGTACTAGGGCAAAACCTTTTACTATCCAGTTAACACAAACTGGTAAACATATGATACCCCAAAGTACGCAACTTGAATGCAAACATACAGACACCGTATCCGCTCACCTCACGGCCGACAGAATTTTACCGCCACAATAAATTTATAATTTATCCGCCAAAATTCTACGGCCTTTCAAACTCTTCTTTAACAATCGCATCTTTTATGTAATCACCAAAAACTGTAGTCCTACTTTCTTATACTGTATTCCACCTGACCGAAGCAAAATGTGGCATAGCATCAATATCGAGCCTAATTATAATGAATTTGCCACCTGAATAAACTAACTTGCGGTAGGCCATATATTACTATATCTAATCTTACAACTTCCAAAGCTATGATTTTGTTATAACTTGCATCAACAATTAGACAGTACAAGCTCCCCTTTTAAAGATTTGGCTGAAACGGCAGAAAAAAGAAAAAACTGACATTTTACTCCAGATTAACGAGTAGAAGTCCTGAATTTACGATCATTTCTCTATTAATTGAGATAATTAATGCACATACAGAAGACATTTTGTCTGCGCCTACAGAAAAATTTATGTGACCCGATTTCTACTCCTTAATTCTGAAATAACGGGGGATAGATACATATTTCATTGTTTTGAAATTTTATATACGCATATTTGTTCTCAACTACGGACAAGTCTGAAACTTGAACAATTTGTATGTTAATCGTTTGCTCACATAAACAAACCAAAGTATGATACAATAAACAAAGACTAACATATTTTCAACTCGTATTCCTCGTATATCGTGCACGTGAAGCAGTCGCATTTGACCTTTATTAAAAACTTTGTGGATAGAGCCCGCTTGTCTCGGGTAGCACAATTATTTCGACAGCCGTCTAACAGTTTATTTATGACGAAACCCGTATGTAAATGAAAAACCCGTGCAGTTTGTGAAATTAATTTAAAGCCCTGCTCCCGTCCTACATTTTAACCTTGAATCGTAACTGAAAAAGCAAGAAAATCCCGACTATGAACAGTGACACCTGTCAAAATAGAGTCTATTTTATATATAATTCTATATGAAATACCATTAGTTTTGCGTGCAACAGTGTGGTACGTGCCTATTATAATCATGGTTGCATACACACAACAGAATTAATTGAATAGCAGCGGGGTAGGATTTTAAGCCTGTAATGTAAGTTAAATTTGTCTTTCACAAAACAACATACACTATAAGAAAATAATGTGATGGGTTGATATTGGTCATTGTTAAGGTAAACGGTAAGTGATTTTTTTTTTTTTAATGATTCAATAGCTGTATTGTATGTAACCGAGGTATAAGTGCTACTTTTATTTAAGATTGTAACAATGTTCGAACTCTATGGATCTACATCAGGAGCTGCTTATCTGAATCTGAATAACTTAAACCAAAAATGTCATATTGACGACCTGGCACATGTTCAGCGTATATAGGAAAGCAATAAAATCTAACAACTACATGATAGTTTCTACAAGATACTTATAACTGCCCTATTGAGGCAAAAGAGCTTTTAGATTTATTACTTATTATTCAGCAGTTGTTTAATAAGTCTGATCCCCAAACCACAACCGCCGCTAAGATTTGAAACAATTCCGTCAATGTTATGTTTGCTGTAAATCCAAGTCTGTATCATAAATCAAGTCATCCGTGATGGTGAAAATAAATACCAAAATCGGAATATTCACCCGGGTACTATCAAAAGACAAAATTATAAATCTTAGTTTGTAACAGAAAAAACTGAAATCCAACTGATTTATTTTTGTAAAAATCATAACATTGTTAAATATCCTAATTCTTGTATGATGATATAGTTTTGTCAGACCAAAAACGGCGAGTAAAGATTGACCGGTAAAAATTGTCATCGTGACGAACCGGTACAATCTTAGAAATGTGACAATTTATTAGTGTTCAACTTTGATTTATGCAGATTCTAAAATCTAGCAAACTATTCAAATGTTATGTACCTGGTTAAGTTACAAATGAAAGCGACTTTAATTGATATGTCAACGTCCTCGTGTATCTACAAATAAGTTTTAATTTGTGTTCGTCTGTGAATTTAATGTTTTGACATACTTCTATGGTACACTCTCTCTCTCTTTTTTCTCTTTTTCTTTCTTTTTCTTCTTATTTTTTTTTTCTCTTCTTTTTTTCTTTTCCCCTCTTTCTTCCCTTTTCTTTTTCTTTTTTTTTTTAAGTTTTCAAAAAAATATTTCTCTGCATGCAAAATAACCTAATTTTTGTTTATATTTTGTTTTAGCTTGAACTCATGTTTTTCTTATAAATATCAAAATATGAAAATCGTAGCTAGGATACAAAAACTAAATCTAATTTTTACAAACATGATGTTTACAAAAACGAACTGTTGTTAGACACCTGCTCCAGTTCTACCTTATAACCTTAAATTGACACTGAAAAAGCATGGAAATCATGACTATGAACAGAGACGCCTGTCAAAATAGCGACTATTAAATCAAATTATACTTTTGTGTATACAAAACACCTTTGATTTTGCAAGCTAAGTGTAGTACATGTTGCCTTATGTATATGTATATGTATGTATATACACAGTAAAATTTGAATAACCGTGGAACCGAGTTTACTGATATTGTATGCCAAAATAGAGTCAAAAGGATAGCCTGTAGCCGCGTGCGTAGATATATATTTGCGTCGCCACACCCTATTCGTGAATATTATGAAAAAACGTAAGGATCTATGTTTGAACAACAAACAATCTACTAAATCGGTGATATTATTTTTCGACATACCGGCAGAAGATTAGTAACACCGTCAACAACATTCTCTTCTAAGGCATCTGCACCTAGCATCCCTCTTGCCATTGTCCTGAGGAGCATACTGCAGAATATTTCTGTTGCAAGGATTCCTCCGAAATATCAGTTCCCGCCTTTGACCACGAGGCATTGCGATGATAAATCAAAACATGTAAATAGTTTTGACGTTACCGACGGTGTAGCTAGCAAAATGTGAGAGAACTGCACGAGATTATTGGTATTTATATTATATCGACTGGGTACCAGTGTCAATAGGAACCAGTTCAGATCAGCCAAGTGTAACAATAGCGATGACACGTTTATCTACGAAAACAGACGACAATTTAATAAACTAGCAGACGGTAATTAACGAGCAACAATTTGAGAAAAAATAAATTAAATTATTTTAATTCTAAAATAATTTCCATTAACCATACAGGGATGGTTTGGTCTTGATTGTGATAAGCAGTGTATGAACGGCACAGTGGTAATGAACATCCTTGGTGGAGAATGTGAATGCTTTGATTGTTACAATGGTGACAGATGCCAGATCGAATGCTCAGAAAATGGATTCTGCAACTCCCACAGAAATGAATGTGTCTGTTACAGTGAACCAAGTTAGTCTATTTTTAGTTTAAAATTTTTTAGTGTATGTGTGTATTTGTGCTCTTTTGACAAATTGCATTTACAGTTTTGATGTTTGATTATTATATTTTGTTACTGACTTTTTCGGTATCTATTTTTGTTGAAACCGCTTGTGGTGAGCTGGACTTAGTTGCCACTTTTGGCAGTTCGGTGTATATGCGTGCATCCCCCCATGCATCTGTTCAATTTTTTCCGGACCATAACTTTGACATGCATGTGCCAATTTTGTTTATATTTCGCATGAATGTTAATCTTAATGAGAAGGAGTGTCATGCGCAAATCATCTCATGTTCCTATCTCAAAGGTCAAAGTCACAGTTGGAGGTCAAAGGTCAGATTGAAGAACGAGTTTGTTGGGAGCATTTCTTCTAAATGCATGGTGGGATTTTGATGTAACTTGGCATGAATGTTCACCATTATGAGATGGAGTGTCATGAGCAAGAACCAGGTCACTAGGTGTAAAGTCAAGGTCACTCTTTGAGGTTAAAATTCAGATAAAGAATGATTTTGTCAAGAGAATTTCTTTTCATGCATAGAGGGATTTCGATGTAACATGGCACAATTGTTCACTATCATGAGACGGAGTGTCATGCTTAAGAACCTAGAATTACTTCCCTTTGTTGTTACTATAAATAGCTTATATTGTAACTTTTTATTACTGGTTGTAGGGAAAAATCAAGACTACTTTTCTGTAGTACAACATACAAACATGTTACATCACATCCAGTTCTGAGGTTTATTATGACCTATTCCTACAGTGGTAAGGATTTTTGTGTGGACTGTGCAGCTCCCAGTCCTTTTGAGAGCTGGTGGGATCGGCATGATGCCCGTGGGCATCTAGTCTTTGCTATAAAATCCTTACGTGATTCTACAGGATGCTGCAAAATTGAAAGTATGGAAATAGTAATATAATGCTTAAATTTCAATATGAATTATGTGATGACACTAATCATCTGTCCAACTATCTTTTTGTAAGCAGGTCTGTTTCTGCTAAGTTGTTTCAAAAATGCTTAGAACTAGACCCTTTAACTTGATATCCAGATTGCTTATGCATCAGTGGATTAACGCATGATTTTGAGGTTAATGGATTAAAGGTGAAGGTCACAGTGACATAGTATAAAAATTGTTTCTACTAAACTTTAAGTACAATCCTTCACCTTGGAAGGCACATTGTCCATGGGCAAATTTTGACCTCTAACGCTTTTTGAGGTCATTGGGCAAAAGGTCAGGGTCAGTGCTAGTATAAATAGGTCTTTCAGTTCAAGTACAGGTAGGTCTGTCAGTACTAGTATAAAAATATTTGTCAGTACAACTATGTCTGCCAGTACTACTATAAGTATATTTGTCAGTACAAGTATGTTTTTCAGCACAAATATAAGTATGTTTGTCAGCACTAGTATATCTGTCAGTGCTGGTGTAAATATGTTTCTCAGCATATGTATGTCTGTCAGTACTAGAATGTCTGTCAGTACTAATATAAAATACTTGTCAGTACTAGTATAAGTAAGTCTGACAGTTCAAGTATGTCTGTCAGTACTACTTTTAGTATGTTTGTCAGTGCTAGTATTTGTCATTACTAGTATATTTGTCAGTGCTAGTATAAGCGTGTCTGTCAGTACTAGTATATTTGTCAGTAGAGGTGTGTCTGTCAGTACTAATATATTTGTCAGTAGAGGTGTGTCTGTCAGTACTAATATATTTGTCAGTAGAGGTGTGTCTGTCAGTACTAATATATTTGTCAGTAGAGGTGTGTCTGTCAGTACTAATATATTTGTCAGTAGAGGTGTGTCTGTCAGTACTAATATATTTGTCAGTAGAGGTGTGTCTGTCAGTACTAATATATTTGTCAGAAGAGGTGTGTCTGTCAGTACTAATATATTTGTCAGTAGAGGTGTGTCTGTCAGTACTAATATATTTGTCAGTAGAGGTGTGTCTGTCAGTACTAATATGTCCATCAGTTATGGTTTGTCTTCCAGTACTAGTATAAATATGTTTGTCAGTACTAGTATACAGTAAGTATGTTTGTTAGTACTAGTAGTTTGTCTGTCAGTACTAGTATAAGTGTGTATGTCAGTACAAGTATTTCTGTCGGTATTAGCATGTCTGTCAGTACGGGTGACAGTAGAAGTATATCTATTATAAAAGTATGTATCTGGTGGTACAAGTATACTTGTCAGTATTTATCACAAATTGCATTTAACAAGAGAGATAGTTGTTTTGATTTCAGAATGTATTAAACATGCAAAACATTTCTTATATTTTTCAGAAAATGCTTGGACTAATGTTCTGTGTGAAGATGAGGCTTGCCCTGGAGAGGACAATAATTGTAATCAGCATGGTTCCTGTGTTCAAATGGAGTGTCTTTGCTTTTCTGGTTGGCAAGGAGATGATTGTGGCACACCACAATGTCCAAACAATTGCACTGGTAAATTAGATATAATTGTCATTGATTTGTCAAGAGGAAGGCATGTTAAAAAAACAACTTTGAATGTTAGCTTATGAATGTCTGTGTATGATTTGATGGCATGACAATCTTGCTCTGTAATGAAATTTATTTTTCAGGCTCTTCTGAGTTCACAACATTTCAGTTATGTCTTACAGTATATAGGGAATGGTATAGTTGAAGGCAGATAATTTATTTTTTACTTAACAACAAAAAAATTTTAAAGTCAGACACATAAAATTGATTTTAAGGTAGTTCTGCATTTTAAAAACCAGAATGTTTTCTACAATGTAGAATTTGATATAACTCTAATTTTTGTTTAAACCTCAGAAAATACTTAGAAAATTCAGCAAGTAAAAGATATACTGTCATGTGCTTGAGTTTTTGATAGACTTAAATTTGAAAATTTTAGACCTTACACAAGTTTCCATATTGGATGCTTACTGGAAAATTGCAATTTTGTTAACATTTTTGCGAACAGAATATTTTCTACAATGTAGATTTTAATGAAACTTCTCATAGTTATGAATAAACGTATGTTCTGTGATATGTTGAAATAAAGTACAGTAAACCTTACTTATAAGGAACTCGGATATAAGGAACACTCGGTTATAAGGAACAGTTTTCAATTCCCCAATCTAATTCCTTCTTTATTCAATGTAAAAATCCTCGGTTATAGGGAACTCGGTTATAAGGAACACTCAGTTATAAGGAACACTTTTTCCAGTCCCAAAGTACGAAATTCAATGGAAAACCTCTCGGTTATAGCGAACAGACATAAAGAATGAAAATTATTGAAAATCGAAAGTAAACAGGAGAATCGCTGATGCGTAATGTCGGCACTCACGTGCTTTCATGTACATGCGTAAACATAATTATTTCATTTCATTTCTATGATCTTTAGTTTGTTAATTCACGGATACAATAAAAAGAAAATATGTAATATCATCGTTAACATTTACCAAGTAGTAGGAGGTACATATATGAGGTATTTCATGTTAACAGTAGTAAACGAAAATCAGTCACGGTTACCGTCACATTCACCAAACCTTGGATTTTAATATTGCTCATTATTGTACCCCCCGACAACTGAGTTGTAAGGGGGGGGTATACTGGTTTCAGGTTGTCTGTCTGTCTGTCTGTCTGTCTGTCTGTCCGTGTGGTCGTCTGTCCGTAGACGCAATCTTGTGCGCACCATCTCTCCTTATCCCCTTGTCAGAATTTAATGAAACTTCACACAAGTGATCAGTACCAACAGTAGTTGTGCATGGGGCAAGTTAGGTTCTTTAAGAAAAAAAATTTGCAGAGTTATGGGACTTTGTTTTTTTGTTACTATACTATATACATAGACACAATCTTGTGCGCACCATCTCTCCTCATCCCCTTGACACAATTTAATGAAACTTCACACAAGTGATCAGTACCAACAGTAGTTGTGCATGGGGCATGTTAGGTTCTTTAAGAAAAAAAATTTGCAGAGTTATGGGACTTTGTTTTTTTGTTACTATACTATAGACATAGACACAATCTTGTGCGCACCATCTCTCCTCATCCCCTTGACACAATTTAATGAAACTTCACACAAGTGATCAGTACCAACAGTAGTTGTGCATGGGGCATGTTAGGTTCTTTAAGAAAAAAAATTTGCAGAGTTATGGGACTTTGTTTTTTTGTTACTATACTATATACATAGACACAATCTTGTGCGCACCATCTCTCCTCATCCCCTTGACAGAATTTAATGAAACTTCACACAAGTGATCAGTAACAACAGTAGTTGTGCAAGGGGCATGTTAGGTTCTTTCAGAAAAAAAAATTGCAGAGTTATGGGACTTTGTTTTCTTGTTACTATACTATATACATAGACACAATCTTGTGCGCACCATCTCTCCTCATCCCCTTGACACAATTTAATGAAACTTCACACAAGTGATCAGTAACAACAGTAGTTGTGCATGGGGCATGTTTAGGTTCTTTCAGCGACAAAAATTGCAGAGTTATGGGACTTTGTTTCTTGTTAACATACTATGTACATACAGCCTGCATATGCAATCTTGTGCGTGCCTAATCTACCAAACCCTTGCACACAATTTAATGAAACTTCACACAAGTGATCAGTACCAACCCTAGTTGTGCATGGTGCATGTTACATTATTTTAGATAAATATTCTGCATAGTTATGGGTTTTTTGTTACTATATTGTATACATACAGTCCACATAATTATGCAGTCTTGTGTGTGTCAAATTCAATGTACTGTGTCAGTGCATGCGGGGGGTACATTCATCACCTTTAGTGATAGCTCTAGTTAGTCTAGTTTCGTCACGATGGAAATATCCTAAATAAATGTGTTAATTACACGTGATTAACAAAGGCAAACAGTATAGTTTACCAAATTTCTAATTGTAAAATATATTGCAGGTGCTAAAATGGACCATTGTAAAAATTTGAACATTTATTTTATATTAGTATTGATGCCTCTTCACATAACATGCAGTCGAGGAAGGTACGGGGAGTAACTACAAGATTTATTATAGTCATAATGTAGCGCTCTTTTAATAAAAGAAGATAGAAATAACCGACAAAAAATAAACAAAATTACGGTCATTCTTACAGAGGTACATATATTGGCTTAGTTAAGGTTTAACGCCGTGTTTCGACTTTTTCAGTCGTACACATGCAGGTAGTCTACCTTGCCATCTCTCCAGGAATGGACCGGTACTAGATTCGCAACTTTCTCACATAAAGATTATATACGGATATAAGGAACCTCAGCTATAAGGAACAATTTTTAGAGGTCCCAAGCTGTTCCTTATAAGCGAGGTTTACTTTATATAGGTCCCTGTGCTTGATATTAAAGTATTTGCTTTGACATCCATACATTACACGTTGATTTCAAGACATTATTAATGAGCCACACCATGAGAAAACCAACATAGTGTGTTTGCAACCAGCATGGATCAAGACCAGCCTGGGCATCAACGTAGTCTGGTCAGGATCCATGCTGTTAGCTAATGGTTTCTCTAATTGCAATAGACTGAAAGAGGACAGCATGGATCCTGACCAGAGTGCGCAGATGTGCAGGCTGGTCTGGATTAATGCTGATCGCAAAAACTATGTTGGTTCTCTCACGGTGTGGCTCACATTATTTGAAATTAAGGCGTATCAGGGTTCTAGCCAGGATTTTCTGAAGGCTTGATGCAGAAGGATATTTTTTGACGAGCGAAGGGGTGGGTGCGGGAGGGGTGTCCCCTCCTGCATGGGGGGTATGGGGGTCACCCCAGAAAATTTTGTGTTACTACAACTCATTTTGGTGCATTCTGGTGCATTTCAGAGTGAAAAACATAGTGGTATTTACAGTGATTAATAAGCATCATTTACATGTACAACAAGAAATGGAGTTATTTGCTGAATGACAATTAAAAGTTCGTCAATTTTAAGTTGCTAAAAATGTTCATTTACTATTTATTGTACATAAAACAACACAATTTTAGCACTGCACACAGATCTATTTGTATTTTAAAGTTTATGTCTTCTATTTCTGCAGAGTTTATTTGCTGAAAACTTATCCATTTTAAGTTTTTGAAAATGTCGACTGTTTGTTGTACATACATGTAAAACAACACAATCTGAGACTGTCATCCAGGGAAACGCTGGTTTCCATTTTGGATCAATGGCCATTTGGCGTGGCTGGGAGGGATTCTGATATTGTGACCGGGGCCTCCGTGGCCGAGTGGTTAAGGTCGCTGGCTTCAAATCACTTGCCCCTCATCGATATGGGTTCAAGCCTCACTCGGGGCGTTGAATTCTTCATATGAGGTTCTTCATGTGAGGAAGCCATCCAGCTGGCTTACGGAAGGTCGGTGATTCTACCAAAGTGTCCGTTCGTGTTGAAATAATGCACGGAGGGTATTTCAAACTTTTCTCTACAAGTTCTATTTTGAAAGTGACGACAGAAAACATTAATTCTTGCATTGTCTTTTCAATATTCCGCTCGAGAAAACACATTTCATACATGTGAAAAACATTAGTATTACGGCGATAATTGTTCAAAAGCATTTTACCGTGTTGCACAATTTTTTACTTAATTCCTTCCATTGTCTTTCCTTGATTGCGAAAAACATTCGGACGATAATTGTTGAATCATCTGTCATTATATCTAACGACATGTATAATCTTAAAACTTGTGAAAACAGTCACTTTCATGTACACATCACAAGATGCCGCCTGTCAAAGGATTTAAAGGCGGAGCTACGATGAAATTTACGTCACACATTCCACATATAGGAAGCTGTCATTGGTTTATTGGTTATCTTAACTGGCATCGCTTTACCTAAACTATCGGGTAGCACGTGGAAGCTTTTCGAATACACTGTCGAATTAATCGGGGGTGTTTATTGGGATGATTTTATGACATGTCGCTTCGGCAATTAAGGGATGACGGGGGAAATAAGGGATGTCGAATATACAACTCAAAGTCTGAAGGCATATCGCACGCGACAGGCGATAATAGCCTGGCGAGAACCCTGTGTATCACATTTTATATTTAGAAAGGTAGCAACATTACAATTTTTAGCAGAGTTATGCCCCTTTTTAACCTAAAATTTTTGGTTAAAGTTCTATATAACATCCAATATCTCTGTTACTATCAAAGATATTGACTTGAAACTTAAAATAGTTATTTACTATCAAAGGCTACACCATAAGAAACAATCCCTATAACTCTGATTAGAATTTTGACAAATTTACCTTTTACTGGCAAAGCTCTAATTCAGAGTCAAGCACTGAGAAAAGTTGAGCATGCAGTCTTGGGGACAGCTCTTGTGATAAATTTACTCTGGGGATGCTATTAATTTATAAAAAAAACACTTTCATTTCCATATGCAGAGAGTCTAAGCTTTATAGATGTTATCTTGATAAATGATTTCACGCCATTACCATCATTTATGACTACATTAAATGATAAGTTCTATCCCATGAAATTATAAATCTATGATGATTTGACTTGTCAACTCGAAAGAGCACATTATTAAATGACTCATATAAATTGGTGATTCATAGTTTTTGCTATTTGCCAGTCTATATTACACCACAAGACTGAAGAATTTAAATTTTTGAAAAAAAATTCTGCTGTCCTGTAATAAAACTCAAACTGACTGACAAAACTACATGTCCTTTTGACATTGCCTTGTGTAGTTAGTTCTGATTATTGGTATGTTTTAGATCAAGGTGACTGTGTATATGACGAGGATCTGGAGGCTGCGGTATGTAGATGTTATGAGGAGTGGATAGGTAAAGACTGCAGTACTCCATGCATCAATGGTACCAACAATGGAGATGGAACATGTACATGCTACAGACCTTGTGATACAGGTATACTTTATTGTAACATTATATCCTCAAGTACAAAGTACTTTATAGTAACATTATACCCCCTGATACAAAGTATCTGACAGCTGTGTAGGAGTGAAGTTTGTCTGTTGGTCTGTCAGTAATTCACATTCATATCTTTACATCTTCTGAACCAAAGGGATGAAACTCAATTATTTACTTCATCAGGGCAATGAGCAGAGGTCAAAGTCCAGGTTTTTAGTCACTCTTGGAAACCAAAGGTAAAACAGCTCAACTTGCAAACTATACGGTCACTTGCTTGAAGTTCAAGGTTGTACTAAGAGGTGGAAGGTTAAATAACTAACTTCATGTCCACTCCATATCTTTCAAATCACCAAAACTAACATCAAAAAAGGTCCCCATGAGGCAAAATTGAGTCGACTGAGAGGGATCCCATGCATTAATGAAATCGAAAGTGGAGCATTTTTAAGGAAATGTGATGAAAATAACAACATACTGTGTATTAATTTACAAATAAGATGGGATCAGCAGCTTCACATTTAAGTTATAAGATACTTGCTATATTCAAGGAAAGTCGTATTTAAGTTTTCATGATGTTCATCCAAGCCAGTGCCTCCGGCTACATTCCATCTTTGTTTGGATTTGTGTCAACTGATAACACAAATGTAATTATGAATAGGAAATGGTTTATAGTTTCCCGTAGTTCATATGTTTTTATGCACAAACCTGTGTTCAGACGAAAATTTTGATTTTCTGAGCTTCCTGACGTTGGAGTTCGTTGTTTACCACAAAGAGTGACCTGTGCACGAAAAGGGAGGGATCCATTTTTTCATTTTCCCCAGAGAGGGATCCAAGTAAGAGAAAGAGCATTGAAAGTTGAGGGTAAATGATTTGTACGAGGGGGCATAGCTTCCGAGTATAAATGGTTTACCCGAGAGTTTTAATGTTCTTTCTGTTTTGTATCATAGCCATCCATATATTGTAGTTCAGTAGGCGTTCCACACTGCCATATACAGCAGTTCAGTGAGTATTTAAAATCCTTGCTTTACAAATGTGTAAAATAAACCAATGCGAGTGCAGAAAATCAATAAAATGCACGTCGCTGTCTGCCGTTAGAGACACGCCCATACATGCTGGCAATACTGTCCTATTCAACAGTGTGGTAACTAGCGTGCGGGTATTAAATACCTGCACACTTTTAGTTACCGCACCCTGTGCTCAGTGTATACGAATTACCTGCACCAAATTTGTTAAGAAAAAACACCGAGCTATGATAAAATATGCATATACACTGATGTGTAGAGCAGCATCCAGAAGGTAGTTATTGCCTTTGTTGGTAGCTCTAATTTGTTTTGCATTCTGAAAACTACCTTTTGCATTTTTCGATCTTCTTCCAACATAAATTCCATACTTATACTAAACTGACTTGAATTGTCAGCAATTCATAGCTTTAGCGCAGGGCTGTGGTTGAGATGTACAACTTTTGAGGTTACCTTATTTGTTGATAATATTTCTGTTTATTATAGTGCATTTGTAAGCCTCATGTACTTAAATGATAGAGAAATTTTACTTTTTGTTGTATGAATTTACTGAAAGGTTCAGTAATTTAATTTAGAAGAACATGTGTATAACAAATGTTGACACTGGACTGTTCCGAATAGTTTGGGTTTAAAAGGATTGATGAATAATTTTCCTCTATTAAGTTTTCTTTTATGTCTTCAGGAATTTCTTGTAATACAATTTGTAATGGAAATGGACAATGTGACAGTGATGGACAATGTGTGTGTGACTTTGATCTTGGCTACAAAGGTGAGTACTAAAATATTAAAGGGATTTTTATGCTCCCCAAAAGGCAAGCATATAGTTGCCACTTTGACCATCAGTCTGTCTGTCTGTCACACTTTTGTGTTAATGCTCATGACAAAAAGCGGTGTCAAAAAACATAACTCTACCTTACTTAGTTTTTTAATTATCTCCCTCTATTATACAAAATGAGGCTTGTCCGGAGCATTACTTGAAAAGTATTAATGGCATTTCATTGAAACTTCACAAAATGATAGAGACCTTTGAAGGGAAGTGCATTATCAGAGAACCATAACTCATTACCTAGTTTTTGAATTATCTCCCTTTATTCAAAGACAAAATAATCCAAGACAAAAGAGTGTAATTGTACATACTAACCTACATCTATAGTCATTTGTAAACAGCTTGAACCTGCTTAAAAGAGTCATTCAGTATGAATAATTTTCTTGTATTGTTTTTGCCTTTTCGTCACTATACATTGTTTTGATCTTTTTCTCTAGGTAACATTTTATAAGTATTCTCATATGAATTGATCAGGAGGATTGAAATATGAAATGTGGTTTGGGGCCACCATGGCAAAGTGATTAAGGTTGCAGACATCAAATCACTTGCCCCTGATTCATGTGTGTTCAAGCCTTGATCTAGAAGTTCAATTTTTGCGTTTGAGGAAGCCATCCAGCTGGCTTACGGAATGTTGATGGTTCATCCAGGTGCTGGACTGTGATGCAGTGATTCACGGAGGGGCACTTGGGATCTTCCTCTACCATTAAAAGCTGGAAAGTTGCCATATGACCTTTGTTTGTGTCCATGTGTTGTTAAACCCCACGAAAGAAATATGGTGTTGCATTGTGTAACAAGCAATGTGTGAAAAAATTCCCACAAGAACATGTGGAGTCTTCCTGCTTTATGACCTCCATGTGCCTTCCTGATGCTGAAATGAGCCGTGCCATGAGAAAATCAACATAGTGGTATGCGACCAGCATGATCCAGACCAGCTGCGCATCGCGCAGTCTGGTCAGCTCCATGCTGTTCGCTTTTAAAGCCTACTGAATTGAGAAACTGTTAGCGAACAGCGGATCCTGACAACTGCGCGGATGCGCAGGCTGGTCTGGATCCTTGCTGGTCGCAAACCCACTATGTTGGTTTTCTCATGGCACGGCTCAAATGATGTCCAGGGGTGCACTTAAAGTCTTCTTTCTTTATAATATTAGCTTCTTTAATTAATTTTAACCCAACAAAAAGAATTAATCCAGCACAATAAAACATCTATTGTTTATCAGGTGACCAGTGTGACAAGGATGGCTGCCCTGGGTGGCCTGAGAATTGCATGGGTGTGGAACATGGATCATGCAATGAGGCCAATGGAAAGTGCAAATGTGAGCAAGGATGGAAAGGTAATGCATGTCATATCCCTGACTGCGATTGTCATGATATCAATGCTACATGCGAACAGAGAGAAGGTGACAGCAAACCAAGATGTTACGACTGTGACTCGCCATATATTGGAGACCAGTGCCAGTACAAGTAAGATGCTTCTTTAACTTTACACTTGCATTGAATAATAGCCAGCCAAACTAGGTAGATAAGATACTTAACAAAATAGTATACCCAAGTTAAAAAACTTGTAAGTTAAATTCTAAAACAATAATTTGAAACTTGATAATTTTTTGTTATTTTGTTATTTTGAACATACATTTTTTTAGCAAACCTTGTATTCTTTTAAAACAGAAGTTTAGGAGAACATAATCTATTACATTATCATAAAATATCCCATTTATTTAACAACATGTAGATTGCTCAGTAATTCATGAGTATTATTTTGGTAGCATTAGTTGATAATAAGTACTGGCTATAGTCTACCTATAAATGCCCATTCAGTTCCAAATTAGGATATTTTTGACCTTGACTTAGCTGAACTTTCATATTGTATCAATTTCTAGACAACATAGCATGGCATTGTGAAGGCATTTTTTTTGTAATGAAAGCTGTAGAACAAATTTCCAAAATCCATAACCTCTGTGGTACTATAGATATGTTTATCGATTAATCTTTGTATAGTAGCAAAGTATGACCAAACATTTTGTTTTCAAGGTGTTATCATGGAGTGGAAGATCCAGATAAATTTCAATGTATTTGTGACCCATGTTACAATGGAGAACAGTGTGATCTACAGTGTAATAACGTAGGCATCTGCTCATCAGAAGGTAATAATGGTTAAAAATACCTATAAAAAAATCATAATTTTTTAAAGGAATCAGAGGCAGTGATCTGATAACTTTTAATTGAAGTTCATTGCTTTGTTGTTTGCAGATATGACTATTTCTAATGCATTAGAAGTAGTCATATCTGCAAACAAAAAAGCAATGAATTTTTTGTGCAAAGTCTGTTCAGATCACTTACATATACAGAGAAAAGAAGACAATTTTTAAAGGCTTATGAGTCGGGATATGTTAGGGATCACTTTGGGTGTCAGTTTTTCACACTGTTTATTGGCATAATACCTTAGCAGAGTTTTAGAACCAGTTGGATATTCCAATGCACCGAATCTCCATGGAGTTATGGCCCATTGAATAAAACAAAACTGTCCCCTCTAATTTGAACAGCTCTCCAAACCATTATTTACCAAACTTGGTCACAATGTTTATGGGCATAGTATCTAAGCCGTGTTATATAATCAGCATTTCTCATCAAGGTATGTCAGCCAAGTTAGATAACTGTCTGTATTGTCTCATATATGATATAGGTAGGAAATATGACCATTTGTATTTAAGGTATTCAGGATTTGTCATACTTTCAGTGAAAACTTACTGGTTGGGAATAGTAGCTGACCAGATTTCAGATTTTGGCTCCTTCTGCATCCGATGTTTAATAGGATTGCATTATGACATAAATACCAGTTCCATGGGGTCACAAAAAGAAGTTATTTTCCCTGTGAGTTAAACCAGTAGTCGTAACATATTTTGATAATGTTTTCTGTTATTATACCCCCACAAAACGAAGTTTGGGGGGTATATAGGAGTGAGCTTGGCGATCGGTCGGTCAGTCCATTGGTTTTGCATGGTTTCAAGATGATAACTCATGAAAGGCTTGACCAATTTAAATAATTTTTGGTACACAGGTGTAACATCAGAAAATACAGGTCAAGTTTGAATTTGGGGTCAGTAGGTCAAAGGTCAAGATCAGTGACCCTGAACAATTAAACGGTTTCCGGATGATAACTTGAAAACGCTTGAGCCTAGGATCATAAATTTTGGTACACAGGTGTAACATCATGAAATGCAGGTCAAGTTCGACTTTGAGGTCTGTAGGTCAAAGGTCAAGGTCGCAGGGACTCGGAACAGTTAAATGGTCTCCAGATGATAACTTGAGAACGCTGGGCCTAAGATAATAAATTTTGGTACGCAGGTGTAACATCATGAAATGCAGGTCGAGTTCGACTTTGAGGTCTGTAGGTCAAAGGTCAAGGTCACAGTGACTCGGAACAGTTAAATGGTTTCCGGATGATAGCTTGAGAATGCTTGGGCCTAGGATCATAAATTTTGGTACACAGGTGTAACATCATGAAATGCAGGTCAAGTTCGACTTTGAGGTCTGTAGGTCAAAGGTCAAAGGTCAAGGTCACAGTGACTCGGAACAGTTAAATGGTTTCCGGATAATAACTTGAGAACGCTTGGACCTAGGATCATAAATTTTTGTACACAGGTGTAACATCATGAAATACAGGTCAAGTTTTACTTTGAGGTCAGTAGATCAAAGGTCAAGGTCACAGTGACTTGGAACAGTTAAATGGTTTCCGGATGATAACTTGAGAACACTTGGGCCTAGGATCATGAAAATTGATAGGGAGGTTGGTTATGACAAGGAGATGACCCCTAATGATTTTGAGGTCACAGGTCAAGGTCACAGTGACCCGGAACATTTAAACAGTTTTCGGACAATAACTTGAGAATGCTTGGGACTAGGATCAGGAAACTTAATCTGGAGGTTGGTCATGTCAAGCAGGTGATCCATATTGATTTTGAGTCTCAAAGGTCAAAGGTTATTTAAACCTTTTATGAACAGTAACTTGATACAATAACTTGAGAACGCTCGGGCGGAGGATCATGAAACTTCATAGGAAGGTTACTCATGACTAGCAGATGACCTCTATTGATTTTGTGGTCAGTAGTTCGGCTTTGACATTGGCATAGTTCTGTGACAAGGCCATATTGTGGGTGTATAATTCGTCACTCCTGTGACAACTCTAGTTTTGATAATGAAATAAATGATTAAACTGTTTTAAACTCGACTATTCAAAGAATAGGTAGAACTATTGCACTCACCTGTGCGTTGTAGTCTGTGTCAGCGTCTGCGTCTGGATTAGATTAAGTTTTTGTATGTAAGCTGGTATCTCAGTAACCTCTTGTTGTTTTGCTTTTTTTAGAAAATAATGCCCCTTTTTCGTCTTAGAAATTTTTGGTTAAGGTTTTGTATTTAAGCTGGTATTTCATTACCCACTAATTGGAATTGATTGAAACTTTACACACTTGTTCACTGTCATTATCTGACATGCACTAAGCAGGTCCATTACTCTACTTGGCATTTCTTTAAAATCATGCCCCTTTCTCGACTTGGTAGTTTTTGGTTAAGTTTTTGTATGTAAACTGGTATCTCAGTATCCACTGATGGGAATGGATTGAAACTTCATACACCTGTCCACAATCATGAGCTGATAAACAGTATGCAGGGTCCATAACCTTGTTTCCCATTTTTAAATAATTATGCCCCTTATTTGACCTTTGTATTCTTTCATTTGGCACGGATATTGAATAGTCAAGCGTTGCTGTCCTCAGACAGCTCTTGTTTTAAAATTATGCCCCTTTTTCGACTTAGCAGTTCTTTACATGTATTAAGTTTTTGTATGTAAACTGGTATCTCAGTATCCAATAATTGAAATGGATTGAAACTTCACACACTAAACCCCCAGTGCAGTTGCATTGCATATGTAATTCTCACGACCGCGCACTCCTCACACAGCTTTATATATGTTTACTTCCAGGATACACAAATCCAATTTTCTTTTAGAATCACGACAAAATGAGAAGATGACACAGCGTTATAATTCTTTTAATGTATTTTTCAGTAGCATTTAAGGTAAATAAATGTCCCGTTTATACGATTCTTATTTCTTACTAACATTAAAACAGCATCCAAAATACGTTACCGGTGGGTGGGGTATTGCATATACCGCTGATACGATCAACCCGCGTTATAAATTTAACCCCGCTAGATCCGCGGGTCTCGAACCTTGGACCCGACAACAGCGTTATAACGGGGTCCCAGTGTATTAAGTTTTTGTGTGTAAACTGGTATCTCAGTATCCAATAATTGAAATGGATTGAAACTTCACACACTCATTTACTGTCATGATATAACTTGCAATGCATAGATCCCATAACTCTACTTTGCATTTTTACAAAATGATGCCCCTTTTTCAACTTAGCAGTTTTTGGTTAAGTTTTTGTATGTAAGCTGGTATCTCAGTATCCACTAATGGGGATGGATTGAAACTTCACACACTTATACACTGTCATGAGCTGATAAGCACTATACGTGTATCATAACACTGTTTTGCATTTTTACAAAATTATGACCTTTTTTCGATCTTGTATTCATTCAGTTGACAAGGCTGTTGAATATTCGAGCATTACTGTCCTTGGACAGATCTTGTTTCACACTTCTTCATCATTAATTTCTCTAAAAATGCACATGAAAGGTAACCCAACTTTCAGTAGCAGCTACGAAATCAAAGAGAGGCTAACTATAAAAAAACCTCAAAATTCAAATAGATATAGAACAAAATTAGTGCAAAAATCGACAGCCCTGCATTTTATGTAACTATTATGGTAACCATGAAACTAAAAGTAGTACAAGTTATTATCAGACAATCAATATGAAGTTCAGTTATTTCTACCCCACTTGATACCTCAGCAGTTGTAAACTACTGCGCATGCTGTGCTATCTTCATGCCCAGTTAAGACAGAAAGTTGTTTTGTAAACACAGTGAGGTATCAATTCATAAAACCTTACATTATACAGCCTTGTGTTATAGTGGTTTGTTGTAATGAACAAAAATCCAAATGATCCAAATGAAATAGTAGCTTGACTAACACTGAAATAAGGTGGTCATTACATGTGTCCGGAAATTGGTTCTGTTCGGATACTGGTTCCCAACCATTACATCAGGAAATTAGCCATTCTCCCATTCTCAATTTTCTGCTTAAAACACTTTGAGTGATTTTTGGTTTATATTTGAAAGCAGTATATTGCAGGAGAAACAAACATGTATCAAAAAGCTACATTGTTGCTTAAAAAAGAATTTTATCATTTTTTAAGGAACATGTGATTGTGGCTTTGATGGGTTTAGAGGAGAATACTGCGAGAATGAAGAATGCCCTGGTTATGACATTTCATGCTCTGGACATGGAACTTGTAATGCTGGCACAGGAGTCTGTAAGTGTGACCCGGGTTGGATTGGTGATGGCTGTCACATTGTTAAATGTGAGAATGACTGTAACAATGCTGGTACATGTCTGGAACTGGATATACCGGTCTGTAACTGTAGTTCTGGTTTCTTTGGAAGTGATTGTGGAAGTTTCTGCTACTCTGGTGAAATCATCACTCCAAATCCAGATGACCTGTCGCAAGAATACTGTGAATGTAGTCCATGTTTCACAGGTTTTGAATGTGATACAGAATGTAATGGGCGTGGCTTATGTACTAATGGCATTTGCGACTGTGGGTCAGATGGCTGGAGGGGAGATTACTGTGAAAAAGCTGGATGTCCAGGACTTGATGGTGTAGATTGCTCTTCACATGGATCTTGTGTGACAGGATCCAACACAGAAATAGGTAAGGCTATAAACACAGCATGATTTTGTCTCCCACATCACTCTGATGGGAGACATATAAATTTACTCCTGTCTGTATGTGTTTGTGTTTCTATCTGTCACAAATTTTGTCCACACCCTTTAAGTCGAACTTTTCTCACCAATCTTCACCAAACTTAAGATACATGACTATTAAGATGATTAGGCAGTTGTGGGAGACATGCACTTTTTTCAAAAGCAGCTGGATTTTTTCCTTTTAAAGCATAATAAAATGTTATTATTAATCCCCAGCCAGGAGTGATGTGGGTTTATAGGAATGGTCTCCATCCATCTTTCCATCTGTCCGTCCATAGCATTTTCGTGTCGCTCCATATCCTAAACCCCTTGAAAGATTTTCATGAAACTGGGTCAGATGATCACCTCATCAAGACGATGTGCAGAACTGAGTCGGCCATGTTGGCTCAAGGTCAAGGTCACAACATAAGGTCAAAGGGTTTAGCCTTCCATTTCGAGTCGGCTCTATATCCTAAACATCTTAATTTAAATAATAAAGGAATTTTTATGCCCCCCTCCCTCCCTCCCCCCCCTTTGAGGAGTATATTGTTTTTGCAGATGTCGGTATATCTGTTGGTTGGTCGGTCGGTATGTAGACCAATCCATTTCAGGATGATGACTAAAGAACAGTTGGGCCTAGGATCATGTATTTTGGGCAAATTATGCCCCCCTTGTGGACTTAGTAACTTGCACGTAAAACTTTAACCAGGATTTTCTAAGTGCAAAAGGGGGCATAATTTGCCCAAAATACATGTCAGAGTTATGGGACTTCAGACGCAGTGAGGTTAAAGTTTTATGTGCAAGTTACTATCTCCAAAATTAATGCAGATATTGAATTGAAACTTCACATGTGTCTTCGGGGTTATAAAACTATTTGATAGCATCAAGTCCCATAACTCAGACATGCATTTTGGCCAAATTATGCCCCCTTTTTCTCGGCGATATATGACCATTTTGTGTTGATTTGCCGTAAAACCCAACTCACTCACTCACTTGTATGATTAAAAATGTTGAAATGTTTATAATAAAACAGCTTCAAGAACATTGCCCATGCAGTTTTAATGCATTTTGATAGCATGATAGAATTAAGCATTTTTGACTTCAAATATTTAATATTATTGACCTAAAATTATATGCTATAAAACTGAAGCAATTAGGTAAGATCACATGTTGATTGTTTATGACCAGATGTCTTGTTGACTTAATCAAATAATTAAAGCCTTTGAGTTATTTATCATCTGATTTGCAATGGTTCATAGTTAAAGATGTTCAGGCATTGATTACCTAGACATCTGAATGATTGGCTATGGTATATCACGTGATAAATAAATTCATTTTAACATGCTCATTCAGATAAAAACACTATGATCCCTCTAGTAATGAATCTGATGTCTTGAGGCTATTTTCACCATAATTGACATGATTTTCTCTCAAGGGTCCATGTATCAGCCATTGTTTATCGCAGAATTTGGAATGCTTTTGTTCTTTCTTTCTTTAAATTGCAAAAAAAATCAGCCATGATAGAATGATGAATATATATATCTACAGGAACTTGTCAGTGTAATACATACTGGGGTGGAGATGGTTGCTGGACTGCCGAATGTCTCAATAACTGCTCAGGAAGAGGGTATTGTAACGATTCTACTGATACACCATTCTGTAGTAACTGTGAACAAGGTTGGATGGGAGCAGACTGTAGTGAACCTTGTTATGGAATACAGGAACCCATGGACAGTGGTATACTTATTTTATTATTTAAAATATATAGTATGATTTAACTTGCATCATTAACTGGAAAGCATTATTGTTGTTTATAAATGTAGGCCGCGGTGGTATTTTTCACTTTACCGGTATACTCTAATTATTTCTAGGTTGCAGTTCTGAAAATACTTCTTTTTAATGTATCTTATGGTATTTGGTCACATAACTTTTATATTGGTAATACATATTTATTAAGCCAAGGGTGGTGGTGGGTTATAGGAATGGTCTCCATCCAGCCGTCCTTCCGTATGTCCGTAACATTTTGTGTCTGCTCTTTATCTCCTAAACCTCTTGAAGGATTTTCTTGAAATTTGGGTCAAATGATCACCTAATCAAGATGGGGTTCAGAACCCATGAGTCAGCCATGTTGGCTCACGGTCAAGGTCACATCTCAAGGTCAAAGGTTTTCACCTTCCATTTTGTGTCTGCTCTGTATCTCCTAAACCAATTGAAGGATAATCATAAAACTTTGGTCAAATAATCACCTCATCAAGGCAATGTGCAGAACTCATGAGTTAGCCTTGTTAGCTCAAGGTCAAGGTCACAACTCTAGGTCAAAGGTTGAAGCCTTCAATTTTATATCTGCTCTGTATCTTTTTAACCCCTTAAAAGATTTTAATATGATTTGGTTGTTATACTCCATTTATCAAGACAATGTGCAGAATTCAAAATTTACTTTCACTATCAATAACAATGGCAGGGGTATTATAGCTGTCTTTCACACTGCCTTGTTTCCAGCTGAAACTTTTATGATGTTTGACAATATGTTGAAAATTTGTTGAGTAAAGACTATATAGTGTTACACTTGTGCATTGTGTGCATTTGATATGCGTTTGTTTGTAAGTGCACAAAATCCTGTCCTGTTGAAAAATTGTTTTGCAGTGTTGGATTTTGAAATTTTTAAGCTGAAAAAAAAGCCCTGTAACAAGATAAAATTTTGTGTCTTCCATCTGGATGTCTTTCTTCTCAAATTTATACCATGCATTTCTTAAAAAGTGTTTTGTCTATAGTGTCATGAAACTTCATTGTTATTCATCATGGGAAGTTGAAGTCTTAAATGTTTGTGCCCCATTTGTCTTGGAAACTGTTTGACCTAGAGTCATAAAACATGAATATAGGAATATTGTATAGCATGTGAAAGTATGCACCTGAGCTTTATTTGAGATTTAATTCCTTTCCTTTCTGTTCCATTAAATTGACCATGTAACTTTTAATTGTTAAATTGTGAAATAGATATTTAGGGTCATTTTTAGCTCGACTATATGAAGTATAAGGAGAGCTATCCTACTCGCCCCGGCGTCGGCGTCTTTCCGCGTCCCCACCTTGGTTTAAGCTTTGGTGCACTTTCTCTTTTTTCAAATTACCTCTGTAATTACTTGATGGATTTGATTCAAACTTGAAATACTTATTCCTCATCATCATCCACATCATCTGACAGAAGGGCCATAACTCTGGCACCAATATTTCATGAATTATCCCCCCTTATCACATAGATTTTCAGGTTAAAGTTTTGATGCACTTTCACTCTATCTCTGTTATTACTGAATGGATTTGATTCAAACTTAAAATAGTTGTTCAACATCATCACCCACATCATATGACACAAGGTGCATAACTCTGGCACCATTTTTTCATGAATTATTCCCCCTTTTTACTTAGAATTTCAGATTTAAAGTTTTGATGCACTTTCACTCTACCTTTGTTATTACTGAATGGATTTGATTTAAACTTAAAATAGTTGTTCAGTATCATCACCCACATCATTTGACACAAGATGCATAACTCTGGCACAAATTTTCATGAATTATTCCCCTTTTTACTTAGAATTTCAGGTCAAAGTTTTATGCACTTTCACTCTATCTCTGTTATTACTGAATGGATTTGATTCAAACTTAAACAATTGTTCAGCATCATTACACTTACCATATCACACAAGGTGTATAACTCTGGGACCAATTTTTCATGAATTATTTCCCCTTTTCACTTAGAATTTTAGGTTAAAGTTTTGATGCACTTTCACTCTGTCTCTGTTATTACTGAATGGATTTGATTCAAACTTAAAACATTTGTTCAACATCATCACCCACACCATATGGTGCAAGGTGCATAACTCTGGCACGAATTTTTCATTAATTATTCCCTCTTTTTACTTAGAATTTTAGGTTAAAGTTTTGATGCACTTTCACTCTGTCTCTGTTATTACTGAATGGATTTGATTCAAACTTAAAATAGTTGTTCAACATCATCACCAACACCATATGATACAAGGTGCATAACTCTGGCACCAATATTTAATGAATTATGCCCCTTTTTGCTTAGGATATACTTATATAGTGTTTTGATACATTTTATCTTTACCTCTCTTATTACTTTAAGTTGATATTTTTGACATAGACTCAGGCTATTGTGCAATATCTTCATCCACAATTGGAGTCATTAAACACTCCAGTGACAGCTTTAGTTTCCTCAGATGTGCCCAGTTTCACTATCCAGCATCGAAATAGTCGAGCGTGCTGTCTCCTGTGACAGCTCTTGTTCTTTTCCAGTTCATGACATCTGTATATTGTTCCATGTTCAATATCCTAATATTACATGGTCGGGTTACGTGTGTCTTTTGGATTTGTTTCTAGTTTTTGATTCGGGTGAGATTTTTGTGGCCAGTGGTTAAGGCGCCTGACTTTGAACCATTTGCCTCTCCGATGTGTGTCTAAAATATCACTTCTACATTATGATTATATAGTTCTGGCTTATAAAAGATTTGTATAGTGAAATCCAAGTACTGTAAAATCATTAAATTGCATTGGCATGAAATTTTGTGGTTTTGGTCAAAACGGCAATTTCGTGGCGATATGAATTCATAGATTTTGACTTTTGAGCATAAAATGAATGGCAATTTTACTTTTTTGTTTGGATTGAATTTCATGGATTGACTCAACCATAAAATCCACGAAATTAGTCCCCCACAAATATTAATGATTTCACTGTGGTAGATATTGTAGCATAGTAAATATTCCAGCTGCAAGGAAAAGTCCAAAAATGCAATAGGGTTATTAAGCCACTTATAGCATCAATTATGATGAATAGTAAAAATAAAAGTGTGAATAAATGTGCAAAACTTTTATGCAGGTAACTGTGTATGCGAGAGTAACTGCGAGAGTCAGAGTGACAACTGTTACTCAACATGTAGTGGTCACGGAACCTGTGATTCAGGTACCTGCATTTGCCATGATGGCACAGGCTACAACTCACTTGGCTTCTGGGGTGACCTCTGTGAAACCACTGGGTGTCCGGGAATGTACGAGTCATGTAGTGGACACGGTCAATGTATACAAGGAAGTTGTAGTTGTGACCAAGGCTGGAGAATAAATGAAACATCTTGCCATGTTGCTGATTGCCCTGGTACCCCAGACTGCCAAGGACAAGGCACTTGCAACACAACAGGGGACATTCCTTTCTGTCAATGTTATGAAGGTTATATGGGTGTGCAGTGTGAATACGAGTGTGTTCATGGAGAACCACAAGCAGACTACACATGTAAGTGTGACCCATGCTACACAGGAGGTGCTTGTGACCAGACTTGCAATGACCACGGAATCTGTGACAATGGAACATGTGCATGTGACACAACTTATTGGGGTATGCTTAAAATTGCTTGTTTATAACAATCATTTTAAATACCTGATACATGACTAATTCACTCTTAATGTTGAAATCTTAAGTTACTCACATTTTTGTGCCCCCCCCCTCTCCCCCCATGGCGGGGGCATATAGATTTGGTCTTGTCCGTCCGTCCAAAGTTCGTGAAGCGCCTAGCTCAAATAGTATTTCATATAAATTGATTAAACCTTGCATGAGTCTTTATCATGATATGAACTAGTGCACCTCCTATTTTTTGTCTGGCTCTGCCCCCTATTTCCAGAGTTATGGCCCCTGAAATAGTAAAAAATGTACATTTTCACCTTGTGACGTGCCTAGCTCAAAAAGTATTTCATATAAATTGATTAAACCTTGTATGAGTCTTTGTTATGATATGAACCTGCGCACCTCCCATTTTTGTCTTGCTCCACCCATTATTTTGAGAGTTATGGCCCCTAAAATAGTCAAAAATGCACATTTTGACCTTTTGACGCACTGAGTTCAAAATTTTTTTAATATAAATGGTTGAAAACTTGTATTAGTCTTTATCATGATGTAAACTTGTACACCTATTATTTTTTGGCCGGCTCCACCCCCTATTTTTAAAGTTATGGCCTCTGAAATAGTAAAAAAATGCACATTTTCACCTAGTTATGTGCCTAGCTCAAAAAGTATTTAATGTAAATTCATTAAACCTTGCTTGAGTTCTTATCATGATGTGACCTTTCTTACCTGGCATTCTTCTTGAGAATCTTTGAACTTATTACAGAGTTATGGACTTTGAAATTGCCAAAATAGCGGACATTTTGTTTGTGATGCTCATAGCTCAAAAATATATATGGCCTAGAATAAAGAATCCTTTTCATAAAATGTTTGTTTAGGCTAAACCCCGTTAACACTGCAAACACTTTAATTATTGCCCCTTATTTGTGACAAATGTACCAATGGGGGGCACACCCTGTGTCCTACAGACACATTCTAGTTGTTACATTTTTTTGCTAATTCAGAAACCAAAATCAAATTTCTAAGAATTGATTTTAGTATATAAGTTTTTTGTAGCATTTGTATGTTACTGTAGGGAATAGTCCCTAATGATTATTTTTCATTCCCTCCACTCAGCAGTTTTCAGTACTATCAATTTAATGTTTAGTGGGCTACAAATGATTGTAATCTCACTTTTAGGTCATAAAACTGCTCCATGGATTTTAGGGGTGGAATGATCTGTCTGCTATGGTTAGAATGAATGGTTTGTTTTGAAAGTTTCCTGCAAATTGAAAATGCATTTATGTTGATTATCTGTAGTTGTTTTTACTCTGAGAGGTGGAGACATGCATTTTAAGTCAAATATAGCATGCATGACCTGACTGTACTTAGTTTTTCTTTTTCTGGCAATAAAGAAGGTAATTTAAATGTCTTATTATATGTTTTGAAATTAAATCAATTTTAAAACTGCAGGAGAGTTCTGTGAAGATTCAGGCTGCCCTGGGACTGGTGAGAGTTGTTCAGGCCACGGTCAGTGTAGCATAGGCACCAAGATATGCTCCTGTTTTGATCACTGGAAAGGAGATGGCTGTGACAGTTGGGACTGTTTAGGTGACCCTGACTGTAGCAATAGAGGTAAGTATTCTGAGGTCAGGTAAAAAGAATCTAGGACAGTCAAAAACATTTCAAGAGATTAATGATGATTTATATTACACCTGCAATGTTTTGTTCTATCTTAATTATTTATAATTAAGTTCAGAATTATACTTGATATCACAAGTAGCCTTGTGATATAGACATCTCTCCAAGATTTTTCTAATGGTTTCATTTGGCCCCTTGTAGGGGCCAGAAGAGATAAATATAGAAACTGTTAACACCTTGAAACAACTTCTTTCATGACTCATGGATCTTCACCCAAATTAGTCTGTAGCATTCCTGTAAGCTCGTTTCTCAAGCTGTTATAATCTTTTGCATGGTCACTTTTAGGGGCTGTCATGGCTAAAATCCTTTAACAACATATTTAAAAAGCAGTTAATGGATTTTCACCAAACTTGGTAATACTATGTAGCATCCCTGTATAATCCTCTCTCAAGTACCGTTATGTTCAAATAGGCCCACTTGTCTCATTTAAAGGACATTTAGAGGTCCTTGAAAAATATTTCACTTAGTGTCATGGAACTATGAACAGTGACAGGAATTCGGGGCACCAGGGACATACGGACACACATCTAGTTCAAAGTACATGTCAGTATTTGAAAGCTGGTTAACCTTTAAAATTTCCATTGAATTAATTGGTTTCCCAGTTACTTCTTTTATGAAATTCTTGATTTTAAAGAAATTTTGTGACTAACTTGTTACCACTTTTTATGCCCCCAGCATCTACTGATGCGGGAGGCATATAGTGATTGTCCTGTCCATTCGTCTGTTCGTCCATCCGTCCGTACGAGATTAACCAAATGGGACTGTTTCGTCTAGCATCAATACCCCTTACTAGAATGACTTGATACTAATGCAGATATAACCTGTGACCATTCCTCATCTTCAGACATCACCTGACCTCAGTTTGACCTTGACCTTGAACTTGACCTTGTTTTGGAGTTAGGTCACTTTGTATCGACAAGGATGCCACCGGGGGCATCAAGCATTTATTGAACGCAGCTTCTTGTTCTTGATTATTAAAACAATTGAAGGGTTAACTTATTAAAGGCAAATCATTTTACTTCTCTTAGTTATATTATATATTCAGAAAGATTTATGTTTTTTTGTTTGTTTTTTTCCCAGGTATATGTGATGGTGCAACCTACTGGCCGCCAGCATGTACTAACTGTACAGATTCAATGGGCGATTACTGCCAGTATGATTGCATTCATGGAACAGAATTTCCTGAATTCTCCACTACATGTATTTGTGATCCATGTTTCCATGGTTTAGACTGTAATACAGAATGTAGCAGTTTTGGAATCTGCAGTAAAAATTCAACAGGAAAGGTATATATTTTAAATCAAGTGTAAATCTGATGTCATTCATGCATACTGAATGAAGTGAGAAGTATTTGCAGTTTGTGAAACCAGAGTTAATTTTTTTACCTGACATATATTTTGTTATTTGCAAATGTAATACAATGTGGCAGCTTTTAGCTCACCAGAGCACAAAGAGCTTTGTCAAACATTCATTGTCAACAAAAAAACTGTTACCAGTCTAGAGATCACAGTTTTTAGCTCTACTATACAAAGAGTATGGAGAGCTATCGTATTCGACCTGGTGTCGGAGTCTTTCCGTATCCATACCTTGGCTAAAGTTTTTATACACTTTCTCTTTTCTCCTTATTTCTGTAATTACTTGATTGATTTTCTTTAAAATTAAAATAGATATTCCTCATCATCACCAACATCATATGACACAAGATCTATAACTCTGGCACTAATTTTTCATTTTGCTTAGAATTTCAGGTTAAAGTTTTGATGCACTTTCACTCTGTCTCACTAATTACTAAATGGATTTGATTCAAACTCAAAATAGTTGTTCAACATCATCAGTTACATCATATGACATATGAACCATAACTCTTACACCAATATTTTATGATTATCTCCCCTTTTTTGAGAATTTCAGATTAAAGTTTTGTTGCACTTTCGTTCTATTTCTGTTATTACTAAATAGATTTGATTCAAACTTAAAATAGTTGTTCCTCATCATTACCCACATCATATGACATAAGGTGCATAACTCTTGCACCAATATTTCATGAATTATTCCCCCTTTTTAGCTCACCTGAGCACAAAGTGCTCAAAGGTGAGCTTTTGTGATCGCCCTGTGTCCGTCATCGTCGTCCGTCAGTCGTCCGTAGTCAACAATTTGACTGTTGACACTCTAGATATCACAATTTTGGCCCAATCTTAATGAAACTTGGTCAGAATGTTACTCTCAATAAAATCTTGAATGAGTTTAATACTGGGTCATCTGGAGTAAAAAAGCTACGACACCAGGTCAAATCAAAGGAAAAGCTTGTTAACACTCTAGAGGTCACAATTTTGACCCATTCTTAATGAAACTTGGTCAGAATATTACCCTCAATTAAATCTTGGACAAGTTTGATATTAGGTCATCCGAGGTCAAAAACTAGGTCACCAGGTCAAATCAGAGGAAAAGCTTGTTAACACTCTAGAGGTCACAATTTGGCCCAATCTTAATGAAACTTGGTCAGGATGTTACCCTTAATCAAATCTTGGACAAGTTTGATATTGGGTCATCTGGGGTCAAAAACTAGGTCAACAGGTCAAATTAAAGGAAAAGCTTGTTAACACTCTAGAGGTCACAATTTTGGCCCAATCTTAATGAAACTTGGTCAGAATGTTACTCTTAATAAAATATTGGACGAGTTTGAAATTGGGTCATATGGGGTCAAAATCTAGGTCACCAGGTCAAATCAAAGGAAAAGTTTGCTAACACTCTAGAGGTCACAATTTTGATCCAATCTTAATGAAACTTGGTCAGAATGTTACCCTCAAATAATCTTGGACAAGTTCGATATTGGGTCATCTGGGGTTAAAAACTGAGGTCACCAGGGCAAATGAAAGGAAAAGGTTGTTAACACAGTAGAGGCCACATTTAAGACTGTATCTTCATGAAACTTAGTTAGAATGTTAATCTTGATGATCTCAAGGTCCAGTTTGAAATGTGGGTCATGTAGGATCGAAAACTAGGTCACCAGGTCAAATCAAAAGAAAAGTATTTAACTCTGTAGAGGCCACATTTATGACCGTATCGTAATGAAACTTGGTCAGAATGTTAATCTTGATGATCTATAGGTCACAGTCAAATTTTGGTCAGGTGGGCTCAAAACTAGTTCACTAGGCCAAATCAAATGAAAAGCTTGTTAACACTCTAGAGGCCACATTTATGACTGTATCTTCATAAAACTTAGTCAGAATGTTAATCTTGATGATCTTTAGGTCAAGTTCAAAATCTGGGTCATGTGGGGTCAAAAACTAGGTCACCAGGTCAAATCAAAGGAAAAGCTAGTGAACACTTTAGAGGCCACATTTATGACCATATCTTAATGAAAATTGGTCAGAATGTTAGTCTTGATGATCCTTAGGTCAGTAGGTCAGGTGAGCGATACAGGGCCTTCATGGCCCTCTTGTTCAATTGATCTTTATGAAGTTTGGTCAGAAATATTGCCTTGATGAAATCTAGGTCAGGTTCGAATATGGGTTATCTGGGGTCAAAAACAAGGTTACTAGGTCAAATCAAAGAAAAAACCTTGCGATAGACGCTGTATTTTTCAATTGATCTTCATAAAATTATGTCAGAATGATTGCCTTTATGAAATCTAGGTCAAGTTTGAATATGGGTCAACTGCGGTCAAAAAGAAGGTCACTAGGTCAAATCAAAGAAAAACCTTGTGTATGCAATAGAGACTGTATTTTTCAATTGGTCTTCATGAAATTTGGTCAGAATGATTGCCTTGATGAAGTCTAGGTCAGGTTTGAATATGGGTCAACTGGGGTCAAAAAGTAGGTCAGTAGGTCAAATCAGAGAAAAACCTTGTTTAAGCAGAAGAGACTGTATTTTTCAATTGATCTTTGTGAAATTTGGTTAAAATGATTGCCTTGATAAAATCTAGGTCAAGTTCAAATATGGGTCATCTGGGGGTCAAAAACTAGGTCACATTTAAGAAAATACTTTTTAAAACTCAAGAGACCACATTTTTGGTCCAATCTTAATGAAAATTGGCCAGAATATTTTCCATGAAATCATTAGGTCAAACATGTTTACACTGTTACGGTGTGTTTCTCAGGTGAGTGACCTAGGGCCATCTTGGCCCTCTTGTTGATTAGAGAAGAGTTATACTAATCATACTTATTAAATAAGCCAGCCCACTTAGCTCTGTAAGTAGATCATTGGTCTACGGATCACGGGGTTGCAAGTTTGATCCGGGGCGTGTGTTCTCCATGACGATTTGATAAAAGACATTGTGTCTGAAATCATTTGTCCTCCACCTCTGATAATTCATGTGGGGAAGTTGGCAGTTACATGCAGAGAACAAGTTTGTACTGGTACAGAATCCAGGAACACTGTTTAGGTTGACTGCCTGGCGATAAATGACTGAAATACTGTTGAAAAATGGCGTTAAACCCAAAACAAACAAACATGATTTATTTAGTGTTTTGATACACTTCATCTTTATCTCTCTTATAAACCGGTCACCGTGGCCCAGTGGTTAAGGCCTCCGCCTCGGGATCAGGAGGTCGAAGGATCGAGCCCCATGGGGAGCATTCGTCCGGGGGATGTTTGTCATGGGACTCGTTCCGAAAAGACCGGTTCATGAGCCGGGAGCTAGTTAAATGAATGGTTACCGACTTCTATCCGCCTGGCGCCTGGCATAGTGGTAAGAATTGGGAGGTAATTGGTACACACAATAAAGGTGTCTCATAAGCCAAATTGGCTGGCCCTTTCAATAGGGGTGACACTATAATAAACAAGACCTTTACCTTATAATCTAATATTTTTGACACAGAATTAAGTTATTGTGCAATATCTTCATCCACCGTTGGTGTCATTAAACACTCCAGTGACATCTCAAGCTTCCTCAGATGTGCACAGTTTCACTATCAAGCATCGAAATTTTGTCAGAATGTTTTTATGGAAGAATTCTTGGACATGTTTGAAATAGTTGAAAAAATGTAGGTCACTGGGTTGTACAATAGAATTAATGTTTGAAACTGGATTATACGAGATGAAAACTTGGCCACTAGGCTAATTAAATCTATGAAAATATCCTTTGGAAGCATAAAATGAAAACATGCAAAATAATAGCAGATTTAGTTTGATGGAGTCTGTTCATGAGAGGTAAAGATAAGTGCAAAAGCCCTCATGACCCCTAGCAGGGGCTTAAGCAGAGTTCTATTACAATAAAACTGACTGTACTCCATAATCCAAAATGATCAGCAATATAACAATGTCATAGAAACACTAGGACAACTCTAGTCAAAGGCAAGGTCACCAAGGGTCAGTTCTTTGAAAATATGTTTACATACTAGAGGTTGCCTTTAATACCTGATCTGCATGAACTGTTGTCAGAATGTTTGTCTGTTAAAATCTAGATAAAAGACTAAAATTTTCTCAATTAGGGCCAAAAGCTAGGTCACTAGGTCGAATTACCATTGATAGATTCTACTTGATTTTCATATAACATGCCCGTAATATAATGTTATTAATCAAGCAATTTCATATTGGCCTTGTTATTTGTCCAAGGGTAGTCGTATTGGCCCGAGGCCTATGGCCTCGGGCCAATACGACTGCCCGAAGACAAATAACTAGGCCAATATGAAATCGCTTGATTAATGATAATATTATTATTCAACTTTCAACTGTTGGCGGTAACAGTATAAGAACTCTGTGAGTTACCTTATGACAGCTATGCACGTTCAGGTGAAAAATCGTGTCATTCTTTGACAAGTTGTTTACAGTTTAGACGTATTTTAGAAATCATGATCATTTTCGCCAGTAAAACAGAATGTATTTGTATGTAGGTACTTGAGAATAATTTTGAAAGATACTTTTAATGCGACAAAATCAAGAGTAACTAGAACATACCTTATTTTATGGAATTCCTATTTATTTTCTTTAGCGAGTACCATATCATTTGAACTGTGATAAAAACTGCATTAAAAGTCGTTTCCTTTTAGGCTGCAAGCAACGAGACACAAAATTATACACATATGTGTTGATCAAGATAATACAACCAATCAAGCACATATTATATAGTCCCATGCCTCGTTTAATTCTTATCCGAAATTGTTTGCAGTTCACAACTGACACTCTTGTTCGCCAATTCATTCATCCACTTTCCAGCACTTGAATTGCTATTTATTATTGCACAAATAGTCCACACTATCAAAATGTCTGTTAAAGATAAGTCTCATCCTTTTAATTAATCTGAGTTTCCATATTTTCTTATTATTTTCCTTGACAACTGCCAGAATTTCTGACAAGAAACACTTGCATTTTACACAATACCGAATAAGCGAAAGTACCGTTGTAATCTCCGAAGACGTACATCCCGCTCAGTCATACTTGGTTATTAAATGAACATGTTGGATGACTTTTTTTATCAAAATGTGAAAAAAAAATGTAATTTATAACTCTGATGTAAAACAAAATGGCGTCATTTAAAAATCAAACGGAAGTGGCTTCTCCGTATTGGCCCTCTCTTTTGAACCAATCAAAATGCTTGAATTCCGTATTGGCCCTGTTTTTTCGTATTGGCCCTGTTTTTCTCATATTGGCTCAGTTATGTTTTGTATTAGCTCTGTCTGTTTCATATGATGTTTGCAATTGATCTAATACAGTGTGTAATATTGTAAAGTTGAATAATAATGTTTATTTCAATAAAATCTGGGATAATTGGATTCTGTATTTTATGAATGTAATAAAGCTTAGGTTAGTAATACAGGGCATTCATGGTCCCCTTGTTTATGAGATACGTGTTCTTTAAATATTTTGTTAATTCTGTGAAAATATGTTTTTCGCACTCTCACATGCTATTTGTAAGATCATTGCTTCTATGAAATCTGTTCCAGATGTGTAACAAAATTGAAATATATATCACATTAAAAAAAATCTTTATATTTAGAGGTAACCTTAATATGTTCAAATATCAACAAAATAAGATCACATAAACATCATATCTGATAAATAGGAAATAACTGTTTTTTTTTTTTTTTTTTTCAAATTTTAAAAAGAGTGTGAAATAATTGTTTTCATTTTCTTTCAGTTCTGCAACTGTTTAGAAGGATACAAAGGAGACTATTGTGACTTGCTTGACTGCCCAGGTAGGAAAACTTCAACATAAATGAAATAATAGTGACGTAAGATTCCTTATTGTTTGATTTGAAGAGTTTAAGGGGCCTCTGTGACCTAGTGGTTAGGGTTGCTGTCTTAGAATCATTTGCCCTTCACTAATGTGGGTTTGAGCCTCACATGGGGCATTGAATTCTCTATTTAAAGAAGCCATCCAGCTGGCTTACGGAAGGTCAGTGGTTCGACACAGGTACCTATTTGTGATGAAATAATGCACGTAACGTCATATGGGGGTCTTCCTCTCTACCTTCAGAGCTGAAAAGTCGCCATATGACCTAGCTTTATTTAGTAAGTGCAATGTAAAACCCAACAAAATAGATTAATAGAATGAATATTTTTGTGAATCTTGCTTTAAGTTTAAAATATTTTTGTGAATCTTGCTTTAAGTTTAAAATATTGAGCATGCATGCACAATGCTGTTGTCATGCCCTATTCTGACTAAATGTAAACACAGGATGGGTGTCATCACAAGACTTTTTGTAAATACAAGAAGAACAAACATACAAATGATCTGGATCAAACAGTGGCATGAAAAATGCCAAAATAAAGTGGTCATCATAATGTGGTCTCATCCTCATCCAATACATAAATATCTTTAAGAAAAGCCTGAAGATATATGCTCTGTCATATTGAAACGGAAATAGAACTAAAAATATCGAACAATTATTTATCTTTTTTTTTTTTCAGTAATAACATTGTGACTGTGATATTGCCAAGTGTACATTATGTAGGTCAGATAACACTGTTACATTTTGTATAATTTTATAATGGACATGAAAAAAATAAATTCTTTGCTCATATGAGATCAAATATACAAAATATATAAATTTCACTAATGAACACCAGACTTTCATATTGCATCTGGTAAACATTCACTCACTGAATGATAATCGAAACAGAAACTGCAGTCACTCTGTTACACATTAAGAGGTTGTATCAGCCATGTCAGGTCAAGGTCAGCCATGTCGATTCAAGATCAAGGTCACAACTCAAGGTCAAAGGTTTGAGCCTTCCATTTCGTGTCCGCTCTTTATCTCCTAAATCCCTTGAAGGATAATCATGAAACTAAGGTCAAATGATCATCTCATCAAGACGATGTGCAGAAGTCATGAGTCAGCCATGTTGGCTTAAGGTCGAGGTCACAACTCAAGGTAAAAGGTTTGAGTCTTTCATTTCGTGTCCGTTCTGTATCTCCTAAACCCCTTGAAAAATAATCATGAAACTTTGATCAAATGATCTTCTCATCAAGACGATGTGCAGAACGCATGAGTCAGTCATGTCGGCTCAAGGTCAAAGGTTTGAGCCTTCCATTTTGTGCATGCTTTGTATCTCCTAAACCCCTTGAAGGATTTTCATCAAACTTGGGTCAAATGATCACCTCATCAAGTTGATGTGCAGAACTCATGAGTCAGCCATGTTGGCTCAAGGTCAAGGTCACAACTTGGGGTCAAAGATTTGAGCCTTCCCTTTTGTGTCCACTCTGAACCTCTTTAACCCCTCGAAGGAATTTCATCAATTTTGGGTCAGATGATCACCTCATCAAGAACTCATGAGTCAGCCATGTCAACTCAAGGTCAAGGTCACAACTCAAGGTCAAAGATTTGAGCTCTGTATCACCTAAACCCCTTAAAGGATTTTCATGAAACTTGGGTCAAATGATCACTTCATCAAGACAATGTGCAGAATTCATGGGTCAGCCATCTCAGTTCAAGGTCAAGGTCACAGCTCAAAGATTTACCCTTTCACTATCCATAACAGTGGCGGGGGATTTAGCTGTCTTTCAGACTGCCTTGTATATATGGAAAGTATCAACTGCAGTATCTACACAAAATGATATTCATAATTCTTTTTCGTAATCTTGATGCAATATTTTGAAAGAATGTAAATTTTTCAGGTGATCCGGATTGTTCAGATTTTGGTCTATGTAGACGTGATGCAGATACAAACTCCTCAGTGTGTCTGTGTAATGCTGGTTTTGCTGGAGATGACTGCTCACAGTTTGTTTGTCCAGGATTTGATGGAGAAAATTACTGTAATGGAAATGGTTTGTATCAGTGTCTCATTTTATTTCTCCGGAATAAAAGCTCTAGAAGCATAAAATGCATTTATACTTTGATTCATGAGGTTTTATGTTCTTAGCCGCATATAAAGTGTAGAAGTTAATTAAGCCTTAAAAAATTCTTTGTTTCTGGTAACATGCTAAAAAAAAGATTAGGGTAGGTAGGTCGTAATTTTTTTTTTTTTTTTTTTTTTTTGAAATTTGAGACTTTGGGGGGGAAAAAATTTGTGTCAAAAAATGAATACAAATAATGGGGATATGCCTTTAGAGCAACAGTAAGTTTATTTCTAATATCACTGATCATTTTTAAAGCATAAAAAGTGTAGTTTTTGCAACTTTTTGTTTAAAAGTTGAAAAAAATAATTTTCCAAGGCCATAATAACATCCAGGGTCAGGCCAAAAAGTTAGCGTAGATCGGGATACCGGAAACAAACAGTTTTTTCTTTTATGCTTTATGACAAAGGCATTTTGTGCTGTTAATAGAATATGCAGGTTTTTGGGGGTTTTTTGAAAGGAAAAATGTCCAAGATTTATTTACACATATTTTATTCAATGGATAACTGGAAACAGAAAGGTATTGTTTTGTCAAATCTAAGACAGTTGCTGTATATGAAGGCATGAAAGCATGTGACAAACATCCAACCCAAAGTTTGACCATATCAGACTTTTAATTATCTTACCGGTATAGTAATATTTAAAAAAGATAGTGGAATATGAAATCTTAATGCAATTTTCAGATGTTATCCTAACTTGGCATACATAGTTCAAGTTAGAAATATGACGAAAATTGTGATATTATAAATATTAAGAATAATCTATCTTTTACTTAAAGGCCTCCAGATTTTAGCTCAAAATTATCTTTCAAATGGAAGTTTGGTCATACTTTAATCATAAGAATATGAGTTTGTTTCTAAAATATTTTCAAAATGCCAAAATAATAAAAAAAAAAAGATGACCATGTCCGGATTCGTACCCTCGACCTCCACAGCAATAAACACATTTTTCTGTTGTCGTTCCCAACTGAACTATCACGGAATTAATGAATTATGCATTTAAAATATAGATATTTATAATCAAGATGGTTTGCCTCGAATAAATGGTTACAAATGCTTTTCAGTTTTCATCGTAAAAAGTAATAAAAGCGTTTTATCATATTCAGGAGATTGTCAGCTGTTGTCAGTTGCCCCACAATGTGTATGTAACCATGGTTTCACAGACACAGCTTGTTCAGCTTGTGTTACAAACTTTGAAGGAGATAACTGTGAACGTTGTAGAGAAAATTACATTGGATATAACACATCCTGTGACGTCTTTTGTGCAAATGGATATGCAACAGTTGAAGGTAAGCTGGCATCTTGCTTTAAGCTTTAAATTTTATAGCAAAGAAATTATGTTTCAGCCATACAGAATGTCACGTAGTCACTTTTTCATTTAAAAACCTATTTGTAAGATTGACAAATGTTGCTGTATTGATGGATGGCATCCGATTCATCTGTCCTGCTAAATAGACAAGCTTATTATCGCTGAGTGGCTTCTTTTCAATTTCTGATTTTTTCAGCCACCGCTTAATAACTCACTGAACTAAGTATCTTAGACAAAGGTCACTATTTTGGTTCCCAGTTCATGTAACTTAGAATGTTTGTATCAATAACAATTTTGGACCAATTTGAAACTGGGTCATTTGGGGCTCAGAAGCTTGGTAACTAGGTCAAATTATAGAAAAACCTTGTTAACGCTACATAGTTTATAGTTTTTACTTGATCAAGATGAAACCTGGGTACAATATTTGTCTTTATGAAGTCTTTGACAAGCTTGTAATTTCGGTCATTTGGAGTAAATAGAATTAGCCTATAACTTCAATGTAATGGAAATACTTTAACATCGAAAAAATAAATATGATAATAATACTACATGAAAACAAGTTTGTCTACCTGACCTGTATGAAACTTGGGCAGAATTGAAACTTAGTTATCTAGGGTCCAAAAACATCACTAAGTCAGGTCATAGAAAAACATTATTTTATACACTGAAGAGAGCATATTTTCTAATTAATCTACATGTGACTTGGTATGAATGTTTATCTTTACAAAATCTAGATCATTATATTTGAAACTGAATGATCTTGGAGATCAAAAATAGACTACAATCTCCGGTTGAAATGTTTGTCTAAATGATATTAATAGTATTTACAAAACTTGGACACTGTGGCATAGAAGCTGTCATTTGGTCAGATGATAGAAAGCATTTATATTTAGAAATCAAATTTTTATTGGATCTTCATAAAACTTTTGTTGTCCCTTTAAATTCATGTAAAACACATTGTTGCCTTCCATGATACCATTTGTCATGATATATATTCAATTTCAAACAAACAAGGCCAGGTGAGAGACTCAGTGCCTTTGACTCTTGTTATATAACTATATGTATAATGGAATTTAGTATAATGGAAGAAATGTTGCATAGATTTCTTTAAATGATCAACTTTTTTATAGGTGGGGAAATATGTGAATGCTATGATGATGATAGCAATGGACACTGGATCAATCCGGAGGATGGTTGTGTGACCTGTTTGGCCGGCTGGAACCCACCCCTTTGTACAGAATGTGCCGCTAGTAAGGCGCCATCTTAAATGAGCTTGGGAATTTCAGTTTTGAATTTGCGAAAAGTAGAATTAACACTGAATTTTAGAAGAGATAGTAGTTGATTCTGTTTTAACTTTACCCTGCTAATTTCTAAAATGGACTGGTCTATCATTCAGTTTGGGAAGTACCATTTATTATTCGAAGGGGTGTTCACTAAAAATTTACTAATTGAAAACTGTGCAGGCTGATATTTCTATCCGATACGTAAACACATGACAGATATTATTATTATTAGTGCCCTATCGATGTAGCACCATAGAAGACTATAGGGATGCCCTCTGTCCGTCCAACTCCGCAAATCTGGATCCTGCAATTACTCAAAAAAGTATTCAAGCTAGGTTAATAAAACTGGGTATGTGAATAGAGGCCAATAGATTATGCACCTGCGTGACTTATGCTTGTAGGTCATAGGTCAAGGTTACTATTGAAGATCAAGTAAAATGTGTTTCCACTCTATAACTCTTACATGCCTTGATGGATTATCATAGTGCTGCACACACAAAATTCTCTATTATGACACAATTTGTCAACACATGATCTTGTCAATTAGACGTCAAAGTCACTGTTTAAGGTAAAGTAAAAAAAATCCATTCCATAACTTATAATGACATTGAAGGATTTTTTTATTACTGCACAGAAACACAACCCTTGGTTGTCGGTCAGAGGTGAAGGTCACTATTGAAGGTCAAGTAAAATTGTTTCTGCTCCATCACTTTTATATGCTTATATGGAATATCTTAGTATTTCTTAGTAATTTTTTATGCCCCCAAAGGGAGGCATATAGTTTTTGAACCGTCCACAATTTTCGTGTCCGGTCCATATCTTTGTCATCCATTGATGGATTTTCAAATAACTTGGCATGAATGTGTACCACAGTAAGACGACGTGTTGCGCGCAAGACCCAGGTCCGTAGCTCAAAGGTCAAGGTCACACTTAGATGTTAAAGGTCATTTTTCATGATAGTGCATTGATGGGCATGTCCGGTCCATATCTTTGTCATCCATGGATGGATTTTCAAGTAACTAGGCATAAATATGTGGCACAGTAAGACGACGTGTCGCGCGTAAGACCCAGGTCCGTAGCTCAAAGTTCAAGGTCACACTTAGACTTTAAAGGTCATATTTCATGATAGTGCATTGATGGGCGTGTTCGGTCCATATCTTTGTCATTCATGCATGGATTTTAAAATAACTACACATGAATGTGTGGCACAGTAAGACGACGTGTCGTGCACAAGACCCAGGTCCGTAGGTCAAGGAGGCACTTGGACTTTAAAGGTCTATTCATTCAAAGTGCCATCAGGGGCATATGTCATCCTATGGAGACAGTTCTTGTTCTATTGAAATTTAAGTACAAAGTGTTTTTGTTTCTTAGCTTCTAATTGCCTTTAAGCATTTTTAGCTCTAACACTGTTGCCAGCAACAAGCATTAACAAAGTTTTCCACCGTTAGGGTAATTCTGTATTGCCACTGCAATACTCAGTCACTTGTTTCAAAAATTTCACATTGATTCTTATCTGTACTTTAAGACTATGTGGGACCAGACTGTGACATCGAATGTATGGATGATCAAGGGTACTTCGTTGATGATGACGATGGCAGTGAAATCATAGCAGCAATTATACCCGAATTTAGATGCGTAGAGCAGATTGATACAGACTTGTACAATGCATGGTTTGGCTATACAAATCCGAACCCTAACAATGTCTACATCACATCTGATAGTGAAAATCATGTGTTTGCCAGTAACAAACAGGTGGCTGATCTTACTCCACCAACAAAGTTTATATCCTCAAAGTATGGTCCAGTTGAATATGCTTTTGTTATTGGGTAAGTGTCTTCTTTAGACATGAATACAACTGCCTGTAAAAATAATTTTAACTTTTATATCTTGAACAGTCATCTTTTGATATTCTGTAGAACACCATTCAATCGAGCATCAACAACTTGAGTACCTTGGTCCATATTCATCAGCATTTCATGTGTGAAACTTAAATGTAAGATCTTTGGAGAAATTGCATTATCATTGATAAATTGACATAGATGGTAATGAAACTTTTCCATGAATGTGCATTTTTAAGCAACAGACAGCTCTAAAGCATATTCCATCACTAATTATACTGTAAACTAAGGTATAGCAAATTCAATATTTGCCATTTTGGGGTTTTAGTTTAAGACTTTAAACTTTGATGAATACAAGCCCTGGGCTCATTGGAGCACTTCATTTCATCCCTGGCCATTTTCCTTAAAAAATATTGTTTTGATTGCTCAAAAGCTTGAATAACTAGTATTTTTCTTATGTCTTTGTGACCTCCAATGATAAATGTTTTATTTATATTTATTTATTTTATTATGTTTGTTGTAAAATAGTACATATTACAGTATTTTTGCCTGTAACAGAGATGGGTATGAGGATTTATTTACCTGAAAGTAGCACTATTGGTATAATAATATTGAACCAAGTTGCAGCACAGTGTAGATATCACATTCCCCAGGTGGATAAATCCTTAGCACATTAGAGTACAAGGTGGTCAAGATTGATAAGCCACTGTTTGACATTAGTCAGCAGTGTAGTCCCTCCACACATTTTTCATTCAGCACCCACTTTAATGTAATTGAAACTTTATGAAACAATCCTTACATGATCCTCTTCCAAACTTATCTAGCTGCAAGACTTAAAAATAGAAAAAAATTCTTAAAACATCTTAACACTGGTCCCGTTTTTAGCTAATTTCACACAAATATTTTTGGGAGGACCTCTAACAGCCGAAGATTATTTAAGTTAATCTAATCAAAGAGCTATAAAAATAAATAGATTGGCAACTTGAAAGGCATATAGAGCAAATCTCGCCAACCTCCCGTGACAAAAAAACGAGATCTCGTTACCGGAAGTGGCGCTTTCTCCACGCGCCATTTTGTATGCAAAAGCAATTATTCATCGGTAAAATAATTATCACCGTATGACCACGCTTCTTTCGATGGCAAAAAAACCCCTGTACTTCGTGTCTTAAGACCATTTCTCATTAAACTAATTTTGTTTTAGAAGCTAACATGTATTTTAAATGTAGTTTTAAAGGTACAAATTGTAACTCCATGCTCGCCGATGTTTGTTTTTAGTAAGATAACGCCGAATCACGCTCTGACACGAGCTCACGCGAGATTACAGCCAGTTGCCATTCTGTGTATTTTATACTTCTTTGATCTAATCAAATCATCAAAAAATTTGACCTCCAGAGGAGAAAAAGACTGAAGTGAATATCCTAATTTTTAACTTTTATGCACAAAGTATACCGATGGTTCAGTATGTTATTTGTCATGCTGTATTTATCACAATTTTATACCAACAGCTCAACATTATTTGTCGCACTTTATTTATCAACAGCTCAACATTATTTGTCGTACTTTATTTATCAAACTTATTTTGAGACAGTTGTAAATATCAGGAGCCCATTTTTAGGCAACTTCATGAATGATCATTTAATAAATATTACCCTATAATATTTCCATTTCTTAGGCCGGCAAATATGACAGAAATAAGCCAGTACAATTGGGATGTCCATACATTGCAAGTTAATGAAATCATGTATGCACCAGTAGATGTGTCAGTCATTTGCACAGAGTCTCCTTCTATGGTAAGTCAAACCTGTTTTTGCTCACTAACCAAGATTGGCTAATGAGGTATGATGGATGGAAAGTCATTTGATGGCATACTTATCAGATATGTTCAGAAGTTTTAGTTTGAATTGAGATATTTAAATGAAATTTCATATTTCAGTGGGTTCAAAGTCAAGACCATCATGACAGAAGTAGAAAAAAGAAGTAAAGTTCAGTAGCTCAAGTTAAGATAAATGAGTCAAATTAAACCTACTGCAGGCTTATATCAGTGCTAAGACTGGGATTTCATATAGGGTCAGTGGAATCTAGGTCAAGATCATCATTGTTAGAAATAGGAAAAAAAGCCTTCCCAGTAGTTTTAATTTTGAATGTTATTAGTCCCCTACAGGTTGAAAACCAGTTTCGAGGACTATAGGAATGCACTTTTTCGTCCTTCCGTCCATCCACAATTTCGTGTCCGGTCCATAACTCTCATTCATCAAGGGATTTTAATATTACTTGGCACAAATGTTCCCCATGATGAGACAATATGTCAGGCGCAAAACCTGGACCCCTGGCTCAAAGGTCAAGGTCACAATTGGAGGTCAAAGGTCAACAAGGCTTTTTTCCTGTCCGGTCCATAACTCTGCGATCTATGAAGGGGTTTTAATATTACTTGGCACAAATGTACCTCATAATAAGATGATATGTCATGCACAACTTTCAGACCCCTAGCTCAAAGGTCAAGGTCACACTTGGCAGTCAAATGTTAACATGGCATGAACAGGGTCTGTTTCGTGTCCGGTCCATAATTTTGTCATTCTTTAAGGAATATTAATATCACTTGGCTCAAATGTTCCCCATGATGTGATGACATGTCATGCGCTGAAACCAGAACCCTGGCTCAAAGGTCAAGGTCACAATTGGGGGTCAAAGGTCAACAGGGCTTTTTTCCTGTCCGGTCCTTAACTCTGCCATCCATGAAGGGATTTTAATATTACTTGGTACAATTGTTCCCCATGATGTGTCATGTCCAAATCTGGACCCCTAGCTCAAAGGTCAAGGTCACAGTTGGAGGTCAAACGTTAATATGGATTTTTTTCCTGTCAGGTCCAGAAATCTGTCATCCATCAAGGGATTACAATATTGCTTTGCATTGCTTTCCCCATGAGATGACGTGTCATGTGCAACACCCAGAACCCTAGCTTACAGGTCAAGGTCACACTTGGAGATCAAAGATCAAAAGGATTTTTTTTCTTGTTCGGTCTATAACTTGGTCATGCAAGACAGGATTTAAATATCAGTTGGTACAAGTATTCCCCTAGATGAGACAACATGTCATGCGCAAAACCTGGGCCCTAGGTTTAAGGTCAAGGTCACACTTAGAGGCCAAAGGTCAGATAAAAAAATATTTGTACGGTGCATTTCTTCTTCATGCACTCTGAGACAGATTGTCATGCGCAAGAGCCACGTCCCTAGGTCTAAGGTCAAGGTCATACTTAAAGGTTAAAGATTAAATTTAAGAATGACTTTGTCTGGAGTATTTCTTCTTCATGCTTAGAGGGATTTTGATGTAACTTGGCACAAATGTTCACCACCATGAGACACCCATGATTTTAGAATTATGTCCCTTTGTTGTTACTGTAAATAGATTATATTGTTACATTACTGGCCGTAGGGAAAAATTGAGACCACTTAATTGTGGTACAACATGCATGTTACATCGACTTTGTAGGTGTATTTTGACCTATTTCTACCTGGTAAAGAGTTTTGTGTGGACTTATAATAAATTTTTTTGATTCTTTTTTTAAAAAAAAATTTCAGGATTAATTTCCCTTTTGTTGTGACTATAAATAACTTGTATGATAACTTTTTTATAATTGGCCAAAAAATTCAATACAAAAACAACTGTATGTTTTTATAGATGCAAATTTTAATCCAAGTGTTTTGTTATAACATATTGTATATATAGTACAATATCGTCTGTCTGTCACAAATCTTGTCCACACTCTTAGCCGAAAATTTCTCATCCAATCTTCACCACACTTGAACAAAATGTGTTTGACTACAAGACTTTGGCTAAGTTTGGTAACTAGCCAGATCAGCCCAGGCACTTTGGAATCATGGCCTTTGTATCCCCGAAAATCAGCCTTTTTACTCTTGTCCACACTCTAAGTTGAACAATTCTCATCTGATCTCCACCAAACTTGAACAAAATGTGTTTGATGATAAGTTCTTGGCTAAGTTTGATAACTAGCCAAATCTGTCCAGGCACTTCGGAATTATGGCCCTTGAATTACCGAAAATTGGCCTTTTTACTCTTGTCCACTCTCTAAGTCAAACATTTCTCATTCGTTCTTCACCAAAGTTGAACAAAATGTGTTTGCCAATAAGTCCTGAGCCAAGTTCATTAACCAGCCAAATCAATTGTTCTATAACCAGCCAAACTGGCCCAAGCACTTGGGAATTATGACCGTTGAATTACCCAAAATCAGCCTTTTTACTCTTCAAAGGTATATTTGTAGTGGGTAAACGTTATATAAAGACTTGCTTACTATTTAGTTGATAGGGCAGTTGTGGGAGACATGCGCTTTTCTCAAAAGCAGCTCTAGTTTTTTTTTTCGAATAGTCGAGCACTGACTGTCTTATTGACAGCTCTTTTTCTGCTAACAAGCCTCTACTTCAATCTGTAAACCCATATATTAATCAGTTAACAGTTCAAACATTATTTTAACTTACCTACAGATAATAATCCTATTGACTAAGACAGTCATGGTAACTTACATTTACCTAGGGAAAATCAATCATATTAATTGGGTTACATCAGAGCAATTTATAAGCTCATATTAGATGGTTACTGTTTATCCATCAAATTTGTCAGGTATTTTAAGTTCCTTATTCAGTTTTTGTTTTGTTTTTTTTTGCATCTTATGACTGTATGGTAAATTTGTGTAGAATAAAAACAAGAAATGTCCAAAAGGTGCAAGTTCTTCTCACTAGTGTGTTCTTTAAGGATTTTCATAGAACTTTTTATAAATGTTTGCTATAATGAGACTGTATGTGGATAACTTCCTGTCATGCTGGTTCAAGGTAGCAGTGATATAGTAAAGTTAAAGGTTGTTATACAGCTTTTTGTGTCATTCTTCATCGTTTTAACGCCTTCAAACATGTTTTCCATAATGAGATGATGTGCAGATATTAACCCTTGCTCTGAGAGTGAAAGATTACATGTTCATGTGCCATACAGTGCAAATTTATTTCATTTCCATTCAAATGAAACCATTTTGCAAATTACGCATTCTATTCCAAAAGCAATTTCCAGTTTTTACCTATTTCTTTTTCAGACTGATCTTCCAGAAGTTACAGGAAAGTGTTCATGTTACCATGGTTACTTTGGAAACTCTTGCAATAATCAGTGTCCTGGAGGAGGATCAAACCCATGTTTTGGCAAAGGAAATTGCAATACTACCACAGGAGAATGTACATGTATACAAGGGGCAGATCATAGTAGAAATTGTGAGACATGTAAGCCTGGGTGGTTTGGTGATGATTGTAAATTTGCTGGAACAAAAATAGGTAATTGTTTTGTTTACAATTTGGTTTTACTTACCTATATTTCCTGTATTTTTTTAGCTCACTTGAGCCGTCTTCCATCCGTGAACAATTTCGGAAAAACATCTTATTCAAAACTACAGGGCAGATTTACACCAAACTTCACAGGAATTATTCTTGGGTGCCCCCCAGCCCCCCCGTTCAAAATTGTCCAAAGAATTTAAATCCATTTAGAACTGTGGTTGACATGACAACTGAAAGAAAAGTCTTTGAAAATCCTTGAAAATTTTCTCAGAAACTATCAGCCAAATTTCCAAATTATTTTTATGACCTCTAGGTGACCTTCTACCAAAATTGCTCAAGCCATTCTATTTCAGTAAAAACATGGCTATCAGGGGGTGGGGCTTTTTTCCCCTCAGTGGCTATATTGTAAATTTCAAATTTTATGTATATACAGTCTAACCTGTCTTAAGCAGCCAACAAGGGGAAACAGACAATTTGGCCGCTTAAGCCAGGTGAACGATGATCGGAGGTGCAGCCAGTATATGTATTTTTCAGATTTCTGACCAGTTTAACCTTTCAGCTCATTTGTTTTTCGGTTTTTCTATTATATTTTTAGGAGGATACATTGATGTGCATTTGCCTTCGCAATACAAATGGTCTTTTTAGCAATCTAAAATTTGGTGTGTTTTTTTTAACAACAAAAATTGTAACAGACAATTTTCCAACTTCAAAGCAAGTTTATATACAGTTTTTGCCATTTTAGTAAGGGAAGCTACTCTCCACACGCTTACTGTCTACGCTAAAATCTAAGATTGCTGTTACGTTCCATAAAAGATCAATTGGTTTATATTTCTTTCAAACAAATAAATTTTGTATAAATTTAATAGTATTTTGATGAAAGAAATATAAAAAAAAAATTTAATTAGATATCTAGTATTATCTTTAACGGAGATCAAACTGTGAACAACAAAATTGACACAAGATGACACGCTAATTGCCGATAATTACTGGCCATTCGATCGTAACAAAAAGTGGATCTTATCTTTGGTTAACAGTTTTAATTGAGAAACTCATGTCATTTTTTCATTCTTGTAGTGGAGTCATGCAAAACCTAGCAGTCATGTGTTTCTCAAAAATCGTGTATCTTCGGCGATTATCGCCTAAAAATTATTGGTTTTGGAAGAAACATGGCCGCTGAAAGGGGTCAAATACGGCGGTTGGGGGAAATTTCAGTTACTGCTGCCTGTGGACGGGAGGTGGCCACTGAATAAAGTGATGAAATAGAGAAAAATCTGCTGGGGGTGTCATCGAACGAGGTGACCGCTGATCGGAGGTGACTGTTAGCACAGTTTAGACTGTATATCAGACTTGATGTGTAGCAACCTACAATATCTTCTAATGGACCAGTTGATGGCTGTTTACAACTTTACGATCAATTTACAACTGAAACATGGACAGTCCTTTCATTCAAAATATTCTTCTCAGGGTTCATGAACTATCTTTTAAAAGGTCTATCATATTTTGTTGGATTCCTAGTTATGTTGGAATGTATGGAAAAGAGGATGCTGATACTGCAGCAAACAAATCTCTCATTACAACAGTCTAAATTGAAATTACCATATACTGATTTTAGACCAAATATCAGCAAATACATTTTAACTAAATGGCAATCATCTTGGAACAATGCTTCGTTTAATAATTTGTTTGTTTGTTTGTTTTGGGTTTAACGCCGTTTTTCAACAGTATTTCAGTCATGTAACGGCGGGCAGTTAACCTAACCAGTGTTCTGAATTCTGTACCAGTACAAACCTGTTCTCCGCAAGTAACTGCCAACTTCCCCACATGAATCAGAGGTGGAGGAAATAGATTGGTTCACAGGGAGAAAGTTGATCTTTTTCGTAGTAAAATAGGTCTTACTCGGTTGACTCATTCTTATCTTTGAACAATGAAGATCAACCTGAATGTGTACCATATTTAACCAATTACTATTAAACATGTCTTAATTGACTGTGTAGACTTCAACTTCGACTCAAGAGTGCAATTCATACTATGATGTTGAATTGTGAAAAGAGTTGTTTGAGCAAACAGACCTGTCGGCAGAATTTTACAATTTTTGAAACAAATAGGCTTATATCATAAAATCTGAACCATATTTGATTTTATTCACAATTTTTACATTTTAATGTTTGCAACTGATTATTTTACACTATATATGTATTATTATACTTTTTAACTTCAATGGTTCATTAATTCAATTTGGTTAAAATCATCCTTTTATATGGGCCTGTTTAGATGTATTTGAATTGTTCCACTTGGCAGAACCTTGGAGCTGCTAGAGCTAAAAAAAACAAAAAAAACAAAAAAAAAAAAACAACAACATCTTATGTTAAATCACTCACTTGATGTTCTTTAAGTTGGTCACAAGCAAGGTCAAAAGTTCATGGTCACATAAGCAACTTATATATCCATCGTGGTCCTCTTGTTCCTGTTGTTTTTTCTACCATTATGTAATTTATAAAGAAAGTTAGTTATTAAAAAAATAGCATCAGAGAACTTAATCAGATCTTTTTATGCAAGACATATGTATTTATTGACTGTTCACAGATCACACTCGTGAATGGTATCCTGGAATGGTTTACGGATATGGTCATTTCCAGAGTTTTGATGGGACAAAATACGATTGTAACACGTTTGGTCAATATTTGCTAACAAGTGTGACACTTGCAACATCACAGGTCCTAGATATACATGTACTGCGGGTAAGTAATTTTTGTATATGTTATTATTTTGTTTGTGTTTTAAATTCCATGAGCATGACAATGTGTTGCATAACAAGTGTGTCTTAGATCATGAGGCATATCAAGAAAGTCATTTTCAGCTGACATCACATGTTCTTTGTTGATGATGCGCAAAAATATTTCAGTAGGTATGCATACAGAAACAAACTAAGATGGAAGTCCTATATAATAACCATAAAACTTAACTGTTCTCCACCCATTTGGCTATGCCCCTCCCAGGCCACATTTAAAAAAAAACGTTTTTGTTTGTTGTCTGAAGCCTTTTTTGTGAAGTTAGGTAGGTAGGTTGACAAATTATTTTAGCATAATATCTCGGTGGCCAGATCCCATCATGGGTTCCGGAGTTATGACCCCTTAAAGGTCCAAAGTTTGCTATTTTTGCTTTGCAGCCATATAGAGACTTCATTTATGGTTTGATTTGAAACAAACTTCCAAAATATCTTCAACAACCATAAATCTTGGAATCCATGACAAATCGGCAGATCCAGTCGTAGGTTCAAGAGTTATTTTTTATCTGATTACCTCCCCTGATTGTAATCAAAATGGATTTATGTCAGTAAGTACTTACAGGACTTATTTGAAATTTCATTATTGTCATTACCGTATTTTCCCGTATTAACGCCCCCGGGGGCGTTACATTTTTGAAAGAGGGGGCGTTTATTTGAGGTAAAAAAAATAAAAAATGAATTTTTTTACAAAACTTAAAAACATCGTTCAAACTAGCTGTAAAGTGTTTCTGTGTTGTTTAATCCCTCCAAAACGTAATTATTTGGCATCCAATTTAATGCAGTGTGTCTTTTATGCATTTAAATACGGTACCTCGTGTATTCCATGTCTGGCTTTTTGACACGCTCGCGACACTACACATTACGTCATGACCCAAACAGCTGTGTACTCTGATAACATTTTCCTTAGTACATGCGGGTAGCTAACAGCACAATACACAATGTCAATGGTTTGACACGCTGCTGTGCCTGCTTTTGAATTAGAAGTTCTTAAAACTGCCGAAGAAAAGGGTATATCGTAAACACATTGCTGCAAGTTTGTTTAAAGTCGGCAGGAAGCGTGTGCGCTAGTGGTGTAAAGACAAATCAAAAATGTTTTTACCGTTTAATATGTACCGTACTTGGTACAAATGTTTTGAACTTACAGCACATGGACTGTTTAAAAGTGTGTTTAATTTTTAATACATTGGACTTTAGTACTGTAAATAACTTATTAGATCTATATGGACTTATAAAAATAAAGGTAGGTGATTTTTCCCGTTCTTGTTGACTTTTTTCCCCTCCAAAATGGGTGGGGGGCCTTAATTAGAGGGGGGGCCTTAATTCGGGAAAATACGGTAGTTGGACTGAGACAATCAGGGTAGATAACTTTAGACTGATTTTATGTCAAATTACCTCCCTTAATTTCAAATTAAAATGGGTATATCTCCATAACTAATGAGGATACTGATCTGAAATTTCACTTATGTCAACAGATGGACAATCAGTGAAGATATATATTGACTGATTTTATGACAAATTATCTCCCTTTATTTTTCATCTAACTGAATACACCTTAGCAGCTTCTAATGAGATTGGTTTGGAATGTTATTTATGTCTTCCCTGGTAAGAAATAGTCATATTAGATAACTCTTGAACATTTATTGATATGAATAAATTACTAATATTTTGTTGTGTAGGCTTGTACTTTGTATATTGTACATGCATATACCAATGCATGATTACCTCCCCTGATTATAATAAAAGTGGATCACAGTAAAAATTTATAGAACTCATTTGAAATTTCATTATTGTCTTCAGTTGGACTGAGGCAATCAGGGTAGATAGTTATGGACTGGTTTATATCAAATTATCTCCCTTTGTTCAAATTGAAATGGGTGTATCTCAGTAACCAAATGAAGATACTGATTTGAAATGTCATTTGTGCCATCAGATGGACTCAGACAATCAGGGTAGATAACTTTTGACTGAATTTATGACAAATTATCTCCCTTTATTTTATGTAAACAAATATATCTCATTGAAATGATATTTTAGCATCAGTTTGATATTTGATACATGTTATTGATGTTTCTCTTTAAAAATTATTCAATTTTGGTAAATAACAAAGATATACAATGAAAATTTCAAAAAGAAAAACTTTAAGGACATTGATCATGATCAGATGAAGTGTATAAGAATAAACATCTTTAAGCCCTCTCAGAAAACTTTATGCAAAACCATATGACAACCAGAATCCTCTGAAAAACCTGACTTTAGACTTGGTCTGTACAGTGTCTAGTGTTCAGTGGTTTTATTGTACATGTTATTTGAATTATTCTGTGTCAGGTATTTTATGATTGATCTATCAAAAAAAAATATATTTATCTTTCAGGTTGGTGGTGCAAATGAGGTCCCTGTTGCTGTTACAAATGCAGTCTCTATATCTATAGGTGGCAGCACAGTTGTTATCCAAGCCAGTGACGATGGATCAGGTGGTTTTGTCTGGCACAACGATGAATCTGTACATGTTGGCAGCGGAATTGAACTTGCCTCAGAAGTTAAATTGTTGCAGAAATCCCCAACCCAGTATGTACTTACGTCATCAACTGACTTTTATGTAAATATAGATATCGAAAAAGGCTATATTAATACATTTGTTAAAGCCAAGGATTCCATTTGTACAACAGCAGTTGGTTTGTTAGGTCAATGTGATACAGACATAACAAATGACTTTATAATGTCAGATGGAAATGTTCTTATTGAAGGTGACACTACACATGCCTTAACTAATGAAAATGTTGCAGGCATGTTTGCTCAGTCATGGAAAATGGAAAATGAAGTATTTTCTAATATCATTCCTGGTTTCACTGGTGAATCTGGAGATACATGTTTAAGAATACAATCTAGTCCATTAGAAAGTATGGAAGTAAACTACTTTACCAAGACAGAACTCACAGTGGATATAATATTTTACTTAGAATTTGAAACAAAGGAGTGTTCCACTCTTTGGTCCTACAAAAACCCAGCTGGTGATATATTCGAAGCTCTGATTTGTGACAAGTATCTTTCATATACAACCTCCAGTCAAGGTTACACCATCTATTCTTTTGACATTGAAATAGATCTTGCCAAATGGTACAAGCTATCTGTTGTCTGGACAAGATCAGATGAGAAACTCTTTTTCTACATAATAGATGAAACACTTGGTGTCATAAGTGATTTTGTATATGCTAGCTCTGTGGTAGATATCCTCAGTCCTGGAGGAATATTCAGGCTAGGTATCACTTACGACTTCCGTTACAGCTTTGATGGATATATTGATGATTTTACTGTTTGGAAATCTTCCTTCTCTTTGAATGAAATTGTCACACGAGCTTTTGAATACACTGTTCTTTCTTCAAATGCTGACATTGCCTATCTGTGGAGATTTAATGAAGGAAATGGATATACTTCAGAGGATTCATCTGAACAACATATACCATTTAGTTGGCAGAGTGATGCCTGGGCAAATATCCATTGGTCAGTTTGTGCTTACAAAATGACATATCCCTCTGCTGAAAATATTAGGGATATTCTCATTTCTGACCCTCCAGTTGAAGATGTTGAAATCTATGAATCATTAATTAACTCAATTCCTGGTATTGACAGTCTAACAGAATCATCAAAATATATGTACTTAGAAGAATGGTTAATGAGTAAGGCTATAACTGGCGATGCAGAAAGTAGAAATGAAATTCTGACTCCAATTAGTGACACTATAGAGCCAAATCGAACTGCAGAAGATTACCCTACAAGAGAACTATGCAATTCATATGAAGGGTCTAACTGGTATGGTAAAAATTGTGATATATATTGTGTTTTTGGAGCTGGAGACTTTAACACACAAGATGATCAGTGTTACTGTAAACAAGGTTATTACGGGAACAGCTGTGAACACCAGTGCACTTATGCCCGAGGAGAATCTTGTGGTGGAGGATCATGTGATACATTTACTGGTACATGCACATGTTCTTCAGAGAAGTTTGATCCTTCAAATGGATGTCGGACGTGTGCTAGTGGATGGATTGGGGAGGATTGCTCATCTGTAGCAGCAGTAATACCAAATTATTTGTCTGTTTACATAGCCATGTGCTTTGGTCAAGGTAGCTGCAACATGTTTGATGGCCAGGCCTACAAATTAAAAACTCCAGGACAGTATCTCCTGTTCAACAAACTATCTGAATCACTGTCAGTGTATGTTCGCATGAGGCCTTGTGCACATTGTAAAGTTTGTATTCAGCAGGTTTGGATTAATATGGAATCTGATGACTTTACAGTTAAAGTTCCACTAACAGAAGACAATCCAATTATTTTAGAACACAGTGGTGTCAGTGTCACTATACTTAGTCTTGAAACTTACAACATTAATTCAGATGCATCCATTACCTGGCTGGACAAAGTTACTCTGCAGTTTGTTCATGGCACTGTTACAGTTGATATTTCTTATATTGCTAGCTCTCCATACCTTTCAGTCAGTGTAAAGACAACATGTTCAGCCAATGATCAGACAGGCCTCCTTGGCAACTGCAACCAAGATGTAAATGACGACTTTCTTAACAGCTTGGGAATTGCTGTTCCATACAGTGAAATAAGTGATCAGATTATTGATGAAGAATTTTCTACCAATTTTGTTAATGATCCTTTGGGAGAAAATCATTTTATTTACAGTTACCCTGATTTAAGTATTGAAGAACCAGAAAATATGATGCAAGGTTACAGTCTATTCTTCAATGGTAGCTGGGCAATGTCAGGCAGAGTACCAACACATTCCTTTTATGAAGATCAAAGTTTCAATGTATCTCTGGAAGTTAAGATGCAGTTATTTTCAGGAACAGGTCTAATCTTGGGTTACTACGAAGCAAATTCAGATAACCAGTTCAGTCTCTATTTGAAATCTTCAAACTTAGAGATATTCCTGTATGGAACAACATATGTTATAGACTATGCTCTGTCCAAGAATGTATGGTATCATGTTATTGTAACATGTGATGTTTCAAACAGAATGATAGCATTGTTCTTATACTCAGATAAATTACTTCAATATTCAAACACGTTTTCAGTAGATCAGCTCACCTTTCCAGCATCTGGTAATTTCTTCCTAGGAGGCTGGACAATAGACCCTCCAATGACATTTGATCCTTTCTATGGCCTTATAGGACAACTTAGGGTTTGGAACATATATCTAGATAGTCAGAAAATATACCAGCTGGTAAATGATGCCGACATTAAAGGTGTGGTTGGCTTAGCCTTGGATTACCAATTTACTGAAGGCTATGGATTTGTGACTGAAGATTCTGAGCATAACATTGGAATGACAATGTCAGACGTTGGTAACCAAGTTGCTTGGATAGTATCTGATAAACCTGGCAGGACTATCAGTGGCGACAAATGTTCTAGTACTGTTGATGAGGATAGAATTGCAGAATGTGAAAAAATGTTTTCAACTAATTCAGTTTTATCAGCCTGCAGTGATCTAGGCACTGACTTTTCTACATTCTATGTAGGTGCATGTAAGAATGACGACAGCTATGTGCCAGCTCTGGTTGCATACATCGAAATATGCGAAACCATTGTAGAGCCAGCAACAAATCCGATTGATGATCTTTGTCTTGACCACAAAGCTGAACATTATGACAGTTTTTGTGGACATTTCTGTATGCAAGGCACGCCAACAGACAAAGGTTGTGAATGTGATGAAGGGTTCTGGGACTGGAACTGTGCAAAAGAGTGTCCAAATCGTGTTGGTCTGAGCAACAAGCCATGCTTTGCTCAAGGTTCATGTGATGTTACAAGTGGTATTTGTATTTGCTACCCAGGTTTTAATCCAAGTCAAGACTGCAGAAATTGTACTGCACCATTTACTGGAGAACTCTGTGATAAGTTTGATCTTATCTTGCCAGATCCACCAAGTGGAAGCAATGATACTGATAATGGTGGTAACAGTGACAATAGTACAGACAGTGGCAGTGGATCAGGTACAGATACTGGTAGTGGTAGTAACGGTACTGATGGCAGCAGTGGTGACTCTTCTGAACCTGTTAAATCAACATGTCAGATATTTGGCTCTGTAAAAGTTAAAATGTTCTCTGGAGAATCTTACAGAATTTTAACTTCTAATGAATGGTTTCTGCTGAAGCCACTCAATGCCAGTTTTCCAGAAATGAAATTTCGAACAGTACAGTGTGGAAAAAATATTTGTGTGAGATCCCTGCTAATAACATTTGAATCAGAGTCAATACTTGTTGACGGCACTGGTAATAAGTCAGACAGAATAAAAGTGAATGGAAATAATAATCCTTATTCATCAGAGTATTTCAAATATCTTGAAAAATCAGATAGTATTGTGGTTCTTAGAAGGAAAAAGTCGAAAATGGATTACTTTGTCAATGTGCGTTTGAAGTTCAAAAGTAAGGGCTACCTAGCAGTTTTTATCAAAACAGACTGTGCTGATTGCTCTGACAAGTCTGTTTGTTCCCAAAATTCATCAGATTTAGACTTGTATAACCCCACAGATACAGCAACCTTCGCTGACATTCTAGTTCCTGAATCCGAAAAGACTCTTCAAGATGGTGTTATAGAGCCTAATACTATCTCTGGGTATAGCTTAAAATTTGAATCTGGCTCTGATAGCAGTATTTCGAAACCAGATGGGGATTCCACTTCAAATGGTAGCAGCATTATTGTGCCAGCAAGTGGGGATAAGTTTACTTCTATATCAACAGGAATATTGAAAAATGTATTCTCGCCAGACCAACAAAATACCATAAAGCTTAGTTTAAAACCAGATGATTATAGTTCAGGTGGAATTTTTCAATATGTTGGACAATCAACATTTGTGGTTTTTCTTGATAACAACACAATTAAGGTTCAAGCAGATTCAAAAATAATTGATACTGGTATAGTAGTCCTTGCAAATGAATGGACAGATATTGAAATGACATTTGAAAATGTAGGAGAAACAGTGACTTTAGATGTTATTCCACATGTGACCCTTTCCAAGGAAACAAAAACATTTACTGTGTCAAAGGATTGTTTCACAGATACTGGGCAAATAGTTTTAGGTAAACCCAAAGGATCCTTCCAACCGAGCTTAGGGATACCTACTGATGGATCGTTTTCAGGAGAAATGGATGATGTTGTGGTTAACTCTGGTGACAGTGAAGAGCCTGTATTTGAATTATCATTTGATGAAGGTGAAGGAACAAACATAATTGACAGCTCACCTGGAGGGAATAACCTAAACATCTATGACCCTTATGATGAAGGAACTGTAGGTTTTTCAATATCAACTAAACCTGCCCCTGAAATTGAAACAGACATAAATGCTAGATTTAATGATGAAATCTCATATGCAAATGCAGTTGAAACATGTAAGCAAATGTTCAACAATAGTGAAATTAAATCAATTTGTGTCGATTTAGGCAGTTCAAGTGATACAGTTTTTGAAACCAGTTGCATTGAAGATATTGCAAGAAATGAAAATGATTTGTTGGTCGCAAAAGATTCAGTTGAATCTTATTTATCTCTCTGTTATTATCAACTTACTGAAATTGAAGAGGATGAAGAAATACAAGAAGACCCAATACGGTTCTTATGTCATGAAGATTTTGTTGGTGTGGGGTTTGTTGGTGTGAATTGTGAGATAAGATGTGTGCATCCTGACCCTGATGGTGATGGCCTTACCTGCACCTGTCAGAAAGGGTACTGGGGTTCTGCATGTGAGCATGAATGCCCTGGAGGAGAAGCAAACATTTGTTCTGGCCATGGGTTCTGTAATTCTACCTCAGGTGAATGTACATGCAGCTCAAACTTCAAAGGGAATAATTGTTCTGAGTGTGGCACAGGATGGTATGGCATTGATTGTAATGTAAAGGTTCAAGATACTTTATTTAGTTCAAAGACATATTCTGCTTTTATAGCAAGTAACAGTCATTTGAAAACATTGGATGGAGCTTATGTACAATTTAATAATAAAGATAAGCCCTGTGATTTGTACTCTGATGGTACCGTACAAATAGAAGCTCAGTTTGGTCCATCTGACAAGTATTCAAGCGCAGTTAAAGCTGTTGCAGTTGATGTAGGTGGTGAAACAGTAACAATTTCACCACTGGACTATGGAACAGTAAAGCTGAATGGAGTGGAATTATCTCTTGGTTCAGTAGACCTTCCATCTGATTACAAGATAGAGAAACAGAGTTTAACAGAAATTCTCATTACAGGCCCAGATAACTTTCAGATGAAATGTTCAGTTTCTGCAGGAGATAGTGTTGATGTTCATATGTCAGTTGATAAAGCAGGATGCAATCAAGCCAGTGGTATATTTGGAAAATGTTCAGCTGGTGATGTAGATGAATGTGATACTGGAGATAAAACATGCATAATAACAAACGTAGGGGTGGTAGATGCTGTCAAGAATCACAACATAAACAAAAATGAATTAGATGAGTACTTTGCTGATATAAGCAAAACTTACGATGACAGTGCTTTTGCAGTAGATGGAGAAAAACAGATGACTGCTGGTACTTCTGTGCAATTGTCCTCTGGAGGGTATATTTCTCTCCCTACATTAGATGAAGATGTGATTAATGAAAATACAAAAGAGATATCGGTTGAGCTAAGAGTGAAATTTGACAATAAGAATGATGGGACAATTCTTAGTATTGCAAACACCAATACAACAATTGGTATAGTTGTAAAAAATGAAAAGTATTCAATACAGTTTGGAGAGGAAATTTACCCTACCTCTATTCCAGTTACAGAGGGAAAATGGACTAATCTTGGTTTTTCCTTTAATGAGACTTCAGGAGAAATACTTTTCCATGAGATACACGAAACTAGTTACGGACAGTACAAGTTAATAAACATTTCCAAAGAAATAGAAGAGTTTGGTTCTCCAATAGTGGAAGGGAGCACTGCAGTTATAGGCAAATGGCAGAATGTTACAACTTTGTTAAAAACGTCTGGACCTGGTACAGCAACTGAAACACTAGACTTCACAGTTGATAGGACTATAGTATATCAAGGTGTAAATACAATTGCAGACTTCGAAAATCACTTTGGGCAAAATTACGAAAAATTGGAATCAACAATAGATTCACTATCCCTAGACTCTTTTGAGAATGGAGGTTTAACATCTGACCCTTCAACTGAAAAGTTGCTTGTTCTATGTATGAATTTTGATGAAGGTGGTGGAAACCAAGTAGCTGATTCAGTAAATGGCAAAGCAGGAATGATAAGTTTCCAAGGCAATCATGAATGGAAAGAAAGTGACCCCCCAATAACAGATTTGAGCATAGCTGATCAAAGTAGCTATTCATTGATTCCAAATGATGTTGACTCTAAAATTATGTGTGATAGGATAATAGAGACTTTAAGATCTCAATGCTCTCATCTGGTTGATCTTTTAGAATTTTTGTACACAGCATGTTTGAATGATGGTCTTCAGTCAGGTACCCCAGATAATACAATTGATATAGCAAAGGTTGCTGCAGATGAATGCATGAGGATTGCAGGCTTACCTGAAAGCCCCATAAATATTTTATGCAATGAATTTGGTAATAGAAAATATTCAAAATACGGTGGTGAAGATTGCTCAGAAAAGTGTACATTCGGGGAGTTTGAAAATGGTGTCTGTAAATGTGCTTATGGCTACTATGGCTCAGAATGTCAGTTTGAGTGTCCTGGTGGTCATTTGACACCTTGTAGCAATCATGGTGAATGTGATGCTACCACTGGTACATGTACATGCCATTTTGCATGGAGTGGTAATGCAATTTGTAGTATTTGCCAGGAAGACTGGTCGGGTGATACTTGCAACATTCAGAAAACAGACCCTACAGCAGACATAGATGACATTGGTGAGGATGTTGATTACATTGATGGATCTGAATCGTTTAATGGAACAACCCCTACAGTAATAGATGACAATAAAGGAATGAGATGCAGAGTGAAGGGGAAAAATGGGAAGATAAGAATGTTTAGGAAAGCTTCAAAGAAACTTAAAAATACCTTTGATAAAGCTGTTCTACTGGAAATAGAAAATCTTCGCATATTGGTAAGCTTTTAGCTCATTAGCTCACCTGTGCACAAAGTGCTCTAGATGATTATTGTGACTACTCACCGTCCTTCCATTCTAAGTCTGTGCACACAGTCCTGGAAATCTCTGACACGATTCAGAGGAAGTTAATGAAACTTAGCAGGTATGTTGCTTGAATGGTTCTCTTCCAAAATTTGGTTTCATGCAGAACTGATGTTGCCATGACAGTGGAATAGAAAAACTTAGGTCAAGAATGTTCAGCTTAATTTTATTTTTTATTAAACATGACCACCAGAAAGCATGTTATGTTGCAACTTGACACAAATGTTCACCACACTGAGACGACATGCAGAGCACATATTTTGGATTTCTCGCATCAAGGTCACACTTGGGGGTCAAAGGTCATATCAGTTTATTTCGTGTCCACTCTGTAACTCTTGAACTGCTTGAAAGATTTCAAAGAAACTTTGCACAAATGTTCACCACACCGAGACAATGTGCAGAGCGCATGTTTCGGATGACTCACTTAAAGGTCAAGTGTGACACATTTGGGGGTCAAAGGTCATATATGGCTTTGCTTTGTGTATATTGCTCTGCATTGCAGTGCTCTTGTTTTTATTTGGCAGATCCCTTTTTTGTTCACTTAAAATAAATAATTTTGAATTACTTCCCTTTTATTTTACTATAAGTAGCTTATTTTGAAACAGTTTTATTATTGGCTGTAGGGAAAAACCGAGACCACTTTCCTGTGGTACAACATGGATGGTACCTCCAATTTTTAGGTGTATTTTGACATACCTGTACCTGGTAAGGGTTTTTTCGTGGACTTAGAAATTATTTTGGAATTTCTTTCCATTGTTGTTCCTGTCTTTAGGGCTTTAACAGTCAAGTTCTTTAGATTTTGCTCCCATTCTCTGATGTAACCCTTCGGGTGTATATTGCCCCGCTTGGCAGAGCTCTTGTTACAGATTATTATAATTTGTCAAAAAATGTCTGTCGCAGTTAGTATTTATCATTATACGCCACTAACGAAGTTTGGGGAGGGGGTATGTAGGAGTTAGTCTGTCAGTCCGTTGGTTTTCATGGTTTCTGGACATAAACTCATGAAAGTCTTGACAGATTTAAATAATTTTTGGTACATATATGTAACATCATAAAATACGGGTAAAGTTTGACTTTGAGGTCAGTAGGTCAAAGGTCAAGGTCTCAATGACCCAGAACAGTTAAACAGTGTCCAGATGATAACTTGAGAACGCTTGGGCCTAAGATCATAAATCTTGGTACACAGGTGTAACATAATAAAATACAGGTCAATTTTGACTGAGATTTGTAGATCTAAGGTCAAGATCATAATGACCCGGAACAGTTAAATGGTTTCCAGACAATAACTTGAGAATGCATGGGCCTAGGATCATAAATTTTGGTACACAGGTGTAACATCATCAGTTACAAATAAAGATCATCTTTGAGGTCAGTAGGTCAAAGATCAAGGTCACAAGGACCCGGTGTAACAGCCCAGTTTTTCCCCCAGTCAGTTCTTTCCCCGGGGAAAAAACTGACTAGTCAATTCTTTCCCCCGGGGAAAAAACTGACTAGTCAGCTTCTTCCCCCCCTAGTCAGTTTTTTCCCCCCTTGGAATTAGTTTTCTGATAGGGGAAGAAACTGACTAGTTAGTCAGATTTTTCACTGGGGAAAAAAATGACTAGTCAGTTCTTTCCCCCTAGTCAAGTTTTCCCTTCAAGTAGTGGATTCTTTCAGTATTGTTATTTGGGATACAAGTGTCTATTCATTTTCCATTTAAATTTCAGATGAAACAGGTGTTGTTTTTCATTTGAATAAACCTATAATGTTTCTTTTTTTTTGTAACTTTAAACAATGTTTTTTTTTTTTGTCAAATCAAATTTTTTAACTTCTGTTTGATTGCCATTACTATTTAATATCTGTCAGGTGCGGGAAAGAAATTGACTGGTCAGTACTTTCCCCCTTGCATATACTTGACCTATCAGGTGGGGGAAAAAATTAACCAGTCAGTTCTTTTCCCCCAAGCCAGTACTTGACCTATCAGGTGGGGGAAGAAATTGGCTGGTCGGTTCTTTCCCCCCTAGCCAGCACTTGACCTGTCAGGTGGGGAGAAGAAATTGACCAGTCAGTTCTTTCCCCCCTAGCATATACTTGACCTATCAGGTGGGGGAAGAAATTGACTAGTCAGTTCTTTCCCCCCTAGCATATACTTGACCTATCAGGTGGGGGAAGAAATTGACCAGTCAGTTCTTTCTCCACTAGCCAGTACTTGACCTGTTGGGTGGGGAGAAGAAATTGACCGGTCAGTTCTTTCCCCCCTTGCATAGCCTTGACCTATCAGGTGAGGGAAGAAATTGACTAGTCAGTTCTTTCCCCCCCAGCATATACTTGACCTATCAGGTGGGGGAAAAAATTGACCAGTCAGTTCTTTCTCCCCTAGCATTATACTTGAACTATCAGGTGGGGGAAGAAATTGGCTGGTCAGTTCTTTCTCCCCAGCCAGTACTTGACCTGTCGGATGGGGAGAAGAAATTGACCAGTCAGTTCTTTCCCCCCTAGCATATATTTGACCTATCAGGTGGGGGAAGAAATTGACCGGTCAGTTCTTTCCCCCCTTGCATCAACTTGACCTATCAGGTGGGGGAAGAAATTGACTAGTCAGTTCTTTCCCCCCTAGCATATAGGTGGGGGAAGAAACTGACTAGTCAGTTCTTTCCCCCCAAGCCAGTACTTGACCTGTCAGGTAAGGGAAGAAATTGGCCGGTCAGTTCTTTCCCCCCAGCCAGTACTTGACCTGTCGGATGGGGAGAAGAAATTGACTAGTCAGTTCTTTCCCCCCTAGCATAATTATACTTGACCTATCAGGTGGGGAAAAAAATTGACCGGTCAGTTCTTTCCCCCCCTAGCATATACTTGACCTGTCAGGTGGGGGAAGAAATTGACTAGTCAGTAATCTTTCCCCCCTAGCCATTACTTGCTCTGTTAGGTCGGGGAAGAAATTGACCGGTCAGTTCTTTCCCCAACCTAACAGAGCAAGTACTGGCTTAGGGGGGGAAATGAATGACTGGTCAATTTCTTCCCCCACCTGACAGGTCAAGTTTATGATGGGGGGGGGGGGGAAAGAACTGACCGGTCAATTTCTTCTCCCCACCCGACAGGTCAAATATATGCTAGGGGGGAAAGAACTGACTGGTCAATTTCTTCTCCCCACACCACAGGTAAGGTACTAGCTAGGGGGGGAAAGAACTGACTAGTCAATTTCTTCCCCCATCTGACAGGTCAAGAACTGGCTAGGGGGGAAAGAACTGACCGGTCAATTTCTTCCCCCACCTGACAAAGCAAGTACTGGCTAGTGGGGAAAGAACTGACTGGTCAATTTCTTCCCCCACCTGACAGGTCAAGTATATGCTAGCGGGGTAAATAACTAACTTGTCATTTTTTTCTCCCTCCTGATAGGTCAAGTATTGGCTAGGGGGGAAAGAACTGACTGGTCAGATTCATTTCCCCACCCGACAGGTCAAGTACTGGCTAGGGGGGAAAGAACTGACCCGTCAATTTCTTCCCCCACCTAACAGAGCAAGTACAGGCTAGGTGGAAAAGAACTGACTGGTCAATTTACTTCCCCCACCTTACTGGTCAAGTACTGGCTATGTGGGAAAAGAACTGACCACCCGACAGGTCAAATATATGCTAGGGGGGAAAGAACTGACTGGTCAATTTCTTCTCCCCACACCATAGGTCAGGTACTAGATAGGGGGGAAAGAACTGACCAGTCAATTTCTTCCCCCCCTAACAGGTCAAGTACTTGCTGGGGGGAAAGAACTGACCCGTCAATTTCTTCCCCCACCTAACAGAGCAAGTACAGGCTAGGTGGAAAAGAACTGACTGGTCAATTTCCTTCCCCCACCTTACTGGTCAAGTACTGGCTACGTGGGAAAAGAACTGACCAGCAGTAATTTCCTTACCTTGGAAGAAATTGAAAAGAGGATTTTAAAAGGCAAATAAAAAAATACAACAGAAATTAAAATAAGTTTATTTAAAAACATTTCTTTAATTTACACAAAATATGAAACATATTTCTTATTTTATATGAAATTTAAATGAAAACCGACTATCGGAAATAAAAAACAGGCTGGTTAAGAATAACCAAGAATAACCAGTTCCAATTCACTAACACGGGAAATAATTGACTAGCCAGGAAAATTGATGAGGGGGGAAAGAATTGACTAGTTAGTTTTTTCCCCCCATAAGAATGATCAAGAGTAACCAGTTGCGATTGGGGGGGGGGAAATTGACTAAGGGGGGAAAGAACTGACCAGTCAGTTTCTTCCCCGGGGAAAAAACTGACTAGTCAATTCTTTCCCCCGGGGAAGAAACTAACTAGTCAGTTTTTTCCCCGGGGAAAAAACTGACTGGGGAAAAAGCTGACCGTTACACCGGAACAGTTAAACCATTTCCGGATGTTGAGCTAACATCACCCGCTCATATCTATTTAGTAGAAACTTTTAAAATATTCCTGTCAGAAAACACTATTTCAAAATAATTTCACAGACATTTTCCATGCATAACCATCTACCAAAACTGTTCAAGTAAGCAGTGTAGAGCAGGTGAGCAATCTTTGGGCCATCATGGTAGCCTTGTACAATAGTTGTATTGCTGTTGAGATGAGATCACAGAAAATTAAATGGAAACTTATGAAATATTCATTAGTGCCAGGAAAATGCTTAAAGAAAATTAAGTTGATATTTCACAGGTATGCTGATTAAATATCCATTATCAAGTACATGAAACACCAGCCCTGTGCTTTAATGTATAAAGTATTTTATTGAAGACTGTTAATGACAGAATTAATTGAGTCACCCTCATACAAAGTGAGAACTTCAAAAATTATTCTTTTTTGAAATGGTTTGTTTAAATATAAAGTAATTTCATAGTGTTAATTTGATTGCTTTCAACAATGTTAACATTAATTATATTTTATTAAAACCAACCTCAGAGGTTATTTTTAATTGCAGTGGAAATTTCAATTGTAATGCCCCCATTGGAGAAGTTGGCGCATGTAGCTTTGCACATGTAGGTTATGTCGGTCCGACTGTTTGAAAGATGAAGGGTTTCCTCCCAATAACTTCAGAACAACTTGACCCTGTATATTCAAACTTGATAGCATGATTGGGCTTATAAAGTTAATGATGCCCATTGCTTTTGTGGTCAATAGGTAAAGGTCACAGAGACCTGAACATTAAAAACTATTCCTTCAAGATAGCTTGAGAACCACTTGACCCAGAACATTTAAAGTTGATAGTGTGATTGGGCTAATGAAGTAGTTAATCCATTAGTAAGTCAAAGGTGAAGGTAAGTAGGACCTAAACATTGAAAACTATTTTTCTGCATGGTGTCTTTAGAACCACTTGACCAAACAAACAAACTTTGAAGTATGATTTGGGTTATGAAGTAAATGACCCTTGTTGTTTTGGGGGTCATTTAATCAAAGTTCAAGGTCACAGGGGCCTAAACATTGAAAATGGTTTCTGCTCAATAACTTGACCTTGAAGCTTAAAAGTTGATAGCTCTGTTGAGATTATAAAGTAGATTATTATATTTCCAGAGACATATTGTTTTTTTGCCTTTGCTATCTGTCTGTCCGTCCATCTGCATTAAGCTTGTCTGGTTTTACAGGTCAAACTGCTGGCCGGAATGATCAGTAACAAGCCTAGTTGTGCATATTGCCAGCATGTTCTGATTCACTGCACAAAATGGCCTTCACAGCCTAACAGAAAAATCTTGCCCAGCTTTCACAGGTCAAATTGCTGGCCAGATTTCGACGAAACGTCACAGGAGTGATCAATACCAAGCCCAGTTGTGCATATCGCAGACATGTTCCACTTCGCTTCACAAAATGGCTGCCAGAGCTAAAGTAAAATTCTTGTCTGGCTTTCACAGGTAAAACTGTTGGCTGGATTTCAATGAAACTTCACAGGAGTGATCAGTACCAGGCCTTCAGTTTCACTGCAAAAAATGGCCACCAGAACTGTCAAATGTCAAGAACACAGGGACCTGAAATTTGAAAACTATTTCTGCATGATAACTGAGAAGCACTTGATGCAGAACCTTCAAACATGACAGAATGATTAGGCTTATGAAGTAGATGATCCCAAATGTTTTTTGAGGGTCAGAATGTCAAAGCTGAAGGTCACAGGGTGCCTGAACCTTGAACATACCACTCAGTAGCTTGAAAACCATTTGACCCTATACATCATACCATAATTGGTCTTATTAAGTAGATAGCCCCTGTTTTCAAGTCAATAGGTCAAAGGTCACAGGGACCTGAACATTGATAACTATTTCTGGATGATAACTTAAGAAGTATATAACCCACCCTTTCACTTCAAACTTGAAGGATGACTGGGCTTAAATTGAAGATGACCCTTATTAATCCCCCACCAACCCACCAAAAAAGTGTTTCTTGTTTCATGTTTTTGAAGTTCTCTTGTTTTGTCAGAAACTGCTTGCCTTTTAAAATAATTTCACACAAATTTTATTGAATTAATGGTTAGCCCCACATTTTTAGAAACATTTTTTAAAAAAACACCAAATTATGGAAAGAAACGGATTGAACAGAATAAAAACATATTACTCTTCAAAACATTTGTTAATTTACTGATATATACAGCAAATGCCGGAAAAGGACTGCATAAAGGGGCCACACTTTTAGGCTGTCCAACACCTTTAAAAACTTGCCAAGAAATGTTAGATGTCTTCGTTTAATATTGTCCTAGTGCTGAAATTCAACAAAACTTGGTTGAACATAAGTTTTCAGCGATTGTTTATCTTTACTTCATTTCAAATGGTTTTCATTTTCGAAGAAAGACAACTTTTGCAGAATATTTTAAGTATCCAGCTGTACCTACAGTACAGCAGAACATATAATGGACAGGTACATTGTTGGTAAAGATGTTGATTGTTTTGTTACCTTCAGGCAACATTATGATATTTTTGTAGGTCTTAGTAGTCATATCATGAAATGAGCCGCGCCATGAGAAAACCAACATAGTGGCTTTGCGGTCAGCATGGATCCAGACCAGCCTGCGTATCCACGCAGTCTGGTCAGGATCCATGCTGTTTGCTTTCAAAGCCTATTACAGTAAGAGAAACAGTTAGCGAACAGCATGGATCCTGACCAGACTGCGCAGATGCGCAGGCTGGTCTGGATCCATGCTGGTCGCAAAGCCACTATGTTGGTTTTCTCATGGTGCGGCTCATATATCAAATACATTGTAATTACAAAAGGGGTGATAAATCATTATGTCTCCCCCAGGAGACATATTGTTTTTGCCCTGTCCGTCCATCCGTCCGTCCGTACGTCACACTTCATTTCCGAGCAATAACTGGAGAACCATTTGACCTAGAACCTTCAAACTTCATAGGGTTGTAGGGCTGCTGGAGTAGACGACCCCTATTGTTTTTGGGGTCACTCCATCAAAGGTTAAGGTCACAGGGGCCCGAACATTGGAAACCATTTCCGATCAATAACTAGAGAACCACTTGACCCAGAATATTGAAACTTCATAGGATGATTGGTCATAAAGAGTAGATGACCCCTATCGATTTTGGGGTCACTTCATCAAAGGTCAAGGTCACAGGGGCCTGAACACGGAAAACCATTTCCGATCAATAACTAGAGAACCACTTGACCCAGAATGTTGAAACTTCATAGGATGATTGTACATGCAAAGTAGATGACCCCTATCGATTTTGGGGTCACTTTATTAAAGGTCAAGGTCACAGGGGCCCGAACATTGAAAACCATTTCCGGTCAGTAACTTGAGAACCACTTGACCCAGAATGTTGAAACTTCATAGGATGATTGGTCATGAAGAGTAGATGACCCCTATTGATTTTCGGGTCACTCTGTCCAAGGTCAAGGTCACAGGGGCCTGAACATTGAAAACCATTTCCGATCAATAACTAGAGAACCACTTGACCCAGAATGTTGAAACTTCATAGGATGATTGTACATGCAAAGTAGATGACCCCTATTGATTTTGGGGTCACTCCATTAAGGGTCAAGGTCACAGGGGCCTGAACATTGAAAACCATTTCCGGTCAGTAACTTGAGAACCACTTGACCCAGAATGTTGAAACTTCATAGGATGATTGGTCATAAAGAGTAGATGACCCCTATCGATTTTGGGGTCACTCCATCAAAGGTCAAGGTCACAGGGGCCTGAACATGGAAAACCATTTCCGATCAATAACTAGAGAACCACTTGACCCAGAATGTTGAAACTTCATAGGATGATTGTACATGCAAAGTAGATGACCCTTATTGATTTTGGGGTCACTCCATTAAAGGTCAAGGTCACAGGGGCCTGAACATTGAAAACCATTTCCGGTCAGTAACTTAAGAACCACTTGACCCAGAATGTTGAAACTTAATAGGATGATTGGACATGCAGAGTACATGACACCTAACGATTTTGGGGTCACTCTGTGAAAGGTGAAGGTCACAGGGGCCTGAACATTGAAAACCATTTCCAATCAATAAATTGAGAACCTCTCGACCCAGAATGTTGAAACTTCATAGGATGATTGGTCATGCAGAGTAGATGACCCCTAACAATTTTAGGGTCACTCTGTTAAAGGTCAAGGCCACAGGGGCCTGAACATGGAAAACCATTTCCAATCAATAAATTGAGAACCTCTCGACCCAGAATGCTGAAACTTCATAGGATGATTGTTCATGTAGAGTAAATGACCCCTATTGTTTTTGGGATCACTCTGTTAAAGGTCAAGGTCACAGGGGCCTGAACATTGATAACCAGTTCCGATCAATAACTTGAGAACCACTTGACCCAGAATGTTGAAACTTCATAGGATGATTGAACATGCAGAGTAGATGACCCGTATACATTTTGGGGTCAGTCTATTAAAGGTCAAGGTCACAGTGGCCTGTTCATGTAAAATCATTTTTTGGAAATAACTTGAGAACCACTTGACCTACAATGTTGAAACTTAATAGGATGATTGGACATGCAGAGTAGATGACCCCTATGTATTTTGAGGTCACTTGATCAAAGGTCAAGGTCACAGGAGCCTGAACAGTGACTTGAGAACCACTAGGCCAAGAGTGTTGAAATTTAGCGGGATGACTGGACATGCCAAGTAGATGATCCCTATTGCAGCTAACCATCAGTGTCTCTTTGACTTTCGCTCCTGAACCCTATTGACTTCTTGCCTATAGGACTTTGCATTGGGGGAGACATGCGCTTTTTTACAAAAGCATTTTCTAGTTTTATTTGTATTGTGTTATGTAGAATCAGTCCATCAATTCATCAGTCATTCAAAAATTATAGACTGTTCAGATTCATGGGGCTGTATTCTTAGTAAGTAGAAAGTACAGCAACCATAGCACTTTTTGAGTCGATTTTAGTCCATACAAATTATTACTTAGAAATTAAGGCTACATTTCTTATATCCAGTATATGACGGGGGTTCCTGTTGTCAAAGTTTTGATATTTACTTTGTGTGGATAACTTTCAGGTTCGACAAAATAGGATCAGATTCAAGAAAAATGGTAAGAAGAAAAAGCGGTTTGCTATTGACAGAGTTTTTATAACTCACAAAAGTAATTACATCAATTTTGAAATAGTTCGAAACAGTAAAACAAAGCATGGAAATCGCAAATACAAAGCTTATATTGATGGAGTAAAATGGAACAACAACAATGCGGCTGAGAGCTACAGAATTGGAGAAATGCGGATAAGGAAAAAGAATGCAAAAAAAGTGATTATAACGATCAGGGAGATCGGCTTTAGAATGGCTGTTATAAGAGGAAATATTTTCTTCAGACTTAATATCAGATTGTTATCAAGCTTATGGGAGAATAGAGGTCTTTGTAACTATGTCCCGGACTCAATTAGCAACTTAATCACAGATGAATACAACGTGTACACTGAGACTAAACAAGTTGATGGCCAGGCTGGAACTTATGTAAGTAATAATTTTTAAAGTAGTACTGCAGTTTTAAATTTAGATTAAAAAAAGATGAGCACAAGGGCCATAAATCCTGTTTACTTGTGGCAGTCTAAATGAAACTTGCAGGACGGCATTTTCCTATAGCAGTTAACATTTTGAACATAATTTATTTAGATAATTCAAACAATGTCTTTGATATGGCTCCAACAACAGACAGAAAAGTTGGCAAAGACAAAACAGAATTCCTCTGCCTTCTGTGGTAATGTGTAAAAATAAAAATGACAATTTGGTACATTTAAGTTAGTCAATCTGATTTTGGGTATGTAATCGATATGTTCAAAACTTTAATGACAGGCTATAGTTTCTTTTTATGTCCACTGAGTATTTTAAATTTTCACTGGAGGTAATAGCAGAAATATTGACTGCTACAGGAAAATTTGGTCCTGTAATTTAGATTGGTTGAATAAGGAAAGATTTACTGGTCTGTATATTATCAGAAACTTCTTAGCCATATGCTTTAAAACTTCATGCATATCTCTAGTATCATGAGATACTATGGCCATATCATGTTGAAAACACTGGTTCTCGTTGGACCTCACAGAGTTACATAATTGTAGCTTTTATTTTGTGACAATAACACCTCTTTTCAAGTTAGAAGCTTTGGATAGTTTTTGATATAAAGCAGCTTCTCAGAAACTTCTTTGCCAAATATAGCATCACATAATGACCTCATAGGACAGGTTACATAATTCTAACTTTAATTTTGTCAAAATTATGCACCATGTTAACAAAATTTGGTTTGGCATTTTTCACAAAGACAGTATAGGGAAATGCTTACAGACCATCCAAATTTGGCAACACAAGTTGTCTAAACTGGATGAGTAACATAGCTCTAGGTATCATTTTGTCAAAATTTTGCCCATTTTTAACAGAAATTCTGCGAAAATGTGGCATATTAGCAGGAGATTTCTGAAGAATTACTTAACTGAAGGATTTAAAACTCATCACAGGTCTTCCGCATTTCGAGATGATCTCAAAAGTTGTGTTTTATTAATCCCCTGCCGTGGCGGAGGGATTATAGGAATGGTCTGCGTCCATCCGTCCGTCCTTCCGTCCGTAACAAAATCGTGTCCGGTCCATATCTCCTAAACCCCTTGAAGGATTTTCATGAAACTTGGGTCAAATGATCACCTCATCAAGACGATGTGCAGAACCCATGAGTCAGCCTTGTTGGTTCAAGGTCAAGGTCACAACTCAAAGTCAAAGGTTTGAGCCTGCCATTTTGTGTCCACTCTATATCTCATAAACCCCTTGAAGGAATTTTATAAAACTTGGGTCAAATGATCACCACATCAAGACGATGTGCAGAACCCATGGGTCAGCCTTGTCGGCTCAAGGTCAAGGTCACAACTCAAGGTCAAAGGTTTGAGCCTTCCATTTTGTGTCCGCTCTATATTTCCTAAACCCCTTGAAGGAATTTTATCAAACTTGGGTCAAATGATCACCTCATCAAGACGATGTGCAGAACCCATGAGTCAGTCATGCCGGCTCAAGCTCAAGGTCACAACTTAGGGTCAAAAGTTTGAGCCTTCCATTTTGTATCCGCTCTATATCTCCTAAACTCCTTGAAGGATTTTCATCAAACTTGGGTCAAACGATCACCTCATCAAGGCAATGTGCAGAACTTATGAGTCAGCCATGTTGGCTCAAGGTCAAGGTCACAACTGAAGGTCAAAGGTTTGAGCCTTCCATTTCGTGTCCGCTAAACCCCTTAAAGGAATTTTATAAAACTTGGGTAAAATGATTACCTCATCAGAACGATGTGCAGAAATTATGAGTCAACCATGCCAGCTCAAGGTCAAGGTCACAACTAAGGGTCTAAGGTTTGAGCCTTCCATTTTGTGTCCACTCTGTATCTCCTAAACCCCTTGAAGGATTTTCATCAAACTTGGGTCAAATGATCACCTCATCAAGAACTCATGAGTCAGCCATGTCAACTCAAGGTCAAGGTCACAACTGAAGGTCAAAGGTTTCAGCTCTGTATCTCCTAAACCCCTTGAAGGATTTTCATGAAACTTGGGTCAAATGATCACCTCATCAAGACGTTGTGCAGAATTCATGAGTCAGCCATGTCAGTTCAAGGTCAAGGTCACAGCTAAAATCAAAGCTTTACCCTTTCACTATCCATAGCTGTGGTGGGGGATTTAGCTGTCCTTCAGACTGCCTTGTAACTATAGCTTACTCTTTTTATGCCCCCCTTCAAAAAAGGAGAGGTATATTGTTTTGCAGATGTCTGTCGGTCGGTATGTAGACCAATCCGTTTCTGGATGAAAACTCAAGAACGCTTGGGCCCAGGATCATGAAAGTTGATAGGGAGGTTGGTCATCACCAGCAAATGACCTCTATTGATTTTGAGATCAGTATATCTAAGGTCAAGGTCACAGTGACCTAGAACATTTAAACTGTTTCCGGATGATAACTCAAGAACCCTTGGGCCTAGGATCATGAAAGTTGATAGTGAGGTTGATCATGACCAGCAGATGACCCCTATTGATTTTGAGATCAGTAGGTCAAAGATCAAAGTCACAGTGACCTGGAGCAGTAAAACAGTTTCCGGATGATAACTCAAGAATGCTTGGGCATAGGATCATGAAAGTTAATAGAGGTTGGTCATTACCAGCAAATGACCCCTATTGATTTTGAGATCAGTAGGTCAAAGGTCATGGTTACAGTGACCAGGAACAGTAAAACAGTTTCGAGATGATAACTCAAGAACGCTTGGGCCTAGGATCAAGAAAATTGATAGGGAGGTTGGTCATGACAAGCAGATGACCCCTATTGATTTTGAGGTCATTAGGTCAAAGTTCAAGGTCACATTGGCCAGGAACAGTTGAATGGTTTCTGGACAATAACTCAAGAACCCTTGGGCCAAGGATCATAAAAGTAAATAGAGAGGTTAATCATGACCAGCAGATGACCCCTATTGATTTTGAGGTCAGTAGGTCAAAGGTGAAGGGTACAGTGACCCAGAACAGTTAAATCGTTTCCAGACGATTACTTGAGAATGCTTTGGCCTAGGATCACAAAACTTGATAGGGAGATTCGCCTGACCTTTAGATGACCCCTTTTGATTTTGAGGTCAGTAAGCCGAAGGGCAAGGTCACATTGACCCAGAACAGTTAAACCCCTTCCGGACAATAACTTGAGAACACTTGGGTCTAGGATCACGAAATTTAATGGGAAGGTTGATCATGACCAGCAGATGATCCCTGTCGATTTTGAGGTCAATAGGTCTAAGGTCAAGGTCACATTGAACCGGAACAGTAGAACTTTTGTTTACAGTGAGCAAATAATTTATGTTTCTTGTGCAATTACTGAATTCATCAAGGGGGGAGGGGGGGGGGGGCATTTCGTGTTCTACAAGCTCTTGTTAACAAAGTTTTGCATGTAGCAATGTGTCTCAGAAACTACTTTACCTGTGATATCATGATAATTATGACATCATGATAAGTTACTCTGGTGTTAATTTTGTCAGAATTACTCTTCTTTTTAATAGAATTTTTGTATCCCACTAAAAGTTTGGGGGCACTTACCGCTTGTTCATCTGGATGTCCGTTATTTGAAAACGTACTTGACATAGAGTCAAATCAAATGGAATCTCATAGAATTGTTATTCAGTACGTGGAGTTGGCACCTTGGGTTTTGTTTAAGCTTTTACTCCGCCAGTCCAGAGTCAAGAGTTATGGCTCTTGACTTTATCAAAGTATGGGGCCAAAAAGTTTGTGTGATATGTATTTCACCCGACCACTTAGCTCAATAGGAAAAGTGCAGATCTAAGGATTGTGGGCGCCTGACTTTGATCCCCAGGCTAGGCATATGCTCATATGACATTGTTTCTGAACTCATTTGTCCTCCACTGCTGATTTTATTCAAATGTAGACGTTGACAGTTACTTGTGGAAAACAGGTTTATACTGGTACAGATTCCAGGAACACTGGTTAGGAAATGATTGCCAGCACTAAACCCAAAAAACAAAACAAAAAGTACTTGACTTATAATCATGAAGCATTAAAGAATTTGTAGAGTTGTGTACCTGATATTCTGTTTGGGATTTCACTCTGCCAGACCATAGTCATGGTCCTTAACTTAGTAAAAATATATGCATAAATGTCTTGTTCACCTAGGATTTTTCTCAGCAGAAATAGAGTAATGACCCTTGAATTAGCTGAAAACATGCATTAAGGCCTATTAAGTTTTTTTTTTTTTTTTCTCAGAATGACTTTTGAGTCATGAAACTGTTGGTTAATTGTGCATTTTTGACATAGCAATATGACAGACTGTGTTTATCTATCATGCATGTTGCAGGGAATAAGAACTTGTCTATTTGTCCATCATACTTTGTGTCTATAAAATCCTTTGGAACATAGAGTGCAACCAAGCAGAGTAATAGCAGACTTGAGTTTGACTAGGTCTGTTGCCATACTTCTCTCAAATTTGTTCTTATATTTTTGTTTTGCCCTTTAGGGGCCACTAATGCTAAAAATAAGAAAAGAAAAACTTTAAATGACCACTCGTTATGAACCAAATGTTGATGTTCACCAAATTTGCTTTGTTTCGTATTGTATTGTGCTTTTTCAAGTGTGTCTGTTGGTTCCATTTGACACCTTTGAGGAGACAGCATGTCTAAAAATAGAACTATATGATGTGTCTTCACCAATCTTGGTGTGGAGCATCTTGAATGGTCTTCTCTCAAGTTTGTTGAATTGGTTCCACTTGACAACCCTTTCAGGGGCTACCAGAGCTAGAAATAGAAAAATCTTTAGATAGCATTTATTGGTCTGCTTAATTGTTCACCAAACTCAGTCAAAGGCAAGGTCCTCCTTATATGTGTGACTTGGATCAGTTATGTCTCCCCCATAGGTGGGGGAGACATATTGTTTTTGCCTTGCTGTCTGTCCATCCATCCATCCACATTAAGCTTTTCTGGCTTTCACAGGTCAAACTGCTGGCCAGATTTCGACAAAACTTCACAGGAGTGATCAGTACTAGCCAAGTGGTGCATATCACTGGCACATTCCGCTTTGCTGCACAAATGACCACAAGAGCTAAAAATAGAAAAATCTTGTCCGGCTTTAACAGGTCAAACTGCTTGCCAGATTTCGACTAAACTTCACTGGAGAGATCAGTACTAAGCCTATATACATATCACCAACATGTTCCGTTTTGTTGCATAAAAAAATGCTCGCTAAAGCTAAAGATAGAAAAATTTTGTCTGGCTTTTACAGCTCTTACAGAAGAAAAAGGCCTGCTGCGTACTCTTGCTGTGTACATACAGCGTATATGATGCGTTCATGATGTGTACTGAAATCAAGGGCTTTAAATAGTACACAGGATATACACCGCACATACACCGATAGTACGTTTGTAGTACACTTTTGACATGCAAATGAGCTCTGCCACGTACTACTTGCTGCGTACATGCTGTGGACTACATAGTACACAGGATGTACGCTGGAGGAATTTAGTATGCGGGAAATAGTACACAGCATGTACGCGGCACATACACTTTTCACATGCAAATGAGCCTGCGGTGTACTACCCCTGCGGCGTACATGCTGTGATTGTACTCTGTGCTGGCGTACATGTGGTGTACTCCTGCCCGAGTCCTGCGGCGTACATGCTGTGTACTCCTGCTGCATACATGCTGTGTACTCTTGTGGCGAAACTGCTGTGATAATGTAAATTCCTTACCCCACCAACTTTCGTATGCAAATGCTGATCATTTGGACAGAAAAAAACAGAAAAAAGATAAGTGACATGCATCAATAAGTATTTACCCTTACCAAAATAATGTAGATTGATGTTATCAAATAAATAAGTATGCTTTTCTTCATCTACTTTTCAATGAAATAAATCAATTTTTGTAGCATGTAATTTGGTAAACATTTGAAGAAAATGGCGTAACTTCATCAAGGGGAAACAACTTTAATGCAACTAAATATAAGTGTTATGATTTATTATAGACGATGTGTGCGTAGTATGTATTTATTTTGATTAAAATCCATCTGAGAACAATCTAGGACTGGAATTATATAAGCATTTATACACTTTTACGTCCGTAAAAAGTAGCGCACCAAAAAAATTTGGATTGATTTTTTCCAATGGGGCGAGCGCAATTAGCCAAAAAACGTTCTGAAAATATACGAGCGGCAAATCCGATGAACAACTTTTTAATTTGGTGAGGCCTTAATGAGTTAACATAATGAGCATTAAAGCCTTTATAAAACATGATAGAATGGTGTTTTGCTTAAGAGTATTCAAATATCAGTGAGAGCTATTAATTCTTCTCATTCGGGCGCTGTTGAGGCATTATCTTGGTAATTATTTCATGTATTACAAAATGTAATGCAACAAAGTTCAAATAAGGCTTTTCAATTATCCAAGTTAGAAAGCTCCAGGATTAATTCAAAATGAAAAAGAAAATATATTTTTACACTGCATGCAAGGTGCAGCTCAGAAATCACCAAGATGTAAGCTTCACAAATGAACATTGCAAATAGTTTGGCAAATTTTCATTGTTCAGAATACCGGTAATCTGAACTATTCTATGCTATTAAGATAAAAGTTACTCGGAAATCAAGTTCTTGCTTCCAAAAAAAAAAAAAATGTACAAGTCCTTCCTGCATGAAGTGTACTTCAGACTTTTACCTAAAAAAATTCAAAGTATAAACACCAAAAGAAAATTAACAAGTCCCTCCCGCGTATATGAAGTTTACTTCAGACTTTAACTTATAAAAAAAACTAAGTATAAATGCCAAAAGAAATTGTACAAGTCTTTCACGCGTATATGAAGTGTACTGCACAAATTTCAAAGTATCTGCGGTGTACATGCAGTGTACTATTTTCTTATACAAGTCCCTCCTGCGTACATGCAGTGTACTCCTTAAATTTTCAGTCTTTGCTGCATACTTGAAGTTTACTAGTGACCTCCTGCGTACATGCTGTGTACTCGTCGAAATAGTACGCGGCATGCGGTGTATGTAAAATGTACTCCTCTAGCGTACTACTGTGTTCGCGGCATATACACAGCAAATACGCAGCATGTACGCCACAGAGGCTTGCTTCTGTAAGGGAGATCAAACTGCTGGCCGGATTTCGACAAAACTTCACAGGAGTGATCAGTTACCAACCCTAGTTTTGCATATTGCTGGCATGTTCTGCTTTACTGCAGAAAATGGCCACGGTGCAGAGCTAAAAATAGAAAGATCTTGTCCAGCTTTCACAGGTCAAACTGCTGGCTGGATTTTGACAAAACTTCACAGGAGTGATTAGTACTAACCCTAGTTGTGCATATTGCTGGCATGTTCTGCTTCGCTGCACAAAATGTCCACCAGAGCTAAAAATAGACAAATCTTGTCCAGCTTACAAAGGTCAGACTGCTGAACAGATTTCTACTAAATTTGACAGGAGTTGTCTAGTTGTACATGTTTTGCATTTCGCCAATTTATTCGGCTTTGCTGCACAAAAAAGGCTGCCAGAGGTATACTAAAGGTATACAGAGGTATGCTAAAGGTATACATAGGGGAGAGACATACGTTTATGTCTCTTTTTGGTATTTTTTCACTGATTTAAAAAAGTGAAAAATAAAATTTTATTAAATTTTTGAAATATATAAATATTAGAATGTGAAAGAAATTGCAATTTGGACATTTTCAAACTAATTATGTCTTTTGTGTTAATTTGCCGTAAAACCAAACTCACTCACTCATCAGTGATATTATATATATGATTATAATTATTTGATCATGTAAACTCTGATACAATTTGTACTTTTCAGTGCTCTGCTGAAACCGATTTCAGTACTGATGAATTCATTGACAACACCGATATTTCAAACAAGGATTCTGGTTTAGCACTCTGCTGTAACTCTGCAAGTGCAAGCACCAGAAAATTCAAGTTGTTTGATAGTTCAACAAAGGAAGTTACCATCTCGTTCTATCTCAAGACCTGCACAGGATGTCATGGAGTCATTTTCTCTTACACAAAAAAGAAACCTTTCAGTCTAGACTTTAATGGAGAAATATTGATTTATTATGGACAAAACAGCGTATGGGAAACTGGAATTGAGCTCAATGATAATGAATGGTATCAGATTGTTCTGACTTATTCCAAAAAGGCAAAGAAAATAGTACTGTACGTTTTCAATCAAAATACAGGAAATACTCCAACTGTTTACACCATTGAGAAATTCAAGGACACAAATCCATTCAGAAATGGTGGCTCCCTTTCTCTTGGCAAATTCCAGATAAGCCAAGAAACAAATGGATGGAAGAAAACAGATTCTTTCGTTGGATGTTATGATTCTCTAGGGTTCACCTCCAGGTAAGTCAGTATTGTGAATAGTTAACTGGTCCTTATGAAATCTGAATTGGAGCAATTCTTCTGTTCTGTTTTTCTTAACATTATTTTTCTGGAATTTACTACCACAGACTTTTATCAACATATTTTTTTTCTGTGCAAAATAACTTAAAGAACTTTAAGTAAAAAAAAAATATATGAATTAGAAGTAAGTTCCTCAGCGGAGCATAGGTAGCAATACAAAGTGACTCATTTGTACTTGGCTATAATTAATATGGAAATTGTGTGTACAAAAAGAGGCGAAAGGTAGGGCAAGGAAACAAATACATACTTAAAAATACAAATGTTTCATTTATTTTGCAGAGCCCTTGATGCAGATACTATCTCTTCTCTATACTCAATGAAGTTGGAATCAGTTGAGTCTTATATTGAAAGTATAGGAACAACATTCTTCTATTACGACTTTGATGAGGAAGCGTCCTACAGTAAGTATGATAGTACTTTACATTTGTACCTCTGTCCTTTTGTCAAACCCAACCTTATGAAATTAAGCAGATAAAGATTCAGTAGGTGATTTTTAAAAAAAAATCCATATGAGCCATGCCATGAGAAAACCAACATAGTGGGTGTGCGACCAGCATGGATCCAGACCAGCCTGTGCATCCGCGCAGTATGGTCAGGATCCATGCTGTTCGCTAACAGTTTCTCCAATTCCAATAGGCTTTAAAAGCGAACAGCATGGATCCTGACCAGACTGCGCGGATGCCCAGGCTGGTCTGGATCCATGCTGGTCGCAAACCCACTATGTTGGTTTTCTCATGGCAAGGCTCAATTATTATCATTATGATTCGACAGTATGTGTTAAACAAGATCCAGTCCCAGTTTCATGCACAAATTAGAGGCCATGTAGCCTCTCATACAAGCAGTTTCTGTATTTTCCACTCCAAATAAGTTATGTAGGGCAGTTTAGACTTCTTTCTGATTGGCATAAGAATAGAAAATGCTTAACTTCTCTAGCTTGTAAAAATTAAGTGTTACTAGAGCCTTTGCACTATTTTGATAAGGTTGTTGCAAAGTTGTGCGGCCTTGTAATGAATGTTCATGATTGAAACGACTTTTTAAGGAAAATTTCAGAGAAACACCGTCTTCATGAAAAACTGATACATGTATTTTAGCTCATCTGAGCAGAGTTGCTCAAAATTAGCTGTTTTGATCACCTTAGTCCATTGCCAACAACTTAAAACATTAGGTCTAAGTCACAATTTTGACTGACAGTCAAACTTTGTTTTGCTTGAACTTGGATTATTTGAACACCATCCTTAGCTCCCCCAGGAGACATATTGTTTTTGCCCTGTCCGTCCGTCCGTACGTCACACGTCATTTCCGAGCAATAACTGGAGAACCATTTGACCTAGAACCTTCAAACTTTATAGGGTTGTAGGGCTGCTGGAGTAGACGACCCTTATTGTTTTTGGGGTCACTCCGTCAAAGGTCAAGGTCACAGGGGCCTGAATATTGAAAACCATTTCCGATCAATAACTAGAGAACCACTTGACCCAGAATGTTGAAACTTAATAGGATGATTGGTCATAAAGAGTAGATGACCCCTATTGATTTTGGGGTCACTCCATCAAAGGTCAAGGTCACAGGGGCCTGAACATGGAAAACCATTTCCGATCAATAACTAGAGAACCACTTGACCCAGAATGTTGAAACTTCATAGGATGATTGTACATGCAAAGTAGATGACCCCTATCGATTTTGGGGTCACTCCATTAAAGGTCAAGGTCACAGGGGCCTGAACATTGGAAACCATTTCCGGTCAGTAACTTGAGAACCACTTGACCCAGAATGTTGAAACTTAATAGGATGATTGGTCATGCAGAGTAGATGACCCCTAACGATTTTGGGGTCACTCTGTGAAAGGTCAAGGTCACAGGGGCCTGAACATTGAAAACCATTTCCAGTCAGTAACTTGAGAACCACTTGACCAAGAATGATGAAACTTCATAGGATGATTGGTCATGCAGAGTAGATGACCCCTAACGAATTTAGGGTCACTCTGTTAAAGGTCAAGGCCACAGGGGCCTGAACATGGAAAACCATTTCCAATCAATAACTTGAGAACCTCTCGACCCATAATGTTGGAACTTCATAGGATGATTGTTCATGCAGAGTAAATGACCCCTATTGTTTTTGGGGTCACTCCATTAAAGGTCAAGGTCACAGGGGCCTGAACATTGATAACCAGTTCCGATCAATAACTTGAGAACCACTTGACCCAGAATGTTGAAACTTCATAGGATGATTGAACATGCAGAGTAGATGACCCCTATTGATTTTGGGGTCAGTCTATTAAAGGTCAAGGTCACAGTGGCCTGTTCATGTAAAATCATTTTTTGGAAATAACTTGAGAACCACTTGACCTACAATGTTGAAACTTAATAGGATGATTGGACATGCAGAGTAGACGACCCCTATTTATTATGAGGTCACTTGATCAAAGGTCAAGGTCACAGGAGCCTGAACAGTGACTTGAGAACCACTAGGCCAAGAGTGTTGAAATTTAGCGGGATGACTGGACATGCCAAGTAGATGATCCCTATTGCAGCCAACCATCAGTGTCTCTTTGACTTTCGCTCCTGACCCCTATTGACTTCTTGCCTATAGGACTTTGCATTGGGGGAGACATGCGCTTTTTTACAAAAGCATTTTCTAGTTATGCATATTATTGGCATGTTCTGCTAAAGTAAATTTTTGCGGAGATATGGCCCTTTATTTGTTAAATTGTATGACATTTTGGCAACTTTTCTTATACCAAGGAGTATCAAACCACTTTAGAGATAACATTGTTTGACCTCTTTGTATTTTGCAAAATAAATATTTTTAAATTCATAACAGGTGAAGGATACATGGAACTAAATTTGGATGACGATGAATTAGAATTACTTGGCATCAACGCAAGAAAGACTAGACTTAAAATTTATAATAGTCCTTTAAATTCCTGCTATCAAAGAACTTCTGACAGTCCACAATTTGATGATGAAGTCACCTCTGTCCCCATGGACCGCAAACGGCGTGAAGTCATTGATATCAACTATGGCATACAGAAAACCATTAATGACAAAAGCAGTGACACGTATGAATATAGAAGTCACAAGAACAGGCTACACTCGAGAACAAAAAGAGATGTGACATATGATTATGACACATTCTGTGAAAATGTATTCAATGGAGCCTCTTCAACATTAGCCACGTAAGTTCTGTTTTTCATAATCTTTTTTTTTTGTAAAAACATAATTTCTTATGCTTCCCAAGGGGGAGCATATAGTCGCTGCTTTTACCTTCCGTCCATCAGTCTGTTCGTCCAGCACACATTTGTCCGGAGTATAACTGGATAATTATTAATAGTATTTGATTAAAACATCACATAGTCATAGAGGCCATTGAGACAAAATGCATAGTGAAACAATCATAATTGTACCTTACCTAGTTTTGTAATTATCTCCCTTTATTATACAAAAATAGGCTTGTCCAGACAATTACTTGTAAAGTATTTATGGCATTTTATTGAAACTTCATAAAATGATATAGTCCATTGATGGGAAGTGCAGTGTCAAAGAACCATAACTTTTCTAGACCTTGTTTTTGAATTATCTCCCTCTTATGATACAAAATAAGGCTTGACCGGAGCATTACTTGAAAAGTATTAATGGCATTTTATTGACTTTAAACTTGAAATACAGATGGACGGTGACAAGGTGATTTCAAGAGAGCAGCAGTCGATATAACTCTCCCAATTTCCCGCTCAAAATTATTTATGCCCCCACATTTATGTAGTAAGTGGGGGTATATAGCATTGCTGCAGTCTGTACATATGTAAAAGATCTTGTGTGTCCAACTCCTCCCACACTATTATCCTGATTGTTTCAAACCTTCAGTAATGAACAGGCTTAAGTGCAGATGAGCATAAAGGAAGAAAATGTTTTTCTGTGACTATTATTACTGCAGTTGTGGCCATTTGATAGTTTTGCTACATAGAATGTAGACAAAAAGCCTGTGTGTCAAGCTCCTCCCACATAATTAAACTGATTTGCATCAGACCTCCATAGCTAAACACTCTTGATGTCCAGATGACCATAGAGGAAAAAGAATCTGTGACAACTAATTTTCTACAGCAGTGATGGCCCTTTGATAGTTTTGCTATGTAGAATAAAGAGAAATTCTTTTGAGTCCAACTCCTTCCACACTATTAGATTGATGTGCAGATTACCACCAAGGAAGGATTTTTTGCTGCCGCTATTTTACAGCAGTTATGGCCCTTTGATAGCTTTGCAATATAGAATATAGAGAAAACTCTTTAAACACTATTGATATGAATTGCTTGACAGTTTCACAGATGAAGGACCTTCATGTGAAGAGTACCATAAATTATGGACATTTTTCTCCGTATTTTTTATGCCCTCGAAGGGAGGCATATAGTTTTTGAACCGTCTGTCGGTCTGTCAGTCTGTCAGTCTGTCTGCAATTTTCGTGTCCGGTCCATATCTTTGTCATCGATGGATGGATTTTCAAATAACTTGGCATGAATGTGTACCACAGTAAGACGACGTGTCGCGCACAAGACCCAGGTCCGTAGCTCAAAGGTCAAGGTCACACTTAGACATTAAAGGATAGTGCATTGATGGGCGTGTCCGGTCCATATCTTTGTCATCGATGGATGGATTTTCAAATAACTTGGCATGTATGTGTACCACAGTAAGACGACGTGTCACGCGGAAAACCCAGGTCCGTAGCTCAAAGGTCAAGGTCACACTTAGACATTAAAGGATAGTGCATTGATGGGCGTGTCTGGTCCATATCTTTGTCATCGATGGATGGATTTTCAAATAACTTGGCATGAATGTGTGACACAGTAAGACGACGTGTCGTGCGCAAGACCCAGGTCCGTAGCTCAAAGGTCAAGGTCACACTTAGACATTAAAGGATAGTGCATTGATGGGCGTGTCCGGTCCATATCTTTGTCATCGATGGATGGATTTTCAAATAACTTGGCATGTATGTGTACCACAGTAAGAGACGTGTCACGCGCAAAACCCAGGTCCGTAGCTCAAAGTCAAGGTCACACTTAGACATTAAAGGTTTTTGATAGTGCATTGATGGGCGTGTCCGGTCCATATCTTTGTCATCATGATGGATTTTCAAAATAACTTGCATGAATGTGTGACACAGTAAGACGAGTGTCGTGCGCAAGACCCAGGTCGTAGTCAAAGGTGTCCCTACTAAAATAGTCATTGATGGGACAGCTCCTTTTTTGTTATCGATGGATGGATTTTCAAATAACTTGGCATGAATGTGTACCACAGTAAGATGACGTGTCGCGCGCAAGACCCAGGTCGTAGCTCAAAGCTCAAGGTCACACTTAGACGTTAAAGGTCATTTTTCATGATAGTGCATTGATGGGCGTGTCCGGTCCATATCTTTGTCATTCATGCATGGATTTTAAAATAACTACGCATGAATGTGTGACACAGTAAGACGACGTGTCGCGCGCAAGACCCAGCTTCGTAGGTCAAAGGTCCTAAACTTGTCATCCTATGGAGACAGCTCTTGTTTTTTTAAATCTTCCTTAATTTAAAAAAACAGGCCATAGTGAAGAAATTTGGTGTGTTCAAGGTGCTCAGATGCACAACCTTATTAGCTCCTCTGAGCATGAACTGCTCAAGGGTGAGCATTTGTGGTCAGTGATTATCCAGCTTCTGTCGTCATCCGTCAACACCTCACAGTCTAAACCACCAGTCCAATTTTGATGAAACTTCTCAGGAATGTTTCTTGCATGATCCTCATTGAAAATTAGTCAAAGAAATGAATTACATACAGAACTCTGGTTGCCATAGCAACAAAAAGGAAAAATTCTAAAATTCTTTTTGTCCAAAACAACAGTAACTAGGGCTTTGGTATTTGGTATGTGACATCATCCAATGGTCCTTTACAAAGTTTCTTCAAATTATCCCCCTAGGGTCAAATATGGCCCCGCCCTGGGGGATGGGTGGGGGGTGGTGTGGCGTCACACGGTTTACATAGATTATATAGGGAAAAACTTTGAAAATGTTCTTGCCCAAAACCACTGAGCCTGGGGCTTTGATATTTGGTATGTGACATCATCTAGTGGTCCTCTACCCAGATTATTGTGCACCTCATGAGTGTTGGGGGGCATATAGATTCTTAAAGTCTTGTCCGTTCGAAGTTCGTGACGCGCCTAGCTCAAAAAGTATTTGATATAAATCGATGAAACCTTGCATGAGTCTTTATCATGATATGAACTTGCGCACCTCCTATTTTTCGTCTGGCTCAGCCCCCTATTTTTAGAGTTATGGCCCCTGAAATAGTCAAAAATGCACATTTTCACCTTGTGACACGCCTAGCTCAAAAATTATTTGATATTGATTCATGAAACCTTGCATGAGTCTTAATCATGATGTGAACTTGTGCACCTATTTTTCATTTGGGTCCGCCCCCTATTTTCAGAGTAATGGCCCTTGAAATAGTCAAAAATGCACATTTTCACCTTGTGACATGCCTAGCTCAAGAAGTATTTGATATGGATTCATGAAACCTTGCATGAGTCTTAATCATGATGTGAACTTGCGCACCTCATAGTTGTCCAAATGGCTGTTCGGTGTATGTGCGTGCGTCCGTGCGTGCGTCTGTCCGGATTTGATTGTCCAGACCATAACTTTTACATGCATGGAGCAATCTTGTTTATATTTGGCATGAATGCTAACCTCAGTGAGACGGAGTGTCGTGCGCAAACCCCAGGTTCCTATCTCAAAGGTCAAGGTCACACTTAGAGGTCAAAGGTCAAATTCAATAACGACTTTGTCCGGAGCATTGCTTCTTCATGCATGGAGGGATTTTGATGTAACTTGGCACAATTGTTCACCATCATGAGACAGAGTGTCATGCACAAGAATCAGGTCCCTAGGTCTAAGGTCAAGGTCACTCTTAGAGGTCAAAGGATACAAGAATGACAACTTTGTCCGGAGCATTTCTTCTTCATGCATGGAGGGATTTTGATGTAACTTTGCATAAATGTTCACCACCATGAGACGGAGTGTCGTGCGCAAGAACCAGGTCCGTAGGTCTACGGTCAAGGTCACACTTAGAAGTCAAAGGTCAGATACAAGAATGACTTTGTCCGGAGCATTTCTCTTTCATGCATAGAGGGATTTTGATGTAACTTGGCACAATTGTTCACCATCATGAGACGGAGTGTCGTGCGCAAGAACCTAGAATTACTTCCCTTTGTTGTTACTATAATGTTACTATAAATAGCTTATATTGTAACTTTTTTATTACTGGTGGTAGGGAAAAATCAGGACCACTTTTCTGTAGTACAACATGCATGTTACATCCAATTTTGAGGTGTATTTTGACCTATCTCTACTGGTAAGGGTTTTTGTGTGGACTTATAATTTTTTTTTTTTTTTGAAGATTTACTTCCCTTTGTTGTTACTACACATAACTTATATTGTAACTTTTTGCAATCTTTTTTTTATTTGGCATAAATGTTTGCCTCAATGCGACAGTGTCGTGTGCAACTCCCAGTCCTTTTGACAGCTGACGGGCTCGACATGTTGCCCGTGGGCATCTTGTTAGAGTTATGGCCCCTGAAATAGTCAGAAATGCACATTTTCACCTTGTGACACACCTAGCTCAAAAAGCATTTAATATAAATGGTTGAAAACTTGCATAAGTCTTTATCATGAAATAAACTTGCACATCTCTTATTTTTCTTGGCTGGCTCTACCTCCTATTTTTAAAGTTATGGCCCCTGAAATTGTAAAAAATGCACTTTTTCACCTAATTATGTGCCCAGCTCAAAAAATATTTGATGTAAATTCATAAAACCTTGCTCCAGTTTTTATCATGATGCGACCTTGCACACTTGGCATTCTTCTTGAGAATCTTAGTGCTAATTACAGAGTTATAGCCCTTGAAATAACCAAAATAGTGGATTTTTTGTTTGTGATGCTCATAGCTCAAAAAGTATATGGCCTAGAATAACGAATCCTCTTCATAAAATGTTTGTTGAGGCTATACCCCATTAAGACTGCAAACATTTGAATTATTGCCCCTTATTTGTGACAAATGTACCAGTGGGGGCACACCCTGTGTCCTACAGACACATTCTAGTTCAGATTATCCCCCCTAGGGTCAAATATTCTTGTCTTGAAACCACAAGACCTAGGTCTTTGATATTTTGTTTGTAGCATTGCCTTGTGGTCCACTACCACAATTGTTCAAATTAAAACCCTGGGATGAAAAGAGGCCCCACTCCGGGGGTCCCAAGTTTTACATAGACATATAGGAAAAAACTTTAAAAGTCTTCCTGTTTTAAACCACAAGACCTAGGCTTTGGTATTTGGTTTGTAGCATTACCTTGTGGTCCTCTACCAAAATGTTCAAATTAAAAAGATGGTGTGAAAAGAGGCCCGACCCCGGGGGTCCCAGGTTTTACATAGACTTACATAGGAAAAAACTTTAAAAATCTGCTCGCAATACCTAAGCCTTTGATATTTGGTATGTAGCATTGCCTTGCAATCTTCTAGTAAGTTGGTTCAAATTATGTCCCATGGGTGAAAAGAGGCCTTGCCCCGGGGGTACCAAATTTTACATAGACTTATATAGGATAAACCTTAAAAAATCTTTTTTTAGGAAACACCAAGGCCAAGGTTTTTGATATTTAGTATGTTGCATTGCCAAGATTATTCAAGGTGAAAAGAGGCCCCACCCAGGGAGTTAACATAGACTTATATAGGAAAAAAACTTCAAAAATCTTCTTGCCTAAAGCTGCAAGGCCTAATATTTGGTATGTTGTATTGCCTAATAGTCCTCTACCATAATTGTTCAAATTATGCCCCTGGGGTGAAAAGAGGCCCTGATTCGGGGGCCCCCAAGTTTTTCATGAACTTATGTAGGAAAAAACTTGTTAAAAATCTTCTTGTCTGAAAGCTCAAGGGTTAAGCCTTTGATATTTGGTATGTAGCATCATCTAGCAGTCCTCTACCAGGATTGTTCAAATTATCCCCCCTAGGGTCATATATGGCCCTGCCCTGGGGATCTAGCTCTAAATTTTATATAAAAAAAATAGTGAAGAAAAGTTTTACTTTTTTTTCCGATATGGAAAATCCATTCATTCAAAATATTTTTCTCATGTATCATGAACTATATTTAAAAAAGTCTATCATATTTTGTTGGATTTCCAGTCATGTTGGTATTCATGGAAACGAGGATGCTGATAGGATTGCAGCAAAGAAATCCCTTTTATTGTCACAATCTAATTTGAATTACCACATACCGATTTTAGGCCCAATATAAAGCAATACATTTTATCTAAATGGCAATCGTCATGGAACAATGCTTTATCCAATAAACTTCATGATATCAAACCTACTCTAGGGGAATGGCACCAAGGGAACAGATCTGTTCGCAGGGAGGATGTTGTTCTTTCTGGCTGTCGAATAGGTCATACCTGTTTGACTCATTCTTATCTTTTGAATAAAAAAGCAACCCGAATGTGTAACATGTCAAACACCGCTAACTATATATTAACTATATATATTCTAATCGACTGTGTGGACTTTGCTACACGATGCAGTACATATTATGACGTTCAGTCTTTGAAAGAGTTATTTGAAAACGTTTCAGTCGGAAATATCATATTGTTTTTAAAGCAGATAGGAATATATCAAAAAATCTAACATTTCATTTTTTTGTTTACGTCTTGCAATATTATTATGTTTGCAGCTGATATTTTAACACACACGTATATACATTTTTACATAACTGATTTTAGATATGCTTAACATTTTTACATGGATGTTTAGATGTGTTTTACATTATTGAATTTCATAGTGTTCTTTACAATTTTACATGGATGTTTTTGGGTATGCTTTACATTTTTTACATCAGTCTTTATGCTTTACAGTTGGCGTTTGCAATATGACTTCTTCTCGACGATATATGACCATTTTGTGTCGATTCGCCGTAAAACCCAACTCACTCACTCACTCACTCTTCTCATAAATTTGAGGGGTCAGTTATGATCTGTAGCATCCTTGCTTTGACTTTTCCCAAGTTGCTCTTTTGGTTTGTTGCAGCAGATTAATAGGAAAAGCTTTATGATGATTGTTCACCGAATTTTGCAGAAGCAAAATTAAAATTTTCTAAAGAGTGAATATACATGTAAATTGTATTTTCCCAACTGTCAAAACCATATATGACATAAGTAAAACAATAGAATGGATAAATATAGAATAACGGTATTGCTGACCATATAGAACGAAAGGACGAAAGAATGTGGCTTTTTTGGGGGGGAGGGGTTTATGTTATGATTTTGTTTATGAATGGTCTTTATTTTTATTTTACAGAAGTTGCAGTGCGTCTGCACTTCTACCGATAAAGAGTGAGGCATTATTTGACTGCATTGATGCAGAAGGTGATGGCGAGGAAATAGCCAGTGCAATTACTGGTTTTGCTGACGATTGTGAGGAAAGTCTTGGTCTTGATTTTTGGCCAGCTGAAGACACATGCTCCGAATTCGAAAACGACTTTAATTTGTTCCCTTACATGGATGAGTCATGCAGGCTACAGTGCTACTTCGGTAGACGTGAGTCCTCCTCGTCCAACTGTTTATGTGACGATGGTTATTGGAATGAAACATGTTCTGCAATATGTCCTGGTGGTGCAGAGGTACCGTGCAGTGGCTTCGGAACATGCGACCAAACAACAGGAAAATGTAGTTGCCCAACAAACAGAATGGCATCGGATGACTGCAGTGTCTGCTCCGACAGTTGGCACGGTGTTAACTGCGAGATTGCGATTAATGAGAAAGACGCCAGTGTGAATGATTCTATTATAAGTGTAGGGCAGCTTGGAATGATATATACCCTCGATGGAATTAGCTATGCGGTGAAATTGCAAGGAGAGGTATTGATTTTTGCGATATCTGATAACATTATTATGCAAGGAAAATTTGTCACCTGTTACCAAAACTACTCATGTATGACATTCTTAGCTGCACGTATCGGTGATAGTTCCAGTGGTTATGCTACCATCACAGTACAAGCTAAGAGAATATATGGCTCGAAACCAATAGTTTATATTAATGATGTTTTAAATGTCCTTGACACAGCTGCTTATTTTGACGGATTCAGAGTGTACAGATCAAATTTCTTTGAGACGATAATTGAAGTGAAAGATATGGTAAATTTCCATGTGCGAAGTGAAGGACAATATTTACATCTTACCGCCAAAGTTCCTGATATATACGTAACACATACATCTGGATTGCTTAGTGGATCTTTACATGAAAACATTACTGACAAACTTTATTACATATATAGTGCTTCTGTTCCAACTTTTGATATCTGCACTGATGCGTCTCCAGTGCAGTCTGTCCAAACTTCAGAAAACTCTTTAACTTTATCCCAGACAAGTTTCACGCAAACATACGGAAATGAAACAGAATTTAACGCATCGAGGTTTATAATCTCTGACTGTGACAGTATCATTTACTTTCCTAGTGAAGACTACAAATATCAAACGCAAGGAGGCTACGGTCTTAGATTCAGCAAATCCAGCTTGACTCATGAGTTTGGTGTTGATATAAACACTACTTCAGAGTTAACAATAGAGCTTTTGGTCAAACAGAATCAAGCTAATAACAGCGGTGTCCTTTTCTCCTTTACAAATGAAAAGTCCCTTCTTCTGGTGGGAGGACAGTCTTCACTTGAAATTCACACATATTCTGCTGATAATGAAACAGTATATGACACAAAATTGGTACTCGATGAAAATTACTGGAACAAAGTTGTCATGACGTACAATAATGAGGATGGTTCAGCAGCTGTGTTTGTTTTTGATAAAGATTCAGCAGTTTCAACAACCGATAGTTTTGAACTTGAGACTGGCTTATTTAACAGCACAGGAGTACTTACTATAGGTCATTGGCAAGCTCCATCCGACAGTAAACAATACTCATTACCATCTGGTTTTCAAGGTAGTATAGAAAATTTTCTTATTTGGAATGTTGCTATATTAGAAAGCGAAGTGACAGAACTCTGGGGAATGGATCCTGCCATCCCTTCAGAAAGTCTTATGTTCTCTCTCCAGTTTGATGAAGGTGATGGTCTTTTGACTTCGGACAGTATAGCAAATGCAGAGGTTGCGCTTCCAAAGTATCCATGGAAATCTCCTGAATGGTTTATTTCAGATCTTCAATATTCTAACACAAATATGCCCTACTTTGCACTTATTTATTTCAAAAATGTTTCATGGGAAAGTGAGGCCTACAGTATTTGCGCTTCTGAAATCTTTTCTGCGGATTGCCAAGGAATGACTAATAGTACAAAGCAGTTTTTCTTTATTGTATGTCAGCAGGCTTTATCTGTAACGCGAGACACAACATCCGGATATAATGTTATTTTAGATATGTTAAATTTGTGTCAGTCTCAACATAACGTGGCAGCATCTGAGGTCACTTCATTTTGCTCAAGCCTAGACGATACTGTAAAAAACGGCACATCATGTGATTCAGTGTGTGACTTCGGTTTTGAGCATTCGAACGGAACATGTGACTGTTTTGGTGGTTACTATGGCACTGCATGTGATAATGTCTGTCCCGGGAATTCGGAGTCTCCTTGTAATAGCCATGGTGAATGCCAGGCGGACGGAACTTGTAAGTGCTGGTGGAATTGGAATGGCAGCAACGATTGTTCCTCCTGTACTTCGGACTCCTATGGGTGGATGTTAGGTCCTGATTGTAGCATACTCATACTCACATCATCTCTTTCATCTGGAACAAACAGAATATCAGCAGTGTCGAGCAACGGATACTACATGACTTTTAAAGGACAGCAAATTTCATTCATTGGCGAAACTGGGGCATTCTTGTTGTTTCATTCATCGGACCTGAACGTTGAGATACATGTCTATCAAGTGAGCTGTCATTATGGTTCATGCATAGCTGCTATCTCAGTCGCTTCAGATACTAAAAGCATAGTCATTGCACCCGCTGGAGAGGGATATAAACCATTGATATATATAGATGGTGTTCTTACAGAGTTAGATGACACTACAAGCACCTATGGCTCTGGTCCCACTTTAGGTGTCGTTCAGACTTCTCTAACTGAAATAAGTGTCACAGCCACAAACATTGGAAGCCTCACTGTGACAGTGTTGGTTCAAGAACAGTTTTTACAAGCAGCTATCACCACATCTCAAACGGTTTGCCAGCAAGGAACGGGCGTATTTGGCAACTGTAGTGGAGGGATGGATTATACGTCGATGTCTATTGCAGAAATATCCAATTATGTCGTCAACAGTTTCCGCTTGTCAAGCAGCATAATCTTAGATGCTTTAGAAGCACCTGTTGGGGATGGGTCATCAATAACGGGATATGCTCTGAAGTTTGATGGAACAGCTGTGATGTCAAAACAGATATCTTACCCAGCTGGATTTTCTCTAACTGGTATAGACATTAGTTTATCTATGTACTTCAAACCAGCAAGATATGGAGGGTATCTTCTCTCATACAGTAAAGATTCAAACTTTGCCATACTCAACACACAACCTATTAAAATACAATATTCGACATCATTAATTGATACATCATTTACAGCTGAACTGGATGTATGGAATCAGATTATTCTGACATTCCGAAGAGAAAAGAAGCAGATAGACGTTTACTATTTTGGAAACAACTCACAAGTTAGCCATGAAACTCTTTCCTTTGATTGTCCAGATGTCTTCGAAAGTGGTGGAACAATCATGCTAGGAGAATATGTACCGTCTGTGGAAAGCGAAAAATTTACATATACTTCTGAATCATACTATGGTCTCATTGACGAATTTACAATTTGGAAAAATGCAATTCCAGCAGATCTCATTTATCAAGCTCATCTTCTTGGCACAAAAGAGTCAGGTTTCACATCCGAACTTACAGCACTGCTTTCTTTCACTGAAGGAGTAGGAACTATAGCATTTGAAGTAGTAAGCGGTATTAATATGATTTTACCAAGTTCACCGTGGCAATCCCCATCCTGGATCGTCTCTGATCTGGCTCTTCAGGCTTTACGAACAACTGTCAGTGAAACATACACAACAATAGATATTGACCCGTACGTTGAAGCAAACTGTTCCTCATTCTTTGATTCGCATACAGTTTCAAGTAACTGTGGGGGTGTTTCAGATTTTATTCGATGGTGGTACAAACAGACATGCATGATTACAGCCACCAACACCGGGAACATTTCCGATACGACGATGGCTATGGTTGATTTTACTTCCGTTTGCGGCGTAACGGGTGGATCTGTGTCAAACATCTATGAAACTTTATGCAACCTAAATATCAACTTCCCAGGTTGGCTTTCACAAAAATGCTCAAATTGTGCCTTTGGCTTTGAAAACAGTGGTGAATGCATCTGTTATTACGGTTACTATGGAGTGAATTGTGATAGAGTTTGTCCTGGTGGCATCATCAGCCCATGCAGCGGTAACGGAGAGTGCGACATCGGTGGGAATTGCCAGTGTTACGGACATTGGACAGGTACGGACTGTAATGCGTGCCATAGCGGTTGGTCTGGTGATGACTGCACAATATACACTGATTCTTCATACATACCTCTTGATAATAATGACCTTCTTGTGGCGCAGGTAAACCTAATAGGACAGATTTCAACATTTGACGGTACAATTTTGGACATGCCGTTGAGGGGCTATTACAATTTGTTGAACATTGGTGCATTAGATATTGAACTTCATGGTAGATTTTCTGTTTGTTCATCCGATTCAGCCTTGCATGTCTGCCTAATTGGATTTGTTATCATCCATAATGGTGAAAAGTATTATATAAGTCACGAAGTCTATGATGGCACAAGCGTTGAAATAATGACACCAACTTCGACACAAAAATTATATGATACTTTGGCTCTAGGTGACATTACCTTAAAACTCGAATCCCCGACAACACTCAAGATGACAGTGGAGAACTCGAATTTGATAGTCAGGATGTCATCAATCAGTGATAGACTTTTGGCAACTATGTCTCTTCCCAAATCTGAATGGGATAGTCTGCATTCAACCATAGATGGCGTGGCGACAGCCTGTGATACAGTTGTGGCGGTCACAGCAGCCAATTGCAGTGTAAGCAGAGATTCTATCTGTTCTGATCCAACGCAAGACATTCCAGATCATTGTGAAATGCCACACACCAAAGACGCATTGAAGGTCTATCTGAACAACAATATTTATGATGACGATACATTTATTTCCACAATAGAAGACGAATATCTTTCCGCTATGGCTTCTAACTGTTTCAATTATTCGGGAACGGGTGTTTCTGCTACAGGACTTGCTTTACCAGAATCAGATTTTACAATAGAATTACATGTACGACCGTTAACAACAGGTGGAATTATTTTAACATACGATTACAATGGGGAATACATAATCCTAATAAATCATGCTGATGGAATTATGGTGGCACTAGATGATGTTTATTACACTACAGGAATGCCGTTACAGTTGAATTTATGGAATCAAATAAGTCTCGCATGGAGAGATGATGCCGACATTTTGGAAGTTTATCTCACAAATGATACAGGTATGTTTTTCTCTCCGATCTGACAAAGTAAATTCTGACTTATTAGAGAGTTTGAGATTTCAACCTTCGCCTTCCCCTTCAACGTCTCTTGCGAAGTTAACGTATGAAGTTGAAGTTCGATTAAAATTCCTTGAGATTTCAAACTTAAGAATGAACCTTACTTCTTTTAATCCGCCCATTCAATTTATCCTTAATTATGATCGGTTTTTTTTTTCGTGCATTTTGATATCAATTGTCCGAAAGGGCAGGACTTTTACAAGAGGTTTAAAAAAAAATTAGATAAAAACATTTCAATTAATATAATCATCGCATGGCTATTAGTGCGATTACGATAAAAAACGAAACAATGTGAACAATGTAAAAACTCGTTGGTGTTGCTCCGAACATTTAGGTTTTATGTAAAATGATGTCAGTATACAATCCTCGATTGTAAATCATACATGAGAGGAAATAAAAATGACATGAGCTGTCCGTAAGACAACGCGCTCGATTTTTCTCAGTGCTTGACTGAATTAGAGCTTTGCCAATGAAAAAAATCCAAGTTAGAAAGGGACATAACTCTGTCAAAATTCAAATCAGAGTTATGGGAATTGTGTCTCCTGGTGTAGGCTTTGATAGTAAATAACTATTTTGAGTTTCAAGTCAAAAGTTTTAATAGAAACAGAGGTATTTGACTTTATCAAAAAAATAACAAAATATTTTAAGTTAAAAAGGGGCATAATGCTGTCAAAATTCAAATCAGAGTTATGGGGATTGTTTCTCCTGGTGTAGACTTTGATAGTAAATGACCATTTTAAGTTTCAAGTCAATAGCTTTGATAGTAACAGAGAATTTGACTTTATCAAAAACTTTAACCAATGCCGACGCCAACGCCGACGCCGACACCGGGGCGAGTGCAATAGCTCTACTTTTTCTTCGAAAAGTCGAGCTAATAATCATATCAACGTATTCTATTGTTGATGGTGTTCTTGAAAGATAATACAGTTAATATTTTTTTAAACAAAAACATGAGACACCAACTATTACAAATGCATTTCTCGATATACTTTGGAGTTAAGTTAAATATATGCGATAAAGCAAACACAAAAGGCATTCCCATAAAATATAAAGGACAGATTCATCCGTCATGCTGTTGACTAATACTTCATAGTTTTTCTTAAAGGTTTTTTTTCACTTTGAATTGGTACTTTGTACATCGAATTCCTTAAAAGACGCGTTTTACTTGTAGACTCTCATAAACAATGTACCTGATGAAAATCTAACCTTTTAAAAGAGTATGTTGATAACATGAACCAATATACACAATTTATGAATACATTTAACAAGCGATTTGAAACACATGTAAGATACGCTCGTGATATCATACGTTTTGGCATCATGACACTTTATGACTCTGTATGATACCAAACTCTCAGACAGCACAATATAATCGTGCCAAGTCACCAATTGTCTAGCGAAACAGTCAAGAAATGTTAGGTGGAGACGAAAATTGTCGCACAAAATAACATGTGGGCATAAACACGTATTTGTTTGAATATACTATTTCATAAGTAAAGCATGTGCAGATCCAGGAATTTTGGTTAGAGGGACACCACACTTAAAGAGGGGGTCACCCATTTAAAGGTGTGTGTTTGTGAGTGGGGTGGGGGGGGTCACGCTGAGTTTCAAGACCCGATTTTCTTTGTAAAATGTAAGAATCAAAGGGGGGATTGACCCACAATGCCCCGCTGCCAGGCTCTGGGTCCGTGCATGTAAAGAGTGGAGTTGTCCCATACGGCTAACAGGAAACTTCTCGCATCATGATAATTATCATAGATCTGAAATTGTCTGATACTTCAAAGAATTTCCGTCTTTCTAGTACCATTTTATGTTTATAATTAAAACGCAATTGTCGTATTAAGTGTCCGACAGAAATGGATTGATTTTATTTTGAAGTGAAAATAAAATATTCCACCAAATGATAATCGCGCATTATTCATCTTTCAAGTAAAATGACTGTCATGCCATGTGCCTCCATCCAGATTTCAGTCTTTGATGCCAAGTATGTGGACAGAGTAGATGTAAAAAGACTGAAGTTTTGACTTTCGTGATATCACATCTTCGGACGTTCAAAACTTCATTTCATACGTCAAAAAGGCCCATCTAGTATAATCGATACCGCCTGGGGACACAAATATGCCGTAGAAGTTAAAGTTTGAACAAAATCTCAAAGTTTCTCAAAATCAGTTGATAACTTCATACTTCCAGGTTCAATTCAATGTATTTAGTTAAAATCATTAGCCATACAAAACTTCATTATTCTTATACTTATTGATAGTGTTTCGCATCAAATTTAGTCTAATTACACATATGGATAATCGAATAACATAATAAGCAGAAATCTTGAAAGTAAGCTTTTTATCTCACTTAGTAATAAAGAGAAGTCTTAGGCTTACTTGATATTACATGAAAAACTTTAGTAGCAACGTCTGATATAAATAAAATACACGCATATCGGTGACGTTTTACCCCAAATATATATGAGAGACGGCGAAGGCGAAGGTTGAAATCTCAAACTCTATTATCCTTAAACTTTTAATGGTTATATTTGTATTTCAAAGTGCAAATTTGTTTGATGACATTCAGTCCGTTCTTCAAACTCAGAACCATGTAAATTAACAATGTAGATTTTGCTCCAAGAATAGGCAGGAAATGAAATTTCGAAAGGTCGGGTACTCAGGAAATGATTGCACATGTACTTGACTGTAAGGATAGGGGTACACATAAAATGTTGCTATAAAAATTCTTGCATCTTGTTAACACCTGTTCAATAACAGGACATATTAAGGTTTGGCGTTATCCAGCCTTCTATCAACTTTTGTTTCTTGACTTGCACAAAAAGTAAAATATATGTATATAGCTACCTTTTTGGGCTTAGTAGCTCAAATATCAAATTTTGCTCCATCTGTATGACTACAATTTTATATGAAATCTATTTCATTCCATTTTTTCCCGTTTTTTGTAGTTGAAAATGAAATTTTATAGAAACTTGATTGTTATACTGCATTTATGAATAATTAATATTTAAAAGACATTAAAATACGTAGCTTTTGAGACCATTTTAATTAATAATAATTCCCTTCTTCCTTTAACTGTAGGCATTATTTGGTAGGAAATTATGTAAGAGTGTGAGCATTGATACTCAATAATAGCCTGATAGTTCATTTACCACATACATGTGTAGGTCAAGTCCCATAACTCTGCAAATCTCCAAAACTAATGCAGTTACTGAAATGAAACTTCACACGTGTCTTCGGGGTTATAAAACTAGCTGATAGCATCAAGTCAAGTTTTGCATGCAAGTACATATAGCTTTTACTTTAAGGCATATAGCTTGAAACTTATTTTTTCTTTTTCTCGGTCAATTACCAACCTCGCTGTAATTTGGGCAAATAAAGCCCCTTTTTGGACTTAGAAAATCCTGGTTAAAGTTTTGCGTGCAAGTTCTTCAAAACTAATGCAGATATTGAAATGAAGCTTTACACGTGTCTTTTGGCTTATAAAACTAGGTAATAGCATCAAGTCCAAAAACTCTGACATGCATTTTGGCAAAATAATGCCACCTTTTGTGTGCAAGTCCATATAGCTATTACTTAAAGGCGTATAGCTTTGAAACTTGTTTTTTTTTTCTTTCTCTGCCTCAATTTCCAACCTCACTGGGTCATGTCCAATAAGTCTGACCTGTATTTTGGGCAAATTATACCCCGCTTTGTACTTATAAAATCCTGGTTAAGTTTTGAATGCAAGTTACTGTCTCCAGAGCTAATGCAGATATTGAATGGAAACTTCACGTGTCTTCGGGGTTATAAAACTAGGTGATAGCATCCAGTCCCATATGTCTGATATGCATTTTTGCCATATTATGCCCCCTTTTGGACTTAAAAAATCTTGGTTAAAGATTTGCATGCAACTTACTATCTCCAAAACTAATGCAGATATTGCTTTGAAACTCTATTGATATTTGAACATTTAGGGTAATATTTCGCTTCGGGGACAACAATTCGAAAAGTCGAACACTCGAACACTGGAGCCTGTCTCCTTCTCGGCGATATATGACCATTTTGTGTCGATTCGCCGTAAAACCCAACTCACTCACTCACTGGAGCCTGTCTTAAGGACAGCTCTTGTTACTTTGGGTTTAGAGTTTAGATCCAGTTTTGTAACAAAATATATTTTATAATATTTTAGGAGTTTCAACAGTAAAAGCAATGGCTATATCTGGTTCGGTGTTTACAAGCGGAGGTACATTAACTATTGGTCAAATAACTCCAGGACTCGGCGCATCGATTGCAATGGGCGATTTCACAGGTTATATTGACGAGGCTCGCATTTGGTCTCGTCCGCATAACCCAACAATCATAACTAGTAACTTCAGGGTAACTATAAACGATGACACTAGTGATGTCTCCCATAATTGGAACTTTAATGAAGGCATTGACCTAACAGCATACAATGACAAAGGCTCTCAGAATATGGTAGCTATAAACTCGCTCAATCCGCCGAAATGGGTCAGTTCTGATATTGACCTTACCGAGGATAAAGAACTGGACGTACCTAGACTAACGACAGAAGATGAACTTTCAGCTGCAGCTTTACAAGAAGCGAAAGACCTTTGTGCAAGCCTTATTAGTGATTTTTCATTGTCAATAGTAGGCTCAAGCGTAGAGATGCTAACATCTGTGTATGAGGCACTATGTGTACAAGAATTGACAAGAACGGATGACATCACACAAGCAGAAGCGATTTTTGCTGGTGCAGCCGACTTGTACATTGGTGCTGAAAATTCTTCAAACAATCCACTTCAGAACATGTGCATTTCACTAGAATCAATATCCGATTACATTGGGGCTCGTGGAGAATTCTGTACTGCTTGCATCTTTGGCAATGTAATGAATGATACCTGCGTCTGCTATGATACACACTGGGGAACATCTTGCGGTGATGTTTGTCCTGTCGCAACCCTTGGGCCCTGCAGCAGTTTTGGTGTTTGTGATGCTGAAGTTGGCGTTTGTAATTGTCACCCCCGACATTACGATACCTCGAAAACAGTTGTAGAATTCTGGACTACTTATTTGTCTTCTTCCAGTATGAGCATGCCATCAAGTTATGCCTGTGACATTTGCTCCAGAAACTTCATTGGAAAAGATTGCGAGTTTGCAAAATCTGTAAAATCTAGTAACGCTGGAATAATTTACGGGTCGTATATCAGCACATTTGATGGCGTTTCGTTCACTCATGCCACACCTGGAGTGTACACACTCGTAAAATCTTCTTCCGTTAATATTCAGGCTTTATTCTTGCCATGTCTCGGAACACACACCTGTCGTTACCTTAAAGAATTAGCTATTAGAACGGGTAGCGCAACATTCATAATTCAACACAATACTGATACCAATGTTACTCTTGAACTTCAAGGTGAGAACGTGCAGTATCCTAGTACTAAAACATCAAACGGACTTTCAGTAGAATGGACAATAGAACCGTTTATCAAAATTACATTTGGAAGTTCAGAACTAGTACTGTTTGATTCAAATCTTGGACTTGTTATAACAGCAAATATTCAGTCAGATATTGCAAGAATTAATCAAGGACTGTTCGGATCAGCGGATGGTTTGTGGACTAATGACATTCAGTGTACTGGTGAAACTGGACCATTGAGCGAGGGTGATGTAACTGGAACTTATGCTGGAGAATGCATTAGGTCGATATATGTTCCAAGCACCGGCAACGTCATTATAACAAATGAATATGGGTCTGACATGTTGTCGTCTGGAGGTCATGCTTTATCTTTATCTACAGGTCAAAGTTTTTCAGTAAGTGGTTTTTCAATTGATCCGATGGATACTGCTTCCACCATTAGTTTCTGGGTGAAATCAAACGTAGCATCAAAGAAAAGATCCACAGCATCATATTCACTTCTTTCAACAGACGTTGGAACCCAAACACTGACTTTCCAAGTAAATTCCGGTAATTTAGAAATCAACTGGGATAATACCTACACTACTACACTGATAATAAGCACTGATATATGGTACTATATCACTTTCTCCTGGCAGTCTTCAGATGGTGTTGTTTCTATTTATTTAATGACAGAATACACATCACAAAGTGCAACGATATCTGACGTCAACACTGGTGCAACAATTAACGTGGAAGAAATTACAATCACCGCTACATCAACAGCTGGAGTGACAGTTGACTGCCTAAGAATATGGAAAACAAGCAAAACTGATAAAGAGGCTGAAGATGACATGCACGCGTATTGCGAATCAACATCGTCTGATAAAACTCTTGCCTTGTCAATGTCGTTTGATGAAGGAGACGGAACAACATCTTCAATGAAAATTTACGATACGACTTCCGGGTTTGAATCAGGCACAGCCTTCGGAACACTATCAGGTACGTAATGCTGAACAGCAACTTTGTGATCTTCTTTGCAAATATTTGCACGATGAAGATTATTTGATATATATATATATATTTTTTTTTTTTTTTTGATAATCGAATGACACATTTTAACTCCATACTGACTTTTTGTTATTATCTCTGTCAAATTTTGACAAGTTATATAACAATGACTAGGTAAACAATGGCGCGTAAATAAATTGAACCGTAGCAGTTGCAATAAGGTAACTCCAAATGAGCCAAAACAAAAAATCACAGAATGAGTGAAACTGGTGATTGTGGCTGTGTGGCAAGAAGGGCCATCTGGCTGGAATAAATAATTTTGTTGCCAACATTTCACTTTTCAAAGGATGTAATATGCTCTTAGTCTGATGAAAGTGGATAGTATTTTGCAATTGAAAATATATTTAGATTATCAGATTTGTATCGAGATTTTTTTCAAGAGTTCTTCAGTGGAGATTTTGTGCGACATTTAAGCAGCACATTCGAGAAAAATGAGTGCATATCTTTCGGTGCAAAGCTAGTCATCTTTTCATTGCATATTCAGTTTTACTTATAAAATGTAAACATTTTGTTCGTATGGCTGAGTAAATTTGAAAGTTACCGACGTGAAAAAACTGCAGCACCACGCCATCCATTAATAAGGTGTCATTTGTGACGTCACACACCTGATATGAAATTCTTTTCGATATTATTTGACTTTTTACATTATGGTTACCTTCCTGTAACTGTTATTGCGAAATGTGTTTGTGTCCGTTCTGTCGTTATTACGTTTTATCATATTAAAAATAATCATAAAACATTATGTCCAATTTTCAAATCTTGTCGAAATGTGACAGAGATAAAAACAAACACTAAGTGCGAAATGAGTATATTTCATATAGGTGGGGACATGTCGACAAAACGTTATACCCATTGTTTGAGTGATTTTGTTGCGTTATTGGCGCAGTATTCACTTTCAATCAACTACTTGCAAAACTGTGTGAATAAGGATGATATGACGTTTAAGATATTTTATAGAAATTTAGGTGAATTGATTGTTTGATAATAATGCCCCCGTCGAACCTTTGCTCCTGTCGGTCGGTCCATCCCGAACTGTTTCCGTCAAATAACTTGAGAACCAGTTAACTCAAACTAGGTTGATGAAGTAGATGATAGTTTTTGTCTTAGGGGTCAATAAGTCAAAGGTCAAAGTCACAGCACCTTGAAACCTGTTTACCTGAACCTTGAAAAGGAATTCCGCCTAATAACTTTAGAACCATTTGACCCAGAACTTCAAACTTGGTAGCATTATTAGGTTTATAAAGTAAATAACCCTTATTATTTTAAGGGTCAAAGATCAAGGTCACAGGTATCCAAACTTTGAAAACGGTTTCTACCTAATATTTGAGAACCACTTGACCCAGGACCTTTGAAATTTAATATCGTGATTTGGCTTATGAAGAAGATGACTCCTATTGTTTAGGGGTCAAAGGTCAATGTCACAGAGACCTAAAACTTTTAAACGGTTTCCGCCCAATACTTTGAGAACCATTTGACCCAGAACGTTAAAACTTAATAACATGATTGAGCTTATGGAGTAAATGACCAATATTGTTGTGGGGGTCAATAGGTAAAATGTCAAGTTCACAGGGACCTGCACATTGAAAAATATTTCTTCTCAATAACTTTAGAACCTTCAAACTTTGTAGCATGATTTGGTTTGTAAAGCAGATGACCACTTGTTTTTTAGTCAGTAAGTCAAAGGTCAAGGTCACATGAGTCATTGACATTGAAAACGGTTTCCCTTAGATTTACTTAAGAACTCCTTGACCCAGAACCTTCAAACTTGATAGCATAATTAGGCTTATGAAGTAGATGGCCCCTTTTGTTTGGTTTAGTAAGTTGAAGTTTAAGGACAGAGCCACCTGAACCTTGAAAATCGTTTTCGCACAATTACATGAGAAACACTTGACCCATTACCTTCAAACTTGATAACATGATTTGGTTACTGAACCTTTAAAACGGTGTCCGCCAAATACCTTGAGAACCACTTGACCCAGAACCTTCAAATTTGATAGCATGAGTCGGCTTAACGAAGTTGATTCCCCTATTGTTTTTGGGTTTAGTAAGTTGATGAAGGTCAGAGTTGCCTGAACTTTGAAAGTCAAAATAACTTGAGAACCACTTGACCCAGTACCTTTAAACTTGATCAAGTTTGGGTTATGAAGTAGATGACCCTAATGTTTTAGGGGTAAGTAAGTCAAAGGTCAAGGTCATTGTGATCACATGCCTGAAAATGGAACAAACCATCATTGGGGGCATGCGTGTTTTCCAAACAGCACTTTCTATTATATATTAGTTTTCAACTGTCCGTCCGTTCGTCACAATGTTAACTTTTTGCATGAAGGCACTTTACTCGCGAACCACTGCACCCAGGACCTTCAGACTTCACATGATGATAGTACTTACTGAGTACACGACCCCTATTGACTTTGGGGTCACCAGGTCAAAGGTCAATGTCACAGGGGCCAATGTTAACTTTTTGCATGTCCGTTCGTCACAATGTTAACTTTTTGCATGAAGGCACTTTACTCGCAAACCACTGCACCCAGGACCTTCAAACTTCACTTGCTGATAGTACTTATTGAGTACACGACCCCTACTAACTTTGGGGACACCAGGTCAAAGGTCAATGTCACAGGGGCCAATGTTAACTTTTTGCATGTCTGTTCGTCACAATGTTAACTTTTTGCATGAAGGCACTTTACTCGCGAACCACTGCCCCAGTACCTTCAGACTTCACGTGATGATAGTACTTACTGAGTGCACGGCCCCTATAGACTTTGATGTCACCAGGTCAAAGGTCAAGGTCACAGGGGCCAATGTTAACTTTTTGCATGTCTGTTCGTCACAATGTTAACTTTTTGCATGAAGGCACTTTACTCGCGAACCACTGCCCTCAGTACCTTCAAACTTCACATGCTGATAGTACTTATTGAGTACACGACCCCTACCGACTTGGGGTCACCAGGTCAAAGGTCAAGGTCACAGGTGTCAATGTTAACTTTTTGCATGAAGGCGCTTTACTCGCGAACCACTGCACCCAGGACCTTCAAACTTCACATGCTGATAGTACTTATTATGTAAAGGACCCCTACTGACTTTTGGGTCACCAGGTTAAAGGTCAAGGTCACAGGGGCCAATGTTAACTTTTTGCATGAAGGCACTTTACTCGCGAACCACTGCACCTAGGACCTTCAAACTTCACATGGTGATAGTACTTATTGAGTACACGACCCCTACTGACTTTGGGGTCACCAGGTCAAAGGTCAAGGCGCTGCGGGGGCATTTGTCACCATTAGTGACAGCTCTTGTTCTGTTATACATCACTAATTCGTTTTGTTTACATTGAAGGAACCTTAACAAACGAAACATGGGTACCGTCGTCAATACCAATACAAGCCGTTCATTTACCGGACAAGTTGACTATTTACAGCCGCACTGCTGTACCAGATTACACTAATGCAGTTAGAGATTGTCTGGACGTCATCAGTAATGAAACAATCGCAGACAACTGCGCATCGATGACGAGCAGTGTTACAGACCACTTCATGGAAGCCTGTATTCGTGAATATGAACGAGCCGGTTCCAACGATGCTATTAAAATATTACACTATTCCCTGATATATTATTGTGTGTCGGTAGCTGGTGCTTCCGAGTGTACATTTGAGGACTACTTCTATTTCTGTGACGAAGAGGAAAATACTTCTGATTCGAAATTCGCATTTTGGATCATCATTCTGATAGTGGTCATTGTTCTTTTGATTGCATCAATAATTATCGTCTGCTTTTGTAAGAAAAAAATGGCTGCTAGAAAGAAAACGACTGAAGAAGAGGAATTGTTCAATGAGGTTCCAAATAGAAAATTTAATAAAGCAACATTACACACGAGGGAGACGTCTTTCATGTCGACAACAAGCACAATGATAGCGTCGCCAACATGGTCAGATGATGGAAGATCCTCAGCTGCATCATGGCGTTCTAATGGATCTATTAACTCGAGGTTTTTCGAATCTCCCATAATGTTTATTGGATCGCCACCTACAAGTACACAAGACAGTGGGCGCAGTCCGACACCATCATCAAGTCATGGTTGGTCTCCTCTAAGTTTCTTCGGCAAGCGATCTGTTTCTCCTGAACCCCGTAACATCACAGTTAACCCAACACCAGTCGGGGAATCAAGTAGACAAGAACCTAAGGTTTCGAAGGACAAGAAGGAAACATTTGCGCCACCAACATCAGGGAACCAAATGATCACACCTGTCACCAAAATGTTGCAGAAAGCCCGCCAATCTGGTGCATCACCACATCCGTTAAATCCACCAAACAAAGTTCCGGCTCCTCAGGCAAGTACAACACGTGGGTTAGGTGACCCTTCTTCAACGCCTATGCCTTCTGCCAACAGTTCGGCTCCTACAAGTATATTTGGATCGCGAGAAACACCGCTTCCGAAATTCGGCGCCCCGACAAGTATTTTCGGAAACAGAGACACTCCACAGCCAAAGTTCTCTTCATCCGTGTCAAATACAAGAAATAATGTCACGGGAAGGCCATCTCCCTTTATGAAGGGAATGGCAGTACCACGACTTCCGGCATCCTCGACGAGTTTAGGTGCAAGAGGAAGGCGTTCATCAAACACGCAATCAAATATCGATAGCATTCTTGAGGATATGGACACTAAATAAATGTATCTGTAGAAAACACAACGCGTTTTATTGTAAATATCAAACATTATATGAATAGAAAATTTATATCCTGAACATGCCCTGTTAAAGAGCTCGTCGAGGAACTTAATTATGATCGTAAAAGGACTAGAAATGTATTTAGAAAGAAAAAGAAACCATGTGTATATATTTATATTTTACTATTTTCTTTCTTTTTTTTATTGTTTTAAGAATGTGATATTGATTTGTTACCGATACTTTCTTAAAGTTGTTAATATATATTTTTTAGATTTGTTGTCATAGCATTTTTTGTAATAGACATCCTTGATAGTCTGTGTATGATAATATAAGCTTCTCTTGGAACAATTGTTTAGAACAATCACATTTATAGGTATCGCACAGTACTACGGTGTTTTGAAGTGTAAATACACACAAAAAGAATATGATTATGTCCATTTACATGTTTGACTTTTAATCGAGTGATAACACGCTCCATTTCAGAAATTTGACACCCATGCCATTTACATATTTTTTTCACATTTCATCTTTGTATTATTTATTGTTTTTAAATGTTTTTCCTGTGATATTTTAAGTAAAAATGATTAGTTGTATAACCATATACTTTATTGTAAATACATTTCAGTAGTTATTTAAGATTGTGCCAATGTAATGAATTAAAGAATAGCCCAAACCAAACAAAAACAAAGATGAAATATATATATATATATATATAGCGCAAAAACATAAAAATAAAAAAAAAATGTCACAAGGACACCAAATCAATTTTTTATCGACCTTCATCTATGCATCATTTTTAAGCTAGAAAATATATTGACTAATGTGCGGTACTTGCACTGTTTTTTTTTTCTTTAATTAAGCTGTCTAAACTAACAATATTTGATACGCGCTTTTGTCAAGTTGTGTAGTGTTTCATTTTTAGATGCGACTTTTCTTCTATTTACTTACATATTTTAAACTTATTTTTATGACTGTTAACAACTATGTTTTCTTTAAAATCCCTTTGCCCATTTTTATATGTTCTGAAAACTAACCTTTCTCTGTTAAGATAGTACGCTCAAATAAAGTTCTTTAAAAAAATGCATTGTTATTTATTAGAATTCTGACCGATCCGTGTGTCTGTATGTAAGCAGATGATTTCTAGACAGTCAGCAACGAATGATATATTGTTGGGTGAGCTATCTACATTCAACTTTATTCTTCAACACTTATGTCTACATAGTGGATGATATGGGCTCTAGCATTTATAGGTTATTAGCTTTGAATCGGGACATATGCACAAGTTCTTCAGCGGAAATATTGCGCGACTTTAGGAGCACAATATTATTCTGCTGAAGAACGAGTGCATATTTCCCGATGCAAAGATAATAACTTTTTTATTTACATATTGTTTAAATTGGGGCGCTTGGCCTCTTTTGGACCACTAAAGCTAAAAATAGAAATACCTTTAAAAGACCTCGTGAATCGCTTGATGGATCTTCATCAAACTTGGTCTGTAGCATTATTATAAGATCCTCTTCTCCAAATTTTATACAAATTGGGTATATATATGGCCCCTTTAAGGGGTCGCTAGAGCTAAAATTAGAAATAACTTTAATATTTTTTTCACGAACTGCTGGGTAGATCTTCATCAAACTTTGTTTCTCTCTCAAATTTGTTCAAATAGCGGCAATCAGCCCCTTGTAGGGCCCGTTAGGTCTAAAAATAAAAATAGCATGTAACGATTTTTCATATGAACCGCCCGATGGATCTTCGTCAACTTGACCTGTACTACCGTTATAGTGTTCTCGCCAACATTTGTTCAGTTGGGATGGGGGCGCTTGGTCCACTATAGCCACTAGAGCTTAAAATAAAAGTACATTTAAAGTACATCTTCTCATGAACCACTTAATGGATCTTCATCAAACGTGGTCTGCAACAGCGTTATAATATTTTATGCCAAATTTGTTCGGATGTGAGCATTTGGGCCCTTTTAAGGGCACTAGAGTTAATATAGAAATACCTTTGAATGATTTCTTCTGATGGCTATGCGTTTTTGGTGCGTGATAGCAAAATATAGAAAAAAACTAGATAACTTTTGTTTTAATGACCACTTGGATTTTCACCAAATCTAGTTAGAAGCAAAGTCAAATGGTTAAGGTTTTCTTCAGGTGAGCGATTTGGGCCTTTTGTTATGAATAATATATATGTTTTATATGCCGTTCAATTTTCATATCAAACAACTCATTATGTCTCCACAACTGGGGGAGACATACTGTTTTTGCTATGTCCGTCCTTCCGTACATCACACTTCATTTCTGACCAGTAACAAGAGAACCATTTGACCTAGAACCTCCAAACGTTATAGGGTGGTAGGGCTGCTAAAGTAGACGACCGATATTGTTTTTGGGGTCACTCCATCAGAGGTCAAGGTCACAGGGGCCTGAACGTTGAAAACCATTTCCGATCAATAACTTTAGAACCACTTGACCCAGAATGTTGAAACTTCATAGGATGATTGGTCATAAAGAGTAGATGACCCCTCTTGATTTTGAGGTCACTTTGTAAAAGGCCAAGGTCACAGGGGCCTGAACATTGAAAACGATTTTCAGTCAGTAACTTGAGAACCACTTGACCCAGATTGTTGGAGTTCATATGATGATTGGACATGCAGACTAGGTCACAATTAGCTAAATAGTTTCCCCTATATATTCTATATAAAACTGACCTTTTATAAAGAGCTACCAAACATAGCTAGACCCATTTCAGAGAACAAATCCTTACCTCATTTTAAAGAGTTACGATAAAACTGATATAAAACGAAGTGATAAGTAGGGGTCATGCATCTTCTAAGAGAGATTTCTCTGGTCACATTTGCTTACTGTAAACTGACATCAAAATCACACTGCTGTGACCTGGAAGTACTACTCATACTAAAATTGAGCTTCACTTCACCAAATACAACCTGCTGTCCCATTTTTCCTACTAAAATGTCAAAAATACATCCACAATGAAATTTAAACGGAAACTAGCTTCAATTTAGACCTCTGTTGCCATACCAAGTGAAAAATTAGTGTTCAAATACCTGGCAGCCATTACGTGACTAGACCAGATGACTCCCACGCTGGTTCCTTTGGTTTAGTTAGGCCATTAGATGAACTGTATTGATTTTGGGGTCACTTGATCGAAGGTCAAGGTCACATGGGCCTGAACATGGAAAACAATTTCCAGTCAGTAACTTGAGAACTACTTGACCCAGACTGTTGAAACTTTCTGGGATGATTGGTCATGCAGAGGAGATGACCCCTATCGATTTTGGGGTCACTTTATTAAAGGTAAAGATCGCAGCAGATAGAAAATGAAAATCCATTTCCGGTTTATAACTTGAGAACCATTTGACCTAGAACCTTCAAACTTCGTAGGGAAATAGGAATTACACAGAAGGTGACCCCTGTTATTTTTCGGGGTCACTCAATCAAAGGTCAAGGTCACAGGGGGCTGAACATAGAAAACTATTTCCAATCAATAACTTGAGAACCACTGGACCCAGAATGTTGAAACTTAATAAGGTAATTGGACATGCAGAGTAGATGACCCCTAATGATTTTGGGTTCACTTGATCAAAGGGCAAGGTCACTGGAGCCCGAACATGGAAAACACTAGGCCAAGAATGTTGAAACTAAGTGGGATGATTGGACATGCCAAGTAGGTGATCCCTATTGCAGCCAACCATCAGTGTCTCTTTGAATTTTGCTTTTGTCCCCTATTGACTATAAGACTATGCATTGGGAGAGACATGCACTTTTTTACAAAAGAATCTTCTAGATATTTTTATGATTTGGTGATGTCAAATTCAAAAGGAAAATCAAACATGCAGCAAACGCACACTGCTTTTGTGGTGTAATGGGACAGAATTCTTACCACTTCTATTCGTAATTAATTTTATGTCATTTTCAGTATGGACGTCGCCATTTTGGAAACTCTACCTAATGTTAAGATAAACGCCTTTTGTCATTGGTCAGGATTTTACTACACTCTATTTTCATTGATTAACATTTGATTCGTTTGAAAACATGTTTATTCCTTAAATTAACCAGTCAATTGCATTTGTTCTACCTCTGACAGTATATATACCGAGACACAAGAGTGTATCGGTCGGTCAGATACTGCACCTCTAAGGTTAGTATGAGAAAGGCTTAAAGCCTTGACAATTAAATTTGGAATTAGTTCACTGCTATCAACGAATATCTTTGACCACTAATACGGCCACAAATCTATATTTTCAATTACATTAATATAAAATATAATTCTTTGAATACATTAACGATATAATTCTTTATTCAGTAGCTATATTAGTATAATTGAATATAATTATACTAAATAAAATATATTAGCCACTATACATTTCTTAGTTATTTAATAACTGTGTCCAACTGAGTAATACAACTGTGTTTGTGATTATCTGTCCGTCTAACGTTAAGACTTGATTTTGATCACTTGCTGTCCGTCAGTCCGAGGTTATGCTGAGAACCTGGGGCCACTTACAGTCTGGTAAAAAAAACTTACCCCACCGTGCGTTTTCAGTCTTTTAGCACACTAATCTAAAATTACATTCAGGTTTATGTGTAGAATAGGCCTATACATATCGGCAACGTTCAAACTAGGCGCATCGATTCAGCAAGCACGTATACTGTATATCTAACAATTAGAACAAATAAGTGACACATTTAAACAGTATACCGTTTATATAAATCCTCCGGTATGAAAGATGATATTCTTGACAAATACAAGGTAGACCCCCAATCATAATCTGAGCAGCTGCCACCCAGAACCCAAACAAGACCCAGACATAAGTGTTTTATTCGTATTGTATGTCGTGCTGAGCTCGGGTAACCCTCATTGATTTTCGTTGAATGTACTTTTACTCTAGTCGGCTTAACAGATAGTAACTTTAAAGTACAAGATATTTTCTGCTGTAACCGTGTATGTTGTGAACGCCAAATTAAAACTAAGTATAGTGGACGCAACTTGACCCCGATGGTTGACCTTTGTATTATAATACATAATGAGGTACAACCTATTATTGAAAAGGAGTGTACGTAAAACACGAGCTGCATGAGAAAAAGGAGATATAAATTTGTGTAATTATAAGTTAGTGTATTAGAAAGTTTTAACGGATCAAATGTAAGTATATATACTTTGATACTGAACTGTATACAAACTAATTCCATATAAATATACACGGCTACCCTAAGCACCCTTGATTTCTACAATGAAATAATCGATATGAATAATCAGCCTAAGGTCAACCATCGCGGTCAAGTTGCGACTACTATACGGTAAAATATCGCATGTATTACACACAAAAAAAAGAAGTACCTCTTTGTTGTTTTAGTATGTATATGATATCGTTTAATGAAATAAACTGCCATAGAAGAAGTTTATTTGGAATTAATAAAGATGTATAAAGTATTGACTGTAGGGACATATATATGCTGATATCAGTAATATTCCACTAAATTTGGATTGATTGAAGGAAAAGGCGCGGTAATTGATGCGTGAGCAATTATTTACTCTGGTTTTATATCCTACTGAAGGAGCACCCAAGCGTTACTTGTTTACCTGGGGAAATCCCAATATGTATTGTGTATTATTTATAAGTTTTGTTAAATCAATAAAAACACGGGGAATTTATTTTTAAAGTTAAAGGAATTTTTGCAAGAACGGTAAACATTTTTTGTGTTGAATGGAAAGTTTTGTATGAAGCACATTCGTGTTAACTTAGGCTATATATCTCGAACACCAGGTAAGTAAGAACATACGTAGCTGGTTAAAGATAGATACTCTGATTTGTTCACGAATAACAAAACACTTGATACACGTTAGATGTTGATTGGAAATATTTTCAAAATCTGCTTTCTCCGGATCTGGTTGTCCAGTCAATGTAAAAATTTTGATCAGGTAAATTTATGCATATTATTTACATCACCATTGAAAATAAGATAAGTAGGAATGCACCAGCTATTCAGTAGAAATGCACCTTCTCAAGTTGCAATTATCCCATTAATCTAACTTGGATGTGTTGATAGTTATTTAATTTTTAACATATGAACTGTATGTTAAACGATACCTATGTTTTTAGATGGTTATTATCAGACTGAAGTCAAAAGAAATTATTGCAGCTTTTCAAATACTAATGCCAAAAAAGGCAGGTAATTCAAATATTTATATAGGACAATAAAACTTACATTCCTCTGTGCACTGGACCCTTTTTGCTAATGAAACTTACAGGATTTATAAAAAAAAAAATGAAAAATGTGAAAAATTTTCATGACTGCGTCATATTAAACAAGAATTTTGTGACGATAGTGTAACCACATTTAATTATTTTGAGGTTCGTTTACACCAGTACAAATGTACGACATGATCTGATGATCTATAATATACGTCTTTTTAAAAAGCACTGGACCATTCATATATATCAAATTACAAGTAATCATATACAGATATAGCCTTCTACCATTTACTCGGTTAATTAAAGGTGTATAGTGAAAAAGTAGTGTCCTTCATTATTTTGTAAATATCTTTTCTCACGTATGGAGGATATGATTAAGGTATGCCGTGTTTATTTGTTAAGGATTAGAGTCAGGCCTTGAGAAACAAAACTCAACAACACCAAATCATAGAAAGAAAGATTTGTTTGACATGAAAATTGAACAGCATGTAAAACATGTATATTACTTTACGAAACTAGTGTCAGAAACCTGATAAAAACATTGAATTCCGGAAAAGGACAGCCTAAAGGGGCTCCACTTCCGGACAGTTAAACGCCTTTAAAAACTCACCATTTTTAAAGAATAGTTACACATGTTCGTTTTGATGCATTTGCAATAGCGTGCGAGTGGTGAAATTTCGCATAACAATGTGGAACACAGTTTTCAGCAATTGTTTATCTTTATTTCTTTACAAATGGTATTCATTTTCAAAGGGAGACAACTTTTTCGAAATACTTTAGGTACAAATGGCATTCATTTTCAAAGGGAGACAACTTTTTCCGATTATTTTAAGTAATCGTCGAGAAAAGGTTGTTTCCCTTTGAAAATGAATGTCATTTGTAAAAAAATAAAGATAAACAATTGCTGAAAACTGTGTTCCACCTTGTTATGTGACATTTCACCACTCGCACGCTATTGCAAATGCATAAAAACGAACATGTGTAACAGTTCTTTGAAAATGGTGAGTTTTTAAAGGCGTTTAACTGTCCGGAAGTGGGGCCCCTATAGGCAGTCATATTCTGGAATTCAATGTTTATATCAGTATACTGACACTTGTTTCGTAAAGTAATATACATGTTTTACAGGCTGTTCAATTTTCATGTCAAACAAATCTTTCTTTCTATGATTTGGTGTTGTTTGATTTTTGTTTCTCGAGGCCTTCTTCGTAACCTTAATATATCGTGTTGTTTTCAGATATAGTTATTACGTTGTGCAGATCGTCACTATATTTGACTGCACTTTTAGATGTAAACTATTCCTGTTGGTGGCAATGCTTTATTAGTTAATACAATACATATGATAAGCATAATATAAATAGAATCGTTTAAAACTGAAGCATTTGGTAGCTTAAAAGATTTTTACCATAAACCCTCATTACACAATGGAAACAGTCTATAAAGTGAAATAGTTGTGTGAGCACCGTTTCTCACATGTTATATCAATGCAGCGGAAAAAGTATTTTTTCTATGTTATATGTGATAACACAGCCATACATCTCTTAGATTTTTCATATTTCTAGATACTTTTCCAGTACTTTGACTACTTTTCAGTACTTTGACTCGAATTGTACATATATCATTATATGTAGGTAACAGTGATTGTTGTCTTTCCAGCAGTAGATTTCTCAACATATTTTACCATGTAAAATTCTGTGGGTTTTAACTTTTTCTAAAAATAAATCGTTATATTGTTGACAAATTTCACTTTGTCTTGCCCATATTGACAAAATACACAGTAAATGTTTTTTGCAAATAAATGAAATATAACTAGATGTGTGTCCGAATGTTACCCCCTGCCCCGCTACCTCCTCCCCGAGTTCCTGCCACTGTACATGGTTTTGTCACTCCTGGTTAAATGCTTTTTAAGATATATTCTACACAACTTTAGCTCCTCCCCGAGCTCCTGCCACTGTACATGGTTTTGTCATTCCTGGTTAAATGCTTTTTTAGATATATTCCACACAACTTTAGAACTTTTTATGTGTTTTTCACTAAGTCAATTACCGTAACTTGGGCCTAGCTGAGTGTAATCCCAAAAAGAAGACCAGTTGCACGATGGTTTGTGACCCTACTAGGTGAAGTACATTTTGAGATACATGTGAAAAAACTTTTATCCTCATAATGCATATTTTTTTACTAAGTCAAGGGCCATAACTCTGGGTAAAATGTGTTTTAAAATATATATACATAGCACTTTATGTTTATTTTTCCCTAAGTCAAGGACCCGAACACGTGTAAATGATGCAGACCAAGTTTAATTTCAATTGAATTGGAACTTATAAGGAGGAGTTTATTACACAAGAGTGACGGACGGACGAACAGAATGACGGGCAATTCAAACACTATATGCCTCCCGGATCTTCAGCACCTAAGGATGACATTAATTTGGTGTCCCTTAAATGACAAAGTATCGGGAAATCAATGAAGTGTCAAATCATTTTTTATCTCGTATTACGTTTAATATTCGGAAATTCAGATTTTTTAAATGTTTCAGTTGTTTTTGTCTTTGCATATCTTAGGTATAATAAGCGACATATACCCACTTTATGATGTTTATCCAATGGTTCGTTGAGGTGGTGGCTATATGGCTGATGTCAGAAGGATGTGCACGATGTTACGGACAAGTCATAGACCCGTCGCTGTTTAGAAATGTTCTGGATGATGTAGCAAACAATGCACTGGGTGTGAACGAAATACAAGTATGTGTGATTGGAAAAAAAATCCCGTCTATTGTAATTTTATCGAGTTGAAAGGCTTCTGATATTTTTAACAGTCAGTTAGAATTTTAAACAATCATGGGACCCGTTTCACGATGCAACTTAGAACAAAATGACCTTAATTAAGTGGTATTTCACTATACTAACCTTTTATGTTCGGCTATTCAAATGACCAAAGTTGAACACAGTATAGCCTAATATCGAATCGAGGACATATGTTAACAAATGCGCTAAAAAAAAAGACGAATCTTGGAAGTCTAAACATTCTGTATTTGAAAGAAAAAGCAGCTACGATTGCTTCTTTGCATACGACTGATTTGCAATTATTATTATTATTTTTTATTTTGTTTGCTTTAGGCTTTAGTCCTAATATTTATTCGATAGATTGCTTAAAATTGGCATATAACTTATTTGTAGAATTATTTCAACTCTCTGACATATACGGACACACCTGTAGATGGACCCAGCTTGGCAACAGAGGTAAATTTGTGTATTTTTGTGATACGCGTTCTCAGCTGATCGAGTAAGGATGTAAAAGCCGATTACATTATGTGTGTTCATAGTTTTGATTTAAAATTTAAAAACTTGCATTCATGATAATAAAATATCAAGAAATATTTGGTAACCACACATTTCTAAGTAATATGCATATAAAAGAGCATTTTGCATTACATAACTTGCAAGAAAGTACTGATGTTTTACAAGTTATATACGCGTAGATATATATTTTTTGTAAACTATATATTACATTTTACGCGTAAATGATATTTCAGATTTTATAAATATTGTACGTATATTTAGAGTTTAGGATATCAACGTCTAATTATTGTTTCAGATTTCATCGTCTTTAAGTAGTAAATTTAATGGGCCTATACAAGCGTTAGGGAAACTTAAATCTGCAGTGGAGCGAGATATTTCTTCATTTCAAAGTGTTACAGGCCTAGATGAGTGTTGCCAAGCGACAGGAAATGTGTACAACGAAAGGTTCAGAAGCACGGTATAATGAAATTCATTTGTTACAATTTACATATCAAGGGATAAAAGCCAAAGAAATGTACCTGCTTTATATTTTTATCGCTCTCATCCCTCATATATTTTGGCTTTATTTTACTTTGTATAACAGAGAACATGCCTCATCCCATGTGCGTGAAATTAGCCAGAGCAGCCAGAGTAGCCAGAATTCAGCCAGAGTTTAGCCAGAGAAGTCAGAACTCTGGTTACTCTGGCTTGCCAGAGTTCAGCCAGAGAAGTCATAACTCTGGTTACTCTGGCTGGCCAGAGTAGCCAGAGTTCATTCAGCCAGAGAAGTCATACCTCTGGTTACTCTGGCTGGCCAGAGTAGCCAGAGTTCAGCCAGAGAAGACATAGCGCTGGTTATTCTGGTTGGCCAGAGTAGTCAGAGTTCAGCCAGAGTAGCCAGAGTTCAGCAAGAGTAGTCAGAACTCTGGTTACATATAGTTACTCTGGCTGGCCAGAGTTTAGCAAGAGTAGCCAGAGTTCATCCAGTATCTAGAACTCTGGTTACTCTGGCTGGCCAGAGTAGCCAGAATTTAACCAGGGTAGGCAGAGTTCTAGATTTTTAACATGTTCTGGCTACACTGGTCAGCCAAAGTAGCCACAGTAGCCCGAGTCACCAGGATATCATTTGCTCTGGTTACTCTGGCTGTTTCGAACAGAGTAGCCAGAGTTCAGCCAGAGTAGCTAGAGTTTCTAGGATTCTAACATGTTCTGGCTACTCTGGTCAGTCAGGGTAGCCAGAGTAGCCAGAGTAACCAGGTACCATGTTCGCAAAATATTTTCAGTCTTCGCTAACAGATTCTCCAAGTCCAATACGCTTTAAAAGCGAACAACATGGATCCTGACCAGACTGCGCGGGTATGCAGCCTGTTCTGGATCCATGCTGGTCGCAAGCCACTATGCTTGTTTTCTCATGGCACGGCTCAATTATTACATTTCATAATCAAATTCAGCTAAGACTGAAAAACTTTTGTGAACATGGGACCTGGTTACTCTGGCTACTCTGGCTGACCAGAGTTGCAAAAACATGTTAAAATCCTACAAACTCCTGACGACTCGGGCTACTCCGGCTGACCAGAGTAGTCAGAACATGTTAAAATCCTAGAAACTCTTGCTACTATGGCTGAACTTTGGCTACTCTGTTTGAACTGTGGCTACTCTGGCCAGCCGGCCAGAGTATCAAGAGTTCTGGCTACTCTGGCTACTCTAAATAGCCACTTGAAAATATTAATTAACTTGAAATTCAGTTTAAGCATGCTATTAAGATAGAAATAACATATAAAGTTTCATAATCAAATTCAGCTAAGACGGAAAATCTTTCTGAACTAGGTTACTCTGGCTACTCTTAAAATCCTAGACACTCTGGCTACTCTGGCCAGCCAGACTAACCAAAGCAAATAAAATCCAGGCGACTCGGGCTATTCTAGATATTATGGCTGACCAGAGTAGCCAGAACATTGTAACATCCTAGAAACTCTGGCTCTGACTTTTCTTGCTGAACTCTGGCTACTCTGGCCAGTCAGAGTAACCAGAGTTCTGGCTACACTGGCTGAACTCTGGCTACTCTGGCCAGCCAGAGTAACCAGAGTTATGACTTCTCTTGCTGAATTCTGGCTGAACTCTGGCCAGCCAGAGTAACCAGAGTTATGACTTCTCTTGCTGAATTCTGGCTGAACTCTGGCTACTCTGGCCAGCCAGAGTAACCATAGTTATGATTTCTCTGGCTGAACTCTGGCTACTCTGGCCAGCCAGAGTAAATAAGAGTTATGACTTCTCTTGCTACTCTTGCTGAACTCTGGCTACTCTGGCTAGCCAGAGTAACCAGAGTTCTGACTTCTCTGGCTGCTCTGGCTAAACTCTGGCTGAACTCTGGCTACTCTGGCTGCTCTGGCTAATTTCACGCACAAGCCTCATCCCCCACTCGTTCAGTCAACGTTGCGCATGCGTGCTTGAAAGAACAAAACTTCGTTGAGTCGCACATGAATGTTGACTTTTCGTTGCGCATGCTGGCCGAAAAGGACAAAAGCGACATTTTAAACAAAAAGTAAAAGAATGAATACGATGATACATTATAACGGCATCCTTAAAACTTAGTTGTTTCGCACATGAAATATCGACTTTCCTTTTATTTTACTGGCACCATAACGATAGAACCAAAAAAAAAGCCAAAGTAGCAGATGTCGCATGTGGTCAGATCGCAAATGACAGAACCGCTGAATTAAATTGTCAGAAATCAATCACTTACCAACTGTCTGTAATGACTACATTTCTCTGAGCAATTACTCATACTGAAAGCTGTTTGAATGACTTTGAAATTACCTATTACTTCACATACTGATCATGTTACCTTATATGACATATAATGGTCAGTTTAGGCAGTTTCTTGTTTTAGTCTTTAGTCTGCACATTTACTAGTCCGTATACATATAAACTTAGTTAATAAACTTCTTGGGGTGAAATAACCCAGATAAGTTCCTTTAACAGGTAAATACCAACGACGCATGTATAACAATCTCTGAAAATTCGCCCTCCACAATAAGATACCCAACTCAAAGCATAGTGGAAGTTATGAAGGAAAACTACCGCGATAATCCGGAGTTAAAGTGGCAGTACTTGGGGACTGAAGATGGAATACTCCTTAATTATCCGTCATTTAAGTTTTCAGCATGCAGGGACTATGATCCAAGATTCAGGTAAATCTCACAATATAGATATACGCTTTATAGGCATCGTTCATTTCACTTTTTTTTAATTGCGTTGCGGCGGTCTTCCAACATTGTTTTATAAGCATGCAAAACATCTTTCAGTGCAAACAAACATCTGCAAACATCCACGGGAAAGCTGAAACTGATTCGTTTTTAAAATTGTTGCTCTGAAGTGTTTTTTTTTTATGTTAATTAACTGTGAATTGCGAAATGGTCAGTGTCTGTTTACACAGGCTAAACTATTCTATATATTCTCAGAATGCTTTCAAAGAAGTAGATAGAAAAAATGTTAAAAATCACATACTTTTATTGAACGTACTATAAAGGTAATGTTTATTTTTTCTAAAGTTGCTTTCCTATCGTTTTCGAAAATTAAACAAAATATATACATGTATATATATATCATTATTTTCAGACCATTTTACGTGAGTTCTGCAACACCAGTCCAAAAGGATGTTGTCGTTGTAATTGACAAATCAGGGTCAATGAGTGCATTACACAACAACCAGCCTCTCATTCAGATTGCTAAACAAGCCGCAATTACGGTGTTACAGACATTAAATCCAAATGACAGGGTTTGTAAATCTCTTATGCCGTTTTGTCTCATGAATGCGTTGAATGCTGCACCAATCTCAAGGATACAAAACCGAGTTTAAGCACCAGTCTCAAGGGTATATAACTGAGTTTGAGCACCAGTCTCGAGGGTATAAAACTGAGTTTGAGCACCAGTCTCAGAGGTATAAAACTGAGTTTGGGCACCAGTCTCAAGGGTATAAAACTGAATTTGAGCACTAGTCTCACAGGTATAAAATTGAGTTTGAGCACCAGTCTCAAGGGTATGAAACTGAATTTGAGCACTAGTCTCAGAGGTATAAAACTGAGTTTGAGCACTAGTCTCAGAGTATAACACTGAGTTTGAGCACCAGTCTCGGAGGTATAAGACTTGAGTTTGAGCACCAGTCTCAGATGTATAAAACTGAGTTTGAGCACCAGTCTCAATATGGTATACAAGTGAGTTTGAGTACCAGTCTCAACGGTATAAAACTGAGTTTGAACACCAGTACCAAAGGTATAAACCTAAGTTTGAGCACTAGTCTCAGAGGTATAAAACGGAGTTTGAGCACCAGTCTCAGAGGTCTAAAATTGAGTTTGAGCACTAGTCTCAGAGGTATAAAATTGAGTTTGAGCACTAGTCTCAGAGGTTTAAAACTGAGTTTGAGCACTAGTCTCAGAGGTATAACGCTGAGTTTGAGCACTAATCTCAGAGGTATAAGACTGAGTTTGAGCACTAGTCTCAGATGTATAAGGCTTAGTTTGAGCACCAGTCTCAATATGGTATACAAGTGAGTTTGAGTACAACCAGTCCCAAAGGTATAAAACTAAGTTTGAGCACCAGTCTCAAAGGTATAAAACTGAGTTTGAGCACCAGTTGCAGATGTATAAAACAGAGTTTGAGCACCAGTCTCAATATGGTATACAAGTGAGTTTGAGTACCAGTCTCAACGGTATAAAACTGAGTTTGAACACCCGTTCCAAAGGTATAAAACTAAGTTTAAACACCAGTGTCAAAGGTGTAAAACTAAGTTTGAGCACCAGTCTCAAAGGTATAAAACTAACTTTGAGCACCAGTCTCAAAGGTATAAAACTAAGTTTGAGCACCAGTCTCGGATGTATAAAACTGAGTTTGAGCACCAGTCTCAATATGGTATACAAGTGAGTTTGAGTACCAGTCTTAGCGGTATAAAATTGAGTTTGAACACCAGTCCCAAAGGTATAAAACTAAGTTAAAACACAAGTGCCAAAGGTATAAAACTAAGTTTGAGCACCAGTCCCAAAGGTATAAAACTAAGTTTGAGCACCAGTCTCAAAGGTATAAAACTGAGTTTGAGCGCTAGTCTCAAAGGTATAAAACTGAGTTTGAGCACCAATCTCAAAGGTATAAAACTGAGTTTGAGCACCAGTCTCAAAGGTATAAAACTGAGTTTGAGCACCAGTCTCAAAGGTATAAAACTGAGTTTGAGCGCTAGTCTCAAAGGTATAAAACTAAGTTTGAGCACCAATCTCAAAGGTATAAAACTGAGTTTGAGTGCTAGTCTCAGAAGTATAAAACTGAGTTTGAGCACCAATCTCAAACTGCAACCTTATCAAGACTGCACTCGTGAGCATTTCCGTGAGTACTGAGGCTGATCTTCAGCTTATGCTCTATTATTACCTTGGACATGTGACTAAATAAATGTTTATTTGTACAATTTTAACATGTTACTGGAGTGAGATTTTATCAAAGTCAAATATTAACAAGAAAGAAAGCAGAGAGAAGTGTGTGTTACATCCCACGGGAAAAGTGATTCCCACAGGAACATTTTATTCCCATAGGAGTGAACATGATGTTATTTTGATGTTCATGATAGGGCGGCTCAGTTCAATTAGAAAACGATATTGAAAAAGTATTGAAAGTATTAAGTAAAATCATATTAACGAAAAGGTATTTCTTTTTGTCTAGAAATAAGGCTATTAGCATATAAAATGGTTTAAATTATACATAGATGATAAGCGAAGCAGTATTTGGTGTATGGCAAGGACTGTTAACTTGACATGTGTTTGTCGTTAGAAAGATATATTTTTATCGTCTTTCGTTTTCAGTTTTCTGTTGTTGCATTTTCGAGTGGTTCAGAAGTTCTCGGTGCAGGCATTCGAGACTGCATTTCTTCTTACGAGTTATCCGAAGCCACGCCCCTCAACATAAAATTCATTGAAGAAAGAATAAATAAAGTGTCGGTCAGCGGAATGACAAACTATGAGTCTGCATTAGACACAGCCTTCAAATTCTTCGAATCTTCGGCAAAAAATATAAGTGGAGAGTTCAGAGGTTTGTTTTCTATCAATTTGTTTGAAATACTGATGAGTCTAATGCAATTTATGTCAACTGTTTATACCAAATACTAAAATCTTCTACACACAATACTATGTTACGGATTTCGGGATATTTAGGGATTACTTGTAACTGGCACAAATAGAAAAATGTTGACATTTGTACTGCATACATTCTTCGATACTTCTAATGTATGAGGGACCTCTGTGTCCGATTACACTGCAAGAAGGGCCACCTTAGGTCTTCCTCCACCATCAAAGCTAGAAAGTCGTATATGACCAATGACTATGTCGGTGCGACGTTAAACCCAACAAAAAATCCTAACGTGCACTCCTGTTCCGACGAAAAATATTCCGATATGGTCATGTGCTTAATTTTTGTGTTGTGCTGTTTCGATAATCGCTCTTCTCATAACATTTTTGCGTATAGCAATAGTTCCACAACCTAGATTTTAATGAAACTTTTTTATAGTTGTGAATTCACCTACTTTCTGTCATATGATCAAATGAAATGTCCAAATGCTTAGATGTTCATATTCGCCTATTGTCAGTCGGAGTCTTGGTATTGCTGCTTATTTTGTTGTTACGATTTTGAATTATTTTACATCAGAGCCTATATACTGTCATAGTTAACCTAACGTTGACTTTTTACACTTAGTACTAGGAGTATTACCAGTCATTATTCCAGGTTATGTTATAAAAGAATTCTTACCCACTCTGCAATCAAATAAATAAGTACGTCTACTGTTATAGTTTCTATGACCCTGTAAACCTATGGCTGTGGTCATATCAAGCGTGATGTTGTTGTAAAGACATCTAGAATTCATTGTGCTTTGGTACCCAGTAGACGTTTTAAAATATTATCAAAAAGAAAGGGTGAGCTTGTTTTTAAAAGGTATCTAAAATAAGTATGACGTCTTTAATTCTGTTCATATTTCCCAGCAGAACGAGTGATAATGTTTTTAACGGATGGCGAGAAAACCGCTGGTGGAGATCCTTTGTCTCTGATTGCTAATAGAAACGGAAACATTGGAAACGAAGTTGTAATACTCACATACGGACTTGGAGCTTGTAAGTACTCTTCAAAATGCTTTTAATTTTAAAATTGAAAGAAAGGTTCTCAGATATGTCCATATCCAAGTTTATTTATAATTTCAAAGGACCAGCCCTTGTGTGGATGCCTCATAGCAATCAATATATTATACGTGTATATGTCCGTCCGTTTGTTTCACTATCTATCCGTGACCGAGTACATTTATTCGATTTTTCTAATCCCTAATCTGATAATTTAAACTTGACGCTAATTGATACTTGTATTTTAGTGCCGTAACTTTAATTTATTACCCTTATCGCGATATTAAGTCAACTTGTAATTGCCTATTTTCACAATTTTGTGCTACATGGTACCCGAATTCCTCCCCATTGTCATCAGGGTCAAGGTCCTAAGGGTCAAACTGGTCATAGAAACGGCATTTTATATCAGGTCTATGTGTTTCCCCATTTTGAGTTGAATACAGGTGGCATCTTGATGTCAGTCTGGTATATGTCACATTTTATAAGATAGTTGTATCACACTGTGTGACATTTTGTTTCTGTCACACTATGTGACTTTGTGTAAATTTTAATTATGTCACACTATTGAAACTCAAAATAAGCTTCCTTCTGCTACTGTTTCGATTCCCAGTTGCTCTACGGTTAAGATAATATAAGCCGTAGCGAGTCGTATTTGTTGAATGTAAAGATCCATTGACTGGTGGTTATCGTTTACAAATTTAATGTCTATGTTAACAACTAGAATACAGTACCGACAAATGATTATCAGATTATCAAAAAAGCAATTTCGATAAATATACGAAGTGTCACAGTTAATTTCAGCACTTCCCGAAGCAGCACAGACTATGTTAGCTCAAATGGCGAATCAGGCCAAAAGTAATTCTAGCAAAGGTGAAATACAGGTTTGTAAAGTTTCTTGCATGATTTTTATCGATATCTTACAGCTGACGAAAAAACACTTGCATTGTTTTAAGGAAATAGAAGTTTGTAAACATTTTAGCTCGACTATACTAGGTATATGGAGAGCTATCCTACTCACCTCGGCGTCGGCGTCGGCATCTTTCCGCGTCCACACCTTTGTTCAAGTTTTTTTTTACACTTTCTCTGTTTTCTCCTTATCGCTGTAATTACTCGATGGATTTGCTTTGAACTTTAAATAGTTATTCCTCATCATCACCCACATCATCTGGCAAAATGTCATAACTCTTACTCCAATATTTCATTTATTAACCCCCCCCCCCCCCCCCCCCCCCCCCCCCACTTTTACTTAGAATTTCAGGTTAAAGTTTTGATGCACTTTCACTCTATCTCAGTTTTACTAAATGGATTTGATTCAAACTGAAAGTCGTTGTTCTACATCATCACCCATTTCATATAACACAAGGTCCATAACTCTGGTACCAATATTTAATAAATTATTCCCCCTTTTTACTTAGAATTTCAGGTTAGAGTTTTATTGCACGTTCACTCTATCTCATTTGTTTTTGCCCTGTCCGTCCGTCCGTCCTTCCGTCCGTCCGTCCGTACGTCACACTTCATTTCCGAGCAATAACTGGAGAACCATTTGACCTAGAACCTTCAAACTTTATAGGGTTGTAGGGCTGCTGGAGTAGACGACCCCTATTGTTTTTGGGGTCACTCTGTCAAAGGTCAAGGTCACAGGGGCCTGAACATGGAAAACCATTTCCGATCAATAACTAGAGAACCACTTGACCCAGAATGTTGAAACTTCATAGGATGATTGGTCATGAAGAGTAGATGATCCCTATTGTTTTTGGGGTCACTTTGTCAAAGGTCAAGGTCACAGGGGCCTGAACATTGAAAACCATTTCCGATCAATAACTAGAGAACCACTTGACCCAGAATGTTGAAACTTCATAGGATGATTGGTCATGAAGAGTAGATGCCCCTATTGATTTTGGGGTCACTCCGTCAAAGGTCAAGGTCACAGGGGCCTGAACATTGAAAACCATTTCCGATCAATAACTAGAGAACCACTTGACCCAGAATGTTGAAACTTTATAGGATGATTGGTCATGAAGAGTAGATGATCCCTATTGATTTTGGGGTCACTCCGTGAAAGGTCAAGGTCACAGGGGCCTGAACATTGAAAACCATTTCCGATCAATAACTAGAGAACCACTTGACCCAGAATGTTGAAACTTCATAGGATGATTGATCATGAAGAGTAGATGACCCCTATTGATTTTGGGGTCACTCCATCAAAGGTCAAGGTCACAGGGGCCTGAACATGGAAAACCATTTCCGATCAATAACTGGAGAACCACTTCATCCAGAATGTTGAAACTTCATAGGATGATTGTACATGCAAAGTAGATGACCCCTATCGATTTTGGGGTCACTCCATTAAAGGTCAAGGTCACAGGGGCCTGAACATTGAAAACCATTTCCGGTCAGTAACTTGAGAACCACTTGACCCAGAATGTTGAAACTTAATAGGATGATTGGTCATGCGGAGTAGATGACCCTTAACGATTTTGGGGTCACTCTATTAAAGGTCAAGGTCACAGGGGACTGAACATGGAAAACCATTTCCAATCAATAACTTGAGAACCTCTCAACCCAGAATGTTGAAACTTCATAAGATGATTGTTCATACAGAGTAAATGACCCCTGTTGTTTTTGGGGTCACTCCGTTAAAGGTCAAGGTCACAGGGGCCTGAACATTGATAACCAGTTCCGATCAATAACTTGAGAACCACTTGACCCAGAATGTTGAAACTTCATAGGATGATTGAACATGCAGAGTAGATAACCCCTATTGATTTTGGAGTCAGTCAATTAAAGGTCAAGGTCACAGTGGCCTGTTCATGTAAAATCATTTTTTGGAAATAACTTGAGAACCACTTGACCTACAATGTTGAAACTTAATAGGATGATTGGACATTCAGAGTAGATGACCCCTATTTATTTTGAGGTCACTTGATCAAAGGTCAAGGTCACAGGAGCCTGAACAGTGACTTGAGAACCACTAGACCCAGAGTGTTGAAATTTAGCGGGATGACTGGACATGCCAAGTAGATGATCCCTATTGCAGCCAACCATCAGTGTCTCTTTGACTTTCGCTCCTGACCCCTATTGACTTCTTGCCTATAGGACTTTGCATTTGGGGAGACATGCGCTTTTTTACAAAAGCATTTTCTAGTTACTAAATGGATTATTCAAACTTAAAATAGTTGTTCGACATCATCACTCACATCATATGACACAAGGGCCATAACTCTTGCACCATTATTTCATGAATTATCTCCCCTTTTCATTTAAAATTTTGGGTTAAAGTTTTGATGCACTTTCACTCTATCTCAGAGATTTGATTCAGACTTAAAATATTTGTTCCACCTTATCACCCACATTATACGACACAAGATACTTAACTCTGTAACCAATTTTTCATGAATTATGCCCCCTTTTACTGAGAATTTAAGGTTAATTTTGATGAATTTTCACTATATCTTAGTTATTACTAAATGGATTTGATTCAAACTTGAAGTAGTTGTTCCACATCATCACCCACATCATATGTCACAAGGTGCATAACTCTTGCACTAATATTTTATGAATTATGCCCCCTTTTTGCTTAGAATTATACTTATTTAGTGTTTTGATACACTTTATCTTTATCTCTCTTATTAAAACTTTTTGGCACAGACTCAAGCTATTGTGCAATGTCTTCATCCACCATTGGAGTCATTAAACACTCAAGTGACAGCTCCAGCTTCCTCAAATGTGCCCAGTTTCACTTATGATCCAGCATCAAAACAGTCGAGTGCACTGTCTCCTGTGACAGCTTTTGCTGAAGTTAAGAAGTATCTAAAAAGATATTATCACAGTGACATAACAAACAGAAAAACAGCAAACGACTTAGTTTACAATTCAGTAGATGTTTAAAGTAGATATAATAAAAAAACAATATTTATGTTTCTATTAACAGCGAGGTATATTTGAACATATCGAAGATCCATCCAAGCTTCGATCATCCATGGCGTCATATTATAACAAATTTAGCAAGGACAACACACAACAGGAGGCTACATTCACTGTTCCATACTACGATCTCTTTGGTTTAGGTAAGGTTTTTGCTTTATTTACGCTAAGGCAGTTCGTCTCCATGTTCAGTGTGGATTCTGCCTTATTTCCATAGATGGAGGAAATGCAGTGAAAATGCAAATAATAACGTGCAATATGTAGTAAGAATATTACTAAATTTAGGCGTATATAAAATTTCTATTAACTGAAAAGTTCAGACGATGCATAACACTATCAGTAGTTCTAAGGCTAACTTCATGTATTTTAAAATATAATATCTAAAAAAAATCAACGTTTAAAATTGATATACAAGCTAATATATCAGACATAGGGAAAGTTTAATCCTGCATATACTTTTCTTACCGCATTATTGGGAATTAGTTGTTTTTTGTATAACATAACATAACATAACATAACAAAACATATCATTTATATAATGGAAGCATATTTTCATTGATTTGCTTTTAATGGAACACGTCACAAAAAGAAAGATTTAATGGTGTAAAATGCTTTTCTTAATGTTTTCAGGTCTACTGACGTCGCTCTGTCTGCCTGTTTACAAACCAGATACTTCTTTGTTCGGAGTTGTGTGCTCTGATCTGACAATGTCAAATCTCGTGTCAGATATCACCTACTTCCGGCAAGGAGAAAACTCGTATTCTTTTATTATTGACGGTAGAGGGCGTACTCTAATGCATCCTCTACTACCTTTGCCATCTCAGGCAAGCGATGATCCAATTTACGTTGACATTCAACATCTAGAGAGACAAAGTGCAGCAATGGAAGTTATTATGTCCATGAAAAGGTATATGGTCTTGTATGAAAGTTCAGACTGTAAGAGTGAATATGAGGCTAACTATCAAGAAATTAGTTTTACCACCAACAACTCCTGTTTATTTTCCGTAGACCATCCGGTCGAAAAATGATGTGCCTATTCTTGGTTTACTATTAGTCTGACCATGTATGAACGGTAGAGTTTTCATATGTTTATGGAGTTTTGAATCTCTTTTTGTTCATATATTACACTCTCACATCGCCCAGTTATTAAAGCGAGATGGAAGAATGGTGATGATATGATAGCAGAAGGGTTCTGGTAGGTTATTAGGATAACGATACTGAGATCGATTTTAGGATGGCGTTTAGGTCATCCGACTAACCTACTATCGCAGTCCTACCATTTTAGTGTCGCTATTCAATCATAATGGCACCCTACCATCGCCGCCCTATTATCCTATCATCTTATCAGCCTTTTCCCCTACCATTCTAACATCCCGCCATCCTACAGTACAACGGCCTACAATTATCATTCTGTCATCGCATCATTTTACTCTCCTGTCATCCTACAATCCTGTCAATCGCCTTTTATTACCTTGGGAGACATTAAACCCAATGAACAGACAGTATTGCTTCTGTTATGTCGTTTTAATAAACTAATTTAGCTCTTAAATCCTTGTTGCCATTTGGATTTCTGAAAAGTAGTTTGGGCATCAGTATCACACGTTTCGTTTTGGGCTCTGAAAATGTTTTCATCTAGTTTGACCATTGTCTTTGGGGTTTGGGCCCTTTTCCAAGAAGTACCATTTATGACAGTTGGAAAGTAAGGCTATTTAGATATGACTTTTAAACATGTTGATAATTACTGAATTGGTAGTGTTTCTTAACTCGTCGCCGGCGAGAAATATAGAAATTTCATATATGCTAAGGTGAATTCTTAGGCTAGATTATTTAGCCATGCCATTAACATGTTTCGTTTTTTTATATTTAGTGGAATTAGTGGTAGTAAAAAGTTTGTTTCAACAAGAACAATTTCACGAGGAGATATTTACTACGAGGGCATAGAAACAAGAGCCGTTGAGTCGACTTACTCCTGGACACCGGTAAATGATTGATGTTTAACAACTTTAGATAATACAATTGTCTAGCAAAAGTGGATAAGTAATATACAAAGAAAATTTAATGCTGCCTATTTTGTTTGAACAGATTTTGTCGTGTATCAGTAACGATTTTACAATTGTTAAAGAAGTCGTTTGTGCCTGTATATTAGTTTTGCTATGGTATAATTATTTTTATATTAGTTTAATAGTTTTGCAGTTGTTAAATTGTGATCTGGTTTGTCCGTATGTTAGTTCTGCAATGGTTCAACTACCTTTCTCTGCTTTGTCCGTATATAAGTTTTGCAATGGTTAAACAGACCTGCTCTGTTTTTCCATATAATTAGTTTTGCAATGGTTAAAACAACTTGCTCTGTTTATGTTCGTGTATTAGTTTTCCTACATTTTCAAATTAATAAATGTTCATTATTTTATAATGGTCATGCACTATTATTGTATATAGTATAAACTTTGTGTAAGTTTCTAATTGTTACAAACGATATACTTAGTGTATCATTTAACTATAATGCAAAATATTTTCTATTGTTTCTGTTTTCAATTGTCGTCACACAGGTGCCTAAAAGCAATTTCTCGCTGTGTATCGTTGTTGCATCGGGAGACGTTCAATCTACTATAGACGCCTTGCAACCTAAAACAGATACTTTTTTCTATCATAGGATGGACCTCGCAGATAGCCTACATTCAAGTTGCAACCATTTTAACAGATATGCTACAAGTGGTAGGTCAACATTATCCTGTAATAAACAAATAAACTTTAAACTTCGTTTGAGAAAGACCTAAGATGACCTTAAGGTATCACTGATCCATAAAGGACTCAAACCTTTCAGTGAAGAAAGTCTGAATGTGGACTCAACGTTGTTACTATTTCTCAACATTTGACCATTAATGTTTTAGTATAATAGAGGTGCTAGGGGTAATGGGACGTGTTGCATTTTTGATAATCTCTAATGGTGGACAGATACGATCAAACTAAGCATTCTACTGCGTTGCTTAGTTGCGTTCTGTGCCGCTACATTGCACATCAAAAATTCTTTAAGTGTCTAAACATGGCGTAAGAATGATACTTTTAGCTACTTACCACATAACTTATATAAATTTTCAAATGTATTAAACAGTTTTGAAATTTGTATTAAGCATGTTTGAAATATTGGTTGGAGGCAATACGTAAGTATTAAAAGGGAAATTAAAGACATCCGTCTATCTAGCTATGCCATCGCTTGGAGTCGAAAGGTTTAAGAAGATGATGTTGTTAACATATATAATAAATATATTTCTGTTTTAGACAAATCTGCTGTAATGATAACCGCAGGAGGGTTTATAAACCCATCCCTCTATTTAGAAACGGAAGAAACAGACCACGAAACGGAAAAATATACAAACTTTATCACAGGAAAAACAGGTCAAAACCCTGGATTTAAGGTATTTGGTACAAACTTACTCGTGCATTTAAATGCAAGTTAGTCTTCGATTTATAAGCAACCATTCTCTTCCGAGTAAATATAGCTTAGATACATTATTCAGTATTTTTAATTGATATATTGCTTAAGACTTTTCAAGGAGCCGAATATAGGACATTGTTTCTATGACATGTATCAGCAAATTAAAAATACAATTTATTCTTCACTTTGCCGAAAATTTTAGTTATAGGACATTGTATACTGAAGAAAAAAGACAAGAAATGAAATATGTGTTATTATTTTTCAGCCTTCAATTATAAACTCTGTGACAGCATCTTACAAAGCTGAGGAAATATGGAGAAATAATCCAGAAGCTGGAAAAATGGTGATATGGCGGTACATAGGAACTACAGATGGTGTAATGCGCATGTACCCAGCCGTACAACTTCCTAAAAACTACGATCATACCAGGCGTCCTTGGTACAATATTTATTTTAGATATTATTGATAATTTAATTATCTAAACACATCTATTCATAATAAATATGTGTGATTTTGATGATATCTATGTCCATTGGTCTTGAAATACATTATTAATGATAATAAAATCAATAAGAAAACAATTTGGAAACATCTGTTATAGTAAAATTAAATGGGCATTGTCCCAAAGGACCAGAAAATATAACAACACTGAATCCAAGTACGGGGAGACTTTTTACAACTGCCACACCGCACTTAAAGACATGGTATTGGGATATACATAACTTTGTCTTCATCTTTGTGAAAAAAAATCAGCCAAAATTTAATGCAGATCGAATTAGTGATAACATCTCCAATACATAATGCCATATCTAATCATTACAGGTATGAAAGATCTATCGCTAACAAAGGAAAACTGGTACTTTCCGCACCGTATGAGGATCAATGGGGTTCAGGATTTCTAATTACTTTATCAACGGCTATAACAGAACCTGGGTAATACATTTCATAATCATTTCATTAGCAAATGAATATACATTTTACTTGAATCTTTTTTATTATTTAATGTGCTCGAGAATGTTTCGATCTGGGATTGCAAGAGAAATGTAATTTGTTTGTTGGGGTTTTTTTTGTTGTTTTTTTATTATATTTTTTTTTTTGTTTTTGAGTCGGCTAAAGGCTGAAAGCCTTTTGACGAGTCCTTGCTGTTCAGCGATTCTCTAAATGGACCGAATAACACGTGAAGGGATGTAGTTCCATTAGATTTCTCAAATTTCAAACAGTTCACTGCATGAATGAAGTTAAGTTGTGTCAATTCCCTTTGCTATGACCAATATACGATGTAATCTGTCATATTTATAACTTGTAATTGTGCAATACTCGAATGTAACTCATTAAGCATAAATGTGCATTTTAAGAATTGCGCAGGCTTACAAAGCTTGCGTAACATCCAGCGAAAGACAAAAAATAGTTCCACAGGGCTCCAGATAAGATGCGTATTAGCGTAAATTACGTATAGAAATAATGCAAATACGCATGTCTTATAATTTCTAAGCGTATAAAAACGTATATAAAATTACAGAAACGCACACAATGCTTTTTTAAAAACAAAATCTGAATCGTCTGGATGCGTTAGGTAACATAGCCGGTCAGCCTTAATTCTCCCACATTGAACGTATACACGCATCGTATGATTTCTATAAACTTTGCGTGGGTTGAATTTTGCAGTCAGTAAACGGATAAATTATCGGAAGAAGAAGCTCTTACTGGTTTGTTTAGTTACTACGGATATTAAAAATGATTTTAATTCTTATTTTTAGAGAAATAAACAAATCGGCGAAACATTAAATTGTATTTTCTTGTAGTTTTTGAAATCGAAAGTAGATCGTCTATGTTTGGCTGCTTTCACGAAACGAAACAACTTTTTTATGAAAAGATTTAAATAAGAGGTAATTTAACCGTAAACTTCAATGTCAGATACTGCCAATTGCTGCTAAATGTCTCCGTATCATCACAATTTGTAAAATATATTGTTGAAACTGGAGAAAAGTGTAATCGTATCCGGATATAATATTTTGGGTAAATATCGAGCTGTGTTATGAAATTTTAAGAAAAAAATCTAAAAACAAATTGAAACTGGTAGACTATACTGTCAGTACATCAATCATTAGCCGACTCAGGCCATTCAGGCCTTTGATTTTGTTTTGTTTTGTTTTTTATCGCCGTTTTTCAACAATATTTCATTCATGTAACGGCGGGCAATTGACCTAACCAGTGTTCCTGGATTCTGTACCAGTACAAACCTGTTCTCCGCAAGTAAGTGCCAACTTCCCCGCATGAATCAGAGATTAAAGACGAATGATTTTAGAAACAATGTCTCTTATCAAATTGTCATGGAGAACATACGCCCCGCCCGGGGATCGAACTCACGACCCCGCGATCCATAGATCGGCGCTGTCCCTATTGAGCTTAGCGGGCGGGCAAGAGAAATGTAAAGGTAGGCGTAAAATTCAAAGTTAAAAATATCAAGCTACCACTTGACTTGTCAAGCTTTAAATTCGTGCAAACGTGACACGTGCATTAAGCTGAAAAAGTGCTTACATCCAAGTATGCCAGTGAGCTCAGCTTTTTTCGCTGCGATAGCATATTCTAGATGAAGTGCAGTGTTATCACAAAATGATTTGCCTTTTAGGTCGTCAAAAAGAACGTTTGCTATTACTGGTACGGACTTTACCATAACGTACTTATACAACACTCTGATTACAAAGTACGAAAAATGTGACAGCGGTGAATACGAGTAAGTAATTTGTCTGGTTAATAATCTATTATAAAAGCCTTTGGGATAATGTGTCAAAATATTTCTATTATATATCAGTTTCTTCTCTTAATCAATATATTTATGTTTGACAAGGATATTTTTTATCATGAATTATGTTAAAGAGGCAGAATGACGGGCACAGTTTTCGGAGGTAAATACCTGGAACGAAATGGCACAAAGAGATACACTACCTTTGTTGACTAATTTCATCTTAGAGCATATTCTGTATGCTTCTCTAAGTTATTTATTTGATCATGTACAAATACAGTCCAACCAGTCTGTAGAGAAAACACTTAGAAAATGACAAAAATGGTCCCTGTTGACAAGTGGTCCTTGTTGACAAGAAGTCTCTCAATACATTGAATAAGTAAATTTACACTAGTTACTGCCAAAGGAGAAGAGAAGTTGTTGTCTTCATGTGCACGTTTAATAATAGAGGCCTTTATTCAAAATTATTTTATGTTTGTAAGTATTTGTCTGGAATAAAAGTAGTCCAAAAAATTTAATTCTTACAGATGCTTCCTTATAGACGACAGTGGTTTTGTCATTTTGCACCGTGACTTCGTTGAGACAACAACAAAGAGACCAAATCTAGAAAACGTTCATCTTACATTTAAGGTAACTTGTCCTGGTGTTTTGATCACGCACTAACAAATATTTTGAAAACAAATAGTATATTTGGTTTAACTTGGGTTTTTCGGCGCACACAGTATATGTTGTAAGGCGCCAAACATGACTAAAATCTCATTTACATTGATATAGATATGGAATCAAAACTTTTATACCTGCTGAAATCACAGAGATACAGCAAAACCAGTGTTCAGACCCTATTAGTCGCCTCCTACGATCATGCAAGGGTAAAAACTAGTATAGCCAGTATTATTATTATACATAATTTATTTTATGTCGATTGTGAAGGAAGTTCTACAACTTATATTAATCACTCTCGACACCTCATTCCTGATGGAATCCATCGCCACGAGAGTATGAGAGATGATGTCAGTTTCTCTTTTAATGCTGAGCGCCAAGCAAGGGAGCTACTGGTACCATTTTTCACGTCTTTGGTATGACGCGGCCGGGGAACGAACCCACGACCTCCCGCACCCGAAGCGGATGCTCTACCACTATAGCCAGCAATCAGATAGGGTACATTTATTAAGGCTTGATTTTGAAATGATGTTCTGAAGACTCCATCATTGAATTTGGGTCAGTAACAAATATCCAAGTAGGTGTATACCAACTTTCGCGCTGGTATTATCCGTCCTCTCTATAAGACCTATAATTGTATGCACCTGTTTTTTCTACATTTAATTTGTCTAGTTGGCATGCCTGTATACACACACTATTTGCTATTTCAGTGGTGGTCATGTATGTACATGTTAACCGTTATTTTGGTCACAATATGTTTTTTACATTTTTTTCTGACAGTAGATGGAAATATATTACACCCGTAATTTCACGTGCGGTTACGTATTTGCATTTAGTAACTGGGTTTTTTTTTTTGATCAATGCTTGATTCTCGGTGAAATCCGGAGAAAGCCAAAATCGCATATGGTAAATGAATCTACTGAATGATAAAGTGTACAACCTTAATTTTCCTGCATAAAGTATAAACACAGTTATAACCGAATGAAACCTTTAATACAAAGTTTTAGTGTCTTTGGACTACGACATTAATGATAACAAGTCGAAAGAAGTACATGTTTAAAAAAGCATAACACAACGGAATTATCTTTTTTGCTGGACCATTTGAAGAATAGATAGAGCTGTTGACCTGATGTATTTGTCGCCCTCGGCGTCCACGTCCCGATTTGGTTAAGTTGGATATACGCTGGTGACTCAGTAACCACCTTTGGGAATTAATTGAAACTTCAAACACTTGTTCATTGTAGTGAGACAGATATGTACACAGGTTCTGTAATGTCACTTTACTTGTTCACAAAGAATTTTTTTTGTATTCATTTCTTTAAATTTTCGAGCGACAAGGCATTTGAATAGTCGATCGTTATTATGTCCTCCAACATCTCTTGTTAACGAATATCATTGATCTTTATTTGTACATTCCGTCGTCAAAATTAAAAATATCAGTAAATTCCTGCAAGGGAAAATATTGATTGTGTACAAACAACAACAGAACAACATTTTTTGATGACATAATAATCAATGTGAATGAATATTAACTGCGGCTGCAGGGGGCAACAGCTGCAAACAGCTGCAAACAACTGTATACATTACATTGCAGCAGTGTAGAAAAACCGACAAAAGTACAAATTTTCTCTTTTGAATAGAGAATAGTCTTCATAGCATCTTTTATATGTAAAGCATTAGCACAGCTGCTTATAAATGAGCCGTGCCACGGGAAAACCAACATAGTGGGTATGCGACCAGCATGGATCCAGACCAGCCTGCGCATCCGCGCAGTCTGGTCAGGCTCCATGCTGTTCGCTTTTAAAGCCTATTGGAATTGGAGAAACTGTTAGTGAACAGCATGGATCCTGACCAGACTGCGCGGATGCGCAGGCTGGTCTGGATCCATGCTGGTAAAAACCTTTTTAAGTTCCCATTGGATTTTATATTTTTGATGAATCTTTCGTCTTATTTAAATATGTATACTTACAGGAACCTGCAATTGCAGATGATTTAGTAAACAACAATATCATGGCAAAGGCGCATTGCATTGATTTTGAAAATATTAAAGAACAGTATAGTTACAGGGTAAGTGCTCTTGTGATTTTTAGCTGATGAAAGAATGAATTTTAAAATAAAGAATTTCGTATATAACTGTACAGTAAAGACTGTTGCATCATGCTTAGCAAAGTTCATAGCGTAACACCCGCGTCATGTGTTTTGATAAAACAATAATATATTTTAGGTAATAAATACGTTCGTTTTTTCTCTTCATTATAACTATTTTGTATCAATTCGTTTGAAAAACCTTGCACGTCTACATATCACAGGTAACTACTGCATCATCTGGTCGGGACAGATTTTCGTCTTATGCCAAGTATGAAATCAGACCTGTCCAAGACACAAATGTCTTCATTATCATACAGCAGAAACTTTATATACCAGGAAAAACAATTTGTTGCCAAGTAAGTAAAACTTCACTGGTACAACATCAATAAAGTAAGGAGCTATACTATAGAATCCTGTCATTTCCCTTTCAATGCATCAGAACAGTTTTAAACGGACATCTCCTAAATACTTTACTAGTAATTGCTGAACCCACCTAGCAGGACTTCGGATTTAAGGAACTCGTTTTATGTGGCGTAGTAATCAGCCAAGTTTTGCTTACCATACATTTTGAACTCGTAGGAGAAATAATTTTCTCATATTAAACAGAAAAAAAATCATAGAATATATAATACCTTTTAAAATATAACCATAATTTAAATTGACTACAGAGCAGTATATAAATATCATATGGCAGCGTGTGTGACATTGATATTGTCAACCCAAGGGCAGAATGTCACCTGAGGCGAAAGCCAAGTTGACAATATCAACGTCGCACACGCTGCCATATGATATTTATTTTATTATACCGAACAAAATTTAATACATAAAAAGTTTTAAAATGTTTTTAATAGTTTCATCTTTAGCGCAGTAATCGCCTGTGTACACATTGAATAGTGACGTCGCTACTATATCTGTACAAGGGAGGCAATCAATTAGCTAAAAAATTGAAGCAGTTAATTGCCCTTATATGACATTCAAAATATCAGCGCGGTCACATGACCTGACAGTCACTTTCGCTTGGTCACGTGTTAAAAAGGTTGAAAATGTTTTTTATAGTCAAAATATCTCTTTCTCGGGTAATGGGATTTTATCATTGTAGACAAAAGAGAGGTATAATAATGTCAAATATCAAAACGTATATAACTATACATTTCAGACCTATGGAATATCACCGAATGCACGTGCATGTCGAACATCGAGATGCGATTGCCTCTGCTACAAAACAGCCAACTTCAATTTCTGTCGGAATGAATATGTGCTTCTTAAGTATGTAAATCTATAGAAAACATGTACCTCAGACCATCTTATCTAGCTTACAACAATACTCGTTTGATTATTTGAACAAACTACCCATATTGAACTACATTTATATACTACAACTATTTTTTTTTCATTGAACAAGCAACCGTGTATTGATAAATGCACGTTTAAATGTTTGGTATAACTTTCTTTAAAGGCATTTTGAGCAAGCCATCATATCTTGATGAAGTATGGTTATATACAGTTATAATATACCTGTCTCTGTTAAAACACGCGTACGCTATAATGACGTCACGTTAACGTGCGGTGACGTCAATGTTTTTGTTGCGACCAAGAAAGAGCGCTACTATACATTATCTACTGTTTTAGATTAAGGGCATATTAGAGTTGAACTAATTTATGGCAAAATCATGTTTTAACACTATACACTCGATCGGTAATACGTCGTACAAATAATTTCACTCGGGCTGCGCCCGACGTATGTGACCGCCCATCGTGCATAAATAGTGTTCATTTAAAAGCACTCTTGCTATAAATTATTTCTTAAATACAGTTATATAAGTTGTCATTTTAGACGAGCTAGGATATCTTGGTGAAGTAAGTTTACGAGTAAATAGATTTATAGAAGTTGGCATTTTGAGCAAGCTAGCATATCTTGGTGTGGTTTGTTTACATATAAATAGGCCTACATTTATAGAAGTAAGCATTTTTAACAAGCTAGCATATTTTGATTAAGTGCGGTCACGTATAAATGCCTTTTGAGCAGCTATCATACCTTGATGATCGAAGTACGGTTATGTACAAATACAGTTATATAAGTTGGCATTTTGGACAAGCTATAGGATATTTTGGTGAAGAACGTTTACGTGTAAATACATTTATAGCAGTAAGTATTTTGAACAAGCTAGCATATCTTGGTGAAGAACGTTAACGTGTAAATACATTTATAGAAATAAGTATTTTGGAAAAGCAAGCATATCTTGGAGGAAACGTTTTCGTGTAAATACATTTATAGAAGTAAGTATTTTGAACAAGCTAGCATATCTTGGTGAAGAACGTTAACGTGTAAATACATTTATAGAAGTAAGTATTTTGAACAAGCTAGCATATCTTGGTGAAGTACGTTTACGTACGAGCTGATTTGAAAATAAAAGTTCTATTGCTGTTTCGGTCTTTTTAAAATGCTAGCATGCATGACGTTTTCAAAAAAGACCACGGCTGTTTTTGTTAAGATCAAACGGATTTAAACATTTGATTTTGTAACTATCGTTTGATGCACCTTTTGTCTGTAACAAGGATGCTCCTTAACTTCTCTTCATGTATAAGATAATATTATTGAAATTATACATCAGTCTATTGCACTGCGAGAGACGAAAACGCGTTTGATAGCTTTTTACTTTATCGTTAAAAAATTCTTCACAAAAATTATTCAAAAGATGAATCTTGACTTTGTGAATGAATTTTTATAAAACTTTCAGGATATCACAAAATAAAAAAAAATGTTTTCGAAACTGTCAGTTGTCCGATTTTAGCACAGGGGAGAATACATTTTTGAACATAATATTATAAGAGGTTTTGTATCTCAAAGATTAAAACAGATCCTACTACCACCCTCAGCAATCTTTAAAATGATTGTAGTGTAAAATGAAGCCGCAATTCAAGAAAACCGTGTTAAGCAATAGATGGAACAAAATGCATGTAGTTCCTATGGTTTTGTTAATTTTCCAGGAGAAGGTTTTAAATAATGTTGAGATAACTTGTGTTCAGTCCTGTTGTGAAGTGTGATAAAATGATTTTATTTAGAAGCGCGTTAACGTAAAATTCATTTTGTGTTTATAATGCTATTTTGCGATTTTTAACAAGCCAGACCTCACAAATGTGAATTTATAGCTTTTTATTCGTAACACCAAGAAAAAGAATTATTGGTCAAAAACGGTAGCAGAGGTCAATGTTTATGTATGTCCTGACACAGGTCATTGTACATTACACGTGCAGCTGAAAAAAATCCATATTTTTGGTATAACTTACTTCTTTTTCTTTTTCGGTAATTGTGCAATAACGTGGTATTTTACGGGCTTGCAATCAGAATTATTCTACACTTCAAATAATATTAAAACAGTTAAGAAATTTCGAAAAATATATCCAAGTGATTAATCAAGACTATGTTACTGCGTTGGAAATTACACATTTACCGTGTGGAGATATATGATGTACGTAGGCAAACAAATATACTTTTTAAAGATTGTGTCATTTTTTTTGTGAAGCGACTCCGTAAAAGTGTTCACCTTCTGTTGAGATATGAATGAACATTGTACACTTATTTCATGTTTCAGCGATGCAGGACCTACATGTTCACCTCGCACCCCAACTTTAGAAACAAAAAGTATTTCTGAAGTTGACAAGATAAAAGGTCTTTCAAGATGCTTCGTAACAAACTGTGGACAGCAGACGACCAAGAGGTACAATTTATTGCGATATATAATATCCAAATCAAGTAGTTAATTTTGTTTTAGACATACTTAGGGAATAAAAAGACTGTCCATGGCAATATCATATTTCGTTTCTACGATTATAATAGATTGAGACGGAAATCATAGCTTTGGTTCGTTCGACATTCTCAGTTTCACAATATGGATATGAAATTTAGAAAAGAATGTTCAAAATATTTTTATTTGTCAGTAGATCACTGACTATATATATTAAGCTTATCATTGTCATTGGATGCCTTTTTAGCAAAGGCGCAAATATACATTTTTCAGGAGAAAATTAAAATACATAGAATTGGTTAATGTTAATTTATTATAGCGGTTGCCATGGTATATCGGGCTGCAGTTGGTGTTCGAAAGATAGAAATCTTAGAAGTTTACCGTCACCGTATTGCACAAGACAAGAAAGTTGCTATTTTGGAATCGAAAGCCTGTCGCAATGCCCATCTGGTATGATTGACTTATACTATGTTAACCCTTTATTTTTTCACAATATTCATTTTTTAAGTAACATACAACAAATATGTCGTCACTATGTAGTGAACTTAGTTAACAGGATAGTTAAAGCATTATTGTTTTTGTTTTATTTTCATAAATTATCATATTTTAAAACGACCCAAATTAGTTTTTATTCTTATCTTAGTTATCCAAAGTAACCATACAGTCTGTTTATAGTTTTGGGAAAAAACTTATACTAGCATTTATGTTAACAAACATTATATATATTATCTAGCTTTTAAATCAAAATTTGAAAGAAAAATAAGAATTAAATCATTTAGATTTTGTTTTCAAAATGTTTAGGAATCTGTGAAGCTACCACACCGTCGCCTGATGAGGAAGAAAGTGATAATAAGTCTAACATAATTGGTGCAGTAGTTGGCTGTGTAGTTGCTGTAGCAGTTATTGTTGGGGTTGGAGTGTTCATCTATAAGAAGCGGCATACACCTCACAGTTGTTCTAGCAGGACTGCTGCAAATACTAGCAACATGCCAACAAATACAACATTTTCAAGAGACAATCCCGCATTTGATACACAGCCAAGTGTGACATATAATAATCAGCTTAATGCTGGTAATGGTGCATTTTACGACAATAGACCTCCTCAGGTACAACCATCTGCCCCGAATCAACAGATGTCGTCACAGCATGTGGCTCCACCTACGTACGACGAGTCACAAAAACATCCTCCGTATATGTACCCATAGTGATATATTTCTGTTTCTTGTGTCTTTCCCATAATATTTGATGTCATTTATCAACAGGTATTTACTCAGTATATGTCTATGATTTTATATGTTATTTGTTATGAATTTTCATATTGAATAAGGTCTGTGCACAGTATGCGTTTTAATGATGCATACAGTATATGATGAAAGATGAGTGTTGCAAAAAACATGCAGTTGCTAGATTTTGAATAAGTACACTTGTGTATTTGAAATGATAAATATATTGGACTACGTTATAACAAGATGCTTCATAAAATATATTGTACGTATCCGATATGGATTTTTGTACATTATTTGATGACATAAACGTTATATACTTCCATGCATTCTAGGGCCGTAGTTTCATCTGTCAGTCTTACTTCACAATGCTAGGAGTGGACTCTAGCGAAATATGTTAATTTACCATGTTTTCTTTTGTAAACTGAGTATTACTTTGTAGATACTTGTTATCTCGCCAGTGGATGTATAAAAGTTGGATGTTATGCGCACCCTAAAGTGTGCCAAATATCGATATCTGACACCAGAACTGATGACCTCTGATTTCTGCCTCATGCTGCTCATATACGTTTTTATTCAGTGCAAAGTTTTACTTTATTTTGTATTTAATTTTAAACATATGCATTAATGTTTGATATTTCTATGTGTGTGTACTTGTATTACTTAAATCTGACCCAGGCATATCAGAAAATAGACAGTAATAGTGTATGGTGGTGTGTGTTCTTTATGTATGTTTGGTTCATCCTCTACAATATGTATTTTTACTCTGCTAGAAATAAAGATATTCAAAGTTTAACAGGTCCCTTTAGATTAAGAAAATAATTGAATATAACATGTACAAGCACTATGTGCTTTATAAGAACGGTTTTGGGGACTATATGTTTGCGCTTTACTTGCCGTCAGCCTTTTCATCAGTCAATTTGTCCTTATTTTCGTGTTACAGTTAGATGTTATCTCCATCGAGGTATTTTATTTTTACTTGGCACAATCGTTCCACATAATGAGACGATGTGCCATGCGCAACATCCAGACTACAGGCTCAATGTCAGAGGTTAACAGGTTCTTTTATCTTTCCATTTTAACTCGACTATCCATCAAAGGATTTTGATATTGTGACGATATGACGATATGCAACTCCCTAAAAGGTCAAGATCACACTAGTATGTCGAAATTAAGTTTCATGTTTCTTGTCCGTTCCGTAACACTGCCATCCGTGATGGGATTCAAATATTACTTGGCACAAATGTTCCCCATGATAAAACAACGTATCATGCGCATTACCTCGATCCGCAGCTTAGGTGTCAAGGTCACACTTAGGGGTCAAAGATTATAGTTATCTTTTTAATCAGTTGCACAGATGCATGATACTTCGCACAAACACTCTCCATAATAAGACAAGCTAGCATGTGCAACATTCAGACCCATAGCTCAAAGGTCAGGGTAGCACTTGGAGTTCCGATATTAATTGGATCTGTTTTTTATCGTTCCATTTTCAAATATTTTCATATTACTTGGAATTGTTCCCAACAATAAGGCGACATGTCCTGCGTATTTCCATGACACCTTGAACAAAGGTCAAGGTTGTACTCTTAGGAATCTTTTTCGTGTCTGCTTATCGGCTCTGTCATCCACCAAGGGATTTTAATATATTTTAATACAAACATTCTGCAGAATAAGACGCGTCATGTGCAACAATAAGGCCTTTAGTTCAAAAGTCGAAGTCGCTCTTAGAGGTAAATAGAATATGTTCTGTGTACACTCTATAACGCTTCCATCCATCAAGAGATTTATTACTTGGCACAAATGATGCGTATAGTGAGACGATTTGTTTCGCGCAGCACGCAGATTTTATCTCAAAGTCAAAGTCATCCTTAGAAATCAAAGATTTTAGGTCATTAGTTCGACTGTTTAAAGAAAATATAATGCTATTGCACTCACACTATCGTCGGCGTCCAGAATTGGTTACATTTTTGTATGTAGAATTGTATCTAAGAAGCCACTTGAAACTTCACACACTTATTTACTGTGATGTTCACAGATTTCATAACTCTATTCTGCTTTGTTTTACAAAGTATGTCCCTTTTTATGCCCCTGGGCATACAGCGACTGAACAGTCCGTCCGTTTGTCCGCCCGTTGGCACGAACAGATTGCCTGTAGCCCGCACTATTGACCCGATTAATTTCATACTCGCAATTCAGACTTCTGTATTTATTCAATTTACTGTCTCTAGTGAAGAGGCTGTTAAATAGTCGAATGTTTCTATCATCTGATAGTTCATGTTTATTCTCCAGTCTGCAACTTTTTTATGATATTTGTTAAGGACCCAACCTTTGATATTACAACAGTATGACTAAGACAGTATATAATTTATATACTGTCAATTTTATTTCTTGTTGTATGTGTCAAACAAATTTTGATATTTTGTTATACATTGTTGTATGATATCATGTTTATATGTTCCGTCATTTATTATTAAATGACCTTTTCGATTCACATGGTTTTAGTCTTTTCTCTCTTGTATATCAAACAAAGAAAACTTCGTACATTCAATTTACTTTAAAAGGTAGACATAAATGAATATTTATGTTACCGAAATCCCTTCTGAGGCCAAAACTGAATTACTTTTGACTCGGAAAGACCTTGCATCGAGTCCCACAAATATATCGATTGTTTTCGTTTTCTGTTTTATATATATACTATTTGTTATCATGTTCACTTTCTTTTCTTTCAAACATATCTTATATCTAATAAATTGTATTAACTTTGAATTAAAGTTTATTGTAAAGTCATATTTTATACATGTTTCTGTGTCTTTAGTTTGGATACATATTTAGATCGTATAGATATATGGTTTATTTCGATTTAATAAATTCTGTCACTAATTGTCTTCAATAGAAACCACTGTGCATAACAACTCGATAGTTTCATGTACTTGATAACGGATGTTTACTAAACATACCTGAGAAATATTTAACCATTGTTGAATTTTTTACATTCATGGGACAGTGGCTATATTTCAAGAAAAAAATATGAATTAGGGCTTACCTTTACATTAAAGCCCGGGTTTCTTTGCGGGTATGTCTAAAAGCGAAATTTTCTGAATTGTGTAAAACTATTGTATCCACTGTAATGGCGTTAGAACAGTTTTTCGTTGGTTTAAAAAATCCAAGCGGGTCAAAAAAGTTTTTAAGACAGTGTCTGTCAATTAAGGTCTGTTGTTGCGGCAGCAAAGAAAACAGTGATGCAGTTAAGGATAAGATAGACTGAGATGGTCGTTAAACTATTTCCCAAATAGCGCACGCTATTGTGCATCACAGAATGAACCGTCCATCATATTCTGATCTCTCCTTTGAAATTAAATAGGTCTGTGATAGATGGGATTTGTTGGTACCAGACCAAACGTCCAATTGAACATAAAAAATACTGAAAAGAAAATATAAAAATTGCAATCCCAAGAAATTTTCTGAGTTACTCACCGAGACTAAAGCTTGTGTTTAATATGTTTAGCCCCAGCGACGCATAAATAACAAAAACAAATGGCTGAGTAAAAATTAGGCAAGATGGTTATTGCAACAAGGACAAAAATTGCCGAGAAAGGTTTTATATGTTATTTTCTTCCATTTTAAAGCCCCATTTTATAAATTCGTTGCAAAGAGAGTAAAACTATCGAAGGCAAGTTGGTCAGAAAATTCTGTCAAAATAAACGCCTATGTGAATGTTTGAAAGGCATACAGCATATTCATGACAATCCGTCCGCCAACAAGAGTCATTTTCTATTGTCTTATAAAAAGAAAAAAATATTCACGTTAAGCAACTACTTTATATTGCCGACCTACTGCGTCCTTGTGACTTTTTTTTCTATTTCCCGTGCTAAAGAAAAAACTCGCATGTAAACGCTTTTTCTGCGCAGGGAGAAATCGAGAAAATTATCTTGATCTGATTGAACATTTAGGCAAATGAAGACCAGTGACAGAATTCATTGACTTTCTGTCTTAGTTTCTGTAAAATGATATTTATATTGGCATTTTATGATTGTAAATGTTTTCTTTGACATTATTTGCCTACAATTTGCGCAATTTAAAAACTTATGTTAATCAAATATCGAAGCTTACCGTTATTTTTTTAAAAATAAAATAAGATAATAACGTATGCTATCTTTGTTGGTTGTTTTCATACGTATATATGAATCCGTTTTTATTGTCTATGTCAGACCCAGAAATATTTTTATTGAAATATTTTTGCTTCGTATGAAAGCATTTTTAAATAGTCCAGTACGAAAGGTGATTATGTTATTGCTTTTTCGTTGCGATTTTAGGTAAGGTGTTACAGAAAGAAGCCCATGTCGCCTATCTGCATGACTTGCAACTATTCAACTGGTGTTTTAAAGAGTGTAGTTTTCCTATTGTCAGAAGTCCAATAATTCATAGAAAACCGAATGAAATACGGGGTTCGGGCAGAAAGAGTCTGCAGGCCCTAGATATCGACTGTACAGAAATATAAGTCAGTTTTATATAACAAAAAAATTAAAAAAAACATAATGCTGGTTGTCTCTAGAGCATTGCATAGAACAAAAACTTCCATCTTAAATAGCTTTATGCATTTCTTTATGTATAAAATTGTCCAATCCTATGGTGGCTGATCTAAGGCATTTCATTGTATCGTCCTGGCGCACACAACAACGCGCAATATATTTTTTTTAAAGTTTTGTGTGACGTTTTCGCGCACGTGCCAACGCAACAAAACGAAACTAACAACGCGACATAACGACACATAGAACACGACAGAACGAAACATTTAAGTCCGCGCTGGCGTGCAGGCTCTTAATAAAGCTATTGTTCTGGTATGTTGGCGCGTGTGCCAAGACAAAATAAAATGTTTCGTTATGTAACGTTGGCGTCCATGCGGCTGTGTACCACATTTTGTTGTGTCATCCTGGCGGTCAGACCAACGTCAGACAACGAAACGTTTTATTTCGTCTTGACGCATGCGCCAGTACAAGAAAATGAAATCCCTTGTTAATGATGCGCACACCAACATGACAGAACGAAATTTTTCGTTTCGTCTTCGCGTGTGAGCCCAACACAGAAGTTTTGTTGATGACGTGCGCGCCAGAACGAATAAAAATGTTTTGTTTTGTCGTTTTCTATGTTTCACTATGTCGCATTGTTTGTTTCGTTTTGTAGCGTTGGCGGACGCGCCAAAAGGCCAGAGGCCACCAATTCGAAAAAGTACAGGGAACTTATTGGGAATAAGGTAACCGCACACCTAGAAATAAGGTAAAGTTAAGTCCTTTCTGATTGGTCAGTAATGTAAACAAACCAAAGAAGTTATTTATTTTTCGAAATTGAGCATTTATAGTGTGTTTACATATTTTGACACATCTTATACGTATTGGAAAAAAAAACGTTTCAAGGAACGATTTTCTCCGGCCATGCCAAGGATGTAAACAGTGGTTCATATCATTCACAAGAAAAATACTTTAAGTATCAATATTGAAATGTTGTGCATCCGTTATTTTGATGGAAATAAGATAGTTCTTGAAAAAAGTATGATAAGATACACATTATTCGATTCAGGCCATAATGTTACAATGAAGTCTACGCCAACGCGACCTTACAAATTGTCCTAAAGCTGCCGCCATACCACCCTCTTCAATTGTTGATGACATGACTTTAAAGTAGTGTCTGGCGAACAAGACGCACGTACAACTGAAAAAAACAACAACACTTTTTATGTGTTAATTCAAATATTGTTGAGCTTATTTTCACTTTTCGAATTCGATAATGACCATCATGTAAGCTAACTGGATAAGAAAATATGTATAATAATTTTCACACACCATTCAGAGTTAGTATGAAAATAGCATATTCAGTTATTATTAAAACACACCTGTTTATTTGATATGGGACCTGACACGGTGTGAGAGGTGTGTAATAGTACAGCGCCAAGAGTGATAAAGGTCTAAACTTTGTGTTTCCAGTATCTAACTTGAAAGGGTCAATAGTCCTTGCGGTAGTGACATTCTCCATGATTGTAAGTCGAAATGCCAGTAGCGGTATGTATCAGTTTTAAATAGCAGAACCATGTAGCGAATAAAATAGCCCCGAGTAGATAGGACTTACAGGTGTAGATAAATTGCAGCTGTAATATCTGCGAGGTTGATAATGATGTGGTACATCATAACTGCTAAGATGCCTGTTGCCTCGTTATATATGCTTTGAGGGGTTGCGCTGTCAAAGATCCGTAATCTTATTGCTCGTCCTGCTGGTGATCTTACAATGACACAACCTTGACGTGTTGAGTGACATCTGACAGTCCTTCTCCCTGCAGGCTTGTAGGAATCAAGGCTGGATTTCATTTTTTTTTTCTGAGCAGAAGTCTATTATCAGCGAACAGCAAGATCTGTACCTTCTCCTTGGGTCTTTTTTTTTTTAGTTTATACTAATTTATTTTAGCTCGATTGTAATGAAAACTTCAAGCTTATTTGAAACACTCTAGAGTCCACATCCTAGAAAAACCAGTACTGGTGTCATATGAGAAGGCGTGGTCGTGACCCCACGACCCCCGGGTTAAGCGACTGACACCTTATTGGATCCACTAGACCACCCCTCCCATTTGAGGTTGTTTGGGTAGTGGAGGAATAACAGAGATCCAAAACTCAAGTATCAAAGAATAAAAATGCCCTTTTCTCGTTATTCCGAGCCCCTTAACTGGTATTTTAGCCCTTCCCATTAATAAGTGTTAGTCGCAAAAAATGCAACATTACAATACTCCAACAATTAAAAGTTAAAAAAAAAAATCTCCACAAAAAAATTTTCTAACAAATGTTATTTTTCGACAATGATGACCCTCACCCTCTGAAACAGTCAGATACTGTCTCGTTGAATCGATACTTTCTCGTTGAATCGAGGCTTGTAATCATTTGAACTAATTCTCAAAAACTAACTCTGAAAAGGGCTAATTTTAACATTAAGAATTAAAGGTATATAATTGTGCTTGCACATAAAATTGTTTTTATGATAGGCGTATAGGCTATTATTTCCCACAAGACGGTTAATATATTATCCTAGTGATTCTAAATGTCAACATATTCAGTTGTGCATATTTCTATTATACGTACTATTTTCTTTCCAATATGGCTTAAATTAATTGCCACAATATGCCTAAAAATTTTAAGCAACTGAAAATTTTCCAAAGACTTCGATCATGTATTGAAAAGGCTCGGAATTATGAGAAATATCTCATTTAGCTACTCTATAATATGTGAACTCCATACATAAAGAGGTGAAGTTTTTAAAAACTTTTTTGTTTCTGTTCGCCTTTTGTCAATATTGCTAACTTCATAATTTTATAGAGCTTAACTGGTCACTCTCGAAAACGATAAATGAATATAGCACTAGCTCTAGACGCATATTGGCTAAGACGCTTTCCTACGGAGGTGAAGACCCTAGGTTCGATTCCTGACTAAGCCTACTTCATTTGTGGTGTGTCCTTGGGACGACCCAGCTGTAAATAAATACCAGTAAAATGCTGGAGGTAAGGTATAAGTCGTCGCTCAAAAGCTCTTCATTGTTTCACAAAGCGACGGTAAATAAAATTTACCTTTACATTTTACCTTTAGCTGATAAATTTAAAAGCATTTGATTAAATTTAAGAACTTGAGAAAAATTACAAATCATGAATGAAACAAATTATAAGCAGACGCTTGCATTGACATTGGGGAGATTTGTATATTTTGAGGGAAAATACATTCTAAAGGTAGTGTAGGTATTTTAACGTCCATAAATTTAATAAACAGTAATGATCTGTTTTATGCTGATAGCTACTAAATAACTGTCAACTTCAATTTATTGTAGCATTATAAACTGTAACCTGTTTTCGCGATATGCTGTTTGTTCAAGTCAAAACCCACGTCACTAAAGAACGTTTAAACTGATCGGAGAGTTTCAGACAGTTTAGAATTTCTAAAAATTCAAAGTCATCGAGCTAGCATTATGCACCTGTCAATATTTTGCCCGCCCGGGGGAGCGGCGGGCATACACGGGACAGAAGACCATTCCCGACAGGCGGGAATTAGACAAACATTTGATGTACCAACCAGGCTCTAGGGTGGGATTTAGACAAAAAAGGTTGTCCCTAGGGTGGGGATTTAGACAACAAAATTTTTGAAATGTCAAATTCCCCTGGGTCGGCCCGTCGCCCCCCTGGGCGGGCAAAATATTGACAGGTGCATTACTTAACTTATTCTATTTTTAATGTAGTTACCATAGGAGAGATCGCTGTTACGTCACATACAGTAGGTTAACATCTGTTCACAGGAACCTGAAATTATTCTATCAATAATCAAGCCAACACAAGTCTGAATAAAAAAGACCCCCTCTATTTTAAAAAACACCAGGAATGCAATGCATTCACACCCCACCCACCACACGAAAACAAGAAAATTTAAAAAATCAGAAGTGCGAGTATGAAAGGGTGGTTTCATTATTTATACCACTTGTGCTATTTTCGCGTTACATCTGGTTTCGCGGTATTTGATTTTTGCGAGAACAACAATGTGCAGTGCTCTCTACAGTAAACAAATTTGACCTACTTGAAAACTGATTACGTTTCACATCCAATTTTTGTAAATGTAGGTCAGTTATTTTTAAATGCCCTCATCTATCATTTGACTAAATAAAATCAGTAATGAATTGTGTGTTGTCCATATATTTGACGGAATTACCCTTCCACTGTGTTAATTTTACATTGCAACAATTTTTATGTCTTACTCGTGAAATTTATTTTGAAAATTGAGGGGTCCTATACATTTTACACTTTCACAGGAAGCACTTTAACAAGTTGGATGCTGTACTGTGAAATAAGAATTATCTCCCTTGGCGAAAGTGAAAGTCAGATGCACCAGAAACATGATGGGTTTAAAAGTAAAAAAGGGACTTAAAAATGATTTTCTGCTTGAAATAATAGTGGAAAAGAAAAGGTTTACGAAGTTTTAGGAATTTATAGCAACATAATATTGTTTTTCTTTCCTTTATTCATTTATTCCCTTAGTACCGCGAAAAATAGGTGCAAACAGGCTAAAGGCAGCAAAAATATACCAGAAACTGTGCTTACTTGTCGCTGTCACTGTATTAACTAACATAAAATCAACACTTTTAACAGTACTTCAAATTTTTGAATTTGACATCCAAAAGCATGTCCGCTCTCTAAGTCAAAGAGTTTCCATCCGATCTCACCAAACTTGCTGACAATGTTTGTGGGCATGGTATCTCAGCCAAGTTTGATGAACCACTCAAATCGCACGAGTCATTCTTGGATTATGGCCCTTGAATTACTTGCAGAATCTGCCAATATAGCCTTGTCTGCTCTCTAAATCCAACAGTTTTCATCGAATCTTCACAGAACTTGCTGACAATGTTTGTGGGCATCTTATCTCAGCCAAGTTCGATAACAACCCAAATTGTCTCAGGCACTCTTGGATTATGGCCCTTTAATTACTCAAAAAACTGTGAATTTAGCCATGTCCCCCCTCTAAGTCAAACAGTTTTCATCCAGTCTTCACCAAACTTAGTGGCAATTTTTGTTCATAGTATCTCGGTCAAGTTAGATAACCACCCAAATCGCCCCAGACACTCTTTGATTATGGCCCTTGAATTTGCATCACTGAATATTTAGACGGGCGTATTTTGTGACAGTCTGGCACACTTGTTTGTTTTTTATCTGTGACAAAATGATTCATTCCTAAACTATTCTGGCATATTTTGCGCAGACAACTGTAGCATTCTTGGGCACGCTTCGGGGCCATTTGTCACTAATAGTGACAGCTCTTGTTTTTTCATGTCTTTAAAGTGTTTTATACACCAGTTTACACATTTAGTCTGTGCATATCTTCACGCCTCACATAATGACGTCAGTACAATAAGCTTTATATCATTTAATCCCAACCTCCAAGGGTAGAGGCATATTTGTTTCATTTCCTTTCAAATATGTATCTGTAAAATACTTTTTTTATCAACTAAATTGAAGTCAGTCTCATAAGAAGCTTACTGATCAATCAAATGACATTGGTTCTTCACCACAAAGCAGTGTCAGTGCAGGTAGTGATGTCAAAAACAACAAAAACAAAACTTTAACAACAAAATTGTGCTTGAGTAGAAAATATTCTCAAGTCATACTGTACATTATATAGCTTTTACCTTGACATATACACATATATATTACTTATAAAAGGAAAACCCTTCAGGTTTCTTGTATTAATATTTCCAGATGCTTTTTATATGGAAGACTCGCTATCAACACTCCATGTTGGGATTGCAGTGAATTGTTACTTTTTTGGGGAAACTGGTGTCTCTGGTACTATATAGCTCAGCATGTTTGTTAGAACTGATCCAAATTTTCTTTTCTTTCATGGTACAGCTTACAGGTTAAATCAGTTTTGTTTTGATTAAATGGAACTGTTAGAGACTGAAGTATGTAAGTGCCAGTCAGCAGCTTCAGTTTCTGAATCACTGGAATTCTGTACTCAGTTCTTGCAGATTTAATTGGAATTTGTACTATAGTACTAGTGGATGTGGATATACAGTTCAGTAAGTTAATCAGAGGTGTGGAATTCCTATGTCTGACTTGTCCAACTCTGGACTTTTTGTCAGCGGACAAGAGCATTTTGGTTGAGCCCGTTTGCGGTGAGCTTGATATAGTCGATACTTTTGGTGGGTCGGTGTATGTGCATGTGTGAACTGTAGTTTGTCCGGACCATAACTTTGACATGCATGGACCAGTCTTGTTTATATTTGGCATGAATTTTTATCTCAGTGAGGAGTGTCATGCACAAACCCCATGTTCCTATCTCAAAGGTCAAGGTCACAGTTGGAGGTAAAAGGTCAAACTGAAGTTTGTACGGAGCATTTCTTTTTCATGCATGGTGGGATTTTGATGTAACTTGGCATGAATGAGACGGAATGTCATGTGCAAGAACCAGGTCCCTAGGTATAAGGTCAAGGTCATACTTATAGGCCAAAGGTGCTGGGGGGCGCGTTTTACCAGCCAAGGGCCTTTTGATTGCTGCAGTTGTGGAAAAACCATGTACTTGAATTACAGGTAGCATCTTTTTCTGCATTCTGATTGATTTTTGGTCTTGCATGATTTCTCATGCGGTAACTTGACAAATATAAACCGTTCTCGCAAAATCTTGGACAGTTTCGTTGTACAGACAAAAACTGTCCCAGAGTCAATACTTAGGTTAAAAACAAAAAGCAAAAGCACAAAGAGGTCGTAAATATGATTCAAAACGAGCCAGTACATTTCAAGAGTTGTCCTGATTTTCTTAATCTGGGCATGGCATTTAGTTATACTGTATCTGTTGCATGTTCCCCAGTCTCGTGGATGTGACTTCAGCCTTGTATGGAGGCAAAAATGTTGATAGCTAATCTTTATTACAGTTACAGTTATGCACTGTATTATGTTTGCTCCTTTTAGATCATTGTCTGAATTAAGAATTATTGGCAGCTTCATGCAGGTTTTAATGTTGATAATCTGGACCAGTGAATTTTGACCGTGAACAAATGGTTTTCAAGCCTCATTTGTCCATGGACAAGTGCACACTATTTGGATTAAGGTTTCTCACCAGTATGGGTTTGAGCCTTACTTGGAGCCTATAATTCTTCATGTGAGGAAGCCATCCTGGTGGCTTATGGAACGTCAGTGGTTCTACCAAGATGCCTTTCAATGAACAGATTGAATTCATTGTTGGTACTCTGGTTTATGATTATATGATACAGGCTAAGTTGAAATTTAGTTAAATACAATCCACCAATTTCTGGTGGAGTTATTGCCCACTTTAAAAGTTTTGAAAAAGGGCTTAGTTCCATAGAAAAAGGCATTGTTATGGGTATATATATTATTTTCTGTGCTGAAAGGTTAATAGTTCTAGTTTGTTATAGTCTTAAGATGTCTTTTCAACATTTAAAAATTTCAGCTGTGTGACTAAACCAAACTAAATGATTCTTACTGATGATTTCCCCTTATGAATCTGAGGCAGCAGAGAAAAAATTACTTCAGTCAAGTTGCTGTGAGAACACTCTACTTATGCTGGGATTAACTTTTTAACCTCAGTAATCATGTTAATTGTATTTCTATATGCGATCAATTTAGCTGGTTCTTGTTACATGTATACAGAGTGAAGGATATGATTCAGAAATGTATTTAAAAACATACTTCACATGTCTTACGTACATCTTTATTAACAGGATTGACAGCCACAATGGTGAGATGCCTAGTGGGCGTACTGAAACATGGCTACATGCATGGACTGAAAAACATCCAAAGATTTGCCAGCACAGTAAGTCAACTTCAGCACTTAGGTAGAAGTTATGTTAGATATGCTTAAGTCCTAGAGATCAGCTACTGTGAAACCATTAATACTGGTGGATTTTATGGTCACTATAATCCACAAGATTAACCCTTACCCTACTAAATTTCTAAAATGGACTGGTTCGTCATTCAATTTGGACAATACCATTTGTTATTCAAAGGGGTATTCACGGAAAATTTACTGACTGAATAGCGAACAGTGCAGACCGTGATCAGCCTGCATGCAGGCTGATCTTGGTCTGAACTGACCACAAAGGCAGAATCACATGCCGCCAGCAGGCTAAAGGTTAAATCCAAATGAATACATAAAATTCACATTCATTTATCATCCAGTTTTTAAGTCCATTAAATTTACTTGCCACAAAATAAAACCACAAGCTGGTACAGCTCGTTGCTGACCTCTGAGTCTCAGATATTCGAACTGACTTTGTCATATATACTTGTACAATAGGTGTGTCAGTTGTTCTGTAGACAGTTTGGTTTCTAAAGAATGCTTGGTCCAACAATTTCAGAACTAGTCTAACTACATCTATAGGATGATTGCATGTTATCAGTAGATCTATCATCATCACTGTAGATGGTCCTTATTGATTTGGGGGTCAGTAGGTCAAAGGTCAAGGTAACAGTGACCTTGAGACTTAAAGCAGTTTCTGTTTAATATGTGTAGACTGCATCATAGGATGATTGCCTGTTGTCAGTAGATTGAAAAAATGTTAATTTTGGTAAAACTGATTTTAAATACATGAACGTTTTAAACTTCTTTGAAGAATTGTGTTTTATGAAATATTAATGAACTCTAAACTGCTTTTTAACCACTGACCCTGCTCTGTTTAAAATATTTCTCAAGTTTACTGTTTCCCAGGGTCTTTTGAGAACAGGCTTGTATGACTTTCATGTGGAAAATGGAGCCAAAATGGTACCGTTTGCTGGCTGGGAAATGCCAGTACAGTACAAAGACTCCATATCAGAATCGCACAACAACATACGTACACAGGCTGGTATATTTGATGTCTCACACATGCTGCAAACAAAAGTCAGTGGAAAGGATAGGATCAAGGTAATTCCCATGATGGTATATCAATTTTTGAAATATGCTCTTTGTTGTTTTGTTTTAGGCTGCATTTGTGTATTATAGCAGACCTAAGCACAAAGTGCTCAAGGTGAGCTATAACAAAATTACGACTTACCGGTAAAATCCAGGTGAAGTTTGAATCTGGATCATCTAGGGTCAGAGTCTAGGTCAGTAGTTTAAATCGTAGAAAAAACGTTAAAACTTGTGGCCACATTTTTCTGCTGGATTTATTTGAAACTTAGTCAAAATGTTTGCCTTTATGAAATCTAAGTTGAGTTTGAAACCGGGGCATTTTGGGTCGAAAACTAGGTCATTATGTCAAATAAAAGCATTTATATTATTTCAGTTTATGGAGAGTCTGGTTGTTGGGGACATTGCTGGTCTCAAGGAGAACCAAGGAACTCTGTCTCTCTTTACAAATGAAAAGGGAGGCATAATAGATGATCTGATAATAAACAAGACAGATGAAGATTACCTGTATGTTGTCTCCAATGCAGGTTGTGCAGACAAGGACTTACCTCTTATGATGGTTTGTACATGTATTACCACTTATACCCCAAGGTACAAGGGCTCTTCAAAAATAACGTAGACTTTTTCTCTAGCTTTTATATCCTTTAATAAAGCAAAACAAGAAATATACCGTCATGATTTGCAGTCTTTCTACTAACTGCACTGCAAATTTGATGTGATTATGATCATGCATTCAGGAGTTACGCTTCCTCGAAAACAGTCACTTACATGGACCCGGCGCAGGACGATCATATTTCAAGGACTTTAACGACGTCGTGCCTTCATTGTGAGGCTTTCATTAAGTTTGCATTAATTCATATTTATAAATTTATTTTATAAATTTTCATGAGCAATACTTAAGTCAAAACAAGTTGTTTGGTTATAATACTAAATATGTATGAACACTTACAAACACGCATCTCAGACAGGGTACTCAACGTGAGTACTTGGTCTTTATCTACGGCGTCCTACATTGGCATTAACGCCCATTCGCAGTTTTTCCGTTTTCTCCCTCGATCTCCGCTGTTTTTAAGCAATTCTGGACCATTTGAGAATCGTTTATACCACTTTAAGGTAAAGACACAGATGACTGAACATTGTTGTTGCGTCTGCTTCTTTTAATTATGATTTGCAGTTGCTGTTCACCATAACTAAGCAACTGTCTTATCATCCATGTTAGTCGATGACGACATTACATTTTTAGCTCGACTATTCGAAGAATAAGTAGAGCTATCCTACTCACCACGGCGTCGGCGTCACACCTTGGTTAAGTTTTTCGTACCAGTCCACATTTTGACAAAGTCTTTTAAGATAAAGCTTTGAAACTTTCAACACTTGTTTACCATCACCATGGCCAGCTATAGACCAGAGTACATAACTCCATCAGGGATTTTGGCTGAATTATGGCCCCTTTCGACTTAGAAATCTTGGTTAAGTTTTTCGTACCAGTCCATATTTAGATAAAGTCTTTTAAGATAAAGCTTTGAAACTTTCAACACTTGTTAACCATCACCATGGCCAGTTATTGGCAAGAGTACGTAACTCCATCAGGGATTTTGGCTGAATTATGGCCCCTTTCGACTTAGAAATCTTGGTTAAGTTTTTCGTACCAGTTCATATTTAGATAAAGTCTTTTAAGATAAAGCTTTGAAACTTTCATCACTTGTTTACCATCACCATGGCCAGTTATTGGCAAGAGTACGTAACTCCATCAAGGATTTTGGCTGAATTATGGCCCCTTTCGACTTAGAAATCTTGGTTAAGTTTTTCGTACCAGTTCATATTTAGACAAAGTCTTTTGAGATAAAGCTTTGAAACTTTCAACACTTGTTTACCATCACCATGTCCAGTTATACGCAAGAGCACATAACTCCATCAAGGATTTTGGCTGAATTATGGCCCTTTTTGACTTAGAAATCTGGGTTAATATTTCGTACCAGTTCATATTTTGACAAAGTCTTTTGAGATAAAGCTTTGAAACTTTCAACACCTGTTTACCATCACCATGTTCAGTTATAGGCAAGAGTACATAACTCCTTCAAAGATTTTGGCTGAATTATGGCCCCTTTTGACTTAGAAATCTTGGTTAAGTTTTTCGTACCAGTTCATATTTTTTGTAAAGTGTTTGACATATGGCTTTTAAACTTTTATCACTTGTTTAGTATAATAGTCTCTATCTGTAGGAAAGAGAACATAACTCTGTAATCTATTTTGGCTGAATTATGGCCCTTTTTGGACTTTGAAATTGATTCTGTTTTCTTACAAGTCCATGTTTTGTCAAAACTATTTGACATATGGCTTTTAGACTTTGAACACTTGTTTATCATTATGATTTCCATCTGTAGGCAAGAGTACATAACTATTTTGGCTGAATTATGGCCCTTTTTGGACTTTGAAATTGGCTCATATATTGCCATTTAGTGCAAGATTTATCGAAATCAAAGTAATACAGGAACATTGTTTGTCTAATCTATTTATTTCTTTTGTCTGAATATCCGTGGAAATATTTTGACCCCATTCTTCAATCAATTTTTCGAATAGTCGAGCACGCTGTCATCAGACAGCTCTTGTTCAATTTTTCTCAGTTTATTGTTTTATTTGTTGTAGAGGCCCTGCTTAATTTTCTGTTTATATAATTCCAGTGCATGTTTTTTCATTAGATGAGTCATGGTTGATGTATAGTGTACACGTACATTGCTTTTGCCAGTTGCATTTACAAACATTTGTTAGTTTAGTAAAACTAGTTGTGTTCCATTTTAGAATCAAGCAGAAAATTTGAGGTGTAAAGGACTTGATGTGGAAGTTGATGTAATCTGCAATGGATTGTTAGCTCTACAGGGTAAAATATTTCACCATACATTTGAACAAGTGCATGGAATTACTGTCTAAAAATTAAATAGACAGAGGTACTGCACCTTGTGAAAGAATTTTTCTTTTTAATAAGTTTCCAGCTTTGGTTTCCGAAAATATTTTTCAACAGAGAGATTTTAAAGAAAGACAACCAAAGATTTTGATATAACACTTTTTGGAGGTCACCATTTTCTGTCGAAAATTAAACAGAGGAATTTCTGATTGTTATTATTTCTAGATATTTCCATCTGTCTGTGCATCTGTTCTTCTGTATGTCTGCATTTAGCTAAATGTCCACGCACATTCACAAAAATCTAAGCCTGATTTGAATGAAACTTTACAAAAGTAATTGGAATGAAGACTAGTTGTGCAGATCATCTTCCTGTCTTGCTTGAATGTTTTTTTCACTAAGTTTTTATAAATAAAAACTGAATTGCACTGTTAATAATTTTCAATATGTTTCTGTGTAATAAATTAACATTTAGCTACATATGTTCTGTTTTTCCCAAAATGCATAGGGAGACATTTAAAAACAACAACAAAAAAACAAACATATAATTTTCCTCTGCTTGCCTGAAATCAAGTAAGTCAGTTTTGGCAACCATTTTATAATTGAAAAATGATTAAAAAGAAAAGTAAATATATAGAAGAATGATAGCAGATTGTTTGCTGGGTACAGCTTAGAAAGCTTAGAAGACAATCATTTTGGACCATACCATTATTCTCTTTCATGATGGTATAAAAAAAATCACACTGATAGGTATTGTGCTATTTTTTTTACTTGTCAAATGTGCATACATTATACGCTCTCTACATTTGATATTACAATATTTGGCCCAACTTCCGTGCCATCCATATTTTTTACGGAAAGAAATTTTGGTTAAGTGTCTAAATATCATTATTAGTATTGTAAGTCACACGTTGTTCGTATCTGTGGCTCAGTGGTTACAGCACATGGCTCGTATGTGGGAAATCGCTGGTTCAAGCCTATAAGCGAGAACCTTTTTATTTTTCATTTTTAATTGTTTATATGATTTATATGTCTCCAATGACAGCAGTACCGACACTGCAAGAGAAACTGAATGATGAATTTAGCTAGTTGTAATTTTATTTATGAAATTTGTAACTGTGAATAAAAAATAACATAAATATATATAAAAATGGGAAATAATAAAGAGATAAATATAAAATAAAAAAAAACTACTTATGAAAATACAACAAAAGAAATATTGGATAAAAATGTACAAGTACAAATTGTTTGTTGAAATTTGTGGGGAAAAAACACAGACACTGAACAGTTTCGATCTTACGACCTTGAGGTTTCAAGCTATTGATGATGACCACTGAGCTATCTTGACTTGCGTACATCAATATACATGCTTTAAACATAAACCACTTTAATTGCTGGTTACTTTCCGTATACTATACAGAATGTACCGAAAATCAACCAAAGATTAAAATTTTCTGTGCACCGCCCATGTAATCAATATGCATTTGATAAAAAAGAACAATATGACAGCTTGCATGTTGAACATGTGAGAGATTTTAGGTGCTACTGTAGGGATGTTGTTTTATTCATGACTGACACCTTTTATTACCACAAGCCATAATGGCTTCAGCACTGTGAAGAAATTGACCCTAGGTAACCACACACTGTGATGACTTCTTCACATGGAATAAATTGGCCCCAGATGATTTATTCCTCACCTGAAGAATCTGACCCTACAAAATCATCATCTTGATGACTGCATCGAGTGGGAAATAACCTCAGATAACCATAAACTTTGATAGCTTCCTCATATGGAAGATTTTGATCTGAGATAACCACAGACCTTGATGGCTTCCTCATATGGAAAAAATTGACCCTAAATAGCCACAAAATTTATGTCTTCCTTACATAATTGACCTTGGATAGGTCCAAGTCTTGATGATTTCTTTTCATGAAAAAATTGACCTAAGAAAATCATATAACTTGACTGTTTCCCAACATGGAATAATTTGACCGTAGATAACCGCAAACCTTGATGGTTTTCTCATATGGAAGAATTTTGACCCTGGATAACTGTAAACCTTGATGCCTTTCGCAGAGAAGAAATTGACTCTTGATAACCATAAATATTGAAAGCTTTCTCATGGAAGAAATTGACCCTTGATAACCACTGACATTGATAGCCTCCTCATGGAAGAAATTGACCCTTGATAACCACAAACATTGATAGCCTTCTCATGGAAGAAATTGACCCTTGATAACCACAAACATTGATAGCTTCCTCATGGAAGAGATTGACTGTAGATAACCTTGATTGCTTCCTCACATGGAAGAATTCCCCTCTTGATAACGACAAACCATGATGTCTCCCTTGCTTGCAAGAATATGACCCTAGATAACCACACACCTCGTTGGCTTCCTCATATGGAAGAAAACGACCATAATAGATAACCCTAAAACAATTGCTTCCGCAAAGGGCAGGTACTGTTTTTGTTGGCATAAATATTGGTGACAGTAGATTAATTTTTTTCAGGTCCAGCAATGGTAAAAGTTCTACAGCCAGGTTTAGACTTTGATCTCAGTGAATTACCCTTCATGACAACTAAGTCAGCATCAGTATATGGTATAAATGATTGCCGTGTGACAAGATGCGGTTACACTGGGGAAGATGGTGTAGAGGTGTGTATAATGTACCAACATAGGTTGGAGAAAAGTGAATTCCAAAACTACACACAATTTTAGAAATACTGTCAAAATATCCAGATATCTATTAGATGCAAATGAAAAAGTCGAAACTGTATCGCAATTAAAAAGAAATACTAAGCTTTCGGTAATATTAAAATTTATGAAGAAAAATACATATCTCATAGGGATCTACCTCTTTGTTATGGGTCTTTCAGTTTCTTAAATACATCTCAAACAGACTATTAGAAAATTAAAAAACTAGGTAATTGACCACCTTCAAGAAGAAGTCATCACGTAACATATCTGGTTTAGAAAATACAAATTCGTCATGAAATTGTCTTACAGTTTTGGGTTACTCTTTAGAATTTTTAATTTCCTAACAAACCTGTAACATACTTCAGGAAATGGACAAAACCACAACTGTGACAATATCGATTAAAATTTGCATTGTGTAAGTTTATGTCTCCAGAAGGGACCTCTGTGACTGAGGGGTTAAGTTTGATGACTTTGAGTCACTTGCCCTTAGCTGATGTGGGTATGAAGCCTCAGTTTGGATGTAGAATTCTTCATGTGATAGAACCATCCAGCTGGCTTACAGAAGGTTGATTGTTCTTCCAAGGTGCCTGCCAGTGCCAGAAACAGGCACCCTGAGACCTTGCTCCAACATCAAAAGCTAGAAAAGTTGCCATAAGAGGTATCTGTGTCAGTGTGACACAAAACTTAAGAAAAAAAAACATTTACTATGTCATAGTGACATTTCCCTTGCAAGACACCAAGCTCAAATGTGAAGGTGCACTCGGGCCCTGAAATTCTTTTTAAGGTCATATCTTAAAGTGGAATTATGCGCATCAAGTCAAAATCCAGCTGAAAGAGATGCGTGTGTAAAAAGGGTGGAGGAAATTATAGCTTTTAACCCAATATACCAAACTTCCTGTTACAAGTACGAAATAATAACTTTCCAAATATGACTTTCTATTTTGACTGGGGCTGTCTTTTTAAGAAACTACAAACTGCAGTCAGGAGTTGCTTCCCTTCAACTTCAGAAATCTCTGCCTATAAGTAAGGGAAACAGTAAGATGCGTAGAAGAGTGCAGAAAAGATTTTTTTCGGTCGATTTCTTCATTTCTAAAGTATCAGCTTCAAATACTTATGCGGCATTAACGTTAATTTAACACATTTAAATGCAAAGCAACCGGAAATTGCTTTTATAAAACATTCACCAAAAACAATATGTGCAGTAAGATGCACATAATGCCACTTTAAGTTCAAGGTCATAGAGCTCGTAAGTCCTGATGTCTTGTCTTGGTTATATTTTTATGCAACTGAGCATTTAAATAATACCAGTGTGCATTTTCCTTTTTATACGCCTGCCTCTGAAAGAGCAGGGCATATTATGTGAACAGCCGTAGCGGGCGGGTGTCCAAAGCATGTCCAGTCTCAAGTCAAACAGTTTTCATCCGATCTTCACCAAACTTGCTGACAATGTTTGTGGGCATAATATCTCAGCCAAGTTCGATGACCACCCAAATGGCCCCAGGCACTCTTGGATTTTGGCCCTTGAATTACTCTAAAAACTGCGAATTAGATTTGTCTGCACTATAAATCAAACAGTTTTCATACGATCTTCACTAAACTTGCTGACAATGTTTGTGGGCATAATATCTCGGCCAAGTTCGATAACCACCCAAATCGCCTGTAGCCCTCTTGTATTATAGCCCTTGAATTGCACGAAAAACTGCCAATTTAGCCTTGTCTTCTCTCTAAGTCGAACAGTTTTCATCCGATCTTCACCAAACTTGTTGACAATGTTTGTTGGCATAATATCTCGGCCAAGTTCGATAACCACCCAAATCGCCTTGGGCACTCTCGGATTATGGCCCTTGAATTAGGCCACGTTCGATGACGGGCATATTTTATGACAGTCTGGCACTCTTGTTGTGGATTGACTTAAAAAAGAAATCCAGGAAATTTTAGCCTGCCATGAATATTAATGATTTTGCAGTATGTACTCACTTCAGTTGTTTTACATTTAATTTTGTTACAGATATCAGTAGCTTCCGGGAGAGCAGCAGAACTAGCGCAACATTTGTTAAACTCTAGTAAAGATGTAGATTGTAGGCTAACTGGCCTTGGGGCACGTGACAGTTTGAGGTTGGAGGCGGGGCTTTGTCTGTATGGTAATGATATTGATGAAACCACTACACCCATTGAAGCAACTCTGGCTTGGACAATAGGTAATGTTTATTTTGAAAACTTTAAGTGTAAATCATGTACCTGTATATACAATAACTGTTGTATATTCTTTCTGCAGCATCTGACTTTACCTTTGGGGGTCTCCATGTCCTAGTGGTTATGGCCGCTGACTTTGAATCACTTGCCCTTCAGTGATGTGGATTCAAGCCTCCCTCAAAGGTTTGAATTCTTCATGTGAGGAAGCATCCAAACTGGCTTACGGTAGGTTAGTGGTTCTACCCAGGTTGCCTGCCTGTCAAACCTGGAAAGTCAGCACATGACCTTTGATTGTGTCGGTGAGACATTAAACCCAACAACAACAACAAAAAAACAACAACTTTACCTTGACATGTTGCCAAAAGTTTTGAAATATGCCAGTCTGTTAACCTATTTAGATGTTGACTTTGCAAGATTATTATGATATACATCATGTATATATATTTCATATTGTTTTAAGGTTAAGCTATAGTTCCTGGTGATGAAATAATGCACGGAGGAGCACCTTTGGTCTTCCTCCACCATCAAAGCTGGAAAGTCACCATATGACATATAATTGTGTCGGTGTGACGTTAAACCCAACAAAATAATTAAAATAAATAAATGTACAGCTAAGCTAAACTTGATAAATTCACTACTACATTTGGCTTTAGTCGGGCTTTTAAATGCTGATGTAATCGGACTGATTGTCTTGATATAAATACACATGATACATTTAATTGTAGGCAAGAGAAGAAAAGAGGAAGGAGGTTTTCCAGGTGCTGATATAATTCTGAAACAGATTAAAGAAAAACCAAAACAACGAAGGGTTGGTTTCACTTCTACAGGCCCTCCTGCCAGAGGTAATAGAGTTTATAATTTAACTATTTGAAGAATAAGGAGGGCTGTTGTAATCACCCTGGTATTGCTGCTGCATTCAAGTTAAAATTTGATGGCAGGCTTTCCAATATTATTCTGTCTTCATAACTACTGCTCTTGTTATCTTCAAATCTTACATAATGTTTGGTGTTTGTTAGATGCAGACATCATATGTTTAAGGTTCACGTACCTTAATGGACGATCAAATCTGTGAACAGATCCTTTGGAAGCATAGAACACAATCAAGCAACTTACTAACAGACTTGGTTTCATTGGGTGTTCATGAGAGTTAATGAAATGTGCAATACCCGTCACACCTAGCCTGGGAATCCAGTCTGACAATTTCTAACATTTTTACTACCTGCAAATTGACAGCCTGGGGAAACCTGTTTACCGACTGCAGCACCACCTATATTTCACCCGAAATATCGTGGGCTGAGCGCGAATCTATTGTAACTGTATATAAATAAAGAACAAGATACAATAGTTTCGCACTCAGCCCTCGATATGCGGGTGTTTGATAAAGAACGATAACTTCTGAAAGCAATAATACATAGCTAAAAATAGAAACGGAATTCTCACGGAAAAGACAGATCAGAATTGTTTACCTCCGAAGGTTTCCGAGCATTTCCGGGCCTTAGAGAAATACCAGTTTGTACCTCCTATAGCTTTTTTCAGCAAGTTGTAACAACTTTCAAAAATGTCAATATAAACTTAAATTTGCGTCATAGCTATCTAGATGTTATATAAGTGCAGACCTATTGATCTACGAAAATTGCTGAATTTTCAGCAGCATTGCCTCGTTTTCATTTCAAACAAGCGCAGATATGATCACAATAGAAAATCGATAATCAGTAGTGACATGGAAACTCCTTCAGATTTCCCCAGGCGTTGATAATATCAGAAACTCGATGCATGCCAATTAACTCTAATTAGCGCAAATTAAGTGGGACCTTTAATGCATAGATATTAGTTATGATTTCTTCTGACAAAGTACAAATATTATCAAGGGCTTCCCATTCTAGTCACACCCCCTAGCACCTGCTAAATGGAAATTGTATTGCAGTAAATAATGACTGTTCACCATTATCCCAAAGGACCAGAAAACATAATACTGAGTCCAAGTACTACAAGATCTTGTAATAGTGTTACTTAAAGTGTTAGGGCAAGCTTCTCAGTTTCAATATTTGAGCCACGCCGTGAGAAAACCAACATGGTGGGTTTGCGACCAGCATGGATCCAGACCAGCCTGCGCATCCAATGTAAATCCCATGTTAAATATATTTGCAAACCACAGATATGGTGTCAATGGTCAAGGTCATCGTTTAGGGATAAATGGTAAAAGCCACTGAAAAGTCAGAACTTTGTAATTTATTGTTGCTTTTAAAAATAACTCACTCTGATGTATCACATGACAGGTAGTCCATGTTACTTTGACTCCTCACTGTTTTTTAGTACATCTTCAGCTCACAATATATCCCATGTCCCTCCTGCACACACAAAGAACAATTTAAAAAAAAAATTATTGCATTGACAGTCTTATACCATTTTTATTAGCTCACCTGTCACATAGTGACAAGGTGAGCTTTTGTGATCACCCGTCGTCAGTCTGTGCGTCCGTCCGTCAACAATTTCTTGTCTGCACGATAGTGGTTTCATTTATAATTTTATTTTAACCAAACTTGCACACAACTTGTATCACCATAAGATCTCGGTTCCTTTCTTGAACTGGCCAGATCCCATTATGGGTTCCAGAGTTATGACCCCTGAAAGGGCCAGAATTTGTTATTTTGAGCTTGTCTGCACAATAGCAGCTTTATTTATGATTTGATTTTTACCAAACTTGCACACAACTTGTATCACCATAAGATCTTGGTTCCTTTCTGGAACTGGTCAGATTCCAATATGGGTTCCAGAGTTATGGCCCCTGAAAAGCCCAAAATTAGCTATTTTGACCTTGTCTGCACAATAGCAGCTTTATTTATGATTTGATTTTTACCAAACTTGCACACAACTTGTATCACCATAAGATCTTGGTTCCATTCTTGAACCAGCCAGATCCCATAATGGGTTCCAGAGTTATGGCCCCTGAAAGGGCCAAAATTGGCTATTTTGATCTTGTCTGCACAATAGCAGCTTCATTTATGATTTGATTTTAACCAAACTTGCACACAACTTGTGTCACCATAAGATCTCTATTCTTTTTTATACGCCCGCAGGGACGTATTATGTTATCGTCTCGGTGTCTGTCTGTCTGTCTGTGTGTTGGTTAGCAATTTCCCTTCTGCTCTGTAACTTTTGAACCCTTTGATGGATTTCAGAGAAACCTGACACAAATGTTCACTCATTGAAAGGATGTGCAGAGCGCATGTTTCAGATGGCTAAATTCAATGTCAAGGTCACACTTAGGGGTCAAAGGTCATGTGACTTTGTTTTATGTGAATATTGCTCTGCATTTGCGTTGCATTGCAGTGCTCTTGTTTTTATTTGGCAGATCCTTCTTTTGTTTGCTTACAATATTTTTTTTATTACTTCCCTTTTATGTTACTATAAATAGCTTATTTAGTAACTTTTTTATTATTGGCCATAGGGAAAAACAGACCACTTTTCTGTGGTACATCATGGATGGTACCTCCAACTTTTAGGTGTATTTTGACATATCTGTACCTTGTAAGATTTTTTCTTTTTGTTTTTGGTTAAAGCAATGGTACTCAGGTGAGCGATATAGGGCCATCATGGCCCTCTTGTTTCTGTATTGGTAAGCATTTTCTATAGTCGAGTGTACTGGCCTTCTGACAGCCCTTGTTACATTTGACAGTCACCTCAAACAGTACTAGGAAAGGAAGTTTTTACAGAATTCACCATTTCTATATGTCTTTCAGTTTCTTACCAGCATTAAGAAACGTCTCCCCTGTTTAAATAGTTTGTTTCTCTTTTTGTTGGGGATACATGTGAAAAGTTTCATTGTAATTGAGGCAGCACTATATAAAAAAAACTTGTTTAATCTGAAAAAATTATCTACAGTGTTATTCACGTATTAAAATTTTGATGTGCAATAGAAGGACTTCAGCTGTACTTACCATACCTGAATAATATGATCTCAATAATATCATCTCAATAATATCGAATTGTGAGTTGTGTATTTTTATTGGTGTTTTATATGTTGGTATCATGCCGTTTTGAAATATATTAAATGTTTGTATTTGCTTGACTTACGGCCATTATCATAGGAAGCAGTTAGGAAGCAGTTAACTGTCTATTGTAAATATCTACTTAATCAATTAGTCTATTTGTCTATTTTTTGCATAGCAGCTGGAAATAGACCTGTCAAAAAGGTATTTTTAGATTTGTTATACAAGACATGTACATACAATTTTTGTCATTTCACAAAAAAATTCACATTTTTTCCATGAATTAAAAAAGAATAGTGCAGCAGTTTTTCATAGGTGCCCACCTGTTCCAGAGATATTGCATGGGATGCTCTCAGGGTCTTTGTCCACCATTCTAAATAAAAACTTTGCCATAATTATGATAAATTGTGTTGGTGTACCTTAAAACCCAACAAAACAAGCACAGGGGTGCAACTGTTGTGTGCATCAAAGTCTGTTGTTTCATGACAACCAAAAAAGAAATTGATTATCTCCCTTTAGATTATGAAACTAAACTGACTAATTAATATCTTTTCATTTAATGATAATCATTGTTTGATATTCTGATATTTACAACTTTCACGTGGAGTGCTATGTATAGTTGATTATGGAGTAATCTTGAATAAAATCCATCTTAATATATAATCATTAGTGTAACTGCTGACATTGCAGCCCATAAGTTTCTCAAACAAGACATGAAAAATAATTACTTGCTAAATAAAGAGAAACAGCTACTTAATTACTTAAATTAGTTATGTGCGTGCACATGCATCACTGCAGTGTTTATTATTTATGTGGATTGTTAAAAACATGCTGACTATTGCAACTAATTTTTTTTATCATTTTGAAGAAATAATGTACCAGACCTTGCATTATGTTTATTTTTATGTCATCTGTTTACTCAATGAGTTGACTTCTTGGCCTTCTGCAGAGACATCTTTGTGATCACTTTGGGGAATCACTTGATCAAAATAATCTCGAAACCAAAATAAATTTATTAATAATATGGAATAATAATGAAGCAACTTTTGCTGTAAATTTAAAATATAGCCTATCATATGGCAACATAGATGTATCCTAAAACTACTTAGATTTCAATCACAATCACCTTCTAATTATCTGGAACACTTCAAGAAACTGAGACTTCTTAATTTCCTTATTGTTTGTAATTACAGGTAATCTATCATTGTTGCCAACTACATATTAAGTTAACAATTTTCATTAGTCATATGTTAGGCTATGTTTAAATTTCATATCTTATCATGATAGGAAATTAATTCATGTTCTTCAAAATATAACTTCGGTTTAGAGATTATTTTGATCATGTGATTCCCCACAGTGTGTGATGTGCACTTGAGTCTGCTGGAGGAGTCACCCATTTTGGTCATCATTGGTGACTATGATTAAGCTTACAAAAAAGAATGAAAAGTTTTTGGCAATTGACTCTTATCTGCAATTTCTTTTGATGTGTTATAAGGAAGTCTAATTAATCTTTACCTCAAAGAAGTCTGAAAGACTAAGCCATAAAATCTTGTAAAAATGTATTAAGGAGGTAGGTTACCTTGTTACCAGGGTAAATTCAAATTAGTTGAACCGCAGTGATTTTTTGTATTTCGTGTAATTTAATGTTTTAACTGCTACAATCTCAGTTCCGTTTATCTCTGTCCCTTCAAGTACAATTTTTATCCAGGTTTGAAATACATGACCCTCTAAAGGTATTTTATATAGAAAGAAGAAGGAAAATACGGATATTTAACACTTTTCAGTGTATTTTGGTTTCATTGTTATCCGTAGAAGTCTGCATAATTAATAGTTTTACTAGTATGCGCATTAGCTTTCTAATAAAAGCTTAAAATGTATATGTCGCGGGCTCGTGTTTCCATGGTAACGCATTTTCTTTCATTTTTTAAAAAATTATGTATGAAAACGGGTTTTTCGACGACTTCAGTGCCATTCTGTTATTGACCAACATGGAATATTTGGGTAATATGATTTTTCTTAAATTTTAGAGTAACCATGGCAACAGAGATGTTTAAAATAGCTTATATGTTGCTTTTTATCGTAATTTCTTATAAAAAAAATATTATATAAAATTATCTTTCTTGTTAATGTAGCTTTAAAACATCTTATTTCTAACGTCAGTAATATTTTCATATGAATTGCAGTTAATTTAACAAATTTCACAGCTTAAAATACTTACAGCAGTGCCCGTCGTCTGACATTTTTATTGAAAATCGTTCTGCATGCTGCTATTATTCTCATGGATATTGTTGAAATGAAAATAAAAAACCCAAGCTGTGTTCCTTAAATAGACCAGTGTCAACGCTTTTGAATTTTACAATTAGACATATAGGTCACGGCTTCGTTTCCATGGTAACATCAATTTAATTCAAGACACCACAATTTTATACTGAAATTTGAACAATTTTAGAGCTTAGTTTTAGTATTTAAGTAACAAATTATCAACGGAAACTGGGAAATAGGTATAACAAATCAAACTGCCCAATTTTTATTTGTAAATGACCGTAATAAGTTACCTTTCAGCCAACTATATTCCCAATCACATCAGTTACCATCATCCATTTTCTTACATTCCGCATAACATTTCAATATAATTACATAAAAGAAGCAAAATATTGATCATTTTTCAGAGCAAAAGACTAATAAAAAGTATTTCAGCAAATAGTGGCTGTTTAAAAATAATTCAAATAAAGAAAAAGCACAGAATAACGTACTTTCAAAATAAAAGCTATTAATTTTGCGCGGTAACTGACACGTAACGTCATGACGCCAATGACGTCATTTTAAGGCAACAATGTTTTGAAGCGTTTCTGCGGCAATTCATTCATTATTTCTGCATTATTAAACCATTAAACATAAGATCGGAGGCAGGTTCAAGATTAACTTCCAGAAGAAATGATATACAAACACATTTAGTTTGTGGTAAACGTCGTCGTAAATCATCACGTTAGCTTCCGGTTGGACATGCGTACTTACAAATATCAAGGTAACCTACCTCCTTAATTAATTAAAACATGTAGCATTGTTGAAGCTTATACTTATTACAATTTTAGTCTTGGAACATTAGCTGTTATGTGGAAATCGGGGGTACTGAAGGGTTAACCTAACACTAACCCTAACAGTGTTATAATCTTTGGATTGTCACTGGATGGTTCATATCTCAAAAAGTTCTTGACCTAGAGTCATCAAACATGATTGTTATTCAGTGCAGGAAGTTGTGCACCAGGGCTTTAATTTGGATCTCATACAGCCAGACCAGAGTTATGGCCCTTTACTTAGTCAAAAATATGCATAAAAAGGGCTTAAGTTTGTGTCCCATGTATCTCAAAAAGTATTTGACCCAGTGTTATGAAACATTTCAGTAATATTTTTCAGCATGTGCACCTGAGGTTTTATTAGAGATATCACACAGCCAGATCAGGGTTAATGACCTTGTCATAGTCAAAAATATGCTTTAAAAGGCATAAATGTTGTATAGCACATTTGTTTTAGAGGTATAACACACATTGACAGGAACAGGCCGTAGTCAAAAAATTGTTTGCGGTAACGCGACCCAGTTCTTTGTGTGGGTAGGTAGGTAGGGAATTTTTTTTTGCATATAGTCGTATAGGGGAAAAAATCGTCTGACTGGCTAGGAAAAAAAGTTGGGTCGCAGCGATTTTCATGGGTAGATCATGTTACCGCAAACAAATGTATTTTAATGATAGCCTAGATGAATAGGATGAGATGTCATTTATTACCTTTAATTGATTACATTAACGCTTCAGCTGCTAAATACATGTAAATAAATGAATGAAACTTTCTATGTATGCAATAAAACCTGTATTAAGAACACCATACCTTGTTATTTCCTTTCTGTTTAAGAGTTTCTTAGTAAATGAATTTCTCAAGAGCTAAACCTCTGTATATTAAAGTGAAAGAGTACAGATATTTTTTACATATATTTGTTTTTGTTTTTTTTTTTTTTTTGTTGTTTTTTTTTCAGAGGTTTTGAGCCAAGAACTCCATTATACATTTTACATTTTTACATGTGTACTTACAAAATTAAATGATTTTGCAGTATATTATGGTAAGGATGTGGTCATTTACCTCTGCCAATAAATTATGTAAGTTGCAGTTATTTCAGGTGTCACTAAGATAGATTTTACTTTATTGATTACTGATTGTGTAAGCTGGAGTTCTGTCTGTTATTACTGGGAGATCCAGATCAAGTGTACACCTACAAAACAAGTTCAAAGTGTTATGAAAAAGCATACTTGTTCCACCCTGCTATACCCTTCGTAGCAGTAAGCTATTCGTTGTGTGTGGTTGTTCGCCAACAACAGATTTTATAGTTGGTTCTTCCGCTGTAGTTAACACACTAACATCTGATATTGAATTATTTGCGAGCCGTCTGTCTTTCCCATGTGTTATCTCACAATTGTGTTTCATCAAAAGGCTAGAGTGAGCTGGCATATAGCATCTCTGTTGTCAATGATGCAAAAGATATATGGATGGACTTTTATCAGTTCTCAAAGTACGGGACATGATTGGTATACATGTAGCTTTAAAAAAGTTACTCAAAATCTCGTAACACAATCAAGATTATGTTATGTTAAAAAGTTTTCGAACGCTTCTCCAGTGACTTGCTAGCTTCTGCATCAATAATGGGATCAGCACTGCTACTTTTCCTTCCATACTCTAGCACCTGTTTCTTTCCAAATTGGTCAACAAGAGCAACCAGTTTTTCACTACTCCATTCACCAAGATCCTCTGTAGACAGAAGTGACAAAAGCCTCATGCCTGAGCACTCAAAAGCATAGATGATATTGCTGCCTTTGGCAGGCAAAGTGTCATTCAATTTCCATACTAAACTGTCAAAAAAATCTCTCTCAGAGTGTAGATATTTCTCTGCCACTTTGACACTATGTGGTTGCCTTTGACCATCAGTATGTTTTCAGGTCTTATCTGTTAGTAAGTGGCCCCATGTGGTTCTGGGACGATCTGTGTATGAAAAGAATTGGAACCACTGCCTTACCCTTGCATGATCGTAAGAGGCGACTAATAGGGTCTCAACACTTGGTTTTGCAGTAACTCTGTGATTCCAGCAGGTATGCAAATTTTTATACCATACCTCATGTTTTTATTTCGATGTAAATGAGATGTGGAACCAAAATTTGTAGTCCTGTTTGGCGCCATATAACCTATACTGTGTTGGTGCGCCGTAAAACCCAAATAAATAAATAAACTATTAGTGAGTTGTTCAAGGTATGTCTGGTGAGCTAGTTTTCTTTCAGGCATATGTTGTTTTAAGTTTCTTAAACACTGCTTCACTGACACTTTGACCATAGATACATTCAAATTAGATTTCTGGAACCAGTCAAAGTTCTATGCAGCATATCCATTTATTGGCTCACCTGAAGAATGCTCAGGTGAGTTTTTGTGATCGCTCGATGTCCGGCGTCTGTCTGTCGTCTGTCAACATTTAGCTTGTGTATCAATAGAGGCTGTATTTTCCAACTAATCTTCATGAAATTTTGTTAGCATGATAACCTTGATGAAATCTAGGCCAAGTTCGAAAATGGGTCATCTGCATACATGCCATAATTTTTCAGAACGTTTCCGGGATTCTGAGTTAAAATTTCTGGGATTTTTACCTTTTGTCCGGGACATACACCGTCACATTGGTATTCATCTGTTTCATGCAAAAATATCATAATATACATGTAGTTTCCCGAGACTAAACATTGTTCACTCGCTTGTATTAATTTGCGGCAAATGTCGTCTAGCTTTCTAAGGGAGGTAAATACATGTATACGGGTAATACATCTATAGTTCGACACGTGAATTTATTGCGTTCCCGAGGTGAACAGAATTAGGAGACTTACTATATACGAAGAATCAACCTGGTCATCGTGATTTAGATTCTTGCTAATTTGGTATCATTCTAAAGCTTAAACATTTATCTAATAATTAAATGAATCCTTAAAGGAATAAAATAAATCTTGTAGATAAAATCGACAATATAAAATATTTGGAGTCTGGTCAATTTTCATGGGTCGGTCGGCAAAGGCATTCAGCATTTTAATTTAAAATATGTGTGACAATCGATCTAGATCTTAAATAATTACAACCTTTTAAAATAATTATCGTTTAATTGACCGTTTTCAATAATCTCTTCCATAAAGGCTACATGTAGCTTTACCGCCAACGTGCTCAAAACAAAGTGATTTACGACTAATTTAACTATCATAAAACAGTTATTGATTGCATAATCCTGTCAGTTCTTAATCAGGGTCATCATAATAACTGACTGTAACTTAATCAGTGTCATCAAAAGATCGTCGCGTGATCAAAGCAGGCTTAATCAACACGTGTCCCGCTCACCCGCTCGAGGGCATAAAGTGATTAGGAATAAACAATGTGACAACGGGGACTGTTTATTGTGTAAAATTTAACAAATTATAGACAAAAACAAGTTTTTTGGGGGATTGTTTTCATTTGTTCCTGTATTTTTATTTTTCCGGGACATTTTAAGACTGTCTGGGACACCGGGACGAGTATGTAATTTCCGGGACAATCCCGGACAATCGGGACGTATCACATGTATGGTCATCTGGGGTCAAAAACTAGGTCACTAGGTCAATTCAAAGAAAAACCTTGTGTATGCAATAGCGGCTGTATTTTCAATTGATCTTCATGAATTTTGGTCAGAATGATTACCTTGATGAAATCTAGGCCAGGTTTGAATATGGGTCATCTGGTTTCAAAAACTAGGTCACTAGGTCAAATCAAAGAAAAACCTTGTGTATGCGATAGAGGCTGTATTTTTCAATTGATCTTCATGAATTTTGGTCAGAATGATTACCTTGATGAAATCTAGGCCAAGTTTGAAAATGGGTCATCTGGGGTCAAAAATTAGGTCACTAGGTCAAATCAAAGAAAAACCTTGTGTATGCGATAGAGGCTGTATTTTTCAATTGATCTTCATGAATTTTGGTCAGAATGATTACCTTGATGAAATCTAGGCCAAGTTTGAAAATGGGTCATCTGGGGTCAAAAACTAGGTCACTAGGTCAAATCAAAGAAAAACCTTGTGTATGCGATAGAGGCTGTATTTTTCAATTGATCTTCATGAATTTTGGTCAGAATAATTACCTTGATGAAATTTAGGCCAAGTTTGAAAATGGGTCATCTGGGGTCAAAAACTAGGTCACTAGGTCAAATCAAAGAAAAACCTTGTGTATGCGATAGAGGCTGTATTTTTCAATTGATCTTCATGAATTTTGGTCAGAATGATTGCCTTGATAAAATTTAGGTCAAGGTTGAATATGGGTCATCTTGGATCAAAAACTGGGTCACTAGGTCTTATCAAAGAAAAAGCTTGTGTATGCAATAGAGACTGCATTTTACACCGAATCTTCATGAAATTGTCTGGATGAAATCTAGGTCAAATTTAAATATGGGTCATCTGGGGTCAAAAACTAGGTCACCCGGTCAAATTAAAGAAAAACCTTGTGTAGGCAATAGGGGCTGCATATTACACTGGATATTTATAAAATTTAGTCAGAATGATTGCCTTGATGAAATCCAGGATTATCAATATGGGTCATCTGGGATCAAAAGCTAGGTCACTAGGTCAAATCAAAGAAAAACTTTGTGTATGCCATAGAGGCTGTATTTTTCAATTGATCTTCATGAATTTTGGTCAGAATGATTTCCTTGATGAAATCTAGGTCAAGTTCGAATGTGGGTCATCTTCGGTCAAAAACTAGGTCACTAGGTCAAATCAAAGAAAAACCTTGTGTATGCAGTAGGGGCTGCATTTTACACCGAATCTTCATGATATTTGATCAGAATATTTGTTTGGATGAAATCAAGATTGATTTTGAATATGGGTCATCTAGGATCAAAAACTAGGTCACCAGGTCAAATTAAAGAAAACCTTGTGTATGCAATAGGGGCTGCATTTTACACTGGATATTCATAAAATTTAGTCAGAATGATTGCCTTGATGAAATCTAGGCCAAGTTCAAATATGGGTCATCTGGGAAACATATTTACACTGTTATGATGTGTTTCTCAGGTGAGCGACCTAGGGCCATCTTGGCCCTCTTGTAATTATTTAGTGGAGATGAAGTCACTGTTAGCCAAAGTTTTAGAATAACCTTTTTTCCTTTGAATCTATGTGTGCTTAACAGTGTTGTCAGTGAGTCCAAATGTCTGTATACTGCCTCTATCTCTCCTCATAAACCTCTGGTTGAATATCTGATAAGTCCTTAGCCATGTTGCTTGCTGCTTTGAAGAATGATAATCTATTAAGTGTTTCTTGGTAATCTTTCATGTAGGGAATTGTATTTGCCACTTTAGAGCTAATAAAACACTGTGAGTGCATTGAATTTACTCTCAGTAGATGGCCTGTAACACCCTCTGCAGTAACTGTCACAACATTGGCTTCATTACTGCCAAAACTCCATAACCTTCAACACTGGTACACCCCAGCTTTCCAAACAGTCCAATATGGCTAAGTGTGTCACAACTTTACCAGTTCCATTTGGTACCTTCACATTTTCCAGGTAATGTTTTGTTATTATGCATAGATATTACTTATATTATCCCCATTCGTTTTATTGAAAACTGTAATGTTCATTTTGTAGGAACTGCAAAAGGAAAGCGCCAAAGTTATGACAAGGCTGCTTAGTGATAGTATGCCACTGTTTTGACCATGTGAAGTCTTACAGCCTTTTAAATCTATAAATCTACTTGTCTGGGAAATGTTACAGTTGAGCAGTACGATATAAACATGTTTGCTACTTTATACGAGTGAACCAGTTGCTTACCAAGGAAATGTTAACATTTTATTTTGCTTACTAAACTATTAGTTTATATGTTCAAATGCTATGTTTTCCTAAATGATTTATGACCAGTAAATATTGCAGACCCATTTGAAGTCACTGTCAAGTTACGGAAAAAACTCGGTACGTGCATTTACCAGAAAGCCTTGATCACCTATTGGATGTTTTTATTACAATAAAACTTTATTGTGATTAGTTTTCAAGGTGTTGATCAATAAATGTTGTTGATTGAAGAAGGAAAAAACTATAATTAAGTAGTTACATTGTAATGAAAAGAGTGTTTTATAGTGTACATTATTCATGTTCTTAATTATTAGTATACATGCAGTCCTTTTTCCTTCTTGCATAGACTATGTGTTTTATGTTGCTTGAAACTGTAATTTAATGAGAAACCATAACAGTAGCTTGAATGGATTTGTTTGTTTGTTTTGGGTTTAACGCTGCTTTTCGACAGTATTTAGTTATGTTATGGCGGGCAGTTAACTTAATCAGTTATCCTGGATTCTGTACCAGTACAAATGTGTTCTCCCCAAGTAAGTGCCAACTTCCCCACATGAATCAGAGGTGGAGCACAAATGATTTCAGACATATTGTCTTTTCTCAACTTGTTGTGGAGAACATACAGCCCACCCATGGATCGAACTCGGGACCCCACAATTCATAGATCTGTGCGCTCCCTATTGAACTAAGCAGGTGGGTTGTAGCTTGAATGGAAGAAAGTAAATCATACAGCAAGTAAATAGTACGGTACTTTTGTTAGAAAAATCCTTATAGCTCTTATTTCAGCTTATTTATTGAATATTTAATCAGTAAACCATAAAGGTGTCAGAGTGGGTCTTAAGGTAGTTCTTCATGTTAGGATCGAAATTTTTTCTACACTATAGAATTTTCTTAAACTTCAGAACATACTTAGAAAATTTAGCAAATAAAAAAGATCGGGTCGTGTGCTTGATTTTTTGCTAAACTGATTTGAAAAATTTGAACATTAGGCAATTTTTCATAATGGCCAATATATATGTGAGTCTATGGGAAAATCACAGTTTTCGTAACATTTTCACGAATAGAATGTTTTTTACAATGTAGATTTCAATGAAACTTGGTAAATTTGGTAAACATTTGAAGAAAATGGCGTAACTGCATCAAGGGGAAACAACTTTAATGCAACTAAATATAAGTGTTATGATTTATTATAGACGATATGTGTGTAGTATGTATTTATTTTGATTAAAATCCATCTGAGAACAATCTAGGATTGGAATTATATAAGCGTTTATATACTTTTACGTCCGTAAAAAGTAGCGCACCAAAAAAATTTGGATTGATTTTTTCCAATGGGGCGAGCACTATTAGCCAAAAACGTTCTGAAAATATACGAGCGGCAAATCCGATGAACAACTTTTTAATTTGGTGAGGCCTTAATGAGTTAACATAATGAGCATTAAAGCCTTTATAAAACATGATAGAATGGTGTTTTGCTTAAGAGTATTCAAATAACAGTGAGGGCTATAATAATTCTTCTCATTCAGGCGCTGTTGAGGCATTATCTTGGTAATTATTTCATGTATTACAAAATGTAATGCAACGAAGTTCAAATAAGGCTTTTCAATTATCCAAATTAGAAAGCTCCAGGATTAATTCAAAATGAAAAAGAATATATTTTTACACTGCATGCAAGGTGCAGCTCAGAAATCACTAAGATGTAAGCTTCACAAATGAACATTGCAAATAGTTTGGCAAATTTTCATTTTCATTGTTCAGAATACCGGTAATCAATTAAGATAAAAGTTACTCTGAAATCAAGTTCTTGCTTCCAAAACAAACAAAAAAATGTACAAATCCTTCCTGCATGAAGTGTACTTCAGACTTTTACCTAAAAAAATTCAAAGTATAAACACCAAAAGAAAATGAACAAGTCCCTCCTGCGTATATGATGTTTACACTTATAAAAAAAACAAACTAAGTATAAATGCCAAAAGAAATTGTACAAGTCTTTCCCGCGTATATGAAGTGTACTGCACAAATTTCAAAGTATCTGCGGTGTACATGCAGTGTACTATTTTCTTGTACAAGTCCCTCCTGCGTACATGCAGTGTACTCCTTAAATTTTCAGAGTCTGTGCTGCGTACTTGAAGTGTACTAGTGACCTCCTGCGTACATGCTGTGTACTCGTCGAAATAGTACGCGGCATGCGGTGTATGTAAAATGTACTCCTCTGGCGTACTACTGTGTTCACGGCATATACACAGCAAATACGCAGCATGTACGCCACAGAGGCTTGCTTCTGTAAGGGATGTCCTCGCATGAATCTTACGACCCAGTTAATCGATGCTTTGAAACCAATAAGGTTCATTTACTGTGCTGTCATCTTGGCTTGTAGATGGATTTCTAGAGTTGATACAGCGATGCTCCTTCTCCGATGTTCAGTAACCCATTCTACATTGATACGCTCTAATTCTGGATGATGTGCAGACTTCCCCCTGTCATCCAGTTTTGTCCTTGGCAATTGTTCAAGACAATTCTTCATCAAAATATTAGGGGGCAGGATGTTACCGGTATATCATATTATTATGCCCCACTTCAAAGGAGGGGTATATTGTTTTGCAGATGTTGGTTGGTCTGTAGACCAATCCGTTTCTGGATGATAACTCAAGAACGCTTGGACCTAGGATCATGGAAGTAGGTCAAAGGTCAAGGTCACAGTGACCCGGAACAGTTAAATGGTTTTCGAATGATAACTGAAGAACTCTTGGGCCTAGGATCATGAAAGTTGATAGGGAGGTTGGTCATAACCAGCAGATGACCCCTATTGATTTTGAGGTCAGTAGGCCAAAGGTCAAGGTCACATTGACCCGGAACAGTTAAACCGTTGTGAATTGCTCAAGCAAGCCCGGATGCTTGAGTCATGGATGCTGGAGAAGCCATGTTTCACTATCTTAAAGTACATCTCTACCCTGTATGCACAATTATCATCCAGTTTCTTCTACAGGATTAATTATTTCATTTCATTTCAGTTGTCAAAGTTTTATATTGTACAGTTTATCTAAATATAAACAAAATGCAGTTACCTATATTAGATTAGTTTATAGTTTTTAGCTATGTCAACATCTTAGATACATGCACTTTTCAAATTAAAGAAAATGCAGACTGTATTAATTTGAATAACTAATTAGCATTTATTGGTAATAAGAGAATTGATCTTGTGCAAAATGAAAGTGATATTCTCTTTAAATAATAAGATAATCAGGAGGAAATGAATTAAGTGGTTGTCATATATATACGAGGGTTGTCCCAGAAAATCGCAACTTTTTTTATCATTTCGAAAATAAGCGACGCATGAAATAATTAGCTCACATGTCACAAAGTGACAGTGTGAGCTTTTGTGATCGCGCAGCGTCCGTCGTCCGTCCGTGCATGCGTCCGTGTGTAAACTTTTGCTTGTGACCACTCTAGAGGTCACATTTTTCATGGGATCTTATGAAAGTTGGTCAGAATGTTCATCTTGATGATATCTAGGTCAAGTTCGAAACTGGGTCAACTGCGGTCAAAAACTAGGTCAGTAGGTCTAAAAATAGAAAAACCTTGTGACCTCTCTAGAGGCCATATTTTTCAATGGACCTTCATGAAAGTTAGTCAGAATGTTCATCTTGATGATATCTAGGTCAAGTTCAAAACTGGGTCACGTGCCATCAAAAACTAGGTCAGTAGGTCAAATAATAGAAAAACCTTGTGACCTCTCTAGAGGCCATATTTTTCATGGGATCTGTATGAAAGTTGGTCTGAATGTTCATCTTGATGATATCTAGGTCAAGTTTGAAACTGGGTCACGTGCTGTCAAAAACTAGGTCAGTAGGTCTAAAAATAGAAAAACCTTGTGACCTCTCTAGAGGCCATATTTTTCAATGGATCTTCATGAAAATTGGTCAGAATGTTCATCTTGATGATATCTAGGTCAAGTTTGAAACTGGGTCACGTGCGGTCAAAAACTAGGTCATTAGGTCTAAAAATAGAAAAACCTTGTGACCTCCCTAGAGGCCATATTTTTCGATGGATCTTCATGAAAATTGGTCAGAATGTTCACCTTGATGATATCTAGGCCATGTTCAAAAGTGGGTCATGTGCGGTCAAAAACTAGGTCAGTAGGTCTAAAAATAGAAAAACCTTGTGACCTCCCTAGAGGCCATATTTTTCAATGGATCTTCATGAAAATTGGTCAGAATGTTCATCTTGATGATATCTAGGCCATGTTCGAAAGTGGGTCACGTGCGGTCAAAAACTAGGTCAGTAGGTCTAAAAATAGAAAAACCTTGTGACCTCCCTAGAGGCCATATTTTTAAATGGATATTCATGAAAATTAGTCACAATGTTCATCTTGATGATATCTAGATCAAGTTTTAAACTGGGTCACGTGCTTTCAAAAACTAGGTCAGTAGGTCTAAAAATAGAAAAACCTTGTGACCTCTCTAGAGGCCATATTTTTCCATGGATCTTCATGAAAGTTGGTCTGAATGTTCACTTTGATGATATCTAGGTCAAGATTGAAACTGGGTCACGTGCGGTCAAAAACTAGGTCATTAGGTCTAAAAATAGAAAAACTTGTGACCTCTCTAGAGGCCTTATTTTTCAATGGATCTTCATGAAAATTAGTCAGAATGTTCACCTTGATGATATCTTGGTCAAGTTCGAAAGTGGATGACGTATGGTCAAAAACTAGGTCATTAGGTCTAAAAATAGAAAAACCTTTTGACCTCTCTAGAGGCCATACTTTTCATGAGATCTTCATGAAAATTGGTCAGAGTGTTCACCTTGATGATATCTTGGTCAAGTTCGAAAGTGGATGACGTATGGTCAAAAACTAGGTCATTAGGTCTAAAAATAGAAAAACCTTTTGACCTCTCTAGAGGCCATACTTTTTATGAGATCTTCATGAAAATTGGTCAGAATGTTCACCTTGATGATATCTAGGTCAGGTATGACACTGGATCACGTGCCTTAAAAAACTAGGTCCTTAGGTCAGTTAATAGAAAAACCTTGTGACCTCTCTAGAGGCCGTACTTTTTATGAGATCTTCATGAAAATTGGTGAGAATGTTTTCCTTGATGGTATCTAGGTCAAGTTCGAAACTGGGCCAATTGCCTTCAAAAACTAGGTCATTAGGTCAGATAATAGAAAAACCTTGTGACCTCTCTAGAGGCCAATATTTTTTAACGGATCTTCATGAAACTTGGTCAGAATTTTTATCTCGGTATCTAGGTCAAGTTCAAAACTGGGTCACATGAGCTCAAATACTAGGTCACTATGTCAAATAATAAAAAAAATGACGTCATACTCAGTTCAAAACTGGGTCATGTGGGGACAGGTGAGCGATTCAGGACCATCATGGTCCTCTTGTTATTTTAACTGATGGTATTTCAATGTGTACTCGACAGGTCTATATAGTTTAAAATTAAATACCTCTCATATTATTTGAGTATTCTTTAAATAATGGACGGCAGTCATTGCTAGTCGGCGCACGCTCAGTTTTCCTCCTACAAAAAGAAGCGGCTTCAATTTAAGCTCGTGTAACTTGGTGTAACTTACCCGATATACATCTCATAGAATTAAAATTTATATCGTCGCTAATCGCAACGTTTGACACGTAATTGTGTTTCGTGTCAAGTCTTTGACATCACTTGCTTTAAAATGGTGATGTAATTTTGAAAGTAACGGTCGCACGCACTTTCAGAAATTTCGAAGTTGGATAAGTTCGCGGCAAGTATTCGCAGCAAGTATTAATAAAATATTGTTTAGGTTGCGGTATGACTCCTTCACGAACAAAACGGGAAGTGGAAAATTCTGGAGGTCAGGCAAATGTAAGCTTGACACTTGTCTTTACGTGGCACAAACGTTTTAAGGAAGGTTTGGCGAGTGATTCAAAGAAAGGGCGACATAATACTTTTAATACTTTCTGCGCCGCGAACTTATCTGATGTCATCATTTCTGAAAGTGCGTGCGATCGTTACTTTCAAAATTACATCACTATTTTAACATGAGTGACGTCAAAGACTTGAAACGCAAAATAATTATGCGCCACACTTTGCCAATAATGACGGTATAAATTTTAATCCTGTGAGCAGGGCTTCGAAAATTTGCCGGTTTGTCGGTTTTGGACCGATTTTTGACTTTTCAGACCGATTCGTGAAGTGAAAAAACGAAAAAAATCGGTCCCGTAAAAATGGAGAAAAGTATAAATTTCGGTCTGATATCTCAATACACGATCACCTGCCAAGTAGGAAATTGTTGGTCGCACCTTCAGATAATCAATAAACGTGTCAATCGGTCTGATTGTCACTTTGATAATCGGTCCGTAATTAGCGTGTGACGCAATCAGTGCTCGCGCGGCACATCCTTTAATGTTTGCAGACAGCCGACTGCGGTGTATTAAACATTTTTGACTGGTTTCCTAACGTTTCTGACTGGATCCAAATCATTTCGACGGGGATCCACTTCTTTTATTTAGAATCCGACGGATGGTTAATTTCAAAAGGCTATGTTTGATCACGGTAACAAACAAATGGTCACTGCATTTAATCAAAGAGCTATAATTGTACATTATAAGTCTTTGATTTAATGAGACATGACACGGAAAACGGATAAAAATAATTTTTATAATTACTTGATTTGAAAAAATTACATGGCTCCAGTTGAAACAAATGCAGAAAATCGTCTTTGCAACCCGACTGTACAAAAAAGAAAAAAATGGACGGGCAACCACGAATGATAAAGAAAACCGGAGTGTCACTGTTTATTAAATCGGTCTTTTAAAAAACGTTTCAAAATGAAATTTTGTTTACATCAGAAGAGAACATATAACTTTATAAAATGTAGTTGCTTATTGAAGTACAACGTAAGTGAAATGAAATATCCGTGGCCAACCCGCGTGGCGTTTTGGTACTATGCATGCGGGAAATTCGATCTCAGCGTTCAAATAACGTACAAATTCGGTCCGCGGCAGAGTATTCTTTAAATACTGAAGCTGTTTAGCAGAGAATATGTGTCGTGTAACTCACATTGACGCATTGTATTTTATAGAATTCCGTCAAAAAATGAAGAAACATCACAAAGTATCTGCCGTGTATACGGTATCGAAGTCACGTGGGTTGGCTTTTAGACTAGTTACCCACACGGTGTCAATGCCTCGTATTATCTCGGAAAAACATCGAAATTTAAACAAAGTAACGATCACACATAACACTGAATAACTGTCTTCATTGTATGGTAACGCGCGGTGACTGGTAACTCAGTTTTAATGCATGACATGCTTATTTCTTTACCCTATCACGTTTTACAAAATATGTAATATTGGGAATGCGGTGGGTGGGGTAGCGCCGATGTCAGGATTTTCGTTTCGGACCGATTGAGTTATCAAAATTTCCGGAGCCCTGCCTGTGAGATCTATATCGGGTAAGTTACATGAATTTAAAAGGAAGCCTCTTTTTTTTTTTGTAGACGGAAAACTAAGCGTGCGCTGACTATCACTGACTGCCGTCCAATACTTAATAAAATACTCGAATAATAGACAGATATCCAGTTTTAAACTCTATAGTCCTGTTGAGTATACATTGAAATAAAACCAGTTGAAATAATTAATTGATGCGTCGCTTATTTTCAAAATAATAAAAAAAGTTCGCGATTTTCTGGGACAACCCTCGTATATGATTAACTTGCAACAGTATAATAGAGTATTAAGTATCTGAAACATGTGCCTACAAATTAATACTTTTTACAACTATGTCACATCATATTACAGCCCAGATCCAAAAATATTTGACTGGGGTGCACCAGTCTAGAATGAAGACGTGACCGCCGAGACGCATAGCACTGAGAGCGGTTAGGGGTGGGGAGCCCTCTGTCCATGTTAGGGGGTCAAGTGGGTCTCCCCCACTCTCACCACCCCCTGGAAATTTTTAAAATACAGAATCGAAGTGGTGGCCTTATTTTAGGGGGGTCAGGGGAAATTGATTTGAAATACAGGCAAGAAATGGTGGCCTCTGGTGCATTTTTAGGTCTAAATTTTGAGGTAATGGAGTGGTTCCTTCCCTTTTAGTTTATACTAATTTATTTTAGGTTGATTGTGAGGGCATTCTAGACTGGTGCCCGCCCCCCTAGTCTTGAGGGGGCTGTCCCTCTGGAAAATTTTGAAATACAGGTATGAAATGGTGGCCTCTAGTGCGTTTTTGGGTTAAAATTTTGAGAAAATATCATTCCATTGCCAAAATAGTAGGATGCATCTTTGATGAGTATAGGTCACTTCTCAGCCAATTGTGCCCCGGCCTGGACCATAACTTTGACATGCATGGACCAATCTTGTTTGTATTTGGCATGAATGTTTGCCTCAATGAGAAGGCTTGTCATGTGTAAACCCCATGTTCCTATCTTAAAAGTCAAGGTCAGTTGGAGGTCAAAGGTCAAACTGAAGTTTGTCCGGAGCATTTCTTCTTCATGCATGGTGGGATTTTGATGTAACTTGACATGAATGTTCACCATTATGAGACGGAGTGTCGTGTGCAAGAACCAGGTCTAAGGTCAAGGTCACAACAGCTGGCGGGCTCGACATTCTGCCCGTGGGCATACTTGTGTAAATAATCTCATTGTGCTTTTGAAAACCTTTTCAGCTTAGTTGCTACATGTACTTGAGCTTCATTCATTACCAATACCCTGTCCTTTTGAACTCGGCAACCACATTCATATCATGTCTTTTTCAAATGAAAGATAAAAAATGAGACCATACCTTTTTAGCTCACCTGAGCAATGCTCAGGTGAGTTTTTCTGATCGCTCGGTGTCCGGCGTCCGTCGTCCGTCGTCTGTCGTCTGTCGTCTGTCGTCCGTCGTCTGTCAACATTTAGCTTGTGTATGCGATAGAGGCTGTATTTTTCAATTAATCTTCATGAATATTGGTCAGAATGATAACCTTGATGAAATCTAGGCCGAGTTCGAAAATGGGTCATCTCGGGTCAAAAACTAGGTCACTAGGTCAAATCAAAGAAAAACCTTGTGTATGCGATAGAGGCTGTATTTTTCATTTAATCTTCATGAATATTGGTCAGAATGATAACTTTGATGAAATCTAGGCCGAGTTCAAAAATGGGTCATCTCGGGTCAAAAACTAGGTCACTAGGTCAAATCAAAGAAAAACCTTGTGTATGCGATAGAGGCGGTATTTTTCAATTAATCTTCATGAATATTGGTCAGAATGATAACCTTGATGAAATCTAGGCCGAGTTCGAAAATGGGTCATCTCGGGTCAAAAACTAGGTCACTAGGTCAAATCAAAGAAAAACCTTGTGTATGCGATAGAGGCTGTATTTTTCAATTCTTCTTCATGAATATTGGTCAGAATGATAACCTTGATGAAATCTAGGCCGAGTTCGAAAAAGGGTCATCTCGAATCAAAAACTAGGTCACTAGGTCAAATCAAAGAAAAACCTTGTGTATGCGATAGAGGCTGTATTTTTCAATTGATCTTCATGAATTTTGGTCAGAATGATTGCCTTGATGAAATCTAGGCCGAGTTCGAAAATGGGTCATCTCGGGTCAAAAACTAGGTCACTAGGTCAAATAAAAGAAAAACCTTGTGTATGCGATAGAGGCGGTATTTTTCAGTTGATCTTCATGAATTTTGGTCAGAATGATTACCTTGATGAAATCTAGGCCGAGTTCGAAAATGGGTCATCTGGGGTCAAAAACTAGGTCACTAGGTCATATCACGTAAAAACCTTGTGTATGCGATAGAGGCTGTATTTTTCAATTGATCTTCATGAATTTTGGTCAGAATGATTACCTTGATGAAATTTAGACCAATTTCGAAAATAGGTCATCTGGGGTCAAAAACTAGGTCACTAGGTCAAATCAAAGAAAAACCTTGTGTATGCAGTAGAGGCTGTATTTTTCAACTGATCTTCATGAAATTTAGCCAGAATGATTACCTTGATAAAATCTAGGCCGTGTTTGAAAATGGGTCATCTCGGGTCAAAAACTAGGTCACTAGGTCAAATCGAAGAAAAACATTGTGTATGCAATAGAGGATGTATTTTTCAATTGATCTGTATGAAATTTGGTCAGAATGATTGTCTTGATGAAATCTAGGTCGATTTTGAATATGGGTTATCTGAGTCAAAAACTAGGTCACTAGGTCAAATTAAAGAAAAATCTTGTGTATGCGATAGAGACTGTTTTTTTTTCAATAGATTTTTATGAAATTTGGTCAGGTTGATTGCCTTAATGAAATCTAGGTCGAATTTGAATATGGGTCATCTGAGGTCAAAAACTAGGTCACTTGGTCAAATCAAAGAAAAAACTTCTGTATGTGATAGAGGCTGTATTTTTCAGTTGATCTTCATGAATTTTGGTCAGAATGATTGCCTTGATAAAATCTAGGTTGAGTTTGAACATGGGTCATCTAGGGTCAAAAACTAGGTCATATCTAAGAAAATGCTTGTTTTATCGCAAGAGACCAATTTTTTGGTCCAATCTTAATGAAAATTGGTCAGAATATTTGTTTCCTTGAAATCACTAGGTCAAACATGTTTTACACTGTTATGGAGTGTTTCTTAGGTGAGCGACCTAGGGCCATCTTGGCCCTCTTGTTTTGAATTCATTTAGTGGTAGAACAGTAAATAGTTATAAACAAGAGTACCAATTTCAAGTATGCACTTATATAATACATTTCACACAAAATTGGTTTGCACATTTAGCTATGCTAACATTTTAACTTAGAATAAGCATCAACAATTTTGTTTAAAGTAAATTTTTGTATTTCTTATAACATGCATTGTGTTATAGTATTTGTCACTTATGAGCTGCTTTAAAATCCACACCAATATTTGAGATTTTCATAATTTTGGAATTTTTCTATAATAATGGAATTTTTCTCTTGCCCAGGTTCAAACTGGCCAGTTTCAGGTTAAACATTGATTTACAGAGTTAAAATACCAGTATTTTTTGCAGCAAACAGAGGTAGGTATTTAAATTTGACAGAGATCCTGTGTGAAATCGGTATGTCTACAACTAGTTATTGGTGTAAACATTTCATCTGGGCACATTAAGGTGGCTTGGTGTATTTAAAAACCAGGTTAATGCAGAATTTGATTGTTGTTTCCATAATTCTTAATGAAATTCAGCAAATATGAAATATCTCATTTCTTTTAGAAAAAAATAAAAAGGTCACTCGTTGTTTTAAGTTTATTTTTAAGCAGAAGTGTACAGTATAAATTTAAACACATGCATTTTTTCAAAAAATGTACGTAACATTAGTAATATTATTACGAAATGCTAATTCATCAAGTATTAGTGTGACGGCATCATCTTCCCACTGGGCATCTCCATCTGGCAGACTGTATTGAAACCATTTTGAAACACGCACAAGATTATTGTATAAACTTTTTGTTTTCTCTTCAGAAATTCCTTTAACTATTTCTATGACAGTTTTGTTATAACGGCTTATCAGTTTTTCATCGATAGTGAATGTAAAACTTTCATAATTTAAAACTCTTTCAAAAGGATATTCTGTTTTATATTGATTTGTGAATAAAATGGGAATACATCCACTAAGTATAGAGTCGTAGATAGATTTACGAGTTGGTGAATCTCCTGGCGGTTGTAGGCAGAAAACGGACCTTTGCATCCAAGGAATGGTTGTAGTCCGATGTTTCACAGAACATTCACTTGTAATCAGCATAACTTGCTCTGTCTGTGGATGATTGGCAACACTTTCATAAAAGTCATCTGGCCCCTTATCTGTCTGCACAGCAAACTGATCAAGAAGTTTCGCTCTGAAAAAGTTACTTCGCCGCATTCCAGCTGCCAAAAATAGTAACATTTTTCTCTCAGATATGGGTGGTACCTTAAGTATATACCTGCTTTCATTTAACTTTCTAAGACCGCTGTGATATTCAAATAACGTTTTCTCTTTGTCTTGATTGATGAAATGAATGTAAGAAGGATAGGGGGCAACAATAATAGATTTGCCGTGAATTTGTTGGTTCCTAAACCAGTATGGATTTGACTCTTTTTCAATTGCTATGAAAGTTACTGCTTCTGTTTTTGAATGGCGTAAAGTTGGACAGTTCTGAGAGGCTTGTTCCCTCTGTATCTTTGAGAGGGTTGAAAAATGGGGTTTTCCACTATTAAAATGCTTAGACTCCTTTGTTTCTAAATAATGAAATAGTTCATTCACAAAATCTTGCGAATTTCCAGAAAATGTAAGGCACTGTAGACCGGTGTAAGCTGGTATATAGAACATATCAGCTTGATCAGGATTGGTTGTACGGTACGGACTGTGTAACAGTTTGTAATGGATAATCACTTCCAGTGCAAACTGATGCGTATTTCTTACGCTAATTCTTCCGTCAGTTTTCTCCATCTTTTGATCTATTTGAGTTCCTTTGTCACTATATTGATATAGTTCCTCACCCATACCACAGTAATCCAAATTGTAACAAAAAGAGTATTTTCTCTCATCAGTAAAAAGTCTTTGAATGTCATAATTGAATTTTGTAGGCAAATCGTAGATATAAAATTTAAAAGGAGTCTTTATAATGGAAGGGTCAACTAGCATAGTGCAGTTCTTAGTGATCGCCTTTCTATGAATAGAACTTGGGTCCCAGGTTGTTCCTCTGAAAGAAGATACTGTAGACGTAATCTGGTTTTTTACTGCTTTTGTCGGTATCTTAATGGAGTGTTGTGATTGTTGTTTTGTTCGTGAGTTGAAGATAATATTTCTTGATGTTGGTATTTTCTGCTGTTGTGTTACACTTTGGTTGATATATGAGGTGACTCCTTTAGTTGGTAGTAATACATTTGGCACTTGCATAGAGTATGGACTGAAATTAAATGCATACAGAATTTAATCATAAAAGACCTGCTCAATTTATGGTAATGATAAGGAAATTTTCCAAATTTTATGACTGTGGTTATTTTCAGAAGGGTAGTTATGGGAACTTGTAACCAAATGTGACCAAATAATTTCTGTTCCTTGTCAAAGATCAAAAAGCTTATTGGCTCATATCTGCTGAACAACCAGAATGAATTTCATAAAATTAGCATTATTAACCTCATCAAGACGAAATGCAGAGTGCACAGCCAGGTCAGTAGGTTCAAGGTGAAGGCTGAACTTAAACAGTCAAGTAGCTAAAATTTGTGTCTGCTCCCTTTCTTAATCACTAGAAGGATTTTCATAAATCTAACCTCAGTTGATAACCTCATCAAAATGACATGCAGAGTGTCTTAATTGAGGTCTCTTGGTCCAAGGTCAAGGTCACATTTCAAACCAAAGGTCAAAACATTTTATTTTATTTTTCCTTTATTAAAGTCAGTGATATCTCAAGTTTTAACAGAAATAGGCAGTATGATGTGGGCTTGCTTCAGCTTTCTCAAAAAAAAAAAAATAAATAAATAAATAAAAAATGTTAAAGAAAATGTAATGTGTTCATGTGAGTGATTTTAAGTGACATTTGTTGCATGCAATCATGTAAGTGTGAAGAAAATAAAACAAAAATTAAATTATTTGAAATAAAATTAATAATAAATATATTAAATGAAAGAAGCAAAATTGAAAAAATTGAAAAAAAATTGTCATGTATAAAAGAAAATAAATTCTTAAAAAAAGGAAGAGCAAAAAGTCAGAATCTTACCTTATTTTTAAAAAGAATTTCCCAAGAAGAGTTTCAGAAACAGCAATCACAGTTACCATGATAATCAGATATCCAATTATAACTCTTTTTCCTTTTCGAAAAATATTCCTCATTTTTATTTAACAATTATAAATATTTCAGTATTGAATTATCCTCAGTTAATCAATTCTATAATCAGATCAATGTTTTTGGTAAGTATGAATCGATCTTGCTCCTTTTTATCCAGTTTTTCACCTTTGTTATTTTAAGTTAATACAAAAATACAATGAACACTGGTAAACTCCATGCTAATACCGCTTAAGATAAAGACTAGTAAGGTTGAATTATTTTACCATATCAAAATTTTGTATACAGCATTTACACATTGAGAATATATCGTATATATCAGAAAAAAGGAGCTATAAATTAGTTAATTACATTTAGTACTGTGAATAATTGATAAATTGAAAGCAAGTGTTTTTCATCTGCTAATTGTGCAGTATGGGTTTCATTGATTCCTCCTTGTATTACAAGATGGCATCATTGGCTCAATTATCTATTTATCTCTGCACAGATAAAAGTTCTCACGGACATAGAAACTGTACATGTATATACGTATTATTTCTGTCCATATTTAGAATTATATTATCAGAATATTTATTTTGACATAGTGAATTAATGCATTTCATTTGCAGGGGGTTTTTTAGGTCGTTTTTATTACCGTTATTGGGCTATATTCCCAATGCCAAAAAGTATGTATTTTTCCCAAAATGAGTGCAAAAATTCCCAATCTACATTCTGAAAAAAATTTCATCAAAATTGCACAAACATTGACCAAATTATGGACAATTTTGTAATGGCGGTATGTTAAAGAGGTTGTACAATGTGAAACAAGTGTATGAGAAAGTACTTAAACACATCCTTACTATATCCTATGAGACTAGATATTTCCCAATTTGAAACATTTATGCATCAAAATTCCCAATATTGGGGGTATAGGCTATGTTCCCAAAACAGAAAGAAAAAACCCTGATTTGATGCAGTAGTAATTTTAACAGATGATAGTCCTGCAAACTGAACCATAAATAATCATAATAGATCATGATTGTGCAGATTAACCAATGCACAGTATATACCATGATCAACATTTGAGCCGCACCATGAGAAAACCAACATAGTGCGTTTGCGACCAGCGTGGATCCAGACCAGACTGCATGGATGCACAGGCTGGTCTGGATCCATGCTGGTCACAAAAGACACTATGTTGGTTTTCTCATGGCACGGCTCATTTAAAGGTGGTAAGTCACATATAAGCAACATTTTATGTCATTTTTTCACTTTTCGTAGGTTCTGTTAGAGATTTGATTAAGGAATAAAAAGACCTATTCTCTGTTATAAATGAATGTTTCATTGATATTCATAATTTTGTTGTTCCCATTCCCCACTACCACTCCTTTAATATGAAATTATTAGAAGCTGAGTATTTCTTTTTTATGCCCCCGAAGGGAGGCATATAGTTTTTGAACCGTCTGTCGGTCTGTCAGTCTGTCCGCAATTTTCGTGTCCGGTCCATAATTGTTGTCATCGATGGATGGGTTTTCAAATAACTTGGCATGAATGTGTACCACAGTAAGACGACGTGTGCGCGCAAGACCCAGGTCCGTAGCTCAAAGGTCAAGGTCACACTTAGACATTAAAGGATAGTGCATTGATGGGCGTGTCCGGTCCGTATCTTTGTCATCGATGGATGGATTTTCAAATAACTTGGCGTGAATGTGTACCACAGTAAGACGACGTGTCGCGCGCAAGACCCAGGTCCGTAGCTCAATGGTCAAGGTCACACTTAGACATTAAAGGATAGTGCATTGATGGGCGTGTCCGGTCCATATCTTTGTCATCGATGGATAGATTTTCAAATAACTTGGCATGAATGTGTACCACAGTAAGACGACGTGTCGCGCACAAGACCCAGGTCCGTAGCTCAAAGGTCAAGGTCACACTTAGACTTTAAAGGATAGTGCATTGATGGGCGTGTCCGGTCCATATCTTTGTCAACCATGGATGGATTTTCAAATAACTTGGCATGAATGTGTACCACAGTAAGACGACGTGTCGCGCGCAAGACCCAGGTCCGTAGCTCAAAGGTCAAGGTCACACTTAGACGTTAAAGGTCATTTTTCATGATAGTGCATTGATGGGCGTGTCCGGTCCATATCTTTGTCATTCATGCATGGATTTTAAAATAACTACGCATGAATGTGTGACACAGTAAGATGACGTGTCGCGCGCAAGACCCAGCTCCGTAGGTCAAAGGTCCTAAACTCTAACATCGGCCATAACTACTCATTCAAAATGCCATCGGGGGCATATGTCATCCTATGGAGACAGCTCTTGTTTTATTTCAATTTAATTTTTAGTTAGGTATATTTCCATTTGACAAATATGGAGTTTTGAAAAAGTCTTAACCAAAAGGCAAGTTTTAAACAGCATGTAGCTTTGGAATTAATTCATTTTCAATCTGTCTTCATTGGCCTACAAATATACACAAAGGGAGGATTGCATTTGGATTGATATTAAGCTTTATATTATAGTTTTAAATCTTTTTAATATAATAGTCCTTATATTCATATCATTCTCTGAGCAAAGTGTATGTATGTCTTTGTTTGGATAGGAAAACTAAACTTTAACAAGAAATATCTTTAAAAAAAGATATTTGGTGTTTATGGGGTTTATCGTAGAAAAACCGTTTTTCGTTTTATGCAAAACAATATATCACTCAGGCCTACGGCCTTCATGATATATTCTTATGCATAAGAACTCAAAACACGGGTTATTCTACGATAAACCATACTTGGGAACTTATTATTTCATAATTATGTCTCTCCCTTCCCCCTTCTTGGGGAGACGTATTGTTTTTGCCCTGCCCGTCCGTTCGTACGTACGTCACACTTCATTTCTGAGCAATAACTGGAGAACCATTTGACCTAGAACCTTCAAACTTCATAGGATGGCAGGGCTTATGGAGGAGACGACCCCTATTGTTTTTGGGGTCACTCCGTCAAAGGTCAAGGTCACAGGGGCCTGAACATGGAAAACCATTTCTGATCAATAACTTGAGAACGACTTGACCCAGAATGTTGAAACTTCATAGGATGATTGGTCATGCAGAGTAGATGACCCCTATTGATTTTGGGGTCACTCCGTCAAAGGTCAAGGTCACAGGGGCCTGAACATTGAAAACCATTTCCGATCAATAACTTGAGAATCACTCAACCCAGAATGTTGAAACTTCATAGGATGATTGGTCATGCAGAGTAGATGACCCCTATTGATTTTGGGGTCACTCCGTTGAAGGTCAAGGTCACAGGGGCCTGAACATGGAAAACCATTTCCGATCAATAACTTGAGAACGACTTGACCCAGAATGTTGAAACTTCATAGGATGATTGGTCATGCAGAGTAGATGACCCCTATTGATTTTGGGGTCACTCCGTTGAAGGTCAAGGTCACAGGGGCCTGAACATGGAAAACCATTTCTGATCAATACATTGAGAACGACTTGACCCAGAATGTTGAAACTTCACAGGATGATTGGTCATGCAGAGTAGATGACCACTATTGATTTTGGGGTCACTCCGTCAAAGGTCAAGGTCACAGGGGCCTGAACATGGAAAACCATTTCCGATCAATAACTTAAGAACCACTTGATTCAGAATGTTGAAACTTTATAGGATGATTGGATATGCAGAGTAGATGACCCCTACTGATTTAGGGGTCACCCGATCATAGGTCAAGGTCACAGGGGCTTGAACATGGAAAACAGTTTCCAATTCATAACTTGAGAACCACTTAGCCCAGAATGTTGGAACTTTGTGGAATGATTGGACATGCCAAATAGATGATTCCTATTGCATCCAGCCACCAGTGTTGCTTTGACTTTTGCTCCTGTCCCCTATTGACTTCCTGCCTATATGACTGTGCATTGGGGGAGACATGCGCTTTTCTACAAAAGCAACTTATAGTTATATTAGATATTATTAGCTCACCAGTCACAAAGTGACAAGGTGAGCTTTTGTGATCGCGCAGCATCCGTCGTCCGTGCGTCCGTAAACTTTTGCTTGTGACCACTCTAGAGGTCACATTTTTCATGGGATCTTTATGAAAGTTGGTCAGAATGTTCATCTTGATGATATCTAGGTCAAGTTCAAAACTGGGTCACCTGCGGTCCAAAACTAGGTCAGTAGGTCTTAAAATAGAAAAACATTGTGACCTCTCTAGGGCCATATTTTTCAATGGATCTTCATGAAAATTGATCGGCGATATATGACCATTTTGTGTCGATTCGCCGTAAAACCCAACTCACTCACTCATGAAAATTGGTCAGAATGTTCACCTTGATGATATCTAGATCAAGTTTGAACCTGGGTCACGTGCAGTCAAAAACTAGGTCAGTAGGTCAAATAATAGAAAAACCTTGTGACCTTTCTAGAGGCCAAATTTTTCATGGGATCTATATGAAAGTTGGTCTGAATATTCATCTTGATGATATCTAGGTAAAGTTCGAAACTGGGTCACGTGCAATCAAAAACTAGGTCAGTAGGTCTAAAATCAGAAAAACCTTTTGACCTCTCTAGAGGCTATAGTTGTCAATGGATATTCATGAAAAGTGGTCAGAATGTTTATCTTGGTGATATCTAGGTCAAGTTTGAGACTTGGTCACGTGCGGTCAAAAACTAGGTCAGTAGGTCTAAAAATAGAGAAACCTTGTGACCTCTCTAGAGGCCATATTTTTCAATGGATCTTCATGAAATTGGTGGGAATGTTCACCTTGATGATATCTAGGTCAAGTTCAAAACTGGGTCAAGTGCCTTCAAAAACTAGGTCATTAGGTCAAATAATAGAAAAACATTGTGACCTCTCTAGAGGCCATATTTTTCAATGGATCTTCATGAAAATTGGTCAGAATTTTTATCTTGATAAAATCTAGGTCAAGTTCAAAACTGGGTCACATGAGCTCAAAAACTAGGTCACTATGTCAAATAATAGAAAAAACGATGTCATACTTAAAACTGGGTCATGTGGGGACAGGTGATCGATTCAGGACCATGATGGTCCTCTTGTTTCATATTCTAACACGACCAGCAAATACCCTACATACATGTAGAGCAAAATCTATCTTGGGTTATTCTGCAATAACCCAGGCGCGTGCAATGATGTCATCCGATCCAGGTGCATAGCACGGTCATAAAGAGTAGTTACCGGTACTATTTTTTCGAACACTGTTGATACTAGTATGTCATGTTAGAATCGAAATAACAAGTTCCCAAGTGTGAATTATAGTAGAATAACCCGAGTTTTTCGTTCTTATGCAAAACAATATATCACTCAGGCCTACGGCCTTCATGATATACTCTTACGCATAAGAACTCAAAACACGGGTTATTCTACGATTAACCGTACTTGAGAACCTGTTATTTCTTAAATATTTTTAATATGTCTTAGGCCAGCATATTTCTAAACAAAGATGCAAAAGTAATGATTATTATATTATAATACCAGATTTATTGCCTGAAAGTTTCCAAAAGAAATGTTTTAGAACAATCTTTTTCAGCCAGACAAATGATGAATATTTTATTCCATTTAACACCTGTGAATGATATTCAATTGATTTTCACTAGTAGCAGCAGTAGATCAAGGTGAACTGCTCATCAACAGATTGATGTCTTGTTATCTCTGTTTTATTCCTGTGCATACCTTGAAATTCCTCTAGATATTAGTTATACAACAGTTCCATAACAGGGCTTTTGTTAGTTACTTTTAGTGCTTAATTATGTCTCCCCAGGAGACATATTGTTTTTGCCCTGTCCGTCTGTCCGTCCGTCCGTACGTCACACTTCATTTCTGAGCAATAACTGGAGAACCATTTGACCTAGAACCTTCAAACTTCATAGGGTTGTAGGGCTGCTTGAGTAGACGACCCCTATTGTTTTTGGGGTCACTCCGTCAAAGGTCAAGGTCACTGGGGCCTGAACATTGAAAACCATTTCCGATCAATAACTAGAGAACCACTTGACCCAGAATGTTGACACTTCATAGGATGATTGCTCATGAAGAGTAGATGACCCCTATTGATTTTGGGGTCACTCTGTCAAAGGTCAAGGTCACAGGGGCCTGAACATTGAAAACCATTTCCGATCAATAACTAGAGAACCACTTGACCCAGAATGTTGAAATTTCATAGGATGATTGGTCATGAAGAGTAGATGACCCCTATTGATTTTGGGGTCACTCTGTCAAAGGTCAAGGTCACAGGGGCCTGAACATTGAAAACCATTTCCAATCAATAACTAGAGAACCACCTGACCCAGAATGTTGAAACTTGATAGGATGATTGTTCATAAAGATTAGACGACCCCTATTGTTTTTGGGGTCACTCCGTCAAAGGTCAAGGTCACAGGGGCCTGAACATTGAAAACCATTTTTGATCAATAACTAGAGAACCACTTGGCCCAGAATGTTGAAACTTCATAGGATGATTGTACATGCAAAGTAGATGACCCCTATCGATTTTGGGGTCACTCTGTGAAAGGTCAAGGTCACAGGGGCCCGAACATTGAAAACCATTTCCGGTCAGTAACTTGAGAACCACTTGACCCAGAATGATGAAACTTCGTAGGATGATTGGTCATGCAGAGTAGATGAACCCTAACGATTTAAGGGTCACTCTGTTAAAGGTCAAGGCCACAGGGGCCTGAACATTGAAAACCATTTCCAATCAATAGCTTGAGAACCTCTCGACCCAGAATGTTGAAACTTCATAGCATGATTCTTCATGCAGAGTAAATGGCCCTTATTGTTTTTGGGGTCACTCCGTTAAAGGTCAAGGTCACAGGGGCCTGAACATTGATAACCAGTTCCGATCAATAACTTGAGAACCACTTGACGATCCAGAATGTTGAAACTTCATAGGATGATTGAGCATGCAGAGTAGATGACCCCTATTGATTTTGGGTCAGTCTAATAAAGGTCAAGGTCACAGTGGCCTGTTCATGTGAAATCATTTTTTGGAAATAACTTGAGAACCACTTGACCTACAATGTTGAAACTTAATAGGATGATTGGACATGCAGAGTAGATGACCCCTATTTATTTTGAGGTCACTTGATCAAAGGTCAAGGTCACAGGTGCCTGAACAGTGACTTGAGAACCACTAGGCCACTAGTGTTGAAATTTAGCGGGATGACTGGACATGCCAAGTAGATGATCCCTATTGCAGCCAACCATCAGTGTCTCTTTGACTTTCGCTCCTGACCCCTATTGACTTCGTGCCTATAGGACTTTGCATTGGGGGAGACATGCGCTTTTTTACAAAAGCATTTTCTAGTTTTATTTTGCATTCTTAAGAATTTAAAAAAGAGAGTGGTTATTAAATCAATTTATCTTTTAGCTATTTTGGGCCAAAAGATTTTTTTTTAAATGCATATTAACTACATTTAGTAACACAGAAGCCTTATACTAACTTTTAAATATTATAAGTAAAGAAGTAAACATTATTTCATGACATCATGTGAATCAGATAGCATTTCTAAAAGGAATGTCACTAAATAAGTGGATCAGATATCAGTTTTGTGTCTAATTAGGAGCTGTGGCTTTGACATTTTGAGGTTTGAAGCCAGAAGTATAGGGTTGATCACCCAGTACATTCACATGGACCACAATTCCTTATTGTGGTTGGAGGAGTTCATGTTTTGCAGACTTTGTATTGCCAGTGCAAGACTTAATTTGTTTTGCAGATACAGGATAAGGCATAGTATTCTCTCTACTGTAAGTACTGCCTCCTTCTTCAGAAGCAGTAAGGTATCTTATCTGAGATACAGATTTATACTGAGACCATCAGTAGACCCTGTATGAGTGGCAAACTGTCTCTGAAGGTTTAACAGAAGACAATAGTCATACACTTGCTTATTCGTGTGGGGAAGGTAACATGTTTGAGTTTCATTTCACATTGGTACTGACTTTCTGTTGCATAAACACTCTTGAAAAATATTGTTCAACTTGAATCCAACATACGAACAAAATATCTTGGAGCATTGAAGCAGATAGATGTATCTATTAAGTTTGGATAACAGCTGGTCTGTTCTGTGGATGTTTTACTAGGAATGTTATAATACAGAATAATTTATTCTACAGCTTGTTGAATATTTCTATATGAAAGCTATTAAGTTAAAGCAATTATCCTTTAATTATGGTATTTACTTGATGTTTACATAAAGTATTGGGCAACAGGCTGTAGCTAGGCCACACCAATATAATCAAGCCAGCTGTTAGGCCATACCACTTTAATGTGATGTTCTTATATTTTTGTGACAATACATAAATCACACACACCCGCAAATCAGGTATACATTCTTGGTAGCTTAGAATTCAGACATCAGTAAATTTAATCAAATGTTTTGAAAACTTTATACCAATTGCACCTATAATTTCAAATTAAAAATATATATATACTTGCTTTTAAAGAATGTACAAATTTAAAACATGAGAATAATCATTGTGTTAAAATAATATTCACGCTACAGCTATGTCAGATACCCCCACCCCTGCAAACCAAACCCCTGGATCTGCTATTGATGTGTATGTCAAAGCAACAGATAATGCAAATTTGTAATTGGTATTTTGGTGCAGGCTATACAGTATACAGCTAAGATCTGCTCATTTTGCTATACACAGTAAAAGAGTTTTCTAAACAATTTATAAACTGTACTGACATATGATGTTTAAACTTTAAGTTTAAAAAAGCCCAAAACAATTACAGGTAAGAAACAAGTCTTCAGGCATGATGTTGTAATTTACAAACAGAAACAACATAGATATTTTTTAAACAAAGTTTTGAACTAGTCTACTAATGATTGTAACTTGACTATTCATACTCGACTATTTCAGGTGGTACAGAAATATATGAGGAATCAGGAGAAAAGGTCATCGGCAAGGTAACTAGTGGATGTCCTTCACCTTCTCTCAAAAAGAATGTTTCCATGGGATATGTGCAGTCTGCTTACTTCAAACCAGGAACTAAAGTGAAATTTTCAGTGCGCAAGAAAATGGTTGATGCCATAGTTACAAAGATGCCATTTGTGCCAACAAATTATTACATGGGGAAATAATCTCAGTAACATGTACATTTTTATACAGTGGAGGTGGCATTATATTTATAAATTATGGTGAAATTTGATTTCATTTATGATTCAGGGGTAGAGGCAGTGGTGCTGTTTTGAGCCAATTATTAAATTTATCCCGTATTATAACCAGCATTTGAGCAGTGTTTGAAGCCGATTAATGAAGATTCTTTTCACATACATGTCTTTCCTGTAGAGAATACATAGTCTTTATGTTGTCAGTCTGTCACATGTTGCCTGGACTACTATCTGTACTCTAAACTGTTGATTAGATTGCTCCAGTCCAACTTTGTTGGAAGGTTAAGAACCCGGCGTGTTTCACACGTTATCAGCCTTTTCCTGTTTAATGGTCTAATGTGTTTATGATCTCTTTTGGTCAGGTGCCTGACTAATTCTCGTGAGTTTCAAACTTAGGTGGTCTCATGAGTGTTAAGATTTTCCTTTGATCTGGTTTACTGACCTAGTTTTTGACCCCACGTGACCCAGTTTCGAACTTGACCTAGAGATCATCAAGATAAATATTCTGACCAAGTTTCATGAAGATAGTGTCATAAATGTTGCCTCTAGAGTGTTAACAAGCTTTTCCTTTGATTTGACTGGGCGACTTAGTTTTTGACCCAACAGGACCAAGATTCGAACTTGACCTGGAGGTCATCAAGACATTCTGGCCAACTTTCATGAGTTTTAAACTTAAACTGTGGACTCTAAGAGTATTAACAAGATTTTTCTTTGATCTGGCCTACTAGTTTTTGACCCCACATGACCCAGTTTCGAACTTGACCTAGATATCATCAAGATAAACATTCTGACCAAGTGTCATAAAGATATGGTCAAAACTGTGGTCTCTAGAGTGTTAACAAGGCAAATGTTGACGCACGATGCCGGCCAATGACTTGTCACAATAGCTTACCTTGAGCTAAAAAAGCACTAAGCAGTGAGAGTACATGGGTCATGGTCACACATTTTTCTCAGCTCAATGACAAAGGACAATGCAGATAAAACATTGCTAGCTTCTGTATTTCATTTCCCTGCTGAATATTGGGTTGGGAAAACCGTTTCACACAGGCAGGCCTGTAATATTCTTATAATCTGTTCACCCTTCAGTTTATTTGAAGTTGTATTGGAGCACTATTTTTTCTTCAAATATTAAACTGAACATAAACTGAACAAAATGTAGTTAGCCCGCCCGCTTAGCTCAGTAGGGAGAGCGTTGGTCTATGGATCGTGGGGTCGCGAGTTCGATCACCGGGCGGGGCGTATGTTCTCCATGACAATTTGATAAAAGACATTGTGTCTGAAGTCATTCGTCCTCCACCTCTGATAATTCATGTGGGGAAGTTGGCAGTTACTTGCGGAGAACAGGTTTGTACTGGTACAGAATCCAGGAACACTGGTTAGGTTAACTGCCCGCCGTTACATGACTGAAATACTGTCGAAAAAACAGCATTAAACTCAAAACAAACAAAATGTAGTTAAAGGATGTATTGCCAGACTGGACATTTTTGAAAATCTACTGCTTAGAACAATTTAAAATACTGAACTTCTGCCTTTAGGCTTTATGTACAGTTGTTTTACTGAAAGGAGATTATTTACAACATCTGTTTACAAGTTTGAAATACTTATTAATAAACATATTGCTCCAATGTGCTAAGATACATTTCTTGGGTCAGATCTAATGTTTAAACTTGGAAATCTATACACACAGATCAAGTAAAGTTTTGTTATTGTCATCATTTTAAGCTTGAATTCATGTATATAGATTACTGGAGAAAAAAATAGGGTTATCAAATAAAGAATATATATGAAGGAGTCATAATTCAGATAGTTATGACTCTGCTGTCTGTAAAGTCTTTATCGTCTTTATCAACAGACAGTTATTTTAAGGCACTGCTGTCCAGTGAATACATTTCTAGTTTTTCAGGGCATTGTCAAATTTCAAACTTGAGCTTATTTGCTGTCTTTCCCTTCCTGCTCAGCATCAGGCTATGATGCTCTAGGTAAAAAGCATTTCTTCCTTATTTTGTAAGTCACAAAGGTTTTTACAGTCATTGAAGACCAACAGTGAATCATGTAAAGTGAGAAAACATGTTTTTTGTTATGATCGCCCTTTGCTTTGTTACAGATTATTTGCATGTGTTTTCAGATATGTTATGTTTTGCATTCTAATATGCTTGTTTCTGTTCAAAGCATGCTTACACTAAAATGACGTCACGTTAACATGCGATAACGTCAATGTTTTTGTTGCAACCGAGAAAGAGCGCTACTATTATATATTTTATCTTCTGTTTTAGATTAAGGGCATATTACAATCAAAATACTGTATAGCAAAATCGTGTTTTACCTAAATTAATGCACTTGGTTATACGTCGCCAGAATAATTCACTCGACCTATGCCCTCGTGAAATTATTCTGCGGACATACATCATCTTTCTGTGTAATAATAACACTATAACACGTTTTTCTATTTATAGAAGAGCATGCTACTGAAGTATGGTAAGTTGTCAAAATCAAGTAAAAGCGATAGGCTTTATGTTTTAGCATTTCAGCATTTACGTGCTTTATGCCTGTTTCTCGTCGATTCGAGCTTTCTCATTGATTCGAGCCCTTGTGTTCCAGTAAAATTCATGCTCATGTAGCATGTTCTTCCATTAGAAACTTGTGTCATTCACATTTTAAAATGCCTTGGAAAATGTTAGTCATGAAACCACTGAAAAAATGAGTAAATACCTGTTTTAATATTTTGCATCAAAAATTGCTTACTTGTAAAGGTAATTACATAGTGGGTAATATTGTGAGCCCAAATTTCAAATTAAAAGCATCCTGAGCATATTTCGACTGTTGTAACGAGTGAACAAGAAGTCAATCTTGATAGAAATTTGCGTTATGGAAATAAAATATGCAAACATTAACACTTAATGACCTTCCAAACAAAGGGCTCGAATCGATGAGAAATTTTTAAAATGATGCGGAGTTTGACCTCCTTCAGTCTTGTGCAAAAAAATACATATAAAAGATGATAAAAGTGTAATTCTTATTTCCCATTGTTAAATGCAAATATTTTTGTAACTAAAAACAAAAATTATTTAATTGAACAGGTTTACAAAAATATGCACAACCCTAAACGATCTAAGAGGCTCGAATCAAGGAGAAAGCAGCATATATATATTTACTGCCATAATTTGGTACGTGGATAGAAAGTTGGAGAACTGTTGAAAAGAACACTGTTGTTATATCTTGTATTTTGCACAGTTTTTTATGCAGTGGCACAGGGAGCCGGATATTATCCTGCTAAAACTAGCTTTATTTGAAGGACCTGCTGTTAAAAGCATTTTGATGCAATTTATTGGTGAAAGAAGAAAAACTATGATAAAACAAGATCCTATACCGATAATCATCTCAAAAAAACAACTTGATATGGTATTGATTTCAGCTGGAAACCCAAACTTTAGCATTATTCATAATAACACAGGATTATTTTAAAGTAAGTGAATGTTTACTGTTCACTTTTTAATAGTACTGGCTGAACCACATTTTGAATTTTTGACCATTTTAATCCACACCATACAATGTGCTTACGTTTTATGGTAAAAGCTGTTTTACAAGCTGTAAAGTCAGTACTTTGTAATGAATTTATGCCACATTTTGCAGTATTACATTTGAATGAAATTTTTGAATAAAATTGAATCATGCTGACTTGTTTTTTCTTTGCTAATGATGATCTAGTACTTGTATTTTGTTTTGTAGTCAGTCTGACAGGTCCAAAAAGCTATTTAACTTGTGTTTGATTGCTGTGAACGTTGTTAATACCGATTTATAATCTATGACAAGGCATGTGCTGGGAGCAATGAGTAGTGACTAATTACCCTCTCAAGGCAGCAGCCATCACTGCAACCACGTTGATCCCCAACTAACAGGATGCTTCCAGCCTAATTTGGTTAAATTTCAATAAAAGTCTTAAAAAGTTTAAAAGACAACATAAGCATGTCAGTGCAGAAAACTCAGTTGTAGCTGAGGATGCACCCTGTAAAATTTGGTTGAATTCTATATCTACCTTTAGAAGATAAAAGTTAAAATGTTCATTACCCGACAACATTAGCTCACTCCTGTGAAGTTATAAAAGCACAATCCTTTGAACTTGTGTTGAATTTCCTATAGCTAAAGAAAAGAACTAAGGAGCAGTAGTAACACGAGCTGGCTCCTGACAGCTCAATCCACTATCCGAAGGCTTGCCTGTTAAACGGATTCTCTAAGAATAGGTATGTTGTCCAGTTCATGTAAAAGTTGGGAGACTTTAGGCTGTGATCTTGTTCAGTTGCACTTAACATTGGTGTGAAGTTTCAACAAAGTACCTGCATTAGTTAGACATTTCAACGTGGTATCTACAATGGTTGAAAACATGGCACTCAACTCTTTGGGAAAACTTCAACCGAATTCCTAAGTTTGAAAGGGGCAAAATGACTGCTGGTAGAGAAACAAATGTGCATTGCCACTAAGAGCAAGTAAAGCAAGTTTCAATTAAATATCTTCTTATAATAAGTAATGAAGAAAATATTAGACTTTATAAACTTTAACTAAATAAGGAAGCAAGATTTGATATATTGCATTTAGAGTTGTACAACTTGTCACATTAATGAACATTGTCACTATGAGCAAGTTTCATTTGAATAGAAGAAATTAACCAACGCAGACACCTGGGTGAGTGCAGTAGACCTCTTAACTCTTCAAACAGCTAAGCAAAAAATCACTGGCCATCTTGAATGGTTTGATCAAACAATTTGGAGAATATTTGCATGCAGCAACACTTCTGATTTGTAGATTTTGTTCTAGTGATATACCCTCCAATTCATTGCTCAAAGTTATCAAAATGTGGAAAAAAAATCTTTTCCTATATTTGATTTAAAAAGAAAATATCTTTATTGGAAAGGGAATGTTGTATTATTTGGTGGAGGGCATAGGACCAGTATGGGATTTTAATCATACAGAGATATGATTGTTCTCCAGTAACCGTATCACAAAGTACTTGGAGCCTTTATACAGCTTTAAAGTCCCCAGAAAAATCTAAAAGCAAACAAAAACCTCCATTTCCAAAGTTACTGCTCTAGGTTAAACCTGCATCTGATACAAAAACAATACTTTTTTATGTGTTTGTCTTTATTTATTCAGTTTTATTCATATTATTATTTTCTATGAATACAGTCACATAACGAAATACAAACGAAGCTATAATGCCACAATAAAAAGTATTTTTAAATTATTTTTTTTTAAAATTGGAGGTAACACTGATCAAACTGACTAAAACTTTGACTTAAGTGACTAGCAGATGTAATGATGAAAGAGGTTGGTTACTCCTTATTGGTACATATGCTAACATTTCACTGGCAGTGAATTTTATAGATGTGAAGTTTGGTTTTGTAACTTCTCTTCATATATCTGTTTATGATCCTTATACAAAATTCTTACAAGACAGATGTCACAAACAGAACTGACAAAATGTTTGGAGATGAAATAAACTCTAAACAAAAGGAAAACAAGAGGACCATGATGGTCCTGAATCGCTCACCTCTTCCCACATGACCCAGTTTTGAGTATGACATCGTTTTTGACCAACTTTCATGAAGATCCCATGAAAAATGTGACCTCTAGAGTGGTCACAAGGTTTTCCTATTTTTAGACCTACTGACCTAGTTTTTGAAGGCACATGACCCAGTTTTGAACTTGACCTAGATTTCATCAAGATGAACATTCTGACCAACTTTCATAAAGATCCCATGAAAAATATGACCTCTAGAGTGGTCACAAGGTATTTCTATTTTTAGACCTACTGACCTAGTTTTTGACCGCACGTGACCCAGTTTCGAACTTGACCTAGATATCATCAAGATGAACATTCTGACCAACTTTCATGAAGATCCCATGAAAAATGTGACCTCTAGAGTGGTCACAAGGTTTTTCTATTTTTAGACCTACTGACCTAGTTTTTGAAGGCACGTGACCCAGTTTCGAACTTGACCTAGATATCATCAAGATGAACATTCTGACCAACTTTCATGAAGATCTCATGAAAAATGTGACCGCTAGAGTGGTCACAAGGTTTTTCTATTTTTAGACCTACTGACCTAGTTTTTGACTGCACGTGACCCAGTTTCGAACTTGACCTAGATATCATCAAGATGAACATTCTGACCAACTTTCATGAAGATCACATGAAAAATGTGACCTCTAGAGTGGTCACAAGGTTTTTCTATTTTTAGACCTACTGACCTAGTTTTTGACCGCATGTGACCCAGTTTCGAACTTGACCTAGATATCATCAAGATGAACATTCTGATCAATTTTCATAAAGATCCCATGAAAAATGTGACCTCTAGAGTGGTCACAAGCAAAAAGTTTACGGACGGACAGACGACGGACACTGCGCGATCACAAAAGCTCACCTTGTCACTTTGTGACAGGTGAGCTAAAAACAACTGCATGGCATTAATCTTTGCAAGAAACAGTACATTCTTGATAATGATCGTCGATAACATGATCAATTTTGAGGAAACATTGATTATAAGGGATTTCAGGCCTCATCTCCATCACAAGACTGAAATGGCCTTATATACTGGGGACAAAATGCAAGATTGTTGGTGTAGACTGTAAAGTTAGTGAATCATTCAATTTTCTCAACAATAATAATTTCTACTACAACTCAAACATTAGTACAAGGGAAGTAACTACAATATCATTAATGTGACTTCCTCTGAGAATTACCTCCATGTAAAATGTATATTTAACATGTCCCAACTGGGAGAAATGATATAGAAAGGTGCTGTTCTAACATAAATTGGTGCAGATATAACAGTCATGTAACAAACTAACATAAATTGGTGCAGATATAACAGTCCTGTAACAAACCATAAAGTCTGTGTCATGATGGCTAAATAAGATGGTTCCTCTCCACTACAGACAATTATAAAAATATTGGGATTCCCATAAGAACTAATTTTAAATCGGGATTTCCTACTCAAATTACACTGTTATCAGTTTCTCTGTGTACCATATCAAGAAATTAACCAGTTGCACTTCAATCAAACACATTCACAACTGACTCGTCCTAGATAGTACTGTCAATATTACTTCAAAAATACAACAAAAAAATGTAAAATGTGATATAAAACAATAGGTACGGTTTTGTTGTAGTGGCACAGTAATCACAGCTACAAAAATTTACCTCTGCATGTGAACACAAAAAAAGTTACAATTCTTTAACTAATGGGATTTACACAATGTTATGTATTATAAGACATTCGTATCATATACAACAACCTACCTAATCAGTCATTTATGTTTCTGATGCATCATTATTGACTTTTCTGCACTATATTTATCATAATAAAACAAATACAATAAAACAGAACATTCAATATTAAAATGTTATACAATGATACAAGTTACAATGGAAAATAGCACTTGATGCAACATATAGTGAAAGCACGTGGCAACAGAATGGTACAAGTTATAATTGAAATATTGGTTGGTACAATTTAATGGCATTTACATGTATACATGATTCACAAAAGCAATCAGTTTTTTTTCTAGTGCATAGTTATAAGTATATAAAAGTAACAGGAAATCAGTATGGAAACTATTTCAATTTATGTAAACTTCACAACAGAATGGCATCAATGCAAACAGAAAGATATCAAAAAAGCTCGGACAAATCTTAGAAGGAATGTGTATCTTTGTTCTAGGAAAAATTTATCTGTAAGCATACAGAAAATGGATATACATAACAAACAGAAAACAAAACACATATTGTGCACAGGAATAATTTACCCATTTGTAAAACAATACTAATTCAAAATTAAAATAAAATCTTTACTTACAATCTCGAATTGTATAATAATATAGTTCAGTCCTTGTTTTCAAGCTTATACGAACAGGACCAGCCCTACAGCATATACTATCACAGACCGCATGTGAACTCTTGTCACCTAACTTCCTAACATAAAATCATGAATTAAGTCTTTAAGGACATACGCTAGAATTTGGGACGAAATTTTTCCCAATAATAGAATTTCTTCAAACTTTTGATACTGAAGGACAGTCATCTAAGAAACAAAAATATATGCAATAAAAATCATAGGTCACCAGTATTGAAAAAGAGTTATCTGCCATTGAAAATAAATGCTGTTCGAAGAAACTCTATTATTGGGAAAAATTTCATCCATCTCATATACAGGGAATTCTAGCGTACGCCTTTTACATTTTTCTGGCACGCCATTATGTAACATAAAGTCAAATGTAAAATATTCTGGGCAACTCCTCTTTGGCAAGAGATCTTTGTGAAAGTTAAACAGATACAGGCACCTTTTCAAAAATATTCTAACAGTTCAGCAGTGCCCTTCTTGTAGTTTAATGATTACTCCAAAATACTTAATTGAAAGAATTCTGCAAAATAAATCAATGATCTTAAAACATTTCTGTCCAATCCATCTACAGTCCTCTGCATCATATTGTTTTTATTGCAACTTTAACTATCCTCGTTAATAGGTATGTAGTCTACAAATTGTGCAGTTCATTAATTTATGATTCAGTAAGCACATATAAACTTTTTAATCAATCATCAAAAACATTCATAGTCCTCACCATCATACAGTTTTTCTCACAGTTCGCAAACTATTCAGATTAAAAAGTATATAATCATGGGTTTGTCTTCGCCGGTTTGTGTAGTCCATGATTTTCTGATTCGGTAGCCTGTCCTGTTTTAATCGAGTGACAACTTTCTGCATAAATAGCTCATTTCTGTCCATGTATTCATCCGCTTCACCCAACATGACTTTGATCTTTTCCGGCTGCACTTCACTGAGATCATAATTTTCTCTCAGATACGGACTGAGTCTGAAGTAGCAGGCGGGATCTAATGTGTTCTTTAGTACCATATGTATCCCTGGAGATAGACAAACATATGAAATTCTATAGTTACACTGACCTTTTTAACGTCTGACATTGAACAATATTGGGTTGATCAGTAGTATTTCTATTTATACCCATTTTCTTAATGTACTCCAGTACAATACTCATAACAACACTTAGTCTAAATAATGAGACCTTGGGTAGACCGATTTTACATTATGATACGATATTTAACCCTGGAGTACAATTATTTGGACTAAACAACACTACATGTATACTGAATAATATAATCATATAAATTAAAACGCTTAAGTAAAACTCTATTCCGTATTAACAAAACTTTACATAACAACAAAACCTTACATAACAATGAATTCTGGATCATCCCCTTTCCACCTAGCACAAACAGAATCTGATGGATTATTATTTCCATGGTTTCCTGTTGTCATACTAGGTCTGATGATTTAATGTAAGCCCAAATAAACATTCTAATTTCGAGCAACAAAGTTTTATGGACAAACCTTCAGTGTCTGTTGCACTGTCTATAAATCCATCAGCCAGGTCCCTCATTGATCTAGGTATCACATTATAACCTTTCGCCTTCTCTTGTCTATCTAGGTTTGGATCATATCTTCCGTTACCAAGAGAGAGAACACATTGAAACGACTCGTGCGGCCACAATAACTTACACTCATGAATACCGGCTGCTGTAGGATTGTTTATCAAACACCCACCATCCTGTAAGATCATAATTACAGTGTTATTCATTTCTAAAGCTCATCCTGTATTGCACACTTTGAGCCATTTGCTTCAGATTCAGTGAACTTAGAAACATGCCTTTAAAAGACACTTGCAACAACTCTAAGGAGACAGTATTTTTCTCAGGAGAATTTGTCACTACAGATAATAACTATCAAAAACCTTTGTATACCTAAATTCATTCAACCTGAAATGCTGCAGAAAGGAATTTGGCATTTTACCAATCCTTTCAAATTAATTAAATAAAAGAAGCAGTTTAAAAGTAGTCTGTACAAATTTTTACTACCAAAATTATTATATAGCCATCACTTGCTAAAAAAGACAACTGCCCACAAAACATCCTTGATGAACAAAGCATGACTTTAATAGCATTTGCAAGAGCTGGATGGGCAGACAGACGGACAGAATCAATATGTTTTCCCCTTCAATGCAACAACTTTCATTCAAAAAAAACATTTGGTAACTCCTGCAGCATTGCAATATAGAGATTGGCATGTACCAATATCGGTAACCTGACAGTTTATAAAAAGATATTTACCCTGAATATATGTTCTCCAATCTGGAATGGACTGTAATAAACAGGTGCTGAGCCAGAAGCCCTAATAGCCTCCCACATTTTGAGATTGCAGCTTCCCTGATAGTCTGAGATCACACCAGGAGGGTGGTTGTAGTTACGAAACATAAATGTCTTCCACTTCGGAACATTGACTAGGGTTGAGGTAATAGCCATCTAGGAAAGTAAAATTATATTTTTCAAGTAGCTTCTCTACAAGTCTTTTTCTAGGATAAATGATAACTTTACCAATCTATTTTATCTCCTGTTTCTTACCTCTTTAGGCATGCTTTTTGTTTTGTGTAAATCTAATTAAAAACCACTTTTAAAAAAAATATTTCAGTTATATACAGGCATTTAACCTACACAATTTTATATATACAGTCACACAGTGTTACTGATGCATTCATTTAACCTATACAATGTTATATCCACAGTCACACATTGTTACTGATGCATTCATTTAACCTACACAATGTTATATACGCAGTCACACAGTGTTACTGATGCAGTCATTTAACCTACACAATGTTATATAGGCAGTCACACAGTGTTACTGATGCAGTCATTTAACCTACACAATGTTATATGCGCAGTCACACAGTGTTACTGATGCAGTCATTTAACCTAAACAATGTTATATAAGCAGTCACACAGTGTTACTGATGCATTCATTTAACCTACACAATGTTATATACGCAGTCACACAGTGTTACTGATGCAGTCATTTAACCTACACAATTTTATATACACAGTCACACAGTGTTACTGATGCAGTCATTTAACCTACACAATGTTATATACACAGTCACACAGTGTTACTGATGCAGTCATTTAACCTACACAATGTTATTTAAATATAAAGTCATAACTATAGTCATTGAACCTACAAATACACAATGTTCCTCTATCTCCTACCAGTATTTACTTGCAAGAAACTGACAACTTCTTCACACGGGTCAGAGGTGGATACATTCAGATATTTGGGAACATCTGCTTGGCTAATTGGCCCCCACCCATGTAAAGAAAATCAAATTACTTGATATGCCCTTTTATTGCAATCTTGTGTTATTCTCACATACAGAAATCATTTTCAAGAGTCATTTGTCCTACTTACTTTACCAAAACTGTCGCACATTATATTACAATTAGGACTGGGACGATTACTCGGTTAATCGGATCCGATGCGATTACTAGGTGAACAGATTTCAATTTCGCAAAACCGGTAATCACTCTCAAACAATAAACATCATGAATCATACTGTATCTTTATACATTTCTTTGACCAGCACATAGATCCACAGTATATTTCTGCTAAAACACGTCAACTGAACATAATCAGTAGTCTCGGATTTGCATATCATGATATATTTAAAATAAAATACACCAAAATATGACTCAATTGTCACACTGCCTGCAAATGATAGTTGGTAAGTTTCTAATGAAGTCAGCTTCTGGAAGTACGTTGATACGGTCGTCAGGAAAGAAAACAGCTGAGTTTCAATACGGTGGACGAATAACAGGTTTGATTCGATTTCAAACAGAAGATTAACCGGTTTCAAAATTTTGAAATCGTCCCAGCCCTAATTACAATGCACTGTTTATTTCCATGAACTAACAATAGGACCTGAAAATACATTTCTATTACCAACATGCAAATTCATATGGGGTGCATCAGGACACTGTGACTGATATTTAAAATTTCATTCAGGTTGAAGAAAAACGTATACAATTTATGTAATATCATTCAGAGTAGATGTGTATGTAATATTCATCATGAAACTTGCATTTCTTCTTTCTTCTTCAAATCATATCCTATTAAAGTTCAGCACTATCCCTGCAGCAGAACTCTTGCATATTTCTTGATACAAAGCTACATTTTTAATAACCTTTAATAGTTCATTGATGAGAAAACCTGACACAACAATCCCACCTTTGGTGTAGATGGATCCCTTGCACTACTCATTAACGTATCCTCTCCACATTCAGCCCTGAAATATTTTGTAATAAGTTCATGCTGGGGAATTAAAAATTCAAAAAGAGGGAAAATAAGCTTTAATCATTCCTTTTCTTCCCATACTGTGAAATCATTTACTTTCGTGGGCATGAAATTTCGTGTTTGGTCAAAACGGCAATTTCGTGGGGATATGAATTTGTGGATTTCAACTTTTGAACATAAAATGGATGGAAATGTTACTTGTTCGTTGGGATTAAATTTCGTGGATTGACTCAACCATGAAATCCACAATTATTAGTCCCCCATGAAAATTAATGATTTCACAGTATCCCATTTCCTAATTTAGTATGTTAAAAAAAACTCTATTTTTACTTGAGATTGAGTCCAATTCATTTAACATGATATTTCAAAGAAATTTTACATTCTACAACTGTTCATAAACAAGAGGGACATAACAGCCCTAGATCTCCCACCTGGCATTAACAGCTAAACTGAATAATTTTGGAACAATGGCATGGAATTATTATGAAATTGGGCCAAGGGTTTTTAGAGGACAAGATTTTCTAAGTTTTTCACATAGTCAGTTATAGGAAAATAGCCATACCCCCTGGTAGCCATATTTTTCAATGAAACAGAATAATGTAAAGGAATTTAGTAGAACATCACCCAAGGAAAGTTGTTGTGGAACTATTTGGAAATCGAACCAGCATTTCAGAGAAGAAGATTTTCAAAGTCTTCCATACTGCTTCATAGGGAAAACTAACCTTGCTCCCTAGTGGCCATGTTTTTTAACAAAAAAAAAAAGAATATTTGAAGGATATTGGTAGAGGGTCAACCAAGGAACATTTCTGTAAAACTATGTTGAAATCTGGCCAGTAGTTTCAGAGAAGCAGATTTTTAAAAGTTTTCCATATAGTCATGCAGGGAAAACTAGCTCTGCCCCCTGGTAGCCATGTTTTTAACGAAACAGAGAGATTTGAAGGAATTTAGTAGAGTCATCCGAGGCACATTGCTCTAAAATTATTCTAAAATCAGGCCAGCAGTTACAGAGAAGAAATTGTTTTTTCATAAAACCATATATGGAAAACTATCTCCCCTGGTAGCCATGTTTTTTAATGAAACAATGATTTTGAAAGTATTTGGCAGAGGGTTACCAAAGGAACACTGCTGTCACTTTTTTCTTGAAATTGGTCCAGCAGTTTCAAAGAAGATTTTCAAAGTTTTACATAAAGCTAAATAGGGAAAATTAGTCCATTTCTCTGGTACCCATATTTTTCAACAAAACATTTCTGTCAAATTATTTCAAACTTCTAACCAAAGGATTTTTAAAGATTTTTCTTTTGGTTGTCTGGAAACAAGAAGTCTGCATGGATGACAAAGATTTGAAGGAATTTGAAATAACCAGTGGACATTCAAGGAACAAACCAGTGAAGTTTGGTTGAAGTTGGCAAGGTGGTTTAAGAAGAGATGTTCTTTAAAGAAATTGTGGTTGATGGAAGTATGACGGACATCCAGTGATCCTAAAAGTTCATCATGAGCACTTCCTGCTCAGGTAAGCAAATCAAAACATACTGCAGAATAGCTCTAAAATGCTTCTTTTATAGTATTTGTCTTAAAATACAAAATGAGACAAATATAAATGAACACATACTTATTGTGTATTTTGATAACATTTATTCAACACAGTACTTCAAAGATTTAAATCTATGTGACATTTAGTTGTCAAGCCAGCAATTCTGTAACACCATTATATTACAGCTTACACCATTAAACATGTAAAAGCTCTGAAGGTAAAACCATTTGAGCCTTGCCATGTGAAAACCAACATAGTGACTTTGCGACTAGCATGGATCCAGACCAGCCTGTGCATCCGCGCAGTCTGGTCAGGATCCATGCTGTTCGCTTTTAAAGCCTATTGGAATTGGAGAAACTGTTAGCAAACAGCATGGATCCTGACCAGACTGCGCAGATGCGCAGGCTGGTCTGGATTCATGCTGGTCGCAAAGCCACTGTGTTGGTTTTCCCATGGTGCGGCTCATTTAGAGATAAAAAGATCAACCAATCACACTTACTTGAGCACTTCTTCAAATATAGAGACATCATGGAGTGCCATGTTTCTCGTCTTTTTCAGCAGACTTTCCTTCACGAACATCTTAGCACTTCTGTCAAGGTAAAGTTCCTTACATTCTGGTAAGGGGATTTTCAACAGGAATATAAGAGCTGCTAATAAAGCACCAGTGCTGCTACCGATAACAAAATCAAACATCTGGTTGACAGGTTGATTACACAGTCTCTCCAAACGTTGCAGTATCTCTATGGCAATTAGTCCCCTGGTTACAAAAAAAACAAACTTTCAATATAGTAACACTAGCAGCGGACCATTTTCGGCAAAACTTTTTTAGAAAACATTCAAGTCAGAAAACTGAAGATATTGTATAATCATTAATATTTGTGGGTGTCTAATTTTAGTGGATGGACAAAACAGCAAATTAAATGCTGACACAGCTCTACATGTACTAGACAATTTTCTTTTTTTTTCTTTAGAATAGGAATTCCACAAATTCATATCCCAACAAAGTTGCCAAAAACCAAAAATTTTTATAGCTCATGAAACAAAATGATTATATTTCACTCGTGAACACCATAATTTATATTTTCACTCATGGCTGGGCCACTCGTGAAAATGTTACATTCTAGTATTCACTTGGTGAAATATATTTCGATCTTATACTAAAACAAACAAATATCCTCTATATATTATACCATCAAAAGTTTTATAACATTTAATAAAATGGACAAAGAACTGAGAAAGTCATCACCTACTTTTTCAGTAAAATGTATTTGAAAATCTGATTGCAAGAGGTCATGTAAATTTTATGTCAGATTACAAAAATTCTGTGACTGTGAGCAGTTAATTTAAATGTAACCAATCAAATGGACACATTACCTGGTTCCCCCACCATCAATAGACAGCATCCTTATACCACGACCTTGTGGTGGTGTAATATAACCGACTAGAGCTAGAGCTTCATTTGCCTTTGCCATAATCTTAGGGTTTCCACACTCGCGTAATTTTAGAAGGCATGGTAAAACTTTGTGCTGTAAAATAAAGTAGATCAAACTTGTTTTTAAAAGCAGTTATTAATAAGAACATGACATGACCACTGAATGATTCTAGCAACAAAACTGAAATAAAACCATCTATGACACCATAATCTAATTCTAAATCTGTTTTTCGTTTCATTACGTTTTAAGTCGCAATGACACAGTCTAGTGAACTTCCAGCTTTAATAGCGGTGGGAGACCGAGGATGTCCCTACTGGCATTATTAAGGAGAGTATGCATCAGAGTGGTACCTCCAAGCTTAATGACATTCTTAATGACCAAAAGCTTGGCTTGAACCCACAGAGGTGAGGGGAAAGTTATATGAAGTCGGTCACTTGAACCACTTGGCAATGGTGGCCCTTACAAAACTTTTTTAGTAAACAATGATAAAAGTATTGCACATGAGAATATACACATATTAAAGACTGAACTGAATTCAGAAATTTTAAACATCCAACTTATTTCAGACAGTTGCCTGTTATAAGCACTCAATATGAAAATTTAAAATTAACAGTGCACATATTTCTACTTCTATGAACTGAAATTATACAAGTTAAGGTTACCTCTACAGCTATATGTCTGAACTGGGGATGCTGTGTCAGATGCATGCAGAAATCTTCAAGTCTTTTCATTTTTGACATGTTTGATTGGGCAGATACCAGGTTATCCGACAAGCTACTGGTTCTCACAGAAAAAGTACTTTCAGACTCTAGTTCACTGTGCATAATATTTCTTGCTATTTGTTCTGGAGTTTCTGCCACAGGCTTAGTTGCGCTAGTAAGTGGAACATTTTGCTGTAGATATGAAAGAACATTCCAGTAAGATTTATCCGCATCTGTTCCATTCGTGTTCTTCGGAGCTGCTCTGCTACTATTTGTATCTGCTATAGTAGCTTTTACAGTGTCAAGATTGTCATCATCAGCACTTGATGAGTTACTTATATCCTTTTGTGTTGCTGAGAAACCTACTGCATCTTTGATCCAATCGATAGTGGATGCTGAAGAACTTTTCTGTTCCCCCTTTGTATCATCTTTAGGCTTTTGCTGCACATTTTGTTCTAAAACTTGAGTTGAAGCATTTTTCATTTTGTTTGCTTTTGAGAAATAGCTGAATGTTATTCTGCTAGCAAGACCAGTACTTGCTGTTGGTTCATTCTTTCTCTTAGCTGCCTCTGTATTAGTTTCAGCAAGTGGGTCATCTAGCTTTTCCTTACTCATAGGCGACTTATTCATTGTTTTTACATTTGAAATGTTGTCCAGTTCAGTAATCTCTTTACTTCGTTCTTCATGAATTTCTAAAATTTGCTCCACCCATTTTGCATTAAGTTCTGACGAAAGTGTTTCACCTTCTTTGTTCATGTATAGATACTCTTTATTCTCAGTTTTCCCGTGTGTTTCATTTGGCTTAATAGTCTCATTTACAACTTCCTCTTCGGTCTTTATGTTCCTGTCTTTTTGATTTCCATTCTGCATGTCTGATGACTTCTCACCTTTGCCATTTTCACTTTTCCAAGAAAGTGATATACTCCCTACACTTGCCTTTAAACCTGAAACAGTATCCCTAAGTTTATCCCAATGAGCAATAGTTTGTCCATCTGTTTCAACAGCAGCAACACCTACTTTTGCTTGATCAACTCTTACTTTTTCTCTAGCTGTTTTCGGACCAGAATGACCGCCTCTGTTTTGAACTTCCTTTTTTTGACGGCTTCTTTCAACAGTTCTGATACTTCTGCACCACAAGCATACATGTTTATGAGGTCTTCCACTTTCAAGAACTGTGCCTATTTTACAGTGTGTAGCTCTAATTGCAGCCATTCTTCCCTGCCTTAAGTCTGAAAAATGGAAACACTAAACGTTACTATTATCATTAATAATTAATGATGATCACTGAAATCCTCTTTAAATGGAAGTGGGATACAAACACGTTATGACAGTCATAACTACATGTAGCAAAGTTATTGACTGAACACAACAGGAAGGAAAAGTGTTACAAATGAGACGAAAATCTATATACATAGTCCCTAAAATTGGTTTTCAACAGGTAGGTTGAAGGGACTGACCTCCAGATCATAACAAAATAAGAATTAGACAGAAGTTGTTTTTACGAGTTTTTCCATTCATGATTAATATATATCAAAGACCTTCTCATAGTTAAAGAAACTATCAGGAAAAGACCTTAATTGATACAGAATGGGTGGATCACACAGTAGGTTAGCCTAACTCTTTGTTTGCTCTGATCTTTTATAGTTGCCATCCCTCTAAGCCTTACCCGCATCTGCATTTTACTGTTAGGAAAATGAACACATTCAAAAATAAAACAAAAATCATAACTTAATTGCTATGTAGAAACTTCAAATGAATTAAATACAATGCAGGGATCACTTTTGGCAAATACCTTTATGAGATTCACATTTGCCTTGAATCAATGAGATTTTGACAATATGAATGGGATTTTTTTCTTTTTAAAATAAAGTAAGAAGTTAACTTTGAGCTTTTACTTCAAAGCTGCTCTGTCGAAGTGGAAGTTCAGTTATATTTAATCTTTCTGGATCTGATACACTTCCATTAGGCTAGGACAGGACAGCTTTGAAGTCAAACTCATAATGATCCTACCCTCCCCCTCAATTACAAACATTCTGTATGGAATTTCAGGCGTTAAGCATTTTCTTCATCAAGGGTCTCCACCAGGGGTTTCTCCACTTTGTTGTTATTCTCATTGCTACTCATTTGCGAGAATGGAAGCAAAGTTTGGCCTTCCAAACGCTCAAATTTCTTCTTCGGTGGCATTTTGACACTTGGCAAAGACGCCAAATACACATCATATGATCAGCAAGTAACGGCAAGTCCGCATTGCAGTGAAAAGTTGCAATTTCGGCAAAAGATCCACGGCCACGCGGCTGCGATTTTCAATCGCATTAAAGCAAATTCATGCGATTTTTACCAAAAAAAAAAAAAAAGCGAGAATATCGCAGCCAAAAATGATCCCTGAAAATGCATATAATGCAGGTGCTAGGGAATATCTATACCCTGACATCAGTTTCAATATGCATGGAGTCTGGACTGTCAATGGCACTAAATTGCAAAAACAAAACACAGAAAGTTAAAAAAAACACGTCAGTAGGGCAATTTCATGCTTTAATGTCAACATAAATTCATTATCAGAGATGTAATTATAATAAATACTTGGTACAATATACCAGAAAATGTTCCCAAAGGATTTTATCGGGGAATTCCAAACAGAAATATGCAGAATCAAGTTTCAAATTGATGTGACAGTCATCATGCTGTCCCTTATAAACGTCCTATTATTTGGGCTAACAGTTGGTTAGAACATGAAAATCATCCAGCATCACTGGTAACACTGTCCTTAAAAACGTCCTATTTTTTTGGGCTAACAGTAGGTTAGAAAATGAATTTTATTGGGTGTCATCACAATCAGCCAAAATTTTGAGTATTTGAGTAAGGCTACTGTAGGCGTAATTGTAACACCAACATGCTAACTTCAATATAATTGAAGAGACTTTCACCTCTAATGATCAAACTTAAAGATTTACACTACTGGTACAGTTGTAATCACAGTAATGACACATAACAAAGTGAATTATATTTTGGTTACATGTTACCCGATTCTTTATATCCGACAACTGGATAGATCTAGTAGAATCAACTATCTAATTTAATTTGAAAGAATTCTTAGTCACAGCAAAATAGCATTCTATAAAAAATACCTTTAGTTTTAAATCCAAAGTGATGGTTAAATTCCTGTTGGGTGTCCGCTTATTTATGTTAATTTTAATGAAAATTATTTGTTATTATTTGTGTTATTTTATCAGGTGACCTCAACCTTCTGACACGATTACTGATGTAACGCGAATTCTGATTGGGTAAAATGTGGGTGAGGCGATAAGGCCACCGGCGACCAGGTCACGGCGGTCGCGTCACTAAGTATTTAATATTTGTTGCCTGCTTAATATCAGTCAACAACGTCTTCGAAATAACAAACAGAGTTCAAGTCTTGCAAAAAAAAAAAAAAAAAAAAGTTGTATGAGATGATTGCACGTGTTTTAAGTCATGTAGCTTATATTCTGGCCAATCATCCAATGAACGAACGGAATTAAAGAAGGTGTGCATTAGGGTAATTCGCCCTTGAGTCAAACAGGTTAGTCATTCGCAGTGATCATACGGAGGTCCATATAACGGCAACACCGTTTACAATATGCGGAATGTTCCGGCTATTATCCTGGTTTATAGTTAAGTATGTTTTACTACCGTATCTTGGACTAAATATATCAAAGTATTGGAAGTACTCACTAACCTCGTTGTCGCCTTTGAGTCGAACACATTCGCCCTTGACTCGAACACAAGAATCTCACCAATAAAACGAGCTTTCTTATATGGAAACAGTACAACAAACCCCTTTATTGATTGGTTTAATCATATCCCATAACAAGGCGCCATTTTCTGAAGTTTCAACAAGTTGTTTCAGCCTCTAAATAACACGAGTTTCAAGAAATTCAAACAGTATCCTTAGCTATTTTATAAAGCTATATGCATTAGTGTGGTGAGTTAGTTACATTTAAACTTACGATAGTACTTAGAGCGTTAGAGGTGATCTACATGTAAAAAATATTGCGTTTCGTGTCCGTCCTGTTTTTGGTTAACTTTTCTGGTGGACGAGTGGTTCCAGTAGCATCACTGACACAGGATCTCTCACTGATAGAGGCCCGGGTCATGGGTTCGCGTCTTTGTAATAACCATGTCTCGTTATGTGAGAAAGTTAGCATTTTCTTACAGACGCTAGTATTTGCCCGTAAAATGTACGATCTTTAGGTGAACTGAAATTGCAAGAAAGTTGTTGAAAACGGGCACAAAACTCGTCGAACCATCAGTTAGACTTTGAGGAGGTATTACATAATTCTCTCAATGGTTACGACTTTGTTTTTCCTTACATGAATGATAAGATATGGCAAATAACATCACAACTATAATTTATAAACGTGAGATTTGCAGACACGACAAGGAGAGCACATGGTATGCTATCAAATCATTGGACGGGTTGTACGAAAGAGAATGGTACTACGACCATGATGATCTATTTCTTCTGCACGTACAGCTGAAGTCATTGGTTACAAAATGTCCATACATCCGCAATATAATTCTAAAGAAAATTAGAGAGTGGCATGAAGAAGAACTATGTACCGAGGACGTCGTTCCAAAGAGTCACGTCTTTCTTGTCAAGTACATAACTGAATATGTGTCAGACGAGGAACTGGAAGTGTTAAACAGACTAGTAGACAATATTAAACAAAATACAAATTAGAGAGTAACGTTTATTTCGTTCTTTAAAGTGCTATAGTTTGAACGATGTGAAGCATTTCATTGAAACAAACTAGTACTCGTACACAACATTAAACATAAACAAATAACAGAGTAAACTTTATTTCATTTCTTTCTCCTAGTTTCAATCAAGTGAAAGCAAATGAAATTTAAACGTCATTCTGTAAATTGTTATTTGTTGTAACTTATTTTTGTTTCTGATTTTATGTTTACACCTTTCTTTTCTTGTTTTTAAGGCTAAGGCCTTTTCTTTCTGTTCTTTTTTTACCAGTCTTTGTCTCTTTCTTTCTTCAGCCTCTGCTGCTTTCTTTTCTTTTTCCAACTTAATTTTTACTTGTTGACTGAAAGCCTCGTCAGAGGATATGACAAAATACTGGGCTTTTTTCTTGGAATTAGATTTGTTTGAGAATTGCTGTTTGGGGATGGTAAGTAGAGGATTACATGGCTGGGGTACGGCTGCTACAGTGGCGGGCTTATGTTGTTGTTTTCTGTACATACACCAAGTAGTATACATTGAGTCATTTAGGACTCTACCTGACATGAAAGCATCTTCATAAATTCTTTTCTTTTCATCCGTTATAGCAGATTCTACCACAGACAATGCCATGTCTGCAGTACATTCAGAGACACTCTCTATGGACTGTTGACATGACACTGCCTGGGCCTCACCTGTACAAGTTTGATTGATACCTTGAGCTGCTTCAGAGAGAGGTGAACTGACGTCTGCCAACTGTTCCTCTAGCAGCTCAAGCATACCATCTTCACTTAATGTTATGGGTAGATCTATAACCTCACTGCCATCATGTATGTCAAGGGACATAATGATCTCATTTGTTTGTGGTATAGAGGTTAAACTGCTAGTGGCAGTGGTACTAGTGGTTAAACTGCTAGTGGCGGTGGTACTAGTGGTCAAACTGCTAGCGGCAGTGCTACAAGTGGTCAAACAGCTAGTGGCAACGACACTAGTGGTCAAACTACTAGTGGCAATGGTACTAGTGGTTAGACTGCTAGTGGCAGTGGTTGAAGTACTATCAGGATTCTCCCTGAATATTGCAGTAGGTGCATTAGGTGCCGAAGGTCCATCACCTGACATGACTGTTTCTGTGTAAGAGATATAAGGTGGTACGAGTGGTTGCACAGCGTTGCTACCAATGGCAGCAGATACTGTGGCTGGTAAATCAGACGCATCGACTGGTTCAGCTTGTAATACCCTTGCAGTATATAACTCTGCTGGTGCATAAGCTAAATCCGGTATAGCCCCCGGGTTGTACGGGCATATACCAGTTGCTAGAAATCCAGATGCTACATTTTCAGCTGTCATGGACTCTGTCAGGCTAACTTAAACATCCTGAAAAACTGAGCGTGTCCAACAGTTACCCCCGTTGTTGATGTAAATCTGTGCAGATGATCAGACCAGCTTGACTTCAGTGCCTTGAAGACAGACCTGAAATAGTTAAAATTTATAAATAGGATTTACTATGCTTAAGGCTATAACTCAGTCACCTTAAGTGATAAAGATGCATACAACTTTTATGCTGAAAGAGTTGACAGCATCATGAACGATCTGGCATTATTTATTTATTTATTTATTTATTTATTTATCTATCTATTTAGTGATTTATCTATTTATCTCTCTCTTTTAAAACGGTTTCTAGCAGGTTAATGGTGCCTTTGAACAATGCACTTGCGATGTTAAACATTCAGTTTGATTAATTATGGATTTGTTTTGTTTGTTTGTTTTGTTTGGTTGGGATTTTACGCCGCTTTCAACAATATGTCAGTCATATCGCGGCGGTCAGTTTATGCATTTTCCCTAGGCAAGCTTAGATCAAGAACTTGTATCGCAATCGAGAATAGATTGAATAGAATAAATGAGTATAATAATATAGTTATATTTTAGTCTGTCACGTAAAACATGTTGATAGGCATGGTTTTATGCTAATGAGTATATTGAAAATTTAACCTATCAAAAGGCTGAGTGAAATGACTCGTCTTGCTGGGTAACTCGACCAAAATTATTCCGGCTTTTCTTGCAGCATCAACAAATTCCACATGATGATGGGAATCATGTCCATCCATAATAAGTACCTGGGGCCGGGCTGGGCCAATGTTTGGCAGAAAGGTTTTCGAAAACCACAGTTCACTTATTCCCTGTTTCGTCCAGCCACTGTCGGAAACGCTCAACTTGGTTCCTGTATATAAAGCATAACTATGTAAATTGAGGTCTAAAAAATGTTTGCTTCCGGTAACATGCTCAAAATAAATTAAGGTAGGTAGGTAGGTAGGTATATGTGTTTTTTTTTTTTTTTTTTTTTTTTTTTTTTTTTGGATCTTTTGGGGTACGGGGTCCTTCAGACATTATGTTTGTGTCAAAAAAATGAATACAACTAAGGGTGTTGTGCCGTTTGAGCGTCATTAAGTTGAGTTCTAACATCACTGGCCATGTTTAAAGCATAACATTTAACTTCAACATTTTGTTAAAAAGTTGAAAAAAAAATCTCGCAGGTCATAAACATATTTAGGATCCACCCAAAAAGATAGGGTAAGTCGGGATACGGAAACAAACACTTTTCTTATACAAAATTCAAATAATTACATTGTACAATGAAAAAAGGCATCTTTAGTCGGGGTATGAACGTTTGTGGACTGATCATAGTGAATAAGCTCGAAATACATTAATACGCAATGCTATCTCGACAAGTGTGGTATATTCATAAATGTAAATGATAAAAATGGAAGAACAAATCGTATAGTTAGCACAGGGAAACATGTACGGTCACATAAGCATGATTTGGGTTAAATTCTCCATAGGAAACTGTCGAGGGACGCAATCGAAAGCTGAACTCGAGCAGCGAAATATTGAGGTGATTGGAAGTCACTTTAACAACTTGCCCATGTAGGATGAAATTGCAATCGAGAATCATATTATAATATTCTTTTTTTCAAGTACTGTAACAGAGTAAAAGTAAATTGTGATACAGGATTTTTTTGCACTTACCTTCTGGGGCATTTTCAGTGTCATAACTTCTGAGGCTCGGACAGTTTTTCCAGGAATGATAGCATGGGGTGGGATTACATATCCCGAAGCATTACCACATGCAATTATGGTGACTAGTTCCCTGGATGAAGATGACTTAGCATGTACCACCTTGGATCCCTTCCTTGCCAAAACCTTGGGACACTTTGGAGATAAGGACAGACCAGTCTCTTCCATATTCCAAATAAATGGACTTTTGTCTAGTAGACTATTTTCAACTAAGACAGATTTCAGCTGCGAAAAGTATCTGGAGATACGAAGCCTTGTCATAGACATGTGTCTCCCTGATGCTGTGGGTTCCGCAGTTCTAAGGGAGAATTCGGGGTTTCTTTGCTTCAACCCTCGCCACCATTTCTCGGACGCCACACCGTTCTTGAAGGTAACACCCTCAGATTTAGCAAAGTGTCCAGCAAATCTAAGGAAAGTCTCTTTGGAAAAGCCGATGCCCATATCGGCTCTTTGCAATGCAAAATTAATCAGCTCTTTCTCTTTGGCTAATGGCAAAAGAGTTGCCTTCCCCCATTTAGCACCCATCGTGATCTTTCCGGAAACCCTGTCATGTAGTGTGGTGACTGGCACGCTGTATTTCTTGGCGGCAGCTCTTATAGATAAGGTTTGTTGCCTAACCTCTTCTAATGCGCTACTTAGCGCCTCTTCCGAATACGGCTTCATTCTATATTTAAAAGAAAAAAAAAACAGGTATATTTGTTGTTTACACGTTTCTGAATCATATTTTAAAGTCTGAAGTCTGTAGTGAAATACGTCAGTACCGTCCACATCCGGTCCGTACCGTATGGGTTTTAGGTTGTTTTCTACCTATTAAAGACTATTTATCAGCAATTAAACCAAGAGCAGGTGTGAAAACTCTGATTACTTTTGTTTAACCCTTGAGTCGAACACCCGTTCGACTCACAGGCGGATCTCGTTCGGGTCAAAGGCAAACACTCATGTGACCAAGATTAACTCTTTATTGTACTTTTCCATGGATATTTATCCTTTAAACAGAATATTTCTTATAAAATACAGTATAATTTACACAAAACATAAACAAAAAGTTCGTGCAGTAGGACTTTTTTACTTACATGTAGGTTCTCTGGTTTCGGAATCTTGAAAAAATTCAAATTTCCCGCCACGAAAACTTCGGTTGACTAAGTAAACAAGAAGCGCTCAGGAGAGAAAGATCGCGCATTGTCAGTTTCACGGAAAATGATGTAGAAAAATGCGGAAAGGATGCAAAACACAACAAGAATGCACAGAGAGTGTTGGGAAAAGGGAAAGGTGGTCAAAAACGGCGCCAAAAACGTTCGACTCAACGGCAAAATCGACTCACGGGCGAATTACCCTACTGTCAAAAGCTGGTTTTCTTCATATGTCTTCGTTTTTAGCTCACCTGAGCACGAAGTGCTCAAAGGTGAGCTTTTGTCCGTCGTCCGTCCGTCCGTCAGTCGTCGTCCGTCGTCAACAATTTGACTGTTAACACACTATATAGAGATCACAATTTTGGCCCAATCTTATTAAATGAAACTTGGTCAGAATGTTACTCTCAATAAAATCTTGGACGAGTTCGATATTTAGTCCTTTGGGGTCAAACACTTGGTAACCAGGTCAAATAAAAGGAAAAGCTTGTTAACAGTCTAGAGGCCACATTTATGACTGTATCTTCATGAAGCTTTGTCAGAATGTTAATCTTGATGATCTTTAGGTCAAGTTTGAATCTGGGTTAGGTGGGGTCAAAAACTAGGTCACCAGGTCAAATCAAACGAAAAGATTTTTAACATTCTAGAGGCCACATTTATGACTATATTTTCATGAAACTTTGTCAGAATGTTAATCTTGATGATCATTAGGTCAAGTTCAAATCTGGGTCAGGTGGGGTCAAAAACTAGGTCACCAGGTCAAATCATAGGAAAACCTAGTTAACACTCTAGAGGCCATATTCATGACCATATCTTAATGAAACTTGGTCAGAATGTTAACCTTGATGATCTTCAGGTCAAGTTTAAATCTGGGTCAGGTGGGGTCAAAAACTAGGTCACCAGGTCAAATCAAATGTAAAGCTTGTTAAAACTCGAGGCCACATTTATGATAACTTGGTCAGAATGTTAATCTTGATGATCTTTAGGTCAACTTCAAATCTAGTTCAAGTGGAGTCAAAAACTAGGTCACCAGGTTAAATCAAAGGAAAAGCTAGTTAACACTCTAGAGGCCACATTTACGATCCTCATGAAACTTGATCAGAATGTTAACCTTGATGATCTTTAGGTCAAGTTCAAATCTGGGTCAGGTAGGTTAAAAACTAGGTCACCAGGTCAATTCAAATGTAAAGGTTGTTTCCACATTTATGATAATATCTCCATGAAACTTGGTCAGAATGTTTATCTTGATGATCTTTAGGTCAAGTTCAAATCTAGGTCAAGTGGAGTCAGAAACTAGGTCACCAGGTAAAATCAAAGGTAAGGCTAATGTTAACATTCTAGAGGCCACATTTATGACCATACCTTAATGAAACTTGGTCAGAATGTTAATCTTGTTGATCTTTAGATCAAGTTCAAATCCGGGTCAGGTGGGGTAAAAAAGTAGGTAACCAAGTCAAATCAAAGGAAAAGCTTGTTAACACTCTAGAGGCCACATTTATGACTGTATCTTCATGAAACTTGGTCAGAATGTTAACCTTGATGATCTTTAGGCCAGTTCGAATCTGGGTCATGTGGAATATGACCTACTGACCTAACTTTTTGTCTTTTAGGATACAGACTTGAAATTTGGATGACATGTACAGTTTTGCACACTTCAGTGACCATGAATGTGATCTACTGACCTACTTTCTTCAGGTGAGCGATACAGGGCCTTTAGGGTCGTCTTGTCTTGTTACACATGCTTTTCGGAGTTTAATATTATGTAACATAACTTACATATATATTTTTCATTTTCGATAACAAGACATGTTATAATAATCTCTGAAGTACTTAAAATATGATTGTCAAAGGGTCATAAGGCGTAAAAAAATTATTTGTTTACGGTATCCCGACTTAGATCTACCCTAAATTTTTGGCCCGGCCCTAAATGTTTTTATATCATTGGAGAATTTTTTTTTCACTTGCAAAACTGCACTTTTTATGTTTTAAACATGGCCAGTGTTAGAAATCAACTTACTGATGCCCTAAAGGCATAACCCCCCTTATCTGTATTCATTCTTTGACACAAAAATAATTTCCGAAGAGTCTTAATTAATAAAAACAAGAGATCACAGAGTGATCTTGGCGCCCACCATTGAGCTATTTTTGAATTTTCCAAATTTAAAGACTAGCTCAAGGTCAAAATCAAGGTCAAAGTTCATTTCGGTAAACAAAACTGTGCATGTGGTCCAAATTTAGAAGTTGTAGCTTGAAAATGTGAAAGTAGGTCACTAGATCAATTTCAAGGTCAAAGTTCATTTCGGTACACAAAACTATGCATGTGCTTCAAATTTGAAGGCTGTAGCTTGAGAAATGTGAAAGTAGGTACTTGGTAAAAATCAAGGTCAAATTTCAATTCAGAACACAAAACTATGCATGTGGTCCAAATTTGAAGACTGTAGCCTGAGAAATGTAAAAGTAGGTCACTAGGTTAATCTCAAGGTCAAAGTTCATTTCGGTACACAAAACTATGCATGTGGTCCAAATTTGGAAGGCTGTAGCTTGAGAAATGTGAAAGTAGGTCACTAGGTCAAAATCAAGGTCAAATTTTATTTCGGAACACAAAACTATACATGTGGTCCAAATTTGAAGCCAGTACCTTCAAAAATGTGAAAGTAGGTCAATGTCAAGGTCAAAGTTTATTTCGGTACACAAACCTATGCATGTGGTCCGAATTTGAAGACTGTAGCTACAGAAATGCGTAAAATAGGTCACTAGGTCAAGATCAAGGTCAACTCATGTAAAGGTTCATCTAGCCGCTCAAAACTATACATGTGGTCCAAATTTGAATTTGAATGGACAAGAATATTTTTAAAGTTATTCCCTGTATCAGTCTATATAAACCATGTGACCCCTGGGGCGTGGCCATATTTGATCCTAGGGGGATAATTTGAACAAACTTGGTAGAGAACCACTAGATGATGCTACATTAAAAATATCAAAGCCTTAGGTTTTGGACAGGAATATTTTTAAAGTTTTTCCCTATATAAGTCTATGTAAACCATGTGACCCCCTGGACGGGGCCATATTTGACCCTAGGGGAATAATTTGAACAATCTTAGTAGAGAACCACTAGATGATGTCACATACAAAATATCAAAGCCCTAGGCTCTGTGGTTTTGGACAAAACGATTTTCAAAGTTTTTCACTGTATATAGTAAATATAAACCTGTGACCCCTGGAGCGGGGCCTATTAACCATAGATAATGTGAAAATCTGGTAGGGACCACTAGTGAGCTACATACCAAAATAAAGCCAGGCTGTGTTTTGGACAAAAGTTTTCAAAAATTTCCCTATTAAAATATTAAATTAACAAAGCCATACCCTAAAGTTGTGACCATCGATTTAGGACACAACTAGTAAATACATCTTCTACAAATTAGCAAATCATCCCCCCCCCCCCCCCCCCCAGATTTCTAAGGAGATGCGATAACGAGAAATTGTTAACAGACGGAAGGACGGACGGACCACGGACACAGAGTGATTTGAACAGCCTACCATCTGATGATGGTGGGCTAAAAATAATAATAAAAAAAGTCCGGCCTACCTACCCTAATTCTTTGAGCCTGTTACTGAAAAAAGAAACAAAGAATGTTTCAGGCCCAAGGCCTAAAAAATATTTGTTTCCGGTATCCCGACCTAGGTCTAAAAAAATCTTCGTTTCCGGTAACATGCTAAAGAAACAGGGTCGGTAGGTCAGATTTTTCCCCATTTTTTAGGTCACCTGAGAAGTGCTCAATGTGAGCTTTTGTGATCGCCCTGTGTCCGTCGTTGTCGTCAACAATTTGACTGTTAACACTCTAGAGGTCACAATTTTGACCAAATCTTAACGAATTTGGTCAGAATGTTAACCTTAATAAAATCTTGGACGAGTTCGATATTGGGTCATCTGGGGTCAAAAACTAGGCCATCAAGTCAAGTCAAAGAAAAAGCTTGTTAACACTCTAGAGGCCACATTAATGCCTGTAATTCATGAAACTTGGTCAGAATGTTAATCTTGATGATCTTTATGATCTTTATGTCAAGTTCAGTCTGGGTCATGTGGGATCAAAAACTAGGTCACCGGGTGAAAAAAGAAACAACAACAAAGGAAAAGCTTGTTAACACTCTAGAGACCACATTTATGACTGTATCTTAATGAAACTTAGTCATAATGTTAATCTTGATGATCTTTAGGTCAAGATCAAATCTGGGTCAAGTGGGATAAAAAACTACGTCACAGGTCAGAAAAGAAAGGAAAAGCTTGTTAACACTCTAGAGGCCACATTTTTGACTGTATCTTCATGAAACTTGGTCAGAATGTTAACCTTGACAATCTTTAGTTCAAGCTCGAATCTGGGAGATGTGGAATCTAAAACTAGGTTACCAAGTCAAATCAAAGAAAAAGCTAGTTAACACTGTAGAGGCCACATTTATGACCATATCTTAATGAAACTTGATCAGAATGTTAATCTTGCTGATGATCTTAGTTCAAGTTCAAATCTGAGGCAGGTGGGGTCAAAAACTAAGTCGCCAGGTCAAATCAAAGGTAAAGCTTGTTAACACTCCAGAGACCTAATTTTAAGTTTGGAACTCATGAGAACTGATCAGAATGTATGTCTTGATGACCTCTAGGTCAAGTTCGAATCTGGGGTCATGTGGGGTCAAAAACTTGGTCACCAGGTAAAATCAAAGGGAGAGCTTGTTAACACTTTATAGAGGTCACATAAAGTTTCATAGAAGATTATGCTAAAGTGGCCTCTAGGTGTTAACAACTTTACATTCTGTTTGATCTGGTAACTAGTTTTGACCCACTAACCAGATTAACTTGACCTAAGATCAAAAGATTAACATCCTGTACCAAGTTTCATTAAGATATGGCCATGAATGTGGCTTAGTAGTGTTAGTAGTTTTCATTTGCTTTGACCTGTGACCTGATTTTTGACCCACGTGACCTAGATTTCAAATTACATACAGTATCATAGATTAACATTCGTAACCAGTTTCATTAGATACAGTCATAAATGTGCTTCTAGAGTGTTAACAAGCTTCCTTGATTGCCTGGACCTTGTTTTGATCCATCCCATAAGACCAAATATCGAACTCTTCCAAGATTTATTAGAGTAACATTCTGACCAAGTTTAAGATTGGACAAAATGTGACCTCTAGAGTGTTAACAGCTTTCCTTTGATTATGACCGTGACCTAGTTTTGACCCACATGACCAATATCGAAATCGTCAATTGTATAGGGTATATTCTGACCAGTTTCATTAACATTGGGCCAAAATGTGACCTCTAGAGTGTTAACAGTCAAATGGTGGCGACAGACAGACGGGCGATCACAAAAGCTCACCTTCGTGCTCAGGTGAGCTAAAAGTTACCGACCTACCTCATACCTCATACCTACCATAATTTTTTTCGAGCATTTACACTATATAATTTAACATATTTAAAAGCACATTATTATGACAAGGATAATGGACTGGACAAGAAAGAAAAACATAAGGTAGTAGTGATTAATAAAAGAAGCCTATCAGCTGCTGCAACAAGTCATAGAGGCCTCCTGTAGTGAGTCATAGAAGCCGCCGATCAGCTCCTGTAGCGAGTCAAAAAATCTGATTAGTTACTGAAATGAGTCAGTGAAGTCGATCAGCTCCTGTAGTGAAGCCGATTATCTGCTGTAATAAATCATAGAAAATGATTTGCTGCTGTAGTAAGTTAAAAAAAATGCCTATAAACTGCTGTAGTGAGTCAAAGAGGCCGATCAACTGTGTAGTAATTGTAGTTAGTCATGGAAGCCAGTCAGCAGCTGTAGTGAGTTATATAAGCCGATCAGCTACTGAAGTGAGTCATATAAGCCAGTCAGCTACTGAAGTGAGTCAAATAAGCCAATCGGCAGTTGTAATGAGTCATGGAAGTCGATCAGCTGCTGTAGTGAGTCATGGAAGCTGATCAGCTGCTGCATTGAGTCATGGAAGCCGATCAGCTGCTGTAGTGGGTCATGGAAGCCGATCAGCTGCTGTAGTGGGTCATGGAAGCCGATCAGCTGCTGTAGTGGGTCATGGAAGCCGATTAGTTGCTGTAGTGGGTCATAGAAGCCGATCAGCTGCTGTAGTGTGTCAGAGGCCGATCAGCTGCTGAAGTGGGTCATGGAAGCCGATCAGCTGCTGTAGTGGGGCGTGGAAGCCGTTATCAGCTGCTGTAGTGAGTCAAAGAGGCCGAACAGCTGTTGTAGTGGGTCTTGGAAGCCGATCAGCTGCTGTGGTGGTCATGGAAGCCGATCAGCTGCTGTAGTTAGTCTAAGAGGCCGATAAGCTGCTGTAGTGAGTCAAAGAGGCCGATCAGCTGCTGTAGTGAGTCAAAGCGGCCGATAAGCTCCTGTAGCGGGTCATGGAAGCCGATCAGCTGCTGTAGTGGTCAAAGAGAGCCGCTAGCTGCTGAGTGAGTCAAAGAGGCTGACAGCTGCTGTAGTGAGTCAAGAGGCCTATCAACTGTTGAGTGAGTCAAAAAAAAACGGTACCATGATAAAAAACTGATCAACTGTTGTTGTGAGTCAAAACTAACTGATCAGCTGCTGTAGTGATTCATGGAAGCCGATCAGCTGCTGTAGTGAGTCAAAGAGGCCGATCAGCTGCTGTAGTGAGTCATGGAGGCCGATCAGCTGGTAGAGGGTCATGGAAGCCGATCAGCTGCTGTAGTGAGTCAAAGAGGCCGCTCAGCTGCTATAGTGAGTCAAAGAGGAAGATCAGCTGCTGAAGTGAGTCAAAGAGGCTGATCAGCTGCTGTAGTGAGTCAAAGAGGCCTATCAGCTGTGAGTCAAAGAAACCGGTCAGCTGCAGTGATGATACATAGAAGCTGATCAACTGTTGTTGTGAGTCAAAACAACTGATCAGCTGCTTTAGTGGGTCATGGAAGCCGATCAGTTGCTGTAGTGGGTCGTGGAAGCCGATCAGCTGCTGTAGTGAGTCAAAGAGGCCGAACAGCTATTGTAGTGGGTCATGGAAGCCGATCAGCTGCTGTGGTGTGTCATGGAAGCCGATCAGCTGCTTGGTGAGTTAAAGAAGCAGATAAGGTGCTGTAGTGAGTCAAAGAGGCCGATCAGCTGCTGTAGTGAGTCAAAGAGGCCGATCAGCTGTTGTAGTGAGTCATGGAAGCCGATCAGCTGCTGTAGCGGGTCATGGAAGCCGATCAGCTGCTGTAGTGAGTCAAAGAGGCCGCTCAGCTGCTGTAGTGAGTCAAAGAGGAAGATCAGCTGCTATAGTGAGTCGAAGAGGCCGATCAGCTGCTGTAGTTAGTCAAAGAGGCCTATCAGCTGTTGCAGTGAGACAAAGAAACCGATCAGCTGCAGTGATGATACATAGAAGCTGATCATCTGCTGTTGTGAGTCAAAACAACTGATCAGCTGCTGTAGTGAGTCAAAAAGGCCGATCAGCTGCTGTAGTGAGCCAAAGAGGCCGATCAGCTGCTGTAGTGGATCATGGAAGTCGATCAGCTGTTGTAGTGGGTCATGGAAGCTGATCAGCTGCTGCAGTGAGTCAAGAAGCAGATCAACTGCTGTAGTGAGTCAGAGAGGCTAATCAGCTGCTGTAGTGAGTCAAAGAGGATACATAGAAGCTGATAATCTGCTGTTGTGAGTCAAAACAACTGATCAGCTGCTATAGTAAGTCAAAAAGGCCGACCAGCTGCTGTAGTGAGTCAAAGAGGCCGATCAGCTGCTGTAGTGGGTCATGGAAGCTGATCAGCTGCAGCATTGAGTCATGGAAGCCGATTAGCTGCTGTAGTGGGTCATGGAAGCCGATCAGCTGCTGTAGTGGGTCGTGGAAGCAGATCAGCTGCTGTAGTGAGTCAAAGAGGCCGATCAGCTGCTGTAGTGGGTCATGGAAGCTGATCAGCTGCTGTAGTGGGTCGTGGAAGCCGATCAGCTGCTGTAGTGAGTCAAAGAGGCCGAACAGCTATTGTAGTGGGTCATGGAAGCCGATCAGCTGCTGTGGTGTGTCATGGAAGCCGATCAGCTGCTTGGTGAGTTAAAGAAGCAGATAAGGTGCTGTAGTGAGTCAAAGAGGCCGATCAGCTGCTGTAGTGAGTCAAGAGCCGATCAGCTGTTGTAGTAGATCATGGAAGCCGATCATCTGCTGTGCGGTCATGAAGCCGATCAGCTGCTTAGTGAGTCAAAGAGGCCGCTCAGCTGCTGTAGTGAGTCAAAGAGGAAGATCAGCTGCTATAGTGAGTCGAAGAGGCCGATCAGCTGCTGTAGTTAGTCAAAGAGGCCTATCAGCTGTTGCAGTGAGACAAAGAAACCGATCAGCTGCAGTGATGATACATAGAAGCTGATCATCTGCTGTTGTGAGTCAAAACAACTGATCAGCTGCTGTAGTGAGTCAAAAAGGCCGATCAGCTGCTGTAGTGAGCCAAAGAGGCCGATCAGCTGCTGTAGTGGATCATGGAAGTCGATCAGCTGTTGTAGTGGGTCATGGAAGCTGATCAGCTGCTGCAGTGAGTCAAGAAGCAGATCAACTGCTGTAGTGGTCAGAGAGGCTATCAGCTGCTGTATGAGTCAAGAGGATACATAGAAGCTGATATCTGCTGCTGTGAGTCAAAACAACTGTATCAGAGCTGATCATTTAGTAAGTCAAAAGGCCGACCAGCTGCTGTAGTGAGTCAAAGAGGCCGATCAGCTGCTGTAGTGGGTCATGGAAGCTGATCAGCTGCTGCATTGATTCATGGAAGCCGATTAGCTGCTGTAGTGGGTCATGGAAGCCGATCAGCTGCTGTAGTGGGTCGTGGAAGCAGATCAGCTGCTGTAGTGAGTCAAAGAGGCCGATCAGCTGCTGTAGTGGGTCATGGAAGCCGATCAGCTGCTGTAGTGGGTCATGGAAGCTGATCAGCTGCTGTAGTGAGTCAAAGAGGCCGATCAGCTGCTGTAGTGAGTCAAAGAGGCCGATCAGCTGCTGTAGTGGGTCATTGAAGCCGATCAGCTGCTGTTGTGAGTCAGAGGCCGATCAGCTGCTGTAGTGGGTCATGGAAGCCGATCAGCTGCTGTAGTTGGTCATGGAAGCCGATCAGCTGCTGTAGTGGGTCGTGGAAGCCGATCAGCTGCTGTAGTGGGTCGTGGAAGCCGATCAGCTGCTGTAGTGAGTCAAAGAGGTCGATCAGCTGCTGTAGTGGGTCATGGAAGCCGATCAGCTGCTGTAGTGGGTCATGGAAGCCGATCAGCTGCTGTAGTGGGTCGTGGAAGCAGATCAGCTGCTGTAGTGGGTCAAAGAGGCCGATCAGCTGCTGTATTGGATCATGGAAGCCGATCAGCTGCTGTAGCGGGTCATGGAAGCCGATCAGTTGCTGTAGTGAGTCAAAGAGGATACATAGAAGCTGATCATCTGCTGTTGTGAGTCAAAACAACTGATCAGCTGCTATAGTGAGCCAAAGAGGCCGATCAGCTGCTGTAGTGAGTCAAAGAGGCCGATCAGCTGCTGTAGTGGATCATGGAAGTCGATCAGCTGCTGTAGTGGGTCATGGAAGCTGATCGGCTGCTGCATTGATTCATAGAAGCCGATTAGCTGCTGTAGTGGGTCATAGAAGCCGATCAGCTGCTGTAGTGGGTCGTGGAAGCAGATCAGCTGCTGTAGTGAGTCAAAGAGGCCGATCAGCTGCTGTAGCGGGTCATGGAAGCCGATCAGCTGCTGTAGCGGGTCATGGAAGCCGATCAGCTGCTGTAGTGAGTCGAAGAGGCCGATCAGCTGCTGTAGTGGGTCATGGAAGCCGATCAGCTGCTCTAGTGGGTCGTGGAAGCTGATCAGCTGCTGTAGTGAGTCAAAGAAGCCTATCAGCTGCTGTAGTGAGTCAAAGAGGCCTATCAGCTGTTACAGTGAGTCAAAGAGGCCGATCAGCTGCTGTAGTGAGTCAAAGAGGCCTATCAGCTGTTACAGTGAGTCAAAGAGGCCGATCAGCTGCTGTAGTGGGTCATGGAAGCCGATCAGCTGCTGTAGCGGGTCATTGAAGCCAATCAGCTGCTGTAGTGAGTCAAAGAGGTCGATCAGCTGCTGTAGTGAGTCAAAGAGGCCGATCAGCTGCTGTAGTGAGTCAAAGAGGCATATCAGCTGTTACAGTGAGTCAAAGAAACCGATCAGCTGTTGTAGTGAGTCAAAGAGGCCGATCAGCTGCTGTAGTGAGTCAAAGAGGCTGATCAGCTGCTAAAATGAGTCAAAGAGGCCGATCAGCTGCTGTAGTGAGTCAAAGAGGTCAATCAGCTCCTGTAGTGGGTCATCGAAACCGATCAGCTGCTGTAGTGGGTCATGGAAGCCGATCAGCTGCTGTAGTGAGTCAAAGAGGCAGATCAGCTACTGTAGTGAGTCGAAGAGGCCGATCAGCTGTTACAGCTCTGTTGTGGGTCATAGAAGCCTATCAGCTGCTGTAGTCGGCCATGGACGGCGATTAGCTGTAGTAGTGAGTCAAAGAGGCAGATCAGCTGCTGTTGTGAGTCAAAGAGCTAATCAGCTGCTGTAGTGAGTCAAAGAGGCCAATCAGCTGCTGTAGTGAGTCAAAGAGGATCAGCTGTTACAGTGAGTCAAAGAAACCGATCAGCTGCAGTGATGATACATAGAAGCTGATTAACTGCTGTTGTGAGTCAAAACAAGAGCACCGCCTTGCGGGTGCTGACGCTCATCTGATTTTTTTGTATAATAGAAATATTCTCCTATGCATGATTTTCTAAGTCTAAAAAAGGCCATCATTCTTGCAAAAAGCAGGATAGAGTTATGTTTCTTGATGTACATTATCCACTTATGATGGTCAAAAACTGTTGCAAGTTTTAAAGCAATAGCTTTAATAGTTTATGAGAAAAGCTGACTAAAACTGATTTTCTAAGTCCAAAAGGGGCAATAATTATTGCAAAAAGCAGGATGGAGTTATGTTTCTTGCTGTACAGGGTCAGCTTATGATGCTGAATGAGTGTTGCAAGTTTCAAAGCAATAGCTTTGGTAGTTTAAGAGAAAAGTTGACCTAAACATAAAATTTAACCAAGAAATCAGATATTTTCTAAGTCCAAAAGGGGCAATAATTCTTGCAAAAAGCAGGATGGAGTTATGTTTCTTGATGTACAGGGTCAGCTTATGATGGTTAACAAGTGTTGCAAGTTTCAAAGCAATAGCTTTGATAGTTTAGGAGAAAAAATGACCTAAACATAAAACTTAACCAAATATTCTGCTATTTTCTAAGTACAAAACTTTTAAGGGGCCATAAATCTTGCAAAAAGCAGGATGGAGTTATGTTTCTTGCTGTACAGGGTCAGCTTATGATGGTGAACAAGTGTTCCAAGTTTCAAAGCAATAGCTTTGATAGTTTAGGAGAAAAGCTGACCTAAACGTAAAACTTAACCAGGCAACGCTGACGCAGACGCCGAAGCCGACGCCAACACCGCTCAAGCGATGACAATAACTCATCATTTTTTTTTATAAAAAATCAGATGAGCTAAAAACTGATCAGATGCTGATTATGCGTAACTGAAGCCGATCAGCTGCTGAAATGAGTGACTGAAGGCAATTAGCTGCTGAAATGAGTCATTGAAGCCGGTCGGCTGCTGTAGTAAGCCAGAGAAGTCGATCAGCTGCTGTAATAAATCACTGAAACCAATTAGCTGCTGTAGCAAGTCGAAAAAACCAATCAGCTGCTGTAGTGAGTCATAGAAGCCGATCAGCTGCTGAAATAAGTATTAGAAGCCGATCAGCTGCTGAAATGTGTCATTGAAGCCGATCAGCTGCTGTAGTAAGCCAGAGAAGTCGATCAGCTTCAAACTTGGCGTCACCATTGGGCTTATGAAGTAGTTGACCCTAAAGTTTTTGGGGTCAGTAGGTAAAGGTCATAGGGGTCTGAACATGGAAAACAATTTCCGTCCAATAACTTAAGAACCACTTGACCTAGAAGTGTGTGTGTGTGTGTGTGTGTGTGTGTGTGTGTGTGTGTGTTCGGGTTTAACGTCTTTTTCAACAATTTTTCAGTCATATAAACGACGATGCCTACTTGTAGCAGTGAGCACAATGCCCAACTTTATAGCGCTGCCTCACTGGAATATCACGCCATAGACATGCGACATGTTACCCCACCCAGACACATTATACTGACACCGAGCTGACCAGTCCTAGCACTACCCTCTTAATGCTGAGCGCCAAGCGAGGAAGCTACTAGTACCATTTTTTACGTCTTTGGTATAACGTGGCCAGGGATCGAACCCATAACCTCCCACACTCGAAGCGGGCGCTCTACCACTAAGCTACCGAGGCGGTTACTTGACCTAGAAGCTTCAAACTTGAAAACACGAGCATCTGATCCTATTGTTTTGGGGTCAGTAGGTCAAGGTCACGGTTTCCCCTCAATAACTTGAAAAACGCTTGAACCAGAACCTTCAAACTTGATAGCATGATTATGCTTAATGTAGCAGAAGAAACCTATTGTTTTTTGGGGTCAATAAGTCAAAAGTCAAAGTCATGGGCCTGAACCTTAAAAACAGTTTTCATTCAATAACTTGAGAACCACTTGACCAAGTATCTTCAAACTTCATAGCATGATTGCGCTTATGAAGTTGATGACCCCGATTGTTTTGGGGAATTAGCAGGTCAAGTTCATAGTGATCATAGGACTGAAAATGGAACATGTCATGGGGGGCAAGGGAGGATAAGTACATGTTTTAAAAACATCTATTATTATACTAAATCTTGTCAAGTTTCTCTTAAAAGCAGCCTATAAACCAGGTGGAAAAGGCTTAGTTCACACTGAAATATTACTCTTTGTATCCCCCTCCTGGCTCCACATTTCTTCAGCGTCGATGTCTTGTAATCAGACAGCAAAACTGAACAAATATTTACTTGCAATTGGATCATTTATTTTATACAAATATACAAGATCATAAACATAGCACATGTAGACAAACATACAATTAAGTAAATTATATATCTTTTAGGCTGTCACTGATGGCGAGTCTGTATGGTTATACCAGAATACAAACATAACAAAACAGTAATATAGTGAACAAACATTACACTGTAAACAAATACTGAAATGTGTATTTACAGAAGGAACACCATTGATATGTTTTACTTACAAAACATTTTGTCAAAAATTAGTATTGTCAATCCTGTACTATGCAACCAATGTTGAAGTGTCACAATTTGGCTACTTTAGGAAGGCTGAACTTAATTGAGCCGCGCCATGAGAAAACCAACATAGTGGCTTTGCGACCAGCATGGATCCAGACCAGCCTGCGCATCCATGCTGTTCGCTTTCAAAGGCTATTGCAATTAGGGAAACTATTAGCGAACAGCATGGATCCAATGTTGGTTTTCTCATGGTGTGGCTCAATTAAAAACAAAATGTCAATTCTGAATGTTTACTGGCTGGCAGCTTCAGGCAAGTGGCTGCTTACTACAGATGATTGCTACAGCAAATTTAAACATACAAGATCCAACAAAATGGTTTGATTTATCAAGGCTCCAGAAAACTTACTGGTAATGTAAAAAGAGCGTTCTACCATACTTATAACAAGAGCTGTCCGTAAGACAGCCAATGCTCGACTATTCGAATTATTGTCCCAGAAGCAGGAAAATATTACCCTAAATGTTAAAATATCTATAGAGTTTCAATCCAGTATCTGCATTAGTTTTGAAGATAGTAACTTGCATGCACAACTGTAACCAGAAGTTTTAAGTTCAAAAGGGGACAGAATTTGACCAAAATACATGTCAGAGTTATGGGACTTGATGCAATCAACTAGTTTTATAACCCTGCAGGCACATGTGAAGTTTCAATTTAATATCTGCATTTGTTCCGCAGATGGTAACTTGCATGCAAAACTTTAACCAGAATTTTCTAAGTCCAAAACGGGCATAATTTGCCCAAAATACATGTCAGAGTTATGGGACTTGACCCAGTGAGGTTGGTAATTGATCTAGAAAAAGAAAAAATAAGTTTCAAATCTATATGCCTTTAAGTAATAGCTGTATGTATTTGCACGCAAAACTTTAACCAGGATTTTCTAAGTCCAAAAGGGGGCATAATTTGGCCAAAATGCAGGTCAGAGTGATGGAACTTGATGCTATCAACTAGTTTTATAACCCCGAAGACACATGTGAAGTGTCAATTCAATATCTGCATTAGTTTTGGAGATAGTAACTTGCATGTAAAACTTTAACCAAAAGGGGGGCATAATATGGCCAAAACGCAGGTCAGAGAGACCTACAAAAAAGAAAAAGTAAGTTTCAAAGCTATATGCCTTTAAATGATAGCCATATGTACTTGCATTGCAAAACTTTAACCAAGGTTTGACGCGGACGCCAAGGTGAGTAGAATAGTTGAGCTAAAAAGCATAATTCTATTATAAAATGCCTATCATTACTTGAGAATGTCCGATATAAAATAACATCTGTAAACATATACATTTTGTATAAACATCACCCTACTATGTCCCTTCAAAGACATATTCTTTCCAACTTGAACAGTTTCTGTGTAAATTCACCTCTCTTAAACAAGAACCTCTGTATAATAACAAACAACTTTATGTTCATAATGTTGCTTTCCTAAGGTGCTACTATTCCTGTATTATTTCAACCAATGACAGTCCATATAAATCTCATTAAACAGAAGACAAGAAGATAAAAAAAATCTTTCTATTTACAGCTTTAACTAATTACAAGACACACCTGAGGGTTAATATACAGTCAAACTTTGTTCGCTTGAACTCGACAAGACCTGGAAAATATGTTCGAGTTATAGGTAGTTCTAGCCACCGAAACAACATACAAATAGAATTAAAATGCGGGCCCTGATGATGAGTCCATGCAAAGGGTTGTGTTCGAATCATCTGAGTTAGAGTGAACAAAATTCAACTGTATACTATTTATTTATTTGGGTTTTACGGCGCTCCAACACAGTATAGGTTATATGGCGCTAAACAGGACTACAAATTTTGGTTCCACATCTCATTTACATTTTACATCGAAATAAAAACATGAGGTATGGAATCAAAATCAACTAGAGATGCTTTTGTGAAAAGCGCATGTCTCCCACAACTGCCTAATCATCTAAATAGTAAGTCAGTCTTTATATACTGTTTACTTAATCCACATGTGCATGCACTTACTTGACACCAAAAGAACGCCTATACTACTAGTAGTATAGCACCGGTTTAGGGTTAAAACTGCGCAAGAAATCTGAGTGTTTTTGGTAAATCAAGAGCCATAATTCCAAAGTGCCTAAGCCGATTTGGCTGGTTATCGAACTTGGCCGAGCACTTATTGGCAGACATATTTTGTTGAAGTTTGGTGAAGATCGGATGAGTAATGTTCGATTTAGAGTGCGGACAAGCTGTTTGACAGACAGACAGACAGACACACAGACTGGAGTAAATCAATATGTCTCCCACACCACTGTGTGGTGGGAGACATAATTGTATACTACAATGTGTGTAAAAATATCATCAATATGCTTAAACCTTTTTGCATCTTCAGATTAACACGGCTTTAGTATACATTCTATACTACTTAGCGTTTATATGAGACAATGGTTTAATTGCTGTTACTTGATTTACTTTAAATCCACCATATTTGTAAGGCTTTTCATGATATGCAGCTTTATTTTGCAAGATTCAAAGTATACACAATTCTAACATGCAACAATATTTTTTTTATATCAGCTAAACAAAGGAAGAGGTCAAGAATTGTATATCCTGCAATAAACAACATTACGATATCGATTACAGCATCAAATATAGGCATGAAAACCTGATCATTACTACTCGGAAGAATTAAGTTTCAGCATAGTATAATTCATCATGTTTTAATGAGCATGTTAGAATTCAAATAAACAATGCCTTCTTGTGGATCCATGCGAAGGCCTTGATTATTTAACCTTTAGCCTGCTGGCGGCAAGTGAGTCTGCCTTTGCGACCAGTGTAGACCATGATCACGGTCTGCACTGGTCGCTATTCAGTCAGTAAATTTTCAGTGAACACCCCTTCGAATAATAAATGGTATTTCCCAAATTAAATGATGGACCAGTTCATTTAGAAATCAAGCAGACTAAAGGTTAACAACTCTAAAGTAACACTGGGGAGGTAATAAAATCTTTTATAATTTTCAAAATATCTTTAAAATTTTTCATTGAACACACCTTCAAATAATAAACAGTACTGCCCAAATGGAATGATGGACCAGTCCATTCTACAAATTTAGCAGGCTAAAGGTTAAAATGAATTGTACAGGTATAGAGTGCCCTCCAAAAGTCTGGAGATAAATGAGAAGTATATGAATATTGGTCCCTAGAATTCATACTGTTTCAATACAGAGCACAGTTTGATTATCCACAAAGCAAACAAAAATAAAACAACAATTTAAATGCTTTTGTCAAAATGATATAACAAACATTATATTCTATGTTTCATGCATTTATTATTTATTCCCTACCTGTCTCCAGACTGTTGTAGAGCACTGTATATATAAAGGAGGACCTTGTGTGCCTTAGCTTGTGTCTAAATATTTCTACTCAATATAGGAAATTGTTACATAAAAGGTGGATCAAACAATAGAAATTTCCAAGTCAATGTTAGAATAAACAATACAGTTTCCCCAACAAATGTTCATAGCACTGCTAGCACTGATATTAACCCTTACCCTGTTAAATTTCTATGATGAAACTGTCAATCTTTCAATTTTGGCAGTATCATTAACTGTTAAAAGGGGTGCTTACCAAAAAGATACTGACTGAATTGTTATCAGTGCAGATCTTGATCAGACTGCACAGATGTGCAGGCTGATCATGATCTACACTGGCTGCAAAGGCAGAATCAATTTTGTCCAGCACGGTAAGGGTTAATTTTCAACATTTAATTACTTATGCTCCAATAGAATTCTGTTCTGTTTAATAAATTCTATTTATTTAACAAAGTACATTATTGCCCAAGATAAAAAAAATCAAATAAAACTGTCAAATTAATAAAATAGCATTTAATCATACACAGATAACTTTACACATAATTACTGACTGACTAGCATCTGATGTATATTAAAAACAACATAAAAATACATTTCTTATAATACATCATTCAAACTTGCACGAAGTTAACAGGAAATAACATCAAATTATAGAAAGAAAGAGGTGTTTGACATGAAAATTGAACAGCATGTAAAACATGGCATTCAATTTCAAAGGAAGACAACTTTTTCTCAACAATTACTTAAAAATAATCGGAAAAAGTTGTCTCCCTTTGAAAATGAATGCCATTTGTACTTAAAATATTCCGAAAAAGTTGTCGCCCTTTGAAAATGAATACCATTTGTAAAGAAATAAAGATAAACAATTGCTGAAAACTGTGTTCATCCTTGTTATGCGAAATTTCACCACATGCACGCTATTGCAAATGCATCAACACAAACATGTGTAACTGTTCTTTGAAAATGGTGAGTTTTTAAAGGCGTTTAACTGTCCGGAAGTGGAGCCCCTTTAGGCAAACCTTTTCCGGAATTCAATGTTTATATCAGTATACTGACAAGGAGTTTGTAAAGTAATATACATGTTTTACATGCTGTTCAATTTTCATGTCAAACAACTCTTTCTTTCTATGATTTGGTGTTGTTTGATTTTTGTTTCTCAAGGCCTTCTTCTCAACCTTAAGGTGAAACCATTTTCAAGGTGATTCAACAATTCATACTCGCTTACAGATAAAAGGTAGTTTTTGATTTGAAATCCTGCAAGTTTGACATGTTGCCTAGTTCAGCAGATTCATTTGTAATCCAAACAGTAAAGTACACATGCCCAGAACTGGTTATATTGTATTTCTCATGTAAGTCTTTGGGCTAAATCAATTTCCTGTTGGCTATGTCTACCATACATTATACAATGCATGATCATCATAAACACCAGTCATATTTCAATTTCTGCCTAGAAATTTCTATAATTCTATGATACTTAAACATAAGTTGATTCGGGACTTTGTCTGACTATATTTTACCATCAATACCATGAGAAGAATTATACATAATAATTGTAAACAAACTGACATAAATATCAAAGCTTTTGTACATACTTACTGTTTATACTGTGACAAAAATGTTAAAATGACTGTACATATTAACTGTCTATACAGCGACATAGTTAAAGGAGTTGTTTATTAAAAATCATAAACAATACTGAATGGTACAAAAACAGCAACAACAACCAAGAATTTGTTATAAATGATGATGATTATGTACACAGATGAGTCAATGTTTCTTTAGTCTTATTCAGAAAGTATCTGGTTCATGCAGGATACCTTTCTGTATACGAGATGAATACTTACAAAACAAGTGAATGAGTTACAAATAAAACATGACACATGCGTATAACAACAGCCAGTATCAAAATTTATACTTTTTTTGTTCCAGTTACTATCTAGCTTAATTGTTGCTAAAACGCCATTTTGGATCCAACAATTGTAGCACTTCTATACATGAGATACATTTCTATTATTCAAAAGGAGAAAATGGGACACCTAAGGATCTCTCTAAAGCAGCCTAGGTGATTGATGTAGTTGGGTTATTAACACTTTTCTGTACAATACAGCAATATATTTGGAAAAGTACCTCTTTGGAAAAAAACATTTTGGACAAGCCAACTGGTAAGTCCAATAGGTTTTGCGGCTGGGTACTGGTCCAAAAATGTGCTAAATAACCTTTTTATTCAGTAGTGATTTTTTTACAGTAAAAATTTGATAAAACTACCAAACAGACATGATTCCATCATTTTAACTTATACAGAAACATCGTGTCAAGAGTTTATTGATCTTAATATGAAGATTCCAATCAAAATTGTTGCATAATATATATATGAGCCGTGCCATGGGAAAACCAACATAGTGGGTTTTGCGACCAGCATGGATCCAGACCAGCCTGCACATCCGCGCAGTCTGGTCAGGATCCATGCTGTTCGCTAACGGTTTCTCTAATTGCAGTAGGCTTTAAAAGCGAACAGCATGGTCGCAAAACCCACTATGTTGGTTTTCTCATGGCATGGCTCATATATAATGTACCTAATGGAGAAAATATAGATATGTCAATCACTGACTGCAAGAGAAAAATTAATATAGAATAAACTAGTAAAATGCTGGCTGTTCATGAAATAACGATCCTGGTCATGTGTAAACACACTGTAGCTGTAAACTCAGCATATACACTCTACACACAAGAACTGTTACTAACAATCTAACCAGATTTAATGTAAAACTCTACAGACATCATCAAAGATATTAGCCCAACATATAACAATGCTTTAAATTAGTACAAGTACCATATAACAGCGTTCAAAATTAAATAAGAAAATATGTCAAAGATTATGCTAAATGTACACTGAAAACACATAAGCTCATGTACACGAACAACTGCACATGGATTTATCGGATCATGTACACGGTGAAAACATTCTAATTATACCGATATGGAATGAGGTAACATGACATGAATTAATGAAAGATATGGTCATGATTTAATTTTAACTTCATTGTAGTAGAATAATCTTATTGCACAAATTTTATTTAACAATGAAATAAGCCACGCCATGAGAAAACCAACTTAGTGCATCCTCGACCAGCATGGATCCATGGTCTGGTCAGGATCCTTGCTGTTCGCTTTCAAAGGCCATCGCAATTAGAGAAACGGTTAGCAAACAGCATGGATCCTGTCCAGACTGTGCAGGTTGGTCTAGATCCATGCTGGTCGCAATTGCACTGTGGTTTTCTCATGGCGTGGCTCAAAGTCTGATGTAAACATACACAACTGCAACCAAACAAAGAAACGTCCAATTTGTTCCAGTAGTCATTTGTACTTCATAAGCTTGTCTCAAATAAAAGTTTCCTTAGGTTAGAGTTTATAAATGTAATACCATAACAAATAGCCTTAACCCTTATCCTGCTAAATTTCTATAATGAACTTGTCCATCTTTCAATTTGGACAGTACCATTAACTGTTAAAAGGGGTGCTTACCAAAAAGATAGTGACTGAATGGCGAACAGTGCAGACCATGATCAGACTGCACGGATGTGCAGGCTGATCTTGGTCTGCACTGGTCGCAAAGGCTGAATGACTTGCGCCAGCAGGCTAAAGGTTAATACCTTACTAGCATAGTGTTCTCAACTGTATGTGGCACAAGAATCAAATAATTGTAAATATATAATTTATGGTGCTAATAAATTAAACTTAAAACATTTTTGTAATAAATATCGGGTCAGTCCAATTTTTTCATACTTGTTTCCACAATTCATAGTCTGTTCTTTCTACAAGAGGTGACATACACATATATATTGCAAACTATTTGTCAGGAAAAAATAAAACAGACTATTCTGTTTATTTATATGATTATCAAAATATCTTTACTTTACCTTAAATACTTTACTTTACTAATCATTTAACTGGTACACTTACATACTACAGGATCAAGCAAAAAAAAAATACAACACATGTATAAAGGCAATTTTGTTGCACATGAATACAAATAAGAATGTTTTCCACAGAATACACAAGGCTGGTCCTGTAATTCCTTCAAACTGTATGGTACAGTACAGTATGGCACTAAAATTCCAGTTTTCTGCTATCCAATTATACAATTGTTGTATCTGTCTCTCTCAAAAAAGCACTTTAATCTACAAAACACTGAAACCACAAATAAAGTTAATATCCATGTTAAAAAGCATATTTACTGATTACCCATTCCAGGCTGGAAAGAGTTATCTCCCTGCTGACCCACTGGCATACCCATACTTGATCCCGGCTGAGCAATATTGGGCCCTTGCTGGCCCATATTCCCAGTCTGTTGCCCCATATTGCCACCCTGTCCTCCATACTGAGGCTGGAAGGGCATTGGATAATATGGCATTGGGGCCATCATTGGGGGATATGGGTATGGAGCAAATGGTGCATACGGAAACATACTTGGTTGCATCATACCTCCCATAGGATACATTGAACCTCCAGGGAATCCCCCTTGTTGGGACATATTCACGTTCTGCTGGCCTCCAAAGCTATTGCTCCTGTTAAACTGGTTATTTCCACTAAAATTTTGAAAGAAATTAGGATTCTGTTGTTGCTGATTAGAGAACATGTCAAAATTCATATTGCCTTGCTGGTGACTGGGCATCCCCATGTTACCAGACTGTGACCCAATTGACCCTGACTGGTTTCCCATTCCAACATTTTGGGACATTCCACTTGCAGACTGGTTCATCATCTGTGTACTGTCCACTGATGACTGACTGTTCTGGTCAGAACCAGCATCAAGTTGTGACAGGAAATTATCATCTGCATCTGTTAGTTCAGACAGGAAACTGGAGTTGTTATGGATACCACTCATGGTAAAATCTGCCATGGTATCACTGTTTTGCTGTGGAACTGCATTACCAGTACCAAATCCAGAATTTTGGTTTCCAAAATCTGAACTCTGACCCTGGAAGGTAGTCTGGTTGCCAAAACCAACCGCCATATTTCTGTTACTGCCTTGCATGTTCATGAAACCACCACTGCTCGTATCACCATACATGTTAGTACCTTCCTGGTTATTCATGAACATCTGACCTTGGTTGGATGGCTGATTTGATGCAACAGCTCCAGGTCCAGACTTCATCTCATTAGCACTTGTCATATCTGGCAGACCAGGATTGAAGATTCCACTGTTAGATCTTGAGGTACTCTTTTGTGCTGGTTGGGCTGGTTGCTGAAATCCAACATTCTGTTGAATGCTAGACTGATTCTGTTGAATTCCAAACTGGTTCTGCAGACTTCCTGATTTGTTCTGCTGATTTCCAAACCGATTCTGCCGACTACCAGATTGTGTTTGCTGAATGCCAAATTGGTTCTGTTGACTACCAGACTGGATTTGCTGAAAAGCAGGCTGGTTCTGTTGACTGTCAGACTGGTTCTGGTTACTATTGCTTGGAAAAGACATAGACTGGTTCCCAGGATTTCCTAACCAGTTTGACTGCGTTTGGTTTAGGTTTTCAGATGACATCATCTGTGACAGATTAGTAGTAGAGTTTTGATTACCTGATAGTTTCATCTCATGCAAGTCTATATCTGAAGGTCGAGTAGATAGATGATCGGACTGGGGCATAATGGGTGGTGTATATTCTGTATTTAAAAGCTCTGATACAGGAGACTGGGACGCAGACTGACTTGAGTCTGACGGACTACCAGACAACGAAAATTTTGGTTTTCCTTTTTTGTTTCTATTTTCACCTGTAGCTTGAACTCGTGTAATGTCATGTTTTACAGACTTGTTCAAAGTTTTGTTTTTAAGACTAGACAAATTTTGTTCCATTTTCTTACTGTCACTACTCTGTACACCACTTAACTGTCGAGGTAATTTTAAAGCTTTCATATCTATTGGTGGTAAATTCCATGACGACTCTTTACCCACATTTGTTGCAGTATTTTTCTGCATATTATTGTCAGTTTGAATGTCCATTTTCATATCTGTGCTTGTTTCAGGTTTACCAGACACACTCCCTACTTTTGGCATGATGATATTTTTCATGTCCTGGACGACTGGTTGCTGTTTGGGAGCAACCTTCTTAACAGTATTCTCACCACTGAATACAGGGGTGTTTGCTATAGTCTTTTTCCCTTCTGAGAGATTCTTAAGAGCAGCAAGGGAGCTAACTTTTGTACCAGTAGCATTACTGGTAGTTGTGTTAGGTGTGACAATTCTAATTTTGGAACTGGTTGGAAGGTTTGCACTAACTTTCTGTGACTGTGCCGAGATTATGGCCATCTGCCCAGTGGTAGTAGAGACGGTTGAAACTTTGGCACCAATTGTGACTGGTATAATGGTTCTAACCTGACCGGGACCTTGGCGAATGATAGTCAAGGGCTCTGTAATAAAAATAATATTTGTAATTCAATATAGCAATTATAATAAAAGTGAAAAGCTTAAAATGCAGTTTATTTTCATTCTGTGTAGTGGACTGTTAAAATAACATATAACTTTACATTTTATAAAGGGCTTTAAAAACAGCTTTTATGTAATCATGTTGATTTAATTAATAAGGATGCCTGTTAATATAAATAAAATCAGTTTCTGCATTATCTATTGAAAGCAGTAATTTAAATAATCAGATTCACAGATAATAAATAATCTTGGGTCAAAAAAGTGGGTCTGATTTTGATATACAAGGTATCTTTGTTTGTTTGTTTTGTGTTTAACACCATTTTTCAACAGTATTCCAGTTATGTAACGGCATGCAATTAACCTAACCAATGTTCCTGGGTTCTGTTCCAGTACAAACCTGGTGGAGGATGATTGATTTCAGACACAATGTCTTTTATCAAATCATCACGGAGAACATACGCCCCACCCGGGGATCAAACTTACAACCCCGAGATGCATAGATCTGCCCTCTCCCTATTAAGCTAAACGGGTGGGCTACAAGGTATCTTTACAACCTATCAATTTATCTGAAATATACTGTATGCCATACTAATATCTAGAAATAACTACTCACTAGTGGTGGTAATAGGACTTGGCTTAGGTCGGATGACGGTCACACCTGCAGGTAACTTGGATGTCGCCACACCAGCACTCACTGTTGTTGTAGTGGTTGGTCGTACAATTGTCACTCCAGTGCTCATGCCGCTCCCTGTATTTGCCAGTGTGTCCAGTGGAGATGTGGAGTCCGGCTGTGGTTTGGACCTCACTGCAAATATTTTCCCATCTGGGGTTCTTATATAGACACCCTTGGGGGTACGTATGACAAGAACTTGTTGCCCAGCAGGTATTTTCTTTGGTTCAGTGGTTCCTGCTTCTGTAGATGTGTTGGTTCCAGGTAACACAATTTCTGTAAGTAAAATAAAAGCATTTAATAACAGCTTATATTATTTTCACAAAAATATTGTATATGAAGGATGCGTAAAAAATCATTCCTATGTTAACATAAAGGTTTATTTTTAAACTAATGTTATACCATGTTACTTTTTCAGATCTGAAAAAAAGGAATAACAAGCTAAAGTGATCAGGTATGATATCATTAACTGTTATATACCAGCAAACTTGAAACATGTAAAGAATGTGTTTTCATCAGGCCTATGATTGTAAACAAGAGCTGTCACTATTGGTGACAAATGCCCCTGAAGTATACCCAAGAATGCTACAGTTGTCTGTGCAAAAAAACACACATCATTTCGTGACCTTGACCTTGACCCAAGAGACCCGGGTCATAAGCGTGACACATCTCAATATGGTTAACATTTGTGTCAAATTATTTTCAAATCCCTTGATAAATGGCAGAATTATTGACCTGACAAGAAACACCTTTGACGTCTAAGTGTGGCTTTGACCTTGGAGCTAGGAGTCTGGGTCTTGCGCATGACACGTCATCTCAATATAGGGAACATTTTTGCCAAGAAATTTTAAAATCCCTTCATCAACGGCAGAGTTATGGACTGGACAAGAAACAGACCATGTTAACCTTTAACCTCTAAGTGTGACCTTGACCTTAGAGCTAGGGGTCTGGATCTTGTACACGACATGTCGTCTCATTGTGGGGAACATTTATGCCAAGTAATTTCAAAATCCCTTCATCAATGGCAGAGTTATGGACCGGACACGAAACAAACCCTGTTAACCTTTGACTTCTAAGTGTAACCTTGACCTTGGAGCTAGGGGTCCGGGTCTTGTGCATGACAAGTAGACTCATTATGGTAAACATTTATGTCAAGTTATTTCATAATCCCTTCATGGATGGCAGAGTTATGGACAGGACACGAAACAGACCCTGTTAACCTTTGACCTCGACCTTGGAGCTAGGGGTCTGGGTCTTGCGCAAGACACATCGTCTCATTATGGTAAACATTTATGCCAAATTATTTTAAAATCCCTTTATGGATGGCAGAGTTACAACCCGGACAAGAATTTACATGGACAGACACATGCATGCACAGACACACACACGGATGGACAGTGCGATTTCAATATGCCCACCTTTAATGGGGCATAAAAACTGACTACAGTAACTGTGAAATCAATTAATGTTTTAGACATAAAACTGTGTTTTATATCAAAATGGTAATTTTGTGGGGATAGAAACTCCTAAAACTGTGGCACATTCAACTGCTTGAAATCATTTAAATATCCTGGAATAATCCCTATATTTTACTTATCGCACTGCACATCCTTAGCACTCAAAGTCACATCAAAACAGCTTAGCTTATACGGCAGCTATCCAGCTTTGAATGGTGGAGGAAGACTCACCCAAGATGCCCCTCTGGGAATTCTTTCAAAGACAGAACCACCAGTTCTGCAAACCAGCTAGATTGTTTCCTAACATGGCAGTAGCAGTGCTTTAACTCGTGGAGGTGAAAGGTTAGTGACTAGAAGTCAGCAACCTCCCAGCCACTCCAGGGTACAAACAAGAGCACCGCCTTGCGGGTGCTGACGCTCATCTGATTTTTTTTGTATAATAGAATTATTGTCCTACCCATGATTTTCTAAGTCTAAAAAGGGCCATCATTCTTGCAAAAAGCAGGATAGAGTTATGTTTCTTAATGTACAGTGTCCACTTATGATGGTGAAAAACTGTTGCAAGTTTTAAAGCAATAGCTTTGATAGTTTATGAGAAAAGTATACTTAAACATAATACTCAACCAAGAAAATGATTTTCTAAGTCCAAAAGGGGCAATAATTATTGCAAAAAGCAGGATGGAGTTATGTTGCTTGCTGTACAGGGTCAGCTTATGATGGTGAACAAGTGTTGCAAGTTTCAAAGCAATAGCTTTGATAGTTTAAGAGAAAAAGTTCACCTAAACATAAAACTTAACCAAGAAATCTGATATTTTCTAAGTCCAAAAGGGGCCATAAATCTTGCAAAAAGCAGGATGGAGTTATGTTTCTTGCTGTACAGGGTCAGCTTATGATGGTGAACAAGTGTTGCAAGTTTTAAAGCAATAGCTTTGATGGTTTAGGATAAAAACTGACCTAAACATAAAACTTAACCAAGAAAACTGATTTTCTAAGTCCAAAAGGGGCAATAATTCTTGCAAAAAGCAAGATGGAGTTATGTTTCTTGATGTACAGGGTCTGCTTATGATGGTAAACAAGTATTCCAAGTTTCAAAGCAATAGCTTTGATAGTTTAGGAGAAAAGTTGACCTAAACATAAAACTTAACCAAGAAATCTGATATTTTCTAAGTACAAAAGGGGCCATAAATCTTGCAAAAAGCAAGATGGAGTTATGTTTCTTGCTATACAGGGTCAGCTTATGATGGTGAACAAGTATTCCAAGTTTCAAAGCAATAGCTTTGATAGTTTAGGAGAAAAGCTGACCTAAACATAAAACTTAACCAGGCAACGCCGACGCCGACAACCGCTCAAGTGATGACAATAACTCATCATTTTTTTTCAAAAAATCAGATGAGCTAAGAAGTACTTTGATTTGCACTAACAAAAGCCTTACCAGTTGTGGTCAGGACTTGGTGAACAGAGACACCTGGTTTCAGGATCTGCGGAGCAGCAACAATCTTTGGTCTCATTGGTACTGGTGTAGATACCATTGGTTTTACACTTGCTATAGGCCTCTGTATAGCACCACCTCTTCCCCTGTAAACAGTAACAAACGAAAAACGGTGACAACCGTATAAACACAGACAACCGTATAAACAGTGAAAACAATGTAAACAGTGATAACCAATTTTTGTATACTTTGTGTTTGCTTGTAGAATAAAGTTGTCACATACTTAAGTCATCCAGCTATTGAGTATTGCAAATTGGGCAATATTCACAATGTTTTTTTCCCCATTAATATTTGCAAATAGTGCCACTGACAAATTCTATCAATCTGCATCATGTCATAAAGCAGAAAAACTTACACTTTGTGAATTCTCAACACTGCAAACATAGCTGATAACCATGCAATTGCTATGTAAGAAGGTATCTAATTGAAAATTAAATGTATTTCAATAAAAATTTGTAAAAGAAATAGCTTTTTTACGAGGTACCAAAAATCAGATATGAATTAATTTCACAAGAACATTTTTTGTTTGTATCCAAGTTTATGTACTGTCGTGCCTGGTACCAATATAGGCGACTCCTCCAGAAGACAGTAAGATTTTTAGTTGCAGGATAGTGCGAGATACAGAAAATGCTCCAATTCCAGAAGCTTCCCTGGTTCTTCAGTGTGCCAGGCATAAAGCATCTGTACACATGACTCCTATCCCAATGTTAACAGTTTTAGTTGGAGGAGCCTGGGTTTAAACTCACTACCCCTGGTTTCTTAATCACACACTGTTTTCATTGGAACACTCATCCACTCTAATATAAGTTAACAATAAAGTTTTACCGTATTGTACCCTGGTATGGAGTTACACCTCTCGGATAGTAGGCAGCATATGAGGGTCGACTGTACGAGACATTCAGTCGTTTCTCCATAACATAACTTTGTTTTGCAAGTCTCTTCTCCTTCATAGTCAACTTCAATTCTTTACGATCAATCAGAAGAGATTCATGGGTAAATGGTTTCTGTAAATATTAATTAACAACCTTTACAACTAAGTGACATATACAGTATATATAAGACAGAAACAGTTTTCCTGAAAAGCTGAAAACAGCATTCTTGAGGTCAAAAGTTCAGTAAGTAGATAAAGTTTTCACCACAAAGTAAAGTCAAGTGCAACTTAACCCTTACCCTGCTAAATATCTAAAATGGACTGGTTCATCATTCAATTTGGGCCATACCACTTATTATTCAAAGGGGTGTTCACTGAAAAATTACTAACTGAATAGCGAACAGTGCAGACCATGATCAGACTGCACGGATGTTCAGGCTGATCTTGGTCTGCACTGGTCGCAAAGGCAGAATCACTTGCCGCCAGCAGGCTAAGGGTTAATCAACTATGTAAGGTTTTAGTTGCACTTATTACGATATATCATACAGTTACTGACCAAGGATCATACAGTAAGTTTTCATCACTGTATAAAACTATCAGCTTCAAAGAAAATTAAAATGCTTTCCTTCATAATTTTATGGACATACAACTTTAAGTACTTCTGCATATAAATTTATGTTAAAATTGTTATTCAAACCCTGATCTGGCTGAACATTACAAAACTACTTTGCAGAGGACATCAAAGCTCAAATTTTCAAAATCTTTGTCACAAGAATTAAATGAATAAATACAATAACATTAACAAGTACAAAAAGAGCAACAGTTTTGTGTAAAAGCAATTCAGAGCCATAGCATTTCTTTTCTTCGAATGAGACACCAGCTTACATACAAAAACTTAACCAGAAACTGCTAAGTAAAAAAAAAACCTAGAAAAAGTAAAAGAGAGTTCTGGAACCTGTGCACTGCACATCAGATCCATCATATCAAATGACTGACCATTTGACTGCTTAACCTTTAGCATGCTGGACAGGATTGATTCTGCCTTTGCGGCCAGTGTAGATCATGATCAGCCTGCACATCCGTGCAGTCAGATCAAGATCTGCACTGTTCGCTATTCAGTCAGTAACCTTTTGGTAAGCTGAACAAAACTGAAACTGAAATAAAAATACAGCAGCATATACTTACAGAAGTAAGCCAATGGCCTTGGTTTTTCAGCACTGTGACCATGCAGCTATCATTACATTCATCCTCACAGGTGCTGAAATCTACTATTGGGTATTCCTTGTTCTGCACAAAATAAAAGTAATACAGACATTTAATTGTGTATGACTACCCTATGGGAAAACAACTTAGTATCAATGCAGTTTAAACAGTGTGTAAAAAGATTCTTCCTATTTCAACATTTTGGCTTCATATGTTTTATGACGAATGTCACTGTACAACATAACTGACAGCAAGACATAGTTGTACATTATAAAATATAAAAGTCATTCCCAGATCAAATCACTTGTACATAATATGCATCTGAAAACTATAGGAATGAAATTTTCACACACCCTTTAGTTTTAATTTTTGTAGTCTATACTAGTATGTGTATACGGCCGTTATGTACTACATTATTTAAATATCTCGATTTCTGCATCTTATTTAATTAAATAATGATAAGTATCAAAATTAGGTTTAATGTAGAATAACCAGAGTTTGGAGTTCTTATATATTTCTACGCATAAGAACTCAAAACTCGGGTTATTCTACAATAAACATTATTTAGCTACTTATTATTTCGATTCTAACACAACTTACTTCAAATAAAGTTAGACGAGAATCCGAGGAGTATTTTCATCAAACGTAAATTACAACTGCATGCTACGCCTCACCATTAGCCAAAACACGGTGCGTGCAGCATAGTTCAAGGTCGGTTTATTGCAGAATAACCCGAGATAGATTTTGCTCTACAAGTGTCGTAGGTTATTAGCTGGTCGTGTTAGAATAAACTACAAATCTCTGTTGCGGTCAAGGTCACTTTGGTACAAGTTCATACGGCAATTGTCCAGCTTTAAAAGTGGAGCAAGATTCCACACGCCTCAATGAACATTATTTCAGGTAATTGCTTAACTGACAGGTTTAATTTTAGACCGAGTTGTCAATAATGAATGTACATACCTTCCTCTTAGATCAGGTCTTTATTGACAGTAAATGATACAAAAAGAATGGTACAGTAAATGGAAATGCTTGTGTAACTGAAATATCAATAACCCTACATGCGTAACAAGTGAAAACGATACCCTTGACCTACATTTAATAACAGCTTGTACAGTGTCTGTACTACAACAAGTTGACTACTAACAAGAAGGCCAATTCATTCTGCAAGCTTGTCTCTTGCTCTGAAAATTATTTTAAAATTGGGCCTGCTGTTTCTGACAAGATTTTTTAAGTTTCTACTTTATACATAAAGGGAAAAATAGACTATGCCCCCCCCCCTGGCGGCCATGTTTTTTGATGAATCAAAATAATTTGAACTATCTTCATAGGAGGCCACACAAGGACCATTTGTGTGAAATTATTTTAAAATTGTGCCAGTAGTTTCAAACAATAAGATTTTTAAAGTTTCCGCTATATACATATGGGGAAAAGTGACCATACACTCTGGTAGCCATGTTTTTAGACAAATCAAAATATCGTGAACATTCTTGGTAGAGGGTCACACAAGGACCATTTGTGTGAAACTATCATAAAATCAGGCCAGCAGTTTCATACAAGTAAGTTCTTAAAGTTACCGTTATACACATATGGGGAAAAGTGACCACACCCCCTGGAGGCCATGTCTTTTGATGAATCAGAATAATTTTAACAACCTTGGTAGAGGGTTACAATTAGGACCATTTGTGTGAAATTATTTCAAAATTTGACTAGCTGTTTAGGAGCAATGTTGTTTGAAGATTTTCCCTATATTTAGCGGTCCCTACCAAGATGAACGATTTGAACAATTCAGGCAAAGTTTCATCAACTTCCACCAGATGGTTTCAGAGGAGAAAAGTATGGACAGACACCAGACAGTGAGTGATCAAAATAGACCCCCCCCCCCCCCCCCAAGCACTTTGTGCTCAGGTGAGGTAAAATGCATGTGTGAATAAACAGCTTACTTCATGGTACATGAGTTTGTCAACATGTTCTCTCCGGAACTGATTCTGTGGATTAAGTTCATCCACAACCCTGTCAGACATTCCCTGTTTGTTCACTTGTCTGTCGTATATCTTTCGTTCCATTGTATTCTCCGTAACAAGCCTTTACAAATACAAATTAATAAATATATTGCTGTTAATTTTCATACAAGAAAAGCATCAGCTTATCCAAAGAAGAAGAATTTTTATAAATTAAGAAAGGGCAACAATCCCATAACATCTCTATGGTAACCAAATTCTGAATGAGACGTTCCAAAAACAAACAGATAAATACACAACTGGAAAAACAGAAAAGGCTAAATCTATACTCAATGATAAAAATTAAGTTCACCTTCAAGGCTTGTTGAAAAATTTATAATTTCTTTAAATTTCTAAATGCCCCTTGATGAACATTCCTTAAAGAATGTTTTACAGAAGCTGTAGTAAAAACATTTTGAAGGAAGCACGTAAGTTCCATCACTCACCTATAAATGTAGCTAGGCTTGACCTGACCAAACCTGTACACTCTGCAGATAGCCTGACAGTCATGACATGGATTCCATGAAGCATCTACAACAACAACTCTGTTTGCTGCAACCAAGTTAATACCAAGAGATCCAGCTCTGAAAATGTCAAATAATGGTATGTATGAATCTTATAGAGATTAATAGTAGTACAATAGAAAATTTTTTAACAAGATTGACTCTCTCCTCATAACTCACTGAGGGGAATCACATGATCAAAATAATCTCTAAACCAAAGTTATATTTTTAACAACATGAATAAATTTCCTACCATGATAAGATATGAAATTTAAACATAGCTTAACATATGACTAATGAAAATTGTTAAATTATTAATATGTAGTTGACAATAATGATAGATATCCTGTAATTACAAACACTTGTTTCAGTTTCTTGAAGTGTTCCAGATAATCAGAAGGTGATTGTGATTGAAATCTATATAGTTTTAGGATACATCTATGTTGCCATATGATAGGCTATATTTCAGATTTACAGCAAAAGTTGCTTCAATTTTATCCCATATTATTTATAAATTTATTTTAGTTTAGAGAATACAGTCGACATTGTATTAAGAGACTGCCCAATGGAATGCTAAAAAGTGGTCTCTTAATGGAATGGTCTCTTAATGAATTTCAACCAGGTGAAGAAAAGTTATCTTTAACTGTTAATGTAACTGTATTTATTATGAACATAAATATATGTATATATATTTCACAAACTGTGAAAATTATAGCTGGACTGTTCGTCAGTTCAACTGCTATAAAGGTTAATTGCATTTAGGCAGGTGCAAAACGTACTCGCTAATTACACAGGTGAAGAAATGCCCGGCTTGAATTTGGTACCCGGTTGCTTAATACATACTTTTGTCGAATATTTTACCTGTCAGGACAACATTAATGTGGTCACTAGTCGTTTAATAAACAAGAGGACCATGATGGTCCTGAATCGCTCACCTCTTCCCACATGACCCACTTTTGAGTATGACGTCGTTTTTTTCTATTATTTGACATAGTGACCTAGTTTTTGCTCTCATGTGACCCAGTTTTGAACCTGACCTAGATATTATCAAGATAAAAATTCTGACCAACTTTCATGAAAATCCATTGAAAAATATGGTCTCTAGAGAGGTCACAAGGTTTTTCTATTATTTGACCTATTGACCTAGTTTTCGAAGTTACGTCACCCTGTTTTGAACTTTACCTAAATATCATCAAGGTGAACATTCTCACTAATTTTCATGAAGATCTCATGAAAAATATGGCCTCTAGAGAGGACACAAGGTTTTTCTATTTTTATACCTACTGGCCTAGTTTTTGACCACACGTGACCCAGTTTCGAAACTGACCTAGATATCATCAAGGTGAACATTCAGATCAAATTTCATGAAGATCCATTGAAAAATATGGCCTCTAGAGAGGTCAAAAGATTTTAATAATTTTAGACCTACTGACCTAGTTTTTGACCGCAGTTGACCCAGTTTCGAACTTGACCTAGACATCATCAAGACTAACATTAAGACCAACTTTCATACAGATCCCATGAAAAGTATGGCCTCAAGAGAGGTCACAAGGTTTTTTTATTATTTGACCTACTGACCTAGTTTTTTATGGCACGTGACCCAGTTTCAAACTTGACCTAGATATCATCAAGGTGAACATTCTGACCAATTTTTATGGAGATCCATTCATAAGTATGGCCTCTAGAGAGGTCACAAGGTTTTTCTATTTTTAGACCTACTGACCTAGTTTTTGACCGCACATGACCCTGTTTCGAACTTGACCTAGATATCATCAAGATGAACATTCAGACCAATTTTCATACAGATCCCATGAAAAATATGGCCTTTAGAGAGGTCACAAGGTTTTCCTATTATTTGACCTACTGACCTAGTTTTTGAAGGCACGTGACCCACTTTTGAATTTGACCTAGATATCATCAAGATGAACATTCAGACCAACTTTCATACAGATCCCATGAAAAATATGGCCTCTAGAGTGGTCACAAGGTTTTTTTATTATCTGACCTACTGACCTAGTTTTTGAAGGCACGTGACCCACTTTCGAACCTGACCTAGATATCATCAAGGTGAACATTCTGACCAATTTTCATGAAGATCTCATGAAATATATGGCCTCTAGAGAGGTCACAAGGTTTTTCTATTTTTAGACCTACTGACCTAGTTTTTGACCACACGTGACCCAGTTTCGAACTTGACCTAGATATCATCAAGATGAATGTTCAGACCAACTTTCATACAGATCCCATGAAAAATATGGCCTTTAGAGAGGTCACAAGGTTTTTCTATTATTTGACCTACTGACCTAGTTTTTGAAGGCATGTGACCCACTTTCGAACTTGACCTAGATATCATCAAGGTGAACGTTCTGACCAATTTTCATGAAGATCTTATGAAATATATGGCCTCTAGAGAGGTCACAAGGTTTTTCTATTTTTAGACCTACTGACCTAGTTTTTGACGGCACGTGACCCAGTTTCAAACTTGACCTAGATATCATCAAGGTGAACATTCAGATCAACTTTCATGAAGATCTTGTGAAATATATGGCCTCTAGAGAGGTCACAAGGTTTTTCTATTTTTAGACCTACTGACCTAGTTTTTGATGGCACGTGACCCAGTTTCGAACTTGACCTAGATATCATCAAGATGAACATTCTGACCAACTTTCATAAAGATCCGATGAAGAATGTGACCTCTAGAGTGGTCACAAGCAAAAGTTTACGGACGGACGCACGGACTGACTGACGGACGGACGGACGACGGACACCGCGCGATCACAAAAGCTCACCTTGTCACTTTGTGACAGGTGAGCTAAAAAACCGTTTAATGGAATGAATTTATGTACTGAAAACGTTCGGGATGGATTTTGACTGGTCGTTAATATAAAAATCGCTTAATAGAGGTGGTCGCAAGTACGATGCAGACTGTATTTTGATCATGTGATTCCCCACAGTGATCATGTGATTCCCTACAGTGAACTGGTAATATGAAAACAGACAGATTTTACGTTTTGAAAACCTATGTCACTGCAGTGAAATGGAAACCTATGTCAATGCGGGGAAATGGAAACCTATGTCAATGCGGGGAAATGGAAAACTATGTCAATGCGGGGAAATGGAAACCTATGTCAATGCGGGGAAATGGAAACCTATGTCACTGCAGTGAAATGGAAACCTATGTCAATGCGGGGAAATGGAAACCTATGTCACTGCAGTGAAATGGAAACCTATGTCAATGCGGGGAAAAGGAAACCTATGTCAATGCGGGGAAAAGGAAACCTATGTCAATGCGGGGAAATGGAAACCTATGTCACTGCAGAGAAATGGAAACCTATGTCAATGCGGGGAAATGCAATCTTTTAAAACCTGTCTGATAAAAAATATTTTATTTGCAAGTGCCTCATTATAGCAAGGCTGAGCTTTTAAATGAGAAATTGAGGTATTTTTCCAAGTTGTAAAGAGGCATAATTATAAAAATATTGCAGGTAGAGCTACACAACTTGTCACTCTAATGAAAATTGTCCCTCAATCTGAAGTGTGTAGCTTTGCAAAGGTGAAGTTCTGCTTTTATACTACCTTGTTGAGAGAAGGAAAACCCATTTGTTAGGCTCCGAGTTAAACTGATTAATCAACTTTTCTCTGTCTGAACTAGATGTACTACCATCAAGCCCTGAAATGCAGAAATATTCCAGTAAAAGTTCACACCAGGATCAGCACTATTTACTGTATTTGTAACATACCATTTATTTACTGTATTTGTAACATACCATTCACTGTCATCATAATTATATGGCAAAATATTGGCTCCACTAAAACCAGTATTAGATCACAGGATGCCTCTTCACTAATTATCAAACACTCAATTAACCATTAAAATCACTACATGATCACACAATTAATTAATCACTAAAATCACTACGTTACAATACAATTAATTTATCACTAAATTCACTACATGGTCACATAATTAATTTCCTAAATCACTATATGGTCACATAATTAATTTCTTAAATCACAACATGGTCACATAATTAATTTCTTAAATCACTACATGGTCACATAATTAATTTCTTAAATCACAACATGGTCACTTAATTAATTTCTTAAATCACTACAATGTTCACATAATTAATTAACAACATACTGAAGTAGTTTTTATTTCTGCACCAGTATTCATCCAATTCTGGTCTTGGCACTTTAAACTTTCCAAGGAATTCTTCGATAAGGTTTAATGTGAACAAACTTTGACTGAAATGATAAAACCAATTACATGTATAAAAATTATCATTTTACAAATTTCTTTTTAATTCACATAAAATATTACAAGACATGCAGTTTAGTTTTCCTCTTTTGTTCCTTAAGACAAACATTCTTAAACAAAATGATATGAATGTATGAACAGATTAAATCAACTCTTTAATTTTCAACATTAATTTGTTCTTTGAAAAAGATAAATCTGAAGCATATAAATCAGAAACAATTTCTTCTATCAATTTCATTGTTACTGAAGAGAAAGAAACTTTCAACTTGTCTGTCACCTGAAAACTAGAATTTTATCTCCTGCTAGTAGAGACTGCTCTATAAGACTGAACAATATCACCATCTTCCCGCCATTATCCAACTGCCCTGGGACATAGTCCTTCAAAATTTCATTTGCCTGAAAAAAAAACAACATCAAAATGTTTTTGCCTGAACACGAGTTATCAGCAGACAATGACGGTTGCCTCAGATGATGAAAAGTTTAACAAGAGTACATCCTAAGGAGGCAGACAAATGGACAGACATAGATGTATGAACAGCATTTCTATATTTGCCATTTGACTTCACAGCAAGGAATAACAAAATATATCCAATAAAGACAGAAGAAACAAAGGCTTGAAATCTAATTTGTATAAAAATCAAAGTATCAAAAAGGAGATGATTTTATCTAACTGACATCAAAAGTTATAAAACTTAGTTTATACCATCAGAATAACAATGGCTAAGGTAAGTGTAACCTATCATTGACTTATAATATATATTCAATGAGAAACTAACTCGCCAACAAGTACAAACATAAATTGGTTGATAAACTAAAAGCTAAGTACAGAATGGGGCATAATTTCATCAATATGACAGCAAGAGTTATGGGACCTGTCATTCAGTACGTTATTACTGTGACAAAGAAGTATGTGAAGTTTTATTCAGATATGTGTTACTGAGACAATGACTTGTTGACAGTCACAAACAGAATTTTGTTGGAAAAAGGGCTCAGTATAAAAAGGGGCATAAAAGGGACATAATTTCATTGATATGAAAGCAAGAGTTATGTGACCTGTATGTTATTCAATTGGTTTTATCATGGGGAAGGCATGTATGAAGTTGTGATGAGTAACAGCCAAGATATGAGCTTGCTAAGAATTGTTAAGGTGTCTACACACAATGTCAATGCCAGCAGTATCGCAATAGCTCTGGTGACTTTTGTCATGTTGAGCTAAAAAGTAGTTCATCAAAATGTTATTTGTCTGAAAAAATGGTTCCTTAAAATGTCATCTGCCTGAAAAACTAATTCATCAATAGATTATCTGCTCGAACGAGAAGACATTCAAAATGCAATATCACTGTAAAACAACCTTAGCCTTAAGGTCCTTAGAGACGTTATTTTGCTTTAACTAAGACCTGTGACAGATTAAATGTGTCTGTCCAAATGTAATATGCTGTTGAACATCTCTCATGTTGTCAGTTTACAATCTATCTTTCACAATTATGATATAACTCTTGACATGTTGCAATGAATCATAAATAAACATTCTACAATGTACACACCCAGTCATATGTAATAGTCGGCTCATTTTGTCTTCCTATATTTAAAGTTGGTCCCTGTCCTGGGAAACCTACACCCTGGGCTCCTGGACTAGCTCCAGCCTCTGGGTTAGGGGTTGCTGGTGGGGTTTCCTTTTTGTTCCTTCCCCTGCCCCCTTTTTTCTTTGGTTCACCAGTTTCAATGTCAAGGTCATTATCATCCAGACTTTTCTTCATACATGTAAACAGAATATCAGGATGGTTCCAGATCTGAAAGCATCAAGAGAAAACAAATCTACAATGTACCTGACATCCAGGATGTGTTCAACTCTTTTAGGTTTAGCTCCGTTTTGAAGAGTATTTCATTTGTGTAACAGCATGCAATTTACCCAATCAGCATTCCTGGATTCTGAACAAGTATTAATTTGTTCTTCACAAGTATCTGCAAAATTCTCCACATGAATCAGTAGTGGATGATAAATGATTTTCAACATAATGTCTTCTATAAAAATTGTAGTGGAAAGCATACACCTTGCCCAGGGATCAACCGGCCATGGAGAATACGATAATATTTTGGAAAATTGTTCATATTTTCTTGGATCGAAGTTTCACTATGATTTGTGTACAGACTACAGTGTGTAATAAATGGCTGATATTGTTTATAGATTTTAAGAAAATACAAATACATGTAGTTACTATTTGCTTTATTACTTTCAGGTCTCTGTGTTAGGCAATTTCTGCTGAAGGAAGACGGTCTCCAGCCGGCTTATGAAAAGTCCAAAAACTGGCATCTGCTCCCTAACCATTGCAATGCCTTGAACTTGTGAACATAATCAGTTACCTTCAAATGTTCAGAACATTATAGTACAAGTCTGACAGACCACTATAAATATCTTGTTCCTCATGTCTTACCTTACAACAGACTGAGAATGCCTTTAGAGGATTGTTATTCACCCAGCCATTTGAAGAAGCATCAGTGATTGACTCCATAAATTTCTCATACAGTTTCTGCTGGATTGGGGACATACGTATCATATGCACATACTCTTCTTTAGGAGGCAGAGCTGCCTGTAATACTGTGTGACCTCTCCTGTAATTCAAAATGACATTTTTTATCTTCTCTAAACTGGGTTGGCATTAAATATTACATACAAAATACTCGTATTTCCCGGGATGGGCACTGATTAAACATATCAAAAGTTACAAACAACTTTTAATAGCACCTGTTTGCATATTTCAGAAAATCATTATAAAATTCAAGTTATTTTTCCCATCCCCGGGAAATACCGGCCAACCCTGTCTCTAAATATGTTAACATGTGTGCGAAATTTTTAAGCTAAAGTCCCCACAAAACATTAATTTCTAACATATATGTTACTTATACACACTCTATGACTGCAATTATATTCGTGAGCAGCTGACCAATAGTCAATTTCACAGCTTGGTAAGTCAGAAGAAATTGCAGTCAAAGTATGCTGCTATAAGTATTTGAACGTTTAACTTCAGCTTACATTACATTTTTAGTACTACTCTTCTCTGAAAATTTAACAGGTTGCTAACACTTACAGCTTGAGAAAGTTTTTACTCACAATACAGTTGTAAATACAGTTTTCAAATATACCAGACAAAACTAAAACATACAAAACAAATTCAAAGAGTTCTTCCTATAATACCTTGACATTTATAAAAAAAAATCTTAATAATAAATAAGTTTATTAATGTTTTTTAAATGCAATTATTTATATTTCATAATTAAAACATATAATTTTATTTCAAGCTGTTTGCTCTTAACCTGATACTTACATGCTGGACACGACTGATCCTGCCTTTGCGGCCAGTGTAGATCATGATCAGCCTGCACATCTGTGCAGTCTGATCAAGATCTGCACTGTTCGCCATTCAGTCAGTATCTTTTCGGCAAGCACCCCTTTTAACAGTTAATGGCACTGTCCATATTGAAAGATGGACAAGTTCATTATAGAAATTTAGCAGGGTAAGGGTTAACATATTAAAACTAGGCTACCATAACTATGATATTTACATGTCAATTCTAATACTCTAAGTTTTGGACAGTGCTGCATTTGATTTACGTTCTAGAATATAATCATATGTTCTAACACACCTTTGAACAAAGCCTTCAAGTAGACTATGTAGAACATGTGCCCTATATCTCATCAAGCGCACATCCTGCGGTGTACTATCAGCACACTGACCATTCATGATTGGGCGCTCAAACATGTTACAGAACTCTGTCTTCGTACCAAGGAAGTTTGGTCGCACAAAGTCCACCATGCACCAGTATTCTATCAAGTTATTCTGTAGTGGGTATCCAGTCAGTACAATCCTTCTCCTGAAAAATCATGTAAGACATAGTTTAAAATCTTTGTCCGTGCTTATGAAGTAAAACTGAAATATTTTTTAGCAGAATAGATACCACTGTGAAATCACATATGTTTGTTGGGCACTAATATTTGTGGATTTCTTGGTTATTTCACAAAATTTAATCCAAATGAACTTTTTATTTTCATGTTTAACTTTGATCAATAGCATAATTTTAATACAACCAAATGCACTGGTTTAATTTTTGTTCATTTTCTAGGTTTCATATGGCTACAGCTACATGTAAAAGTAAGGGACAGTTTTCAGTCTGGTTTGACTTATAACATAAGTCATAAATGAAGAACACTTTCTGGCGATAATAAGAAAGGTTCATTTATTTATTTTGTTGGGTTTAACGTGCACGAAAATTTTATGTTCATATAGCGACTTTCCAGCTTTAATGTGAGGAAGACCACAGTGACCCTCTGTGCATATTTCATACGGCGGGCACTGGTTAACACGCCTTCCGTAAGCGCTGATGGCTTCCTTACGTAAGAATTTCACGCCCCAAATGAGTTTCGAACCCATCGATGAGGCATAATGGTTTGAAGTCAACGACTTATCACTCGGCCGGAGGCCCAATAAAGGGTTCAACATTGTACATTGTAAGACTTAAAATGCTTGAAACAATGATATTTTATAGTTAGAAAAAGGGGCACAACTGTAACAAGGACTCAAAACTCCTGACAAAATAAGCATGACCACTTGGTGCTGATGACGTACACCAAGTTTCATTTTAGTTGAATGGATAATATTTCAAAGTCCCAAAGAAATAACTCGACATGGAAGTTCTACCAATATTTCAAAGTCCTAAAAAAGGCCATAACTCCAGAAAAAATTATCAGACATACAAGCCCCAATAATATGTGCATGTCAATTCATGTTGATGATGCATGTAAAGTTTCATTTCAGTTGGACGGAATCTGTAGGAGGATGCAGTTGAAATATTTCAAAGTCTGAAAAAGGGCCAAAAACTCCAGAAAAACAAGCAAATTCAATGAATTAATATCCCCTACTGAATAGGTTGTTTTGTGAATGAAGGGAATGTATTTTGAAAGATATAACAACTTAAGGGCAATAACTTTGCAGTTACTGAAAAGATCCTGATGAAAATTGCTTAGCACCACCGCCCTATAGTCTATATTTGTATCATGTTTCATGAAGATCTATCACTGGGTTACTTTGTTTTGTGGAAATTTATGAATTTAAAAACAATTAAAGGGCAATAACTCTGCAGTTACTAAAGAGATCCTGAGAGAAGATGTGCATGCACCACCCAGTATAGTGATCTATACTTTGTGATAATTTCATGAAAATCCATCAGTGGATTACTTTGTTATGTGGGAATTTATGGATTGGAAAACAATTAAAGGGCAATAACTCTGAAGTTACAATAGTGATCCTGATGAAATTATTCGTTCACCTATGCCCTACAGTAATCTACATTTGTATAAAGTTTCATGAAGATCCATCAATAGGTTACTTAGATACAGTCAAAAATCACTTTTACCAGATCAAGGGGAAAAACTTCGCTTTTACAAGGTCAAGAGAAATAATACTACATGTGAGCAAAGGTTATGTGCTAATTAATGACCAAGTGAGATTTGGTGATTCTAGTTAAAATACTTCTTGAATTATAAGCATTTTCAATTTCGGACATGTGCACGGATGGAAGAACACACAGATGGATGCAGATGAACAGCCAGACAGAAAACGCCAACGCTATATACCATGCCTTTGGCGGGAGATAATACATGGTTCATACAGGACTTGGCAAAAAAAATTCAAGGACTTTTCAAGGACTTTTTATCGATTTTCAAGGACTATTTTAATCGCTTTAAATCTTAAATTACAAAACCATTTAGGCTCTTCATAAGGCATTATGATAGAAGAAAAGTTACAGAACAGTTTTATTTTCCATAAGCTACAATAGCATATCTTAACCTTTATGAGATCTTCAATGGGATTACCTTTTATGAGCTATATTTGCCTGTATACATACTTAGTACATGTTTCTTATAAGTCTTTCAAGCTCTCAAGACTAGTTTTCAATTTGTCCTCAAGGGACTTCACTTCTTGTTTTCGCGTGTGATTTCAACGCACTTTCTCCCATAGTTCCGACATCAATGAGTTTATCACATACACTTATGCTTGTCTGACTTAAACTCCTTTAACCACGATGAATAATCATCCTGTGTAAGCCATTTATTGGCGAAACTACATTTATTTTTTGGGCCACTCATTGTTGTTGTTGTAAGTCAGGCTACCTTGCGCATAATATTTTAACGTTGTGAAAATCGCCATTCTGTATCTAACTTCCGTACCGAAACGGTGTTCAACTAGCGTTCCCTCCGTGGGTGTGCATGTATTTTTATTTTACACCGTTTTTTCGCTCGTTTTGACTTATTTATTATTTGTTTTTTGTATTTTTCCCCTACAATATGATTGCACCCCTGTTTTTAGCAAAATTTAAGGACTTTTCTACCTTTTTTTTCAAAATTCAAGTACTTTTTCAGGGGATTTTTGGAAGAAAAAAATCAAGGACTTTTCAAGGACTTAGGGTCAAATTCAAGGACTTTCAAGGACCTGTGCGAACCATGTAATAACTGGACAGTTAAGTCTCAATAAAATGCAACTGTCCATTTCATGCTGACGATGTATACCAAGTTTTTATTTCAGTTGGATGGAAACTGTAGGAGGAGTTGAGTACACAATGCTTTGATAAACCTGTAATATTTCAAAGTCCAAAAAAGGGCCATAACTTCAGAACACATATAAATCAGACATGGAAGTCCCAAAATATATGTACATGTCCATTTCATGTTGATGATGTATATCAAGTCCCATTTCAGCTGGAAAGAAACTGTTGGGAGGATCGAGTACAAAATGTTCTAACGTAGTGGTAATATTTCAAAGTCTAAAAAAGAGCATAACTAAAAATAATATCAGACATGAAATCCAAACTATATGCATGTCCACTTCATGTTAATGATGGTACCAAATTTCACTTTAATTATGCGGAAACTGTAGGTAGAGCACACAAGAAAGTGTGATTGATGAAAGGAATGGTGGCCACATACTTCAAACACTATATGTCTACCAGGCCTTTGAAACTAGGGGCATAAAAATGAAAGACTAATGAGTAAACTCATACATAAGATGTATCAATTTGTTAGAAGTTTAACTTACTTGGTTTTGATCTGTTTCAGTGACTGGGAGATTCCAGCATGGGTGTTCTTGATTCTGTGACCTTCATCACAAACAACTAGGTCTGGACCAGGATTTACTAGAGCTTCATGTATACCTGAAACACAAATAGCATCTCATATGCATAAAAATTCTTCCTTACTGAAAAGATGGCCAGTTGTCATATCTCACTTATGCGTAAGCAAATTCCTCTACCTTTATGCATTTCTGTGTCATCTGCTGCATATAAGCTACTTTACTACCCTCAAAACTTAAACACAGCTTTCATATTCATGAATATCTTAAACATTCCTGCAAAAACAAAACTAACAGTCTGTTTATTTTATTGGATTTTAAGAAACACCAACATAATTATAGTATATCGATCATATGGAAATTTTCAGCTATTAACTGCCACTTTTTTTTCTTAAGAACATAAATTTGTCTCTATCTTATCTAATCCTTTTTTTTTTGATAATTATTTTCTTATGTATTTGTCAAAGGTTTGAAAATTGAATAACACAGTAGGACATATTACTGAATCCATTGTTTATGATTACCTCCCTTTAATGATCTAACTACATAAATTCATGTGTAATATTGAAAGTAATGATTTTCTAACCATGTAATTTACACATAATATGAGCCGCGCCATGAGAAAACCAACATAGTGGGTGTGCGACCAGCATGGATCCAGACCAGCCTGCGCATCCGCGCAGTCTGGTCAGGCTCCATGCTGTTCGCTTTTAAAGCCTACTGGAATTGGAGAAACTGTTAGCGAACAGCATGGGTCCTGACCAGACTGCGCGGATGCGCAGGCTGGTCTGGATCCATGCTGGTCGCAAAGACACTATGTTGGTTTTCTCATGGTGCGGCTCAATTATCTATTTAGATAGCTGCTTTATCTGGGTTTTTTAACATAAAATTAAAAGCCTCATGGAACTTTAGTGGCGGAGAAAGACCTCCGCTTCCATGGCAACCACCGGCTGAATGGCTTCCTTACTGGAAACAATTCTACATCCATTGCAGAGTTTCAAATCACCACTAGTGGATAGAGGCAAGTGATTCAAACTCAACAACTTAACCTGGTCACAGAGGCCCCTCAAAAATTAAAAGGATTATATCATCGAGCTAATAACATATTTTTGTAAATGTTTTGATTATGCTTACCCTAGTTAATTATCAAATTTACCTGTTTATTCAAATACTTCTTACAACTCTGCTTACCACAGCAAGATCAAATAATATAAAGAAAGTGGTCTACAACATTTAAGCTATGTAGCAGACAGACTAGAGCTACCCATCCTATTAGTTCAACAGACATGAGCTATCCCTCCTGTTACTTCAGAAGATTGACTAGAGTTATCCCTCCTGTTAGTTCAAGGAGACAGGAGCTACCATCCCTGTCAGTTCTGCAGATGACAGCTACCAATCCTGTTAGTTCAGCAGATAGGAAGTACTCCTCTTGTTTGTCCAGCAGACAAGAAGAACCATCCCTGCCAGTTCTGCAGGTGGCAGCTACCCATCCTGTTAGTTCAGCAGACAGGAAGTACCCGTCTTGTTTGTCCAGCAAACAGGAAGAACCATCCCTGTCAGTTCTGCAAATCAGAACTATCCCTACTGTTACTTACTCATGAGAAGCTTTTTGTCTCTATCTTCCTCTTCCACATCTATAACATTAGATCCAGCTACTTTCTTGCGACCTTTAGCCTTTTGTAGGTGAACTTTCTTACTTGACAAGAGGCGGTACATCTCGTAACCCAGCAGTAGAACACCCCCAGTTTGGTACCAGGAACCTACAAATAAACAAATACTATATTTCAGGTATCTCCGACAGAGACTCTTCAAAATGAGCTGAGAGATTGCTTTTAAATCATAACTATTCATATCTGAAGTCAGACAATTTTTCTTTGACTTCAAGGTGATGACACACAAAAGTAAATCCCAATTATAGAATTAAACGTCATTTATAATACAGTGACTTTAGTATTGAGCAAATTTCATCTGGTTCTCGGCTGTCTTTGTTATATTTTCTATGCCTGGATTGCCTGAAACCCTGAATAATGTGAGCATTTTGTTCATACCTTTGTTTGTCCATTGTTTAACTGTATCTTTATTTGTTTGTTTTGTTAACGTCGCACTGACACAATTACAGACTTTCCAGCTTTGATGGTGAAGGAAGAACCTAGGTGCCTCTCCGTGCATTATTTCATCACAAGTGGGCACCTGGGTAGAACCACTGACCTTCTGTAAGCCAGCTGGATGGCTTCCTCACATGAAGAAATCAACGCCCAGAGTGAGGCTCAAACCCATATTGGTGAGGGGCAAGTGATTTGAAGTCGGCGACTTTGGTTAACCACTCGGCCACAGATGACCCCTTACTGTATCTTTACAATTTGAAACAAATGAATTCATGAAATAACCTTTTTGGAATTAACCACACAATCCACTGCCAACAAATGAACCGATTTAACAGTACCAGTAAATAGTATAGATTGATGTCTCACTTACCAACAACACCAGCTCTGGCTGGAGTATTTTTGTAGTTATCATTCAGCACGAAAATCTTGTATGGTCTTGGTTCCGTTTCCTCCGGAGGTATATTATACTTCTCACAGGTCTCCTTGTCTGGTACCCACATGTTAAATTCTGCCATCCAGTTAGCAAGAGTGTTAATGGGTACAATAACCATAACAGTCCTAGCTCCGGCGTGACGTAGAAATATATCGATAAACCCAATCATTTGTATAGTTTTACCGAGACCCATACTGTGTGCAAGAATACAACCAAAACCAGCACTGGTCTTAAAACGGTTAACACACTCTACCAAATTGTCATACAGGAATCTCACACCTCCAATCTGAAAATTCAATCAACCAATCATGACACGGCAAGATATGATTATTAAGTGTCTGTTCATATTGAATTCATTAAACTAGTTGGATAAAACAATAAAGAATTTTATCAATTTCATTCAACGAGTTTAATAAATTCAATATGAAAAGACACAATGCAATATTCTATTTATCACATGTAAGCTCTTCTGCTGAAACATCAAAATTTCTTCTTTCTTTACCTATTATAGACCAAGTAATTCGCCCAACGTGGGTGGGCCGGTAGTCTAGTGGTAACATGCTTGACTGTCAATCCAGAAATCCGGGGTTCGAATCCTGGTCCAGGCACTGGAAATTTCTGAGATGCTCTTGAGTGTCTCCCACCTAACTTAGAGGCCTGTACTGGTTCTTCCAAGGAAAGACAGCTTCGTGTGTATCGGTGCTATACACTGGGCACGTTAAAGAACCAGACTGTCTATTCGCAAAGAGCTAGGCTAAGTTAGCCGGAAAAGTCTGTATCTAAAAAGTTCTCTCTGTCTGTTCTGGGGGCTTTATTTCTGCATCTGTACTAGTAGAGGATGAATTTCGCGCCCTGTGTGGCCGTGTTTGCTCTATGTAAAGCGCCTCTGAACGTGTTTATCATGAAAAGGGCGCTATATAAATCTGGTATACGGTAATAATAATAATAACGTCTCCTATACTTTAAACAACTTCAACGTCAAAGCTTTATTAGACTAGTGTATTACCAAATTTATGTAACGGCTTTATTTCATTCCCATGACATCAAACATGTGATAAAGGTCTTTAAACAGATCAAGTTACATGAAAATCAATAAGACTTACCAAGGCTTGTATAAATCTGAGTTATTCACATCTTATTTTTCTCGAACGTTTCATCAGTTTCAGTTAATATTTCCTAAAATGCCTCCAACTAATCAAGAAATACATACATGAAGAAGATAAATCAATTAATGTTTGTGATAAATAACAATCCTTTCTCTTAACCTTTAGGCTGCTGGCGGCAAGTGATTCTGCCTTTGCAGCCAGTGCAGACCAAGATCAAACTGGTCTGCACTGTTCGCTATTCAGTCAGTAAATTTTCAGTAAACACCCCTTTGAATAATAAATGGTACTGCCCAAATTGAATGATGGACCAATCCATTATAGAAATTTAGCAGGGTAAGGGTTAATCCAAGAGTAGGTTGTTCAAATGTCCATAACATTACCTGATGAGGTTTGATATGTTTGGCAACTAAATTTGACAGGTAGATATCTGGATCAGATGTCGGGTGTCCTACATTGACAAGTACTCTGCCCTGATCATCAGGGATGTTGTACATATCATTGATATGACTTCCACTATTGTTAACGTCCTCAGCCTCTGCATAATCTTCGTCCGACATCTCCTCCTCCTCTTCTTCCTCACTGTTCACCATGACAACATCTTCATCATCCTCCCCACTACTGATGTCAATCACACCTTCTAAAAATTAACAGCATATATATTTATCATATTGCCAGTAACCATGTAAATCAGTAATCTAAGGCTTTGGAGAAATTGTTAGCTGGAAAAATCTTTCTTCAATCTGACACTCAGCAATCAAAAGAAAAACATTATAATTGTTGAGATTTCATTCTTGAACAGGTACAGGTACTTGTAGAATGTTTTATACATTTTAATAAGTGTGTGAAGAATTACAAGCTACTGGATCTATCTAAAATTTCTAGCAGAAACTAATAATTAACAGAATTCCTTCACACAGGAGAAACAAAATCTCTATTTCTCCTTTGTGACACAATCAAAGACATTTTGAGACAAGCATACACTTTCTATTATAAACAGAAAAATTTCAACCTTTCTTGCCCTTTCTTTCATCTTTTTTCTCCTCCTTCTTCTCCACTTCCGTGCCATCAGTCTCTTTCTCTGCCTCCTCCTCCGCAGCTGCAAATAAATCACAAGCTTAAAATCAATATGTCTTGTGCATATTTGGACCTAATTTTCAACAAATAGAAGAAAAGCTTGTCATGTCCCAAACAAACACAAATTAAAATCTGGCACTCTTCTTTCTTTTACAGATTTTCTCTACAAGAACAATGCTGCTAGCTTTATAATTCATATATCTCACATATCTAAGTATACTGTTAATATCTAAAGGCAATCTAGTATCAAGATACATTAAATTTTTCATTAAATATACATATGTTGATTTTTTCTGAAATATTAATTATTCTCTTTGACTTAACTTTGGGCATCCTAACTTTATATCCATCATAATCTAGAAACTGCTTTCATATCATTTGGCTCGGATGAGCTACGGGATAAGCTCATATGAGCCGTGCCATGGGAAAACCAACATAGTGGGTGTGCGACCAGCATGGATCCAGACCAGCCTGCGCATCCGCGCAGTCTGGTCAGGATCCATGCTGTTCGCTAACAGTTTCTCCAATTCCAATAGGCTTTAAAAGCGAACAGCATGGAGCCTGACCAGACTGCGTGGATGCGCAGGCTGGTCTGGATCCATGCTGGTCGCACACCCACTATGTTGGTTTTCCCATGGCACGGCTCATATATATTACCTTGAAGCAGAGATTTAAGTTGGCTATCTTTTTCTTTCTTTGGTTCTTTCTCCTGAGACACATGTAGTAAACTAGCAAGCTGCTGTTTCTTCAGCTCCTGGAGACGGCGCTGTCTCTCCAACTCAGCTGCCTGAGCATCAAGGGTCTCCTTCTCCAGTTTGTTCTCTGACAAAATTTTTCTGTTTTAGAAAATAAAAGGAAACCGTAAATTATTAAAGAATTTTAAGTTGGGTATCAGCTAAGTCTTTAAATATTTGAACTATTCTTATATATTTATTTCTTCTACAACCAAGTACTGAAATATAACGAATGAATCTGCTAAGTTCTCCACTTTAACCAAAGGACTTTGCATCAGCCAATCTGTAATTCTTATCTCAATTCCATCACTACTGAAATCAGTAACTTATGAACTTGTTACATCTGTCAATACCGAATGTTTTTCCTAGCGCCTTTATCTGCTTTCTTTTTCTCCCCATCTTCTCCACTCTCTCCTTTCTTCTTTCGTTTTCTCTTTTGTTTATTTCCTGAATCTGGACCTTCTTTCTTTTTACGCTTTCTTTTCTTCTTCTCTGGCTTATCCGAACTGTCTGTTCACCAAAAAAATAATACTGTGAAATAATTATCATTCCCTGGATTTCTTGGTTACATCTAAATTATTATTCTATATGTTAGTTCATATGTACAAAAACCTACCGAAGCATACATAAGCTTTATAAATGAGAAAGCAAGAAATACAATACAAACTGTACTGCGAGCCAGTATTGAAAGGGAGATAAAGCACTATCTTTGCACAAGGTATATCACATAATACAAGAACTTATATTAATACAAGTACTTGTATATGGTCCAGTGGTGCAGTTTGATAAACGTTCAGAAGAAAAAAATGTGAGAGCCAGTAAAAGACAAGATTTCTTGAAACGCCCATCTGTAAAATCATAATATATTCCAGCATAAAACAATGATACATATAATATTTCTATAAATATGTGAATCAGTTTTAAGCTGCAAAGATTTGTGAAATTCTGTGTATTACAGCAATGTAACACTGTACTAAACTCTAGTATACCTTCAGTAGTCTGTCCGCTGGTACCTGGCATATCAGCAGAGGCTGGCTCCTGTGTGTTTATACTTTCTGCACTTTCCCCTTCCAAACCAAATTCTATAACAAGGATTCATTGAAAACTTGTGATTCGATATTCTAATATGAAAAATCATGTTTATTTTTAATAATACACAGTAAGGTTTAGGTCATGTTTTGTGTGACAAGTCATCTGATGACCTTCATGTTAATACAAAATTAATATAAAATGCCTCCATACCTTACCATTTTTATTAATGCTTACTAATGGACTGGCTAAAGAATGGGACAGATGGACTACCGGTATCTGATGTTCTCATATATCAGAAATTATCTTTCTATCAAATCACTCCCTTATTGTTTTAATAACCACATAACTCTTACAAGAATGATGCCAACATTGTATGACACATGCCCCCCCCCCGCCAAAAAAAGTCACTTTATGCTGATGATGTATATCAAGCTTCATTTCAATGGTATGGGAATTGTACCTGGTGTTTGAGTACACAAGAATGTGTGGCAAATGGACAGACAGTACACAGACACTAATATGCTCTCCCAGGTTTGACACCAGGGGCATAAAAATAGCCAAAATGGGTCCAACAAAAATAATAGATTTAGGTACTAATATGCATGTTTTGTTCTCTACTCTAGTAATGGAAGTATTGTTACATAACAAAGCACATATCAATGAAAATTATAATGCCTTACCACTGTCAAAGTCGAGCGAGTTGATGGCATCAGTCACGTCCTCATCTTCGCTTTCCTCCTCAGATTCCTCCCCTTCACTCTCCCCCTCTTCTTCTTCTTCTTCTTCTTCTTCTTCCTCATATTCTTCATCTCCCTCCTCACCCTCGAAGCCTGCTTCACCTGTAATGTAATTTGTTAAACAGTTACAGTTTTGAAAATGCATCATTAAATTTTGACTAAAATATTCTTTAAAAATTCTGCATTAACATAGTTATGTGTAGAAGAAAATACAATAAACAAATAGCACAACTTGTTAAGACCATTCAGTGTGTACAGAAAAAGTAAATGAAAACATCAGAGTAAGAATTGTAAACATACAAATAATATGTATCATGTTTTTTTTGTTTTGTTCTTTTGCAAAGACCGCTGAGCAAGAATCAATTATTCATGTGACATGATCCTAGAAATAAACATGATATTTACCACGAACTTCAACAGCATAAAACTATAGTAAAATGACACTGTTCACACACTTAATCTGTAAGCTTTTTTTGTAAATGCTACTTTATTTTGAAAGATCTAAGATCTAGATGTTCTAAATGTCTCTGAGGGTGTTGGTTTGACCTTTTTGAACTTCTAAAATATATAATCGTACCAAAGTAACAGACAAAAATATGTTTTTCACATAGTAAAAACTGGCAAAATTATAATCTTGAAAAAGTCTTTTTTTAGAACTTTTACAAAATTAAAACATTCTAAAAGTTTTGTAATCATTCATTTACAAATAGTCAAAAATTAGTGTCAGAAATTCCTGAAATTTACAATGGAAATAAACCCATCTAAAATTGTTTTTGACCATAAATTCAAAACTAATCCAAATGTTTTGTAAATGTAAAAAAGTTCCTATTACCACCTTTGGAGTTCTTTAGAACGATGTATAACATCATTGGTTTTGCCTTATATTTTAAAAGAAATCTGGAAAAAAAAACCCTTGTTGCTGAGATGGTGGATCTAACAGTAACTATGAGATGATGAACAAAAATCTATACCTTGCACTTCATTTGCTTCTTCTTGATCATACTGGTCATAGTAGCCCTCCTCTGGTGGATAGTATCCCTCTCCGCCTTCACTATGCCCTACAGCACCCTGTTTAGCATAGTTCATGTCACCCTCATACCCCTGACTTGGATCACTTTCATCATAGCCTTGACTTTCATAGTTACCTTGACCTTCATAGTTCTCATCAGCATAATTCATATCATTCTGATCATACGGTTCATCATAATTGTTATCTATTGGATAATCATCCATACCAGAACTTTCTTCGTTTGCATCATCACCCTTTGGGAAACTGTCACCAGTTGCTGCTCTAAATGTTCCTGGAGCATAATTTGCACCTACATTTGCTTTAGGGACAGCACTTTGATTAAACTTTCCAACATCCTGGCCGGTATCACCACCCGCTTGGAAGTCTTCTCCAGGATTTTCAGTGACTTCAGCATCATCATAACCATCATCCATTGGAAAATCTTCATCCTCCGGAAAATTGTCCATGCCAAAGTCATTTGCTTCAAACGATGCTTCCTGACCTTGGCTGAATGACGGAGCAACAATGCTAGGTTCTGTCTCCATCTCTGACTTTCTGAATACAGAAAATTAGCGATGTACTGAACAGTTTTTCTTACTTAGCACTCTTTTTAAATGTAACATGTACTTAAAAAAGACCAATGTTTTCATTTCAATTCCACTGACTCAATTATCTGAATAAACGATAAGCCCATTTTTTGACGTGTTTTTCCGATTAAAAACATCTGAAATTTTGTCTTTGGGCTTTGTTTACATCAATGTGTAACATCATTATCAACTTAACCTTTAAGTTTTAACTTATGTTCAAGAGAAAAAGGTTCCTAAAGGTTTATGAAGATTACTTGTCATCCTATACAGAACTCCTAATGAAAGCCACATTACCTTCTCTACATACAAGGCGTATAAGAACAATGGCACTGGAAACTTACAAAAATGTTCATGAATTATCTTCACCAGTCCTGAACAATCTTATTCAAAAACAATACAGTCGATATAATTTCCGTTATTCTAATTTGTTACAGATCCCTCAAGTGAAATCTACTAAAGCTGGTAAGAACTCTTTTAGGTATGCAGCCCCTGTACTCTGGAACTCTCTCCCTGAATCCTTCCGTCAGTCCTGTAATTTTGGACAGTTGAAATCAATGATGTCAAATTGGAATTGTAATTTAAAGATTGCAAATGCTCTGCCTGTCACAAATAAACAAATTCAAACCTACAGAGTCATGGACTGCATTCTTAAAATGACTGTTCTGTGTTGTTATTATTCTGATACATGTGCTGTATGTTCTTCTGTGCCTTAATGCTAGTCTGTATATGCTAAATATGTAATAGTGACTGTTTCATTTTGTGTTGCTTATATGCTAGCATAATTTTTCTTGTAATGATAAAAAAAATTCTACTGTCATATATTATGTTTGAATGTCTGGCATATGTTTGTCCATTCCTGCATGTATTGTGCCTTCTGTTGCTGCCTGTTTTATTCAGTTCAACTTCTTGTGTTTCCTGTAATGCTTTTTCTGTTGCTTTTAAGTTATTGCTCATCTCCATCTATCACTGTTGCCCTTTGTGCTTTCTCTATTTACCATAGGAAAGCCTATCTGTTGTCAACTGGACGAGTACACTGGTTGGACAGATTAGTCATACAAACATCAGTAAGAGCCCTGTGATATGATTGCTTGATCACTAATTTTGTTTCTGTTTTAAGACATATATATATATGTACTTAAAAAAGTGATTTATACTGTGACCTCTTTGCACTTAAAAATTTATGTATTGTGCATTTTGTTAAAAAATGGCTAAGTTCTTGTGGCAGTACCGCTAACCATACCCAGTAGTAGAGTTAATAATAAGTTCAAATTTAATAAGCTCTCATGTGATAGTCTTGCTTTTTTAAAACCATCTTTTTATATTGCCTAGTCTCTTAGCCTTTCGTTTATGTAAGTAGTGTAGATAAGGATAGTATGTAATTTTAACAAAGTTATATTTTAATTGTTTAAACTCCTGGTATTAAATAATCTTAGTATTTATGAATTTATGCAGATTATTATGTGGTAATTTGTTTTAAACTATGTTCTAATGAAATTATTTTATTTATAGCTCTTATATATTTGTTGCTAGTTGTTTGTACTTGTTTTAAGTAGTCGGTTAAAAAGCTCAGTCAGAGCTTATGTTGAATTGTTATATGTCTTGCCGACTTAAAATAAAACTTATCTTATCTTTCCTTGGAACAGAAAAACATGTGACCAGTTACTAATTTCTCAACTAGTTTGCTTTTTATATAGGAAGTGTCTAGCCGTCCGGTAACCGGACGCCTAGCCTGCGTTCTAGTCGTGCTGTTACCGGACGGCTAGCAAATCATCAGGGGATTTTCTAGTCGTCCGGTAATTGATTTCTTAATGAATAAGTAATGATTTTATATAGTTTTAAATGTTATTTAAATTAAATATCAATACTTATCTGATTTTTCAGTCGTTTAAACGCAAGAGATCGTGTTTGTTTACAAATCCGTTGATATTCTATTTTTAGAAATGATAAAACATTGATCCCCGAACGTCCATATGCTATTTTGTAAAAAGTGATGTTTTTTTCTAACGGCCTAAACTTTAATTATTAAAACACAAACTTTTTGAAGAATGGAAAGCTTTAAAAAAGCAATTCATTCATTAATTTTGAATATAATTATTTCAAAATAAAATGGATTAATTATGAACGCTTAACTATTGACCATATCGACATTAAGGAATATTTCCGTTTTCCGGTTTTTCTTTAAGTTTTGAACATCACGCTGCCGCTTTTGAAATTAGATGTCATTTAAAACAGTTATTCATTAAAAAATACTTGAATACTAAAATATGAAAATTGAAAGTACTTCAAAACTGTTTTAATTTTGAAAAATCCAGTGAAAAAGTTGTTAAAATTTAAAAATTCCAATCCCATAAAAGCCTCCAGATGAACAGATTTTAGTAAGAGACGCCACGTCGATCTCGCCATTATTAAGTTCGGCAAACTTCCATTTTATCGGCTGAATAATGCAGTGATTTATTGTAAATGTTTATAGTATGTATTTACACAAAATTTTGTTTGCAGATAAGTATAGATATCTTAAGTAAATAACATTAAAACTATATAAAATCATGTCTTATTCATTAGGAAATCAGTTACCGGACGACTAGAAAATCCCCTGAGGAACACAGGAACGCAGGCTAGGCGTCCGGTTACCGGACGGCTAGACACTTCCTTTTATATAACAACAACAACAACAACATAATCTTTTAAAAAGACATTGTCAGATTGTTTATAAAATGTAAAGCTGCAAATGTTCTCAATCATAATATACGTAAGAGATGCCAAGCAATATTCAGAGACAGACAGAGACAGTGTGATCACTTTTGTATTATCACTGTCAGATTTAATTCAAATATTTCAGGAAGTATCAAGAATATTACCTAAGAAGATGTTATGTAAACACTGAATTCAGCATGTAGGCCAACATATAAAGTAATTTTTCCAGGAAAAGATGTTAGACAAGGAAGTTACTTGTGTATCAAACGGTACACAATTCTGAACTCCAATCGCATAATTATTTCGAGTAATTATCCCGACAAATTATGCGAGTAAATATTGTTCATTTTGTATATGTTTTATAAGCAGATTGATATAAAACCGGAAATATTACTATGAATTTTGTTATGAAATAAATAAAATGTTAAAATCTTATATACATACGCCGCTATTTATCGAAGAAACAGCTAATTAATTAATTCATTATTCATTTACTTTCGGTCTTTTAACAAAGCGAGCCGCTTACGTCATACCCATGAACTTATTTCCAATTCTATATTGTTCCGTATTTTTCATTCAATGAATTTGATTTTGAAATATATGTCTATATATATTCTGCAATACAAAATGGTTGTAAATTAAACATGTTTTATCTAAACTGTTTATTTTTTATGAATTTAAGCGACAAAAGAGACGTTGCTAGTAGTGAATAGTCTTTATATGTTAGGTAACAAGCCACTACTTTTAAGCATTTTTTGTGCACCTTTTTTCTCGTTGCAAAACAAAATTATATAGATAATTCATATCCTATGCAAGCATAAGCAATATAAACTAGCATATATGATAAAACGTTTTACATCTACATATATTGATATTGTATATGAGATTGTGGGATTCGGTAGTTCAGATTTAGTACTAAATTCGATAATATATAGGTTCACAATTTTATTTATAGTCGGGCATAGATGCCCAAACCATTAGTCATGTTAAGCTATTATCCGACTCAAACAAGCATTACAAATTCTCAGCGCAATAGCAAATGTTAAACATAATTAAGAAATAATGAGCATAGTTATGACAAAGCATACACCAGAATTAAGATAACCATAGTAACAAAATTAAGATGACCGTACTAAAAGCGATAAGAGGAGTCACAGTTAAGACTAGTTTAGATTAGATTAAATGATTAATAATAGGACAGACACAGAAATTAAAAAGCAGTAATAAGACATTACCATTCTTACAAACATATGTATAATATATTTAAGCTGTTGTCGGACGTAAGTTTTGTATGCTTTTTGTTTTTATTTTCTTGTCTTTCTTTGTTTTGTTTGTCTCTGCAATCAGTGTTTTTTGACAAAGTCTGTTCATGAATGACAGGGAAATGTCTAATAATTCTGTTATTGCTCGAAGATAACAACCGTCTCATACCTACAAAGAACCTAAATTGCTTGATCCAGCAATCGCATAAGCAATACCATTCCAACTCATTCTTTCAAAGAACAATACGTTTCTGGAATGGTCTCACCCTACACATACAGTTCAGCCCCAGGTTGATTCTATTCATTGAGCGGCAGGCAAATGTAACCTCTTAATCAATATCCATGTTTTTAATCTTAATAATTGTAGCTCTTTTTCACTTTGCACCTAATGTCAGAGCATGCTCATATTTTAACAGTCTGTCCCAGACAAGCGCCTTCCATTGTTGGGCAGTGACACCTTAGGCTGCAGATGTAGATATTGATAATATTCTAAAACTTTAGAGAATTTATTAATACATGCAACTAAACAGTCGGTGCCATATTTTTGACGAAGGTTTCTATAAAATGGACAGCATAACTGAAAATGATATTCGATTTCACATTTTGTGTACAAAGTTTACACGTTTGTGAATTTCTGTCAACACCAGAACATCTTCAACTTTCAATTTCGAGATAATATGAACAAAGCCTAAAACGAGACATCTGTTTTCTTTGTAGATCATTATTTACTACATCCAAATACGTGTTGTATTTGTATACTGTTTCAAAATTTTCTACATTAAAACAATTTGGACTGATTTGTTATCATATCATTTCGGTTTTGTACATAATGATCAGGTATTTTTTGTTTCAACAATGACATGTAATTCATATAAGTTAAGATTATTCAACAAATACCTATATCCTAGGATATGTAGCTGTCTTTTAACAGCTGACGCACAAGTAGATACTATACTGTTATTCAACAAATCACATTTTATATACTAGTGACCCGGGAGTTTCATTATATTCAAAGGGGAATATGTAACATTTGGCAACATTTCATATTAGAAAGAGCTTAATAAAACATACTGCCAATAAAATTATGAAAATCAGACCACAAATGAAAAATGATGTAACCATTTAAATACTATCCATGTATTGAAACGGCAGCCATTTTGGGCTCAGTGATGTATATCTTTAACTTACTTTTCACATTTGATTGCATTTAACACAGTATTACCAGAAATATCTTATTTGGTAATGCCTATGTATATAAGGAACGACGACATCACTGTGCCCAAAATGGCTAACTTTTCATTAAATTGAAAATATTTTTAGGTCAATTAGTTTCATAATTGTTTGCCACTTTTCTATGTTTTATCAAGCTCTTTCTAAAAAGATATATTGTCAAATGTCCCATATTCCCCTTGAAAAATAATTTAGAGCTCTTTGTTTATAAATATTAACAGAAAGAGTGAAACGACCAAGCTCTCCAAGAACAGCGCCATTGGAAGTCTAAGGACGAAGCCCTAAAAGGATTTTACAGAACCTTAGATGAATTTTGTCGGTTTACGTGTAATCATATATCACCTATACTTCAGAACCACACAAAATTATTGGAGTTACAAGAAAATGAAGCAAAGACTTTTGTGTTTCAGTGTCCATCTTAATTAGACTTAATACAGAAAACAAGTTATTATATATGCTATGACAGCCTGGTCATTTAGAAAATTGTATAAAAAAACACTTACGCCTATACAGAGCAATTATTGGCAAACTGCTTCTTAATGGTGCGTTCTTCATGATTCCCCAAAAATTAAGTAAGAACCCGGTTCTTATTTCGTAATTTTTAACTGACAGGTTTAATTGGGAAGGTCATGATAAGACCACAATCAAGCGTAATTCAAACTCAGCTTACCTCTGAAGACACAAATCTGTTTGACAACAGCAATTTCATGGTTAATTAGGAAGGACAGATTTCTTCACCCCCACATATTTGCCAATAAGTAGGAAATCATTTTGATAACCGGGCAACCTCTTACCTATACAAAGAATCTACTGTTCTAATATGTTTTCTATTACAATTCATGCATAATTATGTTTAGATTTTCTCTTTTCAAAAATACAAATTTTAACTTTATTAACAATTGTTTTCAATCCCTATTCAAAGAGATAATTGAGTTGGAATTGAAGACCATCAGGATTGGTAGTAAATAATGTAATACTATCAGCAAATAGCAACATATAAATAGAAAACAAGTTTATATCGTCATCTGAACGTTGTTAGAAATCAAAAATTCTATTTATACAATTATTATTATTGCATCTAACGATACACTAATTGTATGTATTTTATCATTTACATTATGTATCTTGCTTGACTAGGTTACTTTTAGGCCCGTAGGGCCGGGTGCTTGCTTTCACGTCTTGAAATCTAATGTTTTTTAATATGTATAATACACATGCCACAATAATAAAATATTTACTTTCTTACTTAATTATTTCATTCACAAAGAGGATATAAGGTAGAGGAGAGAGTGGCTCCCCTTGTTTCACGTGGGCGAGATATTAGAATAATATGAATATAACATTGTATGTACGTCTTTTAAACAAGATTTAACCTTTGATAAATGGCTTTAATCATCTTAAATATTTAACAACATATTCCAGTCTGTTTTAGTTTTATCCACAAAGCTTCATGTATAATTGTATTTTTAACAACACTTTTTGAAAAATTGCATGAAGAAGGAAGATACAATCTGTGATACTACGTTTTTCTTCAAACCCGTATTGCTCAACGTTTAACACATTCTCATTTTTACGAGATTTATTGACACGATTATGTAAGGTAAGAGAAAAAAAACCATTAGCAAAGCATTTAGAAGAGTTATATCCCTCTATAATTAGAAGCATCAGAATGGTCTCCTTTAAATGCTTTAAAGTACTGAAATTGAGGTTTCAATATTTGTTTGTTTATATGAAATAAAGAAGGAACTGAATAAGTATAGTGTAACCTTGAAAGCCTTCTTAAGAAATATAGCAATAATTTCTAACACTTATCTTAAAATTTTCTAATTTCGTTGTTGTCGTACGAGGTCAGTCCCTTTAGGCTACAGAAAATGCACGATTATAAAATATTTTCAGTGATGTTTTCCATGATATTTACAGTTTCTTACAATCAATTAAAACTTAGCATTAAATGTCTTAATTGAAGTTTACTTCCTCGTTTCTCCTTCTTCTTCTTCCAATTAGGTACATAACCGCCCTCTGGCGTGTCGTCGTACGTGTTATTTACATGGGTGAAACAAGAACGTCCTGTGCTAGTTAAAACATCTATTTTACTGTGCTGTTAAAAACGGTACGGTCATCTATCGGAGCTGGACAGCTGCCTGCAACCTGGACCTGAAGATGTCTAGGGAGGGATAGTGCTGTCGACAACTGCCTGTGGTAGAGTGTTCCAGAGACGTATTCCATTGGGGAAGAAGGAGAACTGGTATGTCAGTGTTCTGGTGAATGGTAACAGGAACTTCTGGGAATGGCCTCGCAGTGTAGTGGCTGGAGTGAGGTGTGTCTTTGGGATGTCCACTAGCTGATTTACTATGCGGTACATCATGACTGTCATGGACTGCGCTCACCTTTCTAGTAGTGTATGCCACTGCAGTTTCTGAAGCATCTCTGTCACGCTACTTGATCTGTGGTAGTCTGCTTTGCTTGGATATTGTTCTGGTTATTTATATATTATTACTTCTTTAATCGTATTTATGATAATAAAAAAAATAAACTATTTTAATTAAAATTTAGCAGCATTTCGAAAAGCATTTTACTTTTAATTGATTATGTTGTTTTGCACGTTTTAATAATCCCGCAGTTGACCCTGTAAAATTTAGTGGTTATCAACCTGTAAAAATAAAATTATTGAACCTTACCATTACTATCCCTAAATCTATTGCGCATGCGCACTATTGCATTCCAAAGCTTCATTGGAGATGAGAGCAGTTCCAACTTGGGTGGACAAAGTCCACGACAGAGACAAGCAAGAGCAATGGTAAATATATTTGTTATGGCGATACAGTAATATCTGTACGGTATTTAGTATTGAATGTTTTAATATTGACAGAGTTTACTGATTGACATACGAGTATCGGACCTGTGAGTGTGACGAAAAAATTATGACCAGTCTGATAAAACCCAGGTGTATTCATAATGAAAAAAACATAGTGAAATATGCGCCCCCTTCATATGATATGTACGATCTACTGAAGGCTGGAATCTCTGGCCGGAATCCAGAGATTCGAGCCTGCGCGCAGTGATTCATTTTGAAATCTGAAGATACGAGTCCATGGGACTCACATATTTTGAAACAATGAGTCCCAGCCAGTGAGTAATGAGTCAAAAAGGGACTCAATATAAAAATTATATATCATGAAACAGCAAGTCCCAAATTTGAACTGTTTGCTTTTTCACATCCTGTACATTGTATATTGGTTGACTGATTAATTGTTTTAATAGGTTTTACATCCTATATATCTGCACCAGAACTGAACATAACAGGATGAGGAGAAAAAAAAACTGTTAAAAGTTGTATTTTGAAAGTTTCTGTTCTTTGCAGCTTTGTTCATACCGTTCATTTTTATGTTGTCAGTACAGATTGTTCAGTACATAAAATCTTCACTTTCGTCATAGTGTAACCACGAATAAAGAGTGAGCCATTTAGAAACAAATTTTCTTTTTTTCTTATCTTGATTTTCCGACGTGCTCGCAGCCGCTGCTTCATTTTCTATTGAAATGCTCACTTCTTCAGTACCCGACGATTCACTCAAAGTTAGACCAAAAAAAAAACGGAAAGTTTTTGCTGTTTGGGATCTAACTTCTGCTGTTTTTTTCAACGGCATCGTCAGATTGTTAAAATATTTTGGCCGAAATATCCGGGTACTTTGGAAACAATACTCCCAAACATAAAATAAATGACTGTCACCGATTGGTTAAAAAAATCACTACTGTCCAATCAGAATATGCTTTACAAATCGAACGGTGATAAGGTAGTTTTGACGCATGAAAATTATCCACGACATCCGTTCTACTTTTTAAACCATTAGAGGAAGTAAAAGAAGGTACACATTATGTCAGTGAAATTGTTTGCGTCCCGCGGCTGCACACATTTCAAATTAACGCGTCCCCGGTGAAAAATATGCGTCTTTGACGCAGGACGCGCGGCAAAATGAATCACTGGCGCGCAGTGGGTTCACTTCCCAGGCTGTTGTGAAATAAATCCACCAGAAAATTGCACAAACTACTGTTACGGAAATATTGTAGTTTGCCGTAAACTTATGAAGCTAAAATTGTCATTTTTATATTTCCTTTTCGATAATCTGATTCAGCTCTACAAAAGTTTAAGCATCTATTTCATTTTCAAAATTCCTCAGCCTCATGTTTATTCAGACATATATCCCCACTTCCTGTATCTTCGTGCCTTCCTATATCTTCGTGCCTCTGTCATTTACACGCGCTGGCACATGCAAAAGTTCTGACGTCACTAAATTGTGTTAACATAATAAACACATGGTATTTCGTAAACAAAGAATGCAAAATGCATAAAAAACATGTAGTTTGCCTTTAATCCACATTAATTAAATATATATCATTAAAAATGTGTAGCTGCTTACAAAGAAACCAAGTACAATGCAATTATTTTTAAAATATCCAAATTTTCATTTCAAGAAACTTGTGACAGTTTCATTACAAGGTCATTGCCAATTCTCCTAACCTAATTTCATCGAAGGGGAAATTTTCCATGCTTGAATGACATAAGCGACCCAAATAACACAAGTGGCACGATGATATAGGAAAATGGCACTCATGACTTAGGTTACACACATGATGGAAACATCTTGAGATTTCACAATTACTGTTTAGGATATCCAAACAAAAAAGTTTGCATGATAAAGATAAAAAGCTTATCTTCAATATCATATATACATTTTTAGCTCATCTGATTTTTTGAAAAAAAATGATGAGTTATTGTCATCACTTGAGCGGTTGTCGGCGTCGGCGTCGGCGTTGCCTGGTTAAGTTTTATGTTTAGGTCAGCTTTTCTCTTAAACTATCAAAGCTATTGCTTTGAAACTTGGAATACTTGTTCACCATCATAAGCTGACCCTGTATAGCAAGAAACATAACTCCATCTTGCTTTTTGCAAGATTTATGGCCCCTTTTGTACTTAGAAAATATCAGATTTCTTGGTTAAGTTTTATGTTTAGGTCAACTTTTATCCTAAACTATCAAAGCTATTCCTTTAAAACTTGCAACACTTGTTCACCATCATAAGCTGACCCTGTACAGCAAGAAACATAACTCCATCCTGCTTTTTGCAAGATTTATGGCCCCTTTTGGACTTAGAAAATATCAGATTTCTTGGTTAAGTTTTATGTTTAGGTCAACTTTTTCTCTTAAACTATCAAAGCTATTGCTTTAAAACTTGCAACTCTTGTTCACCATCATAAGCTGACCCTGTACAGCAAGCAACATAACTCCATCCTGCTTTTTGCAATAATTATTGCCCCTTTTGGACTTAGAAAAATCATTTTCTTGGTTGAATATTATGTTTAAGTCAACTTTTCTCATAAACGATCAAAGCTATTGCTTTAAAACTTGCAACAGTTTTTCACCATCATAAGTGGACACTGTACATCAAGAAACATAACTCTATCCTGCTTTTTGCAAGAGTGATGGCCCTTTTTAGACTTAGAAAATCATGGGTAGGACAATATTTCTATTATACAAAAAAAATCAGATGAGCGTCAGCACCCGCAAGGCGGTGCTCTTGTTGAATATATTTTGCCTATTTTGGGATTTAAATGGGGGAATACATAGGGGGCACGAAAATACAGGAAAAGGGCATAAGTATAGATATTAAACATAAATTTCTGACTTACCACAAATAAGAATATATTCCTATCATCAGGGTTTCGCGAGTAGGCAACTTGAGCGAAATAGTCGCTTTTGAGCTTCAAACTTTGCTCAAATCTAACCTCAAAGCTAAGTGCGAGTCGCCCGATTTTTTGATCCGCACTCTCTAATTACCACTACTTGAACTGTTGACAATTTGCACGATGCCAAAATAAGTGTTGAATACACAAACACACGCCAATAGCATAATTTAAGCTCCGACTACTTCAGGTACTTGCGAGGTTTTCGCGAGAAGTGTGAAGCGAATCAAATTATCCATTACACCAGAGATGATTGTAATAAGCACCGTGGTTACGTCTTTGATGCTTCGCGTTTAATTCTCAACATGTACGAGTGCAAAAATAACAAGAAATGTACACAATTATTTGGTATCTATGGTAAAAGAACCACATGTAAAGTATTAACGACGTAAAATTGACTTCCATCGTTGAACTGATTTGAATATGTATTTCTAGTTTACACAGTTTACTTTCAGTTTTATTTGAGTGAGATACTGTTCACCAAAGTGACTTGGTGTTAATAATAAACACTTTCAATGTAACTAAGATAATGAATGGTCACATCAATGTTTTTTAGCTTGATTTTGAAGAATAGGGGAGCTATCCTACTCACCCCGGCGTCGGCATGAGCGTGAGCGTCACACAAATGTTAAAGTTTGCGTACCACCCCAAATATTTTCAAAGTCCATTGAGATATTGCTTTCATATTTTGCATACTTGTTTACCATCATGACCCCAGTCTGTAAAAAGGAGGAGGCAACTCTATCAACCATTTTGACTGAATTATGGCCCCTTTTCGACTTAGAATAAATGTTACAGTTTGCGTACCTCCCCAAATATTTTTGAAGTCCATTGAGATATTGCTTTCGTATTTTGCATACTTGTTTACCATCATGACCCCAGTCTGTGAAAAGGAGGAGGCAACTCTATCAAGCATTTTGACTGAATTATGGCCCCTTTTCGACTTAGAATAAATGTTAAAGTTTGCGTACCACCCCAAATATTTTCAAAGTCCATTGAGATATTGCATGAAAATTATAGACACCTTTCAAATCACTTAACAGCGTTGAGGTAGTTATAAAAAAAATGATGAAGTCTTCCCACTTCTCCCTATAGTACCTCCACTTCTCCCTAAATCAGCTTGAGGGAGAAGTGACTTCTCCCAAAACATTGAACCTAGCTAGACCCCTGTATCATCCTCTAAGAATCACTATTCACATTTGAAAAATGTCTGTAATGCAAATAGATTTCCCTCTAAATATCTGGTTGTTAGTTACTTATCACACTCATACCAGTTGTGGCTGTGCAGATAATGTTACAAATTAATTGATCTACAATTACCTGCTAGTATCAAATCAATCGCGGCATGATCGCGGGTAGCAGCCAATATCTCGCGAATACTTCCTACAAATAGGTATGTTCGCGGCATGTGGGCAGCATGTTCGCATCTTTTTTACCATTTCGTAAGGGTATCTATCACTATTTCGCATATGTATTTAATTACAAAATGAGACTGACCCCTAGTCTCTAGCCCTTCCCGTTCATAAAATATCAATCAGGAAACGAGTGCCTTCCCAGGGTTCCCGCTGTCGGTCGCCAGTGGCGCCAAATGCTACAAAAACACTACGCGAAGACAATACACAACGTGTCAATATCGATTTACACCTCGGGCATAATTTAAAACTTCACCGAGTCACCAGAGCGTTCCTCCACGCAAGAACGATTATCAGTCAATCTGATTCCCAAATTTAGCCCCGCCTACTTACACGAAAGCAAATGAAACGAAATATTAGCTGCGTGCTTCGTCTAATGCACCACCTTTTTTATGATGCAAAAAACACGAGATAAATTTACAGGTTATTTTAATGACAATCCGATTCGCCGAAGTAACTGAGACCGAGAAAATGCCGGAAATAATGACACATCAAAGCGCGATCAAAAGATACACATATTCTCCAATCGTAAATAGATAAATTTAGCACAAGCGCGTTGTTAAAAATCTACGCGTTGGTAAATTTCAGTCACAGTCGTATGATTTCAATCAAAGAATTTTGAGATTCAAATGAACTAAAGCAGTTCCTTTGGTTCTTTTACGTACCCAACGTAAAGCATTGATACACAGGATTTTAAAAGCTCAACCCCACAGCTTCAAAACAAAGTGCTAATAATACCTGTAGGTGGTATTTTCGCTATACATTAGGATGTATGAAAGGAAATAGAAATTTAGTTATATATATTATGAAACTTAAGCATTTTAAAAAGCTTTTCAAAAGTTATAAAATAATATAAAACAACACTGTTTTTGATAAATGACCTAAATAAATCTTGAAATAAAAAGTTAAAAGAATAAAGAGATAAATATTCATGTTTTAAAAACATCTATTTAGTAAAAATGAGCGTTAAAGGGAGATAATTAAAAATGGCAAACTATATAAAGGGATAATTTTATAGATTGAGCAACTACTTTTGTTTAGAAAATGTTCTTGAAAATGGTCGAGAAGATTAAAAACTATTTTTGATTCAATGTGATATTAGAATAAATATTCATGTTTTAAAAACATCTATTTAGTGAAAATGACCCTTAAAGGGAGATAATTAAAAATGGCAAACTATATAAAGGGATAATTTTATAGATTGAGCAATTACTTTTGTTTAGAAAATGTTCTTGAAAATGGTTGAGATTAAAAACTATTTTTGATTCACTGTGATATTAGGATAGACTGGTTCAAGAGTAAATTTCATGGTTACTGTAAAGAATCAAATGAAAAAGAGATTGAAATAGAAAATGGTGTGTCGCCCATCACAGACTATTGGCTCCAACTTGAGAGCCACTGGCGTAAACTTTTCCTGATTGGCGAATTTGTTGGCGCAAAGTGAAATTGACCCAGAGGAAACCCTGCTTCCTACTGCAATACCCAGGTAGATAAAAATGTGGCACAACGAAACGATGCGAAAACATCGACTAAAATATGGTTGTCAGCCGGGCACGAGTCAAATTCACTTGCCTTTACTAACAAGTATAACTAAATATGTTAATTAAGGTCACTCACAACCGTCGGTAGCATCTGCTACGCGCGATATTTACTTTTTTATTTTTCTATTTTCAATATTTTTTACTCTCATGCATATACTAAATACAACAGATAAAGGGAACCAACCAAATGTTTGAAATTTGCAAATTTAAATCCCTAAAAAATAGCTGTTTTTGGTCAAGACCATAATTGTAATTTCATGCCCATAAAATGAAATCATTTTGCAGTAAATCGTATATCAAAACTGCTCCTTTATTGAAATTTGCTACGTTATATTTTCAGTATTTGGGCCTTATGTTTCAAACCAGATGGGAGTCAGTTGATAGTAGCAGCAGGAAACAGGGTGCTTGTATATGACACTAATGATGGTACACTTATACAGCCACTGAAGGTACTGTCCGATGTTACTTTTGAGTAGTTTAATTTTTTCATAGACATCTTCAGAAAGTCCGTTAATGACATGGGCAATGTTGCATTGCTTTATATGACAGTTAAAAGCATATTTAAGTACCTGTATGAATTTATGTACTCTTTTGGAACCATTTTGTACATAAACTTTAAAGTAATGGCAAAGTGAGTTTGCAATTATGACTTTTTTTAAAACCAAGTTTTACAGCTTAAAATCCAGTGTTTGAAAAGGCTAATTATTATCACAACTAGGAAATGGGTTCAGTGAAAGTCAGTCACTAACTTGCTGCTATTGAGAGTACCTGAGAGAAACTATAGGTAAAGTTATGCAAGCACTAATCCATTATCTTTGCATCAACTTGAATTTATTTTACATGATTTTATATAATTATTAACTAGATAGACATAAAGTTATGCATGCAGTTATTTTATTACTTTAGGGACACAAAGAAGCAGTACACTGTGTTTGTTATGCTAAAGATGGCAAGAGATTTGCTTCTGGATCAGCCGACAAAAGTGTGATTATCTGGACAAGTAAACTTGAAGGCATCCTCAAATACACGTAAATATCATATCTGCAATATATGATCGAGTTGCTTTACTAAGGTGTCTTCTTGGAAGCATTTATGTGGAAAAACATTTGTACTCGTAATTTTCTTATCATTTGATGGATTTTATTAACCTTTACCCTGCTAAATTTTTATAATGGACTGGTCTATCATTCAATTTGGGCAATACCATTTATTATTAGAAGGGGTGTTCACTTAAAATTTACTGACTGAATAGCGAACAGTGCAGGCCATGATTAGCCTGCACGGATGTGCAGGCTAATCTTGGTCTGCACTGGTCGCAAAGGCAGAATAACTCACCGCCAGGAGGCTAAAGGTTAAGATGAAAACAACAGAATACAAACAGAAGTGACCACATCCCAGCATGCCCTGCACATTAAGTCTGTAAAAAAAAGACATTTGTTGTAAAGTGGATTAGAAAAGTATTGAGAACGTCTCGGGGTTATCCCCAGACCCTTTAAGCCAAGCGCTGCGTTCGGCTTAAATATCTTAGCGCCAGGCTATAAAAGTTCAATATATAAATTTTCATGTATACATCTTATCACCTGTAAACGTAACCAGCCGCTAATGACCTGTTTTGATCATGCCCGGTTCACTAAGCAGGAATAGCAGGAGAACAATATTAATATTGTGCTATCTAATATCTACAGGCATAATGATGCTATACAGTGTATGGCCTACAATCCTGTCACACATGCTCTCGCAAGCTGTGCAGTCACCGACTTTGGTAAGTTTATCATACCATTTGTTAGTTATTGTAAAGTAAGAATAGTGTTTCCTTAAGTGGTAAGTTTATCATACCATTTGTTAGTTATTGTAAAGTAAGAATAGTGTTTCCTTAAGTGGTAAGTTTATCATACCATTTGTTAGTTATTGTAAAGTAAGAATAGTGTTTCCTTAAGTGGTAAGTTTATCATACCATTTGTTAGTTATTGTAAAGTAAGAATAGTGTTTCCTTAAGTGGTAAGTTTATTATACCATCTGTTAGTTATTGTAAAGTAAGAATGGTGTTTCCTTAAGCAAATTATAGCTGAACAGCAGACTTTTCAACAGATAAAGAACAAATTTAATTTGAAAAGTTGTAATGAATGAATGCTGTTGAGTATTCCTGAGTAAGTAGAAATTTTTACATAACATTTGGTAAATGTCCATAATCTATAGTTATGATTTAAAGTTATATCATGTTAAGAGAGCCTTTCAGTAAGTCATGTAGATTGTAAAATTGATACGTTTGTTTCTGTTGGTATTGCCCTGCAGTAAAGGATCATAGGCAGAAGTTAATGCATGCCATTACAGAAGTAGTTAGCTGATGCAATGAAGTTTCTGATTCGAAATGGTCTTTCTAGCATGAGTTATGTGCATATTAATTGAAGATTGAATGTACTGGTATACTGACATCAACATGAAATATAAGAATAAGCTGGTATTATTACACATTGAGAAACATTACATATTCTATTTACACACCCAAAAGCTTTGCCGAGACAACCACCTTATTAACAGGTGCATAACATTTGTTTGAAGTATAATTTTGAGTCCTGCTCTGCCTACCTGTAAAGGAGTGGTTAGCTTTAATGGACAGGTTATTGGTACATTTAAATTCTTAGGATACATTCTGGAAGTGATCTGGGAAACTTTTCTCTTGAAATATTTGCGAATCAGAAAAAAACTTGCTTATATTCTGCTAGGATATTGTACAAACTATGATGCCATGTATGATCAGGCATATAACACAAGTCTTGTAAAAGATTTTGTCAGAGGTATCACGTTAATATTTGTTGCTGAATTTGAAGCCTGTCATGTGACCGTTTTCTACTGTTGTTTTTTTTCTATCAGATAATTACTGCATCTAGGTGTATTTTTGTTTCGCAACCATTTATATAGAAAAAAACTAGGGATGGGAACGAATATTCGAATATTCGATAATAGGTCGAATATTCGAATATGAAAATCAAATTCGAATATTCGTAACTTATTTTATTATTTTTTTTCAAAATAAGTATCATTGATTTTGGGTAACTTGAGCATGCTAATTCTACAGAACAGAACCAGGTCATGTTTGTTTTTGCGTATCAAAAGATGTCCAGTTAACAAGAAAATAGCAATGCACAATTGGCAGGGGCCATCGTTACGGATTAACCGTTTGCAACTGGCGTCAGTGTGTCAGATGCATATCAAAAGATGTCCAGTTAACAAGAAAATTGCAATGCATAATTACCTGGGGTCATCGCTACGGATTAACAGTTTGTATTAGGCGTAAATGTGATATCTTTTTATCTCTTGTTCATTTTTATTGGCGCCTGTTTTATGTAAAAAGTTGTAGAATTTGGTTTTTTTTTTAGAAAACAATACCAGACTTGTAGATATTGTCGATCTTTTCACAATATTTTGTACGACATTTATAAGACCATCCGCAGAATCAGTTTTCATCCGCCATCGGCCGTATTTGAATCAAATTTTGAAGTACTTTATAATAAAATCAAGAAATAACATTATGATTGATGCATAAGTTCATGTTGAAGGAGGTTTAAGTCTGCCTTACTTGCTTTTTACACGACAATTTTTACACGCCGATTTAAAATTCTCAAAATGGCGGCGGTAATACAACAGTGCGTCACGTGTTTAAATGGGACGACCTGCTATTTTTAGATAAAATTGCGACGGTCCTAATTATAATCGTTTTGATTTTTTGTATCATTTTGAAGTTAAAACACTGAATTAGTTAAATCTGTTCATGATTATACTGACAAAATCGTGAAATAAAACGCTAGGATTGGCGGGTTTTGCTAGGTAGGATCTTGTTACCCGAAAGGAACATTTTTTGGCCTTATTACGTACGATGATCCACGCTTTAAACAAATGAATACGTTGTATATATGCCAATCACTTAATAAGAATTTAAAGCTTCCATTAAAACAAACCGAATATTCGAATATATTCGAATATGGCAAACCGAATATTCGAATATTGATTTCAGTATTCATTCCCATCCCTAAAAAAAACACACCTTTTTTAAGAAATATTACATTATACAATATGATTTTATATGCAAAATGTATCTACAGTTTAAACTTAAAAGCCTCAAGTGAACTTTGAATTACATACATGATTGTAACATGCAAAATGGCAGGTGTCAAGTTGGTACCATGTTTGTCCAAAATTACTAATCATTTAGGAATACATCTCAGTTGAGCAGATCAGTATAAATACTTTTATTAGCTCACCTGTCACATAGTGACAAGGTGAGCTTTTGTGATCACCCTTTGTCGGTCGTCAGTCCGTCCGTCCGTGCGTCAACAATTTCTTGTCTGCACGATAATGGTTTCATTTATGATTTTATTTTAACCAAACTTGCTCACAACTTGTATCACCATAAGATCTCGGTTCCTTTCTTGAACTGGCCAGATCCCATTATGGGTTCCAGAGTTATGGCCCCTGAAAGGGCCAAAATTAGCTATTTTGACCTTGTCTGCACAATAGCAGCTTTATTTATGATTTGATTTTTACCAAACTGGCACACAACTTGTATCACCATAAGATCTTGGTTCCTTTCTTGAACTGGCCAGATTCCATTATGGGTTCCAGAGTAATGGCCCCTGAAAAGGCCAGAATTAGCTATTTTGACCTTGTCTGCACAATAGCAGCTTTATTTATGATTTGAATTTAATCAAACTTGCACACAACTTGTGTCACCATAAGATCTCGCTTCCTTTCTTGAACCGGCCAGATCCCTTAATGGGTTCCAAAGTTATGGCCCCTGAAAGGGCCAAAATTAGCTATTTTGGCCTTGTCTGCACAATAGCAGCTTCATTTATGATTTGATTTTAACCAAACTTGCACACAACTTGTATCTCCACAAGATCTTGATTCCTTTTTTGAACTGGCCAGATTCCTTCATGGGTTCCAGAGTTATGGCCCCTTAAAGGTCCAGAATTGGCTATTTTGGCTTTTGCAGCCATATAGAGACTTCATTTATGGTTTTATTTGATACAGACTTCCAAAATATCTTCAACAACAATAAATCTTGGATTCCATGACAAATCAGATCCAGTCGTAGGTTCCAGAGTTATTTTGATTACCTCCCCTGATTGTAATCAAAATGGATTTATATCAGTAAGTACTTATAGGACTTATTTGAAATTTCATTATTGTCATTAGTTGGACTGAGTCAATCAGGGTAGATAACTATGGACTGATTTTATTTCAAATTACCTCCCTTTATTTCAAATTAAAATGGGTATATCTCCGTAACTAATGAAGATATTGATCTGAAATTTCATTTATGTCAACAGATTTATTTGACAGATCCTTCTTTTGTTCACTTACAATAATTTTTTTTTAATTACTTCCCTTTTACGTTACTATAAATAGCTTATTTTTAGTAACTTTTTTATTATTGGCTATAGGGAAAAACCAAGACCACTTTCCTGTGGTACAACATGGATGGTACCTCCAATTTTTAGGCGTATTTTGACATATCTGTACCTTGTAAGAATTTTTTTTTTCTTTTTGGTTAAATTTCTTCCCTTTGTTGTTCCTGTCCTTTGGACTTAGATATTTTTTCTGAGGACATTCTTGTCCTCAAGTGCAATGATAACAGGTGAGCTATATAGGGCCATCATGGCCTTCTTGTTATAATACCTATATAAATTTGTAAAAAATTTGGATTGTATTTCACAAGTAAATATGACCAGGCAGATTTAAAAAATTCCGTATTGTACCTTTTGTATTGTGTGTTGCTGGACTACTTTCATTGAATATGCATGAGCTGACACAGTTATATAAATAGCGCACACAAAAACATCACTCATTTCATTTTAACATCAACAAACATTTAAGATTTTGTTCGATTACAAATAAACAAACAAAAAGGTGGAGGTATAATAATAAAAGGGTCATTACAAAAACAGCTAGATCTGGGATTTGGTATTCACCTCTAGTGGATTTTGCAAGGACTGATCACACATCCGATCTGGCAAAATCCACTAAGACGAATACAGCATGATCAGCATCCCAGATCGAGCTACTGTTATAATAACCCTATTGTATTTTTAGCTCACCTGTCACAAAGTGACAAGGTGAGCTTTTGTGATCGCGCAGTGTCCGTTGTCCGTCCGTGCGTGCGCCAGTCCGTAAACTTTTGCTTGTGACCACTCTAGAGGTCACATTTTTCATGGGATCTTTATGAAAGCTGGTCAGATTGTTCACCTTGATGATATCTAGGTCAAGTTCGAAACTGGGTCACATGCCGATAAAAACTAGGTAAGTAGGTCTAAAAATAGAAAAACCTTGTGACCTCTCTAGAGGCCATATATTTCACAAGATCTTCATGAAAATTGGTCAGAATGTTCACCTTGATGATATCTAAGTCAAGTTCGAAACTGGGTCACGTGCCATCAAAAACTAGGTCAGTAGGTCAAATAATAGAAAAACCTTGTGACCTCTCTAAAGGCCATATTTTTCATGGGATCTGTATGAAAGTTGGTCTGAATGTTCATCTTGATGATATCTAGGTCAGTTTTGAAACTGGGTCACATGCGGTCAAAACTAGGCCAGTAGGTATAAAAATAGAAAAACCTTGTGACTTCTCTAGAGGCCATATTTTTCATGAGATCTTCATGAAAATTAGTGAGAATGTTCACCTTGATGATATCTAGGTCAAGTTCAAAACAGGGTCACGTACCTTTGAAAACTAGGTCAATAGGTAAAATAATAGAAAAACCTTGTGACCTCTCTAGAGACCATATTTTTCAATGGATCTTCATGAAAATTGGCCAGAATTTTTATCTTGATTATATCTAGGTCAAGTTCAAAACTGGGTCACATGAGCTCAAAAACTAGGTCACTATGTCAAATAATAGAAAAAACGGCGTCATACTCAAAACTGGGTCATGTGGGAAGAGGTGAGCGATTCAGGACCATCATGGTCCTCTTGTTTCATATTCATTTGGTGAACTCAAGTCCACCAGCTTAGCGCAACAGGGAGAGTGCAGATCTGTGGATCTCCGGGTTGTTAGTTCAGTCCCCTGGTGCGATGTTTGTTCTCTGTGATTGTTTGATCTACAGTCATTTCATTCTCCACTTCTGATTCATTTGGAGAATTTGGTAGTTACTTGTGGAAATCAGTTTCATAATTTTATAGAAACCAGAAAAACAAAGATGTTGATGAACAAATTAGTTATCAAAAAATAGTTCATTTACTGACAGATCATCATCAGACTGTTAGCACTGTACAAAAATGAACATGTTTGTATTAAACTGCTCAACGACATGTTATCTTAAATGATTACTACCTCAGGAGTTATGGAAATTTACATTTATTTTAGTTTGCATTTATTTTAGTTTGAATTATTTGATTGTTTTTATGTAAGTCAAATTTGGTGTTCATTTAAAATGTAAGATTTATAGAAAATATAAATAGAATTTCATGTTTGTAATAGATGGCAGACATTTATTGAAGTCAGTAGCGTAAAATTTGATTCTAATTTAGTGCTATAGTTTTATACTAGTATATACCTCAAAGGTTCTTGTTATGCCCCCGGCATCTACTGATGCGGAGGCATATAGTGATCGTCCTGTCCGTCGGTCCGTCCGTCCGTACGAGGTTAACCAAATGGGACCGTTTCGTCTAGCATCAATACCCCTTACTAGAATGACTTGATACTAATGCAGATGTAACCTGTGACCATTCCTCATCTTCAGACATCACCCGACCTCAGTTTGACCTTGACCTCATTTTGGACTTAGGTTGCTTTATATGGGCCAACTCTTGGTTAACCAAATGGGTCCGTTTCGTCTAGCATCAATACCGCTTACAAGAATGGATTGATACTAATACAGATGTAACCTGTGACCATTCCTCATCTTCAAACATCACTTGACCTCAGTTTGACCTTGACCTCGTTTTGGACTTAGGTTGCTTTGTATCAACAAGGATGCCACCAGGGGCATCAAGTGTTTATTGAACGCAGCTCCTTGATTTTATAACTGTATGTGTGACCAAATGATCTCAAATGAATTTTATATTTGAATTTCATCTAATCATTTTCATCATAAGAAATAACTTAGTTTTTACCAGTTTTGGATTAATATGTCTGTTGTCACCTTTACAGAAATGTGTGATTATAAAAATTACAGTCACGAGAACAAATATATATGTTTATAAGATTTTTTCGAATGTTTTTAAGGCCTTTGTTTATCAGAACATAAACATGCATATTTATCAGATATGTTTGAATAAATTTAAGGTCTTTGGTCACCTGAACAGAAATCTGTTTCGAAACACAAGGTGAGCAGTAGGGTGACAGCATGCAGCTGGACAAATGATGGACAATATCTTGCTCTAGGATTGTACAATGGACTTGTCAGCATTAGAAATAAGGTACTAACTTCATTTCATCTGAAGAACACAGATGACTATATACAAGAGAATGCTTTAGTAATTGCAGATAGTTGCTCGTTTGTGTAGTTTGTTTGGCAAAGAAAATATCAGAATACTTTATTTGCAGAAAATTACTTGAACATGATGTATTAACACTGTATAGTACTAATTTTGATGACAGATCGGAAATAATGCTTTCATTGAAAGGAATCTAAGTATCTTTCATAAACTAAATATGTTTTGTAAATTAGTTTAATTAAAATGCAAATGAGATGATTTTCAACTTTGAAGAATGGTGAAGAGAAAGTAAAGATAGAGCGACCAGGGGCCACTTCGTCCCCGATATGGTCGCTACAGTGGAACCCCTCGAGAGATGAAGCGTATGATGTTCTAGCAGTCGCTGACTGGGGTCAAAGGTTATCCTTCTACCAGTTGTCAGGGAAACAGGTAATAGGAATGCTGCTTTTTCATTATTAACTGTTTTACATTTATCTTGTTCAAAATTTTTACATTTGTTTGGATAATAATTTTTGTAGTGGACATTTTCAGTTGTTACGTATACTCACAGTTCAACATTACTGTTCATATTGTGTACAGGAAAAATAATACCAAAAAGTGAAAATTAGTACTGAATTTATGTTGATACCTTTGAAGAATGTTTGATTGATTATTTCTGATACAGATGGGAAAGGACAGACAGCTGGGATATGATCCATGTTTTGTACGCTGGTTCTCACGAGGAGAGTATGTGGTTGTGGGAGGCTCTAACAAACAATGTAATCTACACACCAAGGAAGGAGTGAAGCTAGGAACCATTGGAGATCAGCAGTCATGGATGTGGGCTGCTGCTGTCAGACCAGACTCTAATTATGTGGTTAGTATTGTTTATACAATGTCATTTGTGGGGGTAAGGTATATAGATCTACAAGACTTGTGTCAGTCTATCTCAGGTGTTTATTTCCTCATTGTTTTGTTCAGATTTGCTAAGATAATCAACCACAATGCATAGATATTATGTTATTTATTATTTTTCATACAAAATGAGATTTGTGATTCAGCATGAGTTCTTATCTTCCTTTTCTGGAGGCATATATTTTTGAAGTAGATCACATTAAAGGTCCATTACTAAGGGAAAGTGAGTTGGCAATTTTTTTCATAGCCAGTGCATAGACTTCTGCAAGACACTAAATAATGAAGATTGGCAGGTCAAAATTTACAGAAGGTCTTTGGAACTCAAAGAAATGTATGTGTATTATGTTGAAATTTCAATGAATCGACAGAATGACCCCCCAGGTCTTTTTAACTTTCTTCATACTTCATAGAAAAATAATTGTACATATACTGCGATTTATTTCGAATTTCCACATATCAACTTTCATTTTCCATTAAAATGAAATAGTTTCTGTGCTTTTTAAAAGAAATTAAAATGTTCACTTTCCTTAGTATTGGACCTTTAATGTTACCCAATATTGATCAAGACATCATGCCAAGAAAGTAAATTCCCTGTAGCAGCTGGGGGTATTCGTCACAATCAGTAATACTGTGATGTCATAAATATTCATAGGGAATGAATTTTGTGGATTTATCGGTTGAGTTAATCCCCAGAATTTAATCCCAACAAACAAGTAAAATTCTACTAGCTTACCTAAATAATAGCTGATTTTTAGCTCATTTGATTTTTTGAAAAAAAATGAGGAGTTATTGTCATCACTTGATCGTCGTCGGTGTCAACTTTTCTCCTAAACTATCAAAGCTATTGCTTTAAAACTTGCAACACTTGTTCACCATCAAAAGCTGACTATGTACAGCAAGAAACATAACTCTATCCTGCTTTTTGCAAGAATTATGGCCCCTTTTGGACTTAGAAAATATCACATTTCTTGGTTAAGTTTTGTGTTTAGGTCAGCTTTTTTCCTAAACTATCAAAGATATTGCTTTAAAACTTGCAACACTTGTTCACCATCAAAAGCTGACTCTGTACAGCAAGAAACATAACTCAATCCTTTTTGCAAGAATTATGGCTCCTTTTGGACTTAGAAAATGTCAGATTTCTTTGTTAAGTTTTGCGTTTATTTCAACTTTTCTCCTTAACGGTCAAAGCTATTGCTTTAAAACTTGGAGCAGTTATTTGCCGTTAAAACCTGACTGTGCACAGCAAGTTAGGTAACTCTGCATTGCTTTTTTGCAAGAATTATGGCCCCTTTAGGACTTAGAAAATCATTGGTATGACAATATTTCTGTTATACAGAGACAAAAAAATCAGATGAGCATCTGCACTGGCAAGGTTGTGCTCTTGTTAGCTTAGTGATAGCTCTAGTTTCTTGAGATGTTCCACTATCCAGAATTAAAATAGTTGAGCATACTGTCTCCTGTGAAGCTGTTGTACCATATCCTTGTGAATGGTTATACATTTCCAGTGCCTTTGAATGTACTGTAAATTTACTGTTCTGTATCAGGCTGTGGGTTGTCAGGATGGAACTATTGCCTACTATCAGCTGATCTTCAGTACAGTACATGGTCTCTACAAGGACAGGTACGCATACAGAGACAACATGACAGATGTGATCATACAACACCTTATCACAGATCAGAAAGGTAAATACTCTATCTGGAATGTTCACTGTAGTGTTGGTAGGAAAGACATAGTACAAATGTACAGACTAAATGCACTTGCTTAAATAAACCATTTAACAGTCACAGTATTTCAGGAAACAACATGAAGGAACAAATTTCTGAGGCCGCTGTGCTTGACTGGTCATGCTTGTTTACATAATTATGATAACTTTTTTCTTGAAGATAGTTGTATGGAAAGCGTAATATATTGTAATGTTAGACTTTTCACTGCCCAATCAGCTGTTGCTGTTGGGTGATTTTGTCCCATAAAACAGTTAAAGTAAAAGAAAAAAGATAGCTTGGTGCAAATCAAAATGCTTATTAGAAATTTTCTTTTAACTCTGTTGTAGTTAGATTAGCACAGAATGTGATGAAATGTGCTTTGTCAGCAAAATTTTAGCAGATAAAATTAAGTTTAAAACAAGTCGAAACAAACTAATTATTCTGCATTGTACATATAATTTTAAAACGTTTATGAATGTGGACTGTGTTATAAGAGATAAAGGGAGTAAGTAACTTTCATGATGCACATTTGAATAGAAGGCACTTTGAGTATTTGAGAATTTTAAACAGTAATTTATGGCCAAAGTTTCAGTGAATCCTATACCAGGAGATGACGAGGAAGTTAATGTTGCAGCTGCTAAGGCTATAAGGGAAGAGCTTAAAGCTCCTCTCGAAAAATTCAGCCACAAGAAATGTAATTTTACGTTCATGTTAATGTAAAAGTTTACCTTTGTTGTTATATTTTACCTTGTTTTGTTCTTGGCATCATTTTGTGTTGTTTTTCCTCAGATTGCTGAGCTGTTTTTTTTTTTCAATTATTACAAAGTAAAGTTTTTTTACAAAGAAAAGGAATACAAGAACATGACAGAGAAAATTTTTAGTTATTGTGAAAACCATGTCAGTGTAGGAGCCTTAGATGTATCCATTTACGACAGAAATCTGTTTGTTTGCTTTGTTCAGTTTTAAGTGACACCAACACAGTTGAGATTATAATTTTGTGGCAGATTTCCAGGTTTTAATGGTGGAGGAGTTACTCACATGTCAACCCAAATGGAGCTTACACTAAGTGATTGGAAGTCAAATTCCGTACACAGAAACCCTATAGTTTACAAATTTAATTAAAATGTGAATTAATCTTTTATATCATCTTCAAAGCTTTTGCTTAAAGTTGTATGTTTTATCTTTTCAGTGAGAATAAAGTGTAGGGATTTAGTAAAGAAAATAGCTATTTACAGACACAGACTAGCTGTAAGTATCAATAGCTCTGAGCAATTTTCAAAAAAAAAGGACAAAATTCACATAAATTTAATAAAACAAATATTTTGGGTAACATCTAACATAGGTGGTAGTCATGTCATGTTTAACAGTAGTGCAACTTCAGGTTCGGCACATGACATTGTAGTCTGGCTATGGAAATGAATAAAAACCTAGTTGTTGGTGGGCTTACCCAGTGTGACCGTGTTTCACATGTAATGCAACTGACGGAATTGTCAGATTTTTGCAATGACAAGGCCCTGTTATTGTGTATTTTCAGGTTTGAATCCTGGCTTCATCTAAAATAATTTATGATATAATGATTTTTGCTCATAGGTTCAGTTACCTGACAAGATTGTTGTGTACGAGTTATACTCGGATGATGCTGCAGACATGCACTACAGGGTGAAAGACAAACTCAACAGAAAATTTGAGTGTAATTTACTTGTCGTCTGCTCACAGAACATCATATTGTGTCAGGTTTGTCAAAATTAGTTCTATGAAAGCTTGTTCAAATTTTTCAAGTTTCAAGTTAAAAATACTCAGCTGAATCTAAAATGTAAGTGACTCTCATGAAATAACTTAAATCATTATTAAGGTATAAAGATGACAGAAATTTGCTACATAATAATTTATCTAGTGTTCAGAGAATGTTATAAGGGTAGCCGGCTGCACTGCACATATACACATGGTTTTCTTCCTTCCAGTCAATTTGGGCACATGCACTATACTTCCTACTGGAATGCTGTAGCTCTGCCGCAGTTTGGTAGGTGTTTGCCACTGAACATTTGACTTGTTTCGAGGTGGTTGAAAACTGACCTGAATTGAATTCAATCTACAAATGATTTCATCTTATTTTTGTATGTTTGTCTGTGCTGCTGCTCACCTTTATTCTTTGATGGCAAATTCTCTTTTAACCCCTGTTTACTGTTCTCATTTGTAGGCTGAAGAGGTGATTTTAACCACAGATAACAGTTTTTATGTTAATTCATTATGTTTCTTTCTGTTTACTCTATTTACTAGTTAGGCTGCCCACAGTCCTAAAACCGTATTAAATTCTTGAATATAGAAGTTATTGGTTGGTTGGTTCTAAAAATCAAAGATTTCATCATGATATTAATTGATAAGATGACCAGTCGAATATCAGTACTAGCTTTCAGCATCTACTATATAGACTGCTTTCAAACTTCATTTAATTATTCAGTTCTGTAAAATTGCATTAAAGTGTTTGGTCCCATAAATCTTGAATTTCATTTTTGCAAAGTTGTTCTACTTCTTGTGAACTGACCTAAAAGATTCAGGCACTATCTTCTTCTTTTTTAACGGACAGTTTGGTGAAAAGTTTTTCATGTGTTTGAAACTGTTTGTAATAGTTTCTCTGTAATTAACCCTTACCATGCTTGACACGACTGATGGTGCCTTTGTGACCATTGTAGATCATGATCAGACTGCACATCCATGCAGTCTGATCAAGATCTGCACTGTTCACCATTCAGTCAGTATCTTTTTGGAAAGCACCCCTTTCAGCAGTTAATGGTACTGTCCAAATTTAAAGGATAAGTTCATTATAGAAATTTAACAGGGAAAGGGTTAAACAAGCCATTTAAATACTTGAGCCTACTGTAATTAAACAGCTCATTGATAATCTATTATGATATACATTTAATAATTCGCAAAAGACATGTGGTTTACCCCAGATTTCCCTTCACTTACAAAATAGGCATGTAAAACAGTGAGACTCCTCCATGCAGAGTGAAAGTGGTTTTACACTAGAATGCATACTTTATATACTGACAGTTCAGAGGTTCCTGTAAACTGAGTTTTGTCTAAAACTAAAACTAATGGGCAGCCTGTTGTTACTTTTTTATTGCATGCATTGTTTATTTTTACCATGTTGAATTGTTTCTAAAAGCTATATATATATAAGCTATAAGAACATTGTATAGATCTATATTAATCTTGTGCACTAGGTCAAAGCAACACTCCCTCTGTCATGTCAAATATACAAAGCATTTCACTGCCATACTCTCTATTTACACATCATAGAATTTTGCCATTTTAATACGACATGTATTTTATAAGTGTTTCTGCATGTTTCTTCAAATTTATTATAGGTAGAAAATGCATGGTTTATAAGATAATCTAAGAGCTAATAATCTGCCTCAGTGAAATTCAGATTTAATGAATACTGCTTATAACTCGCCTTGTATTAGTATGGTTCTTGAAATTTGGATTTTTTTATTATAAATGTTTCAGAGGTTCTGCTTCTATTTCAATTTAATATGTCTGAATTTGATGTGTTCAATTACACCATTATGAATATTGTTACATAAATTTTTAGACCAGTTGTTGGAAAACATACTGCAGCTATTTAGTTTTTTTCTCTGAAAAATATTGTGGTTTGTTTGAAATTCTGTTTAAACTTGTCAAAGCTGTTCCCATATCACTATGACTTGGTATAAACAATACTTCGAACAGTGATATACATGATTCCACAAAATGCTTTTTAATCCCCCGCCATGAGTGGTGAGGGGTTATAGGAATGGTCTCCGTCCGTCCGTCCATAACACTTTGTGTCCGCTCTGTATCTCCTAAACCCCTTGAAGGATTTTCATAAAACTTGGGTCAAATCACCTCATCAAAACGATGTGCAGAACTTATGTGTCAGCCATGTCGGCTCAAGGTCAAGGTCGCAACTCAAGGTCAAAGGTTTGAGCCTTCCATTTTGTGTCTGCTCTGTATCTCCTAAACCTCTTGAAGGATTTTCATGAAACTTGGGTCAAATGATCACCTCATCAAGACGATGTGCAGAACCCATGAGTCAGCCATGTTGGCTCATGATCAAGGTCACAACTCGAAGTCAAAGGTTTGAGCTCTGTATCTCCTAAACCCCTCGAAGGATTTTCATGAAACTTGGGTCAGATGATCACCTCATCAAGACGGATGTGCAGAACTCATGAGTCAGCCATGTTGGCTCAAGGTCAAGGTCACAACTCAAGGTCAAAGGTTTGAGCCTTCCATTTTTGTGTCTGCTCTGTATCTCCTAAACCCCTTGAAGGATTTTCAGATTCATTGATATCGTCATACGTGGACTATAAAATATACTTAACCTCAATGCTTCCACCCAATACCATCAACCCTTTCACTATCCATAACAGCGGCGGGGGATATAGGTGTCTTTCAGACTGCCTTGTCATATTGAATATAATACCTGTATAAACAATACTTTTAACAGTGATATACATGATACATATTTTTGCAAAATTCTTCCCATATTGAATATAATGCCTCAAAAGCTACCCTCCCCACTCCCTGGGAAGTATTTGGAGTTTGTTATCAGAAGTAGGAAAGGTAAATATTAGGCAGTTAGAAATGGAGCTTCTTACTCGTCACAATATTTGTGTTAAAGAAGAATACAAAGGAACTTTTGATGTAGTTGTTGGCAATTCAATTTAATGTACACCAGTTCTTGGAAGTGTATAACAAAGTGTTTTGTAATTTATAGCAAACTTGCGTCATACATCATCTTGCAATGTGTACTTGCAGGACAAGCGATTACAGTGTTACAGTTTCCAGGGTGTGAAGGAGAAGGAATGGGTGATGGAGTCATTAATCAGATATATCAAGGTTATAGGGGGCCCTACAGGCAGGGAGGGCCTTCTTGTTGGGCTGAAAAATGGGCAAGTTAGTAAAAGCTCCAAGTTAAACTTAAAAAGTTAATATATTCAAATAACACCAAGCAGAACATTGGACTACAGTCCCTATATAAACATTAAAGACCCTTTGCTACCCTTTAAATGTCAGTTAAGCTTTCGTGACTTAGCACCTATACCTTTGATGGATTCACTTCCACATGGATAGATCCTTGCTTGAAATGGATTATAGAAGTATCTTAACAAAGGTTATGAAGCATTTTGAAAAAAAATGAGATGAAATCTTTTCATTTTCAAACATCTGTGAACCTCAAGTTTTTCTTGTAAAAATTATTATCTTGAATACAATTTAAAACTGTATTTGTGTTTAATCAAATTCACGCTATACAAATAAAGATATTTATTTTCAGATTCTGAAGTTGTTTGTGGATAACCCATTCCCTATAGTGTTGTTAAAACAGAGCACCTCAGTCAGATGTCTAGACATGAGTGCTAGTAGAACACGTCTAGCAGTTGTAGATGAACATAATACATGCCTCGTGTATGATATCAACACAAAGGAGCTTCTCTTCCAAGTACATACTTTTTAACAAAATCATTTTGCATTAATTATACTGCTTTATTATTAATTAAGTTATAAGAATTGGATATGGAAATATTTCAAAAGAAATTAAATGTTAGTGTTGGCAATATCAAGATACAGTTACAATTTTTTCACATTTCGGTATCTTTTATGTTTATTAGTATTTCAACTGTCGTCGTTGTGTTGAAAAAAAAAATAATATGCAGTAAAATATCAAATCTCTAGTGGTTGCAAGGGATGGGCAATATGCTTCAGTTATCCAGGATTTCCAGTGACCCAAACAGAGAGTATAAAGAGATGTGGTCAGAGAGCACTTGAATTGCTTGAATGAGGCTTGATGTTAGAGGCATGGATGCTCAACCGAGCATAGTTTCACTTTACTGTTTTCTCTTGTAATATTATATCTATCTTCAGTGCCTTTTCTTTCAAGGAAAACTAAAATTAATTTAATCATTTTAGCTCCTCAAATGTCGAAATAAAACAATCAAAATACTATTGAATGTCTAGAATAAGAAAACTGTCAGAAATTAGCAGTCTGTATGAATTTTTTTTTTTGTTATTGGAAAGAATTGACTAAATGAGCATTTTTTTGTATGCCAGGAACCCAATGCAAACAGTGTAGCATGGAACACTCACTATGAAGATATGTTGTGTTTCTCTGGTAACGGTCTACTGAACATAAAAGCCAGCAATTTCCCTGTCCATCAACAGAAACTACAGGTATAACAAGTTTTCTGCTACTTGAGAACAGTCTCACACAGTGTTGTTATTATTTCTGGTCCTTTGAGACCAAGAAGTCAATTCAATGTTACTCAGTTACAGTATAATAGTGTTCCATATTAGCTAGTTCTTGATGGGGGTGGGGTGGGGGGGCTTTAGAATGACACACATTTCATTGCCTGTCATGATCAAATAAAGTCTGCTATAGCTATATGTGTTCTATGCTTCGAAAGGGTGTTTTATATTTTATTAGAGAAAAATATTACCAGAATTTTTTAGCATAAATCAAGTATATTCTCTAAAATAAATTGTCCTCATTTTTTTTGCACTTAGGAATAGCTGTATTTAGGTTAACTATTTTTATGGTAATGACTTAGAGAATTATGAAATACTTTCTTCATTAATTGTAGGGTTTTGTGGTAGGGTTTAGTGGATCTAAGATATTTTGTCTGCACATCTACTCCATGTCATCTGTGGACGTTCCCCAATCAGCACCAATGTATCAGTACCTGGAGAAAAAACTCTTCAAGTAAGTGTGAACATTGTCTTGATTCAAACTATGGATTTTTGTTTGTTAAAATTATAGTGGAATATAGAATACAATGTGCTTGAGTTAATGTGTTATCTCTTGTTACAAAATTGTTTGTTTCACATCAGTACTTATTTACTGTAGGTGTAAGATTTTACTGTAAGCATTTACTGTAAACATTTATTGTATGAATTTACTGTAAGCATTTACCATAAGGATTTACTGTAGATATTTACTGTGAGCATTTACTGTAAGAATTAACTATAGGTTTTTTACTGTAACCATTTACTGTAGGTATATAGCATGGAGATCTAATGTTTTGTAATTTTAATAGATGTTTAAATTTACGATGTTAATTGCATGTTGTCCAAGAATGTTTGTACGTTTGAGTATGTAAAATGTTGCTAATTTTGATCTTTAATTGACTACAGATTTGAGAAAAATACAGTGGATATAGAATGTAAGCTCTTAGGATTTCTAGGGTTCTAACTAACAGGGATCATGACAAATGATGGTACCAACACTGCTTTTTTCCAAGCGAGATGACTTAATTACATTAACTTGGCTTAAAAATTGAAAATGAAATCAGATGATTATTGTTTTTGAAAATGGATGCATTGTTTTGCAGGGATGCCTATAAAGTTGCCTGCCTTGGAGTAACTGATGGGGACTGGGAAACTCTCGCCCATGAAGCCCTGGAAGGCCTAGACTTTGATACTGCCAAGAAGGCATTCATCAGGATTCGGGACCTTAGATACCTGGAGCTTATACATAATATAGAGGTACTAGCTTACACAGCCGTTATGTTTTTATATGCACGAAGGGACGTATTATGTTATACCCCCGGTGTCTGTCCGTCTGTTAGCAATTTCGTGTCTGCTCAGTAACTCTTAAACCCCTTGAAGGATTTCAAAGAAACTTGACACAATTGTTCACCACATCAGAACAACGTGCAGAGCGCATGTTCTGGATGGCTCGCTTCAATGTCAAGGTCACACTTAGGGGTCAAATGTCATATGAGTGTGTTCCGTGTCCGCTCTGTAACTCGACCCCCTTGAAGGATTTTAAAGAAACTTGGCACAAATGTTCACCACACCAAGAAGACATGCAGAGGGCATGTTCTGGATGTCTTGCTTCAAGGTCAAGGTCACACTTAGGGGTCAAAGGTCATGGCTCTGTAACTCTTGAACCCCTTGAAGGATTTCGAAGAAACTTGACACAAATGTTCACCACATTGAGATGATGTGCAGAGCGCATGTTCTGGATGGCTAGCTACAAGGTCAAGGTCACACTTAGGGGTCAAAGGTCATACCTTCAGGTGTATATGCTCCGCATTGCGGTGCTCTTGTTAGATTCAGTATTTTGATACTCAGTTTATGATGTTTGTGATTCATAGAAATTTTGAGTGGAAACTTTGTAAATTTTTGATTGACTAAACTTCTATTTATTTGGTAAGCAAGTTTCATAATACATTCATTTCAGTTTGAAAACATGGATTTTGTTTTCAGATTTTTGCTGGTGTTGAATCAGTTACACTTTTTCCATTACTGGAACATAAGATCCAGTGCCTTTGCAGGCTGTATTTGGCTGTGGATCAATTCATACATATGAGTAACTTTCAGAAAATTTCATGAATGTTTGCAGCTGCCATCTGGTACTTGTACATGCTTGTCAAGATGCATAGATGTATGTATTCAGTTGAAAAGTTTCCACAGCTTTGCAGCTATAATTACGGTTAAACAAATGCCTGTTTCATCTTACAGGAGCGTAAGAAACGTGGAGAGAATGACAACATGGTATTCCTGGGCGATGTTTATGGTTACCAAGGAAAATTCAATGAGGCTGCTAAACTGTTCAAGAAATCAGGACAGGAACATAAGGCAATGAACATGTATACAGATCTCAGGATGTTTGACTATGCTAAGGTAAGATATTCCAGTGGACCAGTGTGAAAGTACAAACCTTGTTTAGGGTGTAGGATTCTTTCATGTAAGAAAGCCATCCATCTGGCTTACCGAAATGTGGTGGTTCTACCCAGGTGCCCGTCTGTGGGGTCTTCTTCTTCTGTAAGAAGCTTGAAAGTCGTCATATGACCCATAATTGTGGTGATGGGATGTTAGACTAAAAAAAAAGAAAACTGAAGTGGTGATGATTTTCTTTCATTAGTAAATAGACTCTTTTTATGACTTTGAAATAAAAAGTAATAGGTTTGTAACATAACTCCTACCAATCGAGGGAGTTATATTTTAATAATTTTGTCCTGTCGATCCAACCCTGTGCCCCGCAAAAACGTTGGTATAAGTACTGTAATATCATAAGCTGTAAGTTTTCTCTCGAAATAATTAAAATTCAAGTTTCTACAAGGCATAATTTTTGCAAAATATTTAACCCTTACCCTGCTAAATTTCTAAAATGGACTGGTCAATTATTCATTGTGGGCAGTACCACTTATTATTGAAAGGGGTGTTCACTGAAAATTTACTGACTGAATAGCGAACAGTGCAGACCATGATCAGACTGCACGGATGTGCAGGCTGATCTTGGTCTGCACTGGTCGCAAAGGCAGAATCATTTGCCGCCAGCAGACTAAGAGTTAAAAAACACTAACTTAGCAAAAGTTAATCTCCTGTACAAATATTTTGATTTTACAGTAGTATTCTTCATTTTGTTGTGCCTGTTGCTTACTACCTTAAAATACTGTTTTTGTCTTTTTAGTAAGTTTTGTTTAAGTTAGTGTATTTTCGTTGTTTAAAAGTTTAGATAAAAATAAGCATTCTTTTATGCACAGAAATTAGTAAAACATCATGACTGGCCTGTATGCTTAGTTTTGTAGGTGAAATGGCTTGTTAGCATACTTTAATGAATACCAGCAGGAGTAGATTATGATTATGATCTCTTTTATTCCTTTTGTTTTGAGAAAATTACTGGCTATGAACTTTTGAGGTTATAAATCCGTTTTTTGAAACCAGTTTTATGGTTCTCTGTGGCCAAGTGGTTATGTCGCTGGCTTGCAGTCACTTGTCCCTATCTGATGTGGGTTCAGAACCTCACTTGGGGTGTAGAATTCTTCATGTGAGCAAACCAAGCTGGTTCTACCCAGGCATCCTCACATGCCTGAAACATTGTCTGGAGGGCCCAGTTGCACTCCTCCATCATCAAAATTGGGAAAAGTTGCTTTATGATATTAATTGTGTCAGTGTAACTCTAAACCCAACAAAATGAAAATAAAATTGAAACTTGTTATGCCCCCGGCATCTACTACGGGAGGCATATAGTGATTGTCCTGTCCGTTCGTTAGTCCGTTTGTTTGTTCATCCGTCCAGTTAACCAAATGGGACCGTTTCGTCTAGCATCAATACCCCTTACTAGAATGACTTGATACTAATGCAGATGTAACCTGTGACCATTCCTCATCTTCACACATCACCTGACCTCAGTTTGACCTTGACCTTATTTTGGACTTTGGTTGCTTTATATGGGCCATCTCTTGGTTAACCAAACGGGACTGTTTCGTCTAGCATCAATACCCTTTACTAGAATGACTTGATACTAATGCAGATGTAACCTGTGACCACTCCTGATCTTTACACATCACCTGACCTCAGTTTGACCTTGACCTTGACCTCATTTTGGACTTAGGTTACTTTATATGGGCCATCTCTTGGTTAACCAAATGGGACTGTTTCATCTAGCATCAATACCCCTTACTAGAATGACTTGATACTAATGCAGATGTAACCTGTGATCATTCCTCATCTTCACACATCACCTGACCTCAGTTTGACCTTGAATTTGACCTCGTTTTGGACTTGGGTTGCTTTGTATCGACAAGGATGCCACTGGGGGCATCAAGCGTTTATTGAATGCAGCTTCTTGTTTTGACATTATTGTGAAATAGAAGTATTTAAACTAAATACTAAATAAGTGATTAAATTGACTTTAATCAACAGGAGTTTATTGGTTCTGGAGATCCTATGGACAAGAAGATGTTGATTACAAAACAAGCAGACTGGGCTAAGAGCAGTAATGAACCAAAGGCTGCAGCCGAGATGTACATTAGTGCCGGAGAATATGTGAAAGCTATAGAGATCATTGGGGATCATGGATGGTCAGAAATGTGAGTTTTCATGTGTTGCTGTATTTGATACTGTTCAAAAACGGAAATGTAATGAAAATACACCTTTGATAGATGACAATGTAAAATGCAGCAGCAGAGTGTATGCCTGTAACTCAGACAGCTGTTGCTTGACTTTGTTTGGTTCCATTGCATTGATGCCTTGAATTGGCATACAAAAAATCCTCAGTCGAAAAAGAGCATTTCCTTTATTCTGCCATATACTGTTTAATTCTAAAACTACACTTGCTTGTTTTCAGGCAGTGCTCATTTGAGTTATTAAATGCTTTAAATATTTTATTACTTCTTTGTTTAGCTTCTTTGATTTACTTTGAATGTTTTGAAGATGAAATGTATTTTAATTTTAGGTTGATAGATTTAGCAAGAAAGTTGGACAAGGCTGACCGCGAGTCATTGTCAAGATGTGCACATCACCTGGGTAAACTGGAGCAATATGGTTATGCTGCTGAGGTGTACAGTAAGATGGGAGATCATAAATCACTCATCATGTTACATGTAGAAGCTAAACACTGGGAAGATGTTAGTTTATCATTCGTTTATAATTAATAATACAAGATTTCATGGTGTTGAGTTAATTAATGTTTCTCAGTAGTTTTGTCATAAGTTCAGTTGGGTATACTTTCAGTTTTGCGTTAACAGTTTAAAACACATGTACCTCCGTGACTTTGTGGTTGAGGTTTCTTAATTCTAAATACTTTTGTCCCTGAGCTGTGGGTTTGAGCCGTGCTAGGGCAAGACTTCCTTTGAGTCATCTTGCTAGTTTCTAGAAGATAATTGATTCTATATGGGTGCCATCTGTAACTGAAATAATGTTAGAGGAGGCACATTGGGGGTGCAGGAGGTCCTCCTCCAGCAAGAAAGCTGACATATACTCTAAACCCAGCTTAAGAAACAAATAGAAAGATATATGGAATGTTTGTTTACAGTTTTAACCTTTGTTTGTTTTGGGTTTAACTCCGTTTTAAGCTCATCTGATTATTTGGAGAAAAAAATGATGAGTTATTGTCATCACTTGATCGGTGTCGGCATTGGCATTGCCTGGTTAAGTTTTATGTTTAGGTCAACTTTTCTCCTAAACTATCAAAGGTATTGCTTTGAAACTTGCAACACTTGTCCACCATCAATAGCTGACCCTGTACAGCAAGAAACATAACTCCATCCTGCTTTTTGCAAGAATTATGGCCCCTTTTGGACTTAGAAAATATCAGATTTCTTGGTTAAGTTTTATGTTTAGGTCAACTTTTCTCCTAAACTATCGAAGCTATTGCTTTAAAACTTGCAACACTTGTTCACCATCATAAGCTGAAGCTGTACATTAGGAAACATAACTCTGTTCTGCTTTTTGCAAGAATTATTGCCCCTTTTGGACTTAGAAAATCAGATTTTTTGGTTAAGTTTTATGTTTAGGTCAGGTTTTCTCATAAACTATCAAAGCTATTGCTTTAAAACTTGCAACACTTGTTCACCATCATAAGCTGACCCTGAACAGCAAGAAACATAACTCTGTCCTGCTTTTTGCAAGAATTATGGCCCCTTTTGGACTTAGAAAATATCAGATTTACAATGAATTGGTTAAGTTTTATGTTTAGGTAAACTTTTCTCCTAAACTATCAAAGCCATTGCTTTGAAACTTCCAACTGTTGTTCACCATAATAAGCTGACTCTGTACATCAAGAAACATAACTCCATCCTGCTTTTTGCAAGAGTTATGGCCCTTTTTGGACTTAAAAAATCATGATTTGGACAATTTTTCTGTTGTACAAAAAAATCAGATGAGCGTCAGCACCCGCAAGGTGGTGCTCTTGTTCAACAGTATTTCAGTTATGTAATGGCCGGCAGTTAACCTAACCGGTGTTCCTGGATTCTGTACCAGTACAAACCTGTTCTCCGCAAGTAACTGCCAACTTCCAAACATGAATCAGAGATGGCGGATGAATGACTTCAGACACAATGTCTTTTATCAAATTGTCACGGAGAACATACGCCTTGCCCAGGGTTGAACTTATGACCTGGAGATCCGTAGATCAGCGCTCTCCCTATTAAGCTAAGCGGGTGGGCTAGTTTTAACCTTTAAGAGTTTCTCATGTAGAGTTGCAATTAATCATGTTTTTAGAACGTTTGACACATTGTAACTGCTAGATAATTGAACAGTTTTAAATGCATGAATTATTTTGAAGGCATTCACCCTGGTAGAGAAACACCCAGAATACAAAGAAGATGTTTATGTACCATATGCTCAATGGTTAGCAGAAAATGATAGATTTGAAGAGGCTCAGCAGGGTATGTTTAAAACAGAATAGTTTTTGCAATTTTTTATGTAAACAAATGTTTCTAAAAAGTTTCATTGTAGTATACAATAAATATTGATATGAGATTAATTAGAAGCTGTACTGTGAATGTTTAGCCTTATGTCAACTTGTTACCCGGTGTCACAAAAGTAGAAGGGGATAGTATAATGTAGTTTGTTTCTGGTGCAGTTTAAGGGCATAGTTCACTAAATAAAGTCATTCATCTCTGATTTACAGTAGAGTCTATGTAGACATATGGAGAGACAGAATACCAACTATTTTTTATGTGTATAGAATGCCAGGATTGATTCTGCTGTTGAATAATTATAAACCTTATTGAAAACTTGCAAACACCAAATTTAAAGTTTCCTATATAGTGTTAATTTAGTGTTAAAATTGTCACTATGACTCCCTTTTTTCAGCATTCCACAAAGCTGGCCTTCAAGCTGAGGCAGTGAAGGTTTTAGAACAGTTGACCTACAATGCTGTCATAGAAAGCAGGTTTAATGATGCAGGATATTACTTCTGGAAACTGTCTATACAGTGTCTAGATATAGCTAGAGGTAAGGTTTGCGCCATCAAAATTTAAGAACAGTTCTATGTATATTGCTATAAATTGATATACAGCGTTGTCCTTTCAGATTATAAGAAAATAAACTCGCGTTAGTCATGTAACTCTTGCTTTGTTTTCAGATGAACCAGACAAGATGGAGGAAATGTTACCCAAGTTCTACGATTTCCAGAGAAAAGCTGACATGTATTATGCTTATCATTCCATCCAGAGATACACTGTAAGTCGAGTGCTTAATGTTAAATGATGTAAGAGTTAAAAAGTTTTAAAATATATAATTAGGACAAGGGGGCCTCCGTGGCCGAGTGGTTAAGGTCGCCGGCTTCAATCGCTTGCTCCTCATCGATGTGGGTTCGAGCCTCATTTAGGGCGTTTAATTCTTTGTGAGGAAGCCATCCAGCTGGCTTACGGAAGGTTGGTGGTTCTACCCAGGTGCCCGCTCATGATGAAATAATGCACGGCGTGGCACCTGGGGGTTTTCCACCACCATCAAAGCTGGAAAGTCGCCAGATGACCTATAATTGTGTCAGCACGACGTTAAGCCCAACAAAATAAATAAATAGGACAAATACAATAAGCTCTTTCAGTTACAAATATTTTTTTTTAGCTCACCTGAGCCAAAGGCTCATGGTGAGCTTTTGTGATCGGTCAATGTCCGCGTCTTTTGTGTGTCCGTCAACTTTTTCTAAAAAAAATCTTCTTCTTGAAAACCACTGGGCAGAATTACACCAAACTTCATAGGAATGATCCTTGGGTGTCCCCCTTTAAAAATTGTTCAAAGAATTGAATTCCATGCAGAACTCTGATTGCCATGGCAACAGAAAGGAAAAACTTTAAAAATCTTCTTGTCCAAAACCACAGGGCCTAGGGCTTTGATATCTGGTGTGTAGCATCATCTAGTGGTCCTCTACCAAAATTGTTCAAATTATCCCCCTAGGATCAAATATGGCCCCACCCCGGGGGTCACATAGTATATATAGACTTATATAGGTAAAACTTTGAAAATCTTTTTGTACAAAACCACAAGGCCTAGGGCTTTGATATTTGGTATGCAGCATCATCTAGTGTTCCTCTACCAAGATTGTTCAAATTATCCCCCTAGGGTCAAATATGGCCCCGCCCCGGGGGTCCCAAGTTTTACATAGACTTATATAGGAAAAAAAGTTTAAAAATCTTCTTGTCTGAAACCACAAGACATAAGCTTTTGATATTTTGTTTGTAGCATTGTCTTATAGTCCTCAACCAAAATTGTTCAAATTCTACCCTTTGGGTGAAAAGAGGCCCTGCCTTGGGGGCCCCATGTTTTATATAGACTTATATAGGAAAAAACTTTAAATATCTTCTTGTCTGAAACCACACAACCTAGGCTTTTGATATTTGGTTTGATGCATTGCCTAGTAGTACTCTACCAATTTTTTTCAAATTATGCCCCTGGGGTTAAAAAGAGGCCCCACCCCGGGGTCACTTAATTATTATATGAGTAATATAGGAAAAATACTTGAAATTTATCTGATCCTATTTCCAGGACTGTTAAATAATAATTACCTGATGACCCTAAGTATTATGATGTCACTTGACTGTGGCCTTGACCTGCTGACCTACTTTCTTGTTTTTTAAGATACAGCCTTGAAATTTGGATGACATGTACAGTTTTGCACACCAATCATAAAACTGAATTGCATTGACTATGAATGTGACCTACTGACTTTTTCAATATTTTAGCATCAGTTTGACATTTGAAACGTGTTGCTCATATTACTCAGGTGAGCTATTCAGGGTCATCATGACCCTCTTGTTTTAAGATGCTGTGTCACAACAGTCATAAGTGTATGAGTTGACCCTGCTCAAATGTCATAGAGAATTAGTTTAAGGAATGGTTCATGTGGTTTTCAAAACGAAATAAATGGATGTGATAGCTATATGTTCTTGTGTACAACTGATTGTTCTTAAAAATTATTATTCCAGGATGAACCATTTACGTCACATCTGCCAGAGGCATTGTTCAACATTTCACGTTATTTGTTACATCAGATGCATGATGACATTCCACATGGTATATCTAAAGCGTATCCTTTATACCTGCATGGTAACTTGTGCAAGTGATTTGTATTTATTAGAAAATAGTTGCGTATATAATTTGCAAGTATCAGGAACTTTTTATTTGTCCAGAATGATCAGGATGTATTCATAGTCAGAAGTAAGATGTAATGTTCTGAAATGTTTGTAGCAATGTGCATTATGTTTTTAAAAAGCACAGTACATACGAAATAGTCACATGACAAATCATAAGGGACAAAGAAAATTATGTTGTGGGTTAATTCCACTATTACAGGTCTTGAGAACTGTATATCTGAAGACTTAAGAATGGGCAATACATTTCTACTCTCTTAATATAGTAGGATTAGTTTTGATACAAGTTCTTATTAATATTTCATAGCATTAATAAAGATTTTGTTGATTCCTGTGAAAAATTGAGCTATTATTTCTCACTAGCCCTGCTATTGCTGTGCCTGTTTAAAACACCAGAAAGAAATCGAGTGTATTTCATTTGAGGAAAATGGTAACTAGTAAAAAAAGGAAATTGAAGGTAGAAAAATTAATAGATATATAAACCCAAAGAACTGTTAATAACAAAAATATCCTTAACATAAGACAGTGGTACACTGTATGCATTAGCAAAGCAGAGCAAGAATCTTGGAGCATACAAACTGGCCAGGTATGCCTATGAGAAGCTACAGAATACTAGAGTACCACCAAGGTTCCAGGAAGCTGTGGATCTCGGCAGTATTATCATCAGATCTAAACCTTTCTTAGACGGAGAGGTAATTATACGAGACATTCGTTAATATGCTTGATGAGTTATAGATGTACATGTGTACTGATACTGTAAATGCTTTAAATCCTCTCATTTCACGGACATGAAATTTAATGGTTTTGCCCAGAAAGGCTATTTCTTGGAGATAGTAATTTGTAGATTTCTACATGCTTTTTGTCCGGATATAATTTCTTTGGGGCAGCACCAAAATCAGCGAAAAATTAGTCTCTACAAATATTGATCATTTTACAATAATTCTCAAATTATTTGATTGTTTGTATGTAACCTGTTTGTAATTGAAAAATTTGTATGTTTATCTTCTTGGCTTGTTCGTTTTTGTTTAGCTATTGAACAGTTTAGATTTTATCTCCATTTGGGCGAATCCTTTCTGTGACAGCGCCATTCACCGTTGAACGCTATCTTTTGTTCAAATAAGTAAATGAGGTAGTTCTGGTGGGGAACTGAGGGATTGATACATACACTAGTCTTGAGCCTGCAGCAATTAAACATATCTACATACCAGTGATGTAAGCCAATTGTAGCTGCAGCATGAATGAAGAATTTGTTCTAGAACATAATGTTGGATCCATGAAGGTTAGGCCTAAAAAAAAAATTCTTTGTTTCCGGTAACATGCTCAAAAAAATTAGGGTAGGTAGGTCGGAAAATTTTTTTTTTTTGGAATTTTTTTTTATTAAGGGAGACTTTTCGGAAATTATTTTTTTGTCAAAAAATGATTACAAATAAGGGGGTTATGCCTTTAGAGCATCAGTAAGTTGATTTCTAACATCACTGGCCATGTTTAAAGCATAAAAAGTGCAGTTTTGCATCTTTTTGTTAAAAAGTTGAAAAAAATATTCTCCAAGGCCATAAAAACATTTAGGGTCGGGCCAAAAATTTAGGGTAGGTCGGGATACTGGAAACAAACAATTTTTTTTTTACGCCTTACTATGCAGTCAGCTTCTCTGTAATACAAGCTGAATATTTAGAAAAATAACTAATACAGTATGTTTGTTGTTGTATTTCAGGAGTTGTTACCCATGTGTTACAGATGTTCCACCACAAACCCTTTACTGAACAATGGAGGTAGTCAATGTATCAACTGTAAACAGCCATTTGTACATTCCTTCGTCTCATTTGGTAAGTGCTCTCTGCATTTTATTGCATTATCAGTATTAAATAATAGGTTAAAGAAATCACTTTGAACGCACAAGAAAACATGAAAGCTAAGGGATAAAGTGCATACTAAAGGAATATATCTCTCTTAATAAGTGTCCCATTTTGTTCTGTGAGTTGGTAAAGCACTAAACTAAATCTTAAAAGGTTTTCCCCACTAACATGATGTGTAGACATTGGCAGCCTCTTAAATATCTAAGTTATGTCTAGCTCACAGAAATGCTGTTGAAAAACCAATTAATAAACATGGCAAAACTGCAATTAAACCCTATGGATATATGTAAAAACTTACATATAGTAATATGCATCACCTAAGCTTTGCTCTAAACATTGCTGTAGTCTTAGTCCATGTCTTTCTTGCATCAGCATTATTTTAATAACTGGTAGGACACCTTTGATATTTCAGAGGTGTTACCGCTGGTAGAGTTTGTTCTAGAAGATGGCATCACTGATGAAGAAGCTATACAGATATTAGATTTATCTATACCTAAACAGAAGAAAGAGGAGAAAAACTGGCAGGAATCTAGAATGGGCAGTATCCTTTAAAACCAATGTTTGATCCACCAAATCCTTAACAGGGTTTTTCATTAATCGCAACATTATTTTGCATGATTAAGGTACAAGTTATACATCATTTTAAAGGGATCTTTTTTATTTTTAGCTCGACTTTTCAAAGAAAAAGTAACACCCCGGTGTCGGCGTTGGTTAAAGTTGTTGATTAAGTCAAATATCTCTGTTACTACCAAAGCTTTTGACTTGAAACTTAAAATAGGTATTTACTTTCAAAGTCTACACCAGGAGAAACAATCCCCATAACTCTGTTTGAATTTTGACAGAGTTATGCCCCTTTTTAACTTAGAATTTTTTGGTTAAAATTTTTGATAAAGTCAAATATCTCTGTTACTATCAAAGTTTTTGACTTGAAACTTAAAAATAAATACAAAAAAATTATTTTTAGCTCGACTTTCCGAAGAAAAAGTAACACCCCAGCGTCGGCGTTGGTTAAAGTTTTTGATAAAGTCAAATATCTCTGTTACTATCAAAGCTTTTGACTTGAAACTTAAAATAGAAATTTACTTTCAAAGTCTACACCAGGAGAATCAATCCCCATAACTCAGACTTGAATTTTGACAGAGTTATGCCCCTTTTTAACTTAGAATTTTTTGGTTAAAGTTTTATAAAGTTTTTTACTGGCAAAGCTCTAATTCACATTCAAGCACTGAGAAAAGTTAAGCGTGCTGTCTTATGGACAGCTTTTGTTATGTCTCCCACCACACGGTGGTGTGGGAGACATATTGATTTACTCCTGTTCGTGTGTGTGTCTGTCTGTCGGAAACCTTTTCTGCACTCTTTAAGTCGAACATTTCTCATCTGATCTTCACCAAACTTGAACAAAATGTGTTTGCCAATAAGTTCTCGGCCAAGTTTGATAACTAGCCAAATCGGCCCAGGCACTTCAGAATTATGGCCCTTGAAACTTGTTTTTGAGAATCAAAGCGAAAGTCTGATAAGGCAGTTGTGGGAGACATGCGCTTTTCTCAAAAGCAGCTCTAGTTATAAGATGTCTTTGCAAATGTTAATTTTATATCCAGATTTCCTAGTGTAAAAACTGAAGAAAGAGGAGAAAAGCTGGCAGGATTCTAGAATGGGTTGTATCTTTTAAATACCAGTGTTTGATCCACTGAGTCCCTAACAGGTGTTTTTTTTTCAGAACTTCAGAAGTTGCACTTTACACATCATCTGTGCAGTGGAGTTTCAATATGAACATCTTCAGACCCTTCTTTTATTGTCCCTGCACAAATTTTGTCCCAATCCATGAGTTCGTTTTCATATTTCCTGCTATCTTATGGAAACAAGACTTCTACAAAATAAAATAGTTCAAATCTAAAATGTGCTTAACTGTGTTGTAAGATATGCAGTCATTGAGACTAGGAGATGAACCAGAGGAGGAGATAGAAGAGGAAGATCCTTTCTCTACAAAACTGATGACCTTTGATGTGAGTTATATTATACATTCTCATCTACATACTTTGTCAGCAGAACTTTTAAAAGTGCAAGATATTTCTCATGAAACGTGGTACATGGATAGATGGCAATATGGAGAATACGCAAGAGCCTTTTATTTTAATGCTTTGGTAAAAGATTATTATGGCAACTTATAGTCCAAAAACATAAGGAAAAAGTGGATTCCACAATAATATAAAAAGTACAGGAGTTTTTCATAACATTTAGTCAGTAGGTAGAAGAAATTATGGACAACATGGACATTATTTAAATAAAATAATCAATCAGTCCATGAACTTTGGATATAGGTAGAAAGCAGTAAGTAGAATATGCAGATCATTTTATTTTGTCCCAGTATCCATTTATTCATCCATTTGTCTGTCCGTCCATCTGCCACCAGAGATAGATCCTTTGTTAAATTTTGATGTACACATTTTTTTCCCATTAATCCTGACTCATTGATGGAAGGTTATTTGGAATAAATTCAAGTTTTTCAGTAAGGTTTCAATATAAAAAATCTAGTAGAGGACTAATTGCTGGGCAATGTTCTTGTTATATGCACATCATAATACACACATTTTCTACATGGTTTAATGATTACTATCTAGAACAGTTTATTAGTAAACACAACCTACGATTTGTAAAACAAATACAAAAATCAGGATGTATGTCCATTAGTAGGCATAGGAAATAGATATAAATGTAATGGCATCTTTATTAATCCTACCAGGTGTTCTGTATTACAAAAGTGCTTCTATTGTGATACAAGCAAAACTGTATTATCTGCACTATTAATTACTTACTGGTACTTCATTTTATTATTGGCTTGTTAAAAGTTAATTTTTTACCATATGTAAGTTGATAGAATCATAGGAACCATGTTTTGAGGGGTAAAACAAACACAAATGAATAAATGCTAAATGTTTTTGTTGTGCAAAAAAGTATGGTATTGTGTCTAAAACAGTTTTCATTTTCCACTCAATTGTATAATTGCAAGGGAAGTAAACTAATAGATATCTCTGCTTATAAGTACTAGCCCAAGGCAAGAGTTGTCATTCTTTGTGGATCACAACTTTAAATTAAACATTAAAACTTCTGTTATTGATATTAACAAAACTATCATAAACTTCACATTTGTGAAATCATTTTTAGCTCATCTGATTTTTTGAAAAAAAATGATGAGTTATTGTCATCACTTGAGCGGTTGTCGGCGTCGGCGTCGGCGTCTGCGTCGGCGTTGCCTGGTTAAGTTTTATGTTTAGGTCAGCTTTTCTCCTAAACTATCAAAGCTATTGCTTTGAAACTTGGAATACTTGTTCACCATCATAAGCTGACCCTGTATAGCAAGAAACATAACTCCATCTTGATTTTTGCAAGATTTATGGCCCCTTTTGTACTTAGAAAATATCAGATTTCTTGGTTAAGTTTTATGTTTAGGTCAACTTTTCTCCTAAACTATCAAAGCTATTGCTTTGAAACTTGGAATACTTGTTCACCATCATAAGCAGACCCTGTACATCAAGAAACATAACTCCATCTTGCTTTTTGCAAGAATTATTGCCCCTTTTGGACTTAGAAAATCAGTTTTCTTGGTTAAGTTTTATGTTTAGGTCAGCTTTTCTCCTAAACTGTCAAAGCTATTGCTTTAAAACTTGCAACACTTGTTCACCATCATAAGTTGACCCTGTACAGCAAGAGACATAACTCCATCCTGCTTTTTGCAAGATTTATGGCCCTTTTTGGACTTAGAAAATATCAGATTTCTTGGTTAAGTTTTATGTTTAGGTCAACTTTTTCTCTTAAACTATCAAAGCTATTGCTTTGAAACTTGCAACACTTGTTCACCATCATAAGCTGACCCTGTACAGCAAGCAACATAACTCCATCCTGCTTTTTGCAATAATTATTGCCCCTTTTGGACTTAGAAAATCATTTTCTTGGTTGAGTATTATGTTTAAGTCAACTTTTCTCATAAACTATCAAAGCTATTGCTTTAAAACTTGCAACAGTTTTTCACCATCATAAGTGGACACTGAACATCAAGAAACATAACTCTGTCCTGCTTTTTGCAAGAATGATGGCCCTTTTTAGACTTAGAAAATCATGGGTAGGACAATATTTCTATTACACAAAAAAAAATCAGATGAGCGTCAGCACCCGCAAGGCGGTGCTCTTGTTGGTTATTTCAAGGACTTGGAAATCCATTTCTAGACTTTATTTAATGTATTACTATCATTGCAAATTTTAGGGTCTATCTCTACCATTAGAATAGGAAGGAAAGTTAGCATGATATGGCAGATTGTTGTTGTCACCTCTCCACTTTAAATGTTGAAGAAGTCGAGGTGTTTTAAGATTTTAATGTTCACAGATGATGTTTATTAAAGTAGGTATCATGTTTATAAATCAGTTCCTGCTCAAGTATGTATGTAAACTTAGAGCAGTTTACTTGTAGAGGAAACTATAATCAGTATTAATTATTTACAGCAAGAGAGCACAGAGTTCAGACCTGTGATTGTCAACCGTAACGTGTTGAAGATAATGTCTCGTGCAGACGTGTACATTAGAAAATGGCCGAAACCCCTCCGACACCAGTACTTCAGATCATTGTTACCTGATGTGACAATTACAATGTGTCCAAGCTGTCAGAAGGTTCGTCTTTTACCTGTATCACATCAAAGCTTCCAAAATTTCACAGAAAATTTTCAAACATGCCCTACAGTTATCTTGTCTAAAAAATATTTTTCTCAAACTTCTCACAGACAAGTGGAAATGCTAGCGAAGTAATTTACCAGTACTGTAACAGTTGTAAGGATTATAGGATTATGACAGTCTGTATACATGAAGAAATGTTCTCGATGCTTGTAACTTTTTAACCCTTACCCTGCTAAATTACTTTAATGAACTTGTCCATCTTTCATTTGGATAGTACCATTAACTGTTAAAAAAGGGTGCATACAAAAAAGATATTGACTGAATGACGAACATTGTAGATCATGTGCAGGCTGATCATGATCTGCACTGGTTGTGAAGGCAGATTCAGTTGTGTCTAGTATGATAAGGGTTAAGGTACATTGATTATAAGCAGAATGGGTTTACAAAAAACTTGTCTTTAGAAATGATTTCTTAAATATGAATTGCAAGTTTGACATCAGTTAAGCAGCAGCTCAGATTATAAAATATGACATTAACATAAATTTAGTTATTCATTACCTTTCAGTTGTTCCACACAGATGACTACGAATTGCAGTACTTGCAACATGGCCACTGCCCATTCTGCCGACACAAGATTGAGACCTAGATCTGATGCAAATTATTCCCTCTAAGACTTCAGAGTGCACAGTGTTCATTAAAGGGAAAAAGTTAAAAACTGCTTCCTATAAAGTCCGTCCAAGACAACAACATATCACGTCTCTGTGGTGCCTTTGAAGAAATCTCACGTGATGAAATCCTATGTTTATGTATTGATCTATGACACATAATTATTTGTGATGTGTTGAAATTTAAAGGATTGAAAAAAAAAAATCACTATAGAAACTGAAATTCATTTAGAAACTAATAGTGATTTGTTGAATAAAGAAAAAATAGCCTTTGAAAATTGAAGATGATTTTAAGCTTGGAAGAAAATATACTGAATATTAACTGAAATACAGCCAAGATGGCAAGCTATTTCTGGATCCTAGAGAAAAGCTTGGTTACTAAATAAGAACACACCAAGTTGGACTCTGTTTTAACTTTTTGTTATTTGTTGAATGAAATCTACTTCTTTATTAGGTTGTGATCTACGTTTTATTAAGTCTGTCTACTTTTACATTTGTAAATAATATTTTTTATTTATTTTGAAAAACTCTTCTTCCTCCACATATGAATGATTTTTATATTATAATAAAATATTGATGAAATATTGTTGTCAAAGAATTTATTTTGAAATTTAAGAAAGTCTTGCAATCTTCAGCAAAATACTTCCATTGTATGACCTTCCTAGTTTACATTTCTGCTTTTTTTTTTTTCAATTTCTCAGTATCGATGTGAAATGCAAAGAAAAACATGTAATGACCAGTCATAGACCAGCTTATTAATCCCCTTCCAATGTTTCATCAGAGGGGACATGGTTTGCCCCTTGTCTGTTCATCATACAAGTAAGGATCGTGCAATAACTTACAAAGTCTCAGAATTTTTTTCATGAAACTCGGAACACATATAAGTGACGATATAAAGAATATGCATGTCCTTTTATTTGGCACTATGGCAACACATTGTCAGAAAATATAACAAGAGTGACTCATTTGTGTCTTATGATAACCTAAAGGAAAAGATATTTTTCTGATGAAATTCGTTTCATAGATGGCAGTATGGAGAATATGCATATTTATTTATTTCATTGCTATTGCAAAAAATGTGTCAGTTCTGAAGTCTAAGTCATTGTCCTGTTCAAAAGATGAGCAGAAAATTCTCAATAATCTATATTCACAGATTATCAAATGCACTTTATGACCTGTGTATTACAATTCCAAATGAACTCTCACTGTGTAATGGCAGAGCATTCCAGGGGTCACAATCCTTGATTTACTAGGAATGTTTACATAGGTCACTTCAACATGAGAAACCTTTTAACAGTTTTGTCAGACATGACCAATGGAAGGCATGCATTGTGATAACGTTTTTTTAAAATTTGATATTCAAACAGTTACGGTGTTATTGTCGAGCCCACTTGCAGAAGCGAAGACATGGTCATCCAAATGGCTGTTCTTTGTATGTTCATCAATGTCAAGGTCACAGTTGGAGGTCAAAGGTCTTTCGTTTGTCTGGACCATAACTTTGACATGCATGAAGCCAATCTTGTTTATAACTGACCTGACACGAATGTCAACCTCAGCAAGACAGAGCGTCATGCACAAACCCCAGGTTCCTATCTTATATGTCAAGGTCACAGTTGGAGGTCAAAGGTCATGTCAGATCTTGTCCAACTTTGACATGCCTTGTGGAATTTTGTTCATATTTGGCATGAATGTTTAACTCAATGAGACGGAGTGTCATGTGCAAACCCCAGGTTCCTCAAAGGTCAAGGTCACACTTACAGGTCAAAGGTCATAGATGTTAGTCCTTTTGACATCTGGCGGGCTCAACATGTTGCCTGTGGGCATCTAGTTGTTTAAGAGATCTGTAATTTCAAAAGTATACAATACTGGATCAATACAAATAATTTGATTGTTAACACAAATGGCTCAGCCACAGAGGTAAATTTGAGCTAAGACTGTTTACATTTCTACTAGTCTTCCCCCATGATTTTAGGAGTAAATCAGATGTGCATTATGGGTATATACGGTAAAAGAAATCTATAAACCCGATGTTATGAGTAATGTTCCCTACTGTGCTCAGCACTGCGTCGGATAACCCCACTGAAAAGACGCAAAGCTCAGCACTGGGTTGGATCGCCCATTGAAAAGACATTTGTATGATTACACTTGGTACTGGGTTGGATAAACCCATTGAAAAGACATTGCGTTCAGCACTGGGTTTGATAACCCAATGAAAAGACATTATGCTCAGCACTTGGTTGGATAAACCCATTGAAAAGACATTATGCTCAGCACTGGGTTGGATAAACCCATTGAAAAGAAATTATGCTCAGCACTGGGTTGGATAAACCATCTGAAAAGATGTTTCACTCAACACTAGGTTGGACAAACCCATGGACAAGACATTGCACTTGACACTAGGTTAGATAAACTCATTGAAAAGACATTGCCCTCAACATTGGGTTGGATAAACCAATTGAAAAGACATCATGCTCAGCACTGGGTTGGATAAACCCATTGAAAAGACATTAAGCTCAGCACTGGGTTGTAAAAACCCATTAAAAAGACATCATGCTCAGCACTGGGTTGGATAAACCCATTAAAAAGACATTATGCTCAGCACTGGGTTGGATAAACCCACTGAAAAGACATAAAGCTCAGCATTGGGTTGGATGAACCCATTGAAAAGACATTGCACTCAACATCGGGTTGGATAAACCTGTTGAAAAGACATGGAATAGAAAGATATTTGTTTGTTTTACATGGCAGATCAAAGCATTTTTCACTTGAGAACACTAGACTAATCCTTCCTTGTGGCAATACTACTAGTGGCAAAATTACAGCTTATGTACACTTTGACATTACACAGAAAGAAAAAATGCCCTTTTTCGTACAGAGAAATGAAGAAAGGAAATGAAGAGCAAGGAATACATATATATTTGGAATATTTATTTCAACAAAAGATTTCACACATCAAACTTTCTTCAGTATCCACATTTTTGGTTTTTGTTTCCAGAACAGGAATGGTGGCTTGTTTCTGTCAATGTGTAAACCATCAAACCCATCAACAGTGTCTAATACAGTATGTGTAGTTTTATAAAATTCTAGATTCTCTGGGTCTCCTAGTATAATATGGGAGTATGACATCATCTCTTCCCCTCCTGGTACCAGGTCCTCTGTTTTATTATAACTGAAAAATAACAAGTTTTATTTAATAGAATAATAGATAAGGAATGGCCTTCTAGAAAAGCAAATGACTTAACAGGTACTGTCTATCATACCAGACCAGTTATATTAGAGCAGCACACGGAATTAATCACTTCCTGGTAGTGTTTGCACTATATTTTCATTTGCAATTTACCTTTAAATGGACTGGATATAAACATTAAAACAGATTACAGTCAAATCTTGCCAAAAGACACTTTGTTGAGAAAAGTAGATTAAAGTTGATTATTGTTTTACAAAAAGTAATTAGGTATCGTAATTCACTGATTGATCAATACATATAGTGACAAATAACATTTTGTAAACTTGGATGGTTATCACTATCTGTTCCTTTCTGGGGACCATCTACAGAGAGTGTTCAAATTACTGAAAAATAATGGCCTGCAGAGCTAAAAGAAGAAATATCTTCAAATGGTGTGTTCTCCTAAATCGCTGGTTTGATTTTGAAACAATTTCACAGAAATGTAAGGGTTCCGCCTCCAAGATTCATCAAAAAAATATTGTCAAAAATGACACAGACTTAACAAGCTCCCATAAAAATCAGCTATGTTGTATAAGTATAAAAAACAAAACTAAAATTACAGAGAACTGCAATAACCATTCCCCTGCTTAATTTCTATAATGAACTTGTCTATCTTCCAACTTGGACAGTGCCATTAACTGTTAAAAGGGGTGCTTACCAAAAAGATACTGGCTGAATAATGAACAGTGTAGACCATGATCAGACTGCATGGATGTGCAGGCTGATCATGATCTACATTGGTTGCAAAGGCAGAATCAATCGTTTCCAGCATGGTAAGGGTTAATAGTTACTTACATCCAGTTTGGATACATCTGACCAAATCTGGTTATCCCAGTCTGAGCCGCAGCTACATCTATATGTACATGAACATCTGAAAACCAAAATATTTACATGAATATTTGAAAACCAAATATGCACATAAACCTCTGGAAACCAAAATATAATTATACTGGAACCCCAGAAAACCCAAGTTTGTACATGTACCTCTGAAAACCAAAACATGAACCTCTGAAAACCAAAATACGTACATGTCATATGCTGGTCATGATCAACCACCCTATTAAGTTTCGTGATCCTAGGCCCAAGCGTACTCAAGTATCGTCCTGAAATGTTTTAACTGTTCCAGGTCAATGTGACCTTCACCTCAAAAGCAATAAGGGTCATCTGCTGGTCATGACCATCCTCCCTATCAACTTTCATGATCCTAGGCCCAAGCTTTCTTGAGTTATCATCTGGAAACCATTTAAATGTTCCGGGTCACTGTGACATTGACCTTTGACCTACTGAGCTCAAGATCTATAGGGATCATCTGCTGGTCATGATTAACCTCCCGGTCAACTTTCATGATCCTAGGCCCAAGCGTTCTTGAGTTATTATCTGGAAACCGTTTAACTGTTCCTGGTCACTGTGGCCTTGACCTTTGACCTACTGATATCAAAATTGATAGGTGTCATTTGCTGGTCATGACCAGCCTTTCTATCAACTTTCATGATCATAGGCCCAAGTTTTCTCGAGTTATCATCCGGAAAACGTTTAACTGTTCCGGGTCACTGTGACCTTGACCTTTGACCTATTAAACTCAAAATCAATAGGAGTTATTTGCTGGTCATGAGCAACCTCCCTATCAATTTTCATCAACCTAGGCCCAAACGTTCTTTAGTTATCATCCGGAAACCGTTAAACTGTTCCGGGTCACTGTGACCTTGACCTTTGACCTACAGATCTCAAAATCAATAGGGATCACCTGCTGGTTATGACCAACCTCCCTACTAACTTTCATGATCCTAGGCCTAAGCGTTCTTGAGTTATCATCTGGGAACAGATTGGTCTACATACCGACCGAAATCTGCAAAACAATATACCCCTCCTTCTTCGAAGGGGGGCATAATTATACTGGAACCCTAGAAAACCAAAGTTTGTACATGTACCTCTAAAAACCAAAACATGAACCTTTGAAAACCAAAATATGTACATGTACCCTGAAAACCAAACTATACATATGAACCTCTGAATACTAAAACATGCACAGGAACCTCTGAAAACCAAAACATGCACAGGAACCTCTGAAAACCAAAATATGCACAGGAACCTCTGAAAACTAGAACATGCAGAGGAACCTCTGAAAACCAAAATATGTACATGAACCTTTGAAAATGTGCAAATGAACCTCTGAAAACCAAAATACACAAATGAACATACAAAATTCTGAAATAAGTGCTTGAACATCTGGAAACCAAATATATACATAAACCAATGAAACCAAAATAGACTGAAAACCAAAAATGCAGAGGAGTCTGAAAACCAAAATATGTTCATGAACACCTTAATACCAAAATCTGTACATGAACACCTGAAATCCAAGTATGTACATGAACCACTAAAACAAGTAGAATGTGTCTGTAGGACACTGGGTGTGCCCCCATTGGTACATTTGTCACAAATAAGGGGCAATAATTCAAATGTTTGCAGTGTTAATGGGGTTTAGCCTCAGGAACAAACATTTTTTGCAAAGGATTCATTATTCTAGGCTATATATTTTTGAGATATGAGCATCACAAACAAAAAATTCACTATTTTGGCTATTTCAAGGGCCATAACTCTGTAAAATGCGCAAGTGTAATAATGCCAAGTGTGAAAGGTCACATCATGATAAAGACTCGAGCAAGGTTTCATGAATTTACATTCAATACTTTTTGAGCTAGGCACATAATTAGGTGAAAATGTGCATTTTTTACTAGTTCAGGGGCCATAACTCTAACAAGAGGGCCATGATGGTCCTATATATTGCTCGCCAGAGTTGATCTGGCATACTGACCTAGTTTTTTACCCCACATCAGCCAGTTTCAAATTTAACCTAGAGATCATCAAGACAAACATTCTGACCAAGTTTCATAAAGATTGAGTAACAACTGTAGCCTTTAGAGTGTTCACAAACTTTTCCTTTGATTTGACCATGTGACCTTGTTTTTGACCCTAAATGACACAGATTAAAACTTGACCTAGAGATCATCAAGACAAACATTCTGACCAAATTTCATAAAGATTCGGTCACAAATGTGGCCTCTAGAGTGTTCACCAGCTTTTCCTTTGATATGGCCTACTGACCTAGTTTTTGACCCCACATGTCCCAGTTTCGAACTTGACACAGAAATCAAGACAAACATTCTGACCAAATTTCATACAGATTGGGTCACAAATGTGGCCTCTAGAGTGTTCACAAGCTTTTCCTTTGATCTGACCTACTGACCTAGTTTTTGACCCCATATGTCCCAGTTTCGAACTTGACCTAGAAATCATCAAGACAAACCAAATTTCATAAAGACTGAGTCACAAATATGGCCTCTAGAGTGTTCACAAGCTTTTCCTTTGATATGGCCTACTGACCTAGTTTTTGATCCCACATGACCTAGTTTCAAACTTGACCTATATATTATCAAGACAAACATTATGACCAAGTTTCATAAAGATTGGGTCACAAATGTGGCTTCTAGCGTGTTCACAAGCTTTTCCTTTGATCTGGCCTACTGACCTAGTTTTTGATCCAACATGACCCAGTTTCGAACTTGACCTAGAGATCGTCAAGACAAACAGTCTGACCAAGTTTTATAAAAATTGGATTACAAATGTGGTCTCTAGAGTGTTCACAAGCTTTTCCTTTGATCTGGCCTACTGACCTAGTTTTTGACCCAACATGACCAAGTTTCGAACTTGACCTAGAAATCATCAAGACAAACATTCTAACCAAATTTCATAAAGACTGAGTCACAAATGTGGCCTCTAGAGTGTTCACAAGCTTTTCCTTTGATATGGCCTACTGACCTAGTTTTTGATCCCACATTACCTAGTTTCAAACTTGACCTATATATTATCAAGACAAACATTATGACCAAGTTTTATAAAGATTGGATTACAAATGTGGCTTCTAGCGTGTTCACAAGCTTTTCCTTTGATCTGGCCTACTGACCTAGTTTTTGATCCCACATGACCTAGTTTCAAACTTGACCTATATATTATCAAGACAAACATTATGACCAAGTTTCATAAAGATTGGGTCACAAATGTGGCTTCTAGCGTGTTCACAAGCTTTTCCTTTGATCTGGCCTACTGACCTAGTTTTTGATCCAACATGACCCAGTTTCGAACTTGACCTAGAGATCGTCAAGACAAACATTCTGACCAAGTTTTATAAAAATTGGATTACAAATGTGGTCTCTAGAGTGTTCACAAGCTTTTCCTTTGATCTGGCCTACTGACCTAGTTTTTGACCCAACATGACCCAGTTTCGAACTTGACCTAGAGATCATCAAGACAAACATTCTAACCAAATTTCATAAAGACTGAGTCACAAATGTGGCTTCTAGGGTGTTCACAAGCTTTTCCTTTGATCTGGCCTACTGACCTAGTTTTTGACCCAACATGATCCAGTTTCGAACTTGACCTAGAGATCGTCAAGACAAACATTCTGACCAAGTTTTATAAAGATTGGATTACAAATGTGGTCTCTAGAGTGTTCACAAGCTTTTCCTTTGATCTGGCCTACTGACCTAGTTTTTGACCCAACATGACCCAGTTTCGAACTTGACCTAGAGATCATCAAGACAAACATTCTGACCAAGTTTCATAAAGATAGGGTCACAAATATGGCCTCTAGAGTGTTCACAAGCTTTTTCTTTGATCTAACCTACTGACCTAGTTTTTGACCCCACATGACCCAGTTTTAAACCTGACCAAGAGATCATCAAGACAAACATAAAGATTGGGTCACAAATGTGGCCTCTAGAGTGTTCACAAGCTTTTCATTTGATCTGGCCTACTGACCTAGTTTTTGAACCAACATGACCCAGTTTCGAACTTGACCTAGAGATCATCAAGACAAACATTCTGACCAAGTTTCATTAAAATTGGGTCACAAATGTGGGATCTAGAATGTTCACAAGCTTTTCCTTTGATCTGGCCTACTGACTAGTTTTTGAGCCCACATGACCCAGTTTCAAACTTGACCTAGAGATCACCAAGCTAACATTCTCACCAAGTTTCATACAGATTGGGTCACAAATGTGGCCTCTAGGGTGTTCACAAGCTTTTCCTTTGATCTGGCCTACTGACCTAGTTTTTGACTGAACATGACCCAGTTTCGAACTTGACCTAGAGATCATCAAGACTAACATTCTGACCAAGTTTCATAAAGATTAGGCCAAAAATGTGGCCTCTAGAGTTTTCACAAGGCAAATGTTCACGCACACCGGATGCCAGTCAATGACCGGTCACAATAGCTCACCTTGAGCACTTCGTGCTCTGGTGAGCTAAAAAATAGGGGGTGGAGCCGGCCAAAAAATAAGAGGTGTGCAAGTTTATATATCATGATAAAGACTTATGAAAGTTTTCAACCATTTATATTAAATACTTTTTGAGCTAGGTGCATCAAAAGGTGAAAATGTGCATTTTTGACTATTTTAGGGGCCATAACTCTGAAAATAGGGGGCGGAGCCAGACAAAAAGTAGGAGGTGTGCAGGTTCATATCATGACAAAGACTCATACAAGGTTTAATTAATTTATATGAAATACTTTTGAGCTAGGCACGTCACAAGGTGAAAATGTGCATTTTTGACTATTTCAGGTACCATAACTCTGAAAACGGGGCAGAGCTAGACAAACAAGAGCTGTCCATAAGACAGCCAAGCTCGACTATTCGAAATATTGTCAGAGAAGCTGGAAATTATTACCCAAAATGTTAAATATCAAAAGAGTTTTAAGTTCAAAAAGGGGACATATCAGAGTTATGGGACTTGATGCTATCAACTAGTTTTATAACCCCGAAGAAACATGTTAAGTTTCAATTCAATATCTGCATTAGTTTTGGGGATAGTAACTTGCATGTAAAACTTTAACCAGAATTTTCTAAGTCCAAAAGGGGGCATAATTTGCTCAAAATACATGTTAAGAGTTATGGAACTTGACCCAGTGAGGTAGGTAATTGATCTAGAAAAAGAATAAATAAGTTCCAAATCTATATGCCTTTTAGTAATAGCTGTATGTACTTGCACGCAAAACTTTAACCAGAATTTTCTAAGTCCAAAAGGGGGCATAATTTGGCCAAAATACATGCCAGAGTTATGGGACTTGACCCAGTGAGGTAGGTAATTGATCTAGAAAAAGAAAAAATAAGTTTCAAATCTATATGCCTTTTAGTAATAGCTGTATGTACTTGCACGCAAAACTTTAACCAAATTTTCTAAGTCCAAAAGGGGGCATAATTTGGCCAAAATGAAGGTCAGAGTTATGGGACTTGGTGCTATCAACTAGTTTTATAACCCCGAAGACACATGTGAAGTTTCAATTCAATATCTGCATTAGTTTTGGAGATAGTAACTTGCATGTAAAACTTTAACCAGAATTTTCTAAGTCCAAAAGGGGGCATAATTTGCTCAAAATACATGTTAGAGTTATGGAACTTGACCCAGTGAGGTTGGTAATTGACCTAGAAAAAGAATAAATAAGTTTCAAAGCTATATGCCTTTAAATGATAGCTGTATGTACTTGCATGCAAAAACTTAACCAAGGTGTGACGCCGACGCCGACGCCGACGCCAGGGTGAGTAGAATAGCTAGACTATTCTTCGAATAGTCGAGCTAAAAATAGGAGGTGCACAAGTTCATATCATGATAAAGACTCATACAAGGTTTAATCAATTTATATCAAATACTTTTTGAGCTAGGCACATCACAACGTGAAAATGGGCATTTTTGCCTATTTTAGAGGCCATAACTCTACAAAATAGGGGGCAGACCAAAATGAACCAGAATGTGTCTGTAGGACACAGGGTGTGCCCCCCCCCCCCCCCCCCCCCACCCCCGGTACATTTGTCACAAATAAGGGGAAATCATTCAAATGTTTGCAGTCTTAATGGGGTATAGCCTCTAAAAATAAAACAAATTAAATGGATTCATTATTCTATACCATATACTTTTTGAGCTATGAGCATCACAAACAAAAAATCCAATATTTTTGCTATTTCAAGGGCCATAATTCTGTAATAAACACTAAAATTCTCAAGAAGAATGCCAAGTGTGCAAGGTCACATTATGACAAAGACTCAAGCAAGGTTTCATGAATTTACATTAAATACTTTTTGAGTGAGGCACATAATTAGGTGAAAATGTGCATTTTTTTACTATTTCAGGGGCCATAACTCTGGAAATAGGGGGCAGATCCAGATGAAGATAGGAGGTGCGCAAGTTCATATCATGATAAAGATTCATGCAAGGTTTCATCAATTTATATCAAATACTTTTTGAGCTAGGCGTGTCACAAGGTGAAAATGTGCATTTTTGACTATTTCAGGGGCCATAACTCTAAAAATAAGGGGCAGAGCCAGACAAAAAATAGGAGGTGCGCAAGTTCATACCATGATTAAGTTCATGCAAGGTTTCATCAATCTATATCAAATACTTTTTGAGCTAGGCATGTCACAAGGTGAAAATGTGCATTTTTGACTATTTCAGGGGCCATAACTCTAAAAATAAGGGGCGGAGCCAGACAAAAAATAGGAGGTGGCAAGTTCATACCATGATTAAGATCATGGAAGGTCTCATTAATTTATATCAAATACTTTTTGAGCTAGGCGTGTCACAAGGTGAAAATGTGCATTTTTGACTATTTCAGGGGTCATAACTCTAGAAATAGGGGGTGGACCCAGATGAAAAATAGAAGGTGCACAAGTTCATATCATGATTAAGACTCATGCAAGGTTTCATGAATCTATATCAAATACTTTTTGAGCCAGGCGTGTCACATGGTGAAAATGTGCATTTTTGACTATTTCAGGGGGCATAACTCTAAAATTAGGGGGTGGAGCCAGACGAAAAATAGAAGGTGCATAAGTTCATATCATGATAAAGACTCATGCAAGGTTTCATTAATTTATATCAAATACTTTTGAGCTAGGCGTGTCACGAACTTCGGACGGACGCACGGACAAGAGCAAATCTATATGCCCCCACCACTCATGGGGGGGCACAAAAACAGGAGGTGTGCAAGTTCATATCATGATAAAGACTCATACAAGGTTTAATCAATTTATATGAAATACTTTTTGAGCTAGGCACATCACAAGGTGAAAATGAGCATTTTTGCCTCTTTTAGGGGCCAAAACTCTAAAAATAGGGGGCAGACCAAAATGAAAAACGGGAGGTGTGCAAGTTCATATCATGATTAAGACTCATGCAAGGTTTCATGAATCTATATCAAATAGTTTTTGAGCCAGGCATGTCACAAGATGAAAATGTGCATTTTTGACTATTTCAGGGGCCATAACTCTAAAAATAGAGGACGGAGCCAGACGAAAAATAGGAGGTGTGCAAGTTCATATCATGATAAAGACTCATGCAAGGTTCCATCAATTTATATCAAATACTTTTTGAGCTAGGCGCATCACGAACTTCGGACGGACGCACAGACAAGACCAAATCTATATGCCCCCCACCACTAATGGGAGGCACAAAAATATGCACATGAGTCAGAAAACCAGAATATGTACTTGAATCTCTGCAAACTAAAATATGTGCAAGAACACCTGAAAACCAAATATGCACATGAATACCTGAAAACCAAATAGATCATCACATTCAAAATGTAAGATCTAACATAAGTCACTTGATGAGAAACACTTGACTTGTCAGATTTGGTATATGTTGTAATTTCTTCACTCTTCAGGCACTGATATATTGTAACAGAGAAATGACAACAACAATAGCAATGCACATGGCAAAACAAGAGACGTAAGATCGGTCTTAGGGGCGAGTACTGGTATCCAATCTGACATAACTGGATTATGGTTTTGTGATTTCTTAAATGCCAAACTCGTTTCATTTTACATCCTTAAAAGTTACTTGTGTGTATACATGTATACTGTGAAATCATTAATATTCGTGGGGGATTAATTTTCGTTGATTTCGTGGTTGAGTCTTATTGAGTCAATCCACAAAATTTTATCCCAACGAACAAGTGAAATTCCCGTTCATTTTATGTTCTAAAGTTAAAATCCACGAATTCATATCCCCATGAAATTGCCATTCTGACCAAAACCACGAAATTTCATGCCCACGAAATTAAATGATTTTACAGTATCCTTGCACAAACAGTATATTGTAGTTACCATTTTTACTGTCAGATGTGATATGACTTGTTACTCTACCCAATTATCTTTTAATGTGACCTTGACATTCTGACCTGATTTTTACTACTAAAACAACCTTTAACATTTAAATCAAGTTGCACAAGAATTCCTTTAAGAGTCATACAGGTAATAGCTGAGACACACTAACCCTTACCAAAGTTCTCTAGGGATGACCTTCACTTTGGGCTGACAATTAGTTATTCAGAATCATTCTAATTTTCCATATTACATTAGCTTATGTATTTCAAAACTGAATTAAAACCTTGTTCCGTAATATGTAGATCAAACAACAAAAATAGAGTACTGGTATGTATGTTAAGTACGTAATACAACTTCCTTCTGACTTCCCCTAAACAATCACTGCTGATGCCTATCTCAATTAAGCTGGCAAATAATCCCCGGCTCCTGCCCTATCTTAATTAATATCTACCTAAGTTAGGTGATTCAATCTGATGTAATCTATGTAATGCCTGTCCACCTGGATAGTTCAGATACGATGTATACAGGAATACTCCCGACGTGCAAATGTTTCCACATATGTGCAGCACAGCACCAAATGCCATCAACTTCTTAAATAACGATTTATTTCTGTTTATCCACCTAGTAAAAATGGAAAAAAGACTTAAGTTAAAACTGCATGCCAAAGTTAATACCTGTCGTGTAGTACTAAGATATTACGCTGATTAAACCTGTTATTCTTTTGAGAGCTAATTAAGTGTGACAACAATAATGACAGGATCTTTATATGTCATATTCTGACATTAAAAAACAGGAAAATCTATTCTAATCAGCCAGCTTAATGACTTCTATACATGGAAGATAGTGGGGTTACTGAACTGAAGGTGTGCCTGTAGTGAAAGCTTTTCTAAATACTCCAAACAAATTGTGAATGGAAGTAAATTGTTGGGTATAACATCGCATCGACACAATTATCGGTCATCATGGCGACTTTCCAGCTTTGATGGTGGAGGAAGACCCCAGGTGCCCCTTCGTGCATTATTTCATCACGAGCGGGCACCTGGGTACAACCACCTACCTTCCGAAAGTCAGCTGGATGGCTTCCTTACATGAGAAATTCTATGCCCCAAGTGAGGCTCGAATCCACATCGACTAGGGGCAAGTGATTTAAAGTCTGCGACCATAACCTCTCAGCCACTGAAGCTCCGTGAATAAAAGTAAATTACACTACTATAAAGTAGAGTAAGTATACCCTAAGACAGGGTGGGCAATAAAGTTTGGTAAAGATGGTTTATACCAGAGAGCAGGCAGTATATTTTATCAGTTTTCTTTTAAAATGTTGTGACAGCTTTCCTATAAAAGGATGGATCTTAAAACAAAACTTGCTCCAGCGGCTGAATTATATTTACCAGCAAACACTAATCACTCAAGATCTGAATCTCAGCGGGATGTGTGTGTGTGTGTGTGTGTGTGTGTGTGTGTGTGTGTGTGTGTGTGTGTGTGTGTGTGTGTGCACGTGTGTGTGGGGGGGGGGGGGGGGGGGGGGGGCAGGGGGGGAAATAGGCAAAATCCTTGAGTTAACAAGTGTTTTAAGTGATCCAAACAGAAAATATAAGAAAAATGTATCACATAAAGTGCACGAGCAGGCCCGGGTGCATGAGCTGTTGATGCTAGCTAGAGTTTGCAGTGTTTCACCATGCTAAGAGCACAGTTTTAGAAGATACAGATCAGAAAGTAGAGTGCTAAGTTCAATTCAGGTAAGATATACTACTGTTAAATAACAGGATCTGTTTTCCACCGAGTATTTCAGCTGCTGTGTAATTAAAACAGTACTGAATAATTTAATCATCTCTTCTTCTGAGATACTGTCACTACCCTAGCACAGATTAAAATTTATCTATCCCCCATGCCAGCTTAATATCATTTATCCAGATAACGTAGAATAAAGACTGGATTTGACATGCGGAAAAGAAATAATGTCAGCTTGTAAGTAAGTAAGTAAGTAAGTAAGTAAGTAAATTCTTTATTTATAGAGGGTGACTCATTTAGCTGACGCTAATCTTCCATGAGGCCCTCTTAAAATGGCATCATTACTATCTTTCTGGAGATAAATAAATGAATTAAAAAGTTTGACACATTTATTGATTCTAAATAATGTCTCAAATTCAACTTGAAATGTTCAGATCTTTTAATCATAGGCAACTATCTTAAAACCAGCACACGGCCATAAAATTTTGTTTAACCATATCATAGACCATATGTTAGTTTGTAAATGAGAGAAGTTTCATTAAAATCTACAATGTAGAAAAAATTCTATTCGCAAAAATGTCATCACAACTGTGATTAATTCCCACTGATTCCCATAATGAAAATTTGTGAGAGATCCAAATTTTTCAAATCAGTCTAGTAAAAAAACTCTTATCTTTTTTATCTGCCTCATTTTCTAAGTGTATTTTGAATTTTTGAAAAATTAGGGTTTAATCAAAGTCTACATTGAAGTAAAAAAAATTGATACGATCATGCAGAACTACCTTCACACAAACTCAAAGAAATGTGTGAGAGTTTTCATCGAGTCATCAGAATTATATGGAAGTCTAAGTTCATTAAGATCGATTTCATGCTAAAACATTAAAAAAAAGAAGAAACAAGAGGCCTAAATGGGCCTAAGTCACTCACCTGAGGCAGACATTGACCTGATTAGATAGTTTGTGACAAAGTATTAAATTTTTCTTTTTTAAAATTAAACAAAAATTTAAATTAAAAATGACTTTTAAAGGTACCATATTTTTCTTTTTAGCTCTAGCGGTACCTAAAAGTGCCCCCATTTGAACAAAACTTTGGAGAGGACCATATTATAATTATGCTACCGTACATACCAAGTTTAATGAAGATCCATCAAGTGGTTCATGATAAGAAGTTGTTTAAAAGGTATTTCTATTTTTAGCTCTAGCAGCCCCTAAAGAGGCCAAGTGCCCCCATTTGAACAAACTTGGGAGAGGACCATATAATGATGCTACAGACTAAGTTTAATGAAGATCCATCAAGCAGTACATGGTAAGAAGTCGTTTAAAGGTATTTCTATTTTTACCTCTAGCAGCCCCTAAAAGGGGCCAAGTGGCCCCATTTGAACAAAATTGGGAGAGGACCATATAATGATGCTACAGACTAAGTTTGATGAAGATCCATCAAGCAGTTCATGAGAAGAATTTGTTTAAAGGTATTTCTATATTAAGCTCTAGCATTTAAATGTATTTCTATTTTTAGCTCTAGAGGCCCCTAAAAGAGGCCAAGTGGCCCCATTTGAACAAACTTGATAGGGGACCTCACCAGGATGCTACAGACCAAATTTGGTGTTACTCTGACCAGTAGTTTCAGAGGAGAAGATGTTTAAGTAAAAATGTGGACGACGGACAAAGGACCATCCAACCCATACTAATAGCTCATCCTGAACATTTGGTTCAGGTGAGCTAAAAATTCTCTAATGTGAAAAAGAAGTACACAAAACTGACAAATCACTTTCCCCTATTTTATTGCACTTGTTTATTTTTCCTGCTGAAGCAAATATGGTGTTCATCAATCATTATGACACTAATATAAATGCTTAACTAGCTAAGATCAAGTACTAAATATCAAATCTACAACTTTTAAGTGATATCAAAGTAGAAACAATTTAAATCCTAAATCAATCAATATTAATATTTCTGGCTAAGAAAGCAGACAAATTAACCTACATTTAATATATTAAAAGTTATCTCCAAGACGTCAGAGCTAAATTGGCACAATTGAATAACAAGCAGCTGCTGTCCTATTAACCTTTCTCCTTCAGTTTATTTTAACCAACACTATTAGAGCCCTGCCATGAGAAAACCAACATAGTGGCTTTGCGACCAGCATGGATCCAGACCAGCCTGCGCATCTGCACAGTCTGGTCAGGATCCATGCTGTTCACTAACAGTTTCTCTAATTGCAATAGACTTTGAAAGTGAACAGCATGGATCCTGACCAGACTGCGCAGATGCGCAGGCTGGTCTGGATCCATGCTGGTCGCAAAGCCACTATATTGGTTTTCTCATGGCGCGGCTCATTACACTTTTTGGGGTAAAAAGTTAATTCCTCACAAAATTTATTAAAAAGTGTATTTCATAAAAATTGTCTTTCGAATAAACCAAAAGTCTTACTGACATACATATTTTGCAATATCCCTGTAATTTGCAAAAATTATTGCTGACAGTAGAGATGTTTTTCAGCAGTTTTTCAAATGATAAAAATATCTACATGTTATTTTTCAAACTATTTAATACAGGTTTCTCTTGTTATTTCTCAAAGTCAGACATGCACTTTATGTCAACTCTGTTTTAATGAATATATATATATATTTTTTTAAATCAAACAGGACCTACTCTAATGACAGCACCATCAGAACCGGTGTGACCCTGAATTATAATATTTACAAAATCAAAAACTACATACAGTTTGTGTAGTGTTTCAGCAACTGCAGTATTACACACAGGTATCACGTAGATGATGAAACGCAACTCCTTGTGTGGTAAGAATGAATACAGGAGCACAAATATCAGGGCCGGAAGCACCAGCTGCACGAGCCTCGGGGACAGGTACAGACCTAGAGGCACAAGAAATATGCTGAAAGACAAAGCTCGAGGCAGAGCTGAGTAAAAATACCAAAAGAATGGCAATGTCTGAAAGCTGGTTAAGGTTGTAATTTTTTGGTACATATGACATTACAATGGGTAAAATAACAAACTTTTAAGTAACAAGAAGGACATGATGGCCATAATTCACTCATATGAACATGAAAAATTTCATGAAGATCTAGCCAAAAATGTGATTTCCAGAGTGCTAATCATAAATTTTTCTCCAATATTTTGACCTATTGACATAGCTTTTAAACAAAGATAAAACAATATTTAAAGTGACAAAAGATTTTATACATCCAAACATTCTGATCAGATTTCATAAATATCTGGTAGAAAATATAACTTCTAAAATGTTAGTGAGGTTCGTCTGTGATTGACATAGTGACCTTGCTTTTTACCTCAGATGACTGTAAATAAATTATAACTTGATCCAGATTTTATAACAGCAAATTTTCAGACCAAGATTTACACAGATCAGGCAGAAAAAATGGCCTTTAGAGTGTATGTTGAAAGATTTTTCTACAATTAGCCTAGTGACCTTGTTTTTGATGCACGATGACCCAGTTTTGAACTCTTCCAAGATTTTACTGACAGGAACATTCTGATCAAGATTCATTCTGCCAAAATTATGACCTCTAGTATGTTAAAAGTAAAACTGACTACTCAATTACACTAATAGCTCACTCTCAATCTTTACTGCTTCAGGTGAGCTGAAATGTTAAAATTTAATTCTGACTTTGAACTGTTCTGTTTATCGAAACCGGCTACCTTTTTTTTACATCAATCTTAAAATTAACTTAACATTAATAGGGTATTTTTTGTCTTACTTAAATTAAAGGCACGTGACTGTGCAACACATGAAAATTTTGCATCTGGTGTTCACATGGTGAAAGATATTTTGATCATACAATGAAACAAACAAATGAGCCCTGCCATGAGAAAACCAACATAGTGGGTTTGCGACCAGAATGGATCCAGACCAGTCTGCGCATCCGCACAGTCTGGCCAGGATCCATACTGTTTGCTTTCAAAGCCTATTGGAATTGAAGAAACTGTTAGTGAACAGCATGGATCCTGACCAGACTGTGCGGATGCGCAGGCTGGTCTGGATCCATGCTGGTCGCAAACCCACTATGTTGGTTTTCTCATGGCATGGCTCATTAATATCCTCTAAATCTACAGTCATTATGAAAAGCCTGCTATTTTTACAAAGGCATTAAGCACTGTCTATTCATTCAAACTCTACTGATCTAATTTAAAGATGTAAAAGGATACACCCCAGTTTGAGCTCTTGTTGAGGATTGTATTATACCACAGTACTTCACCTTCCGGCCACAAGTAACGCTGCCAGAAGTAAGAATCTACCACAACTGTTGTAACTGAAAATAGTCAAAATAAATATTGGTAAAATATTCTTCTCCTTAATGATTTTAATATCACTTAATGTTACCTTTTTAAGAGGCAGCAAAGCACGCTGTGTTCTTTACAAAGTGATATATAGTTAAGTATATAAACTTGAAACTAAAGTCTCTTAAACTATCGGTAACTAATGTCATCTTAAAATTTCGGCTATCTTAAATAATTTTTTAAGTTTTGTCCAACTTCTTATAAATGTAAGTATTTTCACCCTATCTTAAGTCAAATTCAACATACTGCAACTTTTGTTATGTTAAAAAAAATCTAGGTCCCTCATAGGTCGAATCCCTAAGTATTCATATCTTATTGTGTCAAAGTTAAGATGTGCTCCGTAACTAAAGGCATGATGTTGCTGTGCAAATTATAGAATAAATAACAAGAGCTGTCACTATTAGAGACAAATGCCCCCGAATCAACCCTTGGGTTTAGATGAACATTTGTGTTAGGGTTAGGGTTTGTGACCTTCACCTTGACCTGAGAGACCTGGGTCATAAGCACATCACACCTTCTCAATATGGATAACACTTGCATCAAATTATTTTCAAATCCACACATGAATAGTGAAGTTACAGCCCACACAAGAATTTACAGAGACATGCACACACACACATCGACGGACAGTGCGATTTTAATATGCCTACCTTCGGGGGCATAAAAATATTATCGTAATGTGTCTCATTGGAGTGGAATATTAACACTGCTTTTTGTATGATTTTAATCTGGTGACCCTTGATGACTCAGTTTTAAATTTGGTATATACTAAGTATTTCATAAAGACAACCATTCTAAGTTTCATATAGATCAGGTAGAAAATTTTCTGTCTAGACAGTTAGCAATGTTATTTTCCTACAATTTGACTAATTGGCCTAGACTACACTTAGACAAATGTTCTAAACCAGTACATTTTCCCAGCTAATGATTTACTGGTTAGTTGGCTATGGAAGTGGCTATCAATATAATAATGATTGTGTTTTGAAAGAATTTCTGACCTTTATGGAAGCTTAAACAAAATATGAAAACAATGTTTGTCAGCATTCACGTAACATCACTACTGAATTGCCACAAAGACATGCAAAGAATTCCATTGATACCATACAGACTACTGGTGAAATGATAATAACAGAGTAAAAGCATGTAATTAAGTTTTCATTAGAAGCCATGTGGCAATTAATCAATTACAGCAAACTTTTATTGTTTTAACCCCCACATATGAGAATAAATATACAGTTGTGAGATATTACCTTTAGCATAGTTATTGGTATTTTGCATTAACTAATTTCCCCATACACTGATATAGTTTTGCAATGCAATAACATTTCTCCCTACGATATTTCAAGGGAATATGAGGGCCAATTTAGTCTCTCACCTGACACTGACTGTCTGACCTTGAATATATGTATGACACCTTGAATAATGAATCACGAATGTAGGCAACTGTGTTTAGTGAAAAAAAAGGGGGCCATGACAGCCCAACATCGCTCACCTTAGTTAAATTGCTAGCTTGAACAAATTTCTTTGCTACAGCTTAAAAAAACAAGAAAGTAGGTCAGTAGGTCATATTCATGGTCACTGAATGTCACTTTTAAGATTGGTGTGCAAAACTGTACCTGTCAACCAAATTTCAAGGCTGTATCTTAACAAGAGGGTCATGATGACCCTGAATCGTTCACCTGAGTAATATGAGCCACATGTTTAAAATGGTAAACTGATGCTAAAATATTAGAAAGTAGGTCAGTAGGTCATATTCATGGTCACTGAAAATCAGTTTTAAGATCGGTATGCAAAACTGTACATGTCATCCAAATTTCAAGGCTGTATCTTAAAAAACAAGAAAGTGGATCAGTAGGTCAAGGTCACAGTAAGGTGACCTGTAACCACTTGGGTACATCAGGTAAATATAACAAGAGGGCCATGATGGCCCTATATCGCTCACCTGTTATCATTGCACTTAAGGACAAGTCTTCAAGGTCAAAAGATCATAATAGAAATCAATCAAAAGAATTATGAGAAAATATAGTTGAAATTTTCTTTAAGTAACTTTAAAAACAAGATTTGAAAACTTTTTGTAGAGGTCCACTAGGCAATGCTACATGTCAAATATCTAAGCTCTTCTGGTTTATTTTTAGAAAATTTTGAAGATTTTTCTATGTACAATCAAGTAACCCCATGGGGCAGGGTCAATTTGACCCCAGGGGTCATGATTTGAATAAACTTTGTAAAAGTCTAATAGGCAATGCTACATGTCAAATATCTAAGATCTAGGCCTTCTGGTTTATTTTAGAATTTTTTTTTTAAGATTTTCCTATGTAAAATCAAGTGACCCCTAGGGCGGAGTCAATTTTGACCCCGGGGGACAAGGTTTGAACAAATTTTGTAGAGGTCCACTAGGCAATGCTACATGTCAAATATCTAGTCTCTACGCCTTCTAGTTTATTTTTAGAAAATTTTTGAAGATTTTCCTATGTAAAATCAAGTGACCTCTGGGGCGGGGTCAATTTTGACCCAGGGGGTCATGATATGAACAAATTTTGTAGAGGTCCACTAGGTAATGCTACATGTGAAATATCTAAGCTCTAGGCCTTCTGGTTTGTTTTTAGAAAACTTTTGAAGATTTTCCGTTGTAAAGTCAAGTGACCCCTAGGGCGGGGTCAATTTTGACCCCGGGTCATAATTTGAACAACTTTAGTAGAGGTCAACTAGGCAATGCTACATGTCAAATATCTAAGCTCTAGGGCTTCTGGTTTTTGAGAAGAAGATTTTTTAAATATTTTCTTATGTAAAATCAAGTGACCCCTGGGGCGGGGTCAATTTTGACCCCGGGGGCCATGATTTGAACAAATTTTGTAGAGGTCCACTAGGCAATGCTACATGTGAAATATCTAAGCTTTAGGCCTTCTGGTTTATTTTTAGAAATTTTTTGAAGATTTTCCTATGTAAAATCAAGTGCCCCCTGGGGCAGAGTCAATTTTGACCCCGGGGTCATGATTTGAACAATTTTAGTAGAGGTCCACTAGGCAATGCTACATGTCAAATATCTAAGCTCTAAGGCTTCTGGTTTTTGAGAAGAAGATTTTTTAAGATTTTCTTATGTAAAATCAAGTGACCCCTGGGGCGGGGTCAATTTTGACCCCGGGGTCATGATTTGAACAAACTTGGTAGAGGTCCACTAGGCAATGCTTCACACCAAATATCTAAGCTCTAGGTCTTCTGGTTTTTGAGAAGAAGATTTTTAAAGTTTTTCCTTTCGGTTGCCATGGCAACCAGTGTTCTGCATAGAATTCAATTCTTTGAACAATTTTGAAAGGGGGCCATCCAAGGAACATCCCTGTGAAGTTTCATCAAAATTGGCCTGTTGGTTTAGGAGGAGATGTTGTTTAAAGGAAAGTGTGGACGGACGCCGGACGGACGGACAGACGGACGGACGGACGGACGGACGGACGCCGGACGGTGAGCGATCACAATACCTCACCCTGAGCACTTTGTGCTCAGGTGAGCTAATTAAACAGTCTAGGAAATATGATCTGATAATTTTTGAAGTATTTTTTCCTATGTAACTCATATAACAAGTGACCCCCAGGGCGGGGTCTCTTTTCACCCCAGGAGCATAATTTGAACAATCCTGTTAGAGGCTCACTAGGCAATGCTACATACTAAATATCAAAAGCCTAGGCCTTGAACTTTCAGACAAGAAGATTTTTATCTTTTTCCCAATATAAGTCTATGTTAAACTTGGGACCCCCGGGGCAGGGCCTGTTTTCACCCCAGGGTAATAATTTGAACAATTTTGGTAGAGAACCAAAAGGAAATGCAACACACCAAATATCAAAAGCCTAGGCCTTGCAGTTTCTGGCAAGAAGATTTTTAAAGTTTTTCTTATATAAGTCTATGTAAAACTTAGGACCCCCTGGGCGGGGCCTCTTTTCACCCCAGGGGTACAATTTGAACAATCTTCATAGAGGACCACAAGGCAATGCTACATACAAAATACCAAAGGCCTAGGTCTTGTACCTTCAGACAAGAAGATTTTTAAAGTTTTTTTCCTATATAAATATATGTAAAACTTGAGGCCCCCTGGGCAGAGCCTCATTTCACCCCAGGGTAATAATTTGAATAATTTTGGTAGAGGACCTCAAGGCAATGCTACATACCAAATATCAAAGGCCTAGGTCTTGTGGTTGTAGACAATAAGATTTTTAAAGTTTTTTTCCTGTGTAAGTCTATGTAAAACTTGGGACCCCAGGGGCATAATTTGAACAATCTGTATAGAGGACCATAAGATGATGTCACACGCCAAATATCAAGGCTCTATGCCTTGCAACTTTGGACAAGAAGATTTTTAAAGTTTTTCCTTTCGAGTTCTGTATGGAATTAAATTTTTTGAACATTTTTGAAAGGGGACCACCCAAGGAGAATCCTGTGAAGTTTAGTGTAATTCTGCCTAGTGATTTTCAAGAAGAAGAATTTTTTAGAAAATGTTGACGGACACACGATGCACGGCAGACATTGAGCGGTCACAAAAGCTCACCATGAGGCTTTGGCTCAGGTGAGCTAAAAAACAAGAAAGCAAGTCAGCAGGTCAAAGTCAGTTGGTTGACATCTTATCACTGGGGGTCATCCAGTAAATATAATTAAACAGTCTAGGAAATATGATCAGCTAATTTTTGAAATATTTTTCCTATTTAACTCATATATCAAGTGACCCCTGGGGCGGGGCCTCTTTTCACCCCAAGCACATACATGGAACAATCTTGTTAGAGATCAACCAGGCAATGATACATACAAAATAAAAAATAGGCCTTGAAATTTCAGACAAGAAGATTTTCAAAGTTTATCCTACATAAGTCTTTGTAAAACTTGGGACCCCCAGGGCTGGGCCTCTTTCACCCGGGAGCATAATTTGAACAATTTTGTTAGTAGACCCCTAGTCAATGCAACATACCGAATATCAAAAGCATAGGCCTTGCAGTTTCAGGTAAGAAGATTTTTAAAGTTTTTCCTTTTTTGTAAGTCTATGTAAAACTTGGGACCCCTTGGGTGGGGTGGGGTCTCATTTCAACTCGGAGGAGGCGGGTGGGTGGGGGGGGGGGGCATAATTTGAGTAATCTTGGTAGAGGACCACTAGGCATTGCAACATACCAAATATCAAAAGCCTATGCCTTGCAATTTCAGACAAGAAGATTTTTAAATTTTTTCTATATATGTCTCTGTAAAACTAGAGACCCCCATGGAAGGGCCTGTTTTCACCCTAAGGTAACCACAAGGCAATGCTACATACCAAATATCAAAAGCCTAGGTCTTGTGGTTTCAGACAAGAAGATTTTTAAAGTTTTTTCCTATACAAGTCTATATAAACCATGTGACCCCCTTGGGCCGGGCCATATTTCACCCTAGGGGGATCATTTGAACAATCTTGGTAGAGGCCCACTATATGATGCTACATACCAAATATCAAAGCCCTAGGCCCTTTTGTTTTTTACAAGAAGATTTTCAAAGTTTTTTCCTATACAAGTCTATAGAAACAATGTGACCCCCAGGGCGGGGCCAAACGATATCCTAGGGGGATAATTTGAAAAATCTTGGTAGAGGCCCACTAGATGATTCTACATACTAAATATCAAAGCCCTAGGTCTTATGATTTTGGACCAGAAGATTTTTGAAGTTTTTCCCTATATAAGTCTATATAAACCATGTGACTCCCGGGGTGGGGCCATATTTGACCCTAAGGGGATAATTTGAATATTCTTGGTAGAGGCCCACTAGATAATGCTACATACAAAATATCAAAGCCCTAGGCCTTGTGGTTTTGGAAAAGAAGATTTTTTAAGTTTTTCCTTTCGGTTGCCATGGCAACCAGAGTTCTGTATGGAATTCAATTCTTTGAACAATTTTTAAGGAAGACCATCCAAGGATCATCCCTGTGAAGTTTCATCAAAATTAGTTTGGTGGTTCAGGAGGAGATGTTGTTTAAAGGAAAGTGTGGACGGACGGAGGACGGCCAGACGCCGGACGGTGAGCGATCACAATAGCTCACCCTAAGCCTTTGGCTCGGGTGAGCTAAAAACAAGAAAGTAGGTCAATAGGTCACATTCATGGTCACTGAAAGTCAGTTTTAAGATCGGTGTTCAAAACTGTACATGTCATCCAAATTTCAAGGCTGTATCTTGAAAAACAAGAAAGTTGGTCAGTAGGTCAAGGTTACAGTCAAGTGACCCCTAATTACTTGGGGTCATTAGGTAATTATAAGTTAACAGTCTAGGAAATATGATCAGATAGTTTTTGAAGTATTTTTATGCCCCCAAAGGGAGGCATATAGTTTTTGAACTGTCTGTCTGTCTGTTGGTCTGTCAGTCTGTCCGCATTTTTCGTGTCCGGTCCATATCTTTGTCATCGATGGATGGATTTTCAAATAACTTGGCATGAATGTGTACCACAGTAAGACGACGTGTGGCGCACAAGACCCAGGTCAGTAGCTCAAAGGTCAAGGTCAAACTTAGACATTAAAGGATAGTGCATTGATGGGCGTGTCCGGTCCATATTTTTGTCATCGATGGATGGATTTTCAAATAACTTGGCATGAACGTGTACCACAGTAAGACGACGTGTCGCGCACAAGACCCAGGTCCGTAGCTCAAAGGTCAAGGTCACACTTAGACATTAAGGGATAGTGCATTAATGGGCGTGTCCGGTCCATATCTTTGTCATCGATGGATGGATTTTCAAATAACTTGGCATGAATGTGTACCACAGTAAGACGATGAATCGCGCGCAAGACCCAGGTCCGTAGCTCAAAGGTCAAGGTCACACTTAGACATTAAGGGATAGTGCATTGATGGGCGTGTCCGGTCCATATCTTTGTCATTCATGCATGGATTTTAAAATAACTACGCATGAATGTGTGACACAGTAAGACGACGTGTCGCGCGCAAGACCCAGCTCCGTAGGTCATAGGTCCTAAACTCTAACATCTGCCATAACTATTCATTTAAAGTGCCATCGGGGGCATGTGTCATCCTATGGAGACAGCTCTTGTTTCCTATATAACTCATATAAAAACTATGTGACCCTAGGGACTGGGCCTCTTTTCACCCCAGGGGCATAATTTGAACAATCTTGTTAGTGAGCCACTAGGCAATGCTACATGCTGCATATCAAAAGCCTAGGCCTTGGACTTTCAGTAAAGAAGATTTTTAAAAGTTTTTTCCTATGTAAGTCTATGTAAAACTTGGGACCCCCAGGGCAGGGCCTCTTTTTACCCCTGCGGCATAATTTGAACAATCTTGGTAAAGGACTACTAGGCAATGCATCATACCAAACATCAAAAGCCTAGGCCTTGCAGTTTCAGACAAGAAGATTTAAAAAAAAAATTCCTATATATGTCTATGTAAAACTGGGAACCACTGGGGTAGGGCCTCTTTTCACCCCAGGGGCATAATTTGAACATTCTTGGTAGAGAACGACAAGGAAATGCTACATACCAAACATCAAAGGCCTAGGTCTTGTGGTTTCAGACAAGAAGATTTTTAAAAAATTTTCTTATTTAAGTCTATGTAAAACTTGGGACCCCCAGGACGGGGCCTCTTTTCATCCCTGGGGCATAATTTGAACAATCTTTATAGTGGACAATTAGATGATGTCACATGCCAAATATTGAGGCTCTATGCCTTGTGGGTTTGGACAAGAAGATTTTCAAACATTTCCCTATATAAGTCTATGTAAACCATGTGATCGCCAGGACGGGGCCATATTTGACACTAGGGGAATAATTTGAATAAACTTAGAAGAGAACCACTAGATGAAGCTACATACCAAATATAAAAGCCCTACGACCTGTGGTTTCGGACAAGAAGATTTTTAAAGTTTTCCCTTTCGGTTGCCATTGCAACCAGAGTTCTATATGGAATTCGATTCTTTGAACAATTTTAAAGAAGACCATCCAAGGAACAACCCTGTGAAGTTTCATCAAAATTGGCCTGATGGTTTAGGAGGAGCTGTTGTTTAAAGGAAAATGTGGATGGTGAGCCATCACAATAGCACAAAACAGAAAACAGGTCAAGTGTATCCATTTGAATAAATTTGAGAAAGGACCTTACAAGGATGCTACAAATTAAGAAGTTTAATGAAAATCTGCCAAGCAGTCCAAGGTCAAAGATTATTTTTGCTCTAACAGCTCCTTAAAGGGGCGAAATGTCCCCCATTTGAATGGAATTGGGACAGGACCTTATAATGATGCTACAGACCAAGTCTGATGAAGATCCATCAAGCAGTTCAAGTCACAAAGTTATTCTACTTTTAGGTAGCTGTAAAGGTTAATAAGAGGCCAAGTACCCCTGTTTAAACAACATTGGGAAAGGACCTTATAATAAGAAGCCTATAGACCAAAAATGTTGTAATTCCAGTAATTTAAGAAGAGAAGATATTCAAGTTAAAATGTTGATGATAGACCAGATGACAGATAACAAACCATCAACATACCAGTATGCTATTAATAGTTCTGAAGAAAGTTCAGGTGAGCTAAAAAATAATTCAGCTGTAAAAGCAATATCAATTTATGATCAGAGCTGTTTAGCCCTTACCCTGCTAAATTTCTATAATGAACTTGTCCATGTTTTAATTTGGACAGAACCATTAACTGTTAAAAGGGGTGTTCGCTGAAAATTTACTGACTGAATAGCGAACAGTGCAGACCATGATCAGACTGCATGGATGTGCAGGCTGATCTTGGTCTGCACTGGTCGCAAAGGCTGAATCACTTGCCGCCAGCAGGCTAAGGGTTAGTCTGCCAGTAAATGTTTGTTTACTGACTTAAATGAGAACATAATTTCTAGGTAGAGGACCTTCACACAATACTATATGCCGCCAAATATCTCAGTTCTTGGCCTTGAGCTTTTAGACACAAAGATTTTAAAGATTTTTCTTATACAAGACTATAAAAAACATCTGCAGGGCTAATTTGACCCGAGGGACATGATTTGAATGAAATTGGTACACCACTACCACACAATGCTACATGACAAATATGTAAGGTCAAGGCATTACTGTTTTAGACAACAATATTTTTCAAGTTTTTCATACATAAGATTATGTAAAACAAATGAATCCCATGTCATAGCCAATTTTGATCCCATGGCATGATTTGAATACTAATAAACTTGTTCAAGGACCACCAGATAGTACTTCAGACAAAATTTCTAAGCTCATATTGCAGTTCAGAAGAGAATTTTTTTTCTTGTGGAAGATTATGTAAAACAAGCAATCCTAGGTGAGGCAAATTTTAACACAAGATGGCATGCATGATTAAAACAAATTTGGTAGAGAACTACTACACAATGTTACATGACAAAGATCTAAGCTAGATCTTGAGTCTTTAGACAAGGTTTTTTAAGGTTTCCCTACATAAGTTTATGTAAAACAAGTGCACCCAAGGGAGCCAATTTTGATCCAACATGTATGAATTAAATCAATGTGGTAGAAGATCACTACACAATGACCTAAGTTCAGGGCTTTATAGATTTAGGTAAGCAGATTTTTACCCAGGGTGAGGCTGATTTTGACCCCAGGGACATGATCTGAAAACAATTGGTAGAGGACCACTGAGCAATGCTCAGGTGAGCTTAAGACACTACAGGTCATCTACTGGCCATAGGCAAATACTGCACAATGTTTATTGATATTATAATATAAAGTAAACATTTTCATTCTTTAGCTCACTGTGACCTTGACCTTTGATGCACTGACCAAAACCAATAGGGTTAATCTACTGACCATTGACAAGATCCTAGCCTGGCTCCCTGGCTGCATGGTTATTTTTTATATAGATACTGCAGGCAAAATAAGAAAATATTAAGCCTCTAAAATAGCACATTTTATCTGATGGCTGAACCATACCTATGTTCGGAGCCAGGGGCAATAAAATATGCCAATGTAGATACAACCTGCTGGAGTTACTTCCCTCTTGATGAATAAACTAATATAGACCTATTTATGTAAATAAGAACAAACATAGGGACGGGAGCCAGTCTAACAAGATCCCATGACGTATAGTAAACCAAACAGTCAACTATTATCATTTGGAAACTGTTTTTAGTCTCTGGGTCACTTTGACCTTGACCTACTGACCACCTTAACAATACAGCTGATCCAGTGGTCACTCTGCCAATCACCACCTAAGCCATTTTACAACAATTTCAAGAAAATGGCTCAAACTTTCATATGAAGTGTATCCCCAATAAGCCCAAGCAATTCAGAAACTGATATTTAAGTCACTGTGACCTTAATCTTTAACACCAAAAGCAACTGGAGTCATTTTCATACCCAAGGCAATTATTTTAAGAAGTTTGACCCCTAGAGGACAAAGCCTTTTAAAGTTACAAACTAGAAACCAAATGAATTAGGTACCTATGGACTTCCAATGTGAAGGTCCTCTACCAATAACAATTAACCTTTAGCATGCTAGATAAATTGTTGTCTGCTGGAAATGTCGTCTGCTAAAATTGTAAAGTTCATTCAATTTGCTCCAAAACTGGAAGAAATATTGTCAGAGTAGCAAACAGCTTGGAACCTGATCAGACGCCGATTTAATCGGCATCTGATCTGGTTCCAAGCTGTTTGCAAAGGCTGTTAAATTCGCCTGCAGCAGGCTAAGGGTTAAGCTTGATACAAATCCCTGTTTCATAACAATAGTTCATATTATGTCCCCATGCCAAATATATAAAGGACTTGACCAAATTTATTCACATATCAGATTGTGTTAGCAAGATAGAACAAGAGCTGTCGGATGACAGCGCGCTCGACTATTCGAAGAATTGATTGAAGAATGGGGTCAAAATATTTCCATAGATTTTCAGACAAAAGAAACTAGAGCTATCACTAAAGGTGATGAATGTACCCCCCGCATGCACTGACACAGTACATTGCAATTTGACACACACAAGACTGCATAATTATGTGGACTGTATGTATATAGACTGTATGTATACAGTATAGTAACAAAAAACAAAGTCCCATAACTATGCAGAATATTTATCTAAAAGAATGTAATATGCACCATGCACAATTAGGTGTGTTACTGATCACTTGTGTGAAGTTTCATTAAATTGTGTGCAAGGGTTTGGTAGATTAGGCACGCACAAGATTGCATATGCAGACTGTATGTACATAGTATGTTAACAAGAAACAAAGTCCCATAACTCTGCAATTTTTGTCGCTGAAAGAACCTAACATGCCCCATGCACAACTACTGTTGTTACTGATCACTTGTGTGAAGTTTCATTAAATTGTGTCAATGGGATGAGGAGTGATGGTGCGCACAAGATTGTGTCTATGTATATAGTATAGTAACAAAAAAACAAAGTCCCATAACTCTGCAAATTTTTTTTCTTAAAGAACCTAACATGCCCCATGCACAACTACTGTTGGTACTGATCACTTGTGTGAAGTTTCATTAATTTGTGTCAAGGGGATGAGGAGAGATGGTGCGCACAAGATTGTGTCTATGTATATAGTATAGTAACAAAAAAACAAAGTCCCATAACTCTGCAATTTTTTTTTCTAAAAGAACCTAACATGCCCCATGCACAACTACTGTTGGTACTGATCACTTGTGTGAAGTTTCATTAAATTGTGTCAAGGGGATGAGGAGTGATGGTGTGCACAAGATTGTGTCTATGTATATAGTATAGTAACAAAAAAACAAAGTCCCATAACTCTGCAATTTTTTTTTCTTAAAGAACCTAACATGCCCCATGCACAACTACTGTTGGTACTGATCACTTGTGTGAAGTTTCATTAAATTCTGTCAAGGGGATAAGGAGAGGTGGTGCGCACAAGATTGCGTCTACGGACAGACGGACAGACAGACAGACAACCTGAAACCAGTATACCCCCCCTTACAACTTTGTTGTCGGGGGGTACAAAAAATGGATTAAACAAAAATTTTTCCTGTATTTGTGGATTTCGATTAGTCTTCCACTAAGTGGCAATGTGTGACCATGATGGCAAATATGTTATTAAGTTATATGTTAGGCAAACACAGGCTTGTATGAAAAGTTTAACTACTTTCCAAGTCCAAAAAGGGTCATAATTCAGTCAAAATAGTTGACAGAGTTATGTACACTTGCCTACAGATGGAAATCATGTTGATATACTAGTGTTAACAGTTTCAAAGCCACAGTTCAAATATTTTGACAAAAATGTCAAAGTCCAAAAAGGGCCATAATTCAGCCAAAATAGTTGTCAAGAGTTATGTACTCTTGCCTGCAGATGGAAGTCATAATGATAAACAAGTGTTTAAAGTTTAAAAGCCATATGTCAAATAGTCTTGACAAAACATGAACATATATAAAAACAGAACCAATTTCCAAGTTCAAAAAGGGCCATAATTCAGCCAAAAAAGATGACAGAGTTATGTACTCTTGCCTATTGATAGAGACTATAATACTGAACAAGATATAAAAGTTTCAAAGCCATATGTCAAACACTTTACACAAAATATAAACTGGTACGAAAAACTTAACCACGACTTCTAAGTCAGAAGGGGCCATAATTCAGCCAAAATGCTTGATGGAGTTATGTACTCTTGCCTACAACTGGATATGGTGATGGTTAACAAGTGTTGAAAGTTTCAAAGCTTTATCTCAAAAGACTTTGTCAAAATGTAGACTGGTACGAAAAACTTAACCAAGATTTCTAAGTAAAAAAGGGGCAATAATTCAACCAAAATGCTTGATGGAGTTATGTACTCTTGCCTACAACTGGACATGATGATGGTAAACAAGTGTTGAAAGTTTCAAAGCTTTATCTCAAAAGACTTTGCCAAAATATGAACTGGTACAAAAAACTTAACCAAGATTTCTAAGTCAAATGGGGCCATAATTCAGTCAAAATGCTTGACAGAGTTATATACTCTTGCCTTTAACTGGACATGGTGATGGTAAACAAGTGTTGAAAGTTTCAAAGCTTTATCTCAAAAGACTTTGTCAAAATGTGGACTGGTACGAAAAACTTAACCAGGGTGTGACGCCGACGCCGTGGTGAGTAGGATAGCTCTACTTATTCTTCGAATAGTCGAGCTAAAAATGGAAAGAAAACAGACAGAAAAAGTTCAAACCATTAAATCAACATCAAGCTTGTTGGATGTGTGTGTGTGTGTGTGTGTGTGTGTTCGGGTTTAACGTCTTTTTCAACAATTTTTCAGTCATGGTGCTTTAGACAAAATATATAAATGTGACAGCTCTTGTGCTACACAGTAAGTATCTAGCATGGGAAACATGTCAAAGTCTGCGTTGAACAAAACAACAAGACTCAAGTGCAACAGACATAATCAAGAAAATCACCTAATGCAAACATTAAAAATCATCAAAAAAAAAGAAGATCAAAAGTGCTGCCACTATCTGTACACATAAAGTATCTAATTAACCTCAGTATCCTGAAAAACAAAGTAGTGTAAATATCAGAGGTTTAACGTCAAAATTCCCTAATGAAATGTTATCAGTACAATTTAGAAAGTCATCTCCACCTTTCATTTATAAAGTAGTAATTTGCAATTTATTAAGTTATTAACACGAGAGCTCTGAAGGCCCTGTATTATTGACTTGACATTGCCTTGCCTTAGGGATACAAATGTCAGTGCCTTACCTCAGGGATACAAATGTCATTGCCTTGCCTTAGGGATACAAATGTCAGTGCCTTACCTCAGGGATACAAATGTCATTGCCTTGCCTTAGGGATACAAATGTCAGTGCCTTACCTCAGGGATACAAATGTCAGTGCCTTACCTCAGGGATACAAATGTCAGTGCCTTACCTCAGGGATACAAATGTCATTGCCTTACCTCAGGGATACAAATGTCATTGCCTTGCCTTAGGGATACAGATGTCAGTGCCTTACCTCAGGGATACAAATGTCATTGCCTTACCTCAGGGATACAAATGTCATTGCCTTGCCTTAGGGATACAGATGTCAGTGCCTTACCTCAGGGATACAAATGTCATTGCCTTGCCTCAGGGATACAGATGTCAGTGCCTTACCTCAGGGATACAAATGTCATTGCCTTACCTTAGGGAAACAAATGTCAGTGCCTTACCTTAGGGATACAAATGTCACTGCCTTACCTTAGATTACAAATGTCAGTGCCTTACCTTAGGGATACAAATGTCACTGCCTTACCTCAGGGATACAAATGTCAGTGCCTTACCTTTAGGGATACAAATGCCACTGCCTGACCTTAGGGATACAAATGTCACTGCCTTATATTAGGGATACAAATGTCAGTGCCTTACCTCAGGGATACAAATGTCAGTGCCTTACCTCTGGGATACAAATGTCTGTGCCTTGCCTCAGGGATACAAATGGCATTGCCTTACCTCAGGGAGATAAATATCAGTGTCTTACCTTAGGGATACAAATGTCAGTGCCTTACCTCAGGGATACAAATGTCACTGCCTTGCCTCAGGGATACAAATGTCATTGCCTTACCTCAGGGATACAAATGTCAGTGCCTTACCTCAGGGATACAAATGTCATTGCCTTACCTAGTAACACAACAGCTGCTGGTACTGCAGTCGTGATGAGAGATACTATAGAAACTCGCTGCCTTACAATGTCCATTAAGAGCAAAATTCCAAGAAAGAGGGATAACTCTGAACGAAAAATCAGAATTGCTGCCCCTGACAGCCATATGAAGGACTTGTGTTGTTGTTTCAGCCAAGATCTCAAGGCAAATAATACTGAAAAAAAAAAGGAACAGACATCAGTTTATTGACAACTTTGTTTCAATCCTTTATCTAATTTAAAAGATGACCAATTGCAAAGATTGGCTGAATTTCTTTTCCAACATCACTCGTACCAGCTTTGGAATTTTTGTCAAGGTAAGCTTATATAAAACGATAAAAACTGTAAAACTGATACTATACTCAAAGAAAATATCCTAGGCACAGAAAAATGTAATCAAGAGGGTCATGATGACCCAATATCACTTATCTGTTAAATCTGGTTTCATGAAGATAGGGTCATGAATATGGCCTCTAGAGTTTTAACAAGCTTTTCCTTTGATTTGAGTGAGTGACCTAGTTTTGGACCCCACATGACCCAGTTTCAAAATTTGCCTAGGAAACATCAATATAAACATTCTGACCAAGTTTCATGAAGATAGGGTCATAAATGTGGCCTCTACAGTCTTAACAATCTTTTCCTTTGATTTGAGTGGTGACCTAGTTTTTGACCCCACATAATCCAGTTTCGAACTTGGCCTAGGAATCATCAAGATAAACATTCTGACCAAGTTTTATGAAGACAGGGTCAAAAATATAGCCTCCAGAGTGTTAACAAGCTTTTCCCTTGATTTGACCTGGTGACCTAGTTTCTGACCTCACTAAATAGCGAGTTTTTGCACCGCACCCCGCCATTTTAATCCTCGTGAGGTCGTGGGGCAAAAAGTCGAAATGGCACAAATCAGCCACATAAATAATTGCAAAATGTAACACTTACAAAATAAAAATGCAAAAAGTCACGCTGCAAAAAGGCAAAATTAGAGAAATAGAATGGCGGTGTCACAGGGCGACAACTCGCTAATTTGCGGAACGCGGGGCAAAAAGATGAAATTTAAGCATTACAATGGCGGGGGCATGGGGCAGAAAGTCGCTAATTGTCAGGGTCATGGGGCGAAAAGTCAAGATTTAGTAACTCAACTGGCGAGGGTAAGGGGTGAAAACGTGATAATTAGCGCTCTTCGAACGTCGAGTTTTCGCACCGCGCCCCTGCCATTACAGTTACTAAATGCTGACTTTTTGCCCTGCGATCATGCTAATTATCATGTTTTCACTCTCCGCCCCCGCTAAATAGCAAGTTTTCGCACCACGACGGACTTGTTAAATTACATGTTTTTGCTCGGCGGGGTCGCGAAAATGCCAAATAGCAGAAATCAGACACCATACTTTACAGCTAAAAATATATATACTTACCTAGAACAAGAGCAAAGATGTTCGGCAATGGACGAGAACAATAAAACAAGAAATGGAACTGTGAAGCAGTTATAAGCAACAGAATTTGTGCTGTTCTCCGTCCAAATATCTTCTTCACAGCATCAGCATATGCCAATAGACCAACCAACACAGCATTACCCAAACACAGTCGCACTAAAACATTAATGTTACAGAAATTAAGTTGTTTTATTTCTAATCTGCATAAAATACATAATTGAATTTTCATTAAACTATTTTTTTTGAAAATGTATGTACTAAAACATGTGCTACTTTAAAAGCCCAAAATAGATTTTTTGACTCTATTTACAATGTCTACATCATTGCAACTTAGAACAGAGCAGACTTTTGGGTTCTATTTACCAATTGTCAGTATCATTAAACTTTTCAAATAAATTCACATTGATATAACAGTAGTCTGATTCTAAATAACATAATTATTTGGATTTGTTTTGTCAGAGCGTAAAGCTACAGTCACACATACGGATATGTCTGTGCGTTGAGGTATGGTGCAGATGGGATTGATCTGTGGGGGAGCGGACATGGATAAGTACGGAGCAGGCTGTCTTAGTACAGGAAAGGACGCAAATAAGTACGGATATGTATGGCTTACTACGCTGAACTACATTTTACTGCACCTGGCAACTTGCCAGCGCGTGGACGGGTCTGCGGTGAACTATGTTGAACTACGCTTAAGTACGGGCAGCCTCAGCTATGGATCGACACGCATGACTATGTTTGCATTAAGGTTTAGTAATGGGTCGGTAAGTTTCATGTAAATAGGCCATGTGTACCCAGCGTTTTCATTATGATTATCTTTGACAATCATGTCAAACTACAGCAAGGTACGTTTCAGTACTGATAACTACGTTTAGTACGTTTAACTACAGATGAATAAGTTTCAACCAAGTTGGACTAAAGTCACACCCAAATGGCTATGGATCGCTCAAACTTTTGTGCATGTTCAAAAGTTGGAGAAACTTGTAAGTTTTGGATAAGTCTTGAATACGTTTTAACCAACTGTTGGTACGGATTGATATGGATCAATACTTTGAGGTACGGCTCAGGTATGGATCGATACGAATTACTACATCTCTATCTGTGGCTAGATGTAGCTATCCGCTCCCTATGTGTGACTGGGGTATTAGCGAAAAGTTGTCCCTATGGAAAGCCATTTTCTTTAAGGATCATTTTACCTTAAGCTATTTTAGAAGTGATCTTGAGGTGAAATACTGACCACTGCTTTTTGGCGGGTAAGACCGTTTTAGTTTCCTTTATTCACATTTAGGGAAAACTGGCTCCATCCTTGAAAACTATAGTTTTTGACTAATCTGGTAGCTCTTTGGGCGAATAATCACCTAGTGGTGTTTTCCTTGAAATTGTATCAAATGCTGACCACTGAAATCTGAGAAAACTACTTCCTAAGGAATCCTGGCTCACACCCCTTGCAGCCATGTTTTAAATGTATCCAACAGCAAATGTAGTATTAAATATAGTAACCTGTTTCCTGTTCAGGAAGCAAAATGGTCATTGTTTTACTTGTAACCTTCAAATGGCCCGATGCATAACAACCCAGTGGTTGAAGTTTACCCTACTGGAACTGGGAAATGTACATCAAGAAATTTGTTGTTATCTGTTTAACTTACCAACAGTCTGTTCAAATATTTTAGGAACATTAACTGCAGACATTACACCAACAACAGGCGCTGAAGATAGGGCTACAACCAGAGGTCCTAAAAATGTCCTCGGAACAACTCCAGGAAACTGCAGATGATCATACTGAAAAAAAATAGTGCCATGTGAAAAAGTGCCTTTGCCATTATAACATGGTTTCTTGTCTAAATTTAGCAAAGCATTTAATATGCTATCTTCTCCTTTTTCTCCCAGCATGCTCAGTGTGACTTACATTTTCCACTGTTTTCCACTGTAGATCAAATCAAATTCTGTTTCCAAGAAAAATGATCTACAATAAATTGCTACCTAAAATCATTTCATAAAAAGCAGAACTGCGTAGGCAAGCAATGATTATCCCCTCATTTGTGTTGACATTCAGAAACCTTTCATTATAGTATAATCAGTTGATCAATCAATTAAGAGAAATATACTGTTAGTTTTAAGAGAAATGTACTGTTACTTTCAAGTGAATTAAATCTAGAAGGGAACAAATTGTATATTTTGAAATTCAAATCGTACAAATAGAATTATGATTTTCAGTCACTATTTAATGTCACACAAACATAACTAAAGGTCATATGGCAACTTCATAGCTTTTTCAAAATTAAGGAAGACCCCAGGTGCCCCTTTGAGCAGAAGGCACAAGGTGGCACATGTGTGGAACTACCTATCTTCCACGAATCAGCTAAGTGGCTTTCTCACATGAAAAAAAAAATCCACACACAATGATGTTTTGAACCTACAGCAATGAGAGGCAATTGATTCAAAGGCAATTTTAGTCATAGAACAGGCACTAATTTTATGACAGACAAAATTGCACAAATGTTAGTGGAAATTGTGAAAATTTTCAAAACTGAAGACTTTGCCATATATTCTGTTCTGATAAAAGTAAATGATTATTCTTATGTCGTACTAAAAAAATGTAAAGGGCTATAACCTGAACATAAAATCATTATTGTGTGATCCTGTTTATTGAACCAAAAATGACATTTTGTTAAAAACATATGGTCGTATCTATTACATACAACCCATTTTTTGTCAGTTTTAGAGATATATGCTAAAGAAAAAGGTCGTATCTGCCATTTACAATCTTTTAAGATTGCCTTTATGTGATTTTGGATACAAAAATTATATAGTAAATAGGTCATAAGTAGCAGATACGACCTTTCATTACTAGGGACTGTAAAATGGTGTATATACAATTTCTAAAATGTCATTATCTCAATGAATACATGACCATCGGTACTGCAAGAATTTAAAAGCTTTAACTATGAGGTTGAAAAACAGATATGAATAATTTTGGTGAGAAGTCTAGCTCCTGGTCAATAGTCAAGACTACTTTGACTCAGTCATTTGTACCTCTCAGTACTTCAGTGTATACTAATTAAACATGAACTTATAGATAATATTGCTCTTAGATTTTAGATATTTTATAGATGTTGTCATCTGTAAATGAGCCGCGCCATGAGAAAATCAACATAGTGGGTTTGCGACCAGCATGGATCCAGACCAGCCTGCGCATCCGCACAGTCTGGTCAGGATCCATGCTGTTCGCTTTTAAAGCCTACTGCAATTAGAGAAACCGTCAGCGAACAGCATGGATCCTGACTACACTGTGCGGATGCGCAGGCTGGTCTGGATCCATGCTGGTCACAAACCCACTATGTTGATTTTCTCATGGTACGGCTCAAATATACATTTAGTGAATGGCTTGACAGTCAATACAGCTTAATTCCCCATGCTCAGAAGGACTGAGGATCAACAGTTCTGACTATTGACTTGCAAGCCATTCATTAAGTTTCTTATAACATGATGTCATAAACAAATTTCTATAGTTTCCCTTCAAGTTTTGACTTTAGCCCAGCATAATTCAGTGTTGAACTATAGACTGGTCAACGGCATAATATTATACTTTGAACCAGAAATGTATATATAAGCAGTCATGTAATAATCAAGCGAATGAAGTATTACCATGCAATACAAAGTCCGTTCCTGGAAGGTGACAAACTTTTTCCACTGCAGTATAACATAATGATCTGTTACAATATGTTATAACACATGAGTTTATAAAAATCTTGTTGGTAATTACTTATTGCATCTATAAATACAAGAAACACGGCAATGCCACGAAACCAGGTTTTCAACACATAAGAATAAAAAAGTATACTGAATCACAGTGCACCACTTTAAAGCACAACCCTAACCCTAACCCTAACTTTAAAGCACAACCCTAACCCTAACCCTATTTTTAGTAACAATGACCTTGACCTTGATCCCAGAAACCCCAAAATCAATCCCAAGCTACAATTTTATATAAGTTTTCTATACACCAAGTTTCATCATGATAGCTCATTCCTAAGTTAAGTTATTGACCAGAAACCCTTTTTCTATTTTAAGTAACAGTGACCTTGACCTTGACCCCAGAAACCCGAAAATCAATCCCAGCCTTTGTCTTGATATAAGCTACATACATACCAAGTTTTATTCAAATATCTTTACCAAAACAAAAGTTATTGACCGGAAACACCAGTCTGATGCCGCCGCCCGCCCATCCGCCCGACCAACGACATACCCCAATCTAATAACTCAGGTTTTCAACGAAAACCTGGTTAATAAGAAAAGGATTTAATTTCAATTTTAACAACATTTCTGTTGAAATTGGTGGGAAAATATGACAACAAGAGCTGTCACAGGAGACAGCGTGCTCGACTATTTTGATGCTGGATAGTGAAACTGGGCACATCTGAGGAAACTAGAGCTGTCACTGGAGTGTTTAATGACTCCAATTGTGGATGAAGATATTGCACAATAGCCTGAGTCTATGTCAAAAATATCAACTTAATAAGAGAGGTAAAGATAAAATGTATCAAAACACTATGTAAGTATATCCTAAGCAAAAAGGGGCATAATTCATTAAATATTGGTGCCAGAGTTATGCACCTTGTGTCATATGGTGTGGGTGATGATGTTGGACAACTATTTTAAGTTTGAACCAAATCCATTCAGTAATAACAGAGACAGAGTGAAAGTGCATCAAAACTTTAACCTAAAATTCTAAGTAAAAAGGGGGAATAATTAATGAAAAATTGGTGCCAGAGTTATGCACCTTGCGTCATATGGTGTGGGTGATGATGTTGAACAACTATTTTATTTTGAATCAAATCCATTCAGTAATAACAGAGGTAGAATGAAAGTGCATCAAAACTTTAACCTAAAATTCTAAGTAAAAAGGGGAAATAATTCATGAAAAATTGGTCCCAGAGTTATGCACCTTGTGTCATATGATAAGGGTAATGATGTTGAACAATTGTTTAAGTTTGAATCAGATCCATTCAGTAATAACACTGTTAAACAGAGATAGAGTGAAAGTGCATAAAACTTTAACCTGAAATTCTAAGTAAAAAGGGGAATAATTCATGAAAAATTGTGCCAGAGTTATGCATCTTGTGCCATATGATGTGGGTGATGATGCTGAACAACTATTTTAAGTTTGAATCAAATCCATTCAGTAATACAGAGGTAGAGTGAAAGTGCACCAAAACTTTAACCTGAAATTCTAAGTAAAAAGGGGGAATAATTCATGAAAAAATGGTGCCAGAGTTATGCACCTTGTGTCATATGATGTGGGGGATGATGTTGAACAACTATTTTAAGTTTGAATCAAATCCATTTAGTAATAACAGAGATAGAGTGAAAGTGCATCAAAACTTTAACCTGAAAATCTATGTGATAAGGGGAGATAATTCATGAAATACTGGTGCCAGAGTTATGGCCCTTATGTCAGATGATGTGGATGATGATGAGGAATAAGTATTTCAAGTTTGAATCAAATCCTTAAGTAATTACAGAGATAAGTTGAAAAAAGAGAAAGTGCACCAAAACTTTAACCATGGTGGGGACACGGAAAGACGCCGACGCCGACGCCAGGGCGAGTAGGATAGCTCTCCTTATACTTTGTATAGTCAAGCTAAAAATGTAAAAAAAAAAAAATCCTATAAAAGGGAAGTAATTCTGAAGAAAATACACCAACAGCTTTATTTAATTGGGTCAGTATGACACACAAGCTTATATCAAAATATTTTACAGACTGGGCAGTAAAAGATCAAGGTTGACTTCTGATCTTCAAGTGTGATCTTAGCCTTTGAGCTAGAGGTCTGGGTATTGCACATGACACATTGCTTCACTATTGGGAACATCAGTGTCAAGTAATATTAAATTCCCTTGATGGATAACAGTTATGGACCAGACATTAAAAAAGCATATTAGCATTTGACCTCCGACGGTGACCTTGACCTTTGAGCTAGGGATATGGGTGAAGCGCATGACACCTTGTCTTGTTATTGGGAACATTTGTCCCAAGTAATATTAAAATTCATTCATGCATGTCAGAGTTATGGACCAGAGAGGAAAAAAACCTATTGACCTTTGACCTCTAAGTGTGACCTTGACCTTTGAGACAGGGTATGGGTATTGCGCATGACACATCAACTTATAATGGGGCACATTTGTGCCAAGTAATATTAAAATCCTTTTATGAATTGTTGAGTTACAGACTAGGCAGGAATAAAACCTTGTTGACCTTTGATCTGCAAATATGACCTTGACCTTTGGGCTAGGCATCCTGGTTTTGTGCATGGCACATTGTCTTATCATGGGGACATTTGTGCCAAGATAAATTTAAAATTCTTATGAATTCAGAGAGTTATGGACCAGACAGGAAACTCTAAGTTGACCTTTGACCTCCAAATGTGACCTTGACCTTTAAGCTAGGGGTCTGGGTTTTGCGCATGAAACATTGTCTTATTATATGGAACATTTATCCCAAGTAATATTGAAATTCCTTCATGGATGGCAGAGTTCTGGAGCGGACACAAAACAGGCCCTGTTCATGCCATATTAACCTTTGACAGCCAAGTGTGACCTTGGCCTTTGAACCTGGGGTCTGAAAATTGTGCATGACATATCATCTTATAATGAGGTACATCTGTGCCAAGTAATATTAAAATCCCTTTATGGATTGTTGATTTACAGACCGGAACAAGAACAAAAACTATTTTAACCTTTGACCTCCGAATGTGACCTTAACCTTTGAGGTATGGGTAAGGGTTATGCATACGACACATTGTCTGATCATGGGGAACATTTGTGCAAAGTAATGTCGGAATCACTTGTGAATGACAGAGTTATGAACAAAACACAAAACAGTGGGCTGACAGATGGAATGACAGAGGGACGGATGGAAAAGCACAATCCTACAGCCCCCCACCTCCTCCCCCCACCTCCCTGAAACTGGTTTTCAACCAGTAGGGCACTAATAACCATACTGATGCTATAATGTACACCTAAAGGCATGTTTTTGTATCCCTGTACAACAACATAGCAAAGTGACAAACAAAAACAGACAACATAAAGGTTAACATCATTTTACAAATTGAAATATGCCTTCATACACTGAAGTAACAGATCTTTTTTCAAAGATCTGAACACAGAAGTTATAGCATTAAATAATGAAATAATTCAATAGAAATACATTACCTGTGAGATATTAGTGGTATGGTGCAGAACATCATGTATTGCCTGAATATTGAATGATTCCTCAACTTTGGTGTACGGACAGACAATCACATGCAGTACTACAGCACCGCTGACCAAACATTCTATCCAAGGGACACCCATCATTCCTAAATGGGAATGGTCTTTTATTACTGCAGAAGAAACAGAGAAGTATTTGAAGAAAACACACTGGAAAAGAGGCTTAGTCAGTGATTGTGAAATTTGTGGTATATTGTAGAAATAAATTGCCAGATATAACCAATATTACCTGGTACATCAGTGTACATTGAAATGCCACTGACTTTTAAAAGTATCACTGCCTCAAGCCCCTGGGCTCATTCGATCAGTTCACGTGATTAAAGTTTAACCGTTATTAGCCCTCACCACCAATGTAAAAAAAGACTATTTTAAGCTTTATTTCATGAAAGATGGCCTATGTTTGGGTATTATCTTAAAAACCATGTATAACATAATTAAACGTTTTGCTCTACCACTGCATTGACATTAAAATGGTGTCCATCTATGTGGTTCAATCTATTTCAAAAATTCACTATGGTTATCACGGTCTGACAGAAAAACTTAACCTTACACTGCTTAATTTCTAAAGTGAACTGGTCCATCGTTTAATTTGGGCAGTACCTAGGGCTGTCATTGATTGGGTCTTAGGCGTATCGACGATACCGATATATCAGAAGACAAATATCGACGATACATCGATATACTGATTATTAAGTTAGATTAACAACCTATTTGTTCATATAATACTATATACCTTCCTGTAAATGCTATTTTAAGTTTTAATGTAAATTTCCATATTTCTGTTTGATTCTGTTGTATTTGTATTTATGAAATAAAAGAAATACATAAAAATTAATAACATCTTTCATTTTTATTTTGCCTTCACTCCTTTTTTGCATTCATCCAAATTTACAACTTTGTGAACTTAAGTTGTTTTTTTAGGGTCTGAGAGTTTATTTGGGTAGTTTTTTCTCCCTGTAAAATATCGATTTTTGAAAATGGGAATCGATAATCGATCGACAAAAAAAAATCGTTGATACATCGATATCGTTTCTATCGATGACAGCCCTAGCAGTACCTATTATTCGAAGGAGTGTTCACTGAAAATTAAGTTACTGACTGAATAGCAAACAGTGCAGACCATGATCAGGCTGCAAGGACATCTTGGTCTGCACTGGTCGCAAAGGCTAAAGGTTAACTTGACATGCCAATATTTTTCCATATTGACATCTGATCTTCCTACTAAAATCATTTTGTGACACCATATGTGTGTTATAATCTGTATGAAGAAATATTCAGTTGTTCTTTTGTAGAAATATATTGTTTCCAACCTCCCACTCTCTTAACGAACATTCCACCACTAAGCTATTGAGGCATTCAATAAGGTCTTGAAAATGTAAATTTTAGATAAGTTCAGCAGCATTTCATAAGCAGAAAAATGAACAATATTTTATAACAAATATGACCATAGAACAAGGCAGAACACCTAAAAATCTATCAGTGCATTGATTTTTTAAATTTTTTTGGAAATCTCCATACATAAATCCAACATAAATATTTCTAAATTTTCTATGACAGATCATATTTCTATTCTTGTGGTCGAACTATAGACAAAAATTATGAAGGGGTCATAATTCTATTCTTGTGTTCTAAAAAGAGACCAAAACACCAAGGGGCTTATATTTAAAGTTTAAAAATTTACAAAACTTTGATTTGATGGTGCATCCTCTCATTTTTCAAAAAAGAACATTCAATACAGTTGTTTACAAATATTTCTTCATTTTGAAAAGCTTGCTATAAATGTAAACAGCAAAAGGTACAGATATCTAGATTCTCCTGTTATGTATCTCCAAAATTTCGCTAAAAAGATTGATTCACCAATCACCGAATCGGTGTCACAGAATACACCAATTGGTGCATCCTATAACAAATGGTTGCATCATGCATCATTCGGGCTATATACAAGATCTGATAACTGATATGGGTTACAGTAGGGATAATACATGGGATTTTTTTATTAACGTCTTAAGAAGCCCGCAGGAATGTTTGTGACCGAGAACATATCCTAGGGGCTTCTGCTGATGTTAATACACAAATCAAACATGTATTGTCACTATTCTTGCATAAAAAAATATGACATGACAACTAAATTTATTGTTTTCATATGTAATGACATAACGATTCCGGTACATTTTTTATTTACCTACCACTCTGTTGTCCTGGGAAATGGCCCACATATCAACAACACTACCAAAAGCATGATTTGAAGGTTCTTGAGCATTTTTTTTTATTTCTTGTTATTACAAAGCATGATTTGAAGGTTTTTGCGCATTTTTTTTTTATAGCTCGCTCATTATTACAAACATGATATTACCTATACTTTTGCATACTGGTACTGATGATAAACCCGGACAGATGATAAAGTCGAACACCTTGGAAATATTCGACTGCAATCGGTTATTTATAAAATTGAACACACCATCTAATAGTTTCCACTTACAATACCAACTGGTGCAAACAAAAACAAAATTGGTAAATATTCTGTATAAATAAATCACGTACATAAATTTGTATAAAAAATATTTATCCAAAATTACTGGGGAAGAGGGTGCTTTTTTGCACATGCTCACTGTCGAAACATGACGGCCTGACATTTGTTAACTTTTCATTACTTGATCAGGAACAACTGTTGCAGCTTTTTGGGGAAAGTTTCAATATAATTATACCAAGAAAATTTTGTAAATGACAAAGGGTTCGAATTTATCATCAGTCAACGTTCATAAAGTCCCCTTTTTACATACCCTTTTCAGGCCCTCACTTCGTGTGAGTTTGCTTACTAAATATAAATATGAATTATGTAAAGTTTTCAGCAAAGGTTAAGCTTTATTTTGATACCGACCATTGATTTCAATCTGCAGAAATAAAAAGGTTACAGGTAAAAAACCTCATTTTCTGTTCGGGTTATCATCAGTACCAGTTAACTTAAAAATTTGATAAACAGGAACACAATTTTAAAAATAAAAACTTTACATTCGAATTATTTTGAGTACGAACACATTTAGGTTCACGTTTATTTACAACAACTGAATGGACGCTTTGTGAAGGAAGTAAACTCTAACAAGCGAGTGCATACACTGTTGGTGGGGGGGGGGGGGGCAGTATATCTGGGGTTGGAAAATGATACAGCAAAACATACTATGGATTACATTGTATCTACTTTAATGCTACAAGAAGAGCTTATTATGGAAAAAACAAGACGCAGATGTCAAATATCAGTCTGCGTAGAAATACATACGTCCCTGGCAAAGAATTTCAAAAATAAAAATCATGTATCCCCACATCACTTATTACCGGTGGTTACCTATTACCGGTGCAATCCGAAAATCTCGAATATTTACTTCCTGAAGAGCACTTCCGGAATCCTTTGTTTACAAAATTACACGACTATTTGTCAAGTGTATCTTCCATGAAATATGTCCTTCCTAAGGGTAAGTTATTTATTTATTCTATATGATTTGATAGAAAATATGTTTTTCCAGTGTACTTTACTGATAAACTTCAATAACACTCGATGAATTAATATGAAATAAGGCAAAGCCTCAAAGCGAACTCAAAGAAATCGGATTAAGCTAAAAGATATATGCATCATTGTACAAAGAAAATATTCATATCACAAGAATTCAGGGAACCTATTCACTTGAAAAAGTTACATTTAGTGTCACATACCTGTAACATGAAGCTTCGTGAAAATTAATGGGAAGCGGTGTACAGGTGACGTCATTTCGCGTTCTTTTCTTTCGCTTATTAATGAATTTTTTCCATTTCAGCCGATGCTTGATCTTTTAAAATTAACAATTGATTTCTTAAACAATTGAATCATTCTTCTTTATTGCTGATGATAATAATGTGTTAGCATATTGAATGAGTTTCTGTATTACTCGGAAGGAAGTATTCCTGTGAGACTATCCTAGGGTGCGTATTTTACAAATTCCCGACGAAACTTTTCAAATATACATGATAAGCAAGTTTACTTGCGTTTAGTAAAGCTCAATTCTCGAGAGGCCTTTTGGGCTGCTCTTCGAGTCTGCTTGAATAATTTCCATACAAAATAAGTGAAGGAGGAGTTTTTTTGTATATGACTTTCATCAAGCATGCATCAACATGCGCTTTTTGGCGCCTTTTTTATGATCAATACACATGGACTAAACTTACTTTTCATTATTAAAACTGAGAAAACAATTTTCATTAAATATTTGTGCATGATATGATGTGGTAGTTTTTTAGTTTAAAACTTCATTACAGGGTTACGCTAGTGTGTAAGTGTGGTATTGACACACTGAAATACTGCTTTGCTGTGAATCATTTTAAGGAGTATGATGATTTCTTAAATCACAACTGAATGTGATAATTTTTATCTGTGTTTGCAAAAATGGGAAAAGTGCTTTTGTGTATTATTCATTTATTTATCATGATTTATGTAATTCCTGTTATCTCCACAGCGATAAATAATCAGTAAGCCAGAACTTTAATAATGTGTTTAATTGTTATTTTTGTGTTTCTGGGGAGTTATGTGCAGTGATATTTCCAAATTCACGTTAATAGGTAATGTAATCATCACTAATGGCGAATCATGGTTGGTCCAATAAACTGCTAGTATCGAGAATAATTTGTTCAGGTGTTAGAAAATTAACTTTATATGAAAAGATAATACTATACATTTTACTAATGAAAGTAGAGTTATTTGAGAAAAGCATATAAATCAATGTCATTATTGTGGAATAATCATCTTATAATTTCAATTGTACATCAGGTATTAACAGCATGCAAATTGCCTTGTTTGCACATGATTTTTCCCCCGTTAATACATGGGCAGATCCAATGTTGTTTAAAACAGTGACAAACTCGTGTTTTGCCGTTTATTCACATAAACATCAATTGAACTGAAGGAAAAATGGATATTATTTCCAGGTAGATCTCTATCTTAAAATTTCACTAATATTTTTGTTTTTTAATTTAAAAATCGCCTTTTCTGTGTTGAGCCTTCCGCTCAGAAATCGTCGCGGAAGGCTCAACACAGAAAAGGTACTTTCTGTGTTGTACGTGGAGGAAAGATATTGACCTATGCAAAAATTATCACAATATCGTAGCTCACGTACAATTATTTAGACTTACCTAAATCTTACCGGTACATATGGCGTTATGACAATAAAGGGGGACAACTTTTGCAACACTTCTATGAAATGAATGCGTAGGGATCCGTCACTTGCTAAAATAGACTTTTAAAATGTTTTTTTTTTTGTTGTTGTTTTTTTTTTTTAAATGAAATTCAGGAACTTATTTGTAAAGAAATCATACATAAAACAAATATAAAGAGTCTAATTTTACAAATAAGTTCTTGAATTTCATTTTAAAAAAGTCTATCATAGCACGTGACCGATCCCTGTGCTTTCATGGAATGTTAGACGGTTTGACCCCTTGACATCTTGACCACAGGATGACTACCCGTCAATTTCACCAAAAGCGTACATACAACTTGATAATGTATTTATTTTAGCTTTCAAAATGTCGAACGATAGAAATAAGGTGCATATTGACAAGTTATAAAGTGACAGAAGTTCTCAAAAATTTCCTTTAAATTACCTCCTCTGATAATTTTGTTTTTTTATGAGTTATCTCCCCTGAAAACTAGAAAAAAAATTTTTTTTCTCCTTTTCCCTACGGAGAATTTTAGATTTCTTTTTGATATTCGTATCAGAATCATATAATGCAGCTTTCTACCGCAAAATTTTCTCGAGACTGAAGCTCAGATTCTCATAATCAAAGAAATTATATATTTCCCATAGGCATCAATGTTAACTTCAATACCGATTATCTCCCCAAAAAATGATAAAATTCGAAAAATCTCTCGGTGAAATGTTTTTAATTTTGAATGTCTTTAAAGTGACCAAATTTCATTTAAATATTACCATCCAGTTACAATATATGAAATCTGGTTATTACACCATGTTATCCTTAAAATTTTTCACCAAAGATGACACCTTGACCCCTTAGTGACACTTTGACCCCTATTTTGAGTGACACCTTGGCCCCTACATTTTTTTTTATTTGACACTTTGACCCCTTAGATTTTCTTGTGGCTAGGGGCATATTTTTCTGCAGTTTAATTTCTTAATGTGCATGTAAGTCATTGATAAAAGCTATATTGATGGAGTTCTACAAGTTCTAGACTATGAGTAGGTGACAAAGTATATGGTCTATGGGTGTTAGTTTATTCACGTTGGTATTATTAACAATGATGTTTCACACACGTTTGCAATTATCTAAGACATTATTTAGATGAAATTACTAATCATGTTATAGTAATTAGATATAAATAACTTCATTTACTAATTGAAATAATAAAGTAACTCTCTGTTTGAAGCTTCATATTTATTAGTATACTACTTTATTCATAAATGTACATTTTTATAAATAAATACAAGTAACGCTAAAACTAAATGTTTTTCTCTTCATTCATTTTTTCTTTCACTCATTCTTTCTCTCTTTTCAATCTCACATTTCTTTCATACAGTTAGATAGTTCAGTAAGAAAACTACATTACATAAAACATAATATACATTTAATAAGTACACTTTGTACACTATTTACATGAAACACTGAGACAACATAAATATAAGACATTATACAAAAGACAGAATACTGTAAAACAGAAAAGTCAAAACAAAAGACAACAAAGACAGTACTTTAACAAATATGAAAAACACATTATATAAAACATAATATACATTTAATAAGTACACTTTGTACACTATTCATTTGGCCATAAATTGATTACTTTATGTAAAGAGCACGGACTTGTTATAGCTAACGGGCGTTTGGAGCCGGGAGAGTTTACGTATCACTGCTTAAACAGGAACAGAACTGGTTCTAGTGTAGTGGATTATTTAATCACCAATTACCGCAATTTTGAGAATATTTCGAATATGTCAGTTTTAGATATGAATGAATACTCTGACCATTGTCCTATATCTTTTGATATTATATGTCAAAATAACCTGTGCACACCGTTAGATAATAAATGTGTTCAAAGCACTAAAATTGTATGGGACGCTAGCATTAAAGATCAATTAACAAATGTATTAGGGAGGAGCAGAGATGTATTTGAAAACATCACTTACAATATTGTTAATGATGTGGGTGATCTTGACTCTAATATTACTTCGTTTACTGAAACCATATATGAATGTACAAGTAAGGTATTTGGAAAAACTTTTAAAGTTAGACCAAAAACAAATAAACGTAAAAGTAAATGGTTTGATGATAACTGCAGAGCTGCAAAGGCAAGAATTTTTAATGCCAAGAGAAAATTCAATTTAGACTCTTCTTTAGTCAATAAGTCTGCATTCTTAGAAAGTAGAAAACATTTTTCTGACGCCAAAAGAAAAGCCAAATTTAAATATTTCTCGAAAGAAAAAAGAAAGTTTTACGACTTGAGCAAAAATTCCCCAAAACAATTTTGGAGCAAAGTCAATACATACAGAAATTTGAAAAATGCAAAATCATCACAAATTGATGCAGCCCAGTTTGCTTCATATTTTTCTGGAATTCTTAACAGGAAGGTCGAGAGTAATTTCATTCCTAATATGTCTAATGATATAGATAATCTCGTAGAAATACAATGCCTAGATAAACCTATAGAGGAGGGTGAAATAGATAAAGCAATTTAGGTTTTAGCAATTTATGGAACAACATTAATCAAAATATAAATTATTTTCCTATGTTACAGAATCGTCCTTGATTATTATTCAGAATTCAAAACCGAATTTAGATATGAGCCTTATCTTGATATTGAAGAAAATGACTATCTCAGAAAGTTGCTTACATGTTTTCGTCTTTCAGCTCACAGCCTGGCTATAGAAACAGGAAGATATGTTGGTACTGATAGAGCTAATAAAATTTGTAGAAATTGTAATCATAATGTCGTAGAATCAGAATATCACTTTTTGATGACTTGCTGCAAATATTCCAATATTCGATCAAAATACATACCACATCTTTCATGGCCTACTATGCAGAAATTCAACAGATTAATGAGATCAAGAAAAAGAAAAACTGTAATAAATATTTGTAAATTTATCAACGAGTCATATAAATTAAGGACAGAAACGTTATAGTTAAGACCATTGATATGAATTTCTTTTATTATACATAAAATTGTTTATACATATAATTGTAATGTTTTTCTCTTGTGCATGTAGATCTAGTTATTTATTATAGTTATATCTGTTCATTAGCCAAAGACATGTTACGTCGATATTGCTAATTAAGTTTGTTGTTGTTGTTGTTGTACTATTTACATGAAACACTGAGACAACATAAATATAATTAAGACATTATACTAAAAACAGAATACTGTAAAACAGAAAAGTCAAACAAAAGACAACAAAGACAGTACTTTAACAAATAAGAAAAATACATTACATAAAACATAATAAACATTTAATAAGTACACTTTGTACACTATTTACATGAAACACTGAGACAACATAAATATAAGACATTATACAGAAGATAGAAAACTGTTAAACAGAAAAGTCAAACAAAAGACAACAAAGACAGTACTTTAACAAAAAGGCAGATGTTACCTTTACGTCGTTGGTTACACCTCCACTGAACGGCACGAGCTGTACGCCTCTGTAAATAATAGCATCATAACATTTTGTTGTAATACTTTAGTAATCTTTAAAAATTGCTGTGGATTGAAAAAAATGTCATAGCATGTAATCTTTAATAAGAGAAAATCTCTCTCTACTGGGTTCTTACCTTTGACTTTTGGTGATACCATTTGAAATTGTTCCTGAACATGTACTTAAATATGTGACACTTTATGTCACTGGCATTAAAATGATGAAAGAACATTCTTACCGGATGTCTAATTCATTAAAGTCTTAAGTTATTTAAATATTCAGATATAATGTAAATTGTAATAATCACTCACGGTTCTGTATGTGAAGTGATGTTCGGAGCATCTCCACGAGTGACGTCAAACGGTTCTTCGTCAACCGATTCGTTGGTGATACTGTCGGCGACTGGTTGAGCAGAAATGTTAGAGTCTGCAGATGTACCCATACTCAGACTCAGGTTGAAGGCCCCTGGCGGAGTGGCGTCGCTGCTATTCTGCTTACATAGGTGACAAGTAAACGCTAGCTCCTGACCAAGCCGATTCGCTCTGCGGTACTGAACTCTGGAGATTGCTGTAACAATCAAAGAACTGAAATATATTTGTTTGCAACTTGCTAGTTTGAGTTAACCTATATTGCTGACCAAAACTGAGATCTTATTTCTAATAGTTTATATGTGAACATAAAAATGCATTTAAAGTGTTTAAAACAAACTAATACGTTCGTGAAAAAATTACTTTTTTGAAATATTGACAATTTTATTCAAATCATATCACTTAGAGAGTGATTCACTCTATAAATTTTACTCTATATTCAACTAATCTAAAATGTGAAATATTTTTGTTTGAAAAAAATTAAAGGGATTATCTCAGTAAAGATTTAATTGACAAAATAAAAATAGATTGTTAAAAACTGAATTATTTTGTTAGCAACATACTTGGAAACTACATCATATAGAACGCAATTTAAGATTTTCCAAGATTTTGCCAAGATTTGGTGACCTAGTACCTTTAAATCATTAAACATCATTGCTAAGGTATCAACATGTGGTAACTGGAACTTTATAACCTTTCAAAAAAATATCTATCTTAATTAAGACATATTAAATATCATATATTTAAATTTAGCCATTTATTAATTTCATCATCATATTTTTAACTGAAATGGTTTGATTAAGGTACCACTTTTTCGATTGGAAATAGGGTGCACTCGTGCTGTATCAAAGAAGTTGCACCTGTATATAAATGTGTGTAAGAATATTAAATTATTATGATTAATTAAATCACTTTGATTTTTTGCTCACATTTTCTGTAAAATTAATTCACTATCTAACTTTTAACTAATATTCAACTAAGATAAAAATTAAATATTTTGATTTTAAGGAATTTTCATAAACTATTAGCCTGATTTCCTTTAATAACACCATACATTTCAATTAATATACCTACTAATTATATGTTGTGAAGGAGAGACCCTTTAAAGGCAAAGAAAATCTCCTTTATAAGTGACCCCCACCCCCACCCAAATACCAGACTTTTTAATCCCCAATATACAAGATCCTGTCTGGTCCACTCTGATAAGGGTCCATAAAACCCCGGTAGACTTGACATGTAGCCTAATTATTGTCAGAGAATCATAAATTTTATTGCCTACAGACTACAGATAAATTGGTTATTTCCTGTGCATTTTATTGATTGGAGTGCTGTTTTTTTTTTTGTTTTTTTTTTCAGAATGTACACAAAATCATTTTAATTGATAATATAATTTTGATTGCTCAGTCATGTTGAATAATTTCCCAGCCAATTGAATTATAACTCTTATAGCAAAGCAATTCTCACTGACCTCAACAATAAAATAATTATTTAAAACTTAATATTTATTTAAAGAGAAATTACAAGTTTGTTTATTCAATAATTATGATCTTTTTATCAAAAGTAACAAAATAAAACCAGAAAAAGATAATTGCTGGATTTTATTAGAAATTATTTAAAGAAGCGTTCAGGTGCATTTTTAATAGATAAAAAAGGAATATGGACAGAAGGAGTTTATATATTAAAATGCATAATTCCCCTTGTGTTGTCTAAATAATTTTTTTTTTATGTATAATAAATCCAGCAATAAAGATATATCATTGTTCAAAATACACATAATTTATTATTTCTAAAAGCTATGTGCCTGAATGCATTTTTTATATTTTTGATAAAAAACAGCAATGATAAGATGTAATTGTTAGAAAACTTGATTTATTTAAAATATATTAAAAACAATGTTGTATCTTATCACTTTGTTTATTTAGCCCTATTTCAATCAAGCTTTCTATACTCGTTATAAATGTGAGAACTGATTTGCTATAAAGGTGAGAAATATCACCTGCAATTTATTTACTGCACGGTAGCTATACAGTAGCTTATTATGATAAACAGAAGCAAGTCTATCAGTGGTCCAGGCTTGTGTATTGGCCATTACCACCAATACGCAGACCTTATCATTCCCGTAGGCCACATACCAGGCATACCAGAATCAGTGTTACATGTATGTTTATTGCATTGTACCTAGATTAGAGTAATTAGGGGCACACTTCAGTTTATAGTGTAGTGTAATCCAATTATCACATCTCAATAAGTGTTTAATCCAATCATCACCCTATTGATGGAGTTCAAGTAAACAATGAATAAAATGATAGATAAATTTGATAATCTGTTTAATCTGTGTCTATCTTTATCGTTGCCATAGCGTAATGTAATTCTTCTAGCTGTGGTTGTGTTGTTGCTGTGGCTCTTCAGCAGTCGGATTTTGGTCTTCCTCTATTGGTTCTGGAACAGTCTGATTTTCCCATTCTTGTGTTGGTGAGTGTAGGACAAAATCCCCTGCGGACAAAACCCCCTTCGCTCATTTTTGCATAGGCGGTAAGTACATCAATTATCCATATTATATTATCTTCAAGACATCTCTTTCTATTAATAAAATGGAAAATTTTAAAGTGTATTATCATATTGTCTGCCCTTTTGATTCTAGGATGAAGGGGGTTTTGTCCTCCTTGTAAAAAACGTGAAGGGGGTTTTGTCCTCCTTGTAAAAATGCGAAGGGGTTTTTGTCCTCCTTGTAAAATTCAGCGAAGGGGGTTTTGTCCTCCTTGTAAAAAACATGAAGGAGGTTTTGTCCGCCTATGCAAAAACTAGCGAAGGGGGTTTTGTCCGCAGGGGATTTTGTCCGGATCCCGTGCAGAGTGCATGCACGTTTCATAGCTTAAAGTATGCATTGACCAATGCGGTCGTGTATCTTTTTTTTGAAAGATACTTCTCAGTTGGTGTACTTTGATAGGAAAAGACAAAGTAATCTCGTTTCAATAGGCTATTATCAATTAATTATTAACGTGTTATAAGTGTTTAATGTTTACAAGTTTAACAGCATTGGCCTGGAATACGATAAGTTTTGTTTTATATATTAACTGGTATTTAAAGTGTATAGAGATTTATACGAGCTTATCTTAACTCGCACATGTTTCATCAATTTAATTACATTGTACTTAAGCGGATTTACAGATTTAATGAATAAAGTTGGTTAAGAATGTGTTGGCGTAAGTGCAGGTCGAGCATTAACTGGTACTGTATAATATTATATATGTATTTTGTGAAACTTTCTGTTGTAATTGACAATTGATGTAACATTTAGATGGTACTATATAGTTTTGAAAGCTGCCCAGTAAGGCATTTATTACGTAACATTAATATTCTTTTCTTCTCACTATTGAACTACAGTATTATAGGCCCACGATTTATATAAGGAGTCATGAAATTACCAAAATAATTTCTGTTGCGTATACGGCATAAGAAATTGCTCCCCGTTTTTCGGAATTGTTTATAGGCTGACCACTACCAAATAGAATGTAAGCCTCCGCAGGTCTAGTCACAAGTAGTCCAAATATAAATAGTACTAATCTTTTTTCCTTTCCTTGTGCATTTTCTCGGCAGCAACGTGCTTACTTTTACCCTACCGCGCTTCAGTATGTATCACTTTGCATTGTAATGAAATCGGCATGTTCCTATCGCATGCTAGATAAAAATGGCGGCGTAAGAATTTAATGTCACGAAAAGAGAAATTGAAAGAAGCAAAAAGTAGTAAATTCAGCGGGTTGTATTTAACGAACTGTAGTTTTCTTATATAAAAGTTAACACCCCCTTTTCTTTTTGTTTTTCTAAAGTAGCGATCTAGCTCTTTATGGGAATGTAAGTCTCTGAAAATCTGATATGCTAGAAAATGTCGAAACACCGTTATGAAGTGAGTGGATTTTATATGAAATAAAGAACAGCTGGATTTAGTGGTGTTCAGCCTATAAGGGGCAATACATGTTATTTTCTGAAGCCCTCGAAAATGAATGGAAATGCCATTAATCTATTCTTTATGATGTAAAACGGTAACAAATGGCTGAAAACGCTTAAATTTCTTGTGTTTTTGGAATTTAGATCGAATTTTCGACCAGGTGGTACTATTTTGGTTCGTTTTAGGACCTAGTAAATGTCTTTTCTCGCATTTTAGCACTTCATTTGTCTAAATAATATTGAAATTAGCATGTTTCTGAATGAAAATGACAAACATCGTAACGATTAAATGGATGGTAAATGTAAATTCCACGAATAAGGTAAATTAATTGAAATATTGCTTGCACAGGGCTAAATTTTGCATATTTTTGGGATGGGGGTGACCTGTAATGAATGGTTATTTCTCTACATTTTCTCAATATTTTGCACCAAAACAAAGCAGAATCATTGTGAAATAGGTGTACCTTGAGAATGAATGCAAATTCATGGAAAAATCAGACAAAAATTTTCTCTTATAGGCTGACCACTACCAAATAGAATGTAAGCCTCCGCAGGTCTAGTCACAAGTAGTCCAAATATAAATAGTACTAATCTTTTTTCCTTTCCTTGTGCATTTTCTCGGCAGCAACGTGCTTACTTTTACCCTACCGCGCTTCAGTATGTATCACTTTGCATTGTAATGAAATCGGCATGTTCCTATCGCATGCTAGATAAAAATGGCGGCGTAAGAATTTAATGTCACGAAAAGAGAAATTGAAAGAAGCAAAAAGTAGTAAATTCAGCGGGTTGTATTTAACGAACTGTAGTTTTTTATATAAAAGTTAACACCCCCTTTTCTTTTTGTTTTTCTAAAGTAGCGATCTAGCTCTTTATGGGAATGTAAGTCTCTGAAAATCTGATATGCTAGAAAATGTCGAAACACCGTTATGAAGTGAGTGGATTTTATATGAAATAAAGAACAGCTGGATTTAGTGGTGTTCAGCCTTTAAGTTAATGATAACATGCTCTTACAAAATTGATGTTTAATCTACAAAAAAATCCCTTAAAGCTTGAAAATCTTAGACAGTTTACTATTGAGTGCATTAAATAAAAAGGAGACAAGCGATCTGGAGCCTGTTTTACAAAAGTTTTATTCTAAGTTCTCACCCAAGTTCGGACTTCGACATTACTAAAATGGACAGTTCCATCATTCAGTTTAGGCAATACCATTTATTGAAGGGATGTTCACTGAAAATTTACTGACTGAATAGCGAACAGTGCACATCTTGGTCTGCACTGGTCGCAAAGGCAGAATCACTTGCCGCCAGCAGGCTAAAGCTAAAAACACATTTCTTTTATATGATATTCTTATTGTTATTTAACCCTTAGCCTGCTGCAGGCGAATTTAACAGCCTTTGCAAACAGCTTGGAACCAGATCAGACGCCGATTAAATTTTGTCTCAGCTAACATAATTTTGTTTTCCGCAAGCTCTAGGAATATCCGAATAATTAAAAAGAATCAACTTAAAATGATTTCGGTGAAATACATTACACTTAAAGTCACTTAATTTCGAATTTTGACATAAGAAAGCTTCGTGAAATGAACACCAGAAAGATATTTCGCAGGTATATTTGCATTGTCACTCTGTTTTCTAATGTTGAAATAAAGTATTGAAAAAAAAAATTGTTCTTTCCGTTCTGGTTTGCCACCGGCACCTGTAAAAGCTGCAAAAGAAGTCGATAAGCTCGTAATTTCTCATGAAATAAGATCCAAACAATCAAATTTCGCCGAGTTTGACTTGCAAGAAGAAGTCTTAATTAACTAACACCATAGTGCCAAGTCAGTTGTAGCGCGGCGGCATCAAAACCAGCTTGCAAATATGTATTTTCTAAAATCTACATTTATAATAATGGAAGAAGATAAAAATGAGATTGTTTGTTTCCATGAATATCAGAAAATCATACAGCCACAAGACTCGCCATCAAATGTAATTCCCCTAAAGTTCTTAGATCATGGCGCGGAGTACGCGAGAGGTTTGGTACACAATTATTAAACTCAGAAGTAGCAATTTGGTCACTGGTCTTGCCTCTTGCCTCTTGTCTGTCTACGGTCCATTACTTGCTTGTTTCGTGCTAGCCTATATGTTTTTCGTATACATATCAAGTAAGTAAATATAAGTACACTAGTGTAACGTTTAATGAGGCTGTTCCTTTTGAATATTTGTCTCTTTCATGGTTTACATGTTAAATGTTCATAAAAAGAAGTTCTTCATTGTTCTGTTTACTCAAAGAGAATAATAAAGACTAGAGCTATCACCAAAGGCGATAAAGACAAACAGACGCTGCTTTGTTACAAGGAAAGTAAGTTGTTGTGATTATAACCTTTGACCTTGAAGTTTGATCCTAACTATGTGTCTAGTGACAATGGCTGTACACTCTGCAAGTCGTCTTGATGAAATTAACAAGAGACGCTACTTTTATGAAAATTATCCCAGTAGTTGAGAAGATATGAAGCACACAAATTTATGATATTCGCTCTTTGACGCCCTTGATGTTGGACCTTATGACCTCGGTTGTGCACTTTGCATGTCATCAGAGTAAGGTTACCAATTGACGCTATTTTATGAAAATTCTTCGAGTGGTTACGGTTAATATTTAATTTGGAGGTAAACAAATTTTGCTAATTTTATGAAAATCTTTCAAGTGGTTTGGAAGGTACAGAACGGACACAAAATTAATATATTTGACCATTGACATTCAAGTGTGACATTGACCTTGGGCGAAGTGACCTAACTTTTGCGCTTGGGGGTTAGCAACTAATGCTAGTCCGAAAACGAACGGGCACGACGAATGGAAGGACAGTCGGACAGATGAACGGATTACAGACCAACGGACAGACATCACCAATGTAGCCCCCATATGCTCTATACATATGGATAAAATATTGTGGTTGTATACAGAATGAAATTCGATACAGAAATGTACAGTCTCTTTTGGTTCAAACATGCCAGACGAGGAGTCGGTTCTCCTCCCTTATATAAATCCTTCTTTTAGCATATCATTATATGTTAAATGTTGGTATATTTAAACAGTGCCTGATGTTTGCAATGCGGCATTTTTAGTGTAAATTATTGTAAATAAATTTTGTTTTTAATTGATAAATTTCAATAGTGACTGATTTATTTTAAAACCATTTTAATTATGTTAGAAATAAATGAATATGACGATTTTAATAACTTTGAAACTAAAGTCGATTTTTGTATACACAGATATCATTTGTTCCAGGGTAGCCCTAGTAACTCAGTGAATGCGCTTTCATGATTGACTGTAGGTTGACTGAAAGATACAATCCTATTGCAATAAAAGTCCATTCCCTTTGTCCGCACGCATCAGAACCTGTGAAATTTTGTAGCTTATAAATCTTGTTTAAATAAAATATTGGGAAATGGATCTCACATCTTTTTTTTTAGGTAGAAAAAAACTGCAACACTGAAGCAGAACACCTGGTGGGTATGATCGTCAAGTTACCAGTGCCTCCGCAAGCGATGAGTAAAAATCTGCAACACAACAGCAAGTACGACACATGACGCTGACCCCACAGCCATCTAATTTTAGAACGCGGTTGCAGGGACCAACACAGGGATCCGGACAAAATACCCTGCGGACAAAACCCCCTTCGCTAGTTTTTGCATAGGCGGACAAAACCCCCTTCATGTTTTTTACAAGGAGGACAAAACCCCCTTCGCTGAATTTTACAAGGAGGACAAAAACCCCTTCGCATTTTTTACAAGGAGGACAAAACCCCTGGAGTGACTCTGCACTTTCACACTACGATCGGGTATTTATAAAGCAAAACAAAAGGTAGTTTCTAAACTAAGATTTTCATGTTTTTTATGTAGAACATATTTTACAGAAAACATATTTTACATCATAATTATATTAATCATAATCTAGGAAACTTTGAAAAAAGACTAATAAGAAGGGGACGAAATGACCAATTTGAAATCGTCAAGGGATACGAAATGACAAAAACTGGGACGAGTTGACTGGGGACGCCGAGTTGACTAGGTGACGCGTTGACTGTAAATCGTTTACGGGAGATCACTCCGTATCAGAATGGCAGCTTTGTAGTCACTACCACGGGGATTCAGGTTTATGACGTAAGCTAGTCCCACCACAGGTGCCCGTCCAGTCTTGGTGCCGCCCCCTCCAAAAAAAAAAAAAAAAAAATTAAAAACACTGTTTTAAGCCTAAAACGAAAAAAAAATTTTTTTTGAAATTTTTTCCCCCTATATATACTCTTATATGGAAAAGGTGCATGTGTTGCCGTAACGCTATGAAGGTTTACTAGGACACGCTGTGGAACAACCAAAATGTCCAGTTCAGTACCAATGCAAGCTACCCTGCTGCAATTTACACATCATACATTTATAAAATAGTAAACAATCCTATTCTACCTAGTAAACAGCCTTAAATAACTTACATTTAAATTCTAAGACGCAAACAACGGACAAGGTTTTCTACTTTCGTTTTGAAACAAAATGGCCGATCGTCACTGTTATTTTGCAAGTGTCTAGACAATTTGGCTTGTTTGAATTTAAATGTAAGTTATTTAAGGCTGTTTACTAGGTAGAATACCATATGGGCACCAAGACTGGACGGGCACCTGTGAGTCCCACACGAGTCTTGCAACGAATTATACTGTCTGATAATACAGCTCAGAGAACCTGAATACCCCTTAAGAAAATATCATCTATTCCATTCGAAAACCTGTGGAATTTTCACCCACCGATCGAAATGTACATTTTTAATCAGCTGTTAAATGGCCTTCACCCCAGATATTTACAGGAAGTAAAGGTGAATTCAATATCGGCCTACGGCCGGAAAGAAACAAAGGTCACTATCTTGGGCGTAAAAAAAAATGGTTCGTTTCCGGTATCCCGACCTACCCTAAATTTTTGGCCCGACCCTAAATGTTTTTATGGCCTTGCATGGAGAATATTTTTTTTTTTTAACTTTTTGACAGAAAGTTGCAAAACTGCACTTTTAATGCTTTAAACATGCCCAGTGGTGTTAGAAATCAACTTACCGATGCTTTAAAGGCATAAGCCTCCTGTTTGTACTCATTTTTGATACAAAAATAATTTCTGAAAAGTCTCCCTTAATAAGAAAAAAATATAAAAAAATCCGACCTACCTACTCTAATTTTTTTGAGCATGTTACCGGAAACAAAGAATTTTTTTTGGCCTTGTTTATTTATGATCAATATAATAAAAAACACATGAAAACATTTACAGGAAGCACTATGTATCATAATAATGTCTATTGACTTATATTCATTAAATAATGTATAATCTGGAGCAGATCAAAATTTGTATATATGATAATTTTAATTTTAAACATGATATAATATTTCTAATATCTGTATACTTGCAGATTTATATGTCCATAGGAACGGGTATTATGTAAATGGATTATTGAGAAACGTTTTACACATGTCACTATAGTAAATTATTTACTTACTTACTTTTATGCAGCTCTGTACACATTAGAATAATAATAAACTGCTGCTTTGGAGTGCCCGTATTAGTTAATTAAAACACATAAATATGACAACAGAGATAATTAATATGATTAGCAAGGCTTCCAACAAAAAGAGACTTTACAAAATTGAGAACGAGCTTATATCTCCTATCATAAGTTGACGTATCAATGATGGCACCTGATTTATGACGTCAATAGATGGTATGTGATTTCAGCTTATCGATAGCAGCCTTGTTCATAGTAACTATTTCTATTAGATCGAAGAAGTAAAAGATACCAGTGCTTCTAGATATAAATCCATTCGAAAGTGTACATGCAACAAACAGATATTTGCTACGATGGCCACTTCTAAAAATATCGTCTAGCTGTTTTATCATCTTCCACTCTTCGTATTTTGACACCGGTTTTATTATTATTCCTAAAATTGAAAAGATAAAAACGACTAGATATGCAAGCTCATGAATGCTCCGCCTCACTGTTCCTACACTGGCTTCGACATTTTTAGCACCGGTAGTTTAACGTTCTTTGCCGTCTTAGTTTGCACGTTTGTCTGCTGTTTTGATTTTTGTAACTGCTGCGTTTGATTCTCAATTGGTGGTAAAAACGATTGCCTTTTCTCGTCCTTATTTATATCAATATCATCATTAACGTCACTGGTTATTGCAACCTCTTTGTCGTCTTTAACATCATTGTTATTTATATCTTTAGCTTCTAAATTCTCTTCATTATCGTCAATACCGAGGCTTTTCATTTTAGACTCCATTCTTAATATTGAGTCGTCTTTTGTCATTTCTCTACCGTCTACGAAAGACTTCTGCTTTTTCATCATGCTCATCGATATTTCTTGCCTCCTATTTGCCATTCTTGAATTTGACGATGGCGGTTTACTCAATGAAGGAGTTTTGGATGGGCTAATCGCGGGGGTTTTAGGCAGTTTCAGTGGGGAATTAGGTTTTGAATCATCCAAAGTTATTATCCGTCTTCGTAATGTTGCTATACCTTTCCTTGCATTGCGTTCTCGTGTTGGAAGTGGGGTTGGTTCTTTTACCGCCTCCTTGGCCTCTTGTTCAGCCGCCAGAATTCTCATTCTCTTGGACATCCACGCTTTCTTCTCCGGAAACAACTTGTTGAACTTCTGTGTATTTTGAAAGATTATATTATCATATGCATTCTGGTTTTCATGCAGGAGAGATTTGGCTTTTCTCTCCCGCATACGCTCAGGTCTCATGTATTGCATCATATGTTGAACCTCGCCTTGTAAGGCTGTATATGTGTATTTTTGATCCAAAGCTTTCTGATAGTCTTTTGCCTTACTAATACTGTGATTCTTGAGCACCAATTTGTAAGCCAGTCTTTTATGTAAATTGTCAACTAGTCTGTTTTTAATGCGTTCATACTTGAACTTTTGGAAGTTTGCATCCCGCTCGAAAAAATCAAGCTTCTTCCTGGTGAATCTGTTTTCGAGACTATTAAGGGCTTTTACTCTACGAAGGCTCTGTTCTGTAAATCTGAGAGTCGCCATGTAGCGTGAATTCTTTCCGAATGCAGCCCCCGAGTCATTCAATAAGTGATTTATTGTGAACCTGGGGCATTGTAGACGTGATCTGAAATGTTAGAACAAGTATATGAAACATTTATCGACCTTATTGTTGTTAACGTCATCCAGATTTGACGATACACTCAACATAGCTATACGAGTTTATATAGATCGCTAATGTTAACAGATTACTAGTTCAGCGTCTTACCATTTTTGATTAATTTTGTCTTCTAAATCTTAATAACAATAATGGTCAAATAGTAATTAAAATGTCAAAACTTCATCTTTATCCAGAATGTGGCATTTTTTAAAACAATTATATATATAAACATTGTACAAGCGTATTTCAACATATTTAATATTTATTGATGTCCACAATGTAAGTAAGCTCGTGCATAGTGGTCATGCGGTTTAGCCAGCGGATAAAGTAATAGTCCGTACGAACAGAACGGAGAAAACTGGACAATGGTACAGGTTCGATTCCCCTGCGAAACCAAACCACAGATACGAAGGATAAAGAGCCCGGTTCAAGGAAAGCGGTAGTCTTGTGGTTAAGGTGTCGGCCGCTCAACCTTGGGGTCGTGGGTTCGAGCCCTACTGGGGTCACGGTCACGTCTTCTCATATGACGCAATCACTTTTTTCAAGGAAGCGATCACGAGCGCGGTTCAAATAAGCTTGAAGCTTTCATCACAATCGAGCTAAAATAAATGAGTAAATACAAAAGAGATCGGTTCCAGAGCGATACTTCCTGGGTGATACGAAACTAATAATGCAGGGCTAAAGAGATCGTTTTCTATGCGATAAAGAAGTTAAAAAGTTTGGTTCCAGTGCGACTCAAAACTGCTGATACATGGGATAAAGAGATCAGTTTATTGGCGACGTCAAACTACTTATACAGGGGATAAAGAGATCGGTTCATGGGCTAAGCCATACTGTTTGTACAGGGGTTAAAGAGATCGATTTTGCGGCGAAGCAAAACTACCGATACAGAGGATGAAGAGTTCGATTCCCGAACACGCCAAACTGCTGATACGGAGGTTAAAGAGATCGATTTCTAGGCGAAGCTAAACTACTGATACAGAGGATAAAGAATTCATAGATCGGTTTCTTGACTACGCTAAACTGCTAGTACAGAGATTAAAGAGATTGATTTCGTGGCGAAGCCAAACTGCTGATACAGTGGATAAAGAGTTCCGTTTCTAGGCGACGATAAACTGCTGATGCAGAGGATCAGTATTTCTGTTCGCGGGAAACGTCAGAGTATTGATACCGTGGAAAAAAGAGGCCGATTCCCGGGTGACGCCAAACTATTTTTCATGCAAAAGAGGCACTTTCAGTTCAGTCCTGACATAGGAAATGCAGCATTTTGACTGACAAAGAAAGGAGTATTTTAAGCGGAAACTGAATTAAAAGAAAAGATGGAACAATAATTAAAAAAATACGTCAGTCTGCTAGTACAGGGATGAAAGAGATTGATTTCGTGGCGAAGTCAAACTGCTGATACAGTGGATAAAGAGTTCGATTTCTATGCTGATGCAGAGGATCAATATTTCTGTCCGCGAGAAACGTCAAAATATTGATACCTTGGGAAAAAGAGGTCGATTCCCGGGCGACGCCAAACTACTTATCATGCAATAGAGGCTCTTTCAGTTCAATCCTGATAGCATTTTGACTGACAAAGAAAGGAGTATCTTAAGCGGAAACTGAATTAAAAGAAAAGATAAAACAATAATTTAAAAAGTACCTTCTTCGCTGTATATCTATCTGATCTGAATCTTTACTAATCACATCTGCACATGTTGTATACAAGATTTATAAAATGAAACTCATTCACAATAGATCCATGGATGTAAAATAATCGTAAGGAAATTTAATTTCCGATTAATAATGTCAAAAATCACGCACCAAATAAAGACTTAATGGTTCCTATTTAGCATATCTTTATTCTATTTCTAAACTTTATTGTTGAAATGGCCTTCCGACATGGAAAAACGAATGTTATGATATGTCATTACTAGATCCAACAAAAGCTGTTCAATTTGAAAGATTTTAATTTCAATTAATTGAAGAATAGCAAATCAAAACCTATCATGGTGTAAAAATAAATGTAATATCGGATTAGTGTCTGTAGTATAAATGGAAAGGATTATCAAGGGTTAAACGAGTTTTGTCCTCACCGGGTTACTTAATGATTCAGTTCTTACTGGAATGAGGGAGGCCCGGCTTAACCTAAATGTATGTTTTGAAAAAATAAACCCCTCCAAAATTACAGTCAAAATGAAAGCTTGCATAAAAGTTCGATAAAGCCAGTTTATATATAATATGATTAACTTGCGTGAAAGATACAATATTGCCAATGCATAATTCAAAAGCACCGTAATACTTATGAATCTTATCGACTATACAAGAATAATTAGAAGAAAGGACATCCGATGAATGGCTTCCTTAATAATAATTTTGCCCAAATTTTTAATTTATCATTAGTTTTACATGCGTATGAATTTTATTACGCTAACTAAGATACCCTGAAAGTTTCAAATGACTCCAGAAACAAGAAAACCAAACGTGATTTTTTTGTGGCTGGAATTTATAAAATCGAAATTTTTTTATGGATAGATAAATACTAAACAAGATATTTTTAAACGGTTCTTAATATTACCATTGAAGTTCCTTTAGAAGAATTCATCATATAAATGTTATTATTTTATATTAAAGATATAACAATAAAAATCATTTTTGACGGGTTGACACAAACAGTAGCTGACTTAAGGAAGGGGTGCGATTCTACCCAGGTGCCTTCTCGTGCCTGATATAATATCCGGAGGGATACCAAGGAGTCGTGCATGACATAAATACTGTGTCGATACGACAAATCAAACAATTTTAAACCTCGGGAAACACATTAAGGGTATTTAAGAATCCTTAACAGGCATCCTTAGACAAAAGCTTGCCTCATCAAGTGCACAATGCACAGTTAAAGTGAACTCTGTTAGATAAAATTCAATTCATGTGTGCATTTGCTGATTTAATATTTATTTATGGGTAAATGTCGAGATAACGTCTATTAAATAACTGTCTACTTAAGTGCCAGACAAAACTGATTTCAAAATCATTTCACAGCAATATTTATAAATTTTTCTCGGAAAACGACTGACAGTGTAAGGCCACGCCAAAGTTAGTTACGATTACATTAGCGAAAAACTACACAGAATCTGAGAACAAAGCAAAAATAAGAAAATATAAATGATCCTGTTTCCGCGACAGACTGGCGAGAAGTGGAAGCGATCAATCTTAAAGACTTCCATCACCTGTATTTTAGAAAGTATGGTTTTAATGTACGAACAAACAGGAAATAGGAATACTTATTCACTGATCGTTATTCAAAGATATTCTAATCTGAAACTCCTAAATTTTGAAGATTTTATAGATAACTTTAACACTATATATACGAAAGGTAAATTTATTCACGGCAGAATTTAGTAAGATAATATAATATATCCTCCAAGATTTAAATAATTCGCGGTATGTTAATGAATAAAATATAGCCTCCTGCCGCACCTCATATTATTATTAAGATTTTTTTAATAAGCTGTAATTTTCGATAAAAATAATCTTGGTGGCATTAACCGTAATTCCAACACCTACTGTAATTTATACGCACTGACCACATTTGTTTGCTTTATAATTGTGTAGATGGCGTTGAACTTGAAAATATTGCCGCTAGTTTTATCCTTGTTGACTTTTAAATGTAAGCATTTTGGGAAAGCTCACAAGAGGAAATTAGTATCCTTTCAATATTTGTTTGATAAATACTTTATCGGAAAGATCTAGATAAGCCAACGATCAATTTAATTGTATTTATGTTCGTGGTTGACAATATGATTATACCTGAAGGATAGACCTCCAATTATGGTTAAATTAAGACATGAAATTGTATCCGGATAAAATAAGTTCAAAAACACATTGGTCATTAAACATTGAAAAGGATGTTTTGTCAAGTCATTTCATTTTCACATTTTAAATATATATATAAATATATTCAGGAAAATATAAGTTCGTTTAGTGCTATATAATGTTTAATGCATAGGTTCGTATAAGAACATTCTCTCTAATAATTCTGTATAGAATGTTCATGTACATGTTATTATTTATTTATTGATAATTTATGTGGATGAGATTTAAAAAATAAACAGGCAACTAGGTTAATACAAACACACAATTACACTTCATATAAAAAGATGTTAGTGTGGTCTTGCCCTTTAACGGATCTAGCTTTCGCACTTGACACCAATTTATATGTTAGTTAAAGTTGTAAAATCTTTGATATCTAAAGGTGACATTGACGTTTTAGCTAGAGGTCTAGGTCTTGCAGGTAACACATGTCTAGTTATGATGACTGATTGTGCCAAGGTACTAGTACTCTCTAAGTGGGACCATGACTTTTCAGTTAGAGGAATGGGTCTTCAATGCCATACGTAGTCTTTTATATGAATGGTTGTGCTTAATCTATTTGACTATCGCACATAGCTTACATAAAAAACTTATGGAAGGAAAAAGAAAAATGAGCTTTGCGTGTGAATTGACTTTTAAGCTTGGTGATCTGGATCTTGTTACGGTGGTCATTTTTGCAAAGTTATTTCAAATCCGACATTGCACAACAATGTGTAACAGTTATCGGTGGTACACACACACGCACACACACCCTCCGGACGGACACACTCGCAAGCATGGAAACCTCCAATTTTAATGGCTTGGGCATGAAAACCACTGGTCTACAAATTACGTTTCATTTGACATTGAGAAATATATATTCAATGTTTAAAATTAACAGACAAGAGTCGAATACACTGAGATGAACAAATTGATTAATTATCGGGCATACACAGTGGTGGATTTGTGGAAATCTACATTTAAACTTCTGCAGGCCTTATTATACAGAATATATTCTTAAAAAATCAATCGTTACTGACTGAAACATTTTTATCATACAAAATCCGCATAATTATTTCCATTGTCTGTCTTAAGTATTAATTTTCCGAGCTAATTAATTTTTTTATCAAGTACACTGATTACCGGCATTCCTTTGATTGCATCTCAGCGCCGAGGGTTATATCGGCCATTTTATGCGTTGTATTTGATCTTCTTATATAGGCTTTTTAGTAAAGTAATTGCAGCAGTTGTAAGTCAGCCAAATAAAGAAATTCCTGTGTATGACTCGAAGCAAGAAGGGGCTCGATATAAAAATAATCTAGAATTCATCATCGAAACACGGTTCTTCCCATCTTGTCCATATCCGGAAAAACAGATCATGGACAAGAACAACAGGCAGAAACAAATATTTCTACAACTGACGCAACAATCAACAGAACACAACCGTTCGTTATTCCGATGCGACGAGCTCCTGGAAGTATGGGATTATCACCACTATCACCCCCAAGTTCATCACAAGATTACAGACCCAAACGCATGCGGAAAAGACCAGCATGGATGGACAGAGGGTTGAACAGAACGCTATAGATAAATATTTTATGTACATGTATGTATTATTATTTTATTGTGTGAAACTGATATGTGTATGTGCTTTTCCATGATTTGTTTTGTATATTATATGTTTTGATTTTTTTCTCGGTGTATGTTGTTTCATGATTGTTCGCGGAGTTGGTTCTCAGACTTTTGTTGCATTTGATTACCTTCTGAAAAGTTACACCTAAATAAGTCTTAAATGTATCACATGTTTGTTGTTTTCATACATACTTGTTTCTGATAAGTAGTAGTTTATATTTACCTTAATTAAAGTGTAATACTTACCGTTTATACTTACCTTGAGTAGCTGTGTGTACCTGTAAAAAGTTAGTATGATAGAGTAATACTTACCCCATTATATGTATACTTACAGTGTAGGTCTTACACTGTTTTGCCAAGTCTGTTCGTGAGATAAACGAAATTCTATCATAGTAAAATTGAATTGACTCCTTAACCCTTACCCTGCTAAATTTTTATAATGGACTGGACCATCTTTCAATTTGGACAGTACCACTTATTATTCAAAGGGGTTTTCAATGAAAATTTACTGACTGAATAGCGAACAGTGCGGACCATGATCAGACTGCACGGATTCTGCACCAATATTTAAGATCACTCCCAACAGCGGAATCTTTTGTAAGGTAATGAGATTTTAACCACAAACAGTTGCAAAAGTTTATAACGGGTATCATTTGCATTAAACCAGATATCTGAAATAAGATGGTATGTAGATCAGAAAATAAGTTACAACAACAAATAACTTCAAATAACTTAATTTACTCGTGAAGCAACTCGATCGTATGTGCGTGTAATAAACAAGAGAGCCATGGTGGTCATAAATCGCTCCTCTCCTAGTTTTACACTTCGCTTGAATAGTTCTGGTAGAGGGTCACATAACTATATTTGAAATTATTGTGAGATAGGGCCTGTGTTTTTCTGACAGGAAGATGTATAATTATTTAGGGGTGGAGATTGGGGGTGTGGGGGGGAGGGGGGTAATGGGGGTAATGTGGGAGGTGACGCGGTGATACTAAGAGACAATATCAACACAGGCAAGGCAAGAAACTGAGAGTAATTTAATCTTGTGGGGCGGAGGCAGGGTACTTGTGGGATATAGAACGAATTTGGTAGAGGGACACCCAAGGAACTTCCGTGTCAAATCAGAAGAATAATTTAACGTTTTCCATGTAGTCACAATGGTTAAGTTCACATCGGAGCTCTGGAGAAGGGTAGGCTGTTGTGTAAATGATACTTACTCCCACAAGTAAAGTAACCGACCAATCAAAAATTGGGCCCTGGAAATATGTAAAACTTTTTTCCCCTGCCGCGACTCGAATTCTGTACGGATGACAAAAGAAAGGAGACCACCCCAGGAACATCTCTGTGAAATTTGATTGAAACTGGCTTGGTGGTTTAGTAGGAGATATCTTTAAAGAAATTGTTGACCACGCACGGACGATGGGCATTCAACAATCCGAAAAAAACTCACCATAAGCCATTCTCTGTGTTCAGGTGAGCGAAAAAGGGATAACTTGCACAAGAAACGTTGAGATATTAACCTTTAGCCAGCTAAATTTCTAAAAATGAATTGGTCCATCATTCAATTTGGACAATACCATTTATTACTCGGAGGGGTGCTCACTGAAAATGTAGTGATTGAATAGCGAACAGTGCAGACCATGATGTCGCAAAAAGGCAGAATTACTTGCCGCCAGCAGACTAAAGGTTAAATCCTTCTGTAAATCGAATGATACTTAAACCACCGCATCCATAATGCATAATATAAACGGATACGTGATGCATGCAGACAAGATAGTAGCTTTGACTTTGCATCAAATTACTTTTTTTCTGAAATTCTCGCTGCAATTGATAAGCGTAGATTATACGTATTATTTCCAAGGTTACCATATAATATTCATGAGGTAGTATTATTTATTAATATTCCATTTCATAGAAAATTGACAAAATTGATCAATATACTATAAAGTCAGTTCTTCTGTCATATATTCATATTTTATTCAAATAATCATATAATATTTTGAAATACCAATAGAAAATCTATTGTACAATTATTTCTATATATAATGTATCTAATGACAAATTCGAAAATGTAACAAAAACGAAAGCAATATTAAAAGTCCGTATCAAAAATAATTTACCATTAATCTCTGTTAGAAATATTATTTAATGTTACATTTATAAATTCTGCAATTTGGGAATTCCGAAACATTTTTCCCCTTTGATTTTAAAGGATCAAACACATTTGAAATGTTTATCTTTTCTAAAGTAGTTACAACATTTTGAACTTTGAAGAATCTTCAATCGTGTTAATTTTACAGACAAACTGTATAATCTGCATATAAAATTCTATCATGTTAAAATAGAGATAATATATCATAAACAGTGAATTATTCATGAATAAAAGCATTGTTTATCGTTCAGATATAATTCAATATTGCGCACTCGTGATGTAATTCTTTCAAACAATGATTACAATTAAGAAATATAACCTGAAAACATTTTACTTTATTTGCATATTAAGTGTTAAAATGTTGTAAGAATGTTTAGTAAAATATTTTACTTTAAAAAATCACATTTTTACTAACACGCCCCTTAGAAGATGGATTAAAGCGGAAAGCGCCAACTACCACATTAAAACATGCACGAGCAAAAGAATTTTAACATCATTTTTAAGACAATGCATTTCTTTTGTATACATACGGTGTATTGTCTTGACTATATATACTAAGATTCTACAAAATGCATAAATTAGCTACGTCACTCCTTAAAATTGTTATGTCGTATACAAAATAGAATAAAAGATCTTAATTATCTAAGAGAGCTACACACTGTATTTCATTACTTGTCCACTGAATACATGTAAAAACTATGATTTATTGTTTTATAATTCTCTTCAAAAGAAACGTTTATTACCGTCTATATAACCTAATTCTCTTTAAAGCATTGACAGATCTTCGAAGTATCGCAAGGGCTGCCGACCTTAATTGTTTATTTAGCAATAAATTGAGTATCGGATTGAACGCAATCGTAGTTGCGCTGATTGATGCTGAGGTTAATATGGCTTCTATATCACTTCTTGATATTTGTCTTCTACTTGAAACAAATAAAGCAATTAGAGGGAGTGGTAACCAAAGTAACACAAACGATCCAATCATGACCGCAATTCTTTTCGCTGCCCTCATTTCTACTTTTCGTCTACCCTCTAGTCTATTGGTAGTGTTCATAACACAGACGGCCCCTACTACTGCTCCTTCCACTTCCACGTCTTTGTGTACAGTCCCATAAAAATCTACGACATCTATGCTACTTATTTTATTCTTTTCCCCTAACAAATTATTCTTACTGTTCTGTTTTTCACTGGCTTCAGGTGCACGTTCTGATTTCCCTGGAAGTGTATTTATATTTCCAAGCTTTATATCGTTGTTGTCGTCATCAGGTTTTCTTGTGATACATATTTTTGAATTTCCTGCTGAAGAATTTTCATCCTTACTGTCTGATGCATAATTAAGCTTTTCCGAAGTTTTTTCGCTGCTTTTATCTATGTTTGAATTCTCGTTACAAGGTTCAACATGTACGTTAGCTGGTTTGTATGATATACTTTTATTATGAATTAATGTTTTCGATTCATTTAATTCTGAGCATTCTGTCTGTCCAGCGAGATTATTTGCTATCATTTGCTCCTCAGCTTGGTAATTTGCACATGCAACAGATGTACTATTTAATGGTTCGGGTTTTATATTATCTTTCTTCGTATTAGGTTGAGATATCCTGACAGTTTCAGAACCGATTATTTTCACCTCTTTATTTACACTGTTTTCAATACCTGTTTCATTTTCTAGGTAATAGTCTACAAACTCTTGTTTAGATTTACTTTCCTGACCAGCTGAAGAGGTCTTATTAAGTTTGTCCACTGAGATATTTTTAGATAACCTAACTTGCATATTGTTAAGTGACCTCTTTTTATGTGACTTAATGAGCACAACGTGTTTGGCTATAGTAGAAAATCTCCGCATGTGTCTACTTTCGTTGGAAGATAACAGAATATTATCTCTTGTCTTTCTAATCGATATACACCTTAGTGTAACCCCTGGAGAAATATGTTCAACTTTTTGACATTCAGAATTACTCTCCGTGGTATCTGCGTGCACATCTTCTCGAACTGCATCGCCTTCTTGCAATAATTGACCGTTTTGATTTGCAGTCGTATTAACAGCTTCATTGCTATTTTGAATGCTGTCCTGGGTGTTAACGCTAGTTCCAGATGTTTGTCTAGAATTATCGGATAAGTTAGCGTCATTGTTTTCAATAACCAAGGGCTCAATTGTCAATGTATCTAAGTTTGTTACTTTTTTGACGCTCTGCTCTGTTTTAGACTCCGGATGAACTTTGTTTTTAAATGGTTTTGCTTTGAATTGTTTCTTCATTTTATTTGTGTGCTCGTGCAAGGTCCTCATCATAAGGAAATAAAATATAATAACAAGAACTATACAAGAAAATCCAAGCGGAAATGTAACATAGGCTTCTCTGTAATTTTGTACACGTGTACTCATTTCAACACTTGTGATGTTCTTATTGCACGGGTAAATGGTGGCACCATCTTTGAACAAAAAAGCACTCGCTACGCCACAGCATAAACACGTACTCCAAGTGGCAGTTATTACGATAACAATTCGTTTCATTTTTGACTTACTTTGAAACGGTTTAGCAATAGATTTGTACCGCTCATAACTTGTTGCCACCAACATTGATGGTTGCACGTAATCACAAACAGATTTCATGAAGACGTCAACTCGACAGAGAACCTGCGAGTAGGGCTCGTCCCAGGTGCCATTGTACAAATAAAGTCTTACTGGTAACACACACGCACAAACTATAAGATCACACAGTGCCAGACTTACAAGACTTAAATTCATGGGTGTTCGCAAATATTTATTTTTCAAAATTGTCGAAACGATTAAAATGTTTCCGAAAATTCCAAGCGCCATTGTAACTGCATAAATACTATTTATCACGAAATAAATATTCACTAGATTATCGCTATTGTTTAAATTAGCGGTATTGTCCATTATCATCTATAAAACAACACAGAAACAATACTCATCACTCAAAAGTATAAACAACGTCAGTTCTGAACTGCTCCGGCCTTCTTTTACATCACTTACTTGTCATTAATTATTCCATACCCTTATATATACGTAGTCGGTTAGGAAGTTGTTGACTGAGTCACGATTTCATACATCACACTTGTAACACTAAAATGTATAGCATGTTTTCATTGTTATTATTTTGCGTCTATTTGGCGTCATAGGAGTGAAATAAAGCCATTCACTAGTGTAGTGTGATACCATGTTGACATCGGCGTCGGGTTAAGTGTAGAACATGTTGGCTGAATTGACTTTTATATATAATAGGTAAACAAAAACTAAATTTCGATATCTATGCAGAGCCCTTGCATTTATTCTACTCATTCATCAAGTTCAATGTGAAAAACACTCCTGTATTAACCACTGTATATGCACTCGGAATTTCCTTAACAACATTTAAAAACAGTCAAAAGTTTGTTCTTTAATGCTTCGTAGAAAATATAACGTATATACTTTTTTCTTTAAAAATCCATTTTCTCAAACATGTCCATATTTGTAAGATCTTTCGTTCAATCCAGTTAACTATTTACTGTTCCGCCAGTTCATTGTTCTCGTTACACCTTTGATATATCGTTCAAGACAGCAAGTAGTTGTCTACCTGAAATATCGGCGGTTCTATCGGTCACACAACTGAGAAGCAATTTCCGATCACTTTGTTGTATGTCATCTCAACAGACGTCATCAGGGGAGTTTGTCAACGCTAAGTGTAATTTCAGTGATGTCTATAAGCGTTTACGATTTTAATTGTAGCTTATATTTAACAGAAACATTTGAATGAATCATTTTCCAGTGACATACCTTTTAATAATAGTCACACATACTTTCAATACGCACGCATTCAGTGACTTCTGCCCGCATAATTACGAAATCCTGGTCAGAATTCTAACCATTTAGCAATAATAAATAAATAAATAAGTAAATAGGGATAAGCACTGTGATGTAGGAAACGATCATGTTCACGCATATAATTATCAATATTTTATTATTTCGCTAAAATCAACAGAACAGCTCATTTAAATATTCGAAGAGTTGATAGAAGTCAAATTTCCTGATCAAAGTCATATTTTCTTTCGATTTTTAATACTACGATTATGATTCCTCACTATTATCTTCCGAAATATTAGACATTAAACTTATATGGTTCTCAGACATGTTTTTATATATAAAATTAACCCTACTGGTTGGGAACCATTTTCCGGACACAATTTCATATTTCGGCTCCATTATTCCCTAAAAAAAAATTCTACATAAATGAAGTCCACACTACACAAACTTCAGCTCTTTCCACATCTGATGTTGTAATCAGCATCGCGTTGTGACGTAAAATATGGTTTCTATGGGGCCTCAAATGGGGTCACTAAAATAAGTTATTTTTCCCGTCAGGTAAACCAGTATCCGGACAAATATTTTGACGGTGTTTTATTGTTAATTTGATATCAAAATAAGTAATTAAACTATTTCTACACATTTCTTAATCATTCATCTCTTCAAAATTGCACATGAAACATAACCCGACGTTCAATACCAGCTACGAAAGCAAACCGAGGTTGACTATAAAAAACTCGAATTTCGTCTTATACGAATTCTTGATCATTCCAATAGATATAGAATAAAATTAGTGCAAAAATCGACAACCCTGCATCGTATGTAACTTGTAGCGTGAAATTAAAAGTAGAACATGTTATCAGCGGACAATCATTATGTAGTTTGATTATTTCTTCCCCACTTGATACCTCGGCATGTGTGAACTACTGCGCATGCGCAATGCTATCTTCATGCCCCGTTAAGTCAGAAAGTTGTTTTATGAACGCAGGTGAATTATCATAAAAAACTCAAACATTTTACAGCCTTATAAAATAGTGATTTTTTTGTAGACATGAAGAACAAATATCTAAATGATCTAGATGAAACAATTACATGAATAACAACGAAATAAAGCGAATATTACATGTGTCCGGAAACTAATCCTGTCCGGAAAATAGTTCCCATCCAGTAAATTTCTATAACGAAAATTTCTATAACGAACTTGTTCCCTCTTTCAATTTGGGCAGTACCATTAACTGTTAAGAGGGTTGTTTACCAAAAAGATACTGACTGAATGGCGAACAATGTCTGATCAAGATTTGCACTGGTCGCAAAGACAGAATCAATCCTGTCCAGCATTGTAATAGTAAGGCGGCAATTAGGCCATTCAAAATGTTGAACCCGGACCCAATTTTTAACAAGGCAAGTTATATACCAAAATGTTCGTAAAGATCTGAAATTTATCAGGCTGCCGGTATAAATTGGCATACATGGTGGCGATATGAGACATCTAAGATGGCGTCCAAGATTGCCGCAACAAAAGTAATGATGACTACAATGTTTAAACACACCATCATGTCTCAATTTTCATATACTGTAAATTTTAATTATTTCTTGTGTTTAATATTTTTACTACGATATGTCAGATTTTATGAATATCTTCTTAACATAAATTGCCAAAATTTATTATGCAGATTAAAGGTCAAAAGGTCAGATAATCAGAAAACTCAAATATCGGATAGATAGATATTTAGCATATGATTTCAGGACAATTTTCAGATTTCAAAAGTTTGCAAAATCATGTCCTTAAGTTCATTCTCGGTGAACAGTATTCGGAGTACCTTGAATGCTTACTCATTGAGCAGTACTCAGAGTACCGTGAACAATACTTACTGAGCAGTACTCAGAGTACCGTGAACAATACTAACTGAGCAGTACTCAGAGTACCGTGAATACTAATCCGTGAGCAGTACGCACGGTAATATGAACACTACTCAGTGAGCACTACTCAAAGTACTGTGAACACTTCTCAGTGAGCAGTACTCACAGTCCCGTGAACACTACTCAGTGAGCAGTACTCACGGTAATGTGAAGACTACTCAGTGAGCAGTACTCACGGTGCCATGAACACTACTAAGTGAGCAGTACTCACGGTGCCATGAACACTACTCAGTGAGCAGTATTCGCCGTGAACACTTCTCAGTGATCAGTACTCACCGTGAACACTACTCAGTGATCAGTACTCACAGTTCCGTGAATACTACTAAATGAGCAGTACTCACGGTAATATGAACACTACTCAGTGAGCAGTACTCACAGTTCCGTGAATACTACTAAATGAGCAGTACTCACGGTAATGTGAACACTACTTAGTGAGCAGTAATCACGGTGCTGTGAACACTTCTCAGTGAGCAATACTCACAGAACAGTACCGTGAACACTATACCCAGTAAGTAGTACTCACATTGCCGCGAACACTATTGGATGATCAATGTTCTGCGAAAAGTACTCAGAGCTGTGGTCACTTCACACTGATCATTTGCAATGATCACTGAGAAATTGTAACCCAAGCACACTTAGAGTTCTTCCTACTGAACATTTCTCACCACACTAAAAAGGGACACCATTGTAAAAAAAATGTGACCGTGCGACCACATACACGCATCACAGGATCAATGCCCCTTTCTCTAACGAAAAGGGGGCGACATTTTTGTCAACCTACCGTATCCCCTTTTGGGATAGGATATCAGTCGACTATTAAACAAGGGGTTTGAAGAAATATTTATAATGTTTATATATGGCACTTTTCTAACGTTTAAGCAGGGAATATAGTGTCAGTATGTTTTCAGTTTTGACATTTAAAACCGAATATGTTTATATAATTTTTTGGAAAATATGACGATGTTTATTTTTTCAGCTCCTATAAAACTGATTAATTAGACTTTTAATTACTTCAGTGACATCGAAACGTTTTAAAAACGTTTTATAATGTTCTATCAAGGTGCGTATATTTCAAGTTATGCAAAAATATACTCTATTTTTGTATGCAAATCTTTGCTTGAGGCAATATACGGACACTACTTGAATAGCATTGAAAACCTGTCTATGGATAATACGACATTATCCGCGTCCATGATAACAAATATAAATAAATGTATTAATAAAAAAAATATACTGAATTTAAAACAATTACCATAAATGAACCAAATATGTAGCTATTCTGATGTTCTGACCTCAGAATGGTTTAAAAAAAATCCCTATCCTTGGGGGAATACAAAACATAAAATAGAACTAGAAACTGACCACAACATTTGTTTTTCATACTTGCATAACTTGAGGAAGAAAATTAGACACATGTATCCATATGTATCAACTTCATCAAGTACTTTTCTGTTTACCTGCTTGTAATGCGCACATAAAGTCACATTAGATCTAGTATGGTTACCTTTTACAACAGTTTTACTGTAAGATATCAATAATTGTCATTCTTTATATAAGCTTTTGTGCCATTCTTTAAATTCTTTCAAAAGGATTTATAAGTTCTAATTTTCAAAGCTACAAATTAGTGATAATGAATGGGCAAAATTTGTATTTTTAGCAGGAATTTAACCTTTTGACATCATTTGTTTTACCTTTTAATGTAACAATTTAAATGTTTTACAATTCATGAAAGGTGTGTTGCAATAATTGTACAAACAAATACATGCCAGCAGTTTATTTGATAAAAAGTGAATGAAGAAAACCTTATTTTTTACAAGAAGCACCTTTTTTTATTTTATGGCGGCCATCTTGGACGCAATCTTGGGTTTTTCGGCTCGCCACCATTAATGCCAATTTATGTCGGCACTTTCAGAATCTACAAACTTTTACGAACATTTCGGTATATAACGTGCCTTGTTAAAAGTCACCCTACAATAAGGGTTAATAGCCCATGTAGATAAAAGGTAACAATACAATATCGACATGCAAGACCGAACAGTTCAGGAACACCTTTAAATTATGGTATCATACAAGACAAAGACAGTTACCTTCTCGATAGCCTAGTGGTTGTGCATCCGCTTCGAATGCTGGAGGTCGTGATGCCCTGCCGCGTCATACCAAAGCCGTCAAAAATAGTACCAATAGCTCCATTACTTTTATTCATCCTGAAAATATTGGTACCTTATATTTTGGGGATGTTATCAGTAAATTACTTCAAAATGAAAACTGCATTTTTTCTTCTACTGCATTAATAGATATAAGTGTTGAAAAGTACGTTGCAATGCATATGTTGAAAAAAATAGTTATAAGATTTTGTCAGCTAGCCGATTTGCAAACCAGTGCCTCCATTGAAAGGTTTATTTTGTGGAAGGCGATGAAAATATTTAGTACTATTTAATACACAAATATACAGGGTAAATAATGTTCCATAGTAGTAGCTGGTAAAGCAACTTAGGTATCTGAAGTCAAATAAATAGTTTGATGTGTTTGTAAATGCACTATCTACATCCGAAAAATGAGCTTGCTTATCCGATAAAGTGAGGTCAAAGCAAATACAGGACTAACCATACACGATTAACTATGTTAGTTTTGTCGCGTTTAAATATTAAACAGCTGCTTTATAACAAGTGCTTCTTTTCATTGAAAGCAGTGTAGATATATTTCGATAACTTTCTAAGTAGAGAAACGTTCTATTTATCAATAATTTATTATTATTATTTATTGATCTGATCTATATAATATTCTTCAACAGCAAATAACAGTTAAACAGTTTTATATGTTACATAAAAATGGATTGAACTAAAAGAGGAACATTTTGAGACCTCATCAATAAATCAATCTGGTTTATAGAAGCATGTTTGGCGTACACAAGTGCGTTGCAATTATTTTATGCATGTACAAATATTACAAATGCATTAGCCACACTTTAGACCACATTTTACCTAATTTTTCAAAAGCAGGATCATGGAAAATCATACTTAGAAAATCGGCATTAAACTATTGTTCAATAGTGAAGAGCACATTGTTTTTATTCAACACTTATGGTTTATCTGCAATATTGTTTGTAACAAATATAAAGCAAAACTCAAAAATGTCACCAAATCAGTCACTTAATCTCATGTAATACCGACTAAAACTAAAAGACAAATTAACATTTAATACAAAAAGTCTCTTGTTCGTCATGTTCGTCATTTTGCTCTCTTTTTTGGTATTGATATGTATCAGGTAAAAATATTAGGCCCTGGTAACGTACTGGTTCCACGGCACGTTGTTATTCCCTATTTCACTTTTTATTAAAATGAATTAGGCACGGGAGCATGGTTCTTTTCTACGAATTTTATAGGACTTTAATTTATGTCATACGCACTTAAAATTTTGGAAAGGGGCATATAAAATATTATGAAGGGTATGTCTGTTTTTATGATTTACAAAAAATACTGGAACTAACGGTATTTGAGAGAAATAATCCATTAATGCTATTAAAAAAAGTGTATGTTTCTAATGTCTTGTAAGGCGCCTACAATGTTGCAAAGACTTTCAAAATAGTTTGCATATTTATACAATAATTAAAAACGCACCTATCTTGTACTCTGACATGCATATTAGTTTCACCATTCATTGGGTATGAGTACCAGCTTACAAAGATTAACCAAAAACCTAGTGAAAGGGCTATTGTAATGCAAGTTGGTTATTGATCCTTGCATGATGTAATCATGACGTGAACTAGTGTGAAGTTTCATCCTTTCCCTAGTGATATAGATACCAGCTTAATCAAAAACTTAACAAAATTCTAGTGAAAGGGGCATATTTAAAAAAGCAAAATAAAGTTTGGACTGCTTTGTGCTGTCAAATCATGACAGTGACAAGTGTGAAGTTTCAATCCTTCCATTGTGATATGGATACCGCTCATACAACTACCAAAAATCTAAGTCGAAAAGGGCATAATTTTGAAAAAAAGCAAAATAGGTTATGGACCTGTGCATGTAAGCAGTTTAAGTAATAGTGTGTGAAGTTCATCCATTCCCAATGGTTCTGGTCGTTAATACAAACATACCAAATTTCTAAGTCAAAAGGCTAATTGTAAAGAACAGAGTTAGGAACCGTGCAATGTAAGTCATTTACATGAAAAGTGTGGGAAGTTTCACTTCCCACAGTGGTTGCTGAGATACATTACAACAAACTTAACCAAATCGGACGCGACGCCGACGCAGGCGTCAATGCTCTATCTTGAATATCGAGCTAAAAATGTATGTTTCTAATTCTTGTAAGGCCACAATGTTGCAAAGACTTTCAAATATTTGATATTTATACAATAATTAAAAACGCACCTATCTTGTACTCTGACATGCATATTCAAGTTATCAACACACGCATCTATGCTGTACTCCGACATGCATACTCACAAAATTATTAAAAACGCGTCCTTCTTATACTCTGACAATTATTATAGCACATGTTCCACGGTCTTATACTATAAAATGCATATTCACGCAATTAGGCACGTATGAATACATATTTTAACGTCTTGCTGACATAGTTTGTACATTTTTTGGGTCCTTTCTATATTTTTGTTACTTTTATTTTTCTGTTTCTGAATCATGCGATAATATTCTTACCTTAGCTAATTTGCTATTGCTTTCTATATTTATAGACTGTCGCAGAATCTAGCAGTTTGCTGATTTTTAAGAACTTCCGTAAATGCAATTTAAACTAAAGTTCATTTTCTATGTATTGCTATTCAAATGCATTAATCCCGTTACCCTGCCGTCTGAAAAGGCATTGAGTGCTTGCGTTTATGTTTGTTTAGGCTTTTTTTTGTTTATAAATCTACCAGAACATTTTTGTTACTATTGCATGAGTTTGGCATTCACTTCCTGGGAATAGCTTTTATTCATACTGCCCTGTGATTTTGGACACGGGGGCGGTCTGGACATGGTGGCGTTCCGAACATGGTGGCGGTCCAACGCCAACGGCGCTTTGAAGAGGCTGCGTTCTTAGAACCTAAATTTTCTTCTTAGATATTTTACTTTTTAGCAAGTTGTGCAGTTTCTCTAAACATTTCCCCGTAGTACAGCGTATGTGATTTTTTAAATTCTACAGCCTTTTCAGCAATACTGTCGCAATTACTATTACATAAAGGATTTGTTCAATTCGAAAGATCACTTGCCCCTCATCGATGTGGGTTCGAGCCTCACTCGGGGCGTTGAATTCTTCTGTGAGGAAGCCATCCAGCAGGCTTACGGAAGGTCGGTGATTCTACCCGGTGCCCGCTCGTGAATACATAATGATTTAATGATAATGCACGGACGGGCATCTGGGGTCTTCCTCCACCATCAAAGCTGGAAAGTCGCCATATGACCTATATTTGTGTCGGTGCGACGTTAAACCCAATAAATCAACTCTCAAAAGACTATAAATAATTTCCCGCCTTTTTCTTATTAATTCTTGCATAAAAACTACTTTTTTCACTGGATCCGCCCATGTATTAACGGGAGAAAAATCGTGTGCAAACAAGGCAATTCACGTGCTGTTAATACCCGATTTTTATTTTTGAAATGCTTTGCCAGGGATATATGTATGTATTTTTACGCACACTGATATTTGGCATCTGCGTCTTGTTTCTTCCTTAACAACCTCATCTTGTAGCATTATAAATACAATGTAATCCATAGTATGTTTAGCTGTATCTGTTTCCAACCCCAATCGTACTGCCCCCATCAATGTACGCCCTAGCTTCTCTTAGAGTTCACTCCCTTTACAAAGCGTCTGTTCAGTTATTGTAAATAACTGTGAATAAATAAGTATCGCGTGTAACTTGTGCTATTGTTCGTTTTTAGGTATTATATTTATGATTTTGGTAAGTATCAGTCGGTATGTTTTTATCTAATTTCTCTAAGAATTTATATAAACAGCTTGGAAACTTGACACTACGTTCGTACTTATCCGTACTCCAACTGCGTGTCCGTACTCAATATAACTCGAATGCAAAGTTATTATTCTTGAAATTGTGATCGAGTCCACCAAATTGTGAAATGATATGAACAATTATTGGTAATTTTATGTTTGTAATAATGAGAGATAAAAACTCGCTTAAAAACCTTCAGGAGGTGCTTTTGATAGCGTTGTTTATTTCCGGGCCCTGGATACGGATATTTAAAACATGTTTACCGTTTCCAAGAACAACTGGAATGGTAAATAAAAAATGTACCGGAATCGTCAAGTCATCACGTATGAAAACAATACATAAATCGCCGTGAAATATATTTTTATGCAAGAATAGCGACAATACACGTTTGTTTTGTGTATTAACATCTGCAGAAGCCCTTGGGATATGTTTGTGACCTCGACCTTCGGTCTCGGTCACAAACAATCCCGCGGGCTTCTGCAGACGTTAATACACAAAAAAACGTGTATTATCCCTACATTAAATCTTATATGCAGTATGTAGGATGTGCAGGCTGATCTTGGTCTGCACTGGTCGCAAAGGCAGAATCACTTGCCACCAGCAGGCTAAAGATTGAATGATATTTTTTTATGCGTTATACGGGAATAAACTACATTGTGACTTCTTGCACATCCATGAATCCCTCTAAATATCCTTGGATGATTTTGCAAGAAGTCCTAGTGTAGGTTATACCCATCACAAGAAATATCATTCAGTCCTTATATTTACATTTTTACAGTAGCTTATTACAAAACATGAGGGTTTAAAAAAATTTCTATTCAGCTCTCGTTGTAGTCTTTTTCCATCAAATTAGAAAAATCCGAGCAGTACTGGTAGACGGTTTGTGCTGAATTATTTCAAAATCATAACGATAGTGCCATAGATTGCCATCTGAAGGAACTTAGTAAAAGGTACCCAAAATTGATTTGTGTTTCTTGAAATCGGGCTAAAGATTTTAGAGAAATAGTTTTAAAGTTTTCCATGTAGTCATGCAGACAAATCTAGCCCAAACCCCTTGCTGTTGTTTTCATTTATGGAAGAAGGTACAGAATCCAGGAACCTCGGTACAGTAAACTGCCCGCTGTTACAAAACTAAAATGTTGTTAACTCAAATAAACAAACCGGAAGGACTTAAAAGGGAATTTGGTGAAGAGTCACTAATGGAACATTGCTGTGAAATTATTTTGAAATCGGGCCTGTGATTTCAGAGGAGAACATATTCAAAATTTGCCATATATAGAAATAAACTGAAAACTAGCCCCGCCCTCAGGCAGCCATGCATTTTAACGAAACCGAGTGAATTGAAGAAATTTGAAGAAGAAAGAAATGTTTTGCGAAATTATTTTGAATTTTGCCAGCAGTTTCTGCGGAAAGGATATTTTGTTTTTCCTTTTTTGTTGCGTGGCAAACAGAATTATGCGTGGATGAGCCAGATTAAAAGAAATCTAAAAGGGGACCACCCGAGGAACAAATCTGAGAAGTTTTGTTGAAATTGGCCGAGTGGTTTAGTAGGAGCTGTACTTTAGAAATACTGGACGACTAACAGGTGCAAGATGGACATAAACCAACTTAAACACAGAAAAGTTACACTTTTAAAATCTGTAAAAAGAACAATTCAAGTTATATCATATATAAAGATCTTCATGCACAACATAAATCCAAGCAAGCAAGAACGCACAATAACCTCACATAACTGGCAGTAGTGTTTTTATGTAATATAAATATATAATTATTGAAACAGATCAAACTTTGATCTTTTATGCCCAAAACGAAGCTGTATTAAATTTTGTATAAAACAGTCTTGTTATATGTATATATGTCATGACTTTTCCTTTCTTTATGAATGGTTAAAAGTATTTACAGAAGTTTGATTCACCTTTTCTGTTCTGTACCGATTTTTTTCCGGATTTCTTTTGGAACAAAAGACAATACCACCATTGATGTCACAATGTATTAATAACTGTATAGTAATGGGGGTAAAAGATATTTTTAGATTTCTAAATACATATGTATAAGTTGTTCATTTATTGTCAAAACAAACTATTAAAACAAAAAGAAAACACACACCAGTTATTTATAGGTTTTTCCATTGTGTATTTTAGCCTCTTTAGACAAAACAATCTATAAAATTCGAAATTCCGACTTTGATGTAACTTTGATCCTTTATGCCCAAAACAAAGCTGCATACTTACAACTCAAAAAGCTCTGATATAAAGTTGAACTAAACTAAAACCAAGTTGAAATGCAGGCAATAAAGGCAAAAAACATACTATGATATGATTTCCAAAACTCAAGTCATTTATACAAAGTAAATGGTTCCTGTTTTCATGTCCATTTAAGTACATGTAATCTGGTGAATTTTATTATAACCTTTTAAAAACAGAATATCGATTTCCATTAAATATTTAATTATTTAATTAAACACAAGGATAATCATTTTCATAAAATATTGCACAGTTAATAGAAACGTAATTAGACTTGAAAAGGATGCAAGTGCCAGATTTTCCCAAAGGAAGGAATAGCATCATATGAGCCGTGCCATGGGAAAACCAACATAGTGGCTTTGCGACCAGCATGGATCAAGACCAGCCTGCGCATCCGCACAGTCTGGTCAGGATCCATGCTGTTCGCTTTCAAAGCCTATTGCTATTAGAGAAACTGTTAGCGAACAACATGGATCCTGACCAGACTGCGCGGATGCGCAGGCTGGTCTGGATCCATGCTGGTCGCAAAGCCACTATGTTGGTTTTCCCATGGCACGGCACATATATTCTTTATGATGTGATTGCATAATGTACAAGAAAGCTTCTTAAGGACGAAACTGTTTTATAAAAAAGAAGAGCGTTTTCATAGTCCAAGATTATTCATCATTTAAAACAGGTACAACTTTATTAAAAATAGAGTCATCCAATAAACATATCTACCAAATCTCTTTAGAAAGTTGGTCTGCAGATGCAGAGGAAAACATTTTAAGCCATGTAGAGAAGACTAGCTTGAACCGTGGCAGTCATTTTTTGATACAAATCAATGTGACTACCAGTTCAGAGGTCACAATTGCCTGATAGGTTTGTTGTGTCAATTTTACATGACATTGTCACTAGTTAAACATCAAGTCTCTATCTCTGATTCAAATGAGGCTGTTATCATTTAACAAGAAAATATCCCTGTAATCATCAAGCCTCTATCTCTGATTCAAGTGAGGAGGTTGTCTTTTCACAAGAAAATACCTCTGCAACCTTCCAAGTTTCCATCTTTGGTTGAAGTGAGGATATCATTACATAAGAAAATACCTCTTTTATAATCAAGCCTTCATCTCTGATTCAGGTGAGGATTTTGTCACTACACAAGACAATACCTCAGCAACCATCAAGCCTCCATCTCTGATTCATGTGAGGATGTTGTCATTACACAAGGCAATGCCTATGCAATTATCAAGCCTCCATCTCTGATTCATGTGCGGATGTTGTCATTACACAAGACAATGTCTATGCAACCATCAAGCCTCCATCTCTGATTCATGTGCGGATGTTGTCATTACACAAGGCAGTGCCTATGCAACCATCAAGCCTCCATCTCTGATTCATGTGAGGATGTTGTCATTACAAAAGGCAGTGCCTATGCAATCATCAAGCCTCCATCTCTGATTCAAGTGAGGATGTTGCCATTACACAAGGCAGTGCCTATGCAACCATCAAGCCTCCATCTCTGATTCAAGTGAGGATGTTGTCATTACACAAGGCAGTGCCTATGCAACCATCAAGCCTCTATCTCTGATTCAAGTGAGGATGTTGTCATTACACAAGGCAGTGCCTATGCAACCATCAAGCCTCCATTTCTGATTCATGTGAGGATGTTGTCATTACAAAAGGCAGTGCCTATGCAATCATCAAGCCTCCATCTCTGATTCAAGTGAGGATGTTGCCATTACACAAGACAGTGCCTATGCAACCATCAAGCCTCCATCTCTGATTCAAGTGAGGATGTTGCCATTACACAAGACAGTGCCTATGCAACCATCAAGCCTCCATCTCTGATTCATGTGAGGATGTTGTCATTACACAAGGCAGTGCCTATGCAATCGTCAAGCCTCCATCTCTGATTCAAGTGAGGATGTTGCCATTACACAAGGCAATGCCTATGCAACCATCAAGCCTCCGTCTCTGATTCAAGTGAGGATGTTGTCATTACACAAGGCAATGCCTATGCAACCATCAAGCCTCCATCTCTGATTCAAGTGAGGGTGTTGCCATTACACAAGACAATGCCTATGCAACCATCAAGCCTCCATCTCTGATTCAAGTGAGGATGTTGCCATTACACAAGGCAATGCCCTTGCAACCATCAAGCCTCCATCTCTGATTCAAGTGAGGATGTTGCCATTACACAAGGCAATGCCTATGCAACCATCAAGCCTCCATCTCTGATTCAAGTGAGGATGTTGCCATTACACAAGGCAATGCCTATGCAACCATCAAGCCTCCATCTCTGAATCAAGTGAGGATGTTGCCATTACACAAGACAATGCCTATGCAACCATCAAGCCTCCATCTCTGATTCAAGTGACGATATTGGCATAAGGCAATGCCTATTCAACCAGCAAGCCTCCATCTCTGATTCAAGTGAGGATGTTGCCATTACACAAGGCTGTGTCTATGCAACCACCAAGCCTCCATCTCTGATTCAAGTGACGATGTTGTCATTACACAAGGCAGTGTCTATGCAACCACCAAGCCTCCATCTCTGATTAAAGTGACGATGTTGTCATTACACAAGGCAGTGTCTATGCAACCATCAAGCCTCCATCTCTGATTAAAGTGAAGATGTTGTCATTGCACAAGGCAGTGTATATGCAATCATCAAGCCTCCATCTCTGATTCAAGTGAGGATGTTGTCATTACACAAGGCAGTGTCTATGTAATCATCAAGCCTCCATCTCTGATTCAAGTGAGGATGTTGTCATTACACAAGGCAGTGCCCATGCAACCACCAAGCCTCCATCTCTGATTCAAGTGAGGATGTTGTCATTTCACAAGACAGTGCCTATGCAACCATCAAGCCTCCATCTCTGGTTCATGTGAGGATGTTGTCATAACACAAGGCAGTGCCTATGAGACCATCAAGCCTCCATCTCTGATTCAAGTGAGGATGTTGTCATTACACAAGGCAGAGCCTATGCAATAATCAAGCTTCCATCACTGATTCATGTGAGGATGTTGTCATTACACAAGGCAGTACCCATGCAACCATCAAGCCTCCATTTCTGATTCAAGTGAGGATGTTGTCATTATACAAGGCAATGTCTATGCCACCATCAAGCATCCATCACTGATTCATGTGAGGATGTTGTCATTACACAAGGCAGTACCCATGCAACCATCAAGCCTCCATCTCTTATTCAAGTGAGGATGTTGTCATTACACAAGGCAGAGCCTATGCAACCATCAAGCCTCAATCTCTTATTCAAGTGAGGATGTTGTCATTACACAAGGCAGTGCCCATGCAACCATCAAGCCTCCATCTCTTATTCAAGTGAGGATGTTGTCATTACACAAGGCAATACCTTTGCAACCATCAAGCCTCCATCTCTGATTCAAGTGAGGATGTTGTCATTACACAAGGCAGTGCCCATGCAACCATCAAGCCTCCATCTCTTATTCAAGTGAGGACGTTGTCATTACACAAGGCAATACCTTTGCAGCCATCAAGCCTCCATCTCCGATTCGTATGAAGATACTGTCATTATTTGTGGAGAACAAGTTATCATTCGGACTTGGTCAAAGAACACTGGGACAGGGTATAGATCTGACATACTGTTGAAAACTGAGGCAAAACTCATACCAAACAAAGAATGGCAAAATATCACAAAACAGGCCCTTCTAAGTAATTCGCTTGTAGCTTTTAAAATACTCTAGTTACCGAGCAGACTCGTTGCCAGTAACCTCAAGTTCTTTAATTCAAGGGCATTACTCCAGTGACAAAGGCAACTGAGTTGATTCAATAACATGGCAAAGATAATAATTATGCCCATAAACATTCAGGCCAAGTTTGTGAATACTGGTTGAGATCTACTTCAGTTATGAAGATATGAAGCGGATATTGTCAAATTTTGCCATTTTAAATAATTCAAGGGTCTTGCAGATGGTTATCAAACTTGTCCAAGATATTAAGCCCATAAACACCAAGTGACCAAGTTAGGTGAACACTGGACTAGAACTACTAAAGTAAAAGAGTGAATGTTAAGTTATTCAAGGGCAGTAACTCCACAGCCTTTGGGACATTCCAGGTGGTTATCAAACATGGTGTGATACTATGCAGATAAACATTGTGACCAAGAACGGTGAACATTGGATATGAACTGCTGAAGTAATAGAGCAGATGATTTCAGTGGTCACTGCCCGCCCACTGCTGCCAGTGATAACATAGCACATCTATTTCACACACATATATCAAACAAACACACATTTTCACTGCACGAAACCAGGGAAAATAATTCCCATGACAGCATTCAAAGTTACATAATGATCCATCGTTGCACAAACATATTTTCCATTTTCTATTTGATTGAATAAAGTATTAGCAAGTAGTTATTGATTTTTAAATAGATGAGGCTCATTCAAATCAAACAAACAAGAAAAAACTGTTTCTCTGTGTTTTTCAAAACAACTTAAATTCTTAAGTTTACAGCTCATGTGTTTACATAAAATCTTAACCTCTATAAATATCTCACATCAAAAGATGCATGTTTTCACTTTCTTGCCAAGGATTGTTTTGTTTTTGTTGGGTTTTCAATCAGATGAACACAATTTTCTGCCATGTAGCAACTTTTTCAGCTTTTGACGGCGGAGGAAGGATCAAGGTGCCCCTCAATGCACTGCTTCGTGCTTGAGCAGGCACCTCCGCCAGGCAAAGGCAGGCTTCCAGCATGGGTGGCCACCTACATGCATAACTTCAGGCATGGGCTAGTTCTTCTGTGTATTACTTTAGGCGTAGGCAGGCATCTCTGTGTACTACTTCTGGCAATGGAACCAAGGAACATCCAAGCCAAGTTTCATCAACTTCCACCAGATGGTTTCAGAGATGTTAGTTGAAGAAAAGTGTGGACAGAAGGACAGATGGTGAGTGATCACTGTAGCTCACCCTGAGCACTCTGTGCTTAGGTAAGCTAAAAAATAATTAAAGAACAATTAAAAGTAGGAAAGTGAGTAAGTAATTCAAATGATGTTAATCATGATAAAGGATAAGAAAATAGACAGAAAAGATTTTAACAAGAGGGCTAAGATGGCCCTAGGTCGCTCACCTGAGTAACACACCATAATAGTGTAAACATGTTTGACCTAGTGACCCAGGTTTTATTACTACATGAACCAGACTCGTCTTAGTTTTCATGGAGACAAATATTCTGACGAAGTTTCATGAAGATTGGAGCATAAATATGGCCTCTAGAGTGTAAACAAGATTTTTTTTTCCATTTGGCCAAGTGACCTACACTTTTTTTACCCAACCTGACCAAGTTTTTTACCTATCGGAGATTTCAATGGAGACAAATATTCTGACTAATTTTCATTAAGATTGGACCAAAAATATAGCCTTTTGAGTGTACACAAAAATGTATTTGATTTGACCTAGTGACCTAGCTTTTTACCCCATATGACCCCAATTAAACTCGTCTAAGATTTCATGGAGACACATTTTGACAAAGTTTTGTGAGGATTGAAGCATAAAAGTGTAAACAAGCTTTTCCTTTGATTTGACCTAGTTTTTTATTCCACTTGACCCAGATAAACATTCTGACCAAGTTTTATGAAGATTGAATAAAAAATGTGACCCCTTGAGTGTAATCAAACTTTTCCTTTGATTTGACCTGGTGACCTAGTTTTTGTTCCCATGTGCCCCAGGTAACAATTCATCTGAAGTTTCATGGAGACAATCATTCTGACCAAGTTTCATGCACATCAGATGAAAAATGCAGCTCACATCAAATTTTTCTTTGATTTGACCGAGTACCTAGTTTTTGACCCCAGATGACCTGACCTAGGTTTGATCAAGAACAAGAGCTGTCAGAAGACAGCAACGCTCGACTATTCAACAGCTTTGTCAACTGAATGAATACAAAAGTCGAAAAAGGGGCATAATTTTGTAAAAATGGGGAACAGGGTTATGGAACCTGCATAGTGTTTATTAACTCATGACAGTGGACAAGTGTGTGAAGTTTCAATCCCTTCACATTAGTGGATACTGAGATACCAGATTACATACAAAAACTTAACCAAAAACTGCTAAGTAGAAAAAGAGGTATAATTTTGAAAACAAGGGGGCCAAGATGGCCCTAGGTCGCTCACCTGAGAAACACACCATAACAGTGTAAACATGTTTGACCTAGTGATTTCATGGAAACAAATATTCTGGCAAATTTTCATTAGTACTGGGCCCAAAATGTGGTCTCTTGAGTTTAAACAAGTATTTTCTTTGATATGACCTAGTGACCTAGTTTCTGAACAACCAATATGACTCATGTTCAAACATGGCCTAGATTTCATCAAGGCAATCATTCTGACCAAATTTCATGAAGATCAATTGACAAATACAGCCTCAATCGGATACACAAGGTTTTTCTTTGATTTGACCTAGTGACCTACTTTTTAATCCCAGGTGACCCATATTCGAACTCGACCTAGATTTCATCAAGAAAATCATTCTGACCAAAATTCACGAAGATCAATTTAAAAATACAACTTCTATTGCATACACAAGGTTTTTCTTTGGTTTGACCTAGTGATCTACTTTTTGAACCAAGATGACCCATATTCAGCCTCATCCTAGATTACATCAAGGCAATCATTCTGACTTAATTTCATGAAGATCAATTGAAAAATACAGCCTCTACTGCATACACAAGGTTTTTCTTTGATCTGACCTCGTGACCTAGTTTTTGATCCAAGATGAACCATATTCAAACTTGGCCTAGATATCATCAAGGCAATCATTCTGACCAAATTTTATGAAGATCAATTGAAAAATACAGCTTCTATCGCATACACAAGGTTTTTCTTTGATTTGACCTAATGACCTAGTTTTTTAGACTAAATGACCCATATTAGAACTCGACCTAGATTTCATCAAGGCAATCATTCTAACTAAACTTCATGAAGATCAATTGAAAAATTGAACAAAGGTCATGAGACCCTGATCAGCTCACCAGAGTATATGCTACATGTTTAATGCAAACTGAGTGTTACATTTTTGGGAAATTTTCGATGTACCATCATGTAACCTGGGGCGGGCAATTTTACCCGGGGTCATGATTTGACACAAAGTTTGTGAAGTCATTAGGCAAATGTTACATATCGAATATCTAACTAGGCTTTGGTTTATTTGTAATGACAAATTTATGATAGATTTCCTATGTACAATCAAGTAACCCTGGGGATGTTCATTGACCTGGGGGGGGGAGGGGTCAATATTTGACACATTTTGAGAGGTCATTGAAATGCTACATGTCTAATATCTAAGCAAGGCTTTTCTTTGATTTTGAAAATTGTTGACAGTTTTTTATGTACAATAAGTAACCCATGGGGGCATTTGACTTGGGGCTCATGATTTGACGAAATTTTGAGAGTCTACTAGCATTTGCACATGCAATATCTAAGATCTAGGCTTGTTATTTTAGAAATTTTGAGCTTTTCATAAAATCAAGTGACCGGGGCAGGGGCATTGACCTGGGTCATGATGACAAATGTGTGAGGTCATCAGGCATGCTACATGGAAATATAAGCTCAGGCTTCTGGTTGTATTTTAAGAAAATTATGAAGATGTTCATATGTAATCAGAGGACCTAGGGCAGGTCAATTGACCCCGGGGTATGATTGGAATCAGGTTTTAGTAGAGTCAATAGCAATGTCATGTAAATATCTAAGCTTGGCTTCTGTTTTTTGAAGAAAGATTTTTAAGAATTTTCTAGTAAATCAAGTGACCCCGGGGCGGGTCATTTGACCCAGGGGTCATGATTTGAACAATGTTTTTATCACAGGCATGCTACTGGAAATATTAAGTCTAGCCTTGGTTTATTTTAGAAATTTTTGAAGATTTCTATGTAACAAAAGTGACCTGGGCGTCATTTTGACCCGGGGTCATGCATTTGAACAACTTTAGTAGAGGTCCACTAGCAATGTCACATGTCAAATATCTAAGGTCTAGGGCTTTGGTTTTTGACAAGAAGATTTTTAAAGTTTTTCCTTTCGGTTGCCATGGCAACCAGAGTTCTGCATGGAATTCAATTCTTTGAACAATTTTTAAAGGGGGACCATCCATGGACACTCCTGTGAATTTCATCAAAATTGGCTGGTGGTTTTAGGAGGAGATGTTGTTTTAAAGGAAGTGTTGACGGACGGACGCGTACGAACGGACATGACGGCGGTAAAGACGACTGAAGCCGGCGGGTGAGCAATCACTAATATTACGGACACTTTGATGCTCAGTGATGCGTAAAATAGCCTAATTTCAACAGGTTTTCCTTTGATTTGACTGAGTGACTACTTTTGACCAAATTTGACCAAATTCGAATCGACTAGATTTTATCAAGCAATCATTCTGATCAAATTTCATGAAATCATTGAAAAACAGCCTCTTCGCATACACAAGGTTTTTCTTGATTTGACCTAGGTGACCTATTTTTGACGAGATGACCCATATTCAAATCTAACCTAGATTCATCAAGGATCATTCTGAATCATTTCATGAATGATCATTGAAAAATACAGCTTTATCGCAACACAAGTTTTTCTTTGATTTGATCGTAGTGATCTATTTTTGACCTAGATGACCCATATTCAACTCACCTAGATTTCATCAAGGCAATCATTCTGACCAAATTTCATGAAGATCAATTGAAAAATACAGCCTCTATAGCATACACAAGGTTTTTCTTTGATTTGACCTAGTGACCTAGTTTTTAAACCCAGATGACCCATTTTCGAACTTGGCCTAGCACCTGAGCATTGTGAGCTAAAAAACAAGAAAGTAGGTCAGTAGGTCAAGGTCACAGTCAAGTGACCCCTAATTGATTGGGGTCATCAGGTAATTATAATCAAACAGTCTAGGAAATATGATCTGATAATTTTTGAAGTATATATTCCTATAAAACTCATATAACAAGTGACCCCCGGGGCAGGGCCTCTTTCCGCCCAAGGGGCATAATTTGAACAATGTTGTTTCAGACAAGAAGATTTTTAAAGTTTTTTCCTATATAAGTCTATGTAAAACTTGTGACCCCCAAGGCAGGGCCTCTTTTCATCCCAGGGGCACAATTTGAACAATCTTCATAGAGGACCATTAGACATGTCACATGCCAAATATCAAGGCTCTATGCCTTGCAGTTTTGCACAAGAAGATTTTTAAAGTTTTTCCTTTCGGTTGCTATGGCAACCAGAGTTCTGCATGGAATTCAATTCTTTGAACGCTTTTGGAAGGGGGCCATCCATGGATCATTCCTGTGAAATTTTGTGTAATTCCGCAAAGTGGTTTTCAAGAAGAAGATTTTTTTAGAAATTGTTGACGGACGCACACCGCACAACGGACATTGAGCGGTCACAAAAGCTCACCATAAGCCTTTGGCTCGGGTGAGCTAAAAATGTAAAGTAGAGTTATGGGACCTGCTTAGTGCATGTCAGATGATGACAGTGAACAAGTGTGTGAAGTTTCAATCGATTCCCATTAGTGGGTACTGAGATACTAGCTTACATACAAAACCTTAACCAAATTTCTAAGTCGAAATTTTGAATAGTCAAGCTAAAAACAACCTGATCAAATTCCATGAATATCCAGTGAAAAATGCAGCCCCTATTGCAAACACAAGGTTTTTCCTCGATTTTACCAGGTGACCTAGTTTTTGATTCAGATGACCCACATTCGATCTTGACCTAGATTTCATCAAGATCATTCTAATCATCACGAATATCCAGTGAAAAATGCAGCCCCTTTTGCACACTCAGAGTTTTTCTTTGATTTTATCGTGTGACCTAGTTTTTGACCGCAGATTACCCATATTCAAACTGACCTAAATTTCATCAAGACAAAGATTCTGATCAAATTCTCGAATATTCAGTGAAAAATGCAGCCCCTATTGCATATACAAGGTTTTTATTTGATTCAACCCGGTGACCTAGATTTTGACCCCAGAAGACCCGTATTCGAACTTGACCTAAATTTCAGAAAGACAAATATTCTGATAAAATTTCATGAAGCTCCAGTATTAAATGGAGCCCCTATTACATACACAAGGTTTTTCTTTGATTTGACCTAGTGACTTAGTGTTTGACCCTAAATGACCAAGTTTCGAAATTTGCCTTAAAATCATCAAGATAAATATTCTGATCAAGTTTCATAAATGTGGCCTCTAGAGTGTTAACAAGCTTTTCCTTTGATTTGACTTGGTGACCTAGATTTTGAACCCACATGACCCTGATTCAAACTTGACCTAGAGGTCATCAAAACAAACATTCTATGCAGTTCTCATGAGTTTCAAACTTAAACTGTGGATTCTAGAGTGTTAACAAGATTTTCCTTTGATCTGGCCTACTGACCTAGTTTTTGTTCCCACATGACCCAGTTTCGAACTTGACTTAGAAATCATCAAGACAAACATTCTGTCCAGGTTTCATAAAGATTGGGTCATAACTGTGGCCTCTAGAGTGTTAACAAGGCAAATGTTGACGGACAACGCATACCACACTTTGTGCTCAGGTGAGCTAAGAAAAAACAAAACAAGAGTCATTGACCCTAAGTGCTCACCTGCTTCAAGTGTGTTTGTATAAGTACGAGTTAGGTTTCTTCTATGTTAGCCTATATTATATACATGTCACACACATTTTTGAACCTAGGGCAATAATTTGTACAAATACAGTAGACATTACAAATCCGATATCATACGTTAAATATCAAGGCTCTAGCTATTATTGATTTGATATAAGTTTCTAATATAAAAAAGCCTATAGTAAGTACATGTCAGACACAGGGGCGTGGCCATTTTTTTTACCTTAGGGCAATAATTTGCAGAGTATGGTAGAGCATCAAACCCTTATATCACATGCCAAATATCAAAGCTCTAGGGAAAAGGATTTTTGAAGTCTGGTAGCTGAAAACCTATTTCTAACTAAAAAGACCTGTATTTGCAATGAACTGGAACCATTTGAACAACTTTGAAAGTGGGCTACCCAGAGATCATTTTGTGTAAAGTTTCATCAAAATCCATTCAGTAAATTTGGAGGAGATATTGTTTAAAGACATTGTTGATGAAAAGAGACCACACCCTCTGGCGGCCATGTTTTTTTTACTAATTAGAAAACTTTGAACAGTATTTGTAGGTCACACAAGAACCATTTGTGTAAAATTATTTTAAAATTGGGCCAGCAGTGAGTTTCACGCAAGAAGATGTTTAAAGTTGGCATAATATATACATATAGGGAAAAGTGACCATGCTCTCTAGTGGCCATGTTTTTTGATGAATCAGTATAATTTTTACAATCTTGGTAATGGGTCACACAAGGACCATTTGTGTAAAATTATTCTAAAACGGGCCAGCAGTTTCACACCAGAAGATTTTTAAAGTTTCCACTATATTCATATAGGGAAAAGTGACCACGCCCTCTGGCTGCCATGTTTTTTGATGAATCAAAATAATTTGAACAATCTTGGTAGAGAGTCACACAAGGACCATTTGTGTAAAATTATTTCAAAATCAGGCTAGCAGTTTCACACAAGAAGATTCTTTTAATTTCCACTATATACATATATGGAAAAGTGACCACGCCCCCCCTGGCGGCCATGTTTTTTTACGAATCGGTATAATTTGAACAATCTTGGTAGAAAGTGACATAAGGACCACTTGTGTGAAATTATTTCAAAATCGGACCATCGGTTAAGGAGCAGATGTCATCTGAAGATTTTTCTATTTTTAGCTCTGGAGGCCACTATGTGCATCCAAGCGGAACCACTTGAATAACTTTGGTAAAGGACCATCCAAGGAACATCCATGTCAAGTTTCATCAAAATCCATTCAGTGGTTTTGGAGGAGATGTCTTTTAAGCACAATTGTTGACTACGGACAGACAGACGCACAACGTACACAGCGTGATCACAATAGCTCACCATGAGCATTGCTCAGGTGAGCTAAACAAGAGGGTCATAATGACCCTAGATCACGCACCTAAGTAATATGAGCTACATGTTTCAAATGTCAAACTGATTATTTTTAGAAATTTTTTGGAAGATTTTCCGATGTACAATCAAGTAAATTTTATCCCGGGGGTCATGATTAGAACAAAGTTTGTAGAAGTTTACTAGGCAATGTTACATATCAAATATCTAAGATCTAGGCCTTCTGGTTTATTTTTAGCAAATTTATGAAGATTCCCCTATGTACAATCAAGTGACCCCTGAGGCTTGGTCAATTTGACCCTGGGGGGTCAAGATTTGAACAAATTTTGTAGAGGTCCACTAGGCAATGCTACATGTCAAATATCTAAGATCTAGGCCTTCTGGTTTATTTTTAGAAAATTTTGAAGATTTTTCTATCTACAATCAAGTAACCCCATGGGGCGGGTCAATTTGACCCTGGGTGTCATGATTTGAACAAATTTTGTAGAAGTCTACTAGGCAATGCTACTTGACCAATATCTAAGATCTAGGCCTTCTGGTTTATTTTTAGAAATTTTTTCAAAATTTTCCTATTGAAATCAAGTGACCCCTGGGGCGTGGTCAATCTTGACCCCGGAGGTCATAATTTGAATAAATTTTGTAGAGGTCTACTACGCAATGCTACATGTCAAATATCTAAGCACTAGGCCTTCTGGTTTATTTTTAGAAATTTTTTGAAGATTTTCCTATGTAAAATCAAGTGACCCCTGGGGCGTGGTCAATCTTGACCCCGGAGGTCATAATTTGAATAAATTTTGTAGAGGTCCATTAGGCAATGCTACATGTCAAATATCTAAGCTCTAGGCCTTCTGGTTTGTTTTTAGAAATTTTTTGAAGATTTTCCTATGTACAATCAAGTGACCCCTGGGGCAGGGTCAATTTTGACCCCGAGGGTCATGATTTAAACAAATTTTGTAGAGGTCCATTAGGCAATGCTACATGTCAAATATCTAAGCTCTAGGCCTTCTGGTTTTTTAATTTAGAAATTTTTTGAAGATTTTCCTATGTAAAATAAAGTGACCCCTGCGGTTATGATTTGAACAAATTTTGTAGAGGTCCACTAGGCAATGCTACATGTCAAATATCTAAGCTCTAGGCCTTCTGGTTTTTTAATTTTAGAAATTTTTTGAAGATTTTCCTATGTAAAATCAAGTGACCCCTGGGGCGGGGTCAATTTTGACCCCGGGGTCATGATTTGAAAAATTTTAGTAGAGGTCCACTAGGCAATGCTACATGTCAAATATCTAAGCTCTGGGGCTTCTGGTTTTTGAGAAGAAATTTTTTTAAGATTTTCCTATGTAAAATCAAGTGACCCCTGGGGAGGGGTCAATTTTGACCCCGGGGTCATGATTTGAACAAATTTTGTAGAGGTCCACTAGGCAATGCTTCACACCAAATATCTAAGCTCTAGGGATTCTGGTTTTTGAGAAGAAGATTTTTAAAGTTTTTCCTTTCGGTTGCCATGGCAACCAGAGTTCTGCATGGAATTCAATTCTTTGAACAAGTTTGAAAGGGGACCACCCAAGGATCATTCCTGTGAAGTTTCGTGTAATTCTGTTTAGTGCTTTTCAAGAAGATTTTTTTCGAAATTGTTGACGCATGACTGACGATGCACGACTGACGACAGACATCAAGCGGTCACAATAGCTCACCTTGTCACTTTGTGACAGGTGAGGTAAAAATATAGTTATTATCATCAACTTTTACCATGATTATATATGCAGGTTAAATCCATGGTACAGTACTAGGCCCATTTTCATTTACATTCTGAATATGACATAAAGACACAAACACATGACATTATGGCAACCTGTTTTATTACATAGACACATTGTGATTTTGGAGAAATTTCACAATTTGTTTGAGTTATATTTGTGCCAAGTTACAATTTCTACCTGTTCATGTGGAAATTTCTCAGCTGCAAATCTCAACTATAAAGTTTAAGTATTGTAAAATCTTTAATTTCATGTGAATGGAATTTTGTGATTTTGGTCAAAATGGCTGTTTTATTCAGATACAAATTGGTGAATTTTGATCTTTTAACAAAAAATGAATGGAAATTTTACTACTTCATTGGTGTTGAATTTCTTAGATTGACTAAACCATAAACTCCCCATGGAAATTCATGATTTCACTGTATAGCTCATAGAAAGCAGAAAATGTCACACAAAACCTATGTACAAAAATACCTCTACTGATGTTTATTTATCAGGAAAGTATTTTCACATAATTATATCATTTATTATATATGTTTATTTCATATTGCACTTATCATAAAAATAATATAAAACGTATCTTAACATTCAAATCTGACACCAGACTTAAAGTTCAGATGCAAACAGAATAAATATTTCAAAACTGAAATTAATTAAAACAGAAATAGTGTCTTAAACAGCAAGTGTTGCTGGAGGACAGCAATGTTTCGATTATTTGAGCTGCACCATAAGAAAACCAACATAGTGCATTTGCAAACAGCATGGATCCAGACCAGCCTGCACATCCGTGCAGTCTGGTCAGGATCCATGCTATTCGCTTTCAAAGCCTAGTCTGGATCCATGCTGATCGCAAATGCACTATGTTGGTTTTCTCATGGTGCGGCTCAATTAAAAGCCTTGACATTATAAAGTTATAATCATGAAAACATAGATATAAACAAGAACAAACTGGCAACAATTCTGAATCATTGAATTTTCCTCTCTTATGGTGCTTCAGGCCAAAACAGATTACACACACACACACACACACACACAAAATTGCTTAGTCAAACAAGAGCTATCCATAAGGCACCAGGCTTGACTCTTCTACTTCTTCTATGTCAAATATGGGCAATAACTTGGCAAGAGTTATATAAATGAGTTATTTCATTACAATACATAACACATTTAAATTTCACTATGGCAATGTTAACAACTTAATTGCAAAACTTCAACCAGATTTACTAAGTCTAAAATGGGCATTAATTTGAATAAAATTCCAATGACTTGGGAAGGCTTGTGTAAAGTTTCAATTCATTACATGCATTGATTACTGAGATAGTAAGCTGTCCACTAAACTTTAACCAAGATGAGATGCTGACAACAATGCCAACACCCAGACGAGTAAAATAGCTCTTACTCTTCTCCAAACAGTCTATCTTAAATGAGGCACAACTCTATCAAAAAGCAAGGAGTGATGGAACATGGGCACTGCACCATGATGAACAAGTGTGTGGGATTTCAATCAATTTCCACAAATGGTAACGAGATACCAGCCTACATACAAAACTTAACAAATCTAAATGCCGACGTTGATGCTAAAATTGATATTAAGATTTTGAACAAGAGCTCTGTATAATATGCCAATTCGCAAGCAGAATGGGACAATGCTTTAACAAGAGGGCCATGATGGCCCTATATCGCTCACCTGTTATCATTGCACTTGAGAACAAGAAGGTCCTCAGAAAAAATACAGGAACAACAAAGGGAAGAAATTTAGCCAAAAAGAAAAAAATTCTTACAAGGTATAGATATGTCAAAATACACCTAAAAATTGGAGGTACCATCCATGTTGTACCACAGAAAAGTGGTCTCGGGTTTTCCCTACGGCCAATAATATAAAAGTTACTAAAAATAAGCTATTTATAGTAACGTAAAAGGGAAGTAATTAAAAAAAAAAAAATATTGTAAGTGAACAAAAGAAGGATCTGCCAAATAAATCTGTTGACATAAATGAAATTTCAGATCAGTATCTTCATAAGTTACGAAGATATACCCATCTTAATTTGAAATAAAGGGAGGTAATTTGATATAAAATCAGTCCATAGTTATCTACCTTGATTGTCTCAGTCCAACTAATAACAATAATGAAATTTCAAATAAGTCCTATAAGTACTTACTGATATAAATCCATTTTGATTACAATCAGGGGAGGTAATCAGATATAAAATAACTCTGGAACCTACGATTGGATCTGATTTGTCATGGAATCCAAGATTTATTGTTGTTGAAGATACTTTGGAAGTTTGTATCAAATAAAACCATAATTGAAGTCTCTATATGGCTGCAAAAGCAAAAATAGCCAATTTTGGACCTTTAAGGGGCCATAACTCTGGAACCCATGATGTAATTTGGCCAGTTGAAGAAAGGAACCAAGAACTTGTGGTGATACAAGTTGTGTGTAAGTTTGGTTAAAATCAACTCATAAATGAAGCTGCTACTATGCAGACAAGGTCAAAATAGCTAATTTTGGCCCTTTCAGGGGCCATAACTCTGGAACCCATAATGGGATCTGGCAAGTTCAAGAAAGGAACCAAGATCTTATGGTGACACAAGTTTTGTGCAAGTTTAATTAAATTCAAATCATAAATGAAGCTGCTATTGTGCAGACAAGGTCAAAATAGCTAATTCTGACCCTTTCAGGGGCCATAACTCTGGAACCCATGATGGAATCTGGCCAGTTCAAGAAAGGAACCAAGACTTTATGGTGATACAAGTTGTGTGCAAGTTTGGTAAAAATCAAATCATAAATAAAGCTGCTATTGTGCAGACAAGGTCAAAATAGCTAATTTTGGCCCTTTCAGGCCCATAACTCTGGAACCCATAATGGGATCTGGCCAGTTCAAGAAAGGAACCGAGATCTTATGGTGATACAAGTTGTGTGCAAGTTTGGTTAAAATAAAATCATAAATGAAACCACTATCGTGCAGACAAGAAATTGTTGACGGACGCACGGACGGACTGACGACGGACGAAGGGTGATCACAAAAGCTCACCTTGTCACTATGTGACAGGTGAGCTAAAAACAGTAAGGATCCCCCTTATGATGTGCTAAGTCATGTAAAGTATGAAACATTTAACAATTATATGTCTGACTAAAGAGCATTTCCAGAAATTAAGTCAGGTCTCTGTGACCTTGACCTTTCAGCCACTAACACCAGAATCAATAGGACCGGTATCTTCCACTAGAAGTACTTAATCATTGCATTAAGTCTGAAAGCTGCAGCTGCAACTCTTTATGACTGAAAGTGTTTGAAAGCAAACTGACATGTCTGTTGCAAAACATCAATCACAAGCTAACATATTTTGTGGTAAATTATAAATCAAAGCTATTATTTATATGAGATTAGTAAATATTTAACTTTAGACTGTATCTCAGTTTACAAGTTATGCAACGTAAGAGATATAACATGATATATGTGGGTTACAAGTTTAGGTTAACAGAACTGTATAAAAAAAGTCAAAATTTTCCAGTCGATTCAATTGGACTGAATCTATCTAATTGAAACTGCTGGTAAAATATCTCATGCATATAAAACCAAATATTTACATCAGATTATAAATGAATATGCTGATACGCATAAAATGAAAAGCAAACATTCTAATCATTCAAATATCCTTATTTTATACAAGATAATTTACATGTAGTTCCTTCAGACTGTATAATGATGAGTATTCCATTTCCTGTACTCGATCAATAACACGTTTCAATTCAGTACAAGTATAAAGCTTGATTTAATACCTTGAATACTATCTAAAATGAGATGCTTGCATATCAGATAACATTACATTATCTTGTCACAATCCAATAAAGGCAAGTTTAATCAGACGTCTGTTCTATGTACTGGGGACCACCTGATCATTATAGATATGCACTCACTGCACCAATCTAAAAACAAAAATGGCTGCAAAAAAGCAGTGCTTTCATCTGCACTGTATTTCCTGAAATGTATCCTATATAAGAGTTCACTGAAGTGAGTAATGTATAAAGTAATGCATAATGGACTTTTGAAACAATATTAACAATAAATCCTGAAAAATAGCTGTCTTATTCATTTTGACTATTAAAAATGGCTATCTTGAAGTCATATTACACTTCCACATGGCATTACAAACATTTGCTTTTAATTATTTATTGAAATTTTGCACCAAATATGCAGAAGATTTTAAGATGATAAAACAAAAACTATCTCCTTTGAATGTCAATATATCAGAATGAAATAGAAGATGACAAAATACAAACAAGAGCTGTCACAGGAGACAGCAAGCTCGACTATTTTGATGCTGGATAGTGAAACTGGGCAAATCTGAGGAAGCTGGAGCTGTCACTTGAGTGTTTAATGACTCCAATAAGAATGAACATATTGGATAATAGCTTGAGTCTGTGTCAAAAGTATTAAGTAATAAGAGAGGTAAAGAACATTAAATAAGTATAATTCTAAGCAAAAAGGGGGATAATTCATGAAATATTGGTGCAAGAGCGATTTTTGCACCTTGTGTCATATGATGTGGGTGATGATGTGGGAGATGTGGAATAACAACTTCAAGTTTGAATCAAATCCATTTAGTAATAACTGAGATATAGTGAAAATGCATCACAATTAACCTGAAAGTCTAAGTAAAAGAGGGGCATAATGCATGAAATATTGGTACCAGAGTTATGGACCTTGTGTCATATGATGTGGGTGATAAGGTGGAACAGCTATTTGAAGTTTGAATCAAATCCACTTAGTAATAACTGAGATACAGTGAAAGTGCATCAAAACTTTAACCTGAAATTCTAAGTAATTTTTTTTTTGTTTGTTTTGGGTTTAACGCCGTTTTTCAACAGTATTTCAGTCATGTAACGGCGGGCAGTTAACCTAACCAGTGTTCCTGGATTCTGTACCAGTACAAACCTGTTCTCCGCAAGTAACTGCCAACTTCCCCACATGAATCAGAGGTGGAGGACTAATGATTTCAGACACAATGTCATTTATCAAATAGTCACAGAGAACATGCGCCCCGTCCCAGGATCGAACTCGCGACCCCGCGATCCGTAGACTAACGCTCTTACCTACTGAGCTAAGCGGGCGGGCTGAAATTTTAAGTAAAAAGGGGAGATAATTCATCAAATATTGGTGCAAGAGTTATGGCTCTTGAGTCATATGATGCGAGTGATGGTGTTGAATAACTATTTTAAGTTTGAATCAAATCTATTTAGTAATAACTGAGATAAGAGTGAAAGTACATGAAAACTTTAACCTGAAATTCTAAGTAAAATGGGGAGATAATTTATGAAATATTGGCATGAGAGTTATGGACCTTGTGCCATATGTTAAAAGGGTGATGAGGAATAACTATTTTAAGTTTGAAACAAATCCATGAAGTAATTACAGAGATAAAGTGAAAGTGCAGCAAAACTTTAACCAAAGTGCAGACACGGACGCCGATGCCGGGTCGAGTAGGACAGCTCTCCATACTTCATATAGTCAAGCTAAATAAGAACTTTGGAATAATGCCTAATCCATTCAAAGGTCAATTACATAATAAATTATATGTTACAAAACAATTCAGACTTTGCTTGATAAGTTATATCATTATACCTAATTTTCAATGCCAATGTCGATAACAAATATTTGTACTATTTCTAGAGTAAAATACTGCCTTTATTGGTCTATTTTAAACTCAGAACCGGCCAGCTTTTACCATTAGAGATACCGCGATATTTTTTCCATTACAAAGTGATGTGATGATATGCTAGTCTTAAATGGAACTGGCTGATTTCTTTATCCAAACAGTTTCTCAATTACTTCAAATGTGTACATGAAAATTCCTGCTAATTTTTGTAATAAAAACAGGTAGCACATTGCTTTAGTGAAACAGTTAATACTGTCAACATTCAGAGAAATACTTTTTGTTGTATGAATGTTTAATTTTTACCCTGAAATATTTGGTATTTCCTCAAATGAGATAACATTTTGATTAATTAGATAACCTAGATAAACAACAAGAGCTGTCAGTGGACAGCACGCTCGACTATTCTCAGTGCTTGATAGTGTAATATAAGCTATGAGTAAAACTTTAACATTACAATAAGCATATTCTAAGTCAAAAAGGGGCCATAATTCAGTCAAAATGCTTGATACAGTTGTCCGCTCCTTTTTACAGACTGGGGTCATGATGGTAAACAAGTATGCAAAATATGAAAGCAATATCTCAATGAACTTTGAAAATATTTGGGGTGGTACGCGAACTTTAACATTACAATAATACAATAAGCATATTCTAAGTCGAAAAGGGGCCATAATTCTGTCAAAATGCTTGATAGAGTTGTCTGCTCCTGTTTACAGACTGGGGTCATGATGGTAAACAAGTATGCAAAATATGAAAGCAATATCTCAATGGACTTTGAAAATATTTGGGGCGGTACGCAAACTTCAACATTTGTGCGACGCTGATGCCGGGGCGAGTAGGATAGCTCCCCTTCGAATAGTCGTGCTAAAAATTGAATTCTAAATGATAGATCCACAGCCTTCAGTTGCAGCCAGACAGACACATCAAACATGCTTATGACTCTCATATCCATTTGATACAAAAAAGAAAACATTAAAGTGAAAATATAATCTTAGCTGAACATTTAAGCTACTCAATAAAAGCAAACTTTATTTATCACCTTTAGAATACTTTATGCATATATTTCCACTTGTAATAAATCTTTTTTCTTCCTCTTTCATTCTTTGTTACACAAAAGTATTGGCTTATAATAAACGCAAAAGCAATTTAGTTTTCTTTTATTATTGTAAGATTTCATCAACTGTCATGGGATATATTGTGACTTTCCGGTGTGATATTATCTTCAGTTCCTTCTGCTGTATTAATTTCACTCATTTCACTATTACCAACATTCCCATGAGAGTCTGACTCTCTATTAGTATCTATATTGTCCTTAAATTTGGCATTATCCCCCTTTTCCACTGTAAGAGCAGTATTGATTTCATCAGTTTCAGAATTAAGTGTTAAAGCTTCATTCTTTGATTCATTCTGGGAACCAATGCCCTCTTTATTTTCACTTGCACAAACTTCAGTTGTTTCCTCCTCATCAAGTTCACTGCTAATCTTGTCAGAGTCTCCAATGTCATCTATAACTTCATTATTTTCAGGCTGTCCTTCAGTATCACATATCTTGACATCGAAGCTTTCTTCTGGTAGCCCACTGCTTTCAGCTGGATCCTCTGGAGGTGGAACAATGTTGCCATCTATGTACAAGTTAACTTCATTTGATTCTGTTTCAACTTGGATACTTCCATCACTACAAACAATGTTTTTTGTGTCTTCAATAGAGTCTAAATCTTTTGCACCTTCTTCAATATCTGAACTTTCCTTGGACTGTTCTTCAAGCTTAACCTCTTCACCAGATTTCTTTACATCTTTGTCCTTAATAACATCAGTACCAGTTCTCTTAGCCAGTTCATTCCTGTATTTTTGTGAAGTCATAGCAGCAAGTCGTGATTTCTTTTCAATTATCAGATTTTTCACATTGATAGAACTTGAAGGCTTCCAATCTTTTGGCAAGAAGGACTGTGACTGCAATAAATAAATATAAATACATGTACTTTATTCTATTTTTTGTCAACAATTTTGATAGAAAGTCATAAAACAAATCATTTCTGCATAATTACTTTGAAAACTTGCTTGCAAAATCAGAGGAGGAGAATTTCATAATGGAGCCAGCAGTTTATAAGGAGATTTAACTTAAAAGATTTATCTACTTTTCAGTGTCCTGAAATCTGTACCAGTACTATCATGCTCTCTGAACGTAAATTCCAACTTCTCCACATGAATCAGAGATGAAGGACAAAATGAGCCACGCCATGAGAAAACCAACATGGTGCATTTGCAACCAGCATGGATCCATGGTCAGGATCCACGCTGTTTGCGAACGGTTTCTCTAATTGCAATAGGCTTTGAAAGCGAACAGCATGGATCCTGACAAGACAGGCTGGTCTGGATCCATGCTGGTCGCAAATGCACTATGTTGGTTTCCTCATGGCGCGGTTCAAATGGCTTCAGGTGCAAAGTCTTTTATCAAGTCATCATGGAGAACTTACAACCTCACCACTGGATCAAACTTGCAACTCTGCGCTACTGAGAGTAAGTTTGCTTGCTATACTTTCAGACAGAGTAATCTGAAACTCCATAAATTATTCCATGATTTCAAACATACAAAAACACTCTGAAATGATGAAATTAAAAAAAAAGTCTGTGAGGCGGTTAGATCGACTGCTGTTCAAAATGTACTTCCTCACATAATCTGATATTCCAACAGAAACATCAGAAACATGGAAAGTCTGCAGTATGTGACAACTTCTGAAAAAAGTACATGTCAGCATGAAGTCTGCATAGTTAAGTTTGATGTATAAATACTTTTTTTAAAAAGGGTTACCTTAAAATTGGCATCACATTTTGGTTTAAATGGTTCTTCAGGTTTACACAGTTGTCTAGCTGGCCTAATGACTGGTTGTTTAACTCTGTTTAGTTCTTTCTGTATATCTATTGCTGTTGCTATAAACTGTCGAATCTCGTCAGTCTGTGCCCTGTCTGCAGCAGTTTCTCCCCTCTGCAAAGAGGAGCAAGTAAAGATTTGTGGCATGAAACTGTTTTGAAACTACATAAATTGTTTTGAAATTACAGATTTTTTTTTTGAAATTACAGGAATTCAAATAAAATATGTAGAGACAAAACACACATCAATTCAATGTGCAAATTCTTAAAGATTACATTGTTAGTTAGGGTCCAGTATACTTTTAAGAATACCTTATTTATCAATAATAGGGTGTACTATTGTTAAAATTACACCTGGACGTACAAAATGTAGGACAATAATATATATTTTCACCCATAAATGTGGGCAGATTCTTTTTAATTTCAGTACCGTTAGTCCGCTCACTTCTACGGGTATATCTGCCCACTTTTATGGTGTTTACGGAATGAATCTAGATCAAATGTATATCTACCCACTTGGGATCTTAAGGAAAATGTATACGACAGTGGAAAAAGGGGAATAACTTTTTTAAAAATCCAAAACAGAGCTGGAACTCATTCAATGCATGTCAGGTCATCAGAGTGGACATTTCATTCATTGCCATTAGTGGGTACTGAGATATCAGCTTACATACAAATTCTTAACCAAAATTTGCTAAGTTGACAAAGGGGATACTTTGCGTGGACAAACTTATTGACATACTGATTGACAGACCGACAGCAGCTTTAAACAATACGTCTCTCCCACTATATGTGAGCTGGTGTTGAAGTGATCTTGCTGCCAAGTTCCTTTTTGTAGACTTTTTCATAAAATCAAGTGCCAATACCAATTTTTTTCCTTCAATAACAAGAAACTGTTTACAAACCATATCTCTGATGGTGGGATCAATTCCTGCATCAAGAAGTATATAGACCAGCTCGTCATTTCCCCGGTCTGCAGCCCAGTGAAGGGCACTCCAAAAAGTCTGCAATATACATTACACAGAATCTAACTATTAAATCACTGATATTTTCAATGCCATCTGTACAAATACAATTTTTTAATTTGGACTTTTTGTTTGATAAAGCAATATAATTTGATAATTCTATATTTTCTGATTCTTATTGTCTCTTGGTTTTAAGTCATACATGTATCATTCAGCAAACTTTCCAAATTTTAATTGTGAAAGAAAAATTAAATGCCTGTAATGAAATTGTTTCTTGCACAAGCATACATCCGAGTAGATCCATCTATTTGTACAACAGCTGGAAGGCTTCTTCACATTAATATATCATACAATCAAGCTGGTTAATGAACCCACAGTGACAGAAGCAACTAATTCAAAGTTAGCTTTATTACATATTACTGATCTGCAGAGGGCCCTTTCATATTTTCTAATTAACAGTATCACATAGTTTCTTAAGATTTAAACATAGTAATAACAAGAGGCCTAAATGGGCTTATGCCACTCATCTGAAAAGGGGCTTTACCTTTTTACCTCAATTAAACCGAGTCTGCTATTATTCTGCTTGGTTGCATTCTTTGCTTCCAAAGGATCTTTTTACAGATTTTCATTAATATCTAACAATTCAGGACTTGCAAAGGAAATTATTCATTTCTTTGTTGTTTTAACTTATCTATCACTTTTGACAATTTAGAACATGTGCACTGGTGAGCTAATAAAAAACTTACAGTTCCAACAGAGTTGAGTTGACAGCCTGCCTCGATAAGAACACTGGCTACATCAGGATGGTTGTGAAATGATGCATACATCAAACCAGTCAAGTCAGCCTGAAACAGGTTAGGCTCACTATAAAATACTCTAAATCATTCAAGACGTTTTCTTCAATTTAAGACATATTTAAAATTCAAACATTTTCATTCATGAATTCAAATTTTTACAACAGTTTACTGGATATGAATGTAATATCTGGTGGTAATATCTGGTGGTCCTGAGGGCTAAAAGAAAACACAATAAACACAGACTTTTGTGGATGCAAGAAAATGAAACACCAGATTTATACAACTCATGAATCATTCTATACATGTACATTTTTAACAAAGAGAAAACATCTAAAACTTGTTAAAGTAAAATTTCTAAGCTCAGTCTTAATTCAAAATCTATGTATGGACCATATGATATGGCAAATATTTCTTAGCAAAAGAATAGTTTCTAAGGTAAATATTTTGGTAACTATTTCTATGGAAGATAAAACAAAAGTTACCTCGCCCCAATCACTGCTCTTGCTATTTATATCACATCCAGCATCAACCAATATCTGAGCTATTTCACCCAACTTCTGGTCATCTGTCTGCTGAGACCGTGCACATTCATGTAATGCTGTACGCTCATCCTGTACAGAAAAAATATTTTTCAATAGTCGTATTATCAAACTTTTTATCTATGAATGTAAAAATGTGCCATCTAAAGAGAGAACGAAATGTAGAATTGTTATTCATATTCAATAAAAGCATAATTTGAAATTTTAAATTGGTACAATGCTTAAACACTGCACGTGTCAATTGCAATGCTTGAAGACATTATTAATTAACCTTAATAGCCTTAGATGGAAATTTCTACATTACTCTTTTAACAAAACATTTTCTTAAAACCCTGCATTGTTTGTCTGTACTCTTCACCATCCAGTATATTAAACGATATGTAGAAATACTTACAGATCAGTAACTGCAGAGTTAATGTAGGGCTAAGGTTTGAGAAAGTATGAGATAATTTCATTTGATGGTCATTTGTTTTGGTTAAGCATAGTTTTTCAACATAATTTCAGTAATGTAGTGGCAGACAGTTAACCTAACTAGTGTTCCTGGTTTCTATACCAGAACTTACCTGTTCCCAAAAGCAACTGCCAACTTCTCCACATTAATTCAAGGTGGTGGAGACAAGATTTCAGTCACAAAGTCTTTAAAAAATTGTCACAGAAAATATACTACTCCTTGCGATCTCTACATCAGAACCCTCCCTACTGAGCTAAGTTTATGACTACAATACATTTCAGGCACATAAAAGCTTAAATACTATAACTAAATCAAACAAGATGAAACAGCCTCGGTAACCTAGTGGTAGAGCGCCCGCTTCGAGTGTGGGAGTCTTGGATTTGATCCCTGGCCGCATCATACCAAAGACGTAAATAATGGTACTAGTATCTTTCTTGCTTGGCGCTCAGCATAAAGAGGTAGTGCTAGGACTGGTTAGCCCGGTGTCATTATAATGTGACTGGGTGGGATATCATGTCACATGTCTATGGCGTGATATTCCAGTGAGGCAGCACTATAAAGTTGGCCATTGTGCTCACTGCTACAGGTAGACACTGTCGTTTATATGACAGAAAAATTGTTGAAAAAGATGTTAAACCCGAACGCACAGACAAACAAGATGAAACTATAATTAACATAATATGATACCTTGTTCTGTATATGGACATCACAGCCATTTTTCAAGAGGACACGAACCACCTCTGGATGACACCAGTATGCTGCATTATGTAGTGCTGTCCATCCATTCTGTTCAATTGAAAGTTTTATGAGCAAGTGCAGATCATTTACTTGTATGAATATTAATCAACTTTATGGCAAGATCAGGTACTTTCTAAAGTTATTAAAATCAAATAGAACTAGCACAAGAAAACAAACTGATCATTTAGAGTCAATACCGGTATAACATTTTTCAACACTATATCAGTTTGATTGTAAACGTCACTTCCCTCTGATCAATTTTCTTCTTGGACGTTTACGAGAAAATTGCAATTTTGATGACATTTTCATGTATAGAAAAAACTCCACAATGTAGACTTTAATAGAATTTTTCATAGTTGTAGATTTACCTTTTTTCAATCAAATGGCCATATATAATGTATAGGTCTGTGTGCTTAATTTTGAACAATTTTACAAATATAAATTATAATCTTTACATTGCTATAATCACTATTCAATAGACATTTTTTTTTAGAATTATTTTACTCCAGAACCTACCTACTGTCAAAATTAACCACAACTAAGATAGCGGTGCTGCCTTTTTAACATTTAACACATGGGATATAATAGATTTCCAGCAACATTTATTCTTCCTGTATAATGAATTCCAGGCATTTTATTCCAGTTTTTCCAGATAGATGTTATGCTGTCATTTCCAATTAATCAAACATGCAGAACTACCTTAACCTTAGAGGGTGCTTAACTTTCTTATTGTTATAAACTTTTTCTATATTTGAGCCACACCATGAGAAAACCAACATATTGCATTTGTGACCAGCATGGATCCAAACCAGCCTGCACATACGCACAGTCTGGTCAGGATCCATGCTGTTCACAAACGGTTTCTCTAATTGCAATAGGCTTTGAAAGTGAACAGCATGACCTGCTTACATGAAAAACTTTCATTAAATTTCTGTTAAAAAAGTGGCAAAATTTTGACAAAATGTAAGTCTGAGTTATGAAACCTGCTCTGTGAGATTACCTGATGATGCGAAAAACTTGTGATGAATCTGAAAGCATTCTGTCATTTTGTTTCCGAGAAACCTGCTTACATGCGATACATTCACAAAATTTCTATTTAAAAATGGTGCATAATTTTGATAAAATAAAAGCTAGACTAACAGTTAAGTAACTTGACCTGTGATGTCAACTGATGATGCATAAAACATGTGTAATCTTTGACACTGACAGCATTTAACCAGCTAGTTTTTGAAAATCCTGTTTATATGTAAAACTTGTAATGCAGATGTGGAAAATGAAATTAAAGCTCCCATATTTGAAACAAGAGGACCATGATGCTCCTGAATCGCTCACCTATCCCCACATGACCCAGTGCTGAACTGAGTATGACGTTGTTATTTCTATTATTTGACATAGTGACCTAGTTTTTGAGCACATGTGACCTAGATATCATCAAGATAAAAAATTCTGACCAATTTTCATGAAGATCCATTCAAAAATATGGCCTCTAGAGAGGTCACAAGGTTTTTCTATTATTTGACCTAATGACCTCGTTTTTGAAGGCACATGACCCACTTTTAAACTTGACCTAGATATCATCAAGGTGAACATTCTCACCAATTTTCATTAAGATCTCGTGAAAAATATGGCCTCTAGAGAGGTCACAAGATTTTTATATTTTTCGACCTACTGACCTAGTTTTTGACCGCACATGACCCAGTTACGAACTTCCCTAGATATCATCAAGCTGAACATTCTCACCAATTTTCATGAAGATCCATTGAGAAATATGGCCTCTAGAGAGGTCACAAGGTTTTTCTATTTTTAGACCTACTGACCTACGTTTTGACCCAATGTGACCCAGTTTCGAACTTGACCTAGATATCATCAAGGTGAACATTCTGACCAATATTCATGAAGATCTCATGAAAAATATGGCCTCTAGAGAGGTCACAAGGTTTTTCTATTTTTAGACCTACTGACCTAGTTTTTGACCGCATGTGACCCAGTTTTGAACAGGACCTAGATATCATCAAGGTAAACATTCTGACCAATTTTCATGAAGATCCATTGAAAAATATGGCCTCTAGAGAGGTCACAAGGTTTTTCTATTTTTAGACCTACTGACCTAGTTTTTGACCGCACATGACCCAGTTTCGAACTTGACCTAGATATCATCAAGGTGAACATTCTGATCAATTTTCATGAAGATCTATTGAGAAATATGGCCTCTAGAGAGGTCACAAGGTTTTTCTATTTTTAGACCTACTGACCTAGTTTTTGACCCCACATGACCCAGTTTCGAACTTGACCTAGATATCATCAAGGTGAACATTCTGACCAATTTTCATGAAGATCCATTGAGAAATATGGCCTCTAGAGTGGTCACAAGGTTTTTCTATTTTTAGACCTAATGACCTAGTTTTTGACCCCACGTGACCCAGTTTCGAACTTGACCTAGATATCATCAAGGTGAACATTCTGACCAATATTCATGAGGATCTCATGAAAAATATGGCCTCTAGAGAGGTCACAAGGTTTTTCTATTTTTAGACCTACTGACCTAGTTTTTGACCCCATGTGACCCAGTTTCGAACTTGACCTAGATATCATCAAGGTGAACGTTCTGACCAATTTTCATGAAGATCTTATGAAATATATGGCCTCTAGAGAGGTCACAAGGTTTTTCTATTTTTAGACCTACTGACCTAGTTTTTGATGGCACGTGACCCAGTTTCGAACTTGACCTAGATATCATCAAGATGAACATTCTGACCAACTTTCATAAAGATCCCACAAAAAATGTGACCTCTAGAGTGGTCACAAGCAAAAGTTTACGGACGAACGCACGGACGGACGCACGGACGATGCGTGATCACAAAAGCTCACCTTGTCACTATGTGACAGGTGAGCTAAAAATAGTCAAATTAAAAACTGAGTAAAGCAAAGCTTTTGAAGACACTTTTTCTGTCATCATTTTGCTGAGTTATGGCACAATTTCAAATTTATGTAAATGTCTCATTATGGAACTAGCCAAAAATGCTAGAAAAAAGTAGTTCCGATGTCAGAAACAAAAATTACCACAAAACTGCTAATGAATCACTGTAAGTATAGACTAACCTTTTCTTGAGCATTTATCTCTGATCCAGCGTCTAAAAGAGTCTGTACAATATCTGCATGCCCTTTCATTGCAGCATGGTGAAGGGGCAGATTCTCCCGCTGTAACATTACAATAAACACCGAGGTAACATTACAAAATCATTGATCAAAAGACATACATGTGTAACCAAATAAAGTTTCTTATCAAAATAGTCATGGAGATCTTGAAATTTACTGTTGTGCAAAAACTCATGCTTCCCTTTCATGAATGAATACAGACATGAAATGGAGGCTTAATATACAATGCAGCTCTTTGTTTGCATTAAACTTCTTGCCTACCTAGTAGGGAAAGACAAGGTTTTTCAGGTAGGAGATTGCTTTATCATTTGCCAAGGGAAAAGATAAGCTATATATGTCAATACTGACATAATACCGTATCAGCAATTTTTAATTTACAACTTCTTTAAAAATGTGATAATAATATTTATGATAGGCAAGAAAAATGATCTAACACGTCTGCCTGAGTAAGGCAAGTGTTTCCCCAACCTTCGAGACAGCATGGATAAAAGACCTTACTAGAATTCGGTTTTCTATTCCACACTGTCAAGTTGTAACACCGTCTGACTACGAAACCAGGGGTCGTGAGTTCGAGCCTCCGCTCCTCTAAAAATTACCAACACTGGGATAAAAGTCCCGTGTATGAGTGCTTTACACCTGGCACTCTAAAGAACCAGGGAAGCTTTTGAAATTGGAGCGTCTTCTGTATCTTGCACTATCCTCCCACTAACATTACTTACAGTCTTCTGGGTTATGGGTTACCGATGTTGGCTATAAATAAGCTCATACACACACACAAACAGACATATATTTCCACAACAGTTGTGATAAAAACATATTCAGAATTGGACCTTGGCCTGAACTTTGCTCTCTTAGTCATAAGTGTAACAAATTATGACTGTATCACCTTTCATATACTGATATATGAACAGACTGTGTAGTGACTGTTATTTGTAAATAGACTGCACCATGACATACGGTATATGAGCAGACTATGCAAGTTTTTACATATTTAAGACATTCTTTTGTTTTTGTTGAAAAGCATGAGTACCTACATTGTCTCTGACATTAACATTACACTTGTGCTGCAGTAACAGCTGGACAATGTCTGGCTTTCCCTGTGATGCTACATGTATTGGACAGCAGTCATTCTGAAACAAGACAAAAATATTGTATAACAGAAGACATTGAAAAGACAGCTTGCTTGACTATTTGGAACTCCTAAGTTGCACAAGGGCCATAACTTGGCAAGACCTATGTAAATGAATTATTTTTATTACAATCTACTACATGCACAAATCAAAATTTAATTATATAGTATAGAAAACAACTTGCATGCGAAACTTCAACTACATTTTCTAAGTCAAAAAAGGACCATAATTGGAATAAATTTCAATAAAGAATTCTCTATCTCTTATATGTAAGTACATTTGATGAAAAGGATGCCTTGTGTGAAATTTTAATTGTTACTGAGCTACAGCTTGACAGTTATTTGCACACATAACTTTAACAGAATTTTCCAAGTATAAAAAGTCCAGTATTTTACAATAAATCTGATAAAGTGATATCTAAGTTATTTATTTCATTAGGTCGGATGACTAGGAAACAGTGTGAAGTTTTTATCCAATACATGCAGCTGTTCCTGAAATACAGCTTGACAGTTGCATGCAAAACTCCTACCAAATTTTCTAAGTTAAAAGAAGGGCCATCATTTGTTTTAAATTCAATCAAGAGTTATCTTACTTGGTTACTTCAGTAAAGTTGATAACTTGGAAGCACTGTGTGAAGTTTCAGTCCAATACTTGTAGTTATTACCGCAATATCGAATTTGCACACAAAACTTTAACTAATGTGTAATGCCAATGGTGACAGCGATGTCGACATCCTGTTGAGTTGAATTCCTATAACTATTCTCCTTAAAGTCAAATTAAAAAACCTAGAAATATTAAGACTGAATGCTTTATATTAAAATTGTTTCTTACAGTGTAGGAGACCCAGTTAACATCTATATCTCCTTCCTCTAGGAAATGTCTTGCCCTCTGAACATGACCAAAACCGCATGCTTCCCAAAATGCCTCTTGCCTTGAAGCTGCTAAACCCATTTCTTAATCTAAAATAAACAAAAACCAACAAAATACTTATTTATATAGGTAAGGTTGTTGCATGTACAAGAACCATATACTTTGAGATATTAACATGGTTAGCCTAATTTGCAGTCCTTACTGAAAAGCAAATATATGGTCTGCAAAATCCTACATTTTCAGGAGAATCAACACTAAAAGCCATTTGTCAAACACATATACTCTCTTCCTAATCATTGCCTGCTATGTTGTTGACTGTTATTGAACAGAAATTGCTTTTAGCCGTTAATAATACGATTCATGTCTTACTCAATATTTCAAACAGTATAATAATAACAGAAATAGGCTCCATGCGAATGGAATTTGTTGTAGTACTCCCCCTGCAGGACGAGTGCAATTTTGACCAAAAATACAATAAATTCAATGATAACAGAGCTGATAAAAAGCCAAAGTATCTTAAAAATGGAAATCAGAAGTTGAATTAGACCTGCTTTTGAGAAAAGTGCATGTCTCCCACAACTGCCTAATAATCTGAATAGTAGTATATGAATCAACCATGCACCAAAACCTCAACTGCCTTATCAGACTTTCAGTGCTTTGATTATTAAAATCAAGTTTCAAGGGCCATAATTTCAAAGTGCCTGGGCCGATCTGACTTGTTATCGAACTTGGCCGAGGACTTATTAGCAAACATATTTTGTTCAAGTTTGGTGAAGATCGGATGATAAATGTTCGACTTTAGAGTGCGGACAAGAATTGTGACAGACACACAGACAAGAGTAAATCAATATGTCTCCCACACCACCGTGTGGTGGGAGACATAATAATAGTTTGCAACTCTAAAAATCTGTCCCATTCCTTTACGGTACCACATTATGACTGCATTAGCTCGACGCTCTATAGTCTTCAAAAGGATTCCGGTACGTACTGTTTTCATCAGACTTTAGAATAGGCACAGCAGAAAAAAATCATTTTCCTTCAGGTAAGCAAGGTGTATCTATGTGACAATAAGTAGGATTTTATGTGGGAATGGGTATTAACTGAACATAGCAATTAATGTTCTAGACACAGAAAGTGTGAAAGAAATTCACAAACCAAATTTATCAGAAGCTGCTCTGAGTCAAGCTCTCGAACATTGACTGTCGATGACCTGCCAGTCTTAGTGCTCATTATTTGATTCTACTCAATCATTTGTTTCATCACCAGCTTTTTACCTTATATAACAACAGGCCAATATTCAGCTTCTTCTGCTCCGCCTTGATAGCCTAGTGGTAGAGCGTCCACTTCGAGTGCAGGAGGTCGTGGGTTCGATCCCTGAGCGCGTCATACCAAAGACGTGAAAAATGGTACCAGTAGCTCCCTTGCTTGGCGCTCAGCAATAAAAGGGAAACTGGCCTCTTCTCTCATACCCTCCTGGTGATGGATTCCATCAGGAATGAGGTGTCAAGAGTGATAAATACAAGTTGTAGAACTTGCTTCACAATCGGCCTAAAATAAATTATGTATAAACTAAATCCTATGAAATTTAGAGGTTCTAGGTAAAATAGTTCTAAAGTTATTGATCGGAAACCATTTTTCATGTTCTGGTCCCTGTGACCTTGACTTTTAATCAAGTGACCCAAAAAGCAATAGGGGTCATCTACTCTCCATGTTTAATCACCCTATGAAGTTTCAACATTTTGGGTCAAGTGGTTCTGAAGTTATTAATCAGAAACGGTTTTCCATGTTCAGGCCCCTGTGACACTGACCTTTGATCTAGTAACCACAAAAATAATAGGGGTCATCTTCTCTGTAAGCCCTATCACCTCATGAAGTTTGAAGGCTGTAGGTCAAATGGTTCTCCAGTTATGTATCGAAAATGAAGTGTGACAGACAGATAGCCCCTGTGACCTTGACTTTTGATGGAGTGACCAAACAAGAGGGCCATGATGGCCCTATATCGCTCACCTGTTATCATTGCACTTGAGGACAAGAAGGTCCTCAGAAAAAATATCTAAGTCCAAAGGACAGGAACAACAAAGGAAAGAAATTAAACCAAAAAGAAAAAAAATTCTTACAAGGTACAGATATGTCAAAATACACCTAAAACTTGGAGGTACCATCCATGTTGTACCACAGAAAAGTGGTCTCGGTTTTTCCCTACGGCCAATAATAAAAAAGTTACTAAAAACAAGCTATTTATAGTAACGTAAAAGGGAAGTAATTAAAAAAAAAAATGATTGTAAGTTAACAAAAAAAGGATCTGCCAAATAAATCTGTTGACAAATGAAATTTCAGATCAGTATCTTCGTTAGTTACAGAGATATACCCATTTTAATTTGAAATAAAGGGAGGTAATTTGACATAAAATCAGTCCATAGTTATCTACCCTGATTGGCTCAGTCCAACTAATGACAATAATGAAATTTCAAATAAGTCCCGTAAGTAATTACTGATCTAAATCCATTTTGATTACAATCAGGGGTGGTAATCAGATATAAAATAACTCTGGAACCTATGAATGGATCTGATTTGTCATGGAATCCAAGATTTATTGTTGTTGAAGATATTTTGGAAGTCTGTATCAAATAAAACCATAAATGAAGTCTCTATATGGCTGCAAAAGCCAAAATAGCCAATTTTGGACCTTTAAGGGGCCATAACTACGGAACCCATAACGGAATCTGGCCAGTTCAAGAAAGGAACCAAGATCTTGTGGTGATACAAGTTTTGTGCAAGTTTGGTTAAAATCAAATCATAAATGAAGCTGCTATGGTGCAGACAAGGTCAAAATAGCTAATTTTGGCCCTTTCAGGGGCCATAACTCTGGAATCCATTATGGGATCTGGCCGGTTCAAGAAAGGAACCGAGATCTTATGGTGACACAAGTTTTGTGCAAGTCTGATTAAATTCAAATCATAAATGAAGCTGCTATTGTGCAGACAAGGTCAAAATAGCTAATTCTGGCCCTTTCAGGGGCCATCACTCTGGAACCTATAACGGAATCTGGCCAGTTCAAGAAAGGAAGCAAGATCATATGGTGTTACAAGTTGTGTGCAAGTTTGGTTAAAATAAAATCATAAATGAAGCTGCTATTGTGCAGACAAGCTCAGAATAGCTAATTCTGGCCCTTTCAGGGGCCATAACTCTGGAACCCATAATGGAATCTGATCAGTTCAAGAAAGGAACCGAGATCTTATAGTGATACAAGTTGTGTGCCAGTTTGGTAAAAATCAAATTATAAATAAAGCTGCTATTGTGCAGACAAGGTCAAAATAGCTAATTTTGGCCCTTTCAGGGGCCATAACTCTGGAACCTGTAATGGGATCTGGCCAGTTCAAGAAAGGAACCGAGATTTCATGGTGATACAAGTTGTGTGCAAGTTTGCTTAAAATAAAATCATAAATGAAACCACTATAGTGCAGACAAGAAATTGTTGCCGCACAGACGCATGAGACAGACGGACTGACGACGGACGAAGGGTGATCACAAAAGCTCACCTTGTCACTATATGACAGGTGAGCTTAAAACAATAGGGGTCATCTACTCTGTAATCCTATCACCCTATGAGTTTAAAGGTTCTAGGTCAAAAGGTTCACAAGTTACTGATAGGAAATAGGGGTCATCTACTCTGCATGTCCAATCACCCTATCAAGTTTCAACATTCAGGGTCAAGTGATTCTAAAGTTATGGATCGTATATGGTTTTCCATGTTCAGGCCCCTGTGACCTTGACCTTTGATGGAGTGACCCCAAAAGCTATAGGGGTCGTCTACTCCAAAAGTCACGTCCAAACTTATTCTGTTTATTTCTGTTAGGAAATCCCCAATGAAAATCCACAGGGAACGTTTTCTGGTACATGTACACAGTACTTGTATAAATGATTACATCTCTGATTATGAATAATGTTGACAATAAAGCATAAACTTGCCTTGCTGACATTTATGAATGTGTATTTTGTGTTCTGTTTCTGCAATTTTGTGTTATCGACAGTCTGTTGTTTATTGAAACCGGTGTCAGGGTAGATATCTCCTTGCACCTGTCACATCATATTTTCGAAGATTTAATTAAGTCTCTTATTTAAAATTATGACTTAAATTCAACCCATTGGAAGTTTCTACATGCATACACAGACGCTTGGTTAGAGGTTACTTAAACCTCTGAATGGTCATAATTATGATGAAATATTTGACGTAGCATGCATATAGACCGAAAATGCCCAGAAAGTAACAAAAAAATGGGTTTTACTGACAGGCCGCAGATCGGACTAGCTTATCTAAGCTAGTCCAAAGAGCTATAAAAATAAATAGATTGGCAACTTTAAAGGCATATAGAGCAAACCTCGCCAAAAAACGTGACAACTGAATGAGATCTTGTTTACCGGAAGTGACGTGTTTCCTTTGATGGTAAGATACGTGTATTTTGTGTCTTAAGATTATTTCACATTAAACTAATATTGTTTTAGAAGCTAACATGTATTTTAAATGTAGTTTTAAAGGTACAAATTGCAACTCCATGCTCGCCGATGTCTCTTGTGACTAAGATAACGCAGATTCACGCTCTGACACAAGATCACACAAGATTACAGCCAGTTGCCATTCTGTGTATTTTATACTTCTTTGGCTAGTCTGATCTGCGGGCTAAGCTAGTCTGATCTGCAAGCTGTTGGTAAAACCCATTATTTTAAGCTAGTCTAATCTGCGGGCTGTCGTTAAAACCCATTATTTTGTTACTTTCTGGGCATTTTCGGTCTATATGCTTGCTTAGTCAAATATTTCATCATAATTATGACCATTCAGAGGTTTAAGTAACCTCTAACCAAGCGTCTGTGATAACATTTATCAACCTATCCTCTATACCCAGACCGTTGCAATTGACCAAGGTTACCTGACCCCCATTAGAAATCTGAACTACTTGATCCCTTATTCCAGCACCCAATACTTTGCTAATTCTTATTTCCCTTGAACCATCCGTCTCTGGAACTCTCTCCCCACATCAGTCAAAGCTAGCCCCAGCCTCAGTTTCTTTACAGAGAGGCTGGCGCATACATGTGATAAGTTCAGAATCCCAAAACTGGAGGTTTGCCGTTTTTCAGCTGGAGTTGGCATCTCAAAACTGGAGTTTTTTTATCGACATAAATTAAGCGCGCGGACACATAACTTAGAGGCAAAATCCAACATTTTTGGCCACACAATATTGTACATAAGTCCACACCAGAAGAAACAATCCTCATAACTCTTGATCTGAATTTTGACAGAGTTATGCCACTTTTAACTTCATTTTTTTGTTTGTTAAAGTTTTAATGTCTAATATCTCTATTACATTCAAAGCTATTGACTATTATGCCCCTTTTACTAGCAAAGCTTTAATTGTCCCTTCTACTGGCAAAGCTTTAATTCAGAGTCAATCACTGAGAAAAGTCGAGCATTCTATCTTACAGAAGCTCCCTCTTGTTCTAACTTTAAACTTTCTTAACAGATTAAATTTGTAGAAACAAAGTCTCAATTTAGGTCTGAAATGAAGGTGAACATGCATTAACATTATTCTACTCGAGGACTTAAAAAACAAGAGCTGTCTCCATAGGATGACACATGCCCCCGATGGCACTTTGAATGAATAGTTATGGCCGATGTTAGAATTTAGGACCTTTGACCTACGGAGATGGGTCTTGCGCGCGACATGTCGTCTTACTGTGTCACACATTCATGCGTAGTTATTTTAAAATCCATGCATGAATGACAAAGATATGGACCGGACACGCCCATCAATGCACTATCCTTTAATGTCTAAGTGTGACCTTGACCTTTGAGCTACGGACCTGGGTCTTGCGCGTGACACGTCGTCTTACTGTGGTACACATTCATGCCAAGTTATTTGAAAATCCATCCTTCGATGACAAAGATATGGACCGGACACGCCCATCAATGCACTATCCTTTAATGTCTAAGTGTGACCTTGACCTTTGAGCTACGGACCTGGGTCTTGCGCGCAACACGTCGTCTTACTCTGGTACACATTCATGCCAAGTTATTTGAAAATCCATCCTTCGATGACAAAGATATGGACCGGACACGCCCATCAATGCACTATCCTTTAATGTCTAAGTGTGACCTTGACCTTTGAGCTACGGACCTGGGTCTTGCGCGCGACACGTCGTCTTACTCTGGTACACATTCATGCCAAGTTATTTGAAAATCCATCCATCGATGACAAAGATATGGACCGGACACGCCCATCAATGCACTATCCTTTAATGTCTAAGTGTGACCTTGACCTTTGAGCTACGGACCTGGGTCTTGCGCGCGACACGTCGTCTTACTCTGGTACACATTCATGCCAAGTTATTTGAAAATCCATCCATCGATGACAAAGATATGGACCGGACACGCCCATCAATGCACTATCCTTTAATGTCTAAGTGTGACCTTGACCTTTGAGCTACGGACCTGGGTCTTGCGCGCGACATGTCGTCTTACTGTGGTACACATTCATGCCAAGTTATTTGAAAATCCATCAATCGATGACAAAGATATGGACCGGACACGAAAATTGCGGACAGACTGACAGACCGACAGACGGTTCAAAAACTATATGCCTCCCTTCGGGGGGCATAAAAATTAAGCTCTATATTGGTCTGAACACAACTCATAAATTATGTAAATTCCTTACCCCACCCACTTTCGTATAAAAATACTGATGATTTTGACATGAAAAATAGAAAACAGATACCGTATGCATCAACATGTATTTTCCCTTACCAAAATAATGTAGACTGATGTTATCAAATAAATGAGTGTGTGTTTTCATCCAATTTTCAATGAAATAAGTCTGATTTAGTAGCAAATTAATTTGGTAAACATTGGAAGAAAATGGCGTAACTCCATAAGGGGAAATAACACTCCTGTTCTAAAAATAGCAGTGGGTTGGTTTTTCCAACAATTATTCATGTGATTTTATTAATTTACCGAGCAAACTTTTTCTTTGAATAATCAAAATTCATTTCAGTTTGGAATTATTTCTTATGACTTGGAGTTTTCTGCTTCAAACTGGTAAAAAATGGAGCTTAAATTAGGCATTGAGAATGAGCAGATATTCGGCCTGTGAGACAGGTGGAAAAGGCCCTGCTTGTCTAATCCCTTATCAAAACGAACAATTAGTAATTCACCTATGAAAAACAACTCTTTCCTCCAGCTACATGTGTATCAAACATGTATAATACACAACAGTCGGTGACACTTTGATTTACTGTGTAAACATGTTTGGCACTCCTCGGTATTATCAACCAAGTCGTAATCTACAGTACCGATTTTTTTCTTTTCTTTTTTTGAAAAGCAGGAGAAATATGGTTTTGGTCGGGAGACGGATGGCAAGGTGAAAAAATCGGGATTTTGACCCTCCCGCGCGGGAGACCACATGTATATGGGCTGGCGGCTGGTGGTCACTATGTAATTTTCCATTCTGTCCTATTTTAACTGTAGCATACTGTCCTTTTATCTTTTACTTTTAATACTGTAATATACTAAATTTCTCTAACAACTGTCTCTGACAGCACCGACCAGTCATAATCGAAAATCGACTGTTGGTTGTAACAATGTAGATGCACCCTAAAATCCACTATACCATAAAGCATTGTATATCATGACTTTTTTGGATTTTTAATGTTTTCGTTTTCCTAACAGTAAAATCCAGATATGAGTAAGGCTTAGAGGGATGACAACTATAAAATATCAGATCATAAAATAAGTCATCTGATAAGCCGAATGAGTAAGGCTACTGCACCTCTAGAATCAGATTCTAGAGGTATGGATCCTAGTCTAAATAATGAGACCTCGGGCAGACCGATTTTACATTTTGATATTTTACGTTGTCTACCTAGAGGTCTCAACCAGAAACAATCAAAACTGTGTTGGAAACTGTGGTCAATTGAAATTACAATTTATCAGTAGTCACGATTTTTCTTTAGCCCTAACTGCTTACCTGTTGTTTTAAATCATAAATAGTAAATAAAAAACATAAGAACAGGACATATTTGTCAAGAATTTCTGTTGTAAAAAATTTAAACCTCTAACGTTTCAATGTCTTCATGTAATGGCGGTCGAAGGCGTGACCAATGAAAACGCTTCGTTTAGTAATGTATTTACCAGTGATCGGCCATTTTCCAATATGTAGTACACTCCTGTTAAACCTTGGCAATTTTTTAACTGCCATAGTTTGAATTTTTCTCAAGAAATCTCGGTAATATATACATCATTGAAAAGGAAAAATTACAGGCTTTCTATGTATGTATTTCTTTTTTTTATCCGTTGCATTATTATAACATAATTCCCGCCCAACGGATTCCATTGGGTGTTACTTACGCAAAGAAGAGGACAGTGCTACCACATTCTTCACCTTTTCTGGTTTGTACTCGGAGGCGGATATCGACAAGTCAAAATAATGTAACGATATTCAACTCTCGAGTACAATTATTTGGACTAGTATGGATCCATACCACTAGACACTTCTAAAAAATTTGGGATGGAGGTTCTCTTGCCTTATTCGTTGTAGTATTTTTTTAAAAGAAGTAAACAAAATCATAAATATAAGGCTGATCACTACCAAATAGAATGTAAGCCTCCGCTGGTCTAGTCACAAGTAGCCCAATATAAATAGTACTGATCTTTTTTCCTTTCCTAGTGCATTTTCTCGGCAGCAACGTGCTTACTTTTACTCTACCGCGTTTCAGTATGTATCACTTTACATTCTATTGAAATCGGCATGTTCCTATCGCATGCTAGGTAAAAATGGCGGCGTAAGAATTTAATGACCAGTAAAGAGAAATTGAAAGAAGCGAAAAGTAGTAAATTCAGCGGGTTGTATTTAACGAACTGTAGTTTTCTTATATAAAAGTTAACATCCCCTTTTCTTTTTGTTTTTCTAAAGTAGCGATCTAGTTCTTTATGGGAATATAAGTCTCTGAAAATCTGATATGCTAGAAAATGTCGAAAAACCGTTATGAAGTAAGTAGATTTTATATGAAATAAAGAACAGCTGGATTTAGTGGTGTTCAGCCTATAATGGGCAATACATGGTATTTTCTGAAACTCCTCGAAAATGATTGGAAATGCAATTAATCTATTTTTTATGATGTAAAACGGTAACAAATGACTGAAAACTGTTAAATTTCTTGTGTTTCTGGAATTTAGATCGAATTTTCGACCAGGTGATTCTATTTTGGTTCGTTTTAGAACCTAGTAGATGTCTTTTCTCGCATTTTTGCACTTCAATTGTCTGTATATTATTGAAATTAGCATGTTTCTGAATGAAAATGACAAACATCGTAACGATTAAATGAATTTTAAATGAAAACTCCACGAATAAGGTAAAAAAAATGAATAACTGCTTGCACAGGGCTAAATTTCGCGTAATTTTGAGGATGGGGGTGGCCTGTAATGAATTGTCATTTCTCTAGATTTTCTCAATATTTTGCACCAAAACTAAGCAGAATCATTGTAAAACAGGTGTACCTTGAGAATGAATGCAAATTCATGGAAAGACTAAATAAAAATTTTCTCTTATAGGCTGATCACTACCAAATAGAATGTAAGCCTCCGCTGGTCTAGTCACAAGTAGCCCAATATAAATAGTACTGATCTTTTTTCCTTTCCTAGTGCATTTTCTCGGCAGCAACGTGCTTACTTTTACTCTACCGCGTTTCAGTATGTATCACTTTACATTCTATTGAAATCGGCATGTTCCTATCGCATGCTAGGTAAAAATGGCGGCGTAAGAATTTAATGACCAGTAAAGAGAAATTGAAAGAAGCGAAAAGTAGTAAATTCAGCGGGTTGTATTTAACGAACTGTAGTTTTCTTATATAAAAGTTAACATCCCCTTTTCTTTTTGTTTTTCTAAAGTAGCGATCTAGTTCTTTATGGGAATATAAGTCTCTGAAAATCTGATATGCTAGAAAATGTCGAAAAACCGTTATGAAGTAAGTAGATTTTATATGAAATAAAGAACAGCTGGATTTAGTGGTGTTCAGCCTATAAGGAGGGTCAATCGAGCTTAATAAGCGTCTAATGACACTGATCAAAATTTCGTTGTATATGTAAATTTACGGCTATAAAGTAAAAAATTGTTTGCTTTTACATATGTTAATATAAGGTTTACATATTTCTTTGCCTTTTAGCACTTACCTTTACTTTCTATTTATCGTTATGATTATTATTAGGTCAAAGCACAGAGCAACTTTTTTCTCCAAACGCCTGTTTATTCAGATCAATATTAAAAGTAACACAACGTGTAAAAATGACTCTTAAGTATATAAATAGGCGAAAAGTATCTGCATCAAACAAAATTTACTATTTTCATAAAAATTAGAGTATACGGAGTTAAAAGATTGCATCATAGTAACTCTGTAAATATCTGTTAAATTATATAAGGTACAATACTGGACCAAGAGCTCTTATGTCAGTTTGTAGTCTTGCCGACACAAAATAGTTAATTTACTAGATCACAGCTTTTGTAGAAAAGCGCATGTCTCCCCCACTGCATAGCCGTATAGGCAAGAAGTCAATAAGGTGTAAGGATAAGGTGTCGGCTGCTCAAACCAGGGGTCATGGGTTCAAGCCCCACTGGGGTCACGACCAAGACTTCTCACATGGCATCAGTACTGGTTTTTCCAGGAAGCAGACTCAAGAGTGGTTCCAATAAGCTTGAAGCTTTCATCACAATCAAGCTGAAACAAACTAGTATAAAAACAAGAGCTCGTCGAACACAAAATGCCCCCCTTGATGCATATAGTAATTGCACAAGGAACAGGAATTATATGCTCACTGTAAACAAAAGTTCTATCATTCTGGTTTAATCTGACCTTGACCTTTAACCTATTAACCTAACAAAAGATTACAGAGTGATCTTGGTGCCATCCACTGAGCCATTTTTAAATGTTCCAAATTTCAAGACTAGCTCAAGGTAAAAATCAAGGTCAAATTTCATTTCGGTACAAAACAATGCGTGTGGTCCAAATTTGAAAGCTGTGGCTTGAGAAATGTTGAAATAGGTCACTAGATCAATTTCAAGGTCAAAGTTTATTTCGGTAGACAGAACTATGCATGTGCTTCAAATATGGAGGCTGTAGCTTGAGAAATGTGAAAGTAGGTAATAGGTAAAAATCAATGTCAAATTTCAATTTAGAACACAAAACTATGCAAGTGGTCCAAATTTGAAGCCTGTACCTTCAGAAATGTGAAAGTAGGTCACTAGGTCAATCTCAAATCAAAGTTCATTTCAGTACACAAAACTATGCTTGTGGTTCAAATTTGAAGGCTGTAGCTTGAGAAATGTGAAAGTAGGTCACTAGGTCAAAATCAAAGTCAAATTTTATTTTGGAACAAAAAAACTATGCATGTGGTCCAAATTTGAAGGCTGTAGCTACAGAAATGTGAAAGTAGGTCACTAGGTCAAGATCAAGGTCAACTCATGTCAAGGTTCATCTTGCCACTCAAAACTATACATGTGGTCCAAATTTGAATGATTACAAGGTCAAAGTTTGTTTCAGCACACAAACCTATGCATGTGGTCCAAATTTGAAGGCTGTAGCTACAGAAATGTGAAAGTAGGTCACTAGGTCAAGATCAAGGTCAACTCATGTCAAGGTTCATCTTGCCACTCAAAACTATACATGTGGTCCAAATTTGAATGATTAAGTTATGTCCATGAAGATTCTAAGTTTTTCCCTATATAAGTCTATATGAACCATGTGACCCCTGGGACGTGGCCATATTTGACCCTAGAGGGATAATTTGAACAAACTTGGTTGAGAACCACTAGATGATGCTACATTACAAAATATATAAGCCATAGTCTTTGTGGTTTGGACAAGAAGATTTTCAAAGTTTTTTCCTATATAAGTCTATGTTAACCATGTGACCCCCAGGGCGGAGCCATATTTGACCCTAGGGAAAAATTTGAACAATCTTAGTAGAGGACTACAAGATGATGTCATATACAAAATATCAAAGCCCTAGGCCCTGTGGTTATGGACAAGAGGTTTTTTAAAAATATTTCCTATATAAGTCTATATAAACCATGTGACCCCCGGGGTGGGGCCATACTTGGCCCCAGGGAAATAATCTGAACAATCTTGGTAGTGGACCACTAGATTTTGCTACATACCAAATATCAAAGCCCTAGGCCCTATGGTTTTGGACAAGAAGATCAAAAATCGTTTTGCTGTTCCTGGCCAATGTGACATTGACCTTTGACCTAATGACCTCAAAATCAATAGGGGTCATCTGCTGGTCATGGCCAACCTATCAATTTTCCTGACACTAGGCCCAAGCGTTCTTGATTTATTTCCCGGAAACCATTTTACTGTTCCTGGTCACTGTGACCTTGACCTTTGACATACTGACCTCAAAATCAATAGGGGTCATCTGCTGGTCATGACAACCTTCCTATCAATTTTCGTGACCCTAGGCCTAAGCGTGAGTTATCATCTGGAAACCGTTTCACTGTTCAGGGTCACTGTGACCTTGACCTTTAATATACTGACCTCAAAATCAATAGGGGTCATCTGCTGGTCATGACCAACCTCCCCATCAACTTTCATGATCCTAGGCCCAAGTGTTCTTCAGTTATTATCCGGAAACCGTTTTACTATTCAGGGTCACTGTGACCTTGACCTTTGACATACAGACCTCAAAATCAATAGGGGTCATCTGCTGGTGATGACCAACCTCCCTATCAACTTTCATGATCCTAGGCTCAAGCGTTCTTGAGTTATCATCCGGAAACGGATTGGTCTACATTCCGACCGACCGACATCTGCAAAACAATATACCCCTCCTTCTTCGAAGGGGGGCATAAAAAGTCAATAGGGAACAGGGGGGAAAGTCAAAGTGATGGTTGGCTGCAATAGGGATCATCTTAAATTGGCTAACCAATCATGCTGGATTGACTTAATTTTGATTAAATGCTTCTCTCACAGATTGGCTTTAATTTGCTGTGGTCTTACACGAAGTTCTAGCCCCTGAATTCTTAAATTCACACTTCCTGTACATTTAACAGGAATTCATGGTAGTGGCTACTAGTGGGTGCAGTTTTCCCGGATTATATGTAGTGAGTTCAATAACTTTAAGGCTTTGCAAATGATGTATTCTTTTTGTAAGAAATAAGAGTCCAAAACACATTAAAGTTTATATGACTTTTGCGTTTCCAAACTCACAAGGTAATGATATTCCTTTGTCTATACACAGAACAGTTCTTTTAAATTCTAGTGTAATCTTCTAATTGTTGTCAAAGAAATAAAATAGTGTATTCCATACTGAATTATGAACTTCATTATGTTACTATGGAACCTGAAATGTCAATATTTTTCCATTTTGACGTTCAAATTTTATATTGGGAGTGTGACATCATTTGTGAGGTCAGACTCATGTATGCCACTATGTTTAAAATTTCTATGATAAAGGTATCAAATTTTCTAATTTTTATTATGCTAAAAACATATTTATATAATAATTATTAGTGTAGAAGCGTATGTAACTAGAATGTGTCTGTAGGACACAGGGTGTGCCCCCCCACTGCTATATTTGTCACAAATAAGGGGCAATAATTCAAATGTTTGCAGTCTTAATGGGGTATAGGCTCAAAAACATTTTATGGAAAGGATTCATTATTCTAGGCCCTTTAATTTTTGAGCTATGAGCATCACAAACAAAAAATCCACTATTTTGGCTATTTCAAGGGCTATAACTCTGTAATAAGAGCTAAGATTCTCAAGAAGAATGCCAAGTGTGCAAGGTCACATCATGTTAAAGAGTCCAGGAAGGTTTCCTGAATTTACATCTAATACTTTTTGAGCTAGGCACATAACTAGGTGAAAAAGTGCATTTTTTACTATTTCAGGGGCCATAACTTTGAAAATAGGGGGTGGAGCCAGCCAAAAAATTAGAGGTGTGCAAGTTTATATCATGATAAAAACTTGTGCAAGTTTTCAACCATTTATATTAAATACTTTTTGAGCTAGGTGCGTCACAAGGTGAAAATGTACATTTTTGACTATTTCAGGGGCCATAACTCTAAAAATAGGGGGCGGACCCAAATGAAAAATAGGAGGTGCACAAGTTCATATCATGATTAAGACTCATGCAAGATTTCATGAATCTATATCAAATACTTCTTGAGCCAGGCGTGTCACAAGGTGAAAATGTGCAATTTTGACTATTTCAGGGGCCATAACTCTGAAAATAGGGGGCGGAGCCAGATGAAAAATAAGAAGTGCCCAAGTTCATATCATGATTAAGACTCAGGCAAGGTTTCATGAATCTATATCAAATACTTTTTGAGCTAGGCATGTCACAAGGTGAAAATTTGCATTTTTGACTATTTCAGGGGCCATAACTCTGAAAATAGGGGGCGGAGCCAGACGAAAAATAGGAGGTGCGCAAGTTCATATCATGATAAAGACTCATGCAAGGTTTCATCAATTTATATCAAATACTTTTCGAGCTAGGCGCGTCACGAACTTCAGACGGACGGACAAGACCAAATCTATATGCCCCCACCACTCATCGGGGGTGGGGGGCACAATAAAAATTATTTGCTTTGCATCTAGAAATATGCACTAGTTCATTCACGGAATAGTATTACAAATTTTTTCTGCTGCAGAACTCTTGCAGACCCCGTGCATATCTCTTGATACAAATCTAATAAACTATAAACACTGTTCTGCTCTGGTATCTAGCACAACTGAGATTTTCCATAGTTCACAGGAACTATAAAGACTCAAACGAGAGCAGGTTAATCTTCTGGGGTTTAATAATATAATTCAATAAAGCATATGGACATGACCTTAACATGTATGGAATAGAATAGCGTTTATTTTGTAATCATCATTATCATGTTATAAAGAACATATCACCAATCAACAGTTAATAAATAAAGTACAAACTGTAAGTAAAAAAACAGTTTAGATAACATACCATGAATAAACAGTATGTATAGAGTACATACTAGAATATTATAACAGTCAGTTTGGTTTTAAATTAGCGTGTCTCCTGTCAAAACATTTATCTAGAAATGAAGCAAGATCTGAAAGATGAATACTTCCTTGTGTCATAATCCAATGAAATAATTCTTCAGGTGTGTACAATGATATTATTGAACATTTGTATGGACTGAATATGAATTTTTGGAAAGTCATTGTTTAAAATGCAGCTAGAATCTAATAAAATGAATCTCATCCTCAATTTCATTACTTGTAGAACAAACTCTGTCTTTACATGGCATGTTTGTATATCTACCAGTATCTGTTTTAGAGTGTGTGCACCAAATTTGCATAGTATTCATCTCTTTGAACTTTTTGATATGCATGGTGTAGTGATATAATTTGAACAATCTTGATAGAGGTCCTTTAGATGATGCTACATACCAAATATCAAAGCCCTAGGCTCTGTGGTTTTGCACAAGAGGTTTTTCCCTATATAAGTCTATATAACCATGTGACCCACGAGGCGGGGCCATATTTGACCTTAGGGGGGATAATTTGAACAATCTTGACAGAGGACAACAAGACGATGATGCTACATTCCAGACATCAAAGCCCTATGATCAGTGGTTTTGGACAAGAAGGTTCCTAAAGTTTTTCTGTTTGGTTGCCATGGCAACTGGAGTTCTGAATGGAGTTTACACTTTTTAAAGAAGACTATCCAAGGAGCATCCCTGTGAAGTTTCATCAAAATTGGCTGGTGATATAGGAGGAAATGTTGTTTAAAGGAAACTGTTGACAGATGATGGACAATGGACGGTGGACAATCACTGACCTTTGTGCTCAGGTGAGCTAACAAGAAGATTTTTAAAGTTTCTACTATATACATACAGGGAAGAGTGACCACACCCTCTGGCGGCCATGTTTTTTGACAAATCAAAATAAATTTAACAATCTTAGAAGAATGACACACAAGGACCATTTGTGTGAAATTATTTTAAAATCAGGCAAGCAGTTTCACACAAAAAGATTTTTAAAGTTTCCACTATATACATATAGTGAAAAGTGACCATGCCCTCTGGCAGTCATGTTTTTTGACGAATCAGACTCATTTGGACATTCTTTGTAGAAGGTCACACAAGGACAATTGTGTGGAATGATCTTAAAATCTGGCCAGCAGTTTCATAAAAGAATGTTTTGTTTTTTTAAAGTTTCTACTACACACATATAGGGGAAAAAAGTACATGTTCACTGGAGGCCATTTTTTTTTTTGACAAATCAAACTAACTTGAAAATTCTTGGTAGAATGTCACGCAAGGACCATTTGTGTGAAATTATTTCAAAATTGGACCAGCAGTTTAGGAGATGTTGTTTGAAGATTTTTCTATTTTTTAGCTCTGGCAGCCCCTATTTGCAACCAAGAGGAACCATTTAAATAATTTTGGTAGAAGACAACCCAAGGAACATCCAGTCTATATCCTTGCCAAGTTTTATCAGAATCTATTCAGTGGTTTTAGAGGAGATGCCTTTTAAAGAAAACTGTTCATGAAAATGGACAGACGGACATCCGTGTGCACGACGGACACAGCGTGATCATAAAAGCTCACCATGAGCACTTTGTGCTCAGGTGAGCTAAAAAGTATTCTTGCCTTTTATAAATTATGGTAATACAGGTATGTGCAATAGCATTAATGTTATCTGGGTATTTGTCAGTAAAACATTTCATTGAATACATAAGTAAATATGGAACAGAAACTTTTTAGCCATTCTGACACATCTTTTTTTGCTTACATCTTGTGTTTCTTGTCATTTTATGACAGATTTTGTAGGGGCAGTAGAGAAGAAAATTTAGTGAAATTGGAAAGCTTGCCATTAAGTTTAACCTGAAAGCAACACAAATGGTAACATCACGACAAGAACAATAGCATTCCTTATTCTTTGACCAATTGGACTAAAAGTTATTTTATTACTGTATAATATTTTCATATACAGAGCAGTTCCATTTTCTAAAAAAACCTTTAAAAGTTTAATAAGACTTCTACTTTTCTAGCCATTATCAGCTACCACCAAACAATTTATATAATACAGGTATAGAGACAGCTGCCACAGCATAGATAAGAGTTACAGTTCCTAATGATTGCATTTTCATTTTCCATGCAAGATTGTTTTCAGTGTCCTTAAGCATTACTTCCATTTCTGGCCCAACATAAACTACATTCCCCTCTGCATTGTTTGCATTTCTATTTGCTAAAGCATGTCCAATATTTTTAATTTCTTTATCAAACAGTTCCTCTTGTCGTTTTAGAGCTGCAAGAACTTCTTCAAGCTTGGCATCTTTTTCTAGAACAAGAGGCAGTTCTTTACCTCTAACACTGCCTTTCTGCGAACTATCTAGAGCAATTCCAGTTGCTGATCTAATATCCACTAAAAACTGATAAATTTTACCATACTGTTCATTGATGGTCATACCCATATCCATTGTCTTTTCTCTATAAACTTGATTCATTTCTGTGGCATCTGTTACAATACCTCTTAATTCTTTCATTCTGAGATAATTATTAAAAGTTGTCCCAATTATTCCTATTACAGCACCGATTATTGATCCCATGATCCCCCAGTATTTCATCCTCTCAGCTCTAGCTCTCTCCTTTTCATGACTTTCTCTAAGGGCAGATGAGAGAAGTGCAAATATACGTTTCTCTGTTTCTTCAGCTGCAGCTAGCTGTTCAAGTATATCTTTTTCTTCCTTAATAATGTCATTCTCCTTTGTAACCAGATCTAGGTAAGTGTCAGTTCCTCTTTGAGTTTTCTCTATTTCTGAGGCGATTCCTTTGATTTTGGTTTGAACTGCAGTCAAGGCCAGTTGTGTTGACCGACGATCTTCTTGAACACATCTGTAGTTGGCTTCTGCCTAAAATGGAAAACAAGCAGTGAAATATACTTTATAAATACCGTAAAAAAACAAAAACAAGCAAATTCGATGAATTGGTATCCCCGCCGAAAGGGCTTGAGGTGACGAATGGCAAAAAAATATATCTGGCAAATATTTAAGGATGTTACAAAGAAGCAAATAATTTCATTAGTCAAAATCATTTTAACAGAAAACGAATGCTTTTTTTGGGGGGTTGTGGGGGAGGGGGGGGGGGGGGGGGGGGAGGGGTGAGGGTACAAAATTTCACATGTTGATTATAATATTGACGGAAAATTTAAAAAAAAAAAGGTGGGGAATGGGGATGCATGATCGTGATGGTGGGCAAGACTGAGTGGAGAGTGAGGTGGGGGAACGGTACAACTTTGCATGCTAATAAATTTTCATGGAAGGTCTGAAAAAATAAATAAAAAGGATAAAAAGGGAAGGAATAAATAATCTTTTTTTTTGTCCGTTGGGGGTGGGGGCAAGGCAAGGTGGTGACCAGGTGTGGGTACAAAACTTCATATGTTTATACTAAATGTTCACTGAAAAGAATGAAAGAAGTTTAATGAAATTCTACCTATTCATGCTATTGGTTGGTTTGTTATATACAAATCTGTAGATTTTTAAACAATTAGAGGGCAATAACTATAAGGAAAATTGACCAATTGAAAAGAAAAATGACAGGCATCATCGAAGTATGTTGGTTCATATTTATTTCAAGTTTCATGAAATTCTACCAGCTTGTTACTGAGAAATGGCTGCAGATGTGGATTTTTCATTAAATCAAGGGCAATAACCCTAAGGGAAATTGACCAATCCAAAAAAAAAAATTGACGGGCATCATCACAGTATGTTGGTGCATGTTTATATCAAGTTTTATGAAATTCTACCTGATAGTTACTGAGAAATGACTGCGGATGGACATTTTTTGGCATTTTTCATTAAATCAAGGGCAGTAACTCTAAGGGAAATCGACCGATCAAAAAAAATTTGACGGGCATCATCGCAGTATGTTGGTTCATGTTTATTTCAAGTTTCATGAAATTCTACCTGCTAGTTACTGAGAAATGGCTGCGGACGCACGGACGCCATTTCAATACCCCCCTCCCGATTTCATCTGCAGGGGATAAAAAGTGGAGATAAAAATTTGCTGAGCACTAAGCTGAATACTGTGTACTATAGTATATTACCTGATGCTAAGAACTGATGATCAATAACTGTGGCTTTTTTTTAAACAGTACTTTGTGTTAAAAGAAATTTTTTATGCAATGTCTAATGGGGCATAATGTGCCCAATTAATGGAAGAATGAGGGCATTGAATAAATAGAAAATATGCCCCAAATTTACTATTACTGTCTGGTGATTAGGTTACATTTACATCAGATTTGATAAAGCCATGATGTGAGTTAAGAGCTATCAGTTTCTTTATACATAATAATTAAACTGTTTTATAATCAACTGTATTTTTAGCTCATCTGATTTTTTTTTTTAAAAAGTGAGTTATTGTCATCACTTGATCAGCGTTGGTGTTGCCTGGTTAAGTTTTTATGTTTAGGTCAGCTTTTCTCCTAAACTATCAAAGCTGTTGCTTTTAACTTGCAACATTTGTTCACCATCAATAGCTGACTCTGTACAGCAAGAAACATAACTCCATCCTGCTTTTTGCAAGAATTATGGCCCCTTTTGGACTTAGAAAAATCAGATTTCTTGGTTAAGCTTTGTGTTTAGGTCAGCCTTTCTCCTAAGCTATCAAAATTAAGCTATTGCTTTAGAACTTGCAATACTTGTTCACCATCTGTACAGCAAGAAACATAACTCCATCCTGCTTTTTGCAAGAATTATGGCCCCTTTTGGACTTCGAAAATATCATAAAAACACATGGGTAGGATAATATTTCTATTATACAGAGATAAAAAAATCAGATGAGCACCTGCACTCGCAAGGCGGTGCTCTTGTAAAGCATGCGATGACATCTGTTATCTCTTCATGGTATTTCTGAAAGGAAGTGTCTAGAATAACAGGGGTGTAAAATTCCACTCGCCCGCTCGCATTGGCGAGTTAAAGTATGGATAGGACGAGTGGATCTCGCTGTATACTCGACCGATCGGGCGAGTGGTTTTTACGTCGTAGCTTTAATGAAATTTAGAAATTACATCTAGAAAAACCTCAGCAAACTTTGAGATAGTTCAGTTGCTACTTTGACTGGAATTTACCCGCGAATCGTAAAGATATCAAAACGTCATGCCAGTAATTTTCCATTCCAAGAGCACGTGCGACCTATCGTAGTATCAAATTCACATCTCCGTTACTTTTGTTTATCGACACGTACACAAAAAACGTGCGTAGTGCATTCATTTTTTAACATTATCGCTTCAGTTTTTCAACATCGCTTGAGAAGTAATACAATTTGAAATCTACTAAGATTTCAATAAAATGTCGACGGAAATATAAGCAAATTTGTATGAAAATGGTCGAATTTTCATACATTTTCATAATAATAAATTTCAAACAGCGCGATCTTAATTACTGATTTCTTTCTAAGAGAAAATACGTGATACATACTATGGGCATGAAATTCGGACTTTTGACCAGAAAGAACAAAAAACAGAATTAAAAAATCTTAAATAATGAAAAAGCGGCAGTAATTTAAATACATTGAGTAAAACGATTTTTTTTTTTTTTTTTTTGGTAAAAAGGTCTCGTGGACGTAAATAGAAATGTGGTTTTAAAATAAAACGAAATGATGTTGATGCGGTTTTTAATAGTTTTAAATGAATCTTTGTACATGTATTTTTTTTTTATATAAAATATTCCTTGAGGGCAAATAGTCACATGGCGCGAAAACTGTAATATGACGTAATGCCATGACAATCTCGTGCGACAATACCGCTTTGATCTCCACTTCAGATGTCATGATACCGACACACTTCTTTTAGCTCTTTGAGAGGATGTTAATTGATGATGAAAACAGGCCAATTACTTAGTTTATCAACAGAATAATTACCGATGATCGTCAACTTTTTTTTTTCGTTTCAAGACGGGTAGGTGGAATATGATTATTGTGTCCATATTTTTAGGACACTTTTCAAAATTTTTTTTTTTCAGGAAATATGTCTTGAGAAAATGAAAATAACTGATGTTTAATACTTTCCTGACACTTTGGGAAACTACGGCAGGGGTTAGACTGTGTTTATTTTTACTATCGATGCAATTATTATGGAAAGCAACTTGGTGGTGGAGATGACAAATTAGTGAAAGAAAAATGAATGTCTGGTGTGAAAAGGAAATTTAAGAGTAACAAAAACGGATAATCAAAAAGGAAACGTAGTGTACGAGCTATGTGTTAAGTTTGAAATTTGCTTGTACATAATTCTCCTTTCATAAAACGTGACAGTATTAAACATGTCAATTATTAGGGCGAGTGACTGTCCACTAGGGGCGAGTAGATTTTACTAGCTACTAGTCCTGCAGGGCGAGTGGTGTGAAAAAGAATTTTACACCCCTGTCAGGTATAAACGTATGGATCTGTTCTTCTAGAATCTGATTTTAGAGGTACAGGTCAGTACCTTTAGACAAGCCTGTAAGGAGTTGTCTAGGAGTGATGACCTCTTTTTTTATCATACTGTGGAATCATTAATGTACATGGGGGACTAATTTTCGTGAATTTCGTGGTTGAGTCAATCCACAAAATTTAATCCCAACGAATAAGTAAAATTCCCATTAATTCTATGTTGAAAAGTTGAAACCCATGAATTCATATATTCCCACGAAATTGCCGTTTTGACCAAAAACCACTAGATTTTATGCCCATGAAATTAAATGATTTTACAGTATGTTGTGGGTTAATTATTGGTACATTTTCAATTTTGTTGCAAATGAAATTCAAATAAGAATTAATCATTATTCACCTAAATTTTGAATCTAAATGGTTCACAGAAACCAGCATTCACTTGAATTTCCATTTTCTTTCAAAACATAAATAACTGAGGAACACCAATTATTAAATCAAGCAAATCAAACAGGCACAGATAGATTAGACAAAATGATATAAAAAACCCATTTTAGTTTTAAACAAGAGCATGTAGAACACGTAATGCTCCCCTTGATGCATTCAGTAACCTGTTTTATTCTTCAAGTTAACGTCTGGAAACAGTTTAACTGTTCCAGGTCACTGTGACCTTGACCTTTGACTTACTGATCTCAAAATCAATAGGGGTTGTCAGCTGGTCATGATCAACATCCCTATTAAGTTTCATGATCCTAAGCCAAAGCTTTCTCAAGTTATCTTCCTGAAATGGTTTAATTGTTTCGGTTCACTGTGACCTTGAACTTTGACCTACTGACTTCAAAATCAATAGGAGTCATCTGCTAGTCATGACCAATATCCCTATCAACTTTCATGATCCTAGGCCCAAGCGTTCTTGAGTTATCATTCGGAAAGGGTTTAACTATTCCGAGTCACTGTGTCCTTGACCTCTGACCTACTGACCTCAAAATCAATAAAATAATAATGTGTAGTAATAGTAGGTGTATAGGCCACTTCCGACAGCCTTGCTATTGGGTTTGAGTGTCCATCTACAGATCTCAAGGTCCGCGGTTTGAGCCTCAGTAGGGACCCTGGAATTTTCTGTCCCAGGTTTACTTCAATGCTGTTAGGACTGTCTTTAAGGACCCATGCCATGGGCATGGAGTGTCATTCTGGAAAGAAGGTGAGCTCTGAAAAGTAAAGGGGGAGAAGTGCAGTGATAGTAGGTTTAAAGGCCACTTCTAATAGCCTTGCTGTTAGGTTAACCCTTGCGCGAAGTAGTTAAGCGTGTCCGCCTATGGATCTCATGCTCTGGCTATCAAGCCTTGTAGGGACCTTGGTATTTTCTGTCCCAAGTTCACTTCAATGGTGTTAGAAGTGTTTGAAGGATTCATGTGGTAACTGTCCAACCCTTTCCAGGACACTGAAGATGTGGCCAAAGTCCGACATTGGCCAACACGCTGCCCACCTTTGGACCACTTCTAAATAGTCTATTTGTGTTTGTGTGTATGGAGACCAGACTTCCGAGCTATTTGTTCATCATCATCATTTTCAGTAATCGCCTCACTCTAAAAGTATACTGGCAATCTGATGTGTGGCATGTCTATGACAACTGAGGTTTAATGAGGGTCTGATATGTTATGGACTTTAGGGGTTTGGAGTTCACCTTTATATTCCTGCGGAGGAAACCTAGAGTTTGATTTGCCTTTCTGGTTGACCTATTTAAGTGGGCGTCCTACGAGCATGACGAGTTGTTGTGAATAGAGATCTTCATGTTGTTTTCAATAAGACTCTTTTATCTTATTTTCGGAATGTAAGTATAAGGTACAAGACAATGTGATCATAGAATTTGTGATATACCCAGGGATGATAGTTCGATCCTAATCATGGAGGACAATTGGTATCCATATTTTCCGTCGCAGGCTCATTACAAACGAAAATTGATATCACAAAAACGAATCTTAACACGAAGTTTTCGTTTGCTGTATTACCTTGGTAACCTGTTCTTGGGCTATTCGGACTTCAGTAAGCCCTACAAAATCTTCATAAGCGTCTAGCCACCGGTTAATTCGTCCGCCGGTCACTGTTTGCAGAGCGTTATCAGCGCTTTGATAACCAGTGATTGATTTGTTTCTCACTTGATTTGTTCTAAGACATCGCAAGTATACGGTTACACTCTTCAGTACAGTTCGTCTTAGTGCCATTTTAGAGGGCTTTCATTTCCTTTCTTTTTATATTTTCATCACCTGCCATTCATTACTGCGCCTGAATGAGGAACAAACTAAACTGCTGACGACTTAGCTGACGATATAGAATATATAGGAAACTGCTGACCACAAAGGTAAAGAAGGGTATCGGAAACTGCTGACCATATAGACAAAGAAGGATAATAAAATCGATATTGTCTAGCCTAGTCTAATTATACAGGTGTTTAAACTGATGTTATTGTGAGCGCAGAATAGTTTATTTTGTATAAATATTTTAAATAAAATAGATCTTAACCATATTTTTTACCGAGCTGTAATTCATATTCTTATATAATGCGAAAAAAAAATCATTTATATTATTAACGTATTGTAGTGTGTGATCCAATTGTATATAATTATAGAAAATTAAGTTTGGTCAATGCGTGTAAATAATTAATTATTCTGAACTAATTTTGAAATGAAAATAAATGCAATCACTTTATTATTTGAAGTAAGCGGCAAATTGGCCAAACTGCAAACAATGTTACACATGTTTTATTTGTGCTTATTTAATGTTTTTAGTCTTTGAACTATTTAATTATATACAAACTGCAAACAGTGAAAATAAGATATTTTGTCGGCCGAATATTTAAGTTACACTTTTAATCTATTTCTAATTGTTATTAAATTGGCCTTTGATCGTATACTTTTTGTTTCACCACCTCGGACAAGCTGATACTTTTGAGTAGAAATGGTAAGTATATAAGTCATAGAAATTAATGTTTGTATATTATATGTTCAATTCATATGAATATTTGACTGGAATACTATTACTGATTTGTGATATTATTTTCTAATTGTGTGAATTTGTGCTTTGTTGAAAAATCCATAATGGCTATGATAGTTGGACATTCTCAGACAAAATACTTGGACAATTTTGCTCGTTGTCCAGTTTTTTCTTACTCTGGATTTACTGTGCGTGATTTCATGGAAGATACACTTGAATTCTATGAAATGGTACCATCGAAATCGGTAAGTCAGATTACATAATATATGTATCATGCATGTCACGTCAACTATATTTCTTTTGCCAACATGAATACGACAGTTGCCGCTTTGATGTATGCCAGCCGTCTAGAAATTATAAGTATTTTATAAGAGATTTCTAAGCATATAACATATGCCTTCATACTGCTCGCATTTTGAAAAGTATAAAATTGGAATAAGATTGAATTGTAATATTGACTAGCATAACTTCTTATTGCCTATGAATGGCTAAAAATGAATAATTGCTTCATACAAAGATAATACATGACTGCTAGTTTTGTGACACAAATCATTAATATACGACTTTGTCGGCTAAATTAAGTATACTATCACATTTAAATGGGGTTCATCTAAAATGATAATTATCAACAAGTTTTTCCTTAATTGGATGAACACGAAGGTGCTAATCTTCAGTACTTACTGATGTACGTATGCTCAAGCAGAACTATTTCATTTCTTGATAACATATTTAACTTGACTAAAGAACGAAGACACTAAATTGCATCAAAGTCTTGGCTTGCATTAATTTGGTGGACATAATTATATTGAATGATTCGCATACTTTTAAAAATCATTTTGATATTGTATGGTCTTTTTTATGAAACGCATTTAATCATTACAGAATTGAACGTAGTGACACCCTGTGTATTTTGTTGTTCACACTTATCGATAACACCAATAAACTTGTTAATTAAGAAGTACACTAGCTTAGGGCCATCGCATGCTTGTGTAATCCACAGATCTTTAATTGCATTAATTTGCACATGTAGTACCGGATTAATGCACTCTTAGAATAAATAAATGAATGCTATGAAGAATGTCTCTTAACTGTCGTGTATTTATTTTTTTTGTATATGATCACAAAATAAATAGATAAAAAGAGTAAGTCATTCGAACAGTATAGCTATGTAAATTAACATTGCTAATAAACTGATACAGAAATGACCGGTTAAATAAAGTGTAAATCATATTAAGTAGCCCTTTTTAATATTGACAAACTGCTGACCGCAAAAACGGTTGGATTGTTGTCTGCATGTTTTCATTACATTTGATATTGACAAAACATGTAAACAAGTTAAGTAAGAATTATCTCATTAAATGCATGAAAAGAACACATATAACAATTTTCGTGAAGTTATGTGGTATTATTTTTAAGTGTATTGACTCTATATATATTGCGTGGCTTTTTGGTGCTCTGTGCTTCCGAGAAATCTACCTTTACCTATCATCATTTATTTTAAGAAACTCTACTATCTTACCAAGCACCTTCGCATTTTCCAAAGACATTAAAAATTAAACAGAGAAATATTCTGGCCGCTTCTGTATAACTGTGAAACAAAAATTCTGCTGACCATTTCTAGATGGTCAGCAATTTCACGTAAATGCGATACCGCTAAAAAGTGCTGACCAGTTAAATATTGTGTGAAATTTTTAAACTGCTGACCGATTCTGTATAAGTTTGAAACTGTAAACTCTGCTGACCATTTTCCTCTGTTTATATGTGGTCAGCTATTCCACGCAAATGCGATATGCATATATAGAAAGTGCTGACCTGTTAAATATTGAAACTGTTGACTGATTCTGTACAAGTTTGAAACTGTAAATTCTGCTGACCATTTCTCTATATTTCTATGTGGTCAGCAATTTCACGTAAATGAAATATCGCTAGAAAGTCCTGTATATATTTAATGTGTGCAAAGTGCTGACCAGTTAAACATAGAGTAAAACTGCTGACCAGTTAAATATAGAGTAAAACTGCTGACCGACCATGTACCTGTATATTTTTTATTCTCTATATTTCTATATTTTTAATGTGTGCAAAGTGCTGACCAGTTAAACATAGAGTAAAACTGCTGACCAGTTAAATATAGAGTAAAACTGCTGACCGGCCGTGTACCTGTATATTTTTATTCTCTATATTTCTATGTGGTCAGCAATTTCACGTAAATGAAATATCGCTAGAAAGTCCTGTATATATTTAATGTGTGCAAAGTGCTGACCAGTTAAACATAGAGTAAAACTGCTGACCAGTTAAATATAGAGTAAAACTGCTGACCGACCATGTACCTGTATATTTTTTATTCTCTATATTTCTATATTTTTAATGTGTGCAAAGTGCTGACCAGTTAAACATAGAGTAAAACTGCTGACCAGTTAAATATAGAGTAAAACTGCTGACCGGCCGTGTACCTGTATATTTTTATTCTCTATATTTCTATGTGGTCAGCAATTTCACGTAAATGAAATATCGCTAGAAAGTCCTGTATATATTTAATGTGTGCAAAGTGCTGACCAGTTAAACATAGAGTAAAACTGCTGACCAGTTGAATATAGAGTAAAACTGCTGACCGGGCGTGTACCTGTATATATTTAATGTGTGCAAAGTGCTGACCAGTTAAACATAGAGTAAAACTGCTGACCAGTTGAATATAGAGTAAAACTGCTGACCGGGCGTGTACCTGTATATATTTAATGTGTGCAAAGTGCTGACCAGTTAAACATAGAGTAAAACTGCTGACCAGTTGAATATAGAGTAAAACTGCTGACCGGGCGTGTACCTGTATATATTTAATGTGTGCAAAGTGCTGACCAGTTAAACGTAGAGTAAAACTGCTGACCAGTTGAATATAGAGTAAAACTGCTGACCGGGCGTGTACCTGTATATATTTAATGTGTGCAAAGTGCTGACCAGTTAAACATAGAGTAAAACTGCTGACCAGTTGAATATAGAGTAAAACTGCTGACCGGCCGTGTACCTGTATATTTTTATTCTCTATATTTCTATGTGGTCAGCAATTTCACGTAAATGAAATATCGCTAGAAAGTCCTGTATATATTTAATGTGTGCAAAGTGCTGACCAGTTAAACATAGAGTAAAACTGCTGACCAGTTGAATATAGAGTAAAACTGCTGCCCGGGCGTGTACCTGTATATATTTAATGTGTGCAAAGTGCTGACCAGTTAAACATAGAGTAAAACTGCTGACCAGTTGAATATAGAGTAAAACTGCTGACCGGGCGTGTACCTGTATATATTTAATGTGTGCAAAGTGCTGACCAGTTAAACGTAGAGTAAAACTGCTGACCAGTTAAATATAGAGTAAAACTGCTGACCGGCCGTGTACCTGTATATTTTTATTCTCTGTATTTCTATGTGGTCAGCAGTTTCACGTAAATGAGATATCGCTAGAAAGTGCTGACCAGTTAAATATAGAGTAAAACTGCTGACCAGTTAAATAAAGGGTAAAACTGCTGACCAGTTGAATATAGAGTAAAACTGCTGACCGGGCGTGTACCTGTATATATTTAATGTGTGCAAAGTGCTGACCAGTTAAACATAGAGTAAAACTGCTGACTGGCCATGTACCTGTACATATGATAGTTTTTTGTGGTCAGCAAATTCTCACATATCTTATATAGCGCTATAAAGCGTACGATTACTGTTTTTTTTTTTTTAAATTCAGGTTATTGCTCTGGTAATCGGCGCTAATGACATCGGTAGAAGGCCAGCTGTCCAAATTGTAGAAGATATCAAGAGACTAAGCTTCCGTCTGCACACCATGTCTCCGAGGTGAGTTACTTACAAACTCCCTGTTTATTAGATAGAGTAACTTTGTTATATATTACTGGATAATAACATTTTCTCTGCATATAGAAATTAAAAACAATAATTAAATGCTGATAAAAATTGAAGTCGCTTTGAAGAAAGGAATTTGTGGACGAGAAACCTAAGCAAATCCATACAAATACTTTTTATACCTTAATTTATAAATTGCAGTACAACAGTCCTGGTGTCCGAGATCCTACCAAGGGGACGCGATTTGTTCCAAGTGCAAACCCCCGACCGTGTAACTGCAGAGACTGTGTTTCTAGACGACTGGAATGCTGTTGCTACTGAAGTCAACAACATGCTGCACGTGCTTTCTAAGTCTACCAGTTGGTTCCAGACTATCAGTCAGTGGGACTTTCACTCTTTATTTGGTGAGTACAAATTCAAATGTTACTTCCTAATCTCTCATTCGCTACGATAGAATAATAAATGCTTAACATGTACAGATTTATAAAATGTATATTACGATATAATGATAAATGCTTAATATGTACCATTATAGAAAGATAAATGCTTAACATTTGCAATTTTATTTACATATATACTATGATGAAATAATAAACACTTTACACATACACAGTTTTTATATACCTGAGTACTACGGAATTATAAATGTTTAACATGTATATTTTTTCAGGCGCTCCTCGTCGGTTTCTGGGGAGAGATGGACTACACCTCAATATCGAAGGCACTGAGAAGTTGGCCAACATCATCGAAACAGCAATGGAGTCCGTACCGGCAGTTTCCGTACCCACGTATTCTCCGAGTCGTGAGCCAGAGGCTACGTGCATCGCACCTCCGGGAAGACCAAATCAACCGTCACCGTCCGATCATCAGCAATCCCAAGGTTGGTCCAAGGTTCATAGGATAGGTCGCAAGTCGTACTCAAGTCGTAAAACAGGTCGTCGGTCGTCTTCACGTCGAAAGTCGGGTGAACAAGCCTCGTCGGGTTCTGTTGGTGGTCAATCGTCTTTGGTTGAGAGAGCTTTAGAAAACAGGGTATGTCATGTTAAAGCTATATTGCGTCTTTTTCTAAAAAAATATTTAAAAAAATGCGACTACCTGTTTATTATCAATATCAAATTTTACATCAATCATTACGTGAACTGTTCATCGAAAATGGCCTAGTAAGTGAAATGAACTCCAGCTCGATTCAAACCTTGTAGAATTTCTACTGTTACAAGCCGACGAGGTTAAAATTCCGTGTCAGATTTTCTACTATGGAATGACTGTTTATTATTGTATGAATTTATTTCTTCGAATTCTTTTTCTATATTTAATCCTTTTCAGAGAGTCTACGAAGCCGTTCGTGATCTTCCATCTGCTCCACTATCAAACGGCTGGTATCAAGCAGCTGCACCTGCGTCGGTTAGAAGATCATCTACTTACCTACAGTCTACAAGTCGTCGCCATGGTAACGGTTCCTCGCCAAGAGTTACACCTTCAACTAGTTCATCACAGCGTTGTCGTAGAAAAACTCTTTTCAGTAGTGATAAGTTTGTTTTGTGTGAAAATGAATGTATATATTATTTGAATACCGATGTGTCGTCAAATCTCGTTGGGGGCGGAGTTGAAACACCAATGTTTTCGTCCACTGATAGGGTATTATCTTACGGAGAAGCGTCCTGCATTCTGGAATCGAACTAGCCTAGTTACGGCGCAATTGTAGACCCAAAAGTAGTAAAAAATGTGGAACGAAAAAAGGTAGAAAAGGAGACATAGACGATAATGACATTATTGTAAATCCGGCACCAGACTCTGTTTTAAAAAGTGGAAATAAAAATATTTCAAGCACTCCGGGCCCGGCAGTTACACCAACGCTTAAAACGGAAATCAAACAAGAAACATGTAGTGACGTCAGGCGGTCTTTGTTCGACGCATCAACTCCGAAATCAATTATGAAAACTCCTAAAGCATCTTCAAGCGATAAAAAACGTAAGCTGCGATTTGCCTCTCCTGATAATAGCAAAAGTAAAATTCCTAAGTTAAATGAGCTTTCAACTATAGATGAAAATTTAGAACTGATAGAGTTAAGCGACCGCCGTGACGACAGCCTTCAAGAAGAAGAACAAAACCTTTGGATAAGCAATTTAAAACTTACAGATAAGGATAAAACTATTATAAATGACAAAAACGGAAAGTTACACTCACAACATATAGAAGCTGTAAGTAAACTTTTAAGGAAACAATTTGGAAATAAAATCGGCGGTTTGCAGTTATGCGAAAAAGTTCCAAAGTTCGACGACAATAAAAAAATTTGGACAACTTTTACGCCATTCCAGCCAGCGAAGGAAAAGTTTTCGTGTCAAATCCATCATAATCATAAGGATCACTGGGTAACATCTATACAACACAATGATAGTATATATTTGATAGACAGTTTAGGCAACGAAAGACCAAATGACAGAATTATACCAGACGGCCTCAAAATTCAGCTTTCACAGATTTATGGAAAAAATGAAGAGGGTTTTGATATAACAGTTCCTTTGGTCCAAAAACAAGACAATTCAATCGACTGTGGATTATTTGCTGTGGCTTATGCCACCTCATACTGTATTAGGCAGAAACTTTGTTTTGATTTGATATTTGATCCCTTTAAACTAAGACAACATTTAATCTCTTGTCTAGAAAACGAAACAATGTCGGAATTTCCAACAACAAAAAAGACTCTAAGCACTCGTCGTAAAAAACTGCAGAAAATTATTTCGATAGAAAATTACTGTATTTGTAACCTACCCGCCTGCTTAGGCGATCAAGTCCAGTGTGACAAATGTTCACGCTGGTACCACAAGCACTGTGTGGAGGCGCCTGCAGATGTTTCGCATGCCGACGTAGAATTTGTTTGTTCTGTCTGTTAACATATGATTACAATGATTACGTACAATGTTCAATATGAATCAGAGATCATCATTATAGATATGTATATAATTTGTTCATATTTTACTTTTTATGTAATATACTTGAACTTCAAATAAACAATTCAATCATTCCTGTGATCTGTGTAATATAATGTATTATTATTGCTTATACAACACTGATATATATATATTTATATATTGAATTGTCTTACAGTTTGCAGTACAATATACATAGTTCTAATTTAAGTCACATAGAATATGTTCCAAATGTATGTTATGTGTTTTTGATATTGCGTATTAATATTATTATCATTATTATGATAAAAGAACGGTAGATATTTCATTAATAATATCTTAAATTTTGCATGTTTGTATATAATGTGTTCATATTTTACTTTGTTGTTTATGTATTCGTGTAAAGAATTATTCATACTTCTTTGATTCATGTGAATGATTTAATTAAAGTTTGACTGATATGTTTGTCATATAGTAATAACTTTAGAAATATGAGTAAATACATACTTTAAATAAAAATTTCAATGATTACAGAGATATGTGATGATATATTGTATAATTTCCGTCAATATAATACAAAATTAGTTTATATATATATTTATGTTTTGTATTTCACAATGTACACATTTTTTAAATTTTGATAGACATTTTACGTATTCTTGATATTAAATATTTATAAGTGATAGATCATTTCTTAATTAATAAATTACAGTACCTTTGAATAGCATTTTTGTTATTACTTTAATACCTTTAATAAAAAGAAAATATACCCTTAATTTATAATCATACTTTCACACTTGTTTTGTGTTGTTAAATATCCCAAAGGCAATTTCACGGTGGATCGATTTTCCTTCTTTGTCTATATGGTCAGCAGTTTTCGATAATCCTTCTTTATCTATGTGGTCAGCAGTTTCCTATATATTCCATATCGTCAGCTAAGTCGTCAGCAGTTTAGTGCGACCCCCTGAATGATCATGATTATAGTGCGAGTGTTTACTACCAGACAAAATATACAAGCAGTTAATTGACGGCTGAAAAATATTTTTACGGCGATAAATAGATAGATTTATTCGTGTAAATATATACATCACATTGACACAATTATCACATACATTGAATTTATAAAGCACATAATATATTAACACAGCTTGCATATCACAGACATTATTGGTGACTTGTGCACAATTATGACATATATAAAAACACAGGATAACCTGTAAAAGCCTTGCGGCTAATATTTCCAACAGGGTCCTTGAAAATATTGTCAATATGGACAAAGATTATTTAAATAATAGTAATAGATACAGTTTATGCAGAATAAGTGCACAATTATGTTGTCAGTACATAGACATACATATATTACACGAACAATGTTATCACAATAAAAATCATATCACATAAAATCTACATTTGACTATACTTACAATTAAAAATAGATATAACTGGAATCTTCAGCCATCTTCGTATATAAAATCAAGTGCTTTTTAACTTCCTTTTTAAAAGCTTATTTACTCTTAGTATTATATATAAATTAGGGTAGTTGGTTCCAGTATAAAATACTATTATAATAAAAAGTTGGAAGTTGTAAAACCATTTACAGCTGCCACATAAAAATTGGTACTACTACCTCTACTATTATACTGCATGGTCTTGTTCATTACACCTTTTAAAATTTTCTTTAAGATATGCCGGACATTTATCATTAAATATTTTATACACATGATTAAGTCTAAGTTGCTTGCACCTGTTTTCAATATTCAAAAAACCTAGGTAACTAAAATCTGAAACACGCAGAGAAGTTCTACATTCATAATTCAATATATATCTCACAATCTTATTTTGAGCAATTTGTAGTTTACACTTCAATTGTTTTGTGAGTCCACAATACCATGACGAACTAGCATAATCAAAATGGCACTGTAAGAGTGTATTACATAGAGTTTTTCTTAATGATTCATTTAAATAACTCTTTTGCCTATATAAAAACTTTAATCTTGAATTGACTTTATCAACAGTATTATTAACAATAGAAGTGGCAGATAGGTGTTTATCCGACATAGCTCCCAAGTATTTAACAGTCCTGTGCCTTAATTGTATGTCCATTACAATGAACTGAAAAATCTTGAATTTTAATGAGCTTACGTCTAGAGCCCAATAGAATACACTCTGTTTTTTCCTAAATATAATGATAGTTTGTTATCTATCAGCCATTTACTACAACTAGCAATTTCATTACCTAAAACAGAACTGATCACATCTGGGTTCTTATGAGAGAATAGAATAGCGCATCATCAGCATATAAAATTAACTTGCAACTTTTACTAATGCTAATACCCATATCATTCACATAGCACAAAAATAACAACGGACCCAGTATACTACCCTGAGGCACACCACAAACTATATTATCAAAATCTGACATAGTATTATTCACATGACTAGCTTGGGTCCTTCTGGTTAAATATGAGCGAAACCACTCCGACGACTCGATACCCATCGCCTTCAATTTAAGACATAATATCTGGTAGTCGACCATATCAAAAGCCTTTTGAAGATCTAACATAATCATCCCTGTATATAGTCCTTTTGATAATTGATTTCTTATGTGATCAGTCAAATGTATCAGGCATGAGTCAGTAGAGTAGTTTCCTCTAAAACCGCTTTGTAATTCATATAATAAACCATTTTTGACTAGAAAGCTAGATTCTAACTGGTTATAAACCGCTCTTTCAAGAATTTTAGATACCATTGACAAAATGCTTACAGGTCTATAATTGGACACATCAGACCAATCATTTTTCTTAAATAAAGGTTTAACCTTAGCACTTTTCAAATCTTCAGGAACAGTATTGCTAACGATTGAACTATTCACTAAAAAAGTAACATGAATTTTTAAGTAAGAAGCTGCATCCTTCAAAAATCTAGTAGGAATATTATCTAAACCTGTGCTTTTAGAGCAGTTAAACTTACATAATTCCCTATACACAAACTCTTCATTTACTGTATGAAGTTTAAATCTAACACCCTTAGGATTTCTCTGTTAATAAATTTTTTTGAACAGTTCTGAATCAACAGTAAATAAATTTAATGGGTTTAATGTTTAATGGGATTTTTTGCTAGACTGATTTGAACAAGAGGGCCAAGATGGCCCTAGGCCGCTCACCTGAGAAACACACCATAACACAACATATTAAACAGAGTAAACATGTTTGACCTAGTGATTTCATGGAAAAAATATTCTGACCAATTGTCATTAAAACTGGAGCAAAAATCTTAAGTATAAGTAAGTATTTTCTTTGATTTGACCTAGTGACTTAGTTTTTGACCCCAGATGACCAATATTCGAACTTGACCTAGATTTCATCAAGGCTATCATTCTGACCAAATTTCATGAAATCAATTGAAAAATACAGCCTCTATCGCATACACAAGGTTTTTTTTTTATTTGACCTAGTGACCTACTTTTTGACCAAGATGACCCATTTTCAAATTCAGCCTAGATTTCATTAAGGCTATCATTTTGAATTAATTTCAGGAAGATCAATTGAAAATTGCAGCCTCTATCGCATATACAAGCTTTTCCTTTGATTTGACCTAGTGACCTAGTTTTTGACCCAAGATGACCCATATTCGAACTTGACCTAGATTTTATCAAGGCAATCATTCTGACCAAAATTCATGAAGATTAATTGAAAAATACAGCCTCTATCACATACACAAGGTTTTTCTTTGATTTGACCTAGTGACCTAGTTTTTGACCCCAGATGACCCATTTTCAAACTCGGCCTAGATTTCATCAAGGTTATCATTCTGACCAAAATTCATGAAGATTAATTGAAAAATACAGCCTCTATAACATACACAAGGTTTTTTTTTTATTTGACCTAGTGACCTACTTTTTGACCCCAGATGACCCATATTTGAACTTGGCCTAGATTTCATCAAGGTAATCATTGTGACCAAAATTCATGAAGATTAATGAAAAATACAGCCTCTATCGCATACACAAGGTTTTTCTTTGATTTGACCTAGTGACCTAGTTTTTGACCCCAGATGACCCATTTTCAAACTTGGCCTAGATTTCATCAAGGTATTCATTCTGACCAAAATTCATGAAGATTAATTGAAAAATACAGCCTCTATCGCATACACAAGGTTTTTCTTTTATTTGACCTAGTGGCCTAGTTTTTGACCCCAGATGACCCATTTTCGAACCTGGCCTAGATTTCATCAAGGTAATCATTCTGACCAAAATTCATGAAGATTAATTGAAAAATACAGCCTCTATCGCATACACAAGGTTTTTCTTTGATTTGACCTAATGACCTAGTTTTTGACCCCAGATGACCCATTTTCGAACTCGGCCTAGATTTCATCAAGATTATCATTCTGACCAAATTTCATGAAGATCAGTTGAAAAATACAGCCTCTATCGCATACACAAGCTAAATGTTGACAGACGACAGACAGACGACAGACAGACGCCGGACATCGAGCGATCACAAAAACTCACCTGAGCATTGCTCAGGTGAGCTAAAAATAGGGACCCCACGCAATATTTCATAATGGGAGTCTATGGGAAAATCATAACTTTCATAACATTTTCGCGAACAGAAATTTTTCTACAATGTAGATTTTGATGAAACTTCTCACAGTTGTAAATAAATACAGGGCCTATAATTTGATGAAATAAAATGTATAGGTCAGTGAGCTCATTTTTGAGATATTTGACCATGATTAAAGTTAACCGGACATTTCACGCTAATTTTAAGACGTTATTTTGAATTATTTAATGTGTTATATGTTTTAATATCATATTTTGAATTTACAAATATAGCAACAGTGCCATTGTAATAAATTTACTCACAGGTTGCAATTTATTCATAAAATGATTTTCATTTCCGTATGCCGAATCCAGTCTTTATTCTGCGTTTTCCGGAAAAATGGTGTTTATCAAACGTGCAGAACTACCTCAACAGAGTGACCCCAAAATCAATAGGAGTCATCTACTCCATAAGCCCTGCCAACCTACGAAGTTTGAATGTTCTAGGCCAAATGGTTCTCAAGTTACTAACCGAAAGTGAATTTCCATGTTTTGTCCACTGTGACCTTGACCTTTAACAGAGTGACCCGCAAAATCAATAGGGGTCAACTACTCTGCATATCCAATCATCCTATGAAGTTTCAACATTCTTGGTATAGATTGGAAATGGTTTTCCATGTTCAGGCCCCTGTGACCTTTGATAGAGTGACCCCAAAAACAATAGGGGTGGTCTACTCCAAAGTTTTTAACTGACCTACATGTTATATTCACTTAAATTAGTATCTGCAAGCATGCTGAAATTTTTTGGAGACTGAGTTTCTGTTTCAGGTCCAGCTTTTTGCAAACAAGGACATATAAAGAACAAAGAGTAACTTTCTTTCCTGTACCTTTATTTGAAACAATAACCATAACTATTTCTACAGTATCATCGCAATCAGTATATCTGATTTAAGTAGCACTTTTTTCATACTTAAGACCCTGATGCACAGAACATTTCAAACAACTGTATTTATATAATCAACAGTAAATGTGCAAATTCTTAAGACAAATTATATTACAGCAAAAAACAATCAACCACAAATTATTCTCCGATTTTATCAGTAAAAACTCAAAACTACACTAACGTGAATAAAAAAGGCAACATCCATATATGGCAAATATTTCATTCATGCAAACACTTAATATTTTTATGTTCATCTATGATAATTTATTAAATCTGATATAATATAGTGATTTCTTCTGCTTTAATGAAGCGTGACCATTGGAATCCTGAGCACGTTGAGCTTGTGGTGTTCTTATTGATATACAAAATTCAATGAACTTTTATACCTCCTGGAATCAACAAAAACCAGTGTTCAGACCCTATCAGTCACCTCTTATGACTACTTATGGGTAAGACACTGGTTCCAAGTCTTTTTAAATCTTAAAGCAATGTAACACAACAAGACCACACACCATCCACTTATTATGAAAGGATGAAAGTTACCAAACGAATACTGGGCAGGCTGCTATCATGGGTTCCATGTGTGGCAAAACTACACCTACATTTTTAATTATCTCCAAAGTCATCTATTATAACATTTGCAAACTTGTTCATTTCAAATGCCAAATATTTGCAAAATGACAGCTTGACAAGAAGTAGTTATAGAAAAACCACCTCTATCATATACTTATTATGCATGTGGTAGATGAATACATTAGGTAAGTTCGACATCCTGAAAATAAAGATGCTGAGTTTTTAATTCACGCAAGTGTATATGCAAGAAACTGTGAACTGTTTCTATCCTTCATATTTTGTTCTAATTCTGTAATTGTAGTTTTTAATAACAACCACATAAGCCCACCTTACCTAAACTGTAACACAAAACACATGTAACAGGTACATGTACTTTGTCTTTCAATACATCAATTAAATTACGTAATTTCCATATTATACAGCACAATTTGTATGAATAACAAAGAAAATTAAGCAAGTGTAAATAGTTCTTGCAAAGCTGAAATATAAAGCATATGCGCCAAACAATTTATCACTTCAAAAACGATGGGACAATAATTCAGTACAATAAAACAACATGTTAAAGACGAATTTGTACTGTCATGATCAGCAATTTAAGGAATTCTGTTCCATTATTTGGTTTCAGAATAGGTCACTACTTTATATGCAGTGCATGAAGACTAATTCATAAAATGCATATAATTGCAGGTCATTCAATTTGAATATTATGAACAAAATACTTGAAAATAATAAATTGACAAAAAATCATTTCTGATGACACTAAAAAATATTAATATCAATCAATCAATTCAGGTTAGCATAAACTGATTTACAGCTGGAATAAACGGATTTATAATATTAGTTTAAAGTTTCTTCAATCCATGATGCAGTATACTGTAAAATTATTTATTTTTGCCCCCAAGGCTTATACATTTGTAGTTCACTTTTTTAAAAAAAAAGGAATAAATTTGCATGGTATTCATGATGTGTGGCCAACTTGTTAAACATATAGAACTATCTATAAAGAAAAGTTCGATTTTACGATTTTATTCCACATTCAAAACATTTTTGATTACAAATTATGAAATAGCAAATAATACAGGAAGTTTGAAAGACATGGATCTCTACCTCTTCTGTGCCATGTTCATACAAAGTGTGAATCAGTCTAGGTTACATCAAGATCAGTCCAACTCAGCGAGTTTTTAGACCAGTCTGTCATACAAGCAGAACACAGTCTGCAAAAACTAGATTGATTCACAAAAAAGCATTTAGCCCTGCTGCTGAATTCACTAAAACTAAGACCCAACCTGTCAAAACCAATAACCCTTCAAAACATCACATAAACCAGGAACATTCCAGTCCAACTTCAATACAACTTACAATATTTAAAGTAATAAGATATCAATTAAGTTCTGGTCTTTGAATCAAATTTTGTACCATCAAATTTTACAATATCTGAAGTGTCAAACACTTTGACTAGAACACTTCCAAATGACGATAAGATACACTGGAATGGTACCCACACAATCATTTTCATCAAAATCCTCAGATGACGAATAAACCAAGTATCTACTGTTTTCAAAAACACATGCTTCTCTATTTGTTAAAAAAAACACATTATATTTTCATCACAAACAATTGACTAGTAGATTGTTTCTCTGTTTTATGTAGAATGTACTAATTTAGTTGCTCATTTAATGACTGGTTCCATCTTATATGTTGAGTTCAAAGAAGACTGGTTTAATAATCTGTAGGCTGTTCAAAGCAGACTGGTTGTTCATCTAATGACTGGCTAGGCATGATGTAGAAAGTTTACAGTCGACTGGTTGTCAGTTTTAAGTGAATGGTTTCAGCAGCAGGGATTAACCTCAGCAACCAGACTGGCTTACATCACCACCGCTTCTCTTGGTAACATCTAGAACAGTGAATACCTGAAATGCACAGCAAAACTTGCTTATCTTCAATATAAAGCACTCCTGGTTGTAAAGTTATTCATTCCATACCTTCATTTTTGCAGATAAAGTAGAAATCCACCATTGAAAAAAAGCAGTAAAAACTCATGTAGGATATGTATTTGTTCATCTTTTCAAAAGTTGTATCCTTTTGAAAAAGTTTTTTGTTTTGTTTTATTGTTCCTGTCAAAAGTGAGGTAAATAATAAAACATACTGAATAATAAGTATCTATTCCTATTATGCAAAAAGCAGATCTACATTTGCATCCAACAGTAAGCATATATTTCCATTTTCAAACATGTTGTTCCTATTCAGACAGTACAACAGTTCTGAATGAGCATAAACTACGGCTATATCCCATTGCAAGGAACAATTTACGGTCACCAAAACTCAAATTATCTCCTTTACAGAAAGAAGTTAGCCAAATTTGATAATTCCTATTTTTCATGAAAGAGTTTCAGTTGAGCTTTTATCTCATATAATGAAACTTAGTACCAATATATTGCTTGGAATGCGGCTGACAGCCATTTTGACAACTGCAAGCAGGCTAGACAAAAACTCAATATTTATATATAACTGGCAAAGTGGCTGGCAACATTGTATCATACCTCAGAGCATGTGGGATGTATACCAATGGTATCATCAAAATCTGCTTTAGTTGCATTCAGCTTCATTGCTACAGCATATCCCTGGGTTATCTCCCCTGCATTAGGACCTAGTACATGTAATCCTACCACACGCATCTGAAATTAAAGGTAACAGTGCTTATGAACTTGTCTAATGTATAGTTTGATTTTGATTGGCACAAGACATTGAGGACATGTTCTCTTATTGGCTAGACATCTTCCCTGATTGTTTTGGTTCAAGAGTTCTGAACTTCTTCAGAGATTTGACATATGTCCAGCGTACAGTGTATTTAAGTTTTGTTTTGTAGTCTTTAACATTTTTCAATTTCACTGCAGCTGATTAACATAGAAAAAAGTGTTCCTGGCATTCTTATCAGTATCAACCTGTTTTTTGCAAGCAACTGATAACTTCCCCACATAAAAATCTTCAGCCAGTCATATCAGAGAACATACACAGCACCTGGGAGTTTAACCTGTTTGACACTCGTACAGAAGTCTCATGATCAACAATTAGGTAAAATTTGCCGTCTTATCGGTAAAATTATCCCCCTTGAAATCACCTGGCAGTGCGATATCGATTTTTATCTGGTTGATATTTTCCAATAGAAACAAAGAAGGAAAAAAAGTTTGGACAAATATTGTTTTAATTAGAATGAACACACACTATTTATTATCCTATTGAAGTGTTCGTCATTCTTTTCTCTTTACAAAGATATAAAAATTATTTATCTAAAATGAAGAATTAATGCTTCCCTTGGCGATTAAAAAACATCACTATCAGTCTCTGTTTACGGCATATAGTTACTGAATAAAATAAGCAAAAACCCGTGATACGTATCTTATTCTTTTCCCTGTAGCCACTTTATTCATATATTGAGAATATTTATTATCCTATTGAAGTATTCTACAGACAATAAACTTTTTATATATGTTTTTATTTTGAAATTATTTTTATGTCTTCTTGCTTCCCTAGACGTTTAAAAATTGGTGATTTTTGTATTATTTCTTTATTTGCCGTGTCCGTGGTATTTCCGGACGCGTGCGGAAACGCACGAACACGCCCGAAGTTTAGCTGCCGATGATACAGAAAATATTATTGTTACAACATAGTATTAAGTGATAATAATAGTGCGGGAATTACAAGCTTACCGCAAAATAAATGTTACAGAGAAAGATGCTGACGTATCATGTTCATAAATAAAAAAAAAATAAGACATGATGCACGTTGCAACTATATATATTTCTTTCTAAACCACTGTCTCGTATTTTAAAGATTCGTTTAATTATACTTATATATACCCCTTAGTTTAAGTTTTAACCATAAATATGTTATAAAGAATTTATATAATGCAACATTTGAGTAAATTGTTTTCGGAGCCCCTGAAACAGCCATATTAAAGCGCTTTTCGATAGTTGTTTTTTACCAATTAACAGCTTTTTGCAGGTTTATTGCTTATCAACACCTTTTTATTAGGGGATTAGGGACGATCAGGTCTTTTTATTACACAGATAATAATCTTCTCGGTGACTGCGTAAAAGCATTTTGAAAATTGTAACATGTTTAATGAACGAGACTTAAATACACAATAAATATATTGTTTCATTTTCAACAACAATGTTGTTAGATACATAAGATAATGGGACAGTGATTGAGTATTTACTTGTATTTGATTAACAGTATTTTTTCCTGAATACAGGTTAATTGTTCGATATTAAAGTATAGATATATAGAACACGTGTTAAAAGTTCGCGTAAGAGTGAAAATATTATAGTATAGAAGTTTTGTGACAACATTGTGAAAAATTGTCGTTTATTAATTTATTAGTTTATTCAAAGAAGTATAAAATACATTTTTAATTTTTTTAAAGCTCTTTGGTTTATTGTCTCTCCTGAAAATTATTATGTACTTTCTCTGCTCCATATTATATAATGCTTTCATTTGCTGTAGGCATTGTATTTATGCAATAAATCGAAATTGAATTGAACTGAATGTACGCACAGCTAATCTCAAGAAGGTATAGCACGCGCTAAAAGATATGAAAAATCTGTAATCCCCTGTTCATATAGTAAAAATATTCGTGATAGTTATTATGAATAACCTTTACACTACATTAGTGTCACTTTATCCTAAATCTTTTCTAAAAGACTTTTTCCTATGGCGTGCTTGTTTTATTCTTAGGTTTTCCACTTTTTATTTTAAAAATCTGACATTTATTAAATCAGTCAGTCAGTCCCTTTTGAGAAACCTTGAGAAGTCATAATTCGCACATACTTTATTACACAATGACTGGCTCGGGGGCAAATAGGTCACACTTCCAATTAACAGCCTCTGGTGTCATAAAAAGATACCTTTTACATTGTCAAGTATGTTTGCTAGTTTGTTTTTCTGTTCATTTTTCATCAGTGTGTGACAATATGTTTTTCAAATGTTCATTACATAGCAAAATTAATTTTAACAAGTTAAATATGATTAATAATAATAATAAAAAACGCATTTCACATCTATTTATAATAACTGAAAATGAAATTGTCCAGTTTGTAAGCACTTTTAAAAAATATATTTTTTTCCTGCTTTCTATTTTTTAAGATAATAGTAGTTTCATGTACATGTATGTTATGCTCGCCTAATATACATGATTTTGTGTATTTATATTTGTTTTTATGTCTCAGTTTCTTTAATGTAAAATATAAAGAAGATAATGTAGTGTTGATCATATTTTCATATACTATGCCAAAGAAGTATAAAACACTTTTTTATAGCTCTTTGACTATGCAAAATGAAAGAATAAATAACGTAGTGTCTTCTTTTTTTCCGTTCCGTATTTTACATTATTGAAAAACAGAATTAAACCAAGTTGATGACTATATTTGCTGTTGTTGTTTTACTTAAAATTCGTGAAAAATAAATCACCCTTCCCACTACGTGTTTACAGGAGATCTCTAATCTATAATCCTTGTTTTTTTATGATCGGCACCTCCCGTGATACGATAAGCGGAGATAGCCGAACCATAACGATCTAAAAAAATATCCGATAGTGATCGATATTTAGCTAGACGGTCGAAGGGAGACAACAAGGTATAGCGTTGATCTCAATAAACAAGGAAAGATAATAGAATCGATTTTTGCCCAATTCTTCAGTATGTGTGCTCTTAAGGCAAACATTCTCTTGATTACATAATGACTTTGACAGAGGAAATGTTTAGCTCTGTTCTGATATTTTTATCATTTGACAAGGCTACACTTGTACTTATTATTAGATTCAGCATTACGTCAAGTACTTCTCTATGCACTAATCAATATTTTCACTAAGTTTAAAATAAGCTACTACAAAGAAATACTCACATCATCTGGTTTAAGGCACACCAGCTTCGCATAGCAAGCATTGTCTTCTCTATGAGGCACAGTCCACTCCAGTGGTCGGAAGTGTGTATGATATACCTGTAAATATAAAATTATAAGCTATCATTATATTGAAAAATAAAAGGACTGTCAACTGCAAAACAAGCACAACTCCCTATAAAGTCAACAATTTATTTTATCAAAACAGTTCAACACATGTTTACTCTACATGTATTATAAAAACAAGCAAGTAAGTTCTTTAGTTGATCATCTGAAGTCAAAAGTAACTGCCTACCTACCAATCAACCTACCCTAACTGAAACAGGCAGAACATATATATATGCTTATATAATACCTTAAGAGGACACTTACTATGCTGCTGATGAAGTATGCAGAACATCCTTAATCCGCAGCCTGCTCAATTTCTACAATGGACTGGTCCATCATTCAATTTGGGCAATACCATTTATTATTCCAAGGGGTGTAAACTGAAAATTTACGGACTGAATAGTGAACAGTGCAGACCATAAAGGCAGAATCACTTGCTGCCAGCAGAACACCCTTGAATTCTTATGAGAAGCTGTTTAAAGGATCTCCATCAGCCCCTAAATGCAGCCAAGGGAAACTTTTTAAATCAATTTAAGAACAGGTCACTTCTAACCATGTTTGGTGATTATTCATCTGGCCAGTTAATGGACATGTAGAGAAGTTCTTAAAAGTTTTTTTTTCTATTTAGCCCTAAGTACAGTCAAGGGGAATGATGTTAACAACTCTGAGGAAAGTTTGAGATTTCCATCAAGCGGTTCACCAGAAGTTATCTGAGCTAAAAGGCTTATGCCAGACAAAACGCAATCACTATAGCTCACCTGTGAGCTTTCAGCTTAGGTGAAATAAAATAATTCATTAGCTTCTACTTCTGCCAACACAAATTTCTAATTTTTTGACACATTATACGTAAATGGTGTCAGTATCTCAGTGAAAGTTCCAGAGACAACTGTGATATTCACCTCAATATTTTCCTCTCCAAACTCCTTGATGGCGTCTTCCTCAGCATACCCAATTGCTCCATACTCTAGTGGTGTAAATACTGTAGTCGCAACTTTCTTGTAATCAGTCTGCAACACAAAGGGTAAGTAATAGCCGATAATTTATTTGTATTTAATAGCAGAGCCCAGGTGTCCTTCAGGAAAGCAGTTAAGGCATAGGCCAGCAATTGGATAGAATCAGCAACCTCCAATAAGCCAGTTGGATCCTCATATCTCATAACATATGAATAATAGAAACAATGCTGAGCATTCACATGCTTTCTGACATACCTTAGAAAGGTTTTCAAAAACAATGTTTGGCAAATCTGTTCTTAAATACATTGACATTATTTTGATGAGTCTGAAGAGACTTTTTTAAAACTGGCCTGAGAATACAGTAAATAAGACACTTATGCCTTCAGTTACATATTTCACCAGCTGGGGCTGAAATACTGCTAAACAGGGTATACTTTCTATTCTAACATGACTTGATTCATCTGTCGGTTAAAAATGGAATCAAGCACTGTATATTTTAAGATATTAAACAAAAAGTTTGTGACAAATACCAGTCTGTGACTACTTTGTTGTCAGCTTTCCACACAAGGTGAAGTTCAAAACAATGTGACGAAGGTATATCAGAATATTTTTGATAATAATGTTTCTATTAGCAGAATGAAGACCTTGTGGATAAAAGTCTGATATACCCTTCCTCATTGTTCTGACGTACCCTGGCTAACACCCTCTTGCTTATATTACAAGACATCTACAGGTAGACTGAATCATGGTTCCAACGCCTTCAATACTTATTAAGGTAGTTCTACATGTTCGAATCATTTTTTTTTCCCTACAATGTAGAATTTGATTAAACCCTGATTTTTCACAACTTCAGAATATAAAATTCAGCAAATAAAAAAAGTAAGAATCGTGTGCTTGATTTTTTGATAGACTGATTTGAAAAATTTGGACCTCGGGCAATTTTTCATATGGGAGTTTATGGGAAAATCACGACTTTCATAACATTTCTGTGATTAGAAATTTTTCTACTCTGTAGATTTAAATGAAACTTATCACAGTTGCAAATAAACATACCGGGTATGGTCTATAATGTGCTGAACTAAAGTATAGGTCTGTGTGCTTATTTTTGAGGTATTTGACCATGTTTAAAGCTAATTTCAAGACATTATTTTGAACTATCTAACGCGTCAGATGTTTTAATATAAAATCTTAACATTTGCAAGATAGTAACAGCGCCACTGTAATAAATTTATCAACGGGTTGCCATTAATTCATAAAATGATTTTAATTTCCGTATGTGAATCCAGGCTTTACTCTACATTTTCCCAATAAATGATGTTACACCATCATTTTCAGATTATCAAACATGCAGAACTACCTTTATCATATTTTACGCATACAGAATAAATAAATAGTCAATTAATTAACAGCATATTTCCAACATTCCAATCTCTTCAAGAGGAACTATGTTTGAACAATGAAAATACCTAACCTTTGTATCACTATTTGAGAACAATCTGTTGGCAAGCAGTTTTCCTGCTTGTATAGCTACAGGAGTTAGTTCTGGTTTCCCCTCCAGTATATCACCAATAGCATATATGTTAGATATGTTTGTTTGTTCACTGTCATCCACTGGAATGAATCCATTTCTGTGAAAAGAGGAAAACATAAAATTTACTAGAGGTATTTGGTCTTGCACTTACCTTGTTTGTTTTGGGTTTATCATCATTTTTCAACAGTACTGTCTTATGTAACTGCAGGCAGTTAGCCAGCCATGTCTCCTGGATTCTGTACCAGTACTAACCTGTTCTCTGCAAGTAACTGCCAACTTCTCCACATGAATCCGAGGTGGAGGAATGAATGATTTCATACACAATATCCTTTATTAAATCAGCACAGCTAACATATGCCTGGGGATTGAAATCACAATGCAATCGTAGATCTAAGCTCTCCCTATTTGAACTAAGAGGAGCATTTTGTTTGCACATACTTGTAAATTTTCAGAAAATAAACATTTTTAAATAATGTATTTTGTAGAGGATCTGAAGCTTTTTAAAACTGGCTAGATATAAATAAGAACTTATTATTCATTTTCAAGGGGGAACTGAAATGTAAACAGTTGCTTTTTTTAAACATCATCACACTGCGGTAACAAGGAACAAGCACTAATACATGAAGAAACAAGAGCTGTCGGACAAATCAGCATACGCTTGAGTATTCAACAGCCTTGTTCAAACTGAATGATATACAGAAATTGATAAAAGGTGCATGATTAAAATGAAGAGGAAAAATATATACTTAGTGGTTCTGGACCGGGCTATCTTGCTATTCAGATCATGACAGTGATAAATGGTTAGGCTTCAATCCTTATTAGGTAGTACTGAGTACATGTTACATACAAAAATTTATAACCCATGATTTTTCAAACTCAGAATAAAAATCGAAATAAAAAGAAGGGCTGATCTTTGATAAAAAAAAATTTGAGATGGAATCTTCATTGTAGAGTTTATACACGTTAATAATTTTGTGAATTAAATTTTCCCACCTGTAGTTATGAAACTTATTACATGCAAATTAAAAATCGGGACACGGCTGCTAGGAAGGCAGTGCAGAGATCCAAAAGCTCTTACTATTCGTAATGAATTTAGATCAATTGCAAAAAGAAACAGAGCCACGCATTCGGGTGCTGACCTCATTGATTTTATTTCGTATAATGAATCAGTTCTTACCCATAATTTTCTACAGTTAAAAATGGACCCATCATTCTTGCACAAAAGCAATGAATTAAGTTTATTTTCTTAGATGAACAGTGTGTCCAACTTTGATTTGAAAAACTGTTGCAAAGTTTTCCTGTTTTGATAGCTTACAGGAAAGTTGGCCTACCATAATACTCAACATATAGTAAAGGTTTGTTCAGTCCAACTGGTGAATCCATTTTGCAAAAGGGGGAAAAATGAGTTATGTTTTGGCTTGCCTTACCATGGTTGTTTGTGGTGAACACATTTTTCAACAGTTTCATAATGCAATAGCGCTTTGATAGTTTAGAGTAAAAGTTGATCCTAAACATGAAACTTGAACCAGAAAATGATATTTATCCAAGTCCTTAAAATAGCAGCTAACATAGCCTTTGAAAACAATGCAATCTGAGTCTAAGTTTCTATTGTAGAGGGCAGCACTTTATTTAAAAATGAATCACATTTTAAAGTTTTGTAAGGACCATAGCTTTACTTAAGTTTTATTGAAAATTACCTAACATAAAAACTTAAAAGTAAAAATGCTTTTTCTAACTCTCTAAAAGGGGCACATACTTCTTGAAAACAAGATGGAGGATGCAATCGCTTGAGTACAGGGCTTGCTTATGATGTGAAAAAGTATTTAAAAATTTAAAAAAAAAGATATTAGTTTTGGGATAGTTTAAAAGGGAGAAAATATTTTGACTGAAACCAGTAAAAACTTAACCAAAAATCGAATATTTCTAAGTAAAAAGGGGCATAATTTGTAAAAAAGCAAATGGAGTTATGTTCCCTTGCAATTACAGTCAGTTATCACAGTGAAAAGTTTGCAAGTTTCAAATTCAAAGTTGGTTTAGAGATACAGCTTACCTAACAAAACCTTAACAAAACGGACAGACGCGACGCGACGCAAGACGCGAGCCAAACGCTCAAGTGATGACTATAATCATCATTTTTCAAAAAAGAATAAAATCACCATTATACTGAGAAACAAAGAGTAATCACCATCACAGTGGGAGACAAGGAGACAATACCATTACACTGAGAAAAAAGAAGAAATCACCATTACACTGAGAAACAGAGTAATCACTATCACACTGAGAAACAAGGAGACAATACCATCACACTGAGAAACAAGAAGACAACACCATCACACTGAGAAACAAGGAGACAATACCATCACACTGAGAAACAAGGAGACAGCACCATCACAATGAGAAACAAGGAGAAAACACCATCACACTGAGAAACAAGGAGACAACACCATCACACTGAGAAACAAGAAGACAACACCATCACACTGAGAAACAAGGAGACAATACCATCACACTGAGAAACAAGGAGACAACACCATCACACTGAGAAACAAGGAGACAATACCATCACACTGAGAAACAGAGTAATCACTATCACACTGAGAAACAAGGAGACAATACCATCACACTGAGAAACAAGAAGACAACACCATCACACTGAGAAACAAGGAGACAATACCATCACACTGAGAAACAAAGAGTAATCACCATCACACTGAGAAACAAGGAGACAAAACCATCACACTGAGAAACAGAGTAATCACTATCACACTGAGAAACAAGGAGACAATACCATCACACTGAGAAACAAGAAGACAACACCATCACACTGAGAAACAAGGAGACAACACCATCACACTGAGAAACAAGAAGACAATACCATCACACTGAGAAACAGAGTAATCACTATCACACTGAGAAACAAGGAGACAATACCATCACACTGAGAAACAAGAAGACAACACCATCACACTGAGAAACAAGGAGACAACACCATCACACTGAGAAACAAGGAGACAACACCATCACACTGAGAAACAAGAAGACAACACCATCACACTGAGAAACAAGGAGACAACACCATCACACTGAAAACAAGGAGACAACACCATCACACTGAGAAGCAAAGAGTAATCACCATCACACTGAGAAACAAGGAGACAACACCATCACACTGAGAAACAAGAAGACAACACCATTACACTGAGAAACAAGGAGACAACACCATCACACTGTAGAACAAGGAGACAACACCATCACACTGAGAAACAAAGAGTAATCACCACCACACTGAGAGAAACCAAATGGGAGACAACAACACCTATCACAACGGGCAGAAAACACATACGGAGACAACACCATCACACTGAGAAACAAGGAGACAGCACCATCACAATGAGAAACAAGGAGAAAACACCATCACACTGAGAAACAAGGAGATAACATCTTCACACTGTGAAACAAGGAGACAACACCATCACACTGAGAAACAAGGAGACAACACCATCACACTGAGAAACAAGGAGACAATACCATCACACTGAGAAACAAGAAGACAACACCATCACACTGTGCAACAAGGTGACAACACCATTACACTGAGAAACAAAGAGTAATCACCACCACACTGAGAAACAAGGAGACAACACCATCACACTGAGAAACAAGAAGACAACACCATCACACTGAGAAACAAAGAGTAATAACCACCACACTGAGAAACAAGAAGACAACACCATCACACTGAAAACAAGGAGACAACACCATCACCCTGAGAAACAAAGAGTAATCACCACCACACTGAGAAACAAGAAGACAACACCATCACACTGAAAACAAGGAGATAACACCATCACACTTAGAAACAAAGAGTAATCACCATCACACTGAGAAACAAGGAGACAACACCATCACACTGAGAAACAAGGAGACAACACCATCACACTGAAAAACAAGAAGACAACACCATCACACTGTGCAACAAGGTGACAACACCATTACACTGAGAAACAAAGAGTAATCACCACCACACTGAGAAACAAGGAGACAACACCATCACACTGAGAAACAAGGAGACAACACCATCACACTGAGAAACAAAGAGTAATCACGATCACACTGAGAAACAAGGAGACAACACCATCACACTGAGAAACAAGGAGTCAACACCATCACACTGAGAAACAAGGAGACAACACCATCACACTGAGAAACAAGAAGACAACACCATCACACTGAGAAACAAGGAGACAACACCATCACACTGAGAAACAAGGAGACAACACCATCACACTGAGAAACAAGAAGACAACACCATCACACTGTGAAACAAGGAGACAACATCATTACACTGAGAAACAGGAAAAAATCACAAATCACACTGAGAAACAAAGAGTAATCACTGAAACAGAGTAGTCACCATCACACTGAGAAACAAACAGTAATCACAATTACATTGAGAAACAAAAAGTAATCACCATTACACTGAGAAACAAAGAGTACTCACCCTTACACTGAGAAACAAGGAGACAACACTATTACACTGAGAAAAAAGAAAAAATCACCATCACACTGAGAAACAAAGAATACTCACCATTACACTGAGAAATAAGGAGACAACACCATTACACTGAGAAAAAAGAAGAAATCACCATTACACTGAGAAACAAAGAGTAATCACCATTACACAGAGAAACAAAGAGACAACACCATAACACTGAGAAACAAGAGGACCATGATGGTCCTGAATCGCTCACCTGTCCCAACATGACCCAGTTTTGAACTGAGTATGACGTCGTTTTTTTTCCTATTATTTGACATAGTGACCTAGTTTTTGAGCTCATGTGACCCAGTTTTGAATCTGACCTAGATATCATCAAGATGAACATTCAGACCAACTTTCATACAGATCCCATGAAAAATATGGCCTCTAGAGAGGTCACAAGGTTTTTTCATTATTTGACCTACTGACCTAGTTATTGATGGCACGTGACCCAGTTTCAAACTTGATCTAGATATCACCAAGGTGAACATTCTGACCAATTTTCATGAAGATCCATTCAAAAGTATGGCCTCTAAGAGAGGCCACAAGGTTTTTCTATTTTTAGATCTAATGACCTAGTTTTTGACCGCAGCTGACCCAGTTTCGAAACTGATCTAGGTATCATCAAGATGAACATTCAGACCAACTTTCATACAGATCCCATGAAAAATATGGCCTCTAGAGAGGTCACAAGGTTTTTCTATTACTTGACCTACTGACCTAGTTTTTGAAGGCACATGATCCAGTTTCGAACTTGACCTAGATATCATCAAGGTGAACATTCTGACCAATTTTCATGAAGATCTTGTGAAAAATATGGCTTCTAGAGAGGTCACAAGGTTTTTCTATATTTAGACCTACTGACCTAGTTTTAAACCACAGTTGACCCAGTTTCGAACCTGGCCTAGATATCATCAAGATAAACATTCAGACCAACCTTCATACAGATCCCATGAAAAATATGGCCTCTAGAGAGGTCACAAGGTTTTTTCATTATTTGACCTACTGACCTAGTTATTGATGGCCTGGACCCAGTTTCGAACCTGACCTAGATATTACCAAGGTGAACATTCTGACCAATTTTCATGAAGATCCATTCAAAAGTATGACCTCTAGAGAGGTCACAAGGTTTTTCTATTTTTAGACCTAATGACCTATTTTTTGACCGCAGCTGACCCAGTTTCAAACTTGACCTAGATATCATCAAGATGAACATTCAGACCAACTTTCATACAGATCCCATGAAAAATATGGCCTCTAGAGAGGTCACAAGGTTTTTCTATTATTTGACCTACTGACCTAGTTTTTGATGGCAGGTGACCCAGTTTCAAACTTGACCTAGATATCATCAAGGTGAACATTCTGACGAATTTTCATGAAGATCTTGTGAAAAATATGGCCTCTAGAGAGGTCACAAGGTTTTTCTATTTTTAGACCTACTGACCTAGTTTTTGACCGCACATGACCCAGTTTCGAACTTGACCTAGATATCATTAAGATGAACATTCTGACCGATTTTCATAAAGATCCCATGAAAAATGTGACCTCTAGAGAGGTCACAAGCAAAAGTTTACGCACGGACGGACGACGGACGCTGCGTGATCACAAAAGCTCACACTGTCACTTTGTGACATGTGAGCTAAAAAGAAGAAATCACCATTACACTGAGAAACAAAGAGTTATCACCATCGCACTGAGAAACAAGGAGACAACACCATTACACTGAGAAACAAGAAGAAATCACCATTACACTGAGAAACAAAGAGTAATCACCATTACACTGAGAAACAAGGAGACAACACCATTACACTGAGAAAAAAGAAGAAATCACCATAACACAGAGAGATAGAAAAGTACTCACTTGTTGGTCTTTACTCCTACTTTATCTAGTCCTATACTTCCTGTACATGCATCTCTACCTATTGCAAATAACACCTGAAATTCACAAAAATGCAGCTAAATCTTGCTATGTTACTGTTGCATAATTTCATATAGAGCATCCACTGTGTTTTTTAAGCGTTTAAGTTTCATACCAGATTCATACTGTTACATTCCACCTAATAGTGTATAATCCCATCAGTTTAATTCTTTCACACAAAATGTCTATACAACCCTCATTGTACCTTTTTCGGAACAAAACCTAGCTGGCCTATTCATTCCCAACAAGACAGTACACTAGTTTCCTGAATACTGCAATATTTTGCTTGTAATTCATTTAAAAATTCCCCTTGTGATATGGACCTGGCCCCACTTCCACATGACGACCCGATCTACTGAACTTAAAAAATACACTAAATTGCTTGGATAATTAAAGCTTGTTACATCTGTATACATTGTATCTTTGTAAAAAGTTTTCATACAGTTTAAAGAATGCTACAAATATCTGTTTTTGTTTTTTAAAAAGCTACACTAACAGTGTTAAATTCATCTGTGTATGGAGTTCCATCTGAATACAGTCCTGTTACTCTATATTTTCCTGGTGAACCTGCCTCCAGCTGTTCCACCTGCAATATGAAAGTCAAACTCAGGTCAGTAAGTGTACAAAAGGTGTATTTCAAGCACATGGATCTGCAGCAGATCTATTAGGCTCACTGTGGTACAAACAATAAGGAAATGACAAGACAAATAATGATATGACAAGAAAAACAACGCAATGATAAGACAAGCAATAAGGAAATGACAAGACAAACAATAAGGAAATGACAAGACAAATAATAAGGATATGACAAGAAAAACAATGCAATGATAAGACAAGCAATAAGGAAATGACAACACAAACAATAAGGAAATGACAAGACAAATGTTAAGGAAATGATACAGGACAAAGCAAAAAAGGAAATGACAAGACAAATAATAAAGAAATGTTAAGACAAACCAAGAAACATTGAATAAGAAAATGGCAAGACATAGCAATAAGGAAATGACAAGATTTTTATGCAATTTTAAAACAATTTTATCTGATATTGGAAAATACAGTGAAATCATTTATAAATAGGTGACAAAACTCCCGGATTTTGCGGCTGAGTCAGTCCAAAGCTAAAATCTTATTTTTTACGTTCTTAGCATTATTTTCTCTTTATAACAATGAACAATAGTGCCAGACTGTCAAAAATTTTGCCCGTCTAAATATTCAGTTACGTATCATAAAGGTAATAATGTTGATTTTGTATGCCTTGTTAACTCCCCTCCTCCCCCCACAAAAGCAAGATGGAATCAAGGTATTTATGAGGTTCCATGTGGGATGAAATTGACAATCAGATCAAAACAGTTTGAATGCATAAGGCTCAATTCGCAGCTTTTCGAGCAAATCAAGGGCCATAATCCAAGAGTGCCTGGGGCGATTTTGGTGGTTATCGAACTAAGCTGAGATATTATGCCAACAGACATTGTGGACAAGTTTGGTGAAGATCGGATGAAAACTGTTCGACTTAGAAAGCAGACATGCCTTTGGATGCCATTCGCCCGCCTGCCGCAGGTGTTCACAACAATACGCCCCGCTCTTTCAGAGACGGGCGTATAAAAAGGAAGGTTGTTACCAAACCAGAAAATCTTGGTTAAATCTAGCAGTGAACTGAAAGCAAGATATTCTTTCCTAGGTATTTATTGCACTGGTAACTATCCAAACTTCTTCTAGCATTACCTTTGTAGGCACACATGGTCGTATAAAGTTCATTCCGTGGTTGGACATATACTCTCCGATCTTCTCAGCCATCTGTTGGTCAAAACCTCTCAGAAGGATTGAGCGTACCATAATTGTTACATCAAGTCCTAGTGCCTGCAGGAACCCACCACACTCGAGGGATACATATGATGCTCCTACCACCAGTGTTTTACCCGGGCAGTATGGTAGGGAAAACAAGTCATCACTGATAATGTAAAATATGAAATTTATTTATCATTTTGTTTAAAACTTCTTGAAAATTTTCTACTGCATAATAACAAAACTCATCCACAGGCTAAATCTAAAACAAAATTGGATTCCTGTCTAGCTTTTAAGTGGCTAAAAGCCATTATCATATGTAACATGTTATAATGTTATTCCTTACTTAAAACAACTCTTGAGGTGACAAGAGAAATGAGAAACTACTTATATTTCAACAAGTGGTTTCTTTTCCCTGCTGAAGTTCTAGTCAGATAGAATATTTTAATTTTTGTTAAATACATACGTACTTCATGAAATCCTTGAAAAACTTAGTAATCAAATAATCCAATCTATGAATAGCATACCTTGTTATACCATACTCCTTGGCACCTGGTATATCTGGATATCTTGGTCGTTCACCTGTGGCAAGTATAAATTTGTCTGCTGAGTAAGACATCTCCTTCCCTTTTTTATCTACAGCCTGGAAAAAAAGCCATGAATACTTTAAAATGGAATTTTCATCCCAAGAACAAATTTTTTAAAAGAGGTCAATTAACTTTAAACAAAAGGGCCATTATGGACCTTTATTGATTTCAACAAACCTTCTGTACAACCTGTATACCTCAGTGTCTTTTCATCTCTGACATCACTTACCTTAACCTTGTGTACAACCTGTATACCTCAGTGTCATATCATCTCTGACACCACTTACCTTAACCTGGTGTACAGCCTGTATACCTCAGTGTCATTTCATCTCTGACACCACTTACCTTAACCTGGTGTACAGCCTGTATACCTCAGTGTCATTTCATCTCTGACACCACTTACCTTAACCTGGTGTACAGCCTGTATACCTCAGTGTCATTTCATCTCTGACATCACTTACCTTAACCTGGTGTACAGCCTGTATACCTCAGTGTCATTTCATCTCTGACACCACTTACCTTAACCTTGTGTACAGCCTGTATACCTCAGTGTCATTTCATCTCTGACATCACTTACTTAACCTGGTGTACAACCTGTATACCTCAGTGTCATTTCATCTCTGACACCACTTACCTTAACCTGGTGTACAGCCTGTATACCTCAGTGTCATTTCATCTCTGACACCACTTACCTAAACCTGGTGTACAGCCTGTATACCTCAGTGTCATTTCACCTCTGACATCATTTACCTTAACCTGGTGTACAGCCTGTATACCTCAGTGTCATTTCATCTCTGACACCACTTACCTTAACCTTGTGTACAGCCTGTATACCTCAGTGTCATTTCATCTCTCACACCACTTACCTTAACCTCGTGTACAGCATGTATACCTCAGTGTCATATCATCTCTGACACCACTTACCTTAACCTGGTGAACAGCCTGTATACCTCAGTGTCATTTCACCTCTGACATAATTTACCTTAAACTTGTGTACAGCCTGTATACCTCAAAGTCATTTCATCTCTGACATCACTTACCTTAACCTTGTGTTTATCCACAAACTCTGCATAAGCATTCTTGTATTCTACTTTTTTGTCCCTAAGCTGAACTCTATAGCCCCAGTTAAGGGAGCCTATATGGTCCTGAAATGTAATAGAAATACTTCAACAGGTATTATATACATTTAACAAAGCTTCCAGTTTTTAATGCAATCCTTCACATATTTTTTGGCAGTTACTACCACTTGGCCAGACCCAGAACATTGACAACTTGTCAATTAATAAGGGATGGTAAGACCATTTATCTATGCCAACATTATAATTGAGCTGTGCCATGAAAAACACATAGTGCATTTACGACCAGCATGGATCCAGACCAGACTGTGTATCCGCGTAGTCTGGTCAGGATCCATGCTGTTCACTAATGGTTTCTCTAATTGCAATAGGGTTTGAAAGCAAACAGTATGGATCCTGACCAGACTGCGCAAATGCACAGGCTGGTCTGGATCCATGCTGGTCGCAAATGCACTATGTTGGTTTCCTCATGGTGCGGCTCATATTGAAAATTGTCACTGTCTCTCTGGATTAGCAATTTTAAGGCTGTGCAGGAAAGGATAACTATGTCTGGTTGAACAGATAAAGTATACTGTATCTTGTTTTGAAATTTTAAAGTTTAATACATAATGTTGTTACACATTCTTACCTGAATTGCATTTTTCATAGTGTCCCAATTATGTTCAACTGTAAGAAACAAAACAGTGATTAAGCAAATTAGTAAAATAAATGAGCTGTGCCATGAGAAAACTAACATAGTGGGTTTGCGACCAGCATGGATCCAGACCAGCCTGCACATCCGCGCAGTCTGGTCAGGATCCATGCTGTTCACTTTCAAAGCCTATTGGAATTAGAGAAACTGTTAGCTAACAGCATGGATTCTGACCAGACTGCGTGGATGCGCAGGCTGGTCTGGATCCATGCTGGTCGCAAACCCACTATGTTGGTTTTCTCATGGCGCGGCTCATTAATCTGTCTATAAACTCGCATATTTTACTTTTCCTGTAAACTATAATAGAGTAATTATCACACTACCTTGATCTGCAAATTCAAATCAAAAAGTTGTTCATGTGTGTGTCATTCAATTGACTTCAAAATGTAATATCACTTAAGTTTTTGTAAATAAAAACTGAATTTAGTAAGAAATGAATTTCAGCATGAGGTTAATGTGAACAAATAACTTACTTTTTTCTGGCATTTGCCATCCAAATTCTTTGGCATCATGGAAACTGTGACCTGTAATAATATAAAATATTTCAGTAATATCCTCTTTTACACTATGTAAATTGAGCTTTAAACAATACCATTTTTTCTAGCAGACCAATTTTAATCTTGAATTAACATTTTTTTAAACCTGAAATTAAATTTTATTCTGAAATGTTCACCAGAGGTGAACAAAATTATACACAGATCAAATGATAAATTGAGGTAAAACCACATCAGGACCAGTACATATTTGCTTTGGAGAAAACTTCCAAAAGGATGGTGAAGATCAACCAAATACCAAACCGTTATAAAGTTTTTTATTTTTTCTATTTGCTTACTTTGTTTTGTGGCATGGCACAATTCGAATGAACCTGATCCAGTTTATAGAAGCATGCTACAAAGTTCCATGAAGATCCTTTTGGTTATTTCTTAAGAAGTAGCTGTTTCAAGGATCAAAGGTTCTCTATATTTAGTTCTATCACTAGAACAGAACCATCTGACCAAACCTGAGAGAGGTCCATGCGCAGGTGCGACAAACCAATTGAGCTAATGACTGATCTAAGCAACACCTGTATGAAATTAAATCAAAGTTGTGCCAGCAGTTTTTGACAAGAAATATTTTGATGTTACAACCATATGCATGTGAATATCCATCAAGCAATTGATAAGGAGCGTTAGAGTTGACGCCAGACAATGAACACTAGAGAATCAATAGCTTATCCCAAGTCACTGGATTAGAGGTGATAAAAATTGTTAATGCTTCGTTTTTTGTTTTTTTTTGGTAGCTACAGTTTACGGACTGCACAAGAGAAACAAAACATTACAAAGACAATTTTTCTGTGATAAAGTTCTATCACAAGTTACAATTATTTAAAATGCAAACCTAAAAGAGCTGCCTGGTGCATCAGTTTTTTCGGTATACATCCTACATTCACACATGTTCCACCAATACCTGTAACATAAAACACTGTTCTTGACATTTGTATTTGTCTGAACAATCTTCATCCCCATCTTCAAGTACTTGATTTAATCTTTCAGAAAGTAACTACATAATTTCTAGGTGTATAGGAAATATAATCTTTGATGAGGTCACAGACATGAAGAAAACAAGAAATCAACTTCTTTTTATCCTTTACATAATACTACATAAAGATACCGGCTTTAACTGCTCCTTTACAAACCAGCAACATTTTTCATTACAACATGCTACAGTATCATCAGTTAGTCTTTCTTTTAATACAAAATACAACAGTATCTTGTGATTTCCATGTTGTTTAGACTTTGCTTACAATGTATAACAGTATCTTCTGATTTCAAGGTTGCCTTACAATGTGCAACAATATCTTGTGAGTTCAACAGTCATTTACACTTTCCTAACAATGTACAACAGTATCTTGTGACTGCAAGGTCATTTAGACTTTCCTTACAATCTACAACAGTATCTTGTGATTACAAGGTCATCTACACTTTCCTTATAATGTACAAGAGCATCTTGTGATTGCAAGGTCATTTAGACTTCTCTGACAATGTACAACAGTATCTTGTGTTAACAAGGTCATTTATGGTAGACTTTCCTTACAATATACAACAGTATCTTGTGATTTCAAGGTCATTTACACTTCCCTAAAAATCTACAACAGTATCTTGTGATTACAAGGTCATTTAGACTTTCCTTACAATGTACAACAGTATCCTGTGATTTCAAGGTCATTTACACTTTCCTAACAATGTACAACAGTATCTTGTGATTTCAAGATCATTTAGACTTTCCTAACAATGTACAACAGTATCTTGTGATTTCAAGATCATTTAGACTTTCCTAACAATGTACAACAGTATCTTGTGATTTCGAGGTCATTTACACTTTCCTAACAATGATTTTAAGGTCATTTAGACTTTCCTAACAATGTACAACAGTATCTTGTGATTTCAACACTTCCCTAACAATGTACAACAGTTTCTTGTGATTTCAAGGTCATTTAGACTTTCCCAACAATGTACAAGGTCATTAAGACTTTCCTAACAATGTACAACAGTATCTTGTAATAACAAGGTCATTTAGACTCCTAATAATGTACAACAGTATCCTGTGATTTCGAGGTCATTTACACTTTCCTAACAATGATTTCAAGGTCATTTAGACTTTCCTAACAATGTACAACAGTATCTTGTGATTTCAACACTTTTCCTAACAATGTACAACATTATCTTGTGATTTAAAGGTCATTTGACAATACAAGGTATAAACTTTTCACTAACATGTACAACAGTTATCTTTATAGACAAGAACATTTAGATCCTATAATGTACGTATCCTGTGATTTCGAGGTCATTACACTTTCCTAACAATGATTTCAAGGTCATTTAGACTTTCCTAACAATGTACAACAGTATCTTGTGATTTCAACACTTTCCTAACAATGTACAACAGTTTCTTGTGATTTCAAGGTCATTTAGACTTTCCTAACAATGTACAACAGTATCTTGTGATAACAAGGTCATTTAGACTTTCCTTACTGTTGGTTTACTAACAATGTACAACATTATCTTGTGATTTTAAAGTCAATTTGAAATCAAGATAACAACTTTAATTCATTAATGATACAACATTCAGTATCATCTTTAGACAAGAAAACCTATATGAAGATCCTTTGGAAACACAGCATATCCAAGCAAACTAATTGCTGACTGGTTTGACAGAGTCTGTTTATGAGAGGAATTTCAACTTACCCCATGTGGTTCCAATTGGAGTTGGTTTCACAAAGTCAAATACAGCTACTTTTTTCCCCAGGGCTGCAGCAGCCTAAGTAAAAGTTAATAATACAAAATTACATTACAACTCAAACAATCATAATATCTTTGTGTCACACTGATACGTTTGAAAATATCAAAGATATCATGCTCGGATATTAACATTATATAATTATGATGGACTAGTCCTATCCATGAAAAAGGTATTAAGCTAGAAGTATAACCACTCAGTGGAGTAAATAGGAAACTTCTATGTAATTAGGGAGAATAATCTGTCAAAATATCTATGAAAACAAAGGTATGTTTATCATTAACCCTTACCATGCTAAATTTCTATAATGAACTTGTCCTTCTTTTAGTCTGGACAGTGCCATTAACTGTTAAAAGGGGTGCATACCAAAAAGATACTGACTGAATGGCAAACAGTGCAGATCATAATCAGACTGCACAGATATGCAGGCTGATCATGATCTGCACTGGTTGCAAAGACAGCATCAGTCATGTGCAGCATGATGAGGTATAATAATGGTGACAGTAATAAAATCTTTACCTTCAGGGAGACTTTTTTTAGGCTGTCACAAGTATATAATACCTATGATGCATGCCAGCACCAGAGCCACCTATAACTATGGATATAGTCTATTTTTCATGGGATTTATGCATTGTGAACAAACTGTTCTTCGTTATTGCTCTCTTTATCACAGCCTCCTTGAAACCAATATAGTCAATTTAACACTAACAATAATATGCTATAAGTACAAATCAAATACTGCCATACTAATTTAAAACATTCAGCCTTCAACTGTTTGCAATGGACTGATGACAAAAAATTCAATATCTTCCATTACAATCCATCAACCTGGAAGTAATTCAACTCATACAAACGCTAACTCAAAACATTGTTATTGTATACTGCTTGCCCTGCTGACATGTGATTCTCATAATAACATATCAACAGACATACTATCAGAAATTACAAAGAATGAGCCCTTCTTACCCGCTAACCTTGATCGTAACAACAAGAACCCACACTGCAAAATTCCCTTTTGAACTTTTTGTTTATCAATTTAATCATATCCAATTTGTCAATTATGGTTTACAATGGAAGTCATATCTTTTGACCATTATCCAACAATTACTTGAAGATAAGCTTAAGTCGTTGCTACATTTATCGTAGAACAAATATTTATTTCAGATTAAACAAGAGGGCTATGAAGGCTATATCGCTACAACCATTGACCTAAGATCAAATTCTACAAGTTCATTTAGATATGTTATGTGTCGACATTTAATGCTTTATATTACTAGATGACCTATTTTCATAATACCTGTAAGACCTGAAATCCCTATAGATTAAGTAGGATATTATATGTTTTATAAAGTACCAACTTTTTTTCAATTTTACAAAATATCAGAAATGTGTAAACAGTGGATGAAGAAAATACCCTATAAAATTAAAACGAGTTCGGTGACCTATGTTTTTTCTGCTCTTGTTTGTCTTAGAAACTAATTTTCTTCAAGCTCACAAGGTATGAAAAAATTCTTAATGTTAGAAAAAATTCGCTCGTACATCCTTAAGAGACTTTTTTTTCTAGTGCTGTAGCAGAGTATATACATACCTTTGATGCTGCCAGGCCGCCAGAGCCCCCACCTATAACTATGAGATCATAGTCATATTTATCAGTGGGCGGATTTATCATTGGTAACAACCTGTTTTCTTTATGTGCTCTCAGTGTGTCATCACAGCCTCCTGAAAACAATATGTCCAATTTAACACTAACAGATAAATCTTGTAAAGTTACAAATCAATACTGCCATACCAAATTAAAACATAGCCTATCAACTGTTTGCAATGACTGATGACAAAAAAATAATCCAATATCTTCCAACTACAATCCACAACCTGAAGCTATTTACCTCAACAAACTGCTAACTCAAAACATTGTTCATTGTATACTGGCTATGCACCTGCTGCAGTGTGGATATCTTCATAATAACATCATCAACCAGGACACTACTTGCCAGGAAATACAAAAGAAACTGAGACCCTTCCTTACCCCGCCTAACCTTGATCGTAAACACAGAGAATCCCACACTGCAATATTCCTTTTGAATTTTTGTTTATCAAGTATAATTATAATAACAATTTGGTCAAAATTATGGTTAAACAAAGGAAGTTCAGTATCTTTTGACCTCTATCAACAATTACCTTGAAGATAAGCTGATGGATTCTGTGCATCACAATATCGTGAAAAATATTATTTCAAGTTTGAACAAGAGGGCTATGAAGGCCCTGTATCGCTCACCTGACCTATTGACCTAAAGATCAACATTCTGACCAAGTTTCATTTAGATATGGTCATAAATGTGGCCTCCAGAGTGTAAACTAGCTTTTCCTTTGATTTGATCTGGTGACCTAGTTTTTGACCAGACATGACCCAGATTCGAACTGGACCATGAGATCATCCAAGATTACCATTCTGACCACGTTTCATGAAGATACAGTCATAAATGTGGCCTCTACAGTGTTAACAAGCTTTTCCTTTGATTTGACCTTGTGACCTAGGTTTTGACCCCATCTGACCCAGTTTTGAACACGACTTATAGATCATCAAGATTAACATTCCGACCAAGTTGCATTAAGATATGGTCATAAATGTGGCCTCTACAGTGTAAACTAGCTTTTCCTTTGATTTGACCTGGTGACCTAGTTTTTGATCAGACATGATCCAGGTTCAAACTTGACCTAAAGAGCATCAAGATTAACATTCTGACTAAGTTTCATGATGATACATTCATAAATGTGGCCTCTAGAGTGTTAACAAGCTTTTCCTTTAATTTGACCTCGTGACCTAGTTTTTGACTCCACCTAAACCAGATTTGAACTTGACCTAAAGAGCCTCAAGATTAACATTCTGACCAAGTTTCATTAAGATATGGTCATTAATAAGCCTCTACAGTGTAAACTAGTATTTCCTTTGATTTGACCTGGTGACCTAGTTTTTGATCCTACATGACCAAGATTCAAATAGGACCTTGAGATCATCAAGAATAACATTCTGGCCAAGTTTCATGAAGATACAGTCATAAATGTTGCTTATACAGTGTTAACAAGTTTTTCCTTTGATTTGACCTTGTGACCTAGATTTTTGACCCCAGATAACCCAATATTGAATTCGTCCAAGATTTTATTGAGGATGACATTGTGACCAAGTTACATTAAGATTGGGCCAAAAGTGTGACCTCTAGAGTGTTAACAAGCTTTTCCTTTGATTTGACCTGGTGACCTTGTTTTTGACCCCAGATGACCAAATATCAATCTCGTCCAAGATTTTATTGAGAGTAATATTCTGACCAAGTTTCATTAAGATTGTGCCAAAATTGCGACCTCTACAGTGTTAACAAGCTTTTCCTTTGATTTGACCTGATGACCTAGTTTTTGACCCCGATAACCCAATATCAAACTCGTCCAAGATTTTATTGAGGATAACATTCTGACCCAGTTTCATTAAGATTGGACCAAAATTGTGAGCTCTAGAGTGTTAACAAGCTTTTTCTTTGATTTGGCCTGGTGACCTAGTTTTTGACCCCAGATGACCCAGCTACGGCCTCTAGAGTGTTAACAAGCTAAAGCATTGATTTGATCAGGTGACCTTTTGACCCCACATGACCCAAATTCTAATTTGACCTAGCGGTCATCTAGACAAACATTCTGATCAATTCTCATGAGTTTCAAACTTAAACTGTAGACTCTAGAGAGTAAAGAAGATTTTCCCTTGTTCTGGCCTACTGACCTAGTTTATGACCCCACATGACCCAGTTTCAAACTTGACCTAGAGATCATCTATACAAACATTTTGACTAAGTTTCATAAAGATTGGATTACAATTGTAGCCTCTAGAGTCTTAAAAAGCTATAAATTTGTTTTGACCAGGTGTCCTAGTTTTGACATAACATGGCCCAGATTCGTACTTGACTTAGAGGTAATCATCAAGACAAACATTCTGATCAATTCTCATGAGTTTCAAACTTAAACTGTGGACCCTAGAATGTTAACAAACTTTTCCCTTGATCTGGCCTACTGACCTAGTTTTTGACCCCACATGACCCAGTTTCAAATTTGACCTAGAGATCATCAAGACAAACATTCTGAGAAAGTTTCATAAAGATTGGGTCACAACTGTGGCCTCTAGAGTGTTATCAAGCTTTTCCTTTGATTTGATCTGGTGACCTAGTTTTTGACCCCACATGACCCAGATTGGAAACTGACCTTGAGGTCACCAAGACAAACGTTTCTGACCAATTGGCATGAATTTCAAACTTAAAGTGTGGACTTTAGTGTTAACAAGATTTTCCCTTGATCTGGTCTACTGACCTAGTTTTTCATAAAGTATCAGACTAGCTGGGCCACAAATGTGGCTTCTAGAGTGTTAACAAGGCAAATGTTAACGGACGACGCACGACGAAGGCTAATGCACTTTGAGCACTTCGTACGCTGGTAAGCTAAAAAGTGTCGAAAAAAACAAAACATGCCGTAAATGCACCTTTTATGTGTATTACTTTGCCTAAATCTAGCCTAAAAATCAGTATTACCCGCGGCCGTTTCCGTTCATAGTACACAATACACAGCGTGTCATCAACCAAGGGATTAGCAGGTCACCATAATCAATGCTGAGTGACGTGTCATAAACCGATGATGCAATCAAACGCTGCCACGTGCCTCTCGATCTTTGATTTCAGTTTAAACATGCGATAAACCAATGACAGCTTTCGATGTCGAACGCGTGACGTACTTTATTGGCAATTTTTTTTAGCTCCGCTTTTACACCTGATGACATATGTCATCGTTGAATGATGTAAATATGTACACGAGAATTAAAACAAATCCAGGCGAAGTATTGACTGTTATCGTCAAAGAAATGGAAATCTTGTTTCACGGAATTAAAAGGAAATGCCAGGTATTATATGAAAGAAGAAGCAGAAAAAACACATCAGTTATGAATTTCGCGGCAATGTTTTTCGCATGTCTAAATCTGACTGACACATGTATTTTTTACGAGCGGAATTACGAAAGTATGGTCAAAGTAGCCATTTTAAGTTATATTTTGTAGCAAAAACTTCGGAATGAATGATTGACGGGATGTCCGCGATAATTTCCAAGAATTTTGAAATCATGGTCGCCGACTGATTTTGGCAAATTCCAACGAAAACTGCTATAAATAAGCAGAAATCATTGGTAACAATAAACTCCGGTCATAAACAAGAGCAGTCCGTAAGACAGCGCGCTCCGCTATATTAGGCGATTTGACAGTAAAATGAATTTATGTCTCAATAAGAGACCTCTAATTTAAAAGGAAGATACACCAAGATATAAAAAGACGCTACTGCTTAGAGGTGTTAAAGGTCAAGTATGGAAGGGTTATCTTTATTTTGATGGAATTAAAATATATCAGAAAAAAACGAAGTCCAAGAATCTACATGCACATACAGTATAAAGACTTTGCTAAACTCAAATTATATTTCTACTAATTTTTACTTGCCTATTTTTATTTTATTTATTTATTTTATTTCTTATTATAGCAGATGATGATGATGATAAAGATACATTTTAAGTTTCAAGTCATTATCTTTTATCGTACTAGAGTTATATCCAGAAATCCAAGATTGCCAAATAACTTTAAGTATGAAGGGGGCATAATTCTGTAAAAATAAAATTAGGGTTATGGGGGAAAACAGCCTAAGAAAGTACATGCACATGCAGATGCTAATGGTAAAGATATATTTTGAGTTTCAAGTCATTATCTTATATAGTACTAAATTTATGTCCAGAAAACGAAGTTTGTCAAATAATTTAAGTATGAAAGGGGCATTTTTTGGTCAAAATACAAATCAGAGTTATGGGGATTGTTACCACACATGAAGAAGATAAAGATATATTTTAAGTTTCAAGTCATTATCTCATACTGTACAAAAGTTGTAAATTGCCAAAAAAACTTTAATTTTGAAGGGGCATAATTCTGTCAGAAAAATACAATTAGAGTTATTGGGATTGTAACCACATATGCAGCTGATCTTTATAAAGAAATGGGTTTAATTTCAAGTCATTATCTTTTAAAGTACCAAAGATATGTCTATAAACGAAGCTTTCGAAAAAAAATTAACATGAAAATAATTCCAAGTATAACAACTTTGTACCCTTGACCTTGAGTATAATGGGTCCGGTCCCTGCACGTACTTTGTGTGTATGCTGGACAATGTTTATGTGAAGTTACAGTAAGATATAAGCAATAGTAACAAAGATATGAGAGAAAAACAAAGGGCGCCGAAAAACTAACGTTAAAAATAACCAAAGTATAACACCTTGGTGACCTTGACCTTGGGTATAATGGGCTTAGCCCCTACACATATTCTTTTTTGTATGTTGGACAGTGTTTATGTGAACTAACAGTAAGATAATCAATAATAACAAAGATACGACAGAAAAACAGAGGTTGCCGAAATACTTTAACCTTAAAAATGATACAAGTATAACGCCTTGGTGACCTTGACCTTGGGTATAATAGGCCCAGCCCCTGCACATATTTTGTTTGCATGCTGAACAATGTTAATGTGAAGTTACAGTAAGATATAAGCAATAGTAACAAAGAAAAACAAAGGTTGCCGAAAAACTTTTACCAAGAAATCTCAAGCCGACAATATCCCATGGCAATAATGGAACTTAACTGGACATTAAATTTGCGAAAAAAAATCCCTTTATGGTAAGCATTTTGTATAGTATTTATTTATTTATTTTGTTGGATTTAACGTCGCACCGACAGATGATAGGTCATATGGCGACTTTCCAGCTTTAATAGTGGAGGAAGACCCCAGGTGCCCCTCCGTGCATTATTTCATCACGAGCCGGCACCTGGGTAGAACCACCGACCTTCCGTAAGCCAGCTGGATGGATTTTGTATAGTAAGCATTATTGTGGAGCCTAGGTGACCATGGCTGTTGGACATACTGAGAATAATAAATGGTATCTGTCACGGTTCAAATCCGGTCTTATCCGAGTTTGTGCAACTTGAATTTCCATTCTTCGAGTTTATCGCTTATTTCAGCTAACAGAACACGCTGTTTCTTCATAATTTACCTGATGTACGACGTACAGACAGACGAACATATTGTCATTTTAATGCCAGGAGTCTTCGATAAATATTCATAACTTCTCAACAGATTTTGCGGGTGCACTGGCTAGAAATGTTGGAGTTTACGACATTCCATCTTTGACTTCACCTTCCGGTGGTCGGTAAAACTTACAGATCTGTCCAGAAATTACGCATTTTATCAACAATAATTGTCTTGCATGTGTTTATAAGATATATTTTAGGTGCAGCACAAGCTGTTTGGTGGTCGAAAATCGATCAGAAGAATTTGTGGAGCAGGTGCGCGACAATTTGCCGAAAGCAATGGCGGAAGAGCGGAGACCTTGAGTTCCAGCAATTTTGACCGACTTTCCTGCAAATCCAGCATCGCATGATATACATGTATAACAGAAACGCGCCTTGGATTTACGTCTTCTACGCTTTGTAACCATTTCCACAGCTCAGTGCGTTAGATATTTAATTTAGATTTTTGTCGAAAATTATTCACTTAGATTAAATAGGAGAATCGAAAGTGAAAGTAAGGATGGCCTTCAATGTTTGGTAAGTTATTTCTTGTTTGATTTTTTAATCTTTTTGTTTTATTTCAATGTCGTGTAGATCTACATGGAGTTTGTTTTATTCTTAAGAGTGATGACAATGTCGATTGTTTTTTTTTATCTGGTTTATTGTTAGAAAGTGTCTAGGGATACGGATTTTTCTGATTTTCACAAAGTAAAATAGTCTGAAATTTATTGAAGAATTGGGGAAAACTCGGAAAACAAAAAAAGGTATAACTAGATTATCTCTTAAGCAATTAAATGTTTGATCCAAATAAAAGACATGTACAAATAGAAAGAAAACAAATTTAAAAAGAAATATTTGCTTTGTAAGTTATTTATATTCCGATATTTCCAAAATGCTATACGCTATCAAATAGAAACATGAAGTGATTTTGGCGATCAAATTATCGTATTGAATATCAATATTTTATTTTTCTTTATACATGTATGGTATTATATAGATTATTGTTTCGATATTGTTTTTAAAAAAGAAAAATATTGCTTTAAATTTCTTTTAATTCAAACCACTTTCATGATTTCCAGATTAACAAAAGTGCAAAAACTGTATTTTGACGATAAAATTACCTTATTAAATCTCAATATTTTCTATTTCTTTTTATATAACGTTATGTCGTAGCATATTGGTTTTTCTTTAGATACATGTAAAAATAAATTAACTGCTTTAGATATGCTTAATTTTCGGCATTTCCAAAATGCTACTATTAAATTTTCATGTAGAATTTGAAATGTATGATATTTACCTAATTAAATCTCAATATTATATATATATATATATATATATATATATATATATATATATATATATATATATTGTAGCATATCGGCTCGTCTTTAGATACATATAAAAAATTAATTAATTGCTTTAGATATATTTAACTTCTAAGCAATTGTATGAGTTCCGGGTTTTCCAAAATGCTAGCATACTATTTCACGTGGAAAAATACGATAGTCAAATTAGCCTATTTAAGTTTATTTATTTCTATTCATTTTTCATATATATGTGAGTATAGGGGCTCTAGGGCCTAAAAAATCTTTGTTTCAGGTAACATGCTCAAAAAAATAGGGTAGGTAGGTCGGAATTTTTTTTGGACATTTTTTTTCATAAAGTGGGACTTTTCGGAAATTGTTTTTGTGTCAAAAAATTAATATAAATAAGGGGGTATACCTTTAGAGCATCAGTAAGTTGATTTCTAACATCACTGACCATGTTTAAAGCAGAAAAAGTGCAGTTTTGCAACTTTTTGTCAAAAAGTTGAAAACATTTTCTCCGAGGCAATAAAAACATTTAGGGTTGGGCAAAAAATTTAGGGTAGGTCGGGATACCGGAAACGAACAATTTTTTAAGCCTAGTTTAGATATCTACCAAAATTAGACAAATTCTATTCAAATAACTATTTTATGACCTCAAGCGATTTCCAGAAATTAGCCGTAAAATTTTCAAAGTTTTCGAGAGTACACTAAATCTGATTCTCTAGACAATCCTGTCAGGGGTTGTCTAGGGGTACGAACCTCTCTTTCCCAGATATTATGGGTTGTTAACATCTTTAATTTGGTTGAAAATCAAATATCTAAAAAGATTTAGCTGACCAAAAGGTTCCTTCTAGGGCAATGATTTGTCTTTCGAGAAAATCTGATTTTAGCATCATGTTGCAGATGTGATGAAAGTCTATTAGTTTACTTTATGTTAATCCAATATTACAATCTTCGAAATTCTGTGCAGAAGTAGCACTCCCCGGTAACGGTATGTTCTCGATCGTCACTTGATTAACACAAGCGAGTACCTGCATATTATGTAACACCAAAATATTTCACATATTCATTTACGAAACGCGAGAAAATGACAGGTTAAACAAGAGTTGTCCGTAAGACAGCGCGCTCGACTTTTGTCAGTGCTTGACTCTGAATTAGAGCTTGGCCAGTAAAAAAAATCCAAGTTAAAAAGGGACATAACTCTGTCAAAATTCAAACAGAGTTATGGGAATTGTGTCTCCTGGTGAAGACTTTGATAGTAAATAACTACTTTGAGTTTCAAGTCAAAAGCTTTAATAGTAACAGTGATATTTGACTTTATCAAAAATTTTAACAAAAAATTCTAAGTTAAAAAGGGACAGAATTCTGTCAAAATTCAAATCAGAGTTATGGGGACCGTTTCTCCTGGTGTAGACTTTGACGTTAAACAAGTATTTTAAGTTTCAAGTCAAAGGCTTTGATAGTAACAGAGATTTTTGATTTCAAAAACTTCAACCAAAAATTCTAAGTTCAAAAGGGGCATAATTCTGTCAAAATTCAAATCAGAGTTACGGAAATTGTGTCTCCTGGCGAAGACTATGCTAGTTAATAACTACTTTGAGTTTCAAGTCAAAAGCTTTCATAGTAACAGAGATATTTGACTTTATCAAAAATTGTAACAAAAAGTTCTAAGTTAAAAAGGGCATACTTCTGTCAAAATTTAAATTACAGTTATGGGGATTGTTTCTCCTGGAGTAGACTTCGATGGTAAATAAGTATTTTAAGTTTCAAGTCAATAGCTTTGATAGTAACAGAGATATTTGACTTTACCAAAAACTTTAACCAAAAATTCTAAGTTAAAAAGGGGCATAATTCTGTCAAAATTCAAATCAGAGTTATGGGGATTGTTTCTCTTGGTGTACACTTTGATAGTAAATAACTATTTTAAGTTTCAAGTCAATAGCTTTGATAGTAACAAGAGATATTTGACTTGATCAAACACTTTAACCAACTGCGACGCCGATGCCGGGGCGAGTACAATAGCTCTACGTAAGTACTCTATACGAATTAATGTTCCTTGTCAGCCTGCTTTTTTTTTATTTAACGTCGCACCGACACATAGGTCATATGGCGACTTTCCAGCTTTAGTGGTGGAGGAAGACCCCAGGTGACCCTCCGTGCATTATTTCATCATGAGCGGGGACTTGGGTAGAACCACCGACCTTCCGTAAGCCAGCTGGATGGCTTCCTCACATGAAGAATTCAACGCCCCGAGTGAGGCACGAACCCACATCGATGAGGGGCAAGTGATTTGAAGTCAGCGACCTTAACCACTCGGCCACGGAGGCCCCTGTCAGCCTGCTGTTAATAACACGCATTTCACAATAGATTCACGTAAAAACGTACGAACACACATTGGCATAGAGGCAATTTGTAATGAATATGCACGAGTCCAAGATGGCGGCGCCCTCCTTGTATTCGGATGCCTTTGACAGACCCTTGTACCCATTACCTACTCAGTCAAGTGTGAAATGAAATCTTACACTCAAGAAACATACAAAATTAATCTATTTAAAAGGTTATTTACTAAATAAAGAATTCAGCAGTGTGTAAATGACGTCATAAACACACAAAATGGCTGCCTCCATGATCACCAATTTTCTTTAATTTCAAATTGCCATATCCTTTTCAATAGTTGTTCGATTTTAAAAATTCTTTCAGCGTTATGAAAGGCTTGAGGATGGCTTTCATACGAAATTACCTTACTGTCAGGCTTTCCTTGTCCTTTAATTAACCTACGTTAATACGACCATTCAAGTGCCCCGACAAAGACAAGCATTTACGCCATGCATGTATACAGACTACTTTGCAGCTATTTTTTACAACAATTTACGTCGTTATTTAAACAAGCTGTCAAACTGTTGATGGACTTTTTTAATGGCACAGAAGCTAATTGAATGGATAAATTAAACCGTTTATTGCATGTTGTTCGTTTTTATGTTGGTACTGGTCTTTCGTAAGATCATGCGGTGAAATGCTTTTCTTCAAGTTTTTTTTAACTTCTCGTATTGGCGATCAAATATTTTTTTATTAGCAATGATAAATTCATAAATAAAGAGTGCAGTTAATAAGCACTGCTGGGCACTTTAGTTTGTACATGTTTATCGTTATACCTCGGATTCAAAATGACTGTGCCGAAACATTTTTATTTGTTACTGTTATTAAAGTCAGAATGAGTTTTCTCATTTATTGTCTTCAAGAAGTAAACAAAAATATTATTGCTCAGCATGGTCAACAAGTGCTCAGTTATAAAGTACATGTCGACATATAAATAAAAAAAAAGTGAACACTGGTAGACTTTGTCTGCCCGTATAGCTCATTTCATTTATAAGACCACACGCTATTAAGGCCATTTTGCCTAAACACCGTTGGTGGTCTTAATAGCGGGATTCTACTGTAGTTCAGGTTTGCAAATGCTTCTTTTCATTTTTTAACCTGATCAGATCCTTTTCTCGCGTTTTATAAAAAAATATGTGAATATTTTTGTGTTTATATGCAGGTGCTCGCTTGTGTTAATCACGTGACGAAAACACACGAGGGAGTGCTACTTCTGCAAAGAATTTCAAATACACTTTTGTATTTTAATACTGAACATGAAGTAAACTAACAGATTTTCATCACTGCCTTATTAAACACCTGTAAAATGATGCTAAATCAGATTTTCTTAAAAGACAAATCATTGCTTATGCGCTAGAAGAAACCTTTTGGTCAGCTAAATCTTGTTTGATAATAAAAAATCGACACGGAACAGTTTGCTTTATAATCAATTATACACGAGGGTGTATATAAATACCGAAAGACACCGAAACTGTGTATTTTTACGGGAACAGCATTAGTGCCAGGTTTTATTTATTAACTCGAAATTTCGAGATACTTACTCGAAATTTCGACTCAGTATGAGTCCGTCCGTCCGTCCTTCACACTTTATTTCCGTCCAATCACTGGAGAACCATTTTACCTAGAACCTTCAAACTTCATAGGCTGGTAGGACTTATGGAGTAGACGACCCCTCTTGTTTTTGGGGTCAGTCCATCAAAGGTCAAAGTCACAGGAGCCTGAACATGGCAAACCATTTCCGATCAATAACTTGATAACCACTTGACTCAGAATGTTCAAACTTTATGGGATGATTGGACTTAATCACTTGCAGAGTAGATGACCCCTATTGGTTCTGGGGTCACTCTATTAAAGGTCAAGGTCACAGGGACCAGAACATGGAAATCCACTGCCGATACTTACTCGAAATTTCGACTCAGTACGAGTCCGTCCGTCCGTCACACTTCATTTCCGATCAATAACTGGAGAACCATTTGACATAGAACCTTCAAACTTCTGGGTGATAGGGCTTACAAAGTAGATAACCACTATTATTTTTGGAGTAACTCGATCAAAGGCCAAGGTCACAGGGTCCCGGCTATGGAAAAGTCTTTCCAATCGTAACTTGAGAACCACTTGGCCCAGAATGTTGAACCTTGATAGGATGATTGGAAATGTAAAGTAGATGACCCCTATTGATTCTGAGGTCACTTTATAAAGGCTGAAGTCGGAGAGACCAGAACATGGAAATCCAATTCCGATCAATAACTTGAGAACCATCTGACCCAGAACCTTCGAACTTAATAGGGTGATAGGACTTGCAGTGTAGATGACCCTTATTGTTTCTGGGGTCACTCCATCAAAGGTCGAGGTCACAGGGGCCATCTACCTGTCACACTTCATTTTCGATTAATAACTTGAGAACATTTGACCCAGAACTTCATAGGATGATTGGACATGCAGAGTAGATGACCCCTATTGATTTTGGGATCACTCGATCAGAGGTCAAGGTCAAAGGGGCCAGAACATGGAAAACCGTTTCCAATCCATAACTTGAGAAACACTAGGCCCAGAATGTTGAACTTCTCGGGATCTCTTGATCTTGATTTAATTTATTTTTGGTCTGTGGTCAGGATTAGCGCCAACCTCTCAGTTTTTACCTTGCATAATCTAAAGTTCTGCAGCTGTATTATGTATATTAAATGTACATTTTATGCTTGATAATTCATGTGCTTTTCTATGTGCTTATTTGTATTGTAATATGACTGTTGTATGTTAACTGTAGCTGGGTCGGCCAATAGCTATTCATAGCTAATGTTTAATATTGACACCAGACTATAATTAAAAATTTATATCTTGTATCTTGTAAGCTGTATCTCGGACTACTTTGTAAGCACACACTGGTGCGCAATGCGGTCAACCAATCAGAATGCTTAGTGCCGGCGATGTTTTTTTGTTTGTTTATATTTTGCACATGTTCTTTTTTCGTTGTTGAACCCGAGAGTACCATCAGCTGCCGATCGTGATGGAAACTTGTTAGTTTAATGACTTTACAGTTCTGTTTATGTTGCGAGTAGCTGAAGTTAACTGATTCATGAATTAACTTGATGCAAAGAAATGATTTATTTAACTCTGCATTGAAGTTGAATATTTACAAATTAACCTAACTGATATTTTTTATCTTTATGAATAGGGTGATATGCGGGTTATGCTCGTTTCCTATCCTTTTCATATTCTTCAAGCACTAAATTATATTTGAGGAACTTCAATTCACTTAGAAGCTGCTGAATTTCAAGATACAGATTTAATGCTTATTTTATTGCATGAAACTTTGCATGAATTTTATAAACATGGGGAGTGGTATATGAGTGTCCCACCCATCTCACTCTCATATTTGCAGTTTGCATAGCTTAGATGAATTACCCATCTTTCAGTCTCCATATGTCCATGGTTGAAGCCCTATATCTTGACCAGTCATTTACAAGCTCTGGTAGAAAAGGGGTACAGATTACAGAACAGACATTAAGAATTATTTTTTTTTTTCATGTACACATTATTTGGAGAATATCTTTCAATTATATCGAAACTTTTCAGATATGGCTTGTACTTCATCCATCGTGTCTCTCATTCTTCATGGGAGAATAATAACAAGAGGACCATGATGGTCCTGAATCGCTCACCTCTTCCCACATGACCCAGTTTTGCGTATGACGTTGTTTTTTCTATTATTTGACATAGTGACCTAGTTTTGAACTTGACCTAGGTATTACCAAGATAAAAATTCTGACCAATTTTCATGAAGATCCATTGAAAAATACGGTCTCTAGAGAGGTAACAAGGTTTTTCTATTATTTGACCTATTGACCTAGTTTTCGAAGGTACGTGACCCTGTTTTGAATTTTACCTAGATATCATCAAAGTGAACATTCTCACTAATTTTCATGAAGATCTCATGAAAAATATGGCCTCTAGAGAGGTCACAAGGTTTTTCTATTTTTATACCTACTAGCCTAGTTTTTGACCGCACGTGACCCGGTTTCGAAATTGACCTAGATATCATCAAGGTAAACATTCAGATCAATTTTCATGAAGATCCATTGAAAAATATGGCCTCTAGAGAGGTCAAAAGATTTTAATAATTTTAGACCTACTGACCTAGTTTTTTACCGCAGTTGCCCCAGTTTCAAACTTGACCTAGATATCATCAAGATGAACATTCAGACCAACTTTCATACAGATCCCATGAAAAGTATGGCCTCTAGAGAGGTCACAAGGTTTTTTTTACTATTTGACCTACTGACCTAGTTTTTTAAGGCACGTGACCCAGTTTCGAACTTGACCTAGATATCATCAAGGTGAACTTTCTGACCAATTTTCATGAAGATCCATTGAAAAATATGGCCTCTAGAGAGGTTTTTCAATTTTTAGACCTACTGACCTAGTTTTTGACCGCAGTTGACCCAGTTTCGAACTTGCCTAGATATTATCAAGATGAACATTCAGACCAATTTTCATACAGATCCCATGAAAAATATGGCCTTTAGAGAGGTCACAAGGTTTTTCTATTATTTGACCTACTGACCTAGTTATTGAAGGCACGTGACCCACTTTCGATCCTGACCTAGATATAATCAAAATGAACATTCAGACCAACTTTTATACAGATCCCATGAAAAATATGGCCTCTAGAGAGGTCACAAGGTTTTTCTATTACTTGACCTACTGACCTAGTTTTTGATAGCACGTGACCCACTTTCGAACCTGACCTAGATATCATCAAGATGAACATTCTGACCAATTTTCATGAAGATCTCATGAAATATATGGCCTCTAGAGAGGTCACAAGGTTTTTCTATTTTTAGACCTACTGACCTAGTTTTTGACCGCACGTGACCCAGTTTCGAACTTGACCTAGATATCATCAAGATGAACACTCAGACCAACTTTCATACAGATCCCATGAAAAATATGGCCTTTAGAAAGGTCACAAGATTTTTCTATTATTTGACCTACTGACCTAGTTTTTGATGGCACTAACTCAGTTTCGAACTTTGCCTAGATATCATCAAGGTGAATGTTCTGACCAATTTTCATGAAGATCTTGTGAAATATATGGCCTCTAGAGAGGTCACAAGTTTTTTCTATTTTTAGACCTACTGACCTAGTTTTTGATGGCACGTGACCCAGTTTCGAACTTGACCTAGATATCATCAAGGTGAACATTCTGACCAATTTTCATGAAGATCTTGTGAAATATATGGCCTCTAGAGAGGTCACAAGGTTTTTCTATTTTCAGACCTACTGACCTAGTTTTTGACGGCACGTGACCCAGTTTCGAACTTGACCTAGATATCATCAAGATGAACATTCTGACCAACTTTCATAAAGATCCTAGAAAAATGTGACCTCTAGAGTGGTCACAAGCAAAAGTTTACGGACGAACGGACGCATGCACGGACGCCGCGCTTTCACAAAAGCTCATCTTGTCACTTTGTGACAGGTGAGCTAAAAAGGGGAGGTGCATTGGCGACCAGGTAGCTCAGTCGGTAGAGCATCAGAACAGTATTCTGAGGCCCCTGGTTTCAGTCCCGGTCTATGCACATTTTTCTCACCCTGTGACACGAGTATGAAGTTACAGCCCGGAAATAAAGAGCATGGAGATGGACGGACAGACTTACGGACGATGATTGCTATAGGTCTTTCAAAATGACAGAACATAAAAAATATAAACTTAGATGGACATATTATGTACCTGGTAAACCATTGTGGGTAATAATGGAAGGCTTGCTATGACACGTCAACAAAGTACCCAACTTTGTGGTGCAGATGTTCATACGCACATGAAAGAATATTTTTTAATCCAAAAATACCATAATCGACTGAAGTCAACAATTTTTTTCAAATCCAACATAATCCATCAAACAGAACTAACTCAAAACATCCTTAAATACATGACCATTTGTACGAAATTTTCTCTGAAATACCACAGTTCAAAAACATCTATTCAGATTAATTTGTAACATAACAATATTGCCATGCTCTTCCTCTTCAATTAAATGATATGATCTCTCACATCACTTCATTCGGTCAATATTCCTAAAGGAAATTTCTGTGTGACACTGTAATCAATAGCATTAAAAAGCTTGTTATCATGAAGTGCAAACCTGATACACAACTCTAAACAGTACATATACTGCAAGCATTTGTTCACACCTGAGACAGAACAAAATCGGAATATACATGTATATTAAAATGTTGCTTCAATTTTCACATCAAAGACTGGCACAAAACAGTCAAGTACACAGACAGACAAACAGAAAGAGAAAATAAACAAGACCATGGGACACATTCTGTTGAAATTTGGTGGAAAAATGAATATGAAGGTAACTGTTCACCAGTTCATATAAACACACAGAATGAAATACATTTTAACGCTTACCATGCTGGACACCATTGGTTCTGCTTTGCGACCAGTGTAGATCATGATCAGCCTGCACATCCATGCAGTCTGATCATGATCATCATGATCTGCACTGTTTGCTATTCAAACAGCATCTTTTTGGTAAGCACCCCTTTTTAACAGTTAATGGTACTGTCCAAATTGGAAGATGGACAAGTTCATTGTAGAAATTAAGCAGGGCAATGGTTAAAAGTATTTGTCACAGCAAGAACATGGTGTTAGTTCTTGGCAGTAGATCAAGTTTCAAATATATTTTGTTATATCATTACTGATCAACATAATCAAAACATACAGGGCAGTCTGTGCATAATAAATCAAAGTGCAAAATCAAAAGTATCCTTAACTATTACTAAATTTTTAGTCTCATGTCAAAATGATGGTGTATCATGATGTATCATGGTCCATAACTTGCATAAATTTCGATTCTGCACTGTAATCTTCTTTTTGCTGATTTTAATACACATATAAAAACAATTCATTGATTAAAAGGAAATGGTTATTGTTTGATGGTGTCATACTTTGGTGTTGATGCAAATGTATGGGTTGTTTTATACAAATTTCTATCATCTTTATTAGAAATTCTACAAAAAAGGCATTGCCTCATTAAACTGTATGGAAGTATTTACGTTAATAGAATAAATTTGCACTAAACAAGGTGAACCTTAGCAGGCTCCTGTCTCACTTCTTGTTTCCAGTTAAAAGCAAAAAAATATAAGGTAAATCTAATCTGACGAAGAAAATACTGTCGTATTCATCCACATCTCCAACTGCATGGCGTTGGAACCACCACTTCTGTGAAAGCTATGGCCAGAGTGAGTTTCTACTTTTATCCAATGGACAGAGAATATTTGACTGAATCAATATACCTCAAACAAACCAGCCCAGAATAACATTTCATTGCTTTTAAGATAATGTTTGATAAGACAGGGAAACTATGATTTTACAATATTGAAAACATTAGCGCACACTTAAGAATATATAAACATTGCAATTAGATTACTAAATACATCTTTAGCTTGTTTGCTTGATTAGAAATTAACCCTTACCCTGCTAAATTTCTAGAATGAACTTTTCCATCTTTCAATTTGGACAGTGCCATTAACTGTTAAAAGGGGTGCATACCAAAAGATACTGACTGAATGGCGAACAGTGCAGATCATGATCAGACTGCATAACTAGCAGAAAACTTTCAACATTTTTGTATGTTAATGTACTTTTTAGTTATGTGCATTATTATAACAAATAAACAAGAGGACCATGATGGTCCTGTATTGCTCACCTGTCTCCACATGACCCAATTTTCATGAAGATCCATTGAAAAATATGGCTTCTAGAGAGGTCACAAGGTTTGACCTAATGACCTAGTTTTTGAAGGCACATGACACAGTTTTGAACTTCACCTAGACATTATCATGGTGAACATTCTCACCAATTTTCATGAAGATCTCATGAAGAGTATGGCCTCTAGAGAGGTCACAAGGTTTTTCTATTTTTATACCTACTGACCTAGTTTTGACCACACGTGACCCAGTTTCAAACTTTATCTAGATATCATCAAGGTGAACATTCAGACAAATTTTCATGAAGATCTATTGAAAAATATGGCCTCTAGAATGGTCAAAAGGTTTTTCTATTTTTAGACCTACTGACCTAGTTTTTGACCGCAGTTGACCCAGTTTCGAACTTGACCTAGACATCATCAAGATGAACATTCAGACCAACTTTCATACAGATCCCATGAAAATATGGCCTCTAGAGAGGTCACAAGGTTTTTCTATTATTTGACCTACTGACCTAGTTTTTTAAGGAATGTGACCCACTTTCGAACCTGACCTAGATATCATCAAGGTGAACATTCTGACCAATTTTCATGAAAATCCATTGAAAAGTACGGCCTCTAGAGAGGTCACAAGGTTTTTCAATTTTTAGACCTACTGACCTAGTTTTTGATCGCAGCTGACCCAGTTTCGAACTTGACCTAGATATCGTTAAGATGAACATTCAAACCAACCCCATACATATCCCATGAAAAATATGGCCTCACTTGACGACACTTGACCTAGATATCATCAAGGTAAACATTCTGACCAATTTTCATGAAGATCCATTGAAAAGTATGGCCTCTAGAGAGGTCACAAGGTTTTTCTATTTTTAGACCTACTGACCTAGTTTTCAACCGCACGTGACCCAGTTTCGAACTTGACCTAGATATCATCAAAATAAACATTCTGACCAACTTTCATAAAGTTCACATGAAAAATGTGACCTCTAGAGTGGTCACAAGCAAAAGTTTACGGATGGACGCACGCACGGACGACACGCGATCACAAAAGCGACAGGTGAGCTAAACAAGAGCACCGCCTTGCGGGTGCTGACGCTCATCTGATTTTTTTTGTATAATAGAAATATTGTCCTACCCATGATTTTCTAAGTCTAAAAAGGGCCATCATTCTTGCAAAAGCAGGATAGAGTTATGTTTCTTGATGTACAGTGTCCACTTATGATGGTGAAAAACTGTTGCAAGTTTTAAAGCAAAAGCTTTGATAGCTTATGAGAAAAGTATACTTAAACATAATACTCAACCAAGAAAATGATTTTCTAAGTCCAAAAGGGGCAATAATTATTGCAAAAAGCAGGATGGAGTTATGTTGCTTGCTGTACAGGGTCAGCTTATGATGGTGAACAAGTGTTGCAAGTTTCAAAGCAATAGCTTTGATAGTTTAAGAGAAAAAGTTGACCTAAACATAAAACTTAACCAAGAAATCTGATATTTTCTAAGTCCAAAAGGGGCCATAAATCTTGCAAAAAGCATGATGGAGTTATGTTTCTTGCTGTACAGGGTCAGCTTATGATGGTGAACAAGTGTTGCAAGTTTTAAAGCAATAGCTTTGATAGTTTAGGATAAAAGCTGACCTAAACATAAAACTTAACCAAGAAAACTGATTTTCTAAGTCCAAAAGGGGCAATAATTCTTGCAAAAAGCAAGATGGAGTTATGTTTCTTGATGTACAGGGTCTGCTTATGATAGTAAACAAGTATTTCAAGTTTCAAAGCAATAGCTTTGATAGTTTAGGAGAAAAGTTGACCTAAACATAAAACTTAACCAAGAAATCTGATATTTTCTAAGTACAAAAGGGGCCATAAATCTTGCAAAAAGCAAGATGGAGTTATGTTTCTTGCTATACAGAGTCAGCTTATGATGGTGAACAAGTATTCCAAGTTTCAAAGCAATAGCTTTGATAGTTTAGGAGAAAAGCTGACCTAAACATAAAACTTAACCAGGCAACGCCGAAGGCAGACGCCGACAACCGCTCAAGTGATGACAATAACTCATCATTTTTTTTCAAAAAATCAGATGAGCTAAAAATTGCACAACAAAGACCTGCACAGTTTAAACAGTTATAACATACACAATGCATCCATATAGCTATATCCTGGGGTACGAATGTCTGTAAATCAGTTTGCAAATTGTTCAATCTTTCAGTAAAACCTCAGGAAACTGTTCCCTGTACAGCCAGAACTTATAACTTATAGACAGACTCAACAAATTAGAAACTTCCCTAGTCCTGCTACATTTGTATTTGGCCTGCTATTCACTAAAGAAATATACCTATTATACTGTATTAGAGATAATGCATTATTTTAAACTAATGATGTCTGGTGAAAATGGTAAATTCCTGAATCTTTATAGTTGTGGATTAAACATCTGCTAGCTAACATGATCATAATAAAGTAACACAACAGACTGGACTGACTTTAGAAGTGCAAACAATACATCAACTTCTGTTTTAGATCACTTAGCCATTACGACTTCCTTTTCATTGAATTCCTATTCATTGAATTTATATTACGTTTTTTGGTAAAATCGCATCTGTCCTTTTGGACAAGTACTGCAGTAAGTTTCACCTGGAGCCTATTTCTTCTCATATTTACAAGCAGATAGGTGGATTTGTTTAGCCATATATTATCATGGAATTACCATGATAATATATGCGTTTTTTTTCAACATTCTACTGACACAAAATGGTGCAGAAAGAAAAAACAATCTAATAGAAACAGTCATATCATATGCAGCTGGCAACTTACCAAGATGTTTACCATTGATAAATACACTGGGTACTGTTCTCTGACCTGTCATGTCTGTCAGGACGTGCTGTATAGCTGACCCATTACCTGAAAACATTCAACCCTAAATTTCACATCTGAATTACAAGTGACTGTTTGGTGTGGTGCCATGCCTATTTTTTGATCCTTGTATCATTAATTGAGCCGCACCATGAGAAAACCAACATAGTGCGTTTGCATCCGCGCAGTCTGGTCAAGACCCATTCTGTTCGCTTTCAACGCCTATTGTAATTAGAGAAACTGTTAGCGAACAGTATGGGTCCTGACCAGACTGTACAGACGTGCAGGCTGGTCTGAATCCATGCTGGTAGCAAATGCACTATGTTGGTTTTCTCATGGCGATGCTCAATTTGGTTCAAACTGCCTTGCCCTCCTGTTTAGTTCTCTCTCCTATTTCAATCTATGACACATGAATTATGTTTTGCATGCATTAATTTATACAGCATGTGACCTGCATGCAACCCTGTAACACATACCATCGGTATCGTAGCTGTTAATTATACCCTGGCATTTATCAAGCACATTAAAGACTGCATATAACATATAAATAAGTCTCACCCTAAACCAACACATGGATTTGGCAAGCTTTCCCCATCCCTAGAACTAAACAATGTTAGTTTGAAATATTTCAACTCTAAGCTTTAGCATACTAATTTAAAGAGCTGTACTAAAAAGAAGTGATACAACGAAACAAGAGTAAATGCATCTTTTGAGAGTGATTTTGACCACGTGGCTGAAAAATTCAAAATCAATGAATAAGGTTTTAAGATTTAGTCCATGCAAGGGAAATAACTTTGTACAATTCATAAGAATAATAATATACCTTCAGTATCTAACTCCATGGCTTTATAGTCCACTTTGATGGATGTAAACAGATTCTTCACCTGTAATCAAACAGAAGTTTTTCGCATAACATTAATGCCTCCGATGATGGTCTATTCAGGAAGACTTTGGTGATTTTTAGGCTAAAGTATGCTGTGATAATATCAGTGATCATTTACTGACATTAAACTGATTTTTAGGCTAAAGTATGCTGTGACAATATCAGTGATCATTTACTGACATTAAACAGGGCCTCCACTGGGCCCCACTTTTTAAGAGAAGCTGCCAAATTGAGGCTGAACTGCTGAAATTTGGCCACATTTTAATTAAATTCTTGTAGCTAAATTCTTGTAGCCACTTTCCAAAATCTGTAGCCAGTTCTTTGAATTTGTAGCATTTGCCTACATTGGTGAATGGCAGAGGAGGCCCTGCATAAAAAATCATGCTACTAAGTTTGCTTGCCATAGGTCTTAGTGTTGTCCAGTTATTTAAAAGGTCCTAAACTATTTTTAGTGTCATGGTCACTGTGTATTAAATCATAAGACATACTGACTTTTAAAACAGTAAGGGTCATCTACTGATCATAGACAATGATGCCACAATGTTTGATAGTTTTGGGCTCAAGCAATAGCCAGCTATTGTTCAGAAACTGTTTTCAGCCCTAAAGTCACTGTGACCTTGATCATGTATCTAGTGATACCCAAAACACTAGTAAGAAGAGACCATCACTATGACCTTGATATATGACCCACTAACCATCAGTCATCTATCATCCTTTGAAGTTGGAAAACTATACACCTAAGCAGTCTAGTTATTGGTCAGAAATCAAAATTTTCCACCAACATAGAGACAGATGATTTTTGGACACTATCAAAGTTTTTCCAGTCATTTTGGATCAAGCTTGCAAACTATTAGATTAAGAATCTTGTACTTCACCAATTGAGCTAACAAGAAAGGCACTGAAGATACATGGATCAAATCTAACCCTATCTGACATTATCTATTTCAATTAAAAACATGGGAAAAACAATGCATGACCCCATACTGCTTAATTAGAAGGGAATTGGTACAAATGTAACTGATAACTGGGATGAGGCATCAGCTGATTCCTTACCTCAAGCTTTAATACCCTTACCCTGCTAAATTTCTATAATAAACTTATCCGTCTTTCAATTTGGACTGTACCATAAACTGTTAAAAGGTGTCTTTCCCAAAAAGATACTGACTGAATAGCGAACAGTGCAGATCTTGATCACACTGCATGGATGTGCAGGCTGATCATGATCTACACTGGTCGCAAATGCAGAATCAATCAGGCCCAGCATGCGAAGGGTTAAGCCATATTTATATTTATATAAGAAGCTGGAACAGTTAAAATATAGATTATCTAACTTTTTAATGATTTCCACGTCAATTCAGTGGCATAATAAATTTAATATTTGCATAAATATAGATAAAACTTGTCAATTTCTGATACGAAACACCCATATCTTGTCTGCCACATAAAAGCATATTAAAAGGATATTCATAAAGGTGGAAAATGCATGAATAGCCTTTTCGTAGCATTATGCATTACCAACATGTATCAGTGACTATCATGCGTGAAATCTATTATAGACAATATTTAACTTATTCATGGCTAAAATTTGTTCCTGGAGAAAATATCAACGACTTTATCAGCAATTTTATGTCACTTTTACTCTTTATCTAGGAGAGCACAGGGAGTCTAGCAGCTTTGACTTCGATCCTAGCAAGCTGACTGTTTCTTGAATTAATACATAACTTTTTAAGGCAATCTTTATTTGGCAATCAGGGCTGCATTTTCTTATTGCAGTTAACATTCCTACTATGTTTTAAAGCAAGTCTGAGATCAGACTCCAGACTAACAGAAATTGAATGCAAATGCTTCATGCACTAAATATATATATAGATACAAGAGGACCATGATGGTCCTGAATCGCTCACCTATCCCCACATGACCCAGTGTTGAACTGAGTATGACGTCGTTTTTTCTATTATTTTACAAAGTGACCTAGTTTTTGAGCATATGTGACCTAGATATCATCAAGATAAACAAGAGGACCATGATGGTCCTGAATCGCTCACCTCTTCCCACATGACCCAGTTTTGAGTATGACGTTGTTTTTTCTATTATTTGACATAGTGACCTAGTTTTTTAGCTCATGTGACCCAGTTTTGTACTTGACCTAGATATTATCAAGATAAAAATTCTGACCAATTTTCATGAAGATCCATTGAAAAATATGGTCTCTAGAGAGGTCACAAGGTTTTTCTATTATTTGACCTATTGACCTAGTTTTCGAAGGTACGTGACCCTGTTTTGACCTTTATCTAGATATCATCAAGATGAACATTCTCACTATTTTCATGAAGATCTCATGAAAAACATGGCCTCTAGAGAGGTCACAATGTTTTTCTATCTTTATACCTACTGGCCTAGTTTTTGACCGCACATGACCCAGTTTCGAAACTGACCTAGATATCATCAAGGTGAACATTCAGATCAATTTTCATGAAGATCCATTGAAAAATATGGCCTCTAGAGAGGTCAAAGATTTTAATAATTTTAGACCTACTGACCTAGTTTTTGACCGCAGTTGACCCAGTTTCAAACTTGACCTAGATATCATCAAGATGAACATTCAGACCAACTTTCATACAGATCCCATGAAAAGTATGGCCTCTAGAGAGGTCACAAGGTTTTTTTATTATTTGACCTACTGACCTAGTTCTTTAAGGCACGTGACCCAGTTTCAAACTTGATCTAGATATCATCAAGGTGAACATTCTGACCAATTTTTATGGAGATCCATTCACAAGTATGGCCTCTAGAGGGGTCACAAGGTTTTTCTATTTTTAGACCTACTGACCTAGTTTTTGACCGCACATGACTCTGTTTCGAACTTGACCTAGATATCATCAAGATGAACATTCTGACCAATTTTCATACAGATCCCATGAAAAATATGGCCTTTAGAGAGGTCACAAAGTTTTTCCATTATCTGACCTACTGACCTAGTTTTTGACGGCACGTGACCCACTTTCGAACTTGACCTAGATATCATCAAGACGAACATTCAGACCAAATTTCATACAGATCCCATGAAAAATATGGCCTCTAGAGAGGTCACAAGGTTTTTCTATTATTTGACCTACTGACCTAGTTTTTGAAGGCACGTGACCCACTTTCAAACTTGACCTAGATATCATCAAGATGAACATTCTGACCAATTTTCATGAAAATCTCATGAAATATATGGCCTCTAGAGAGTCACAAACTTTTTCTATTTTTAGACCTATTAAACCTAGTTTTTGACCGACGTGACCCAGTTTCAAACTTGACCTAGATATCATCAAGATGAACATTCAGACCAACTTTCATACAGATCCCATGAAAAATATGGCCTTTAGAGGGGTCACAAGGTTTTTCTATTATTTGACCTACTGACCTAGTTTTTTGACGGCACGTGACCCAGTTTCGAACTTGATCTAGATATCATCATGGTGAATGTTCTGATCAATTTTCATGAAAGTCCCATGAAAAATATGGCCTCTAGAGAGGTCACAAGGTTTTTCTATTTTTAGACCTACTGACCTAGTTTTTGATGGCACGTGATCCATTTTTCGAACTTGACCTAATATCATCAAGGTGAATGTTCTGACCAATTTTCATGAAGATCTTGTGAAATATATGGCCTCTAGAGAGGTCACAAGGTTTTTCTATTTTAGACCTACTGACCTAGTTTTTGAAGGCACGTGACCCAGTTTCAAACTTGGCCTAGATATCATCAAGGTGAACATTCTGAGCAATTTTCATGAAGATCTTGTGAAATATATGGCCTCTAGAGAGGTCACAAGGTTTTTCTATTTTTAGACTTACTGACCTAGTTTTTGATGGCACGTGACCCAGTTTCAAACTTGACCTAGATATCATCAAGATGAACATTCTGACCAATTTTCATAAAGATCCCCTGAAAAATGTGACCTCTAGAGTGGTCACAAGCAAAAGTTTACGGACGGACGCACGCACGCACGGACGACGGACACCGCACGATCACAAAAGCTCACCTTGTCACTTTGTGACAGGTGAGCTAAAAATTCTGACCAATTTTCATGAAGATCCATTGAAAAATATGACCTCTAGAGAGGTCACAAGGTTTTTCTATTATTTGACCGAATGACCTAGTTTTTGAAGGCACGTGACCCACTTTTAAACTTGACCTAGATATCATCAAGGTGAACATCTCACCAGTTTTCATGAAGATCTCAAGAAAAATATGGCCTCTAGAGAGGTCACAAGGTTTTTTTATTTTTCAACCTACTGACCTAGTTTTTGACCGCACATGACCCAGTTATGAACTTGACCTAGATATCATCAAGCTGAACATTCTCATTAATTTTCATGAAGATCCATTGAGAAATATGGCCTCTAGAAAGGTCACAAGGTTTTTCTATTTTTAGACCTACTGACCTAGTTTTTGACCGCACGTGACCCAGTTTCGAATTTGATCTAGATATCATCAAGGTGAACATTCTGACCAATTTTCATGAAGATTTCTTGAAAAATATGGCCTCTAAAGAGGTCACAAGGTTTTTCTATTTTTAGATCTACTGACCTAGTTATTGACCACACATGACCCAGTTTCGAACCTGACCTAGATATCATCAAGGATAACATTCTGACCAATTTTCATAAAGATCCTGTGAAAAATATGGCCTCTAGAGAGGTCACAAATTTTTTTCTGTTTTCAGACCTACTGACCTAATTTTTGACTCCACGTGACCCAGTTTCAAACTTGATCTTGAGATCATCAAGGTGAACATTCTGACCAATTTCTATGAAGATCCATTGAGAAATATGGCCTCTAGAGAGGTCACAAGGTTTTTCTATTTTTAGACCTACTGACCTAGTTTTTGACCCCACGTGACCCAGTTTCGAACATGACCTAGATATCATCAAGGTAAACATTCTGACCAATATTCATGAAGATCTCTTGAAAAATATGGCCTCTAGAGAGGTCACAAGGTTTTTCTATTTTTAGATCTACTGACCTAGTTTTTGACCCCAAGTAACCCAGTTTCGAACTTGATCTCTATATCATCAAGATGAACATTCTGATCAATTTTCATGAAGATCCATTGAGAAATATGGCCTCTAGAGAGGTCACAAGGTTTTTCTATTTTTGGACCTACTGACCTAGTTTTTGACCCTACGTGACCCAGTTTCGAACTTGACCTAGATATCATCAAGGTGAACATTCTGACCAATATTCATGAAGATCTCTTGAAAAAAATAGCCTCTAGAGAGGTCACAAGGTTTTTCTATTTTTAGATCTACTGACCTAGTTTTTGACCCCACGTAACCCAGTTTCAAACTTGACCTAGATATCATCAAGATGAACATTCTGACCAATTTTTTATGAAGATCCATTGAGAAATATGGCCTCTAGAGAGGTCACAAGGTTTTTCTATTTTTAGATCTACTGACCTAGTTTTTGATCCCACGTGACCCAGTTTCGAACTTGACCTAGATATCATCAAGGTGAACATTCTGACCAATATTCATGAAGATCTCTTGAAAAAAATAGCCTCTAGAGAGGTCACAAGGTTTTTCTATTTTTAGATCTACTGACCTAGTTTTTGACCCCACGTGACCCAGTTTCGAACTTGACCTAGACATCATCAAGATGAACATTCTGACCAATTTTCATGAAGATCCATTGAGAAATATGGCCTCTAGAGAGGTCACAAGGTTTTTCTATTTTTAGACCTACTGACCTAGTTTTAGACCCCACGTGACCCAGTTTCAAACTTGACCTAGATATCATCAAGATGAACATTCTGACCAACTTTCATAAAGATCCCATGAAAAGTGTGACCTCTAGAGTGGTCACAAGCAAAAGTTTATGGACGGACAGACGGACGCCACGCGATCACAAAAGCTCACCTTGTCACTTTGTGACAGGTGAGCTAATAAATGTAATTACAAAGCGCCATAAATCTTGTCTTTCTCAAGCAATCTCACAGAAACATGCAAGGCCCTTAAAAATTATGGTTTCACATCTCATTTACGTAAAGAAATGAGGTGTCTTTATCTACTAGAATCACAGAGATACAGAAAAGCCATGTGCTAAAACTTCACTAGTCACCTCTTGATCATGCAAAGGTAGACCCTTATTTAGGGTCCAAAAACGGAAAATGTTCAAGGACAGATGGACGGATATCACCATAACATAAACCATAAGGCTTTATAAAAATTGCATTAAACGTAAATAGATAAATTCAAGACCAAAATAACAGTAACTTACCTGGATACAAAATGGACAAGTTGTTTTGCTGAACACCATGACCTTATGTTCTTTGGTGAGGCCAGTTATAAAGGATTTCAGATCTGCAGTCGGCGGCATCTTGGCCACTGAGTAGGCAACAGGAGAGCCTGCGCGCTTAATTGTGAATCCAAGTAGATCTGAAATTAAAGTGACTGTTTAGGATTTTTTTAAACATTTTTCATAATCATATAGTAAGCAGACCTATCCACCAGACTGACAGGTTTCCTCCAGGATAAGACATTGTTAAAAATTAAAATTAAATTTTCTTGAAAACTTTCACTACTGAAATATAGTTTATTTCAATAATATGATAAAATAAATCTAATTAATTTACCTTAAAGGCCACAAATGACCTTTAACATTTCTCTACTTCAGTAATTAATCAAAAGTAATCCCTCAATTAGTTAGAAGAATCTACTTCGCCAGTTAAATCATATAATCATGTGACACAATGCTTCACTAGGACTTTTTTACTTTATATGTACCGGATCTAATTAATTGCAACTTACAAGTTAAGTATCTTCAGTCTATTTTTAAATCATGTGATTATTACAAGGTTTTGCAGGTCTTTGAAGTACACTAACCATAGTTGTATAAATAAATGAACACTTGGCTAGTGATTGAAGTATCTACATTAAAAAGTTTGTTAAGTTAAATAAAAGCTTTTATTTGAAGTTAAAACAGTTGAAATTTCAGAAAACAAAGAGTACTGCCAAGCACTAAATGTCTTAAATTGAAACTGTAACTTTTATTTGATTAAAATCCTATTTTTATACAACTATATATTGAGTGGCGCTCTGAAGTAACTTTTAAAACATAAACCTGTCTTTAAGATACATCTTCACTGCCATACATCTTGATAATCATAAAATACCAGGGCACTAGACAACTTTTGGGGACAGGTACCCATACCCTCAGGAAGAGGAATTTTTTGTCGTTTTAAGACACAAAGGGGAAGTTTTTAGCCGAATATATGTTACTACTTTTCGCACTTACTAATACTGTTTTCAATCATTTCTAACTAATGTATCTATATTGCAGCAGTAACCTTCCTCAGAGGCACTATAATATATAACTTGAAAGAGAGTTCATATCTAGCTGTGTTAAACATTACCTATTATCAGGGGAATTTTCTTCTGAGAAAGGGGAAAAAAACATATTCTTGCATAAAACCTTTGTTTTTTGCCGATTTTGGGCATGCACAAACAGGGAAAAAACGTGTACAAACAAGGAGATTCTCGTGAGCACGCGCTGTTGGTGAACGTTTTGAATATGCTGTTGTGGGTCCAACGTAAGCAAATTATGGATCCCGAATCAATTTTGGCCGAAGTCGAAAGGTCCGAGATTTATGAAATCTTTTCATCTGCATATTTATTAAAAATATCATTTTTCAACCTAACTTTACTTTAACTTGTAATAAGCGCTACCTCTCTTGATACGCGACTGAATTGACGTTCCTTATTATTGTATTATTACGCGTATTAGACTCAAAGTAAGTTTACACGCCGCGATTTAATCCCTGAAAATGATAGGCAAACAACAATTTACAAAAATACAATTTCGTTTTCCAAATTAATTTGAGTCGAGAAAGTTGACATGCTAACTTTAAATCTTACACTAAAACTTTTAAAAAATGTTTGTGTCTACTTTACACATCTATGCAGTCTACTGATACAGTGATGGTGTGTAATGTAAAGCATAAACATGACGAAGCGTAAAGTTTGAAGGATTTTTCCACAGTTAATGAACATTTGATGAACAGAAGGTATTTATTATATATTTTTCAATTTATTTGTAGATCTCACCAACCATGTTTTAGTTTATAAATCCAATCTAAGTTGATTATATCGATGTTGGAAAAATTCAAATTTTTGTGTTTATCAAACTTTGATCGCGACGGGATGGGGTGCAAAGCAAAATTTTCTAGTTATAGGCCTAGAGACTTCATTCTTAACGACATGAAGAATATAGGTATTGATACCAGTTTCTATTAAACGATAATATTTACATTTAAAAAGCGTAAGGGGCAGACTATTAATTTAAACCAAGCAGAATTGTGTTCTGTCGGCACCTCACCTGCAAATTGTGTAAAGACAGGATGCCGTGTAGGGTTATGCCCTTTTCTCATAATTCCGAGCCTCTAAAGCTAAAGTTCCTACCGATATATCGGAAAAAGGGAAGTCATGCTTATTTTACATATATTTAATATTAAAGAAATTACCACAACAAGAATGTCCGTTCGACATGTATAAAATACGCACTGTTTCTGTATGCCCTGGAAATGCATAAATAAAACATGTGTCCATAACAACCTGAAACGGCCGACTTCGATCGGCTAAATAAATGTCAGCTGGATAGTCTTGTTTTTTCGATATTTCCAGCACTTAAGTTGTGTTTTATGCAAGAATAGCGATAACGCACGTTTGTTTCGTGAAACAACATCTGCAGAATCCCTCGGGCTATGTTGGTGCACTCGCCCTACGGGCTCGTGCACCAACCAATCCCTTGGGATTCTGCAGATGTTGTTACACAAAAAAACGTGCGTTAACCCTACATTAATTTATGAGGGGAATGGGGCCCATATTTGGCCCCAAAAACGGCCAAACGAGTGCCCTGAAGAATACAAATGAAATATCCATATAACCTATCTCTGATAATCTCTAAAATGAATGTCCTCTATTGAATCAGGCACTTGTCAGACATAATTGCTGCGGTAAGAACCACGTTTTTCGGACTGAAACCGAATTTAAGAACGTGATTATTCTATAAATAATCTACAATCTTAAAGACAGGTTTCATGAAAAAAAATCCTTGTAATTTGAAAGGTAACAATTTCACTAACAAAGGACTATCTTTTGCAGCCAGTTGACAAACAGATGAAGTGACAGATAAAGGGACATATGGCTTTCTACCTGTCTCAGGTTTCAAGAAAAAATCACCTGTACTTTTAAGTTACGACAGAATCAACTATTACATGTAATGACTGACAGGTTCTACAGTCAGATGGACAAACAAACTGAAAAATGGCGAAAATAAAATATTGTGCATGTTCTCCACAATGTTGTCAACCTAGTTGCTAAATTTCATGTTATTTTAAAGTTATAGCTGAATTACCATTTTTGTTATATTTGTGGACTATTTGATGTGGAAGACACATGAGGCTTCATGTTGGCTAAATTTACCCGGCTGTACATATTCCAGAGTAACTGTGGAAAAATTGCAGACAAATGCAAAACTTCCATGGAAAGTAGGTACTTTCCATGGAATAGTCCGGAAAAGTCACCTGTTATATAACATGTCCAGAGTGATTGCAAATGTTTTCCACGGACATCTCTGGAAATTACTCTGGACATCTATCAAATGTTCATGGAATATTCACCGGCACTGCGGAAATGTAGCACTTTGAAAAAATCCTGGTCATTTAACTCTGGAAAATAACTCTGTCATTTTCTAAGGGATTTTAAACACATCTGAAAACAATTAGCATCAGACTGGGAATACCATGTGATCAAGCTCAGCCAATTAGATCAACTGATCTTACAGAGGAATTTTCAAAATGTGTAACTGGAAGTCTGATGTTAACAAATTGTGTAAATATTAGTGAAACTTTATTATATGAAGTAATTCAGTTCAAAGTTAATATTGAGGATTCTAGAAATTGCTCAATTGAGTTTGTTTACATAACTGACCAATGAAACAATACATACATTAATTATGCTAATTAACACATGCATGTGAATTTTTGCATCAGTCATTATATAGCATAAAACAATGAATGCTAAAGTATAAACAAAAGCTTCACAAAGATTTTATAAATAATATGCATATATGAAAACAGATATCTTTAGGTACTATCTTTGAATGCTTTCATTATTATTTAAGTGTAACTAACCTTTGTTCGAAACTATGTATATGCTTAAAAAATATTCTAATCAGTCACTTTTAACTGGCAAAGGTTCATTTTCCTTGTTCATATATATCATTATACTGTTTGAAACTGCAAAAGTGATCATATGCAATAAAATCATATTGCTTGTACTGAGGTGTTATTGCTCACTATATATGTACTGCAAAAAAGTCTATAAATCACATTTATTGCTATTGTATAATACTGTCAACAGAACTTCCTGGACAACTGCGGAATTGCTCTGGAAAATTGTTCACGGACGGCAGTGGAATCACTCCGGAAAATTAAAGTTCTTCGGAAATCCTTGGACATTTTTCCATATCAAGCTCTGGAAAGTTTATCCGAATACTCCAGAGTCCGGACTTCCATGGAAATTCAAAGACATTCCATGGAAACTTCTGGAATTTTGACAGCCGGGAATTATATTAGCTCATGAGCTATTTAACTGTGAAATATAATTATAAATCCTTAAAAACCAAAAACAAAATATCAGGGTATTACTGTAATATGATATTGCATGCTTCTTACACCAAATAGAGCATATTATACACTTTTGTTAACAGGTGTATAATTTCAGAACAATAAACAAGGACATGTATAAAGTGAATGACAAAATCTATAATCAAATCCAGTGCATGTTTATTGATCTTGAGTCTTCTGCCCAAAATATTTCATTTGCTCATCTGCCTAAATTTTAGTAAAAACATCTGATTTTTAAAAAGGAATATTCAGGTATTTTTTCACATATAGTAAACTAGGTGCCCACAGGCAGCATGTCAAGCCCACCCTTTGACCCCTAACTGTGACCTTGACCTTTGAGATAGAGTCCGTCTCATTGAGTTAAGCATTCATGCCAAATATAAACAAGATTCCTCAATGCATGTCAAAGTTATGGGCCGGTCAAGATCTGACATGACCTTTGACCTCCAACTGGGACCTTGACTTTTGAGATAAGAACCTGGGGATTGCGCATGACACTCCATCTCACTGAGGTTAACATTCATGCCAAATATCAACAAGATTGCCCCATGCATGACAAAGTTGGTTTACACGATATACAACAATTAAACATCCATTCAATACAAAGTGGATTGAGTCGAAAGCTCTTACAGTAATTCTCTCCACTACATACTAAGTATCGGTACAAGGTTATGGTGGTTAAAACAGATTATAACAAGGCAGTCTGAAAGACAGCTAAATCCCCCGCCACTGCTATGGATAGTGAAAGGGTAAAACCTTTGATTTTAGCTGTGACCTTGACCTTGAACTGACAAGGCTGACTCATGAATTCTGCACAACGTCTTGATGAGGTGATCATTTGACCCAAGTTTCATGAAAATCCTTCAAGGGGTTTAGGAGATATGGACCGGACACGAATTTGTTACAGACGGAAGGACGGAAGTACGGAAGGACGGACGCAGACCATTCCTATAATCCCTCCGCCACGGCGGGGGATTAATGATAAATCTCTACCAAAATTGAATATGTTTGCTGATTACTATAATTATAATAATGAGAGTGACAAACAAATCTGGACGCACATACACCGAACAGCCATTTGGACAACTATGTCTTTACTTCCGCAAGTGGGCTTGACAAAAACAGCCACTGTCCGACAACAATTTTAAGGCCATACACCGCCACGTAAGACCACCAATGTCAGTCTTTAACAAAATTTCGTAAGTTAGATACATTTTAAATGTGTCCTTAGGACGACACTGTTACCCTTCAATGTCACTGTACATGGTTCCATGAATCTAGGTGAATCTAACTGTTCATGAGAAGTTGTTTAAAGGTTTTTCTATGTCTAGTGAACCCTAAAAGGGAACAAGTGCCCCAATATGAACACTAGATGCCCATGAGCAACATGTTGAGCCCGCCAGCTGTCAAAAGGACTAACATTTATTATACTAACTGGCGGTGACAGAACTGATTGCAGCAAATATTTCTGTCAAGTTTTTTAAAACATCTCCATCCATGGCTAAGTTACAGCCCAGACAAGAGAAAATGCGTAAACTTTTGATCTTTGACCCCTAAATGTGACCTTAACCTTTCAACTACTTATGCTTGACAAACTGTCTCATTTAGGCAAACAATTGTGCCAAGTTATTTAAAAAACCCTGTGTTACAGCCCGGACAAGGACCTTTGACCTCTAATTATGACCTTGACCAGGGTTGTGCCTAATTATTTTATGAAATAATTAATTAATTACACTTACATGTATTTTGACAATCTTATCAATTAAATTACAATTAATTACTTGGGTTTTGGGACAAGTAATTAATTAATTACAATTATTCAGGACAAGTATTAATTATAATTAATTTTCATCAAACTGTGCCTTAAAGTTTCCACTAGCTGGTATCTTTCGGCAAAACAAAACGTTTCAATGCAGCCAAGTTCATGATGTGACTAAGCAAACCAGACTAATAATATGTTTCCTACAAGTTGGCCTCTGTACTATATGAGGTGACACTACTGTATTCACTCAGAAATCGCTCTTCAGTTACATGTATTCAATGTCCTAATTAATGACATCTGTCATATTTTTTTAAAAAAAATAATTATTTAAAAATAATTAAACTAAGTGTAGGTAAGTAGTTTTGTAAAAATAAACTGTTCGTATTGCTGAACTTGAACTACCATAAATCAATGGTATAAATACATACGGTAAAACAGAAAAAAAAACCTTAAAAATTTTATATTATCCGATTCAAAGTACGGTTGAGCACTGTTATATTTCTTTAAAATAACACGTGAACTTATATAACAGTAAGTAGTTAAAAATCATTTTTATACCAGATAACTTTCCTTTATTCCGAGCGAATGTAACAGATATATTTCCAACTTTTAAAGCAATTTTCTTCACGAAATGATTCATGAAGTTTCGACTGTGTACATGTTTCTAATTTTAGCCGGTGTGTGTTTCTAACTTGATTCATGCAGCTTTTAAATCTTTCAAAAGTTCCAACCGTAATCGAATTAGAACATGAATTAAAATCAACATCTATTTTGTACGTCGTCTCAGTTACTCTGACCACTATTATATAAGTGTACCCCCCCCCCCCCCCCCCCCAAACCAATAACCAGCCCCCGTCTTATCTGCTGCTTATCAGCGATTATGTAACAGTAGCTAATTAAAGGGCAATTAGCACAACAGGGATCCCCATTTGACCATGAAGATGTGTGCAGTGGAGTTGAAAGAAAATTATTTTTCGTCAGTGAATGCCGATTATTATTATTATTATTATTATTATTATAAATAACAATAATAATAATGATAGTAAGATACAGGTATGGTGAAAACTCAATAATATCTTTGAATTGGCAAACAATATAGATCTGCCAATATCATGGTAATGAAAAACGGTCATATATAGCTGCCAAAGTGATCTTACAATTATATCTCTCTCTATATATATACGTGTTTCATCTATACTGCAATTTCAGTTTCAATAGAAAGTTGCATAAAGTGTACATTATGCACGCTTTACTTTATAACACTGAAATGAACTTTGGGTTTTCATTCTTATACAACCCAGTAAACACCTGACGTCGTACCGACGTTGGTTAGACGTTGGATTTTGGTCGCGACGTCGGCGACCTGAATCCAACGTCTAACCAACGTCATAACCACGACGACTAATAGACGTCAGACTTAGACGTCTAGGAGACGTTGGAATTAGGCTGGATAGAAAGTCTGTTTAAATGTTTTCATTAATGACTGGTGTAATTTTGCTAGTAATGACTGGTGTAATTTTGCTAGTATAGTTTAAAGATAGTTATGCCTGAACATGCACTTGTAAATAATAGTTCATTCGCACATCAAACATCATTAATTATGTTACAAAATCGCATGAGATTGTATATTTTCGGAAACGGATTTCTTTTTTACCAATTTAAAACTGTTCAGGAAAAATTGCATTCAGTACACATGTATACATTATTCTAAATTCACCTAAGGATCCTCTACACATGTTGTTTATTAGGGCACCGTGTAAAATATGGAGTGGAGTCGTGGAGTGGAGTGGTGGAGTGGAGTCTGGAGTCGATTTTGGAGTCAATTTTGGAGTCAAATTTGGAGTGGAGTCTTTTTTGGAGTCAAATTTGGAGTCGATTTTGGAGTGGAGTCTTTTTTGGAGTCAAATTTGGAGTCGATTTTTGAGTGGAGTCTTTTTTGGAGTCAAATTTGGAGTCGATTTTGGAGTGGAGTCTTTTTTGGAGTCAAATTTGGAGTCCATTTTGGAGTTAGTTTTGGAGTCGATTTTGGAGTCAAATTTGGAGTGGTGTTTTTTTGGAGCCATTTTTTGATTGGAGGCATGGGGTGATTTCTCTCAGGCCTGTAGTCACTAAATATATGTAACTGTCTCTTATTGAAACAGTCTTGATTGATAAAATGGGTTTTAAGACAATGGTCTCTAATTTTATGCGGCCTCTCAAGCAGGATTTTTTTTAATGTTTAGGGATTTTGTGAGTGGAGTCTCATTGATGCTTAATGTTACTGAAGTGTTTGGTCTACATTAATTATCATTATCACTTTTGTGGTGAATTTAGGAATGGAATTCCTTGATTTTATAGTCGAAGAAAAAAACAAACAACACTGGTTATAACTGTTTTCATCACGGTTTTCCTGGTTATAACATTTCTATTAGAGTCTGTGTTTTAAGACAATGGTCATGTCATTATTGGTAACATTATGGTTTACCAAGGGTATTAAAGTCCCAGAAATACTTTGGATATTATAATTTCAAGGCTTAACGTGAAAGGGAACGTAATAGCAGTAATTCTAAATAAACACTTTTTTCGATATCGCCCCTCAATATATCTTTGTTGATTTATTTTAAAGTTACAACAAAAGCCTGCATTATTGTATGTACTGAAACATATCTGTAATAAAATGTCTCTTTCACACGTGTGTAGGTCTACTAAAATAATACATTTTGTATGAAATTAATTAAAAACAAAACAAACAAAAAAGAACAAGGTTTACGTTCACTGTATTTACTTCAGATATACCCAAAATGCACCATTTGCTGTTCTCATTTTAAAAAATTCTTGGGGGAGGATACCCCCGTACCCCCAACACAACACCCCTGCGTACTATGAATAAGGTCCTGGCTACTCGCCTGCAATCTTGATATTTATAAATTCTAACTTTGTTAATTTATCAATACGCCATTCGTTATTTAATATAGGTATCGTTTATAAATTTGATCGAACTAGATCAGCCTGCACTATTCTCATTCATCTGATGTTCGACATGGTACCCGAGAACCGTGGTAGAGCTCTTGTATGCGAGAATGGCCTGCACAGGCATGAAGTTGATCAGAATTCATATAGTTCTTTAATTGAAAGCAAATTTTGTATGGAATGAACAGACGAATCAAGAACCAGACTAGTGCAAATGTATTTTTTTGTGAATTGTACTATTGTCTATTATATCATGCCGTTTGTAGCAGATAGTAAATATTTAATTACGTAAGTTTTTTTTCTTGCTTTTATTTTCCGGATTCATTTTAAAAACTTAAAACAATACTTTCTCATTATTTCACATTTCAAGTTAGAAATGTTTATCAATTCTCTCTGAGTAATCTTCAGGCAACATCTGACCCAACATTATAAATAACAAACCATGAAGTAAATTAAGGGGTCAAGTCCTGATAAGAATGAGATATCATGCTGAGGTACTGTACCAGTACCTTCTCCAGCAGAATTTTGTAGAAATCTGTCATAAAGTAGAGAGTGATTTGTTGTAATTAACTATCCAATGTAATGGCAAGTTATTCTTACCAATCTGATAAGGGTCATTTGAGAAAACATCAGTAACAGTCATTGTTATTTCTAGGGGAGTATGATACTAGGTTTTATTAAATTTTGACTCCAAAACTGACTCCAAATTAGACTCCAAAATTGACTCTTAATTTGACTCCAAAAAAGACTCCACCCCAAATTTGAATCCAAAAGTGACTCCAAATTTGACTCCAAAATTGACTCCAAAATCGACTCCAGACTCCACTCCACCACTCCACTCCATATTTTACACGGTGCCGTTTATTAGGCAGCCTTCACGAGATAAGCCTGCATCGGTTTACACAAGTCTTCCGGTAATATGATATTTGTGGGATAATATAGAGCAAGTTTATAAATACTTTACACAAAGGGATCCGCAACGTGAGTAGCAGATTTTTGAAAATTGTACTTAGTTTAATAGTTATTCTTTTTAATGTTACGTATTCTTTCAAAGGTTGATGCATTATGTTTATTACTTTAAAAAACAATTGCGTTTAACATAAAACTTCATTACATTTTATGAGGTTATAGAGATTTCTTTTAGAATTTAAAATAAAACATGTTTGTTTTGCACGTAGCAATTATGTTCTTTAGTAATAGCTCTAGCATACTTGTATAAGTTTTCAAATTTAATGAAATGATGAAACTGTCAAATTTTATACATTTCAGATGGGAATTTTAGCGGAGTTGAAGAATCATGCAGACATGACTAAACTTGAAAGTTTCAATTACTGGATTGCTTTTTTTGAATTTATGATATTAGACTTATGTCGCTATCATGTGAAATAAAGATGATAAAATACATGTGTTGATTACTTGTTTGATTGCAAATTCTGTTGAAAATTTGGTCAGATTTTGGTTGGAAAGTGGTTAGAGTTTGGTTGGAAAACGGTCGGATTGCGACGTCTAGCCAACGTCGGGATCTGACGTCTAAACGGTTTGCAAATCCAACCAAAATCCAATGTTAATCCGACGTCGGGGTCCGACGTCTATACGACGTCTAACCGACGTCAAATGCCTACTGGGAAATGTCCTTTTCAATATTCAGAAAGCAATAAAATAAAACTTTAAATGAGTAAATTTATGTCACACTTTTCTTAAATATCAAATTTGAATATGTACACATCTCTAGATAGAACTTGAAAAACTAAATACTTAGTTTCTTCCTATGGTGAAATTTGTGATATATTCCTAAATAAGTTTATCATTGAAGAAATAAATGCCAATCATTTATTGTTTAAGAAATGCAAAAAAAAAAAGAAAAAAAATAGATATAATTTTCAAAGTTATTACATGTAGTTAAATAAAAGTTTTATAATAAAAACCCCGTATCCTATTCTCACTTATTAATATAGGTATATCAGTTGTTCCAGGGTAGACTGACTTTCCAATAAACAACGACCCCTGTTTTTTGGAACCATACCGTGAAAGTCATAAGCCCCCAACTGCGCTAATGAAAACAGAAATCCCTTGGCCCACTATCAAGATCTAGGCCGATAGGTGGATTGGTCAAGAGGAAAGACATTGAAAATATAGCATGGTAAAAAAGTGGAATAGTTAAAAAATTGAGATATATTAATATGCTACCTAACTACGTTCTTGCACCTTTATCTCAAGCCTCCTCCGTTACTGTGGCAGCGGCCGGTACTTGTAGCTTGGAAGATCCTACTTAGAAATCAGTGTTGATAGTCTCTGCTTGAATGATACTAAGTCAGGGGCAACAGCTGGTAGGCTGTTCCATGTGGTGTTGGCTCTTGGGAAAAGGAATTCCTGTAGTGTGAAGTAAATGTTCCGCAGGGAATATTTTCCGTTGGTCGTAGATCTAGTGCCGCCTGATGCTGGAGTGAGGTATTGATCGACTGGGATATCTACCAGGTTGTTGACGATTTTGAAGAACATGGTGAGCTCAGCCTTTGTTCCTCGGGATTTAAGCGTTTCCCATTGCAGGGCATCCATCATAGAGGCAACGCTATACTGGTGTTGTATTGCCTGTGACGTGACGGACTGCGTGCCTCTCTACCAACTCCAGCTGTTTAGTCTCGTCCTTGATGTAGGGGTTCCATACGGTGTAACAATATTCCAGGTTAATTTGAACGCAAAAGTGAGCTTGGTATCCTCACTACTTATTCTGAGCTTTCGACGGAGGAAACCTAGAGTACTCCCCATTTCTTGGTAATTTTGCCACTGTGTGTGTTCCAGGAGAGGCTCTGTGTCAGCTACACCTCTAGGTACTTTGTACAAGTCAGAGTCAAGTTTGTTGCCTTTTTGAGTGTAGTTGTACATGATTGGGGACCTCTTCCCGTGTACTCACAGACTACTGCACTTTTCAGGGTAATAGGACGTATCCAATAGCTTTTCCCAGTTTGCAAGACAATGTTAGTCCTGTTGAAATCGTTTGAAGTCAGACTCAGAGTTGATCTCTCGGTATACCACCCAGTTATATATGCAAGGAGGCGAGTCTCATTGATGAAAGCCAGGAAGAGTATTGGGTCGAATACATTTCAGTGAGGGACGCCGCTGGTAACAGGTGCCGACTCGGATATTGTTCCATCAACAATTAAACGTTATGTTCAACCTGGTAAGAAGGACTGGATCCATGCTAGAGTCTGCTCTTTAATCCCATAGTGGTTGATCTTGCTTAAGAGTCAACTGTATAGTACTCGGTCGAACGCCTTTGAGAAGTCTAGAACTGCGAGATCGTGTTGTCTCTTGTCTTATGGTCGCACTAGTTCATCTACCAATGTAGAAGCTCAGTCTCACAACCTCGTCTCCTCCTGAAGCCATTTTGGCAGTTAGTGAGGATTCGGCGCTTGTCGAAATGTTGCATGATGTTACTAAAAAAAAAGAGAAAAAAGGAAGAATATCCAAAGGGAAAGCCACGTTCCAAAAACGCAGCCTCCCAAAAGGCACACACGATCAACACACGCACACCAAACACACACACAAAATAAACACACAAGGACAAAACAAACAAATACAGGAACATAGTGGGAAACCGCCTTGGAATGGTCAGTGGCAAAACCACCACTGGCGAGTTTACCACTATATAGTGCATAATTATATATGCTTTAACACTTTACAACATATGCATGTAAGGGACACTGGTCTGTAGTTGCTGACCTTAAAGCGCCCTCACTCTCACATTAACTTTGGTCCAGACATCAGGTATTCCCCCGTCTAACAAACGCTTGTATACTGTGCACAAAGATAAGGGGCGCAGTGTCTCGCCAGTCCCTTCTGTACTATTGCAAGTACCATATCAGGTCCTTTTGCCTTCTGCGGATGTAAGATTCCTAAGGAGTTTGAGGACGCCATCTGTAGAGATATCAATGTCTGGCATAGTGGGAGAGGTATCGCCATTGGGTGATTGTATGGAAGACTTATCTACTTCAGTAAAAAGTGACAGGTATTGCCGATTGAGTATGTTGACCTTATTTATTGGGTCGCTATGCAGCTCTCCCCTGTCTTTCAAAGGCGTCACACCGCAGTTATCCTCCCAAAGTGACTATATAGTTCGTTCCAAAGCCTTTTTTACATGCTGGGTTAGGTGTCTACATCTGGACAGCCAACGCCTGTGATGTTTTCTTCGTACTTCCAATATGCTTGACGTTCCAGTTTCTAACTTGGAGAGCATGTTGTGAACGTTGCCAGATTTCTTCTGCTTGGTGCATAATTCATTTTTATGCTTATATTGTTAATTGATCTTTCTATCAATCCATGGTTTCTCTACTTTATTTCTTGATATCATTTTAAAGGGAATATATTTATTCATAAGGTGATTAAGTTTCTGATCGTATGTTACCCAAGCGTGGCGTTCATGTCTTGTGTGATATCAAGAAATGTGTTGAAGTCTGTCTCGCATCTTCGCATACTAGTAGTTTGCATTCCTGTTTATGTAAACCTTTCTCGCCAGCTCCCTCACGCTCATTGGGCGGCTAGCCTAAATGTAAACGGCATCATGATCAGCTATTCAGGTAGGACCTTTCACTTGTTACTGAGTGTATTGTTATGAGTGAAGAAGAGATGAAGTGGATTGTTGGTGTATTCTTTAATCCTTGATGGTGAGTCAAAAATCTTTGCACATATCAATGAGCAAATGACATTGCGTCATGTTTAGCCTGGGTGTGTGGACATTCATTCTCCCAATCAATATCAGAGGGGTTGAAGTCTCCACCTAGCCATAAGTGAGCTCCATTTGGGATTCTTGAGAGGACTGACTGAAGCTGATCAAGGTATTCAGGCTCTGTCCCAGATGTTTGGCTTGTAGAAAGATACAACATTAAAATTTTGAGCCCCCCTACGCCTTGATTCTGTTTTATACAAGCTCGCAGTCCCCGTATGGTATCAGTTTTTCTGGTTCTTCACTTGCATACTTGTCAGTCACTAGGATGAAGACGTCTTTACCTGTACCTGCCTAGCGGTTTCGGCGGTGTATCTTGAAGCCTTGTGGGAATAATTTAGTTGACCTAATGCTGTTATCGAGCTAAGATTCTGTGCCGATAACAATGTCGGATTGGGCTTAAGATATCATGTTATCCAACTCGCCTCTTCTCGGGGATTTTGACTGACTGACAGTTTACCTTTAGGATCATGTCCCTCAGCAGTTAGACTATGGTGCCGCCGTTGTGGCAAGGATTTTGGGCAGCTGAAGCTGATCTAATTCTCTATATCTACAGAGTTACTCAGGTTGGTAAAGCTGTTGTTATCAAAAATGGTAGTGTCAAATATATTCCTGTTGACACATTTGGTATACCATACTGGACACAATCCCAGTTGTAGTTGGCAAGGACCTTAAAGGCAGCTTCATTCATCACCAGCAGTCATATGTGTCACAACATACGTACGATGAAGTCCATTTGCATGCCTTTTTGCATATTGCACAAGGCAACTTCGGCCAGGATTTGGCCCCGGAGCGTATACACCTAGTAAGCATGTTTCCTATCCTTCACTTCTCTATTTTCAGATCCTGGAAAACTCTTCTGCTAAACAAAAACAGTATGGATGACAATACAAACAATAGTTCCCTTCAGCCTCCCCTTTACAGTCAGGTACCAAGTACCCTTTCAAGTACAAACAGTACCCACATAAAGATTCTAAGTCAACAGCTCGTCCCAGTTTCAGTGCAAACAGTATCCCACAGAAAGATTTTCAGTCAACAGCTCAACCTATTCCAAAAAAAAAAGAAAAAGCTAGAGACGATGAATAAAGTAACTGAGACAAGCATGTCAGACCAGCGCAGCCATCTACTACTTTACCAAAAATGACATTAAGTCTGGAACAAAGAGAATGGAAAAATACAGAAAGATGTTCAAGAGGCATTCAATGAAGAATCTGTATATTGTAAAGGACGTGCAGATTGAAGTGGTTGCTAAAATCAGTCCATTTCATGTCTGACCCAGAGAGAAAGCTTCCTGAGGAAGAAAAACGCGGAGCTCGAAAAAATTGAAACACTTGTAGAAACAGTTGGACCAAGTGAAAGCGGAGCAGGATTTTCTTTTCAGCGATGAATATTTCCAACAGACACACAAGAGCTTTCCAAACATGGATAAGGACGTTAAACAGGACACTGATAAAGCTGATAGTCAAGACAGCCAAATGGGTGATGACCAAGACAGTAAAGAGTGACTGATATTAAAAGTCAAGACCTGACAACATTGAGATACTGCATTCTCACCATGATAAACTCACGGAAGTATTGGTTAACTGTTAAAAAGTTACATCATATATGTTTCAGTGTCATTTGATTTCAGAGTACACTTGTAGTTTAATGGACGTAGTAGTTTTCCGTGTATTCGTTGTATTTAAATATTTGATGCTGTCTTTTTTCTCTCTGGCATGAATTTTTCCTTTGTGTGTGTGTTCGGGTTTAACGTCTTTTTCAACAATTTTTCAGTCATATAAACGACGGTGTCTATTTGTAGCAGTGAGCACAATGCCCAACTTTATAGAGCTGCCTCACTAGAATATCACGCCGTAGGCACGTGACATGATACCCCACCCAGTCACATTATACTGACACCGGACTGACCAGTCCTAGCACTATCCTTTTAATGCTGAGCGCCAAGCGAAGAAGCTACTAGTACCATTTTTACGTCTTTGGTATGACGCGGCCGTGGATCGAACCCTCGACCTTCCGCAATCGAAGCGGACGCTCTACCACTAGGCTACCGAGGCGGTTATTTTTTTTTTAATTCTGCATTACATGTATGTACATATTTTGCCAAGATAAACCAGGTGGCAAGCTCGTACTATCACATCACACCAAACGATACTTTTTTACGTTATTCTTTAATACTTCTATAGTAAAGGTCTCCATCAGTTCATATGGGTATTTGTCCATACAAACTATAAACATATCGAAAGGATTCTGTTAAAACTTCTTCAGTGATAGAAGCCATTGGGAGGAAGTATGGTGTACAAAAATCATACTTACTTTTTTGATTATATCCCGAACTAAATGAAATGAATTGTCTTCTTGCCACCGTTTAACATAGCTTTGGTCGTGGGATAGCCATGCCTGACAAGGCTGTTCATTATCTGTAATGTGCAATACTTCATTTGCTTATTAATCATTTGTGATTTTTTTAGAAATATATACCATAATTTCCGAGCTCTTTCCTTTTAAAATTTTCACATATATTTATTAATTTTTACAACAGATTGTCACTGAAAAATGCTACACATTCTCATGCATTTCAGACTAATGCTCCAACGTCTGAAACTGGTCCCCACTCAAGAGATCAGAGCAGCCCGTTATCACAGAAGAAACTGAAACTGTCAACTGACAATAGGGACTCGCCTAGGCGCAAGGTAAGAAACAGTGGCATGTAAAGAGGTTGTCTTTTCGGACGGTGTTGATTATTCAGAACAGAGTACTCACTGTATTAATCTGAATATTTTCTGACTGTCTGATACAAGCTTTTCTAAAACCTTTTTCTGCATCTTTCCTTTCTCAGTAAAAATCTTGCTTGTCTCAGGTTAAACTCTATGATGATTAAACATGAATTAAAGATTGTTACTGTAAAAAATGCTACACACACATCCTTGTTTGTATTTTTAGACAAATGCTTCAGTGTCTCAAACTGGTCCCCTTTCAAATTTTAATACTGGCACGGTCGTAAGGAACAATCAGCTGTGCCTTTAACACTAGAAAGCAGTACAACAAACAAAGAGGTAAAAATTCAGTTGCAAGTTAAAGTCATGAATGCTGAAAAATACTTCTACGTTAATTAATCCAGTTAAAAAATAAAGCGCTACCATTAAAGCCCATAAGCTTGCTAATTTGATCTATACATTAGTAACTATTGCGCTTAAACAAAACAAAATTTTGTTGCTATAACGAGCGTTGCATTGCTGCATTACTGTCATCAATCCAATACTTGATTATTTTGTTACTATCCATTTTACAAGGGCAGTTTTAAACTTGGAAAAATCACAAATAATATCATTTGTTAACTGTTGTTATGCAAACAATGACCAGTTGGAATATCACTTCTTTACAAATAAATAGGCCTTCAATATTCAGGTCACAAATATAATTGCATTTACATTAATTATTTGTTCTAAACTTTGTTTGCTTGCAAGAAAACCTGTGACTGCTACTTGACATATAGATATTATCTTTAGAAAGGTAAGCAACATGTTATATTGTCTGATCTTTATCCTATAGGTCAATTACTGAACTCATGGAACTATGATATCTGCAAGATCACGCTAGGACTTGCAAACAGAAAAAGGAACTTAAGTGTAGATTTCATTTTCCCAAGCCTCCATCTACATATCCAATCATTGCAAGATTAGTTCATCCTGCAGAGAAAAAGAGACTTGAACATTGAGCAATCATATAAAAGCTATGCTGCAAACTGGAACAGACGTTTCATACACTGAGCTTCTTAAACAAGCACATATTTCTGAAAATGACGACCAATCTGCTCTCCATGTAACATTAAAAACAAGAGTTCCCTGGAAAAGAAGTCGGCAAATGAAAATCTATAACTCTGTGATTCTGAAAGCTCTTTGTGCTATCATGGACAATCAGTACATTACAGATGTTGGGCATGTGTTGCCTACATAACATCGTTTATGTGTAAATCAGAGAGAAACATGTCAGACATAATGAGAAATGCCTGCAAAGAAGCCACTTCTGTGAAGCTGAAATCAATAAGCTATATTTTTTCAAGAGAAGTTTCGCAACATGAAGCAATAGCAAGAATACTTGGATTTCCTCTCAGAGATAGTAATACACCTGTAGTGTTTATACCAACAGGATACAAGCAATATCAAACAAGAATGTAAAGGCCAACCTTTTACAGAATATGGATGAAAGTCACACTGATGTCATTGTACCAAACATTCTTGATAAATATGCAGCAAGACTTTGAAAACATTATGTTTAGCTGACTTTGTTTCAAATTACAGTTCAGTGTCCAGTTCTAAGTCCAGCCACAATAGTGATGATAATGATAAAGCTCAAGCAGGTCAACCCCACAAGTCATTCAGACCCAGACAAGTACTATCACCGTCTGCATCTACTGTTTTTACCTTGGAGGCAAGAGACAGAGCTTACTGATTAAGGAACCTATAAGGAGAAATATGAACTTTTAGCTCGACTATTCAAAGAATAGGTAGAGCTGTTGGACTCAACCATGCGTCGGCGTCGGCGTCCCGATTTGGTTAAGTTTTTGTATGTAAGCTGGTATCTCAGTAACCACTCGTGGGAATGGATTGAAACTTCACATACTTATTCACTGTGATAAACTTACTTACACTGCACAGTTTCCATAACTCTATTTTGCTTTTTTTTACAAAATTATGGCCCTTTTTCGACATAGAAATTTTTGGTTAATATTTTATATGTAAGCTGGTATCTCAGTATCTACTTATGGGAAATGGATTGAAACTTCACACACTTGTTCACTGTGATGATCTGACATGCACTGCACAGGTTCCATAACTCTACTTTGCATTTTTACAAGATCATGCCCTTTTTTCGACTTAGAAATATTTGGTTAAGGTTTTGTATGTAAGCTGGTATCTCAGTACCCGTTAATGGGAATGAATCGAAATTTCACACAATTGTCTATTGTAATGAGTTGATTTTCATTGTACATATTTCTTAACCCTGTGTTGCAATTTTACAAAATTATGCCCTTTTTTCGACTTAAATATTAACTTAATTGACAAGGGTGTTGAATAGTCAGATCTTGATCTTGCACTACAACATGTGTTTGAAAACTGTAACACATTTGTAGGAATTTCGGTATTAGCAGTTGGTGATATTTTTTTTTTGTTAGGCCATGTAGCTGACAAGTCAGTTTTGAAGAATAAACAAAACAGTTCATAGGGCACTTGCTCCTTACATTTGGACACTCTTCAGATTACATGAATTAACATTTGTGCTACAAAAGGAGGATCCAGACTTTGCACACCATCCTTCGCTTGTGCGTACTGGTAAACAAACTGACGTATAAGACCTAGAAGAGCTTTGAAACATGCAGGATAATAATTCTTTAACATCGGACTGTGCAGTAATATTTCTAAACAATTCTCTAAAAGATTAGAATAACTTGAAGCAACTTCAGTCGTTAAAGACAAAAGTGTTTACTATGAAAGCTGGGGACTCGAGACTGAGGTGCAGCTTGCACAGAATGCTCACTATATTATACGAAGTAAGGATATTCAAGATGGTTTAGTTAATGGTGCATTGGGAACAATAGAAGAAATTGAAATGCATGAACATGCTCCGCTCAAAGGAACTCTTATATGCCGACGCCGACGCGGATGCGAATAGTGGAGAAAAATATTTTTTGGTTCAGCTCTTTGGTCTTAGAAAGCAGCTAAATAAAAAATATTGCAATTCCAGACTAAGTATTGATTTTGTGAATTTTAGATCATTAGGTTAGTCTAAACTTGTTGTCACTGTGATGTAAATTTTCATTGGAATTTACGTGTAACATAATGATATCGCCCTGTTTAAAGTTCCAAGTTTTTTTTGTTGACTTAATTTATACAGCAAATATTAAGCGGGGTCTTGTTAGAAGGTTTGTCTTATTTTGTTAGAAGGTTTGCCTTATTTTTCATTAATTCCTATCTCATAGGTACAGAATTCTCTAGCATCAAAGTAAGCCGCTGTGAGAAAAAAAAAACAAGCTTCACATTTTACCATTGTGACAGGCGCCAGCTTCTAACACTTTTTAGGTTTTACACTTTCATTACTAAGTGACTCATAAGACATTTAGTGGTAAAACTAAGTGATACATCCGTGCCTTAGTGGTACAACTAAGTTGCGCCCATACCTTATTGGTTTATTTGAGGGATGCCCCCTTTCCTTAGTGGTAACACTAAGTGATGCCTCCGTGCCTTAGTACTAAAAACATGCCTATATACCTTAGTGGTAAAACTGAGTGATGTCTCGAAGTCTTAGTGATAAAACTGAGTGATGCCTCCATGTCTTAATTGTAAGTACTGAGTGATGCCTCGGTGCCTTAGTGTTTAAACTGAGTGATGCCTACATACCTTAGTGGTTAAATTAAGTGATGCCCCTGTGCATCTGTGTAAAACTGAATGATGCTTCTTTTTTGTTTAACGTCGCTACGACAAAAGTATAGGTCATATATATATATATGGCGGCTTTCCAGCTTTGATGGTGGAGGAAGACCTCAGGTGCCCGTGCATTATTTCATCCATTATTTCATCACGAGCGGGCACTTGGGTAGAAACAGCTGGATGACTTCCTTCCTTACATGAACAATGCAACGCCGCGAGTGAGACTCGAATCCACATCGGCGAGGGGCAAGTGGTTCGAAGTCAGCGTCCTTAACTACTCGGCCACGAAAACCCCTAACTGAGTGATGCCTCCGTACCTTAATGGTTAAAACTAAGTGATGCCTCCGTGCCTTAGTGGTAAAAATGAATGATGCCTCTGTGCCTTAGTGGAGTGATAAAACTGAGTGATGCTTCCATGCCTTAGTATTAAACTGAGTGCTGCCTCCGTCCCTTAGTTGTAAAACTAAGTGATGCCTCCGTACCTTAGTGGTAAAACTAAGTGAAGCCTCCGTGTCTTATTGGTAAAACTGAGTGATGCCTCCGTGTATTAGTATAAGAACTTTTCATATACAGGCGGACGGACACTTTTTGGTCTTCATTAATCATTAAATCTTTGAAACTTGCCGTATAATCTGAATTTTGTGGGTATGCTCAACAGAATCCGTTACTGAGTTTGATTACAAAACGGACAGAATGTCGATCTTATATCAAACCTTATACAATTAATAAATCACGTTATTGCTAGAAATGAACTTGGAGTGATCGAATTTGTTTATAATGTCTTTGTTACTTAGTTAGTTCAAATATATCGAAAGTTATTATTATCAAATAATGGTCAAGAGTTCACCGTGGTTTAGGTATACTTCTCATAATAATTTAAGCCTAATACACTGCGCCATTCTTTCTTCCATTGGGGATGCTTTCAAAACATGCGGAATATATGATAATACTGGCAAGGAGTCAAGAAAGACTATTTACGTTACCTGACAGGCAAGGGATAACGTAAAATTTAAAAACTCAAAAACTAAAGATTTTCGACGGGGTTTAAATTAATGCTTATTGATGCTTGGACTTCTGATGCTCTGAGGCTGTGTTTTAGGTGCTCTGTGCTTCCGAGAAATCTACCCTTACCTATTATCTTTAGTAAATATCTTAATTTATATTCCGAAGATATTATAATGAAAACAACAATAATAATACATGTAATAACTTTTTTAAAAGAGCATAACATTATAAGGCTGTAAAGCTATTTTAACATACGGTTTTCAAAAATTAACAGACAATACAAAGATTTTAAATTTCACTAAAATTACATTTATGTAGCACAGATTATTCTATGAAACAGCATATTTCGAATAAACTAATCTTTTTATAGTTTCCCAAAAATAATGTTTTAAAGCATTCTGTACTTTGAAAAGAATCTTTCATTTTTGTCGTAGAAAGTATAATGCCATATTTTATATCGGACAGCCCACAGTAGTGGTTATAATATTTTAAAAACTCTTACGTCCCCTAACTTATGTTGTCGAGTATACACTATTACCATGTTAACTAGAAACAGCCCGCATTTCAAACCAAAACTATCGTCCTCTTTCACACAGTGTTTCATTAAATATCGTTTTATTTGATATTTGTTATGTTTGGAAGTTTTTATACCATGTATGCATCCACTAATATAATCTTTATTGTAGTGCCGGTATTATTCCAAGGTAAGTTTGTAATGAAAATTGTGCTGTTTTTTTTGTAATTGTAAGAATAAGAATACATTGATATAAGAAATGTTCAACTGCTGATAACTTGTCTCGTGCCGTTGTGGTTTCAAACCGAGGCCGAGTTCATTCATGTAAGGAAGCTATGGTCGATTTTAATCATGTAAGAAAACTATCGAGCTTTCTTACCCGCTAATCCCCCGGCCCCCCCCCCCCCCCCCCCCCCCCCCCCCCCCCCCCCCCCCCCATAAAATATCCTTTTGTTTACGACTTCAAATCGAACATGAATGCTGTACTATCCGTTCTAGTTCTAAACACCACATTTCTTTAATATTAAATATATTATTATTGCTATTTGAAAATGTATAGGACATGAAATAGAATTTTCATGTTGCCTGTGTAACCTTCACCAGATAAGTAATTAAGTAACTCTTTGACTACTTTTTGCAAATTAACAAGTTAGATATAAAGCAAATTCAATTTCAGGATGCGTGTGTCCATCACCGGCAACTGGGCATTGGTATAAATGTGCTGACAAATACTACTATTTGGGCGTAAAGCGGTCCAGCTGGTATGATTCATTACAATTTTGTGGCCATTTGTTCAATGATACACGCGTGGCAAACTTCGGAACTGCGCCAGTGGATTTTACTAAACGCTGTAAATTTCATCTACTGGACAAAAGGCAATATTGGATAGGTGAGCAATTACATAACTTGTTACGCTAAGTTACCAGTATTGTATACATATTTTTGTTCTGATTGTTTTAAGGAGTCCACATGTATGTCATATTCTCGAAAGCAGTTTCAATTTTTGAGTTATTATAAGAAAGGACATTCATTCATATAAGGCAATGTTTTTTTCTTTTTTTTTTCTTTTTCTAAACATGCACGAGTGTAGTCTTGAAATCATATAGGAAATATTTCTGCTATTGTATTTTTCGCAGTAAATGAATCAGAATCTGTAGCATTCTATGTTACGTTAAGTCGCATAGCAAAATGTAAATCAGCCACCAGAGTATTCAGAATCAGTATGTCAAAACTGATTTTTTTTCAAATTTTAGTTTTCAGTTTATTTCAAATATTAATGTATGTGATGATAATCTTAAGCATGTTAAATATTCTTTTATTCCTGTTCCCAAAATGTTCGTAATACAAGCAATGCTCTCTACAGAATGCTGGTATGGACAGCCACAAAGCCAGTGCACAATACTAACGAAGAAAGGACGAAGTATTAAAACTCATCTTTCATCATGCAGCAGTCTTGCCTATCCGATATGCGAGACCTCAAAAGTACCGATAAAAACAGTTCCTGCAACTAGTAAAACATCATCAGCTCCTATAACGAGAAAACCGACACCCGTTCATGTATCGAGAAAACCGACATCTGTTCCTGTATCGAGAAAACCGACACCCGTTCCTGTATCGAGAAAACCGACACCCGTTCCTGTATCGAGAAAACAAACACTCGTTCCTATAACGAGAAAACCATCACCAGCTTCTATAACGAGAAAACCATCACCAACTCCTACAACGAGAAAAGCATCACCAGTATTGAGAAAAACAACAACGGTTCATAAAACGAACAAAACAACATCGGTCTCAACAACGCCAGGTAAGGCATCGATCCTCTAACTAAACACGCATATAACATGAAACTAAACCAGTCTATCCGGTAAATACTAGTATACCGGGGGAGAGTAATCTTTACAAATTTCACTTGTATAGTTTTGACTGTGATAATTAGAAGTTTATAATTAGGCGAAGCTTATTAATCATCGAGTTACTTGCTTACCCATAAGGTGACAAGGTTTCAAATCTCGAAGAACAAAACACGCCTAAGTGGTGAAGGTTAATGACTTCGAATCGGTTTCCTAATACCTCTACGGGTTAGAAACCTTGTTTGAGTTTTAAAAAATCTTTCATGCCAGGAAGTCATCCATTTAGCTTACGGAATGTCCATGGTTCCTTTCAGATACCCACCCGTGCCTGAAATAATGCTTGTTTAATGCTTGTTAAAGTTTACGTATGACCTATAGGTCTGACGCTAAACACAGCAGAAAAATAAATGAAACATCAAACTACACGAAATGGGAGAACTGTCACAACGCGAAAACTTAGTAACATCTTTACAAGAAGTGTTCGCCTTAAGAAATGTTGACATTAAGGTCTCATTTCAAATATCTGTTAACATTTCAGTTTCAACGGTATTTTTCACGACTTGCTTGCCGTTTCCAATTGTGTGCCCTGATCTGAGACACTAAACCCACGATTATCATTTATTTCATTTGCAAATATATGTATTATTTCTCACTAAAATATGCATTTATTTTTAACTTTCTAAAGCCTGAATTCAGACATGATTTAGCTAAAATATTAATGCAATAAAAAATTAGTTTCATATATCTGTAGGTTGGCTAACTATTGCGAAACACAGTTACTTTGTGACACAGACAACATATAATTACTCCGATGCGATGAAGGCTTGTTTGAGAGTCAACAGCACTTTAGCTGACATGCATTCAATAAGGAATATCAGTCGTATTGTAGTTGAACTTGGTCTTAGGAGGAGAGCTAACCTGAAAAATTGGATAAAAGGTTTGGTTATATTATATTATATTCCAAATCGCTAAATCAGTAAAAATATAAAGTATTAGTTCAATACTTCTTTTGGCTTATACCTCAGCAATAACAACATGACACCTAGTCATTGATGCAACATCATAATTTGAATGCTTCAGACTGACCTAGCAACAAGGCCAAATGTTATATAATTTAACACGGCCGGCGGTGAACAAGTAAAATGATCTCACATTTTAATTAAACGTCCATTTCTTTACTCCGGAAAAAGGTTCATTCTTAATTTTTTTTGAACACATTTGGAACATTCGAGATAAACAACAGAATGTATGAGTATTACAAACTCAACATATGTAACTTATGGGCTTTTAATATATTATTTATATATCGTAGTAGGTGATTTATTTTCAGCAAAAATTGATACTAAACTATATGGTGTGTGGTGGAAGGTTCTAACAGCAAACTGTATGTGTTGTTGCCTTTCAGATTGCTGTTTTAAGTACAAAATGTACTCTCTATTTAACTTTGTGTATGAAAGACACACACTTTCACAAACTATAGCCTTATAAAATATACCTACACATTGAGAATTTCCGCAAAAACAAAATTCAACGTATGGAAATGATTTTTTAAATGGGTGTCAGTTGAACTTTTGCTTTTTTTCTGCAGACACATTGAGATACTATAGTCTGTTACACTGATCTGTCTTAGCAAATACAGTTAATATGTAGTATTAAACGCGTGGAAGAGTCTATGAGATACTACAAACATGTTAGGCATTTGAAAAGTAAATTAGAACTACAGTATTCATTTAAAACAATGACAATTTCCAAGCATTTAGATTGTTTTGTTTCTCATATACGTCGCTTTTATAACACAATGGTGCAGAAAGTCCTTGCAAAACAATTTACAAACACATCAAATAGTACTGTTTTCTTGTATAATTTCGTATCAGTATAAAGTCCTTGCAAAAACATTAATGAAGACACCTTAAATTTTTGAGCACAATTTGCCATTTCAGGCTTTTTTGTCACTGACCGACTTTTCCAATGCGACACCCATCTGTGTTTCTTTGTTTTCCTTGTTTTTCATTGTACTACTTTGTCTATATATTTCATGGTAAATACAAGAAAAAAAATCCAAATACAAAACCTGAAATAATAAGTATTCAACCCTAACCCATTCGAATTTTCAGAAGTTAGCGTAATTGGTATATATAATGGACTATCAGCCTTTTTAGCACTTTCTTTCTTTGTTGGAAGCCTAAAAAGAAAATGTTAACACAGAATCTATACAGTAGACCATCTCGTTTTCAAGGAAATTCATAATAAGGAATATAAGGTCAGGCAAAATATAGAAGATGTTTTCATCGGTTTCTAAATAGGCAACACCCGTTTTGTGTGTCGTATCTAACCCATGCCATATGATATATAGCAGAAAATGTATTACATACGTTTTAAATATGAATATCTTAAAATTAATTTTATGTTTGTGATATCAAAATGTGTCGATAGAGCCGTCATTCAACTGGCCTTAAGTTACCATTCAAGGAAAACCTCATTTAAGTCGATTATTTAAAGACTGATTCTACTATGTAAGATCAAAAAAGAATATGTGTTTAACTGCGAAAACGTATCTAAAACCATGAAATTGTAACAGCATCTACATTTTTCTGATTGAACATTTCACTATTTCAAGGAGTCTCTACTACATTTCACTTGGCATAAAGTTTTATTTCGTCACGGTGAAAATAATGGTATGGTATTGTATTATGTTGGAATATTTCTGTCAACCTCCTATCCATTTACTTCTCTCGAAGTTTCTTCTAAAAAAGCACTTCTTCATTAATCATCTGGCAAGTAAGTTTTGTGTACCTTAACAGGAAAAAACTGACTGTAAGTGCCCATTACTGCAATCCACACAGCCACTTACTAGATGTCTTAATTCCTGTCAGTTAGCAGTAAACTGTTATGCTATAACAAGATATTTGTCTAAAACAAGACACTTCTTGGTCATCCTCTACCTCAGGTTATTGTGTTAGTAAATGCGAGTTGGCCTCTAACGCCTACAAAATAACTCATGTTAGCTAATGGTTACTTGCTATCAGGAAAACTTTCACAAAATCCGTTTATTTGTGTTAATACATGTTTGTGTTGGCAGTAGTGGACACTAAAAGGCAGTTTTGTCCTGTTAAGGTAGTTATCTGGATAACATGAAACTTTTCAATATTACCTATCAGTTCCCAAATGATCCGCTAAGAAATCGACTGTTGCGAATCTGATCATTTCTTAGAAACTAGACGCTCATTTATGACCCAAATATCTTTATTCATTAAGTTATCTACAGTAACTGTTTTAAAACAGGAACCCGACAAAGGAAGGAGCGACTACTACAATTAAATGGACAGTCACAGTTTGCATTCGTATCAGGCGCCTTATCTTTAAAACATCTTGCAATTTGCGAACGAAATATAAATACGAAGAAGCTATCGACCATACTTCAATCTCTGTCACCAACTACAGGCACATCAGCAAAAAGGCCAACACCATCTGCGATGCCCATACTGTCAGTAACACCTGCAAAGTCAATGTCATCTTCTTACGTTTCTTCAAAAACTTCAAAAAACGGGACATTATCCACAATGACAATATCTTCTGAAAACACTTCATTATCAACATCACAAAGAGGGGCACTGCCAATACCATCTATTATGTCAATGACATCAACAACATCTGCAAAGTCAGTTTTGTCTGCAAATGCTTCATTATCAAAACCACAGAGGGAGTCCACAAGTGCGAGATCGACAATTAATTCACTGGTGTCAAACGCGTTAGCATTAATTTCCAACCCTCCAGGAAATACTGTCCCAGGGGCAACTGGATCAAAGAGAAGTATGTTCTCATGATTTCTGTGTTTCTCCCATCGTAAAATGACGTTTGATAGTTATACAGTCCTATTCATTTATGCTCAGTTGTGAAACAAGCCGGAGGTATATGAAGTCACACTTAAGCTGTCTGCTTGGCTAGTCCGATGCTACTCTCTAGTATGGATAGAAGCTGAAACTTCTGTTATGTATACTAGTAGTCATAACATGCAAATATTTTTTGAATGATATGGGATTTTTCTTTTTCAGAGCATTGCATACTTATGATATTTGTTACAATTAATGTATTAGCTATTTAATCTATAAATATTCATTTTTAGTTTGAAAAATTGTGTATGTAATTATATTCGGTGAATTCATAGATCGTGTTTTCTTTTTTTTTTTTAAATTAAATTTATAGAATAAATCAGTTCAAATTGTCAGCTAGAACTACATTTCGTAAGAATTAATTACGTTTTTTTCTTAGCAGAAAAACCTAGAAAATTTAAAAGGTAAAAAGAACATAGCAAACACAGCCAGGACAATACTCCGCAAAGTAGGTCCGCCAAAAATAGGAATGGAAGATACAACAGACGGGTTGTTCCAAATTATAACAAGTACATCTTAAGGGGAACGGTGGTTAGGGAGTCAGCCGCTCATCCCTGCGGCCGTGGGCTCGAACCCCACTAGGATCACCACCACACCTCATAGGGCACCAGTACTGGATTTGCCAGGAAGTGGACTCGGGAGAGATTCAAATAAGCTCCAAGCTTTTATCAAAATAGATTTTAATGAAATTGTATAAACTTCACTTCAAGTGTGTTTTAATTGTATGGAATATTTAAAAATGGAGATGGAAATAGAAGAAAGGTGGGATGGGGATGTTGAGGGAAGCGGGAATGTGGGAAAAACAAGCAGACTATTCTGTACCTATTTTGTCCTGTTCGGGTCACCTTAATTTTCGCTAGAAAATCGCGATTATTATCGCTTCTCTCCGGGTGAAGAGATGCATGCATGTAATTGCGAAAGTAAGCAATCATTGCAAGGGTTTTAACACGATTAATATAGTCTTAATTTCACATTTAAAGTAGACGGAAGGTTGGAAGACTAGTGAAATTTAAGTAAATGCGAAATTTTAGTCCTTGTATAATTAGTCCGAGTAGGAACGGCAAATAATCAAGGCAGGATAATCTTGCCGATGCTGCTCTAAGGTCACACCGTATGGATCACCGAAAATGGCGGATCGTGCAGAAGATCGTGCAATGATGCTGATTGTCAACAAACACCGGTATTGCAATCTACCAAAATTTCGCTATTTTAGTGATGTTGCTAGTCCATCGTGATGACTATCACTAGTCCTTATAATCTTCGTTAGTATCTTTCTTGTTCATAAAGGAAATTTTACAATCCTAGCAAGGTTTTTCAATTTTAAATATCAATTATTATCGCGTTATGAATCTCGCGAAAATTTATATTTTCCAACTACATGTGTTATTTCTATGGCGAAATTTAGGGTAACCCGAACAGGACATCATGATTTTCACAAATACATGTTTAAACGAAAACGAATATCGCCTGCTTTATTTTAGGCGATTCCTGGATTAAAATAGACGCACACGAGTGTTACGTCAACCATGACGTAAATAACTACACTTCCGCTGAGAAATATTGCAAGAGAACATTAAATGCATCACTGATGACATTTGTCAGCTCGATCCAATACTTTCAAGTTCTGTCTCAGCTCAATTTAAGCGATGGCTCATACTGGATAGGAGGTACGTGTAAAATTTACGTATATTTTAATCATTTCTTTTTTACCCTGAATCATTGCAAAAACACCCTTGGCACACGCCGCACAACCAATCAAATTGATGGACTGTCAAATGGAACGCTATTTTCTTGTCTGTAAATACATTCGAACGAAAACTGCATCATGATTAGAAAGGAACATAGAAAAGCAAAGCTGATTCTGTTTAAATGAGTTATGTTTAAAACGATGAGACATGATTGAATATGAATGATAGTACAATAATTAGGATTTATTGTTCAAAGTGATTTCTTTTTGCAGCAAACAACAACAATAATATCTACAAGCCCATCGAATGCCTTTCATATCATAGATATTCAAACACAATGTCTATATCAAATTGTACCAGAGGAATGTTTAGTGTCTGCAGCAGGTATATAAACAATGTAACAGAAATACTGGAAAGCGCCGCATTCAGGCTACTACTAAAAGACATGACAGTGAACAAAACTGACACATCGGTTAATAAAAGGAAACGAATCAGCATGAATACTGACCACCGTTGGTCAGTGCAAGCTGCCGGTGGTATCAGCTTGTTTGTGATATGTCTTACGGTTACGCTTCCGCTAATGATAGATTTCACTAGGTTAGCTAGATACCGCAAGAAAAGACTTTAAAAGTATAGGACAAACAAGCAAACCTTTCGTAGAGACAATTACCTGGACAATTGTGATAAGCTATAGAAAAGAAAAACGAGATTGTTTTGGTGTGGTATAAGCTGTTCGTCTTTATAGGGACCAACATTTGGCTTCTGCTCTGACTTTTGGCTTCAGATATTAATCAAAAAAGCTTTTGTCATCTTTTAATACATATTTATCATTTACATCTGTGATTTTATGTGTTAAGTGATTTTTCTGTTTTCCTCCTAAATATTTACTTAAATGAAATCAGAACTATGCCATTTAGGTTCTACTTTTTTACTGCTATCCAGGAAAATATATACTGGTTTTTGTGGATTAGATTGATAAAATATTACAAGCCAGAAAGTATGCAGGACTAACGTTTGTGCAGGTAACACGAGAAGTTTGTATATCTACAGTAAACCAAATTGATGTAAATAAAATCTGGAAAGTAGATCCCTCGGAAGCACCAATAACAAGGCAAACAGTGAAAATTGCAGACTCGCTTTGATTAAGTCTGTTCATGAGCAGTAATAAAAGAAATCCCCTCCAGGCTAAACTCTAACATACGCAATGAAAAGGTATGGCACGTAAAACACAAAAATACTCATGCGTAGTTATATGAAAAGCAAACCTTAAAAACTAAAAACGCATGTACTCAATGCCTTTGCACAAGATAGAGCATCAAGAGAAACACTCTTAAGGGCCCGGGTAAACCGACCAGAAGGCAAAAATCAAAACAGTTTTGTCCTGGTAGGATTTAAAAACTGCTTATCACTCTAGTCCCCCTGCCCCTTCCCTCTTCGGTCAGACACAAAGAGGAAAGCGTGGCGTTAAACTGTAAAACTGTTGAACACTAAACATGCGGTGTGTCTCAAAACAGGTCGTAACCTGTTTTAATAAAACGTTTTATAATTTTACAAAATACGGTTGGAAAATTACCTTGACCCAAAATCTTATGAAGTTTGTAAACCACTTCCCCCAAAAATCGAGTTTCTGAAAGACTTTCTCGCAGAAGTGTCTTTATATTACTACAGAATGTTAAAAGCAAATTAAGATTACGATAGCAAATTTTAGCAAAATATTTACGCAGTTTTTACGGTAGCCTTGCTGAAGAAGTTTATTTGTATTAAATTGATTACGTTCATTGATAATACGCTCAGAAATATATACCTCATAAGATGTAGGCGGAGGTACATCCGCATCAAAATGGGGGAAATTTACTATACTAAAATTAAAATTATCCATCTTGTCATAAATTTTGATACGTATAACATTGCCTTAATAGAGAGATATAAATCTAAAAATGAAGCTGCAGTCTGTGAATTACTAGTTTTATTTAACTGGAGCTCCCGGGGAAAACAATCCAACAATTGACAAAAAAAAAAAAAAAAAAAAAAAAAGAAAAAAAAAAACAACAACAAAAAACCAAAAAAACCAACAACAACAAAAAAACGGATTATCCATATTAAGAATAGCATCCAGATAGCGTGATGTATCATTAAATAAAGTAATAATGCCTGCCTGCGTATCTGGAAGGAAACAAATCTGCGACAATTGGTGCACAGTTTTCTCCCATGGGAATACCAATTACTATCTTGAAAACTGCATTCCCAAAGAGTAAATGATGTTCGTCACAGGTCCACATTGTATAATGTTTAATAATGCAGCTAGTAAAAAAAGCTTTAACGAAATTTGCAAGTGTGAAATATAGCATTCTTCCTGGCAGAAGTCTTTTGAAATTGGGCAGTGAGTTTGTCATTTATTAATTAATGTGGTAAAGTGGTATACACAGAAAAATAATCGTAAGTACGGACTGAAAATACCTTGTAATTATTAATTTTAAACTTACCAGGATTTCGCTAAAATTTTTAACCGACCAAAGTGTTTACCAGTTTTCGTAAGTTTACTTTGACCTTTTCAAGGCGGTGCCTCACTGTGTTCTTTTATTTGTTCGTTTTTTCCTCGTGTGTTTGCTCTGAGTGTGTGTACTGTTTATTTCAGTAAGCTTTACGTGTACTTTGGAAATTCAAGAAACACTTTTCAGTGATAGAGAGTTGATTAGTTGGCACACTGATATCTCCGCTTGAACACCTACGTAATTAGTCAGCTTCGCTAAAATCACTACTTTTGAGCTGAGAGAAGTTTAAGCTACATGATCTTTAGCTGAAAATTGTTCTGCAAATTTACAAAGAAGTCCCCTATTTTGGCAATTATGTTGGGCAAACTTGATCCCTTAATTAAGAAGTAATTTATAGCAAAACCAGGTTTTAACACTTTTTATATACGATGGGCGGTTATACGTCGGACGTAAAGTGTTTTAACAGCACGTGAGCGCGAGAATCTCTCTCTCTGTTAACACACGTTTTCTCTCCTTTTAAAACACCCCCGAAAAGTGTCAAGAACAGCAGTTTTATGCTAGAATTTAAAATTTAGATAAAATATGGTAGAACTTTTTTTTACATGCTTTGCGCCAAATGGAAGGTTTTTGGACAAAAATGATGGCGAATCATTCTGCAATGCGAATACCCAACTCAGTATATGTGTAAATTAACTCTTACCATGCTATGAAAATTGTCGTCTTCTCTTTCTTAAACTTAATCAAATTTGACCGAAGTATTGACAGAGTGGCAAACATCTTAAATCCAGATCAGACACCGAGCTACTCGGCGTCTGATCTGGATCCAGTCTGTTTGCAAGGCTAAGAAGGTTTAGATCAGCGTAATAAGGGTTAGTCAAGATAGTTGTGCAATGTGACATTTCGTTTTAAATATGCTAATAAGAAAAATATTTGATCATGTTTTAAAGGGCTATTTCTAGATGCCATACATGGCGCTAAATATGTGTGTGTGTTCGGGTTTAACGTCTTTTTCAACAATTTTTCAGTCATATAAACGACGGTTTCTACTTGTAGCAGTGAGCACAATGCCCAACTTTATCACACCCTATTACCTGATGTCCACCACGCCGAGGGATGCGGCTGCCACAGAGGTAGGAAATCAATAACGGTGAATAGTGGTGTTAGTTTTTTGAGCTGTATTTTTTCATTTCGACTTTCCATGAAAAATTTCTGGTGCAGGCATATGTGTAAATGCCTAAACATATTATATGATTAATCCTGGTCGCCAACTTTGCGAAATAAAGAAGTATTCAGCTGTTTAAATTGGACGTTTATTAAAATTCATGCGAAAATCATATTCAACGGCCCAATTCGAAGTGTTTACAAAATAATTTGATCGGGTTTACCTCACACGTCAAACGACCAAACATCTGGGGATAATCCTGGCAAGTTTCAAGTCTGTCCGTACGTCTACACCGACGTTATGACCCTCCAAAGGGACTCGGGTACAGTCGCGTATGATAAACTTTACCGCAGAGGGCATTTTTAAATGATGCCCATCCCACCGAGGAGTCAAAATATAGGATATCGTTTACGACATAGGGAAATTTTGTGTAAAAATGTCTATTTTGGCTGTTTGTTTTGCTTTTGAGACCTGGGAGGTCATGGAATTATTTGCAGTATGCATTGTTTATACTTATGTTTAATAATGGGCGATTTTCAATGGCGGACACCGCTGTAACACGGTGTTAATCAGTCTAGATTGAATTTTTATCTATCTCCGACGTCGTTTTGCTACTATTAGTCTTCGTTTTGTAAACTCAATTTTGTTTCAATTTCTTTTATAATGAAATATACAGAAATAATGATATCGTAAGTCCTGATGGTATCGGTACTTGCGTTCTTGCTGGATTCAGTGTGGAATTTACGGTTTATATTAAATGATAAATCGTTTTGCAATCAGTCTAGATTGTATATACATTGCATACAATCTGATACTGTACATGTATAGAGTTGTGTTACCACTGAAAGTCTTCGTTTTGTAAAATCATTTTTGTTTCTTTTTTATCATAATATACAGACATTTGCTGCCAGCAATGAAATCCTAAGTCCTGGTACTTGCGTTCTTGTTGGTTTCAGTGTTGAATATATGTTGATATTAAATATCAAATTATTTTGCATTATCAAGCTTTCATACTAAGAGGCTACTGATAGTAACATAGTTCTACATAAAAGGTCCGTTAGGCTAGAAAATTTGAATATATTTGTTGTCAGTAGCATAAGTCAAGTGATCGGTTCTAAATAAAGCTGTTATTCATTAATCGTTTACAGAAATGTTCTAAACAATTTATTTTGTATTCATTTTCAGAACCAAAGATGAAGGCATACACGTGTTATTACTGTAACAATGAATTTGAAGTTAACACTGGAGTGATTGACCATTTAGTTAATTGTCACGTCAAGAGAGATCTATCACAATGCAATGGAAATAACTAAACCATCTGTTATTACCGAGTTACTATCTGAAATGAAGATTTCATTCTGATCGATCTCTCTTAAAAACTTTAAAGATGTATTCAATTTTGATATTTTGCCCTGTAACTTCGATACATGCCCACACGCTGGTCACTAGAAATGAATATTTCACATTCATTTGGAATCACGTCGGTATATATTTTCTGTCCTATATCCAGCATTCCAAATGTTTTCATCTTATTCCAGTTCCATGTACTTAAATGGTCAATCACTCTAGCGTAAGCTGCAAATCAGTGTCTTAGCTTTTTTTAAACAATTCTCATAAAAGAAATTGAAGCAAAAATGAATTTACAAAATGAACATTTACAGCAGCAGAACCAATCTGTACATGTAGCAGATAGTATGCAATGCCGGAGATAGATTGAAATACAATCTAGACTGATTAACACTGTGTTACAGCGGTGTTCGCCATTGAAAATCGCCAATTATTAAACATCAGTATATAAACATTGCATACTGCAAATGATTCCATGACCTCCCAAGACTTAAAAGCGAAACAAACAGCCAAAATAGAGGTTTTTATACCAAATTCCCCTCTGCCGTAAACGGTATCCTACATTTTGACTCCTCGGCGGGATGGGCATCATTTGAAAATGCCCTCTGCGGTAAAGTTTATCATATGTGACTGTACCCGAGTCCCATTGGAGGGTCATAACGTCGGTGCAGACGTACGGACAGACTTGAAACTTGCCAGGATTATCCCCAGATGATTAGTCGTTTGACGTGTGAGGTAAATTCGGTCAAAATATTTTGTAAACACTTCGAATTGGGCCGTTGAATATGATTTTCGCATGAATTTTAATAAACGTCCAATTTAAACAGCTGAATACTTCTTTATTTCGCAAAGTTGGCGACCAGGATTAATTATATAATATGTTAAGGCATTTACACACATGCTTGCACCAGAATATTTTCATGTAAAGTCGAAATGAAAAAATACAGCTCAAAAGATTAGCACCACTACTCATCGTTATTGATTTCTGACCTCTGTGGCAGCCGCATCCCCGGCGTGGTGGACATCAGGTAATAGGGTGTGTTTATAGTGCTGCCTCACTGGAATATCACGCCGTAGACACGTGGCATGATACCCCACCCAGTCACATTATACTGACACCGGGCTGACCAGTCCTAGCACTATACTCTTACTGCTGAGCGCCAAGCGAGAAAGCTACTAGTACCATTTTTTACGTCTTTGGTATGACGCGGCCGTGGATCGAACCCACGACCTCCCGCACTCGAAGCGGACGCTCTACCACTAGGCTACCGAGGCGGTGGCGCTAAATATAACGTCAGCATGACGTCAATATAATATCGTTGTGATGGTTTAATTCATATTAGAATAACAATGATGTATACACGTCAAATCTGACTGACTCATATTTACTTGTATGTCAAGGAGGTACATACCTGCTTATTCATTTTCTTTTGTTTGTTTTGGGTTTAACGCCGTTTTTCAACAGTATTTTAGTCATGTAACGGTGGGCAGTTAACCTAACCAGTGTTCCTGGATTTTGTACCAGTACAAACCTGTTCTCCGCAAGTAACTGCCAACTTCCCCACATGAATCAGAGGTGGAGGACTAATGATTTCAGACACAATGTCGTTTATCAAATAGTCACGGAGAACATACGCCTTGCCCGAGAATCACTCACGACCCCGCGATCCGTAGACCAACGCTCTACTTACTGACGATTAAATTATTCAGCCAAATGTTAGGAAGTTGAATAAAATTTCTTTCCTTCTGCCAAACTAAAAAATTTGTGGTTCAGGCGACCTGACGCGCCATATTTTCCGGCCCACACCCAAAATGACATAATCAAACAGATAAAAAAATAGGGTTGGGTGGAAAAAGGGGTGGAGTGAAGGCGAAAGTAGAAAAAAGCAAGAATGAATATACAACAGGGAAAGCCACGCTCCAAAACCGCAGTCTCCCTAAACCGCAAACTACGCACAATACTAGCATAAACAACAAACTTATACACATGTGCACACACATAGAAAAACAACACTATGAGACGGCCGGTTGCTAAAAAAAACAGGTTTCGGAGTTCCAGCCAGTATATGGTGGGTACCTGCCTTCACTCATAGTAAAAGGAGAGGAGGAGCGTGAAAGAAAGAAGGGGACATGGGTAATAAGGAAAGAAAATACAATCAACAAACAAAACAATATGCACTACATATAAAACGAAACGGTCAAAAAGCTAGTTCAAAATAGGGGCATGGCCTATGAACGACCATTAACCTATATAAAGGGAACTGGGAGGGGGGTTAAACGCGTTAAAAAGGAACCTCCGAAACACACAACACGCGGGCGCGAATATGACTAGCATACACAGACAAACACGCATAAAGACAAAGCAAAGTGTCAGTTCCATGGGGGTATGGCGGTGCCCTACTGTGTTCCTTTCTTATCCGTTTTTTTTCGTTTATTTTTGCTTTGAGCGTGTGTATGTGTGAGTGTGTGCACGTCCTCGTGCTTTGTGTTGTGGAGGCTGCATCTTCGGAACGTTGCTCCCCAGTGGTGGTTTTGTCACTGACCGTTCCAAGCCGGTGCCCCACTGTCTTCCTTTATTTGTTTGTTTTGTGTTTGCTTTGTTGGTCATGTGCACGTCCGCGCGCTGGATTAACGTTTGGGGAGGCTGCGTTTTTTGAACGTTGTTTTACCTGCTTGTTTTTTTTCCCAAACGTTGCAAAATGTGATACATCAAGTCCTGTTTTGCGTTTCATAACCATTTCCATTGTTGAATGATCTTTTGCAGAGTAATTGTCTTTGAAGTGCATTATTTATGATATCTGTTCCAAGCATTTACTTAGTTACTACTAAATAAGCTTTGAATGCGAGAGGTCGTGGGTTCACTCTCTGGCCGCGTCATACCAAAGCCGTAAAAAAATGGTACTAGTGGCTTCCTCTAAAAGGATAGTACTAGGACTGGTCGGTCATCCCGGTGTCAGTATAAGTGACAGGTTGGAGTGTCTACGACGTGACAGCACTACGAAGTTGGGCATTGTACCCACTGCTACAAGTATACACTGTCGATTGTATGACTGAAAAAAAAATGTTGAAAAAGACGCTTAAAACAAGGACAAACCACATTCCAAGAAATCAACATTCCATAAACCCGAACACGTACAATCGCACACATTGAATTAATTAATGACCAAGATCATTGTCACTATGTGTGGAAAAACAGTTTTCATTTAATATCTTAGTTTAAAGAGAATATATATGTATACTCTAGAGCTCCACCTCCCTGCTCTTACGTCTATGTATAGAGTATAGATTACTTTTCATATATTGAAATTATTAGTATAACATATTGCAGTTTTAATACTTTTAAATCAATCTCCCACTCTTCGTCAGCATTTTTCAATATTTAAACGTTGATGGAAAATGCTGCTGTTCCTTAATAATGAAAGTGTTATGTTATGATATATTACATATAACCTTATTATGTAATTATAAAATATTACATTTTCAAAGCCAAAGATATGGCTTTCAGGTTAATGGAAATAATTTTACTTAAAAATCTGACATTTGGGACTCGGAATATTAAATGGACATCCGCATTTGTGTTCATACGGCAGTACACATGGAACCTTCAATAAAACACTAGTGTGTAATTCCGTGACAAACGGCATATGGTCCCCAGTTAAAATAATAGGCTTGCTCAATAAACAAACTGGGATTTAGAAAGGGTAATTCCATGACAAACGGCATATGGTCCCCAGTTAAATATCAAATGGAGATCCGCATTTGTGTTCATACGGCGGTACACATTGAACCTTCAATAACGCACTAGTGTGTAATTCCATGACAAACGGCATATGATTCCCAATTAAAGTAATAGGCTTGCTGGGATTTAGAAAGGGGACCTGTAGTTAAGGAGCCTGTCTAAAGATAAAACTCAAAAGCAAACTCCATATCCAAGGGGTGACTATACAATACCCAAAACTGTGAAAACGGGAGTACTGCAACTACCCTAGAGGTCATGCTGAACGATCTGACAAGTGTGATCCCGTCAATTCTGGGATGTCGGGTGTATGTAGAACGAACGTTTCTGTGCAATTTTACTATTTCTATTTTATCCACAATAGTTCAAATTAACAAAGGGTATAAATTTATAACAAAATGAGTAGTCAGCTTTTGAACACTGGTTATCCAGTTAATATAATTACATAAGAATTTTAGTTTCACTTTTAACGTCGGTTAACCGAACTAACAAGAAATTAAACATTAAAGTACAACACGCTTGTTCTGTTGATGTCCACTAACTAACTGTCTTTTTTACCTGGGTGCTGCATTATTTCTTATCTTTTCAATTTAAGATCTTCAACCAATGAAATCACAGATTAATATCTTGACAACCAGTATGTATGAATTATGCAAATTATTCTTATACAGTCTTCTTTAGATCTTATCACATTTATGATAGTGATCGAAGGAAGTGGTAAACAATGGAACAAAGACCTTGTTAGAAATTATCTACACTTCGCACTCTTGCATTGCATAACAAATAATCAGCTTAATTGTCTAGAAAAATTACAGAACCTAGCAACTTAAAAGTTTACAGCAGGACACAAGATCGAAATATAATAAGCTCTGATAGAATGTATGGTGAGAATTTTGTGCACAAACAAGTCTGATTTCGCTGAAGCAGACATTTTTAGTTTGTTTCCATGTGTATAAAGTAATGTGACTTATTGAGTAATATTTTTGTATTATTTGACCTACTTACCTAATTATAAACTCCTGATGACCCAGTGTAACCTAATTAAAGCCAACATTTTTAGAAAGCTTTACCATGATTAGACAAATGTGTAATTTACAGTTTAACAACCTAATGGTGTATGACCGGTGATTTTAGAGATATTGGAGTAAGTAAATTTTAAAACTAGAGTACCAGAGCGAGTTAATTAACCAATAAAGGCCAATTTTCATTTCAAGATATATAAAATTTCCTTCTTATTAATAAGACCGTACGGATATTTTTTCCTAAAAGCTCACTAGAATTCAAATTTTGCTTTAGAAATATTCAAAATCATCTACAGTACTACTTCTTACAAAGATCTGGCACCCTAATAAAAGTTTCTACTCAAAATAACTTTTTTTGTAAGGTTTATTGACATTTTATCACTAAAACCTTAAGTAATCGACAGTCTTTTTTTTCAGTGTTGAAATCTCTATAGAATTCAGGAATTGGAAAGTTTTACGGGGGACAGAGTTAATACAACACTTTCTCAAGATAAGATAGCCATATAGACCAAAGAATGATAAAATCAATATTTATAATTTTTAACTCTTTATAAAGACTTTCATTTTAAATACAAGCTTTTCTTTAGGTAAAAAAAAACACTTGTGAAACTTCAGTTAATGACAGAATGACTTTCTTTTAAAACTCAGCAGAATGCAGGATTTAGTGTTTAAAATACAAAACTAGTGCAGGATGGGCTCCCTCTCGAAGTCTCCCCCATCCTACACCCTGGTATACATACACACATATAATACTGTGTATACGTTATCTGAGTCAGGGATTTAACGCACCATTGTTCCTAAAGATCTGCAAGCATACATTTTTTAAAGCATAGATCTCGGAACATTTTAGAAATTTTCTGCTCACCTCCCTCGCAAATCTTGTATCAGTAGTGTTATATTAAGCTGAAGTCCGAGAAAGAGCAGAAAACAGACCCACCGTCTTCTAGCTAAACAAGATATTTTGCTTTTTCTCCTTTCTCTACCCATCAGACTGCTTGTACCTTGTAACAGATCTAGATTGTTAGCCCCGGTCTTTTTTACCTAAAAGCAATTATTTTTAAAAATTATCAGGTATTTTTTCTTGCATTTACAGCAGATAAGCCATCCAGGTCCAGAGGTCATGGTGCTCATGATGTTCACAGGTATAATTATCATATTAAGAAAACTACATATGTACATCAAAATGCACAAGAGCTGTTCTGCAATTTATTGTTTTCCGTGGGAGCATGTCCCATCCCTCCTTCGCGAATGCCCTAATTTGTCCGGATTACCATCTAGTTTTCGCTGGCTTTGCCTCTTGGGCATTATTTATCTTTATGTATCAATTATATAATTTATTTACATGGACATTAAAAGCATTTTGCTTAGGGAAGGATTTAATCAAAGAGACTTGAATTTAGCTATTTCATGTGTACTTAGGCATATTAATCAATACGGAATGTGTGCCTTTATCGCGATTGTAAGTTTGAATAACATATGAGTAACAAAACTATTTTGAGAAAAAAAAAAGAAATTATCTTTGGTTTACTCTGAAAAAAAATTCTGGCATTCATGTTCTGAATAAAGAAATTCTGACTTTCACTGAAGGCAAAAACTTTTCTTAGCTCCAAGTAAAATCCCCCTCCCCGCCCAAAGAAGTTCAAACGGTCGGCGGTCGGCTCCTTACTGCATGGCATTCTATCATATATGTAGGTCTACGTATAAAATGAATTTATAACAAAGTTATATACATCCAGCAGTCAATAGAAAGTAATCTGTCCAGAAGTTACAACAGACACCTGTGTATAGCTGCTATAGACCACAGAGCGTAATCTGAAATAAAATATCATATAAACAGTTGTTGCACACTTATTAGTCCTGTTCCAAACCATGAGTACAAAATATCAGTGCTAGAAAAATTTCAATACTGTGAATTGTTAATTGTTTGCTTTGTTAAGTCTTCAAGGAAATTGTAGTAATAAAGTTACAGACCACCGGGGCGTCATCGATCATTGCAATCTTAAAAAGTCATTTTGGCCTCACCAAATTAAAAAGTTGTTCATCGGATTTGCCGCACGTATATTTTCGGAAACACAAAAAATATTTTGTTTTGTTTTTGGCTTGCGCTCGCCCCATTGAAAAAAATCAATCCAAATTTTTTGGTGCGCTACTTTTTACGGACGTAAAAGTGTATAAATGCTTATAATTCCAGTCCTAGGTTGTCCTCAAATGGATTTTAATCAAAATAAATACATGATACTACGCACACATCGTCTATAATAAATCATAACACTTATATTTTGTTGCATTAAAGTTGTTTCCCCTTTATGCAGTTACGCCACTTCAAATGTTTACCAAATTACATGCTACAAAGATCGATTTATTTCATTGAAAACTGGATGAAGAAAAACATACTAATTTATTTGATAACATCAATCTACATTATTTTGGTAAGGGTTAATACTTATTGATGCATGTCACTTATCTGTTTTCTGTTTTTCCTGTCCAAATGATCAGCATTTGCATACGAAAGTTGGTGGGGTAAGGAATTTACATTATGAGTTGTTTTCAGAACAGTTTCGATTTTCAAATTTTCCAATCATTTAGTAGACTAATGTTAATGCACGTTAATCTCCATTTCAGACTTTAATTGAGACTTTGTTTCAACAAATTTAATATGTTATGAAAGTTTAAAGTTAGAAAAAGACATCATGCTCGACTTTTCTGAATCAGAGCTTTGCCAGTAAAAATGGCATAATAGTCAGAAGCTTTGAAAGCACAGAGCTATTGGTCATTATATAAAACTTAATTAAAATATTCTATGTTAAAAAGGGGCATAACTCTGTCTAGATTCAGACTTAAGAGTATTGTTTATCCAGGTGTAGACTTTGACAGTAAATAACTGATAAGTTTCAAATCAGAAGCTGTAATAGATCTAGTAACACTCACATAGATATTTGCTGTATCAAAAACTTTGTAAAGTCAGCTAAGAATGCTACATTTTCATAGCAGTAAATATTCAAGTCACATATGTATGTGATAAGAATGGTGTAAGGTTATGCATTGTTGTTTATCACATATTTTCTAACAGCATTTTTCAAAAGCATGCATTATTTGATTACAGTGTACTGTATGACAATGTTATTACCTTTTTTCACGAGTTCGCTTTGTTGTGCGTCTGCAGGTCAGATTTTTTCAATCCCTGGGGACTTACTTTTTAATTTAAAAGGGCTATACATTCTATTTTAAGGTTTTTATTAGTCAGTCGAGAGCCAAACGAAGACAAATATATTTCTTCGCTCTTCGCTCGCTCCTGATTTTCTCAAAAACCTAAAAAAAATATTTAAATTATTTTTTCGCTCGCCGCCTCATTTTTTTCAGAAAAAATCCGATGAACAACTTATCAATTTGGTGTGGCCTTTGTAAATAAAACTTAAATACAATTGAGTTTGGCCAATATCTTTCAAGTATTGGAACCCTCCTGAAGCATCGACCTGTTTTATATTAAATTTGAAATTACCATATACAGATATTAAAACAAATATATTTACATTCGCCCTATTCTTTTTCAATGAAAACTATGACGTTTATTTTGTATGAACAGCAAAAGTTACGGCGCCAAAGTTTAGTGATAATGGGCTGCTGTTTTGACGACGTCCTCGTATAGTTGGAGAGAACGTTCCTGAGATGACGTTACAGTTGTTCTGTCTTGTTAACAGAATAGCCAGGAAGCTGATTTTAATGTTAAATGCAACAAAATGTGCGCAATTTATAATATAATCTTGTTTATAAATGGAAAGGAGATATTATAATGTTAATATAAGAAATGAATTAACTTTTTTCGAAGTTCATGTGAAATGAACGACAGAATAGGATTGGCAAATTAAATATGAATCGCTATTTGCCGATGCTATTCTGCCGGTCATTTCGCACGAATACCGAAAAAATGACATCAATAAATACATTTTATTTAAATGGCAATCGTCATGGAACAATGCTTTGTTCAAAAAATTTCATGATATAAACCTACTTAAGGTGAATGACACTAAGGGAACAGCTATTGTCATGAATACTTATGATAATCTTGTAATAATTTCTTTTATCAGCTTCAGATATAGTGTAAATAGTAAATGCATGTACTTATACATGTCCTTTTACAACCATATTAGAACATGTTCTTTTACAACTATATAAGGACATGCACTGTGTATCATTGAAGGTTCTGTGTACACCGCCTTATAAACACATCTGCGGATGTCTCTGAATTGTTTTGGTACTTGTAACATGTTTAAATGATGAATTTTGCTGAAACCGGGGCTAGAGGGTGTGAACGGTAGCATGCATTTCCAATACCATACATGAACATGGTCAATCAAACCGAGTCACCAACATTTTCATTTTTGTCGTGTTGTGCGCCCTGTGGGTTTTCAAATATTTTCAGTTTCACAATTTTCATACATAAATCATACTACAGTTAAAAGGCTAGTTATAAAATTTGTAACATAAAGCTTTATAAAAAATCAGAGTTCTTGTAGTTTAGAAAAAGGTCAGTTCATATTAGGCATACCTGACACATTTACTAATTCATCACGGGCGGGTACCTTCGTAGAACCACCGACCTTCTGTAAGCCAGCTGGTTAGTTTCCTCACATGAATTCAACGCCCCGAATGAGGCTTAAACCTACAGTGGTGAGGGGCAAGTATTTCGAAGTCAACGACCTTACCCACTCGGCCATGGAGCCCCCACAGAAAACAAGAACATAACAAACAAATGACGGGCATATCCCTGGAACAATAATGGCAAAACATCACTGGTAATAGTTCACAAGCAAAAGGTAGATGGGTGTCACGTCATTGTAAACTGTTGCAATGATACTTCGAATACGATTTCAAGAGATGGAATCGTATCACTTTGAATTGTGTAAATATTTTCGGGTATGCAGCTATATTTCATACAAGTTCCATAAAATGAAATGCAGCTAATGGTAATTGTTTTAACGAAACACACGCCACTCAAAGGCAGGCTGACGTGCAAAATTACGTAATGATAACATAAAGCAGTATCCTGTAATTCCATTATCACCAACCAAGGAAAGTGTTGATTATATTTAAATTCAAAACGTTTCAATTAAATTCTTTCACTGCATTTTAGCATACTGCAAAGAAGAAAAGTAAATGAATTAGTTAGGGCAGGAAAAGCCTTTTTTCATTCTTAAACAAAACAAAAGCGTGGGTGTTCAAAAATGGCGAAAATATATTAGAAATGTCTTGTATTACTATTGTTTTACACATGCCACGGTAAGTGTTATAGGAATCCCAGGTCAGTATATACAGATACAGAAATTTAAATCATTATATATAATAACAATAATTTGTTAACACATAACTATAATGCATATTGAAAACGTTTATAAGTTCATACGGGAATATATAAAAAAAACTGGAACTTATTTGTCAGTAGGAAGTGAGTATTGTACTTTTGAGAACATTGACGACAGAACTAAAAAGATGTTATGTTCCGATATTTTATACGATTTTGCTATTTCTCTTGAAATTAGAACCATAATTAAGTTCATCAATTAATAAAACATTTACCTATATTGCATCTTTGATATAACATTGTGCTGCAGTGTGCTAATAGTCTTTATATACATTTTTTAGCTGAAACAGAGTTACCAAGCTGGCAGGTTTGCAATGACAAGTGCTATTACCTGAGTAGCGATGTGAACCTTACGTTTGGAAGTCAGACGACATATTGTCGGTCAATGTCAAAAAGCAGGCCTCTGGTTTTAGGTTTTATAGCGGAACAAACACTTACAACGGAGCTGTCAATGTGCCGACTTGTCAAGAAAGATAATGAGCCGTACTGGATTAATAAGAAAGGTAAGAGCGAGAATTTTGATAATGTGTTTGGACAGGATTTTCATTTTGTGTCTTCGGTGAATATCTTCCGCCCATTTTCTGTATCAATTACATTTTATTGAGGAAAATAAAATACAAACGCCATAGCTTGAAAATAGTGCTTGAAGTAAAACTGTTTCCTTCGTCAAATATATTTCACAAAATGACTGATGAATTGTTTGTACCAAATGACAGTCCGCTAAATAAAATCTAGATGAAGATTCTTTGGGAGCATAAAATGTAACCAAGCAAAACGATAGTAGACTAGGTAATGGAAAGTTCAACAGCCCTCACGCCCCTTATTATCAGCTTTAGTGGAACTCTTGTGTCCACTTTTGTCAATTACGGAAACAACATTGTGACCCTGAGCTGTTTCTAAATGGTACAAAAAATACCCGTTGTTGACGAAGCAAAATTTCTTGGTGTTATTTTTGATAAAAAGCTTTCTTTTATACCACACATAAAATACCTGAAAGCCAAATGTTTGAAATCGTTGAATCTTTTAAAGGTAATTTCAAATACTGATTGGGGAGCAGATCGCAAGGTTTTGTTCAGACTGTATAGAGCTTTGATTCGATCCAAGCTAGATTACGGTTGTGTTGTTTATGGTTCAGCCAGAAAATCGTATTTACAGATGCTGAATACTATTCATAATCAAGGTCTTCGTATTGCTCTTGGCGCATTTAGAACATCGCCTGTTGAAAGCTTGTATGTTGAAGCAAACGAACCCTCCCTTTATACGAGACGTGAAAAACTGTCATTGCAATATGCTCTGAGGGTAGCTGCCAACAAATCCAACCCTGCTCATAAAATCATATTTAAACCCAAATACCACGATTCGTATGACAGAAAACCAAAACAAATTAAACCTTTTGGATTTCGCATTGATAATTCTATGAAGGAAACAGATTTTGAATTTGATGATGTAAAAGATAATTTAGTTCTGAATACACCAACTTGGATTCTTAATTCTCCAACAGTTCTTTTTGATATGAAAACCGCATTGAAAAAGGCTGAAACAAACCCTGAAATATTCAAGTCCAAATATAACGAAATCAAGTCGGCTTACAAAGATCATTTTCCTATTTATACAGATGGTTCAAAAGATGATTCAAAGGTTGGATGTGCCGCCGTTAGCCATCTGCATCAACCAAAATTACGTTTACCAAATAACGCTACAATTTCTTCAGCAGAAGCAAAAGCAATTGATTTGGCCCTTAATCTTATTTCAGAATATAATGAAGAAAAGTTTATCATCTTTTCCGACTCACTTTCTGTATTACAATCAATACACAACCGTAATACAGAAAATCCTCTCATTCAAAACATTCTTCTCAGGGTTCATGAACTATCTTTGAAAAAGTCCATCATATTCTGTTGGATTCCTAGTCATGTTGGTATTTATGGAAATGAAGATGCTGATACTGCAGCAAAGAAATCACTTTCATTAAATCAATCTAAATTGAAATTACCATATACTGATTTTAGGTCAAATATCAACAAATATATTTTAACTAAATGGCAGTCCTCATGGAACAATGCTTCGTTCAATAAACTTCGTGAAATTAAACCTACTTTAGATGAATGGCACCAAGGAAATAGATCTGTTCGCAGGGAGGAAGTTGTTCTTTCTCGTTGTCGAATAGGTCATACTCGGTTGACTCATTCGTATTTGCTGAACAATGAAGATCAACCTGAATGTATACCATGTCAAACACCACTTACTATTAAACATATTTTAATCGACTGTATAGACTTCGATCCACAGCGCAACTCATACTATAATGTTGAATCTCTAAAAGAGCTGTACGAGCAAATTTCAGCCGACAAAATTTTGCAGTTTTTGAAAGAAATAGGTATATATCATAAAATCTGAACCTTATTTGATTTTTATTCACCGCTTTTATACTTTTTAATGTTTGCATTTGATTTTTTACACTATTTATGTATTTACGCTTTTACTTCAATGGTTTTATTTATGCTTTGCAATTAACGTAATCCATTTAACATTTTCTCGGCGATATATGACCTTTTTGTGTCGATTCCCCGTAAAACCCAACTCATTCATTCATTTAGTGGAACTCTATTACATTGGCATTGAATGGAACCCAAAAGACTAGAAAATATAACAACACTGAATCAGAGTACGGGGAAATAATAAGGCCGCGAAACAATAAAAAGCATCCGAGTCAGAATTTCAGGTTCTTAGAGTTCCGAGGAATAAAAGTCTGTCTTTTTCAGACCAGGTCCTTCAGAATTCCACTAATACGCGTTGTCGGACAATACAATTTTCTGGAACTAACTTGCACCTTGATGAAGATGTCCCATGTTGGCTTTTGTCTCATTCGATATGTGAGGCAGACAGATCATTCTGCCAGACTTCGGGGAACAATAGCACAGTAAGGAATGGTGAGTAATCTTCATTGAAACACCTGGCAATAAAAATTGTTCATTGCTTTCGGAACAGATATACAGGGGAGAAATAAAAATGTATGTTTTTAAGGATGGCATGGTGTAATAGCCACCTTTCATATCTTGTAACTGGATGGTAATATTTAAATGAAACTTGGCCACTTTAAAGACATTCAAAATTAAAAACGTTTCACCGAGAGATTTTTCGAATTTTATCATTTTTCTGGGGAGATAATCGGTATTGAAGTTAACATTGATTCCTATGGGAAAAATATAATTTCTTTGATTATTAGAATCTGAGCTTGAGTTTCGAGAAAATCTTGCGGTAGAAACCTGCATTATATGATTCTGATACAAATATCAAAAAGAAATCTAAAATTTCCCGTAGGGAAAAGGAAAAAAATATTTTTTCTAGTTTTCAGGGGAGATAACTCATGAAAAAATATTATCAGGGGAGGTAATCTAAAGGAAAATTTTGAGAACTTCTGTCACTATATAACTTGTCAATATGCACCTTATTTCTATCGTTTGATATTTTCAAAGCTTACATTATCATGTTGTTTGTACGCTTTTTGTGAAATTGAGGCCTATTACTGGTAGTCTTCCTTAATCAGAAAAACAAATACGATACTTTACAGATTCTGAAAGCCAGTAAGAAGTTTGTTGATTTAAAAACAACAAGCAAACCCGTATGATCTGTTCGTGACTTATGGTATTTTAACTTTATTGGTTTGTCTTTAAGGTAGCTTGCATGCAATTTTAACAGCTTTCAACGTGTTACATGGTCAGCTAAACTAAATCAATACTCAGTTTGAATTTATTTCAGGATGGATTAAAGTTGCCAAGCAAAAACCATCATATAAGCTGTCGAGTGCCAAATACACATATTGCGATGCAAAGTTTCTGTGTGAGGAGACATGGCACAGTAAAATAGCTAGTGCTGGAAACGAATCCTTTATGGAGTTATTAGGTATATCACTTGGGATTACACAACAAATGATGATCGGCTTCTGGACTGAGAGTCCGGGTAATTTTATATTACATGTTTGTTTACAAATTCTATAAGTTCCTCAATAGTATATTTAAGTACCTCGTAAAATATCTCACAGTATTAAAATAAAATATAACTTTTGCTTCAAGCTTGAAAACCAGTATACACGTGAGCTCTCCATGTCCTCGAAATCTTCAAGACAAAAGTTATTTTACAAGGAAATAAGCATATTTTACAAGGAAATAAGCAAACGGCATAATTAGCTTCCGTTTAGTTTAATTATAATTCGATCGATAAACACTTGCAAAAATATAGATTACTGGACGTTTAATATTACTTAAATATAAATGCACACGAAGGCCATTCTAAAACTAATGACAATCGCGCGCTTCCGTAGACGTTTTACACACCTGAAACTCGTGTTTTACTTTAATAAAACATAAATGACTTTTAATACTGCAAATTATTGTAAACTATCGTACCTTTCCGGAGATATTTTAGTTTTGTATATTAAAACACGTTATTCTTAAAAAATAGCTGCAAGGCAGATACTCATTAGATACTTAATACGGGAACTCTGCAGTATAGGAGAAAACTGTTTTCAGGTGGGTATGTAAATTTAGAGATTGGTCAGGGTGTCTTTAAGGACAGGGCTAGTCCTTCCAGGTCAAAAGCAGAAGTTATGTCAAAGAACATTTCTGCTAAATGACGTTTGAGTGATGAAGACGCCAAGTACACGATGTCCGAGATAGCGTCATTTCTTGGCATGTCAACAGGCACAACTCATGAGATTCTCATCAGGCACTTGGGTTTAACAAATGTTTATGCTCGATGGATGCCTCACATGCTAACGGAGAACCAAAAGGGTCAAATGTGTCACAAATTTAGATGACTGCTCAATGTCACAATTCCAAATAGGAGATTAGACCTCTATATACTTTTGTGAGCCACAGCGTTGTATTGACAACACAGTGGCAGCGAAAAGGTGATCGTAGACCCGTAATTGCAAAAAGAACTAAAGGTGTCAAAAATGTTTTGTATTCCATCTTCTTTTATCCATGGGGTGCTGATGTACAAATTCCTACGTCGCTGGAAAGTTTTTTTAAGAAATGAAACAATTTATTTCGGTGTTCATGCGAAATGAACGACAGAATAGGGTCGTCGGCAAATCGCGCTAGGGAAACATGTTTAATTTGTCGATCCTATTCTGTCGTCCATTTCGCATGAACACCGAAAAAAGTAGTGTTTCTTTTCTTATAATTACATTATACATTGTATTTCCTTTCCATTTGTTAACAAGACAATATTATAAATTGCACATATTTTGTGGCATTTAACATTAAAATCAGCTTACTGGCCATTCTGTTCACCAGACGGAACAACTGGGACGTCGTCTAAGGAACGTTCTCCCTGACTATACGTGGACGTCGTCAAAACAGCGGTCGGTTACCACTAAGCAGCGATGACGTGACTTTCGCGCTTTTCCTTTTGCTGATCATACGAAATGAACGTCTTAATTTTCAATGGTAAAGAATAGGGCGAATGTAAATATACAGAGTACTGAAAATTGTTGAAAGAAAATACAAATAATGCGCGCACGGACTAGTTTTCACGGCCGCCAATTGATCCTTGACAACGCTGTGGCTCACAAAAGTGCTTCTGAGAAATGAAAGAGTGGTGCAAAAATCAAACATCCCGCTTATTTACTCGGTTTTAGTCCTTGTGACTTTTTTTCAGTTAGGCTTTTGAAGGAGTAATTCAATTGAATTGAGCAAAGGGAGCAATTTGTTTCCATTTTGATAAAACAAATACCGTAACAAAACACATATGCACATGTTTCAATAATCGTTAGGTATGAGCTGTTCACACGGACAAGGCGAAGGTTATGTAACACAATACACAGGACCAACCGTACATACAATAGAAATACGGAAGTCAGTCAATGTTTTCAAGGTGCTTTGCGAGAAAGATGATTCAACAACCAAAGCAACGTCGGCCATGCTATCAAGTATATTACAAACAAGATTGCAGCCAAATACACAATCAGGGTTTTCACCCACAACTTATCACCTAACTACAGCATCAAATCTACAAACAAACACGCAATTGCGGCAAAGCCAGTTATCAACAGAGCCTCTGAAAATTCAGAAAACACAATCAACTATAGTTTCTTCTACAGCGAGCCCGACACCAGCAAGGTCGTCGATGCAGAACTTAGCAACGTCTCTGTTGGCATCCACAGGTAATGTAATCATGTATCGGGCAAACAACGTTGGTCTCTGGTAGGTTACTCAGGCATCAATGATTCTGGTTTTTATTCAAAACATTAAGAATTGGATATATTCTATATAACAGCTGTCACTGTACATTGACATATGCCCCGAAGTAAATCTGTGATGAAAAACGGTGTTAAACCCAAAACAAACAAACAAACAAAATCTGTGATATTGACCTATCATCACCTACCTATATTTCAACTTAAAGTGGCCCTAATTTTTTTAGTCTAAATAAGCTATTTCCTTTTAGGTTGCAATAAAAACCATAATCTTCTTGTAAGCTACCTACATACCAAGGTTTGTCACAACAGACATTCCTATCTAGAATTATTGAGATGAAATCAATGTTCTAATTTTGTAGTAAAATGACCTTGACCTACTTGCCAAAATAAATTCTCAGACTAGGCTTTTGTACAAGTTTGTTATACACCAAGCATTGTGGCCGTATGTCATCCAAACTTAACTAAAGATATTGCCCGGGCAATTTATTTCTGTATAGTTAATATGTCATTGACTTAGCTGCACATAATACTCACAGAGAGGAGCGCTGCAGTATAAATAGATAGATAGACTTTGATGCTTCTGACACATATGGCATCTAAAACCATTTACTTATTTAAAAAAGTAAGTCTTCCACAGGGAACAGCAGTCGTGAGAGTTATGGTTTTTTTGTACTGCTCTAATCATTGTCTAAATATTGTTGGAATATAATAAGTTAGAAAATGGACAGACAAGGAAAAAATGGAAAAGGGGAAAACTAAATAGTAATAGTAAGTGTTTTAGAGTTATGGTTATTGCAAAGAGCACATCTCATTCGCATTTACCTTCATTCCAAATTTAAAGAAAATTCCTTGCATAGTTCTTCGGTTATGCTCTGGACAATCAGTCAAAGAACCAGGAAATGAAATGGAAAATGGGCATATTTGGAAAAAAACTGATGCTAGAGTTATGGGACCAACACCTTGAGAGCTATGGTTATAACATGGTGCACTCCTACCTTTATCCAAAGTTTTAAACCCTTACATGGTTTTCGAATAGAAATGTACAACGGAAAATGAAAAACGTATGTAAATAAGAGATGGCTATTGCACTTTTAATACCTCCTCATTCCTATCTACCCAAATTCCAGGTTTGAAGTCAATTCATTACATACTGTTTAAGTTTGACTTTCGGATGGGGAGATGGAACGACGGACAGACGGATAGATGATTTGAATACTAAATGCTGGGGGCATAAAACTTACCTACGCATCACCGAGACAAATGCGTTGTCTTATTCGATATCGCTTCAGATAGTACATTCTTGCTTTTAAACTATGAAATTTTATATACAAAAGAATCTATATATCACAGAGTACAGGTATGTCTAACGTTTTTGCATCAACTGAAAGAAAGCCCAGACATTTCAAGAACAAGTTTAAGCCTATTTGATTTATTTATCGTAATAATCAATAAACGTACGAGTTTAACGCAATCATTAGCAGACTTATTTAAACCAAGGATCTATAATTCAGTGTTTAGCTGTAGCCATGGATTATGTGTTTGAAACATGTATTATTGCTTTGATATCAAATGAACTCTAAATGATACTACAGATGCGGTCTGGGACAGAATTGAACAAGAAGAATATTTCGTCGATTACAACCCGATGAATTACAATCAAGCGGAAACGTTTTGTCGCGAGGTGATGAATGCATCGTTGGTTATGTTCCTCAATCCTCTCAGATACTTCACGGTCCTTGCACAGATTGCTTTAACGAACAATTCTTTTTGGGTCGGAGGTAAGTGCTAAGTCACATTAATGGGGGGCAGAAATCCGAACCATTTCAAAGAAAACACGGGGTTTAATTAAAAGATCTGTGATCTTTGACTTTAAATGTTGTATTAAAAAATGACATCGAATTAATTCTAACGTTAGAATTTTGGTCTGTTTTATGTGTACTGTGATAAAGCATCTCTGATATTTTCAGGTAAATCCATAAAACACTACTGTACTAGAGTTCTATTTTAGCCTGTTCTAGGGGACTTGAGGAGTGTATCATATGTCAGTATCTGAGCCGCACCATGAGAAAACCAACATAGTGGCTTTGCGACCAGAATGGATCCAGACCAGCCTGCGCATCCGCGCAGTCTGGTCAGGATCCATGCTGTTCGCTAACGGTTTCTCATATTGCAATAGGCTTTGGAAGCGAACAGAATTGATCCTGACCAGACTGCGCGGATGCACAGGCTGGTCTGGATCCATGCTGGTCGCAAAGCCACTATGCTGGTTTTCTCATGGCGCGGTTCATCTCAGTAAAACGGTTTGGTTGCGTTCTAGGCTTCCAAAGGATCTTCTTATAGATTTTGTTAGACTTACATACTTTCATCGCTTTTACGCGTCCCTAAACTTTTGTCCGTACCGTATTTATACCTGCTGTTTTATATCTTCATGTCCATTCAATGTATCTGTATAAAGGAATGAATTCCGCTTTGACTTGTGCTATGACATATAGAATGTAACAATTTTTATTCCAACTACTGAAAGACTCAGTCAAACCGAGTCTACTATTATTTTGCTTGGTTTGATGTTGTGCCGTGATTTTTTTCCACGGAACCTTGTTATAGATTTTAATTACTCTTCTGAGCATATTTTCTAAGTTTAAATGTTGAGAATTAAACATTCAATAAGCACCAGTCACTTTCCCTACATGATAAATGCAAGGTTTAAACCTATTATTTCCATCCAGATGTGATCACTTGCTCTTTGATATATGATGGAAAGGATTTTTCATTATGATAAATTGTAAGAAAGTTGTTCATTTGATCAAATTACCAAATATTTTGAAATCTTAGTACATGTAACAGATATAAAGTGTTTTATGTTAGTTATGCATCAATGAATTTCGAGTTGAAATATTCTGAAGATATCTCTGTCTGAAATTGAAGCTAGCATCAAAGGAGAAGCTTTAAAGACTTAGCGTCCGGTGTTAGTGTTTTTATCTCTACATCGGATGTGAGAATACAGCTAGAACAATATTTCCTACAAAGTAATCTTAGCTTGATTTCATCCCACAACTTTTTAGTTGAAGATCACGTTTAAATCAGTTTGCAAATTAGCTACCGTACCTGAAAACTTAAATTGTTAAAATGCTGTCACCTGATCCACAAGATATATACTTTTTGTTTCGTCGTTTTCAGCTTTAATTCACTGGATTAAGCTAAAAAAAAGACAATCTTATTGCTTACAGCACTGATTCACTGAATGCAATCCTGGTTCATTAAGAAAATGTTACAAAATGTGTACATTACTATGGTACTTTCATGCTAGTTAGATATTCTGAAACTTTTATGACAATACAGCAAGAGAGAAACTGAAATAAAAACAACAAAATATCGGTACTGAGAATGACTGGACATTTATATTGAATGAAAAATACCAAATCGAAATTGCTTTTGGTGATATTTAAAACTAATCAAGCTATTTTGAAAATGTAAAAAGTTCAATTACCTTTTATGGGTGTTTCTGAATATCATATGATATTGATAGTATTGCTATATAAGTACTTATGAGTTCATTTTATTGTTGTGAAATAAGAAAATAATGGTTTTAAGGGTGTGAGGGTGTGGTGTGTAAGACTAGCAATAAATGCATATACAGTACGTATAACATTATTGAAACACCCATGCAAACTAGGAAATTACGTTTGCTAAGAAAATTTGCAACATTGTAAACATTTAACAAGAGCTGTCAGAGGACAGCAACGCTCGATTACTCAACAGCCTTCTCAATTGAAATAATATAAAAGTCGAAAAGGAGTTATGAGTTTGTAAAATTGCTTAACATGGATATGGAACCTGTACATGCATATCAGCTTATTTCAGGGGTTTCTATCCATTCCCATAAGTGGGTACTGAGATACCAGCTTACTTACAAAAACTTAACCAAAAACTGCTGAGACGAAGAAGGGGCATACTTTTGTAAAAATGTAGAGTTATGGAAACCTGTGCACTGCATGTCAGATCATGAAAGTGAACAAGTGTGTGAAGTGTCAATCCATTCCCATTTCTTGGTACTGAGATAGCCGCTTACATACAAAAACTTAACCAAAAGCTGCTGAGTCGAATAAATGGTATAATTTTGTAAAACTGCAAAGCAGAGTTATAGAACCTGTACACTCCTGTCAAATCATGACAGTGAACAAGTGTGTGAAGTTTTAATCCATTTCAATGAGTGGGTACTGAGATAGCCGCTAACATATAAACCCTTAACAAAAATTTCAAAGTCGAAAAAGGGGCATACTTTTGTAAAAAAGCAAACTAGAGTTATGGAACCTGTGCAATGTAAGTCATTTTATCACAGTGAATAAGTGTGTGATCCCATAATTGGTAACTGAGATACCAGCTTGCATACAACCCTTAACCAAATCGGGACGCGGACGCGGAGGCCGACGCATAGGGGAGTCCAATAGCTCTACCTATTGTTTGAATAGTCGAGCTAAAAGTAATTACGTCAAAAAAGTTATATATTAATGTAAATATATTGTAAGCTGGAGATACATGTATGTACTGCCTGGCATCGTGTCAAAATGTCCAAATAAGCTGGTACAACATCTTTTATCCAGGAAATGCATTACACTATTCTAGACACAATTAAAGGAAGGTTTAATATACACAAAATGTCTTTTCTTGTAGTTATTTTACGCTTTTTTTTTTCAAGTACATGCCTTCGTTGTTTTATTTGTTGTTGTTCTGTTGTTTTTTATTCAACATTTTTTCCAACAATATGGTTAAAATAAATCTGAAATAGCAATCAGCAGTTGTACATTACACAGGATGGGTCTTTCTTTCTTTCTTTCTCAGACCAGTCAAATACATTTTATTGCATATACATGTATATTGCATATTATTTTAGGCCGATGATATTACTAAAAATAATGTCAGAACCTTAACCTAATTCCAACATAAAGTTTTATTGATGATATATAATCTTTAGTTACTTGTGTAATACGGAAAAGTCCTCATAGAAATCCAAGTCAAGCTCTGAAAATTAGGTAATATTAACCTAAAAATAAAATTAATTTAACAAAATATTAATATCATTTCTTTATTCACATGCATGCATTATATTATACAGCAGTTCAAGAAATATAAATAATTGCATCAACTGTTTATAAGTTTCGAGTAAATACTGATCTTATCAAGTACCCAACCCATCTGTAGTAACACTGTGAATACATTTTTGTTTTACGAATCCCCTATGAATGTCTTTTCCTGTTTCTGACTTTTAGCCCCATATGTGGTTCTGGGACGACTTATGTATAAAGAGAATTGGAACCACTGCCTTACCCTTGCATGATCGTAAGAGGCGACTAATAGGGTCTTAACACTTGGTTTTTTTGCTGTAACTCTGTAATTCCAGCAGGTATGCAAATTTTGATTCCATACCTCATGTTTTTATTTCGATGTAAATGAGATGTGAAACCAAAATTTGTAGTCCTGTTTGGCGCCATATAACCTATACAGTGTTGGTGCGCCGTAAAACCCAAATAAATAAATAAATAAATGTTTCTGACTTTTAGATACACATGTTTGGTGTTCAGTCACTTTTAACTTCATTGCTGACGAATTTATTAGATAAATTTTGTTAATAATCTGTTCTGAATTTTGACACCTTTGTTTTGAATGTTGACACCCCGTTGTTTTAAATACTAAAGGTAGCCGACCAGTACTTGCTAGAAATATTAAAAATGTCTTTTTTCTGATATCCAAAGCATACAATTTTGCTACAGTATACCAATAGTTGAATAATATAGCATATGGTCCACAGTAACGGCCACAATATGTAATAGACGTTACTTCAGAATTCACGATGCAATATCTCAAAAACGTGCCATGATATTTTTAAGGACTATTTTTTTCTGAGTTCCATTTCCTTAGATACTACTTACTTCACGTTGGAATCAGTGCATTCCAAAACGTCAAAATGACCCGCCTATTTGGACGTTTCTTCCTATCATGACTCAATTAATGCTTTGGTTCAAAAATCTACGATCGGTATTTAGTGATATGCATATGAAAGCATCTTAACAATAATGAATAATTTAACTTTCTAAAATCGTACTCAACGTTTATGTTGGTGACTCTGTGGCCTAGTGGTTATGGTCGTTGAATTCAGATCACTTGCCCGTCACCGATGTGGGTTCGAGCCAATAAAAAAGAAAAAAAAGAAAAAACGATTATATGTATGAATGCCAAAACGAAGGTGCTTGGGAATGTGGACAAGTTCATCTTTTATTTCAAGTTCTAGGATTGGTGCTTCATTAGAAAAGTGCTTCAATGCATTTAGTCTTATTGGACTTTGACTGAGGTTGTCTTGTTGGGGTCGGAGTTATTTGTTTGAAGATGTTATCATATTTATAAAGTCGTTGTTACATGTAGACCTCTATACTTGGTACTGTTCTTGCATGTTCATTTTATATGTAGTAACAGTTTCAAAACTGTTTTCGTGTTCACTCGTTTCGTCCAGTTACATTATACGTAATGTACTACAAGTTGACATGTTGGCTTTATAGTGACACCACAAACTAAAATCATTACTTCAATTGCCAAACAAGTAAAAAATTGCTGCAAGATGCAGCAAATAGATGGTCGCACGGCCCAAAAAAACAAAGTGTTTGACCCATATTCAAACTTGACCTAGATTTTATCAAGGCAATAATTCTGACCAAATTTCATGAAGATCAATTGAAAAATACTGTCTCTATCGCATACACAAGGTTTTTTCTTTGATTTGACCTATGACCTACATTTTGGCCCCAGATGACCCATATTCAAACTCGACCTAGATTTCATCAATGCAATCATTCTGACATAATTTTATGAAGATCAATTGAAAAATACAGCCTCTATCGCATACACAAGGCTTTTCTTTGATTTGACATAGTGTCTAGTTTTTGACCCAGAAAAAACCATTTTCGAACTTGGCCTAGATTTCATCAAGATAATCATTCTGACAAAATTTCACGAAGATCAGTTGAAAACAGGTGAATGAAGTATTGCATGCAATACAAAGTCCCTACTGGAAGGCACCTAGTTTTCTCTACTGCAGTATAACATGATGAAATGATATCTGTCAATGATGTATAAACAATATTGTACTTTATATACAATATGTTATAACAACACACTTGGATTAAAATGTGCATATATAAAAACCCACAATTGTTTTCATATTGAAATGTTTTTGCTGATTATAAAAAAAGTTATCATGTAAGTTATTTATAGTACCAACAAAAGGAAATTAATCTTAAGAAAAAAAAAATCTATATAATATAAGTCCACAAGAAACTCTTTACCAGGTAGAGATAGGTCAAAATACACCTAAAAATTGGATGTAACATGCATGTTGTACCACAGAAAAGTGGTCTTGACTTTTCTCTACAGCCAATAATAAACAAGAGGACCATGATGGTCCTGAATCGCTCACCTATCCCCACATGACCCAGTGTTGAACTGAGTATGACATCGTTATTTCTATTATTTGACAAAGTGACCTAGTTTTTCAGCACATGTGACATAGATATCATCAAGATAAAAAATTCTGACCAATTTTCATGAAGATCCATTGAAAAATATGGCCTCTAGAGAGGTCACTAGGTTTTTCTATTATTTGACCTAATGACCTAGTTTTTGAAGGCACGTGACCCACTTTTAAACTTGACCTAGATATCATCAAGGTGAACATTCTCACCAATTTTCATGAAGATCTCATGAAAAATATGGCCTCTAGAGAGGTCACAAGGTTTTTCTATTTTTCGACCTACTGACCTAGTTTTTGACGGCAAATGACCCAGTTACGAACCTGACCTAGATATCATCAAGCTGAACAGTCTCACCAATTTTCATGAAGATCCACAGAGAAATATGGCCTCTAGAGAGGTCACAAGGTTTTTCTATTTTTAGACCTACTGACCTAGTTTTTGACCCCACGTGACCCAGTTTCAAACCTGACCTAGATATCATCAAGATGAACCTTCTGACCAATATTCATGAAGATCTCATGAAAAATATGGCCTCTAGAGAGGTCACAAGGTTTTTCTATTTTTAGATCTACTGACCTAGTTTTTAACCCCACGTGACCCAGTTTCGAACTTGACCTAGATATCATCAAGCTGAACATTCTGACCAATTTTCATGAAGATCCATTGAGAAATATGGCCTCTAGAGAGGTCACAAGGTTTTTCTATTTTTAGACCTAATGACCTAGTTATTGACCCCACGTGACCCAGTTTCAAACTTGACCTAGATATCATCAAGGTGAACATTCTGACCAATATTCATGAAGACCTCATGAAAAATATGGCCTCTAGAGAGGTCACAAGGTTTTTCTATTTTTAGACCTACTGACCTAGTTTTTGACCCCACGTGACCCAGTTTCGAACTTGACCTAGATATCATCAAGATGAACATTCTGACCAATATTCATGAAGATCTCTTGAAAAATATGGCCTCTAGAGAGGTCACAAGGTTTTTCTATTTTTATACCTACTGACCTAGTTTTTGACCCCACATGACCCAGTTTCGAACTTGACCTAGATATCATCAAGATGAACATTCTGACCAATTTTCATGAAGATCTTTTGAAATATATGGCCTCTAGAGAGGTCACAAGGTTTTTCTATTTTTAGACCTACTGACCTAGTTTTTGATCGCACGTGACCCAGTTTCGAACTTGACCTAGATATCATATAGGTGAACATTCTGACCAATTTTCATAAAGATCCCATGAAAAATGTGACCTCTAGAGTGGTCACAAGCAAAAGTTTACGGACGCACGCACGGACAGACGACGGACGACGGACGCCGCGCGATCACAAAAGCTCACCTTGTCACTTTGTGACAGGTGAGCTAAAAAGTTACAATAAAATCTGTTTATAGTAACAAAGGGACATAATTCTAAAAATAGGGTGCCTCATGGTGGTGACCATTTGGTCCAAGTTACATCAAAATCCCTCAATGCATGAAGAAGAAATGCTCCCGACAAAGTCATTCTTGAATTTGACCTTTGACCTCTAAATATGACCTTGACTTTAGACCTAGGGACCTGGTTCTTGCGCTTGACAATCCGTCTTATGTTGGTGAACATTTGTGCCAAGTTACATCAAAATCCCTCCATGCATGTAGAAGAAATGCTCCAGACAAAGTCATTCTTGTGTCTGACCTTTGGTCTCTAAGTGTGACCTTGACATTAGACCCTGGGCTTGGGTTTTGCGCATAACATGTTGTCTCATCCAGGGGAATATTTGTGCCAACTGATGTCTAAATCCTGTTTTGCATGACAAAGTTATAGACTGGACAGGAAAAAAATCCTACTGACCTTTGATCTCAAAGTGTGACCTTGACCTTTAAGCTAGGGTACTGGGTGTTGCGCATGACATGTCATCTCACCATGGGGAACATTTATGCTAAGCAATATTGTAATCCCTTCATGGATGACAGAGTTCTGGATCGGACAGGAAAAAACCTTATTGACCTTTGACCTCCAATTGTGACCTTGACCTTTGAGGTAAGGGTCCAGAATTTGTGCATGACAAAACGTCTCATCATGGGGAACATTTCTGCCAAGTAATATTAAAATCCCTTAATGAATGTCAGAGTTATGGACCGAACACGAAACAGTCCCTGTTCATGCTATGTTAACATTTGACTGCTAAGTGTGACCTTGACCTTTGAGCTAGGGGTCTGAAAGTTGTGCATGACACATCGTCTTATTATGAGTTACATCTGTGCCAAGTAATATTAAAATCCCTTCATGGACGGCAGAGTTATGGACCGGACAGGTAAAAAGCCCCGTTGACCTTTGACCTCCAATTGTGACCTTGACCTTTAAGCTAGGGGTCTAGGTTTTGCGCGTGACTCGTCGTCTCATCATGGGGAACATTTGTGCCAAGTAATATTAAAATCCCTTCATGGATGGGAGAGTTATGGACCGGACAGGAAAAAAGCCCTGTTGACCTTTGACCTCCAATTGTGACCTTGACCTGTGAACTAGAGGTCCGGGTTTGCGCATGACACATCGCCTCATCATGGGGAACATTTGTGCCAAGTAATAATAAAATCCCTTCATGGATGGGAGAGTTATGGACCGGACAGGAAAAGAGCCCTGTTGACCTTTGACCTCCAATTGTGACCTTGACCTTTGAGCTAGGGGTCCGGGTTTTGTGCATGACACGTCGTCTCATCATGGGGAACATTTGTGCCAAGTAATATTAAAGTTCCTTCATGGATGACAGAGTTATGGACCGGACACGAAATTGCGGACGGACGGACGGAATGACGGAAAAGCGCATTCCTATAGTCCCCGAAACTGGTTTTCAACCAGTAGGCGACTAATAAAGCCTCTGTTGCATACACAAGCTAAATGTTGACAGACGACAGAGTGACATCGAGTGATCACAAGAGCTAAAAAAAACCAAAGAGTACAAATATGCCCCAAAGAGTAAACAAAATAGTGGGGAATAAATTTATTTCAAGGTAAATACAGTATTACAGCAGTTTAAGTAAATAAGATGCATTTTTATATTTTACCTGTAGATCTTCTATGAAACAAGAGCTGTCCGTAAGACAGCCAAGCTCGACTATTCGAAATATTGTCCCAGAAGCAGGAAAATATTACCCAAAAAGGTTAAATATCAAAAGAGTTTTAAGTTCAAAAGGGGAAATAATTTGACCAAAATGCATACCAGTTATGGGACTTGCTGCTATCAACTAGTTTTATAACCCCGAAGGCACATGTGAAGTTTCAATTCAATATTTGCATTAGTTTTGGAGATAGAAACTTGCATGTAAAACTTTAACCAGAATTTTCAAAGTCCAAAAGGGGGCATAATTTGCCCAAAATACATGCCAGAGTTATGGGACTTGACCCAGTGAGGTTGGTAATTGATCTAGAAAAGAAAAAATAAGTTTCAAATCTATATGCCTTTTAGTAATAGCTGTATGTACTTGCACGCAAAACTTTAACCAGAATTTGCTAAGTCCAAAAGGGGACATAATTTTGCCAAAATGAAGGTCAGAGTTATGGGACTTGCTGCTATCAACAAGTTTTATAACCCCGAAGACACATGTGAAGTTTCAAATCAATATCTGCATTAGTTTTGGAGATAATAACTTGCATGTAAAACTTTAACCAAAATTTTCTAAGTCTAAAAGGGGGCATAATTTGCTCAAAAAACATGTCAGAGTTATGGGACTTGACCCAGTGAGGTTGGTAATAGATCTAGAAAAAGAAAAAATTAGTTTCAAATATATATGCCTTTTAGAAATAGCTGTATGTACTTGCATGCAAAACTTTAACCAGAATTTTCTAAGTCCAAAAGGGGGCATAATTTGGCCAAAATGAAGGTCAGAGTTATAGGACTTGCTGCTATCAACTAGATTTATAACCCTGAAGACACGTGAAGTTTCAAATCAATATCTGCATTAGTTTTAGAGATAGTAACTTGCATGTAAAACTTTAACCAAAATTTTCTAAGTCTAAAAGGGGGCATAATTTGCTCAAAATACATGTCAGAGTTATGGGTCTTGACCCAGTGAGGTTGGTAATTGATCTAGAAAAAGAAAAAATAAGTTTCAAATCTATATGCCTTTTAGAAATAGCTGTATGTACTTGCACGCAAAACTTTAACCAGAATTTTCTAAGTCCAAAAGGGGGCATAATTTGGCCAAAATGAAAGTCAGAGTTATGGGACTTGCTGCTATCAACTAGTTTTATAATGCCGAAGACACATGTGAAGTTTCAAATCAATATCTGCATTAGTTTTGGAGACAGTAACTTGCATGTAAAACTTTAACCAAAATTTTCTAAGTCCAAAAGGGGGCATAATTTGCTCAAAATACATGTCAGAGTTATGGGACTTGACCCAGAGAGGTTGGTAATTGACCCAGAAAAAGAAAAAATAAGTTTCAAAGCTATATGCCTTTAATTGATGGCTGTATGTACTTGCATGCAAAAACTTAACCAAGGTGTGACGCTGACGCCGACGCCAGGGTGAGGAGAATAGCTAGACTATTCTTCGAATAGTCGGGCTAAAAAAAACTGGAAAAAGTTAACTTCACAACGCGACAGTTTGCACAGCCAGACCAGGATTCGAACCTGGAACCTCCCCAAAACACAAATTACCATACGTAATTTCCTCAATTTTGGGTTGCTCTGCCAATTGAGCTATCTGACCAGCGGAACTGCAATATCCTAGCAATATCACTTAAGATAAATGTTTGAATTTGCGGTTTTTAAAGCGGAAAGGGAGCATGAAAATGTGAAAAAATGGTAATGAGGATATTAGTAACCATTCAAGTTTCTATCAAGTCAACTCTGTATATCAGCTGATTTACCACCTTTTTTTCTATTGAGCCTGCTGAAATTCTCTCAAAAATATTAATTAAAATCCTCTTTTAATATTTAAAACAAGCATTGTCATAAATAAATACAAATTAGGTTAGAAAAAAAAATTGTTTCCGGTATCCCGACCTACCCTTTATTCCGGACCCTAATTCTTTTTCATTGCCTCCGAGAAGTTTTTTTTTTTGATTTAATGTTTTAACAAAAAGTTGAAAAACTGCACTTTTTATGTTTTAAACATAGTCAGTGATGTTAAAAATCAACTTACTCAAGAAAAAATCAGCAGGGGCTAAGGGTGTAACGATACATCGGAATTCATTTTATCATGATACATCAGTTTGGCGATACAAATATCGTACCATAGGCCTGTTATTTCGAAATTCGTTTTACCATGATACATCAGTTTGGCGATACGCGTATCGAATCATAGGTCTGTTTCACAATACAGAAACGATAAGTGGAAACTAGAAATATTGCATGATATCTTACATACAATCAGTGTTAAGGATAGTAACTAAAGAAATGTATCATTCCAAGAGTAGAGACATTGAATATTTTTTTTTTTGTCACACAAATGCTTACTTACGATACTCAATTCATATCGCGATATGTACCGTATCGTTGCACCTGTATCACGATACATATTGTATCGTGAGACTAGCATATTGTTACACCCCTAGCAAGGGCCCAGTAGCCCATGGTTCCTAGATTTTTGGCTGGGACCCTAAATTGTTGAAGAAAATGCCCATATACCTAATGTTAAACATTTATTTTGACAGTCTGGGCCCAAAAATAAAAATAGCTAGTTTTATATCCTTGTTACTGATGCTCTAAAGGAATAACTCCCTTATTCGTATTTTTGTACACAAAAATAGTTTCCGAAAGGTCCCACTTGATAATAAAATCCAGATTTTTAAAAAAAAAAATTACTGACCAGCTACCTACCTATTTTTCTTTAGCATGTTACTGGAAACATTTGTTTGGCCTTACAGTACATGTATACCTAAATTGTAGTCATACAGGGTATCTTGAATACTATATGATTTTTAAGACGGGAAAGTGTGCAGATTGGAAATTATACCTACACTGTTTTTCAAAGTGAAAGCACCTACGGTAAGTTGTTTTTCAAAGTGAAAGCACCTAAGTGTATTTGAATGGGGCTAAAATTACATTTTCATTTTTCATCGAGTGGGTGCGTAATCTCCCTATAAATCCATATCTAAATTTACAGAAATACTCCCAACATTCAACTATTAATTTCTGATCATAACTGGGAGGCCAAGGCAGTTGTTAAAAACTGGGGATATCTTCAAATAAATGTAGCACAAAATATGCAATTATACCTGCTGTCACTCATGCAGAAAAACCTGAAAAATGTGTTAGTGTCATAATTTAGGGCCTATATAAATCTTTATTACTTTAATTTTATGTCAAAAGCATTGATTTGTCATTCAATACATTCATACACTTACAAGAGTCCAAAACACAATTTTCGTCTCGTAATCAAAACTAGCAGAAAAGTAGTGGTTGCTATTTATCATCAGGAAGTACATTATGTACCAGAAGTCAAAAATTTTCACGAGGTCTCAAATCGCCCATTATCTGGACTGTCATTGGACCTTATAATAAGACGAAATGCCCCCTTGTGCAGGACATTGGATTGTGTTTAACGGTTCGCTTTAACAATTGGAAAAAACCTTGAACAGTGCCACCTGCCGAGTGTAACATATGTACATGTGTAGTAAATTCGTGTCGTAAGTCACGTGGTCTATTCTAGGATTTCTTCGTTTTAAAATATATACTGTACAGTACATATATGGACCATCCATGATTTCAAAGATTTTTCTATCTATAATTTTACAGAACATTCAAAATCCTAGACTTGTTATCTCTTTAGACAAGCTTATACATCGGATTATTTCGACTATCTATCTCTTCATACTGCATCGCGCCTCTTGTTATCAGGAAGTATGTATGCTGCTTTCTCCTTGATTCGAGCCTTTTAAATCTTTTAGGGGCGTGCATATTTTTATAAACCGGTTCAAAGAAGTATAAAATACACAGAATGGCAACTGGCTGTAATCTCGCGTGAGCTCATGTCAGAGCGTGATTCGGCGTAATCTTACTAAAAACAAACATCGGCGAGCATGGAGTTACAATTTGTACCTTTAAAACTACATTTAAAATACATGTTAGCTTCTAAAACAAAATTAGTTTAATTAGCAACCCCAGCTTATCACTGATAAGCCTCCAGATTAACTGGAAAACTGCAGAAATCTGACCCCAGTCGTAAACTTTTTCATGTAAAATCATCAAATGATAATCAATCAAAACAAGATATACATGTTTAAAAAGCTAATAAAATTATCTACAATTTGCATATTTTACTTGTTATTTTATTGCCATATTATCGGATTTATGATCTTGTTATCCAACAGATCACGGTAATTTACACCCGATCTCAGATAAACAGTAAACATGCAGCGTTCGCGTGACACCATGTGTCTTTGTTTCAATATGCGACTGGTTTAATAGCTATGAATATTAATGAGTTTAATATATCCAATCAGAAAAAAGGTTTATGAATACATTACAACTTGATGCATATTCGTACGATACTTAAAAGGAAAGATATAGTCCCCCAAAGTTGACCGTTTTTTTCTCAGAAAATACGAATTTTTCAGACATGCACCATGCACCAATGCAAAATATACATTCTGAAGTTTAATTTGGTACCAAAATCATTTTTCGGAAACGCCATTTACCCGGTCGCATTTATTTCTGAAAATTGCAATTTTCGGAAAATCCAAAGGTCACGCACGTTTCAGGCCGACCGCCATTTTGAAATTTATGATAACACAACACCGATACAAAATATCGTTAAAAATCAATAAATCTGTTCATTAAAAAAACAGGAAAACGATTAAAAATGAAATGAATGTTAAATCATAACATTTGGTAAGTATTTTAATTTATTTATTATCATTCAGAAGAACTTTAGCGAGAAGTTTACAAATCTTTAACGGAGGGTACGAAAGGTCGAAATTACAGCGTCGGGTATCGCAAAAAAACGAGTTTTTTTTTTTATTTAAACACAACAATTTGACTTTAATTCAAAATATTATTTTATATATCATGTAACAATATATCATTTGTCCGTTTGTATGCAAGTTTAATTGCAAAACTGCCCATTTTTGTCCGAAAAAAATTGACCGTTTCGTCCCTCGCAGATTCGCACTAAGAGGATTGCTTTATTGATTTGAAGTTAATGAAGTAAATGATAGTTCGATAGTAATTTTTGTATGCAATTTTGATTAAAAATTGTTTACTTATTCATAGTTTAATGTGTAAAAACTTGTATAAAAAAACCGAGTAGTCAAAATTATTAACTAAAACTAGTAAAAGGAAGGAGCTCGACAATTTGAAACCAAGATTTGAAGTTGGGTGTTTGTGCTATGAATAATAATAAAAAATAATTAGATAAACATATTTTTTATGTATCATGCAGTTCATTTTTTAAAGCATGACACTTTATTCTTTTTCAGGTCAGCTATGACAGAGATATACCTAGGCCCATTTTGTGATTGTGATGCACACAGTACTATCACAAAGTTATAGACTGGACGTATCAAGAAAACAATCAAACCATTATTAAACAGCATTATGATTGAAATAAACCATTTTGTCAAGACACCGGGGTTCAAATAAAGTGATTTGTTTAATGTCTTTGTGCATTCAAATCAGTGTCAATAAGACTGACAACTGGTACCCTGGCTTTGGAGAAAGTTGTGAATGATTCTACAGCGGTTGTCAAGTTCATGACTCACTGTTGTAAGCTGGCCACTGAGAGAAGATAAGCAAGTTATAAACATTTAGTTCGTGATTGGCCAGAAATTGGTGCCAGACTGTATAAATGCGGTTAGATGATGCCATCATGGTGAACATAAGCACTTACATACGGTATTCAGCCAGTTCAGCAGTGACTTTTTCCGTTAACGTTAACCACACTACCAGTAGAAGTTGAATTCAAAACTGACATTTTTCATTTCACTTTTAATTAGTTCAATGACACTCTTGGGTCTAGTAAATATGTATCATAGTTTTTATGAGCAGCTTGAAATGAATAATTGCAGGTGGAAATAATTCTTTATCAAGAGTAAAACTATTTAAATTAATGGTAGATAATTTTAGCAAGTCGTAGCAGTCTAATAGTGAAAAAATATTCAACAGAAAAATATGAAATCAATATTATTTGAAAATATTATATTTTATTTATAAACTTGTTCTATGTATAATAAATGTATCTACACTGTCTTGTTCTGTAGTAATATTTAAATAAATCTGTTAAAGTGATCATGAAAATGTATGTGTAAGTGACAACTGAAATTATTTGAAAATAATGTAAAAACTTGAAAAATAAATTGCATCAACCTGACTAACTTATTCATGATTTAGATCATCTTATAGTGGTGTTTTAAATCAGTCATTAACATGTCCATAGAGAGCATAGACTGACCTGACAATATTCCAAATTTCATGAAGATATCTCAAATAATAAAAAAGTTATGGCAATATTACTTTAACAAGTCGGCTGAAAAAAAAATTTCGGTTCCGTCAACTTGACGCGTTTCAATAGTAATTATATAGCAAAATATTTCCGGATTTCGGTCGATTTAACCAAACTTAAAAATGTCATAACTTTTTTGATTTTTGAGATATTGAAAAAAGGGAAACAGTTCTGGAAAGCTTTCAAAGAGATCTTTAAAACTATGTAAAGAAATCTGCAATGTTTGTAACTTTGAAAATTAGCTGGGGTTGCTAGTTTAATGTGAAATGGTCTTAAGACACGAAGTACACGTTTTTTTTTGCCATCGAAAGAAGCGTGGTCATATACCGATGAATAATTGCTTTCGCATACAAAATAGCGCGTGGAGAAAGCGCCACTTCCGATAAACGAGATCTCGTTTTTTTGTCACGGGAGGTTGGCGAGATTTGCTCTATATGCCTTTCAAGTTGCCAATCTATTTATTTTTATAGCTCTTTGACCGGTTCAATTAAATAATTTTTGTTTGTTGTTACAAAAAAATTTGCATTTAACAATGAACATTAAAAATTACAATGTTATCATGTTTTATATGTACCTTTTTGCACGAGACTGAAGGAGGTCAAACTCTGCATCATTTTAAAACTTTCTCATTGATTCGAGCCCTTTGTTTGGTAGGTCAATAATAGTCTAAATAAAGAGACCTCGGGCAGACCGATTTTACATTTAGATATTTTACGTTGTCTACCTAGAGGTCTCAACCAGAAACAATCAAAACTGTGGTGGAAACTGTGGTCAATTGAAATTACAATTTATCAGTAGTCACGATTTTTCATTAGCCCTAACTGCATACCTGTTGTTTTAAATCATAAATAGTAAATAAAAAACAAAAGAACAGGACATATTTATCAAGAATTTCTGTTGTAAAAAATTTAAAACTCTAACGTTTCACTCGTCTTCATGTAATGGCGGTCGGAGGCGTGACCAATGAAAACGCTTCGTGTAGTAATGTTTACCGGTGATCGGCCATTTTCCAATATGTAGTACACTCGTGTTAAACCTTGGCAATTTTTTAACTGCCATAGTTTGAATTTTTCTCAAGAAATCTCGGTAATATATACATCATTGAAAAGGAAAAATTACAGGCTTTCTATGTATGTATTTCTTTTTTTTATCCGTTGCATTATTATTAGGGGTGTAACGATACATCGAACTATCGATGCATTGCGATACTAAGTGTCCCGATAGCATGCATCGATAGAAAAGTCACGATCCAATAACAATCGCCGATAGTTCCTTCAACAATCGATAGGTTCGATAGTTTTGAAATTTTGGTAAATACAGAAATAATTTATAATTTATAAACCAAGAAACAGAGCCAGCTTTCATTTGCGCCTGGGAAAATGTTTACGTCTCCATTACAATAATTACCCTCACGGAATTAAACTACCATAAAGTACTGAGAAGTCTGGAAGATAATTAATAAATTTAGTTTCTTAGAAACTTTGATTAAATATATTTAAATGACCTGTTAATTTTAGATGAGAAAATGTACTATGGACATGGAGAAAGAAGGCTACTTGTATTATACAGCAAACTGTTCGGTAGGGCCCTTCATTTAGTGCTGGTACACCTTAATCCGATCCGTTAATTTTCGTCTTTTTCAATGCTTTGGGTTATTAAACATGTTGACATTCACAACAAAATGGCCGATTCGTTTGAGTATACCTTGCATAGGTTTATTGTTTTACTTATTGTTCCAAAGCCAAGGAAGGCAAGAAATATTTAATGTTAGAATTATTTCTGTCCGTTTCAGTTATACAAACATCTCAATGTGTGTTAACAGCAATTATAAACAGTGTCGTCTCTTACACTGTGTAACAATGCCAGTTGGTAGCTTTACTGTATAAAATATGATGGCCGATAACTATTGCAATAGTATCGCAATAGTAACCTGCAATAGAATAGTATCGCGATAGTTTTTAAGCAATATCAATAGTATTGCAATAGTCAAAATTGGCCTCAATAGTCACCCCTAATTATTATAACATAATTCCCGCCCAACGGATTCCATTGGGTGTTACTTACGCAAAGAAGAGGACAGTGCTACCACATTCTTTACCTTTTCTGGTTTGTACTCGGAGGCGGATATCGACAAGTCAAAATAATATAACGATATTCAACTCTCGAGTACAATTATTTGGACTAGGTCAATAAGTGTTAATGTTTGCACAGTCTATTTCCATAAAGCAAATTTCTATCAAGACTGACTTCTTGTTCAATTGTTACAACAGTCGAAATATGCTCAGGATGCTTTTATATTGAAATTTTGGCTCATAATATTACCCACTGTGTAATTTCCTTTTGAAATAAGCATTTTTTGATGCAAAATATTAAAACAAGTATTTACTCAATTTTTCAGTGATTTCATGACTAATATTTTCATAGGCATTTTAAAATGTAAATGGCACGAGTTTCTGATAGAAGAACATGCTTCATGAGCATGAATTTTACTAAAACACAAGGGCTCGAATCGATGAGAAAGCTCGAATCGACGAGAAACAGGCATACAAGAAAATTCTCTCCAAGACACCGAGTCAAAAGTTCTGACGCGGTCTCAAATTGATAAATTAAAATGCCTAATGTTTCAGTAACTGTTTCAGACATTGGGATATGTTTATAAATAGCGTCATTTAATAATTGGAAAAACCGTACACAGCGCCACCTGCCAAAAGTAGCATATGTACATGTATGTGTAGTAAAATCGCGCCAAAAATCACGTGGTCTATTGTTTACACTATTCCGTCTTCAAAAACTTCACATTTATACACATTAAAAAATGATACTTTGACTGCAGTTCATCTCTATAAACCTATTAAAATGCATAACTAAGCAAAAAGTATTCTAAAGCATGCTATTTATTTATGATTCCTATTGATAGTGTAAGTAGGTCATCACTTAGGGTGACTCGCTATGAGTTTGGTTTATTCTAAAATTTAGATCAACGAATGTGAATTGGCACTCAAAATGCATTGTTATCAAAAACAATATTGTTGGTAACAATTTACCTTGTTCTTGACAAAATCCACTACAAAATATTTCAATAAAAAAGACGTTACACTGACTACACTTTATCAGGCTGGGCACATCTCCCAATCGGGGTAAATTACCTCGTTCGGGGTAATGTACCCCGATCGGGGTACAACTAGAACAATAGAAAAGCACAAAAAATTTGATATTTCTTTTTTCTTTAAAGTGCTAACATAAATATTTTTACTAAAGCTTTATATCATCATTACAAACATGCCTATGTACCATTTTGTCAATTTTGCACATGTTAAAAAATGGTGAAATTCTGAAATTTTTACAACAAAAATCTGTTGAAAAATTATCATATTGTCAACTGTTTATATCATATGAAGCTGACCCGAAAATATGAGCATTAGCACTTCCTTAATAAAAAAGTTATCAAAAATTTTGTACTTTTCTATTGTTCTTCTTTTATCCCGATCGGGGTATATTACCCCGAACGAGGTAATTTACCCCGATTGGGAGATGTGCCCAGCCTGTTTATGTACAGCAAGAATGTATAATTTTACTGCGCAAGCGCGAATGGCTCTGCGCGAATAACTTGAAAGGCTGAAATGATCAAATCCGATTCAATATAATGCAAATTCTGCAAATATTGCAAAATATAAACCAGAAGGAACACAATTAAATAATATTAATTCCATTATTTTTGCGATTACACGTTAGAATATTCACTTTCTGAGTGTCAAACGAAAATTTAACAGAAATATGACCCGAAGGGAAAAAATTGTCAAATCCGAACCCATTGCACATTCTAAAACCACCTCTATATGCCCGGCCCTGATGGGCCGTGCAATTACATTTATTGGAAAGACTCCGAGTGTTTGCATTTTTTTATTAGAGGCAAAAGAAACCTATTTTTCAACATGCTTTAACTTTTGTTTTACTATATGCTGATGTTAAGCAACATATAATCTATAAATATTGATTCTGAGAGGATGATATGCATACTGTTCACTTTGGGAAATCTGAATATCGACCAAGACGTCATGAAAAAAAATATCATCCCAAAAACATAGTAGGTCTAAAAATTGACTAAATATGCAAAATATTGGGTCAAAAGTTTTATTAAAATGAAAGAAAGTGGAATATTTACAACAATAAAATATCAATGTATCGCAAGTTCATTTGCTGTATACATTGTAGACTAATCTATTTTCATTTACTTGCTTTGATTTTCTCATCTAACATTAGACAGGCAGAATCGGTGAACGTCTAGTGAAGTATAATAATTCCGTGTAATTCCTCAGCTCGGAAGAAAGCGATGCTATTCAAATGGTGATATGAACAAAGACACATGCACAGAAAACCAAAATGGCGCTTTTGCTCATGAGCTATGAAATTACTGCGGAATATGATAATGGGCGATATGACATGAAAATACAATATGTGCAAGAGGCAAAAAAAAAAAAAAAAAAAAAAAAAAAAAAAATGACGCGTTTACGCACAAGATATTAAATTCCAGTGAAGTATTGGTTAAGGGGCAACCTGCGTGGATGATCAACGTGAGGTAAAATAATGTCAATTATTGTTTGCTTAGTTCGGGAAATTATATCTATATTCTGATAAACCAAAATATCACCAGCATCCGTTTTCATTTGATTAAATCCACGAACAACTAAAATGAAGGGATTAAAGTGCCGAGAAAAATCGAACAGGTTTAATATTCGATTGGCATCATGTATTTTGAAAATTGTCGCATCACATGTTCTTTGAGGTCTTGAAACTGTCAAGCACTGCGATAACTAAGTGTCTGATTGTATGTTCTTCTAATTTTACCTTCCACGGCAGTCCTCAAGACACCGTAGCTACACAAACTTTGTCTGTCATCTTTGTGTGCTGGGCGCATAACACCCTGACATTGGATTGTCGTTTAAAGCGTTATTAAATTCAATGTTTGTAAAGCAAGTTCTCTTGGCGCCATCCGGACGGTAGCAGTCATGTTATTGTCATCTAGAGCTACATTAAAGGGAATAAAAGCCAACTATCAAATGGATATATTAGATAAAAATTGTTAAAGTATAAATTATTTCATAAACCCGACAAAAGTAAAATGCGTCTTGGTAATTAGTGGTATAATTTTAAGTACCCCCTCCACGTGTTATAACAATTATTATTTAATAAAAAAATATATCCTTATCATGATGAAGAGAACATTTTCTAGCACAACGATTTTCAAGTACAAAACCAACCGCAGACAGGAAGTCACCTGACATCAAGTTTGACACTAAGTGGCAAGGATCAAAAATATAATCTGAAAGGAAAACAATATTTTCTGGTCGATATAAAACTGTTATCTTGTTTGCATACATGTAATTGAATTATTTGAAAAATACATATTCAGCTTGGTGATTTAAAGTGAGCATATGGTTTCTGCAGCGAAGAAAATATTCTTGTATTTATGAAGAGTGACCACAAACGCTTGTCAGCAGCATGACAACGACATCCACAGGAGTTTTCATACTGTTCTACTTATTCTATGGTAACTAGTTTATACTCTATGTTTCACAGACAAGAATTCACGGTATAAATTTACTTTTCCCATGTTTACGTTAAAATGTGTGTTGTATTTTTTCTTAGTTTTGTCAAAGTCAGTATATTTCATATATAAGATGTAAACATTGTCATTAAATCTGAACATCTATGCACCCTAAAATTATCAGTTCAAACAGGTTACATTGTATATGCGTCTTCCATTTCAGGGGTAGCAGTAAGCTCGGACTGGCATTTGTGCCTTGACAAGTGTTACTTCCTGAGCAGTAAAGTCAACATTTCATATACAGACCAGGCAGCATATTGTCAGACCATGGGTAGACAAAGCAAACCAGTGGACTTTGGTTCAAAACTAGAACAATCTCTGGAGGCCGAGCTGAATACGTGCCGACTCCCAAAGATAGATAATGAGCCATATTGGATAAATAAAAAAAGTAAGATAATACAAAATATTGCGATTTTTGTGCGGTTTTAACAAACAGCTGTAAACGGTAAGATATATCGAAATTAATGTAAAGTCTAAACAAAAATGTAAGTATTTATAAAGAGTTAAGATCGTAATATATATATTATATACATTACATTTGTAACGTAATATCGTAATGAAACATTTGCATTACTATTTAAAGTATTGGTAAAATAATGCATATGATTTCCTTTTGCTATTTAAAGCATTCTAAAATAATGTTTACTCGAACACTCGGTGAGGTTGTGCGAAGGAAACTTTTCACATTCTTAAAACTATAGTTTTTATTATATGTATAACGAGTAGAATATTAACAATCAGTTAAATCCCGTAGGGTATAGAATAATGCATTCAATGCAACACACTATTATTTCTCTTGTAGACATTCAGGACAATAAAGGCACACCGTCTTGCCGGACGATAACATTTTCTGGAAATAATATACATCTGGAGCAAGATGTCTCGTGTTCCGCATTGTCACATCCGTTTTGTGAAACAGAAAAATCATTCTGTCAGTCTTCGGGAAATAAAAACTCAATAACGCATGGTAAATTATTTTACTTCCATCTATCTGTATACTTAGTATAAAAAGAGTATCTTGCAGATAAAAGTGATTTGTGTACATCCGGAGAGCTTGACAAGGGCACATCGACTGTTAATGGGCACAATAGGTCTGATCTAATGAGAAAAATATTTCAAACCAATAGAACTAGATTCATTTTACAGGTTGGCATATTTTCCGTGCATTTGATTTTGATGTCATTTTGCAACAATATTTATTACACTCTGTTAAAGGTCATTTTATACGGTGGATTGGTTAATCTTTGCGTAAGCTTTTTAAGCAATTTATTGGTTTGCAGTCTTTTTCCCGATGCAAAATGTGATGTTTGTGTTTTAGAACATTATGCAGATTAACTGAAATTTTGAATTCGCGAGCGACATCATTCGTGAATGTTAGCGTCGCGACTATTAGCCAGTCTACAGTACACTCACTTTATTGTGATTTTCTGATACTTATTGAAAGCAAGCGACTTATATTCTGTTTGCTAGATATTGTAAGATATAATTTTATGCTATGCAACTGTAAGCTTTCTTTTAAATACGATTTATCCGTATAAAAGCTCAAAAGAACTAACTGACTGAGTAGCGTATTTCATTTTACTTCGTTAATATTCTGGAACAAATAATTGGTTTGTTTCCTCTATATTCTGACAACTTCATAATCTGAGCCGCGCCATGAGAAAACCAACATAGTGGCTTTGCGACCAGCATGGATCCATACCAGCCTGCGCATCCGCGCAGTCTGGTCAGGATCCATGCTGTTCGCTAACGATTTCTCTAATTGTAATAGACTATGAAAGCGAACAGCATGGATCATGACAAGACTGCACGGATGCGCAGGCTGGTCTGGATCCATGCTGGTCGCAAAGCCACTATGTTGGTTTTCTCATGGCGCGGCTCATATTATTAATTACCGGTAATAGAGACGTAATCTTAGGTTACAATATATTTGTCTAATTTTTGTTGATACATGATCACTCTAATTCGACCAGGTGAAAGGTTCATGGTTTCCCACAACCGATTACCAGAAGTTGTAAATTTATATTGTAATGTACACATATCATGTCTGATCTCGTTATTTTAGATACGATGCTAGTTAGGTGTAATGGAGATTATGTTGTTATGTTGTTGCCTGCGTTCGATGTGTGCAATAATCAGAGGTGTTACTTCTGCTCATTCTATACTTCAAATAAGCAAACCCTAAAGCAATAGATTGCACTCTGACATTTGTTTTAAACTTACTGCAGTATATTCACTTTTTTCAATATTCTCACTGTCTATAAATAAGATAAATAGTTAGTTTATCTCCTTGCATAATATATGCTGTCCTGATTGCTTATTGTCCCTTGTTACAGATTGGGTGAAAGTAGCCGGACAAAGTTCCTTGTACAAGTTGTCATCTTCCACATACCCATATTGCGAAGCAAAGACCTTTTGTCAGAAAGACAGGCATGGTAAAATCGCAAGTGTCGGAAATTATTCATTTATGGGGTTGTTAGCCACCGAACTCGGCATTTCAGGGACAATGAAGCTTGATGTTTGGCTTGATAGCCCAGGTAACTGTGTAACAATATTATTCGAATATTATAAATGTTAATTTGATTTTAATATCACACCGACACAATTACAGGTCATATGGCGGCTTTCCAGGTTTTAAAGGTGGAGGAAAGAAACTAGTGCCCCTCCGAGTGAGTGAGTGAATGAGTTAGGTTTTACGGCGAACCGACACAAAATGGTCATATATCGCCGAGAAGTCATATTGCAAACGTCAACTGTAAAGCATAAACATTGATGTAAAACTGTAAAGCATACCTAAAAACATCCATGTAAAAATGTAAAAAAAAACACTATGAATAATGTAAAACATATCTAAAAACATCCATGTAAAAATGTAAAGCATATCTTAAATCAGTTATGTAAAAATGTATATGAGTGTGTGTTAATATATCAGCTGCAAACATAATAATATTGCAAGATGTAAATAAAAATATGAAATTTTAGATTTTTTGATATATTCCTATCTGCTTTAGAAACGATAAAATATTTCCGACTGAAACGTTTTCAAATAATTCTTTCAAAGATTGAACGTCATAATATGTATTACGTTGTGTAGCAAAGTCCACACAGTCGATTAAAATATGTTTAATAGTTAGCTGTGTTTGACATGGTACACATTCGGGTTGATCTTTTTTATTCAAAAGATAAGAATGAGTCAAACGGGTATGACCTATTCGACAGCGAGAAAGAACAACTTCCTCCCTGCGAACGGATCTGTTCCCTTGGTGCCATTCCCCTAGAATAGGTTTGATATCATGAAGTTTATTGAATGAAGCATTGTTCCATGACGACTGCCATTTAGATAAAATGTATTTGTATATATTGGGCCTAAAATCGGTATGTGGTAATTTCAAATTAGATTGTGATAACAAGTTAAAGCGTACCAAAAGTTCCTTCTAGAGCACATCTATATAAATATAAAATGACCATCTTGTAAAATTTTGGTTGCAATGTCTGTTTTATACTGCCAAAAAATATCAGGTAATTATTTACGCTAGTTTTTTAACATAAATTGTTAAATCCAACAACAAATTAAATCTGTTACCTCTTCCAGTAGAGTAAATACGGCAATAAGACATTGACCTGGTCAATCTGTTATGATTCGACGTGTGAATTCATTAGACTCTTCCACGCGTTAGATACTACATATCTGTATTCGATAAGACAGATCAGTGAAACAGACTATGAATTCATTGCACATAATTAGAGGGTCACAATGGGGTTTGTTTTCACATATTAACCATGCATTTGAAGGTAACGATAATATTTGGTTGTTTACATTTAAATTTGCTGATATATGTCTATCTGGTGAATGTACATATGTTATGTTCAGGAGGAAATAAAAGAATCAATTGATCATCCTCGGGTTTAGTATTGTGTAATCCATGGAGTCGTCTCAATTGAGAAAGAATAGATTAACGTCAGAGGTTATTTCTTAGGTCACGGAGTTAAATTGGCCAGCTTGTAATTAGAACAGGTTTCGACATCAGTAGCTCAATCAAGTGTAACTTATTGAATTAAGATATTCCTTCTCAAGAGAAGGAATAATAAAAGGGATTTCTTTGCTGCAATATCAGCATCCTCGTTTCCATGAATACCAACATGACTGGGAATCCAACAAAATATGATAGACTTTTTTAAAAATAGTTCATGAAACCTGAGAAGAATATTTTGAATGAATGGATTTTCCATATTTCGGTTATGAATTAACTGTAAAACAGAAAGCGAGTCGGAAAAGATATTAAATTTTTCTTCACTATTTGCCCCTCCGAGGATTACTTAATTATAACGGTCGGACATCTGGGTAGAACGACTGACCATCCGTGAATCAGCAGGATGGCTTCCTCACTTCCTCCTTCTTCATTATGTTATAAAGAAATGATACACAGTTGCGCAAGAATAAAATTTTATTTCATTGAAGTTCACCCCTTAAACCTTCATCATGTCTCTAATTTGAATTTATAGTTTTTAATGTTATGTGTGTATCACAGATGGAACAATATCTCAGTCGTTTGAACATGTGAAATTTCGCATTGCTTGTGTAACGTCCGTAGCAGTGTCGTTGTACTGGCTTTTATATTAGTTCAGTAAAGCTTCGGGTTGTATCTAGGATCACGGAACCAGTAACGAAGCTACGGCAGATACAGTCCTGTATGATTGGATCCTATAGTTATATAAATATAAAATTACAAATTATGTTTTTATATGAGTGACACTGTTTACTTTTTGAATAATGGCGGTGAAAACGGATAGTGGTGTGACTGGTAATTGATGAGTGCAAAAGTTAATCGAACAAACTTGGATAAGTGACGGGGTGACAATTTAAAGCAATAAATGCGACTACATTTTTACTTCTAAACTACATAGAAAGTACTGTTATAAAACAGGTTATTCTAACGATTGGCATATTGGAATACATATTTTACTTAAAGAGACATATTTAAAATAAAAATGCAGACAGGGGCCATGATATACAAATCCCACAGTGTATAGACTCTCTGTACGCCCAAACGGAAGTCGCCAAAAACTAGGCGTTCACTTTCAATTTTCAAATTTTTGGAAGCTGTCGGTAGTAAGTATTTTTATGTTTTTCTCCGGCTATTTGAAATAAATATTCTTGTTGTAGACATTTTTCAGTGGATGATAAATGACTCTGCAACACACAGTCGTTAAATAGACATTAACGCTTGAAATTAAAAAGTATTTTCACCAAAAACACAGATGGTCAAAGCAAAAGACGAAGCATTCGGGCAAAACTGCCCATTATTTCGGAACTGCGAAAGAAGTTCGCGTCAGAACCGCTTCTGAATGTTTCATTATCAATCCATGCACATGAGTTTGTACCTACAAATATGCATTTACAATCCTGAATAGTTGAAATATTGTTTAATCCAACATGCATCTGAAATACGCACTGGCCGCCTAGTCGCAAAACTTGATATAAAACTGTTCCACTATTCGCCTAAACACTGTACGCCTTTTCAATAAAGAAATGATGAAGTGTTTGGGCTTATAAGCGTCATACATTGTACTCATTGAACTAATGAATATAGGTTTTGTGTTGTATTTTACTTGCGACAGTCAAACAGTATTTAAAGGTCTATTTCACCAACCATGTCCTTGTCTTGGACAAGAAATAGAATCTGTATGCGTGTTTCCGCTAACATACGAGAAAAATGTATATTTATTACGCTCAGTTTGACAGGAAACTTCGTTTTTCTTTTTAGCTCCACTATTTGGAGAATAAGGGTGCTATTCTACTCGCCCAGGCTTCGGCGTTGGCTTTCTCGGTTAAAGTGTTTTGGCAACCTTTGTTTTTCTGTCACATCTTTTTACTTTTGCTTTTGCTGATATCTTACTGTAACTTCACATAAACATTGTGCAGCATACAAAGAAAGCCTTTCTATGCAGCATACCCAAGGTCAAGGTCACCCAAGGTGTTATACTTAATGTTTGAAATTATTTTTTGTTTAAAAATTTAAGCTCCGCCTACAGACACGCGCTGTCTTCAAATTTTTATGTTATATCAACATTGTGCTATATTCCCCTTGTTGTATTGAAAAATGCCTGGGTGAAATAAAAGATATGTTCTGTTGTGTTTTGATCTGTTCTTTTCTGTCTGTCAGTGTCCAATTAAAACGAGTCCCGCTCACCAAGGCGATGGTAGCTTTATTCAAATTAGTTATACATGTAGAACAGCTGATGTAATCACTAGGAGCCGGGTCATTTTCAGTTTGTTGTGTAGCGAATACTGCAATAATTATAAATGAAAACGAGAAAGACCTGGATGTTAGCTTCGATCTGCTTGATTTTGAATGATATCAGCTGTGCTCTGGAGCCGGAAATTTAAATAAACTGAAATTACCAGTTACCACACCGACGGCAACTGTTTCTTCTGTGAATGATGATAAAGTTCCCGTAAGTCTCTGAGATACCGGAAATGGATCAAACACAGAGTTGTGCCACGTAACGATTACATGAATGATGCGTTAGTGATTAATGTTCCTAACTGTGTAAAAGAATCTAGTCATTATTACAAAACATAATTTCAAACACTATGCAGGTTAGAGTTTAGTACGCATATCAAAATCAAATTAAATTGGTCTCGCGGCTGCTTACTAATAAACACTAACCTATACGACAAGTGGAATAGAAACTGCAGTAATAAATCTAAACTTGTCCATGACTGTTCTGAAAACGAAAGAAATTATAACTATTGTTTTAACTGTTGGTTATCATAAATCAAAGTCAAAACATTGAAATATAAGAATGCAAAGAAGTTAGGTTTTCGACCAAGCGTACAGTCTGGATTTTAAAAATTGCTATTAGTGGGCCAGTAATGTATCGAATAGTGGGACAGTTTAATCGGCATACATGTCTCAGAAAAACATATTTTCCTGAAAACGTATTGAATTTCGTTACAACAGAGCCATGCTAGTATTTATCTACGAAGTAGCAAAGGTTTCAATTCTTTGCAAAAGCTCAAGATACATGTATTTCAAAGAATTGATATTTTCATTACAAAATCGAACAAATATCAACACATGATTTGACTTGAAATTATGGGTTTTATCAGGCGTGTTTGGTATCTACGTAAACAGTAGCTCTTAGACAATACGTAGATTAAAAATACACTTACTTTATGCGATATTAACGAAATAAATGAAGAAAATCTAAGCCATCCGCGACTGGAAAAATTTGTGTAAAAATAGTTTTTGGCGACTTCCGGTTGGGCGTACAGAGAGCCTATACACTGTGAATCCACCCTATGACATAATCATTTGGACATAACACAAACTATCGCCACGGGCCACAAGTATAATGATACCTTATCATAACTATTTTTGATACTTTTTAATTAAAATAAAGATGTTTATAGTTTAAACGTTACATAAAATCTGCGGAAGGATCATAAGGAAGCATATAAAGCAGCCAAGCAACATAAGAACATACTAAGGAATATAATACAGGTTTTACCATGTTTAAGGAAGGAAAGCATGTTTTAAATTTTTCAAATTTAATTTGGATAGTATTAACAACCTAAAATCTATTGCTAATTAATAGGTAATTTGTTTGTTTGTTTTGGGTTTAACGCCGTTTTTCAACAGTATTTCAGTCATGTAACGGCGGGCAGTTAACCTAACCAGTGTTCCTGGATTCTGTACCAGTACAAACCTGTTCTCCGCAAGTAACTGCCAACTTCCCCACATGAATCAGAGGTGGAGGACTAATGATATCAGACACAATGTCGTTTATCAAATAGTCACGGAGAACATACGCCCCGCCCGAGGATCGAACTCGCGACCCCAAGATCCGTAGACCAACGCTCTTACCTATTGAGCTAAGCGGGCGGGCTTATTAATAGGTAAGGGTAGATTTCTCGGAAGCACAGAGCACCACAACCACAGCCTCAGAGTCATGCATTTGCAAAGTAGGCCCACAACAAAAAGAAGTTGTTACTTTTTTTTTGAATATTTTGAATGCCTGACTAGCCTAGCGTGGTAGCCATCTCGTCTAGTTGCCTAATGGCCGTTAGGGTTTTGAACACTTATTTTTCACTTGGCATGGCCACAGAGGTCAAAATTAAAGAAGTTTATGTTTAAATGTCTTTGGCATTTTTTTATAGATAATATGTAAAAGAAGTTTGTATTTGGTTAATTGAAGGTCAATTTTAGAATTAGTAGAACTATATGGTCTCAGCGGTGTAGTTTTGATGTGATTTTACACTAAGCAAATCTCTCATAGAAGATACATGAGCCCTAAGCTATGTTTGGTAGATCTTTAAAAATGTCAGTTTTACGAGCATAATGAATATATAAGGAATAATATTTACGTGTGTGTGACCTAAATAACATTTGTCCCATGGGGTCTTCAACAGTATGAAATAAAACATAAAATGTACACTGTATGCAACTAATTATTAAAATTGAAAATCAACACATGTGGTTAAATACTATTATAAGTATTATCATAATATATTATTAGTATTATCATAATAATAAATATGATAATAATAATTATTTTTATCGTTATTAATATTACTACTATTATCATTATTTTTATTATAATTCACTGCGGGAAAATCGATTTCCTTAAAATATATATTGCAAAATCTTCATGGTCTAATGCTAAATACCATCAAATCAACAACTATTGCATAATCGTTGATAAGCACTGTGTATTGAATTTGTCATGGGGCACTTACATAGAACTATGGTTAAAGGCACCGCTCCCCTTGCATATCGTCAAATCGGTCTATTCCGATATGTGTTGGAAAAATGTCACTGAGGACACTGTTTTATGATCTTTAGACTGGTTTTATAAGTGATAAAGTTGTTGGATACAATTCCAGTGAAACTGAAGGATAAAAAGCTCTGTAAACTTCCACTAAGGTATAGAATTAAAGTAAGCGTAGTTTGTTCATATTTATATGACATGATACAAATTGGTAAAGCTGGATAATATTTGTATTTAATGACCAGTGATAATCATACAATGGCAATTGCGTTTTTGAATATTTGAATATTTCAAAAAATCTTATCAATTTGCCTCTGACTAGTCTGTCTATAGAAGAAGACATGTCTTCCTCTTGATGGTATAATGGTAATAAACACTTAACATAAAACAGATAGGTGTTGCACATTTCATTATCTTTCATAAACATACTCCATTATACCGAATCTGCTATTACTTTGCTTGGTTACAGTCCTGGTTTCCAAATGATCTGTTCTATAAATTTAGCTTGAATACGTCTATGGCTTTTGACAGTCCAATGACTGACATGTGCGTGTACAGTACGATGTATTTTAAGCATTATCCGCCGATTTTCATTTCGGTAACAATGTCACGCTCCTTAGAAGAACATGATTCCATATGATTATTTTTACAGTTTGCTCGATTTCCAGGTATCACGTGTCCATCTAGACCATCTAGACCAGACAAAGGTTCCGTTATGCGTTACACAGGGCCACTTGTACATTTAATAGAAAGTTGGAATGCAGGTGTAGATTTCAACGTGTTGTGTGAGACAAATACTACAACAGTTGCCTTTCAAACGGAACCACGTCCGACATTATTGACTAAAAGATCAACAACGCTTAAATCAAACCGTTTTCCAACGACAACAACATTGAATATGACATCAGTGAACGCTCGAAACCAAACAACACAGACAACGTCGAAGATGAATATTACATCACCGAATACCCAGAAACCAACAACACCAACAGCCTCAGAATTAACTATAATGAGATCAGTGAACACTCAAAATTCGTCAACACCAGCAACATCACAAACAAACACTCAAAATCCGATAACACCAACAAACACTCAAAGTTCGACAACACCAACAATGTCACAAACAAACAATCAAAATCCGACAACATTAACAAACACTCAAAATCCGACAACACCAGCAATGTCACAAACAAACAATCAAAATCCGACAACACCAACAAACACTCAAAATCCGACAAAAACAACAACAACAATGTCACAAATAAACACTCCTTATCCGACAACACCAACAATGTTACAAACAAACTCTCATAATCCGACAACACCAACAATTTTAAAAACAGACACTCAAAATCAGACAACACCAATAACGTTACAAACAAATAAAACATTACCAAACACCCACAATCCAAACACTCCAACAACGTCACACATAAATATGACATTACCAAATACTCAAAATCTGACAACAACAACAACGACAACAACAACAACAACGTCACAAACAAATACGAACTCACTTAACACCCGAAATCTGACAACACCCGCAACGTCACAAACAAATACGACGTCACTTAACACTCGAAATCCGACAACACCCGCAACGTCACAGACAAATACAACAAGTCAGTCATCAGTAAAAATATCGACAACACAGAAAGAAACATCAGTTAAACCTAAAACGACAGCGGAGCCGTCAAATACACAATCTGTGACCAGTTCAACAGTGTCTTCTTTGAAGACAGCATCAGGTAATATCTTGTACTAGATTATAATTAGTAAAAAGGACCTTAGTTTCACTTTTTAATTACTGCAAACAGTTGTGAATTTTCAAAATTTGAAATAGGTACATGTAATGATAGAATCGCAAACTATTTTGTTTTAATTTTGGACATGTGTCTTTTGTTCGCCGATAATACTCCATGTTCCGTCTAAAGTAGACTCAAGTTGGTCTTTTTAAAAGGCCATAAACACGTTTCATTTAAAAAGAATGGTCTGACTTAGTTTCAGACTTTACTGGTATTGGCTCAGATACATCTATAATAGGTTACTAAAGCAGTGCCTTGAATATGTACCGTAGAACACTAGATTCTGTTTGTACTGAAAATAATGATTCAGGACAAGAATGGACTACAGTTGGCCAAGAAGAATATTTCATCAATTACGACCCGATGAGTTACAACAAAGCAGCTAGATTTTGTCACGAGATGAAGAATGCTTCGTTGGTAAAGTTCCTCGATCCAATCAGATACTTCACAGTCCTTGCACAGATTGCTTTAAGGAACAGTTCTTTCTGGGTTGGAGGTAGGTTCACTTATTTAATAATGTATAAACTATTTTTATGTGAGAAGATTTAGACAAAGCCGCCAAGAATGAAAAGTAACATTTGAATATGTTTTATTTTAATCTTTAGCCTGCTAAATTTCTAACATGGACTTGGCCGTCATTCAATTTAAGTAGTACCAGTTATCATTTAAAGGGTGTTAAATGAAAATTTACTGAATAAAAAGCTAACAGTGCAGATCATGATGTGCAGGCTAATTTTGGTTTGCGCTGGTCGCAAATGCAGAATAACTTGCCGCCAGCAGGCTAAAGGTTTAATAAACAAGAGTTACTGGGTTTATTACTGAAAGATTTTACAAGTATTAAATATTTTCAAGATTAGCTTTAATGGTGATACGTTATTTGTCTTTTACCAACCTTCTTATAATACATGTATAATAGAATAGTATAAATCAACGACAATTAGTGAGGCGTGACTTATCAACTATCCTCGGCGTTTACCGCAGTATTGTTATGAGCTAAAAGTACAGACATGCCTCGGTGCATAAAGTTGATCTATACTATGTTTTGATATTTCATACGTACTTTGTCATTCTGTGTGGCTTTAGAATTGTAGGAAGATGGAGCATTTGTGCTCACATTTCATTCAATTTACTTTACAGTGTTTCTGAATCTCAGCCATTATATATTTTAAAACTATATACAAAATTTATTTTTTATTTGCAAAGCGCATGGCTTGGACAAAGCATCGCTGACTACTCATGAATGTTTGTCCTATATTGCCAACGGTATGAAAATGACAACATTGCCATGTAATCATGAGAAGTTCAGCGTGTGCAGTAGGGTTGTAGGTGGTGATATTTCGCGTCTTTTGGAAGACCCAGGATTCAAAAACTTGATTCGTGACATGACTGTACTGAAAAACGAAACTGGGAAACGGATACGAAAGCAGACTTGCGCTCAAGACAACAGACCGTCGGCACAAGCAGCCGGCGGCGTCGGAGTATTCATAATATGCTCCGTGATAGCGGTTCTGTTAATGAGTGACTGTTCCAGTGTCAGAAGCACCTTCTTTACTCGGAAAAAGAAACAATAATTAAAGAAAGCTATTACTAGTAGTTTTACTAAAGAGCTGTTATTACTTTGTAGTAACAGAAAACAGAGTGAAGATTTCTATTGTGCTTTAAATAATAAAAAGACAATTTTCTGTGTCATATTGAAGTATAATTTATATGATGCTGATAGATTTATCTCTCATTATGACTTCCTTATTTCTAAGCATGTAACTTTTTTACCAATATACTAAAAAATATTCTATATAAAATGCAGATATATGTGAATAAATTTGCGCCATTGTTTATTGTACACTTATCAAAAGTAACTATTCACTTTATATTTTCTATCAACACACCTGTTTATTATTTATAGTTTTGTAGTATATTCGCGAATGCTTAAGTGTTTGTTCACAGACATTATGTGGCATGCCAGAAGATTGTTGAAGTAATTGACCGGAACCTCTTCTGTGTCTGTGCCAGCGTTAAACTTTTATTCAAAGAGCGAAAAGTACAACTTTCTACGTACTGCTCACAATTACGTTAGATTAAAGACGTAGAGGATTAAACTGATAAAAATAATGGATACCAAATTCTTGTTGTCTGGAATGTTCCTCAGTTTGATGGTAAGTTAAAAGAAATTATTTCTCTGTATTATGAAACGATTTATCAATAATAGGGCAACTGCACTTTATACCGGATAAAAATTATTGGATAAGGTGTTAATTTTTTAAAGACAGTACTTTAGTACACTTCTATTTTCGTTATATTTATTTAGAAAATGGGTCGGATATGTAAAATAAGATGAACCTGCATCGATGATATAAATAATTGCCTTTCTGAAACAGCATCTGCGTAAAGTCATCGGATAACAGTCATTTTAACTTTAAAGAAATTTAACAACACTTCAAACTTTAACCTTTAGTAGAAAATTGACAATTCTAGTGTCGTTAATAAACAAGTACGTGTTTCGTCCTCGAATTATTTACAAAGAATCTATATACAATCTGTATCTATATAATTGATGTTAAACAAGTATTGCTTAATGTCTATGTTTAATAAAGTTATTGTTTACTTTATCGAAATTATTCAAAATGAAATTCCTTTGAAAAATTTGCGTACCCAGATTGAAAGGTGGTAGTCTAGCACTTCCGCGAAGCTTGCCTCTTAGCGGATTTTAGGATAATGACATAAGGTGGTGATTTTTTCTCGTTTTTTTATATATGAGAATGACATTCTAACCGAGGTACATTTGTGGTGCTTTCCTTCACAATAATATATCTTTCAAGGACCAAATCTGTGTGTATATAATCAACGGCAGGTAGTGTTCAAAAGCATTTGAAAGAAATCTAAAAAGCTGAAGGATATTTTGTTTTTCTTATTTATAGTAAAAAAACATGTGTAAGTTTTTGGTGTAGTTACATCACAAACAATCAAATAAAGATATAAACAATCCATTAAAGACTTAATAAGAGTGTGTGTAAACAATGACAGGAATTGAAAAGAAAAACATTGATTTTGAAAGAAATTTCAAAAGCTGAATGTTTTGTGACAAAGGTATTTGAGCCGTGCCATGGGAAAACCAACATAGTGGGTTTGCGGCCAGCATGGATCCAGACCAGCCTGCGCATCCGCGCAGTCTGGTCAGGATCAATGCTGTTCGCTTTTAAAGCCTATTGGAATTGGAGAAACTGTTAGCGAACAGCATGGATCCTGACCAGACTGCGCGGATGCGCAGGCTGGTCTGGATCCATGCTGGTCGCAAACCCACTATGTTGGTTTTCTCATGGCACGGCTCATTTGTTCTTTTAATTTATAGCCAGAAATCCTCAGCTGCAAGTCTTCTTAATTAACCAATCAATGCCTTCACGTGGTTACTATATTTATCACGGATAGAGTTCAGATGCGCAGGAACTGAACCTGAGTTAGCCTAAGTGGTATAATATCCAAGCATCTGAACGATGAAGCGGTCGTGTATGATAGATATTATGATAAAATTACGGAACATCGTTTATCTGAGCAGTAATGTGTCGGACTTCATGCGGCATTTTGATGTCTGATAATAAGCCAATAAACTTTAACTTAAATACATTAAAGTAGCTTTTACTCATAGAATATCTTTATTACATAATTAATTACATTACATCCTCTGTTTTGTTTTCTTTTCTGCTTGTTGTTAAGATGCACGTAGAGTATAGTCTGCAACGGTTGTTATTTGGTTCTGAAATATTACTTTCATAGTCATAGTCATAGTGATATAGAAATTAATTGTATATCTGATTTTGAATGTATTTATGATGATGTACTTAATTTGTACAAGAAATAAAACGCTTCTTCTTCTTTGATGTCGTAATGTTATATCTCACCAGTTCGCGCGTCAACCGTTGATTATTGCAGATTTTATCAATGTTGTTTTCCTTCTTTTAACTTAAAAAAATATCAGATCATGTTGGAACGTAGTTTTTACCTATAATAACTGAAAAAAGAGTAAATCAGTTTTTATGTTTGTTTTCTTTTTTAAATTTGACATTGATTTTCTGAAAAAAAAAAACAAAAACGAGTCGTCTGCAACACACTACTTACTTTGAAGCAAGCTGCTCTAAACATGTAAATGCAATGATTGAAATTCCATGTTATTTTTGTGCATTTAATATATAAAGTAGACTTGGACTTATGCACAAAAGAAATAACATTTAATTCTTTAATATTTTCCAATGCGAAAGGGGGGGGTCCCAGTTAGGTGTCTGCGCAAAATGTTTTTTGATTTTATTTATATTTTGTGGTAATATACCCACATGTATAAAGTTTCATTAACAAGTGTTACTGTTACCACTTTTGACTTACTTTTATAGATATTCACATTTAAAGTGGGTGGGGTAATCTGACATGTGACCAGCCAGGAACACAATTTCTGTTATTTTTTCAAAAATGGTTCTACCTTTTTACCTGAAACTTTCATGATAAAATAACTATACAATGGACATTCACACAACATGTTGCATTTTAAATTGTACTGAATACTTTTTTCAGCATAGAGCCACAAATTGGTCTAATCAAATTTACTGATTTTCAATTGACGAACTTTACCAAAAAGCTAAAACATTTTTCATTAGTTGAGATATTAAGGTGTTATTTACAGCAGATATTGCAAACTAAATAAACATTAAAATGACAGTATATCAGTACACTCTGGTTAATATTGGAAGAGTGGTACACTCTCAAACTGGGAAAAAGTGGGTGTGGTAAATAAATATTCGAAGCAACACTAAAAAAATTGTGCAGTTGTTACAAAATGGCCTCATATTGTCTATTACTATCTTAATTGTGCCCATATGAGTGGTTGGGGCATATAGATTTGCTCTTGTCCGTGTGTCCGTCTGTCAATTCGTCCGTGTGTCCGTCCGAAGTTCGTGACGCGCTTAGATCAAAAAGTATTTAATATAAATTGATGAAACCTTGCAAGAGTCTTTATCATGATATGAACTTGCATACACCTTCTATTTTTCGTCTGGCTCCGCCCTCTAATTTTAGAGTTACTGCCCCTGAAATAGTAAAAAATGCACATTTTCACCTTGTGACACGCCTGGCTCAAAAAGTATTTGATATAAATTGATGAAATCTTGCTTGAGTCTTTATAATGATATGAACTTGCACACCTCCTATTTTTCGTCTGGCTCCGCTCCCTATTTCTAGAGTTATGGCCCCTGAAATAGTAAAAATTGTACATTTTCACCTTGTGACACGCCTAGCTCAAAAAGTATTTGATATAGATTCATGAAACCTTGCATTAGTCTTAATCATGATATGAACTTGCGCATCTCCTATTTTTAATCTGGGTCAGCGCCCTATTTCTAGAGTTATGGCCCCTGAAATGCACATTTCACCTTGTGACATGCCTAGCTCAAAAAGTATTTGATATGAATTGATGAGTGTTTATCATGATATGAACTTGCGCATCTACTATTTTTTGTCTGGGTTTGCCCCTATTTCCAGAGTTATGGCCCCTGAAATAGTAACAAAATGTACATTTTTACCTAATTATGTGCCTTACTCAGAAGTATTCTCGGTGCCTTACTCAGAAGTATTTTAATGTAAATTCATGAAACCTTGCTTGAGTCTTTATCATAATGTAACCTTTGCACACATGGCACTTCTTGAGAATTTTAGCATTTATTACAGTGTTATGGCCCTTGAAATAGCTAAAATAATGGATTTTTTGTTTGTGATGCTCATAGCTCAAAAAGTATATGGTATACAATAATAATGAATCCTTTCCATAGTATTTTTTGAGGCTTTACCCTATTAAGACTGCAAACATTTGAATTATTTCCACTTATTTGTGACAAATGTACCATGCGGGGGGAGGGGGACACCCTGTGTCCTACAGACACATTATAGTTTTATTAAATACAGACTTGGTTGATAAATTTTAACAAAATTTGTTCACTTTAGTAAGACTTTATACATGTGTGCCATGGAAAAATCAATGCAGAAAATTTAATGTTAATTTGAACAATAGTTTTCCTCAAAATATACTGCCTCAGGCAAAACCTTCTGTTAAATACTTTGAGCTTTCAGGGTTAATTTGGTTTGTCTACATGTCATGTTCAAGGTCCATGCTTTTTCCATGACACACATGTATAAAATGCGATTTTTTTTGTTAAAATTTATCAATCAATGCTGTATTTAATAAAATTAAGATAGTAATAGACAATCTGAGGCCATTTCTTAACAACTGCACAATTTTTATAGTGTTGCTTCGAATATTTATTTACCCCACCCACTTTTTCCCAGTTTGAGAGTGTACCACTCTTCCAATATTAATCAGAGTGTACTGATATACTGTCATTTTAATGTTTATTTAGTTTGCAGTATCTGCTGTAAATAACACCTTAATATCTCAACTAATGAAAAATGTTTTAGCTTTTTGGTAAAGTTCGTCAATTGAAAATCAGTAAATTTGATTAGACCACTTTGTGGCTCTATGCTGAAAAAAGTATTCAGTACAATTTAAAATGCAACATGTTGTGTGAATGTCCATTGTATAGTTATTTTATCATGAAAGTTTCAGGTAAAAAGGTAGAACCATTTTTGAAAAAATAACAGAAATTGTGTTCCTGGCTGGTCACATGTCAGATTACCCCACCCACTTTAAATGTGAATATCTATAAAAGTAAGTCAAAAGTGGTAACAGTAACACTTGTTAATGAAACTTTATACATGTGGGTATATTACCACAAAATATAAATAAAATCAAAAAACATTTTGCGCAGACACCTAACTGGGACCCCCCCCCCCCCCCCCCCCCCCCCCCCCCCCCCCCGAAAGAATAAAGGTTTGGTTGTTACTTATTTGCTTTTTTGCATGATCATTTTCGTATGTCAGAGCTAGGCTGAAATAAATGTGCAGTGAATCCGGTGCTCGAACCCGAGGCCAGTCACTTACAGGGCGAATGCTCTACCGACCGAGCTTACCGGCTGCCTCACACATATTCAACCCTAACGTGACCAAGTCTGTGCCACAAATTGGAAATTCGTCCTCAAATTCCGGAGGTACATAATATTGCAAGCGTCGTTAGACTGGTTAAGCAAGTAGGTACGGTACCAAGTTGGGCGCCAATTATCACAGCGTGAGCAAACTGTGCAGTTAGTCCTGGCTCGAACCCGGGAGCACTTACTTACAGGGCGAGTGCTCTACTGACTGAGCTAAACAGCTGTCTGACACGACTTCTCCCCTAAAGTGACCCAGTTTATGCAGCGACAAATGATAATACTATTCAGCTCGATGTACCGTTATTTTATGAGTTAATTCATAGAAAAAATTTATCTTACATGTGCATATCAAAATATCTATAGTTGTTTTAAATTAAAAATCCTGCTTTTACCTAAATTATATTCTTATGATTTTTTTTTTTTGTTCTAAGTTCACATAAGTGTATAATATTCCCTCAATACTTTTGAAAATAAAAATATGTTTCAACGATGAAAAACGGCGGGTAGATACAATAACTGTAGCATTACTTTTAACAATAACCAAACGCCGCTGATATATCAGTCGAACGGCAGGTAAAACATTTATGAATACTTCTAGCGTCTAAAATGAACAATACATAGCTGAAAAATCTTCTCATATATTGCTGTATCAACCTGGTAGATTGTATAAACAACGGTTGCAGTTTGCTTAGAAACAATCCAGAATCTATGGAATAAATTTATGACGAGCGCATGGAATGTAACATCATCGATTCGATATATCAGTATCGAATTGGAGACTTATGTTATTTCTCAAGACAAAGGTATATTCAAGGTGTATTATTTATCATTTAGTGTCAGTATTCTTCTGATCTGTTTTTTTTTTGTAGTTAAAGTATCGAAAGATTATATAATTATACAGAAAATAGCGAACAGGTATTATCGAAATTTATTTCATCGAATGAGCAACTATTCCCACATGTTACAACATTTGTTTGCTTCATTCATTGAAAGTTTGATCATGTTGAGCCCTTTGGAAACCCAAACTGTATGATGTAACGTCAAACGTGTCTAGACAAAACTAGTATATGATCGTTGTCCGAGATAAAGAAAAAAAATCAAAAACAAACAAAAACAAAACAATGCATAAATGTAGTAGAAAAATATTTTATTTTAATTCAATAATTAGCATTTTCATTTTTTTTTTATAATTTACATTCTTTCGCTTTCAAATGTAGTCCACACCAACAACATTTTGTCTAATAATCTCACTGTTTTGAACCGTTACATGTAGATGTATTTTGATTTGAAAATATTCAATAGTAAAGACAAATAACACATATTATTATTTAACTTTGCAATATGACACACTGTATTAGATCAATTGCTCACATTATTTGAAACAGGTAGAGCTAATTCCAAGTATAACTAAGTCCGAATATGAGGAAAGCAGGGCCAATACAAGAAAAAAGGGCCAACATGTAATTCAAACATTTTGATGGGTTAAAAAAAGAGGGCCAGTACGGATGTCTTTTCCGTTAGATTTTTACACGACACTATTTTGTTTTACATAAAAATTATACATTACAATAGTTTTCACATTGTTGACAAAAATATCAGTTTTTGATAGTGTGGATTATTTGTGCAGAAGTACTAGCGATTCACTTGCTGGGAAGTGGATTAATAATTCTTTATTTTATTTATTCTTTATCATAGTCTCTTCACTGTACATCAATATACAACATAGATCATAAAAAACATTAATACAATGTACAATGTCATTCATATATGAAATATTAGAGACTTCAACATATAAAATTGACTTCTACTATAAAAAGCCAGACATAATTTTAAAACATACTCATATTTACTATTACCGGTATTACCATTAATTAAAAATTCTATATTTATTATCTAAAATCTAGGAATTAGACATATAAGTACTAAATGTGGGTGTGCAATTTGTGCTTGGTTGGTTGTATTATCTTATTATATTATTGACCAACACATATGTGTCTCGTTGCCTGCAGCCTACAAAGTAATGCCATTTTCTATCAAAGCTCAGATAATAAGATATTCAGGCTTTTATGAGGCTTTTACCGAACTATATGAAACTACTGTTTGTTCTGTTATTACGTATGCATCATCTGTATGGGGTACAGAAACATTTACATGTATAAATGCAGTTCAGAATAGAGCTGCCAGGTATTTTTGAAATGTTGGTAGATATACCTCAAACGCAGCGGTCTGTGGGGATATCGCATGGAATCCAGTAATAAGTTTATGTTGGAAAACTATTATATTATATTGGTGCAAAGTAGTAAATATGGATGAGACAAAATTAAATAGAAAAGTGTTTAGTTGGTCAAATAGTAAAAGTAGCAATAAATGTAAAAAATGGAACTTCCGGGTGTGTCAAAGATGGAAAAAATATAACTGTGATAGATTTTGTGACATTAATGCTTTTGCTAATAAAAGTGATATCTTAAATGTAATTTTACCTAATATTTTCAATGAATTTGTAGAACAATGGCATTGTGATGTAAGTCGTGATACTGCCTGAAAATAAGCTTAGCCTGTATTGTACCTTTAAACAGAATTTTGAAGTAGAACAGTATTGTAAGATTGTTTTAAATAAATCATATCGAGGTGCACTTGCTAAGTTTAGGAGTGGTACTGCTCCAATACATATAGAAACTGGTAGATATAACGGTCTTCCTGTTAGTGACAGAGTTTGTTTTAATTGTTCCACTACAGTTGAGGATGAACTTCATGTTTTATTACATTGTCCTTGTTACAATACTATTCGTACAGATTTACTGTTAGAAGCTTGTAGAATCAATAATAACTTCACAACTTTAAATGATACAGAGAAAGTAGCCTTTTTGCTGACAAATCCAGAAATAGCTTTACTATGTGCCAAAACCTGTTTTAGTGTTTTAAGTAGAATGAGAAATCTTTTATATCATTGAATAAGTATAAATGTATAAATATGAATATATGGTGTACTAACTTGGTTGTACAGTTTTTTTTTAAAAAAAAATTACTAAAACTTTTTATGCTTATAAAAGTTAGTATGAAATTCTTAAATATTTTAGCTACTTGTGAATAGATTATAGTCTCTCATATTTCTGATTAGAAAGGTTTGCATGTTTTAATGTAGTCTGATGTTATTTTAATATGTATGTGTATAATTATCATGCAAAGTGAGACTTAAATAAACATATCTTATCTTATCTACTCAGTAGAGAAAATAAATACGCTAAGTTCCGGTTATTGCTATTATAAATTATGTCGTGGCATCACAATATCTCTCAAAATTATTCACAGTATTCTACCTACAACCCATTCTGTTTTACTGAAAATGATCAAGCGTTCGAAATTAAGGTATTAGGCCCATAATAGTGTATCTCCTTTTTGAAGAGTATTCAATTCCTACCATAAACCTACTTTGACAGCAATTTTCAGGGGGTCGTAGGTTCAAGCCCTATTGGGACCAAATTTTTTCCCCCTTGTTTTCCTTTTTTCTAGTAAGTTTTTACTTCTTTCAAGACTTGTTATTGATTTATTGTACAAAAATGGGAAAAAAATCATTTGATATGCGATTTCATGCTGTTAAAAGTGAATTTACCTGTAAAACAGAAGGGGTAGAGTTAGACATCTTTAAAAATACTGAGTTACATGCGGTAAAAGTTCTCTATTTTGCCTTCATTCTTTAGATTACATATTGTGGAAGAAATGTAGGTAGGTTTTACTTCTGCCCCAAGGTTATTTTTGAATGAAGTGAGCAAAATTCAAAACAGACCCACAGGATTCGACCATAATTTTTCAATATTGGAGTTGGAATTCTGTCTGATTAAATCCATTCACTCGAGGCACCCTAGAAAAAATGATATTGACAGTTTTTATTTTAAGTTTTATGATTGTTCACCAATAGTTTGATGTTTCTTTCATAAAAAATAATGGAATAATAAATTCTCTGAAAACGTTTTGGATAAAGGCCACCACTTTGAAATTTGTCTCTACTTGAGCTTTAGGAAATACCATAAATTACACAAAATTTATAAAAAACGGCACGGTAAAAGTTTTTAAAAATTTGCATATAAGTGCGAAGCATGGTCAACTTTAAGAATAAACCAAGCAAATGCCATTTTTTAAACATTGCTATTAGGGTCCTAATACCTTAAGTCTAAACATTTTTTTTTTATTCTGAACATTCATACCTGTCGTAAGGTAACTCAAAGAGTTCTTATGGTGCTACCGCCAATACTCGAAATTTGAATAATAAAATCATCATTAATCAAGTGATTTTCATGTTAGCCTAATCATTTGCCCTCGGGTAGTCGTACTGGCCCCAATGCGCAATACGACAACAGTTGGACAAATAAAAAGGAAGGCCAATATGAAATCGCTTGATTAATAATATTATAAAACATTTATGCTCAAGAATGATAAGACATATATAGGTGATTCTTCAATATATAATAATCATACTTTGATTTAAAAAATATAGGCTGGAGACTTCATTATTTATTTATAAGATAATGGAAAACTATTTGCAGTCTGCATTTGTTTATCAAATAGCCAAATATTTTAATTCTGATTCACGTAATAAATAATATTCAAGTGGAAACTGTCTAATATATTTGTTATATGGCGCGCTTGGAGGGCACCAACACGCCAGAACGGCAAATAAGCGAAACGACACATATCTTATTTGTCTTACTGGTACGCATATTTGTCGTTTTAGCGTGTTGGTGCCCTCCAAACATGCCAACGTAACTACACGCCAGAACGGTAAAAAGTTTTGTCGTTCTTGCGTGCTGATGTATGAATTGACGCGTTTAAACGTCATTCTGACGTGTAGGTGCTCTTTAAACGCATCAACACGCCAACGCACCAAACTTTGTGACGACAAATTAGGGCGCCGATACGACAAATAAGGTAGAAATCAGCCATCATATCTAAATGTTATTAGCTTTGTTATCTTTGTAAAAGCATGTACGCTACAAGTATAAAAAATTCCGTGTTCTTGAATATCTTTTTTCTATTGAATAGTCGGCAAGTGTACGTTGGATCATAGCATTCATATAATGTATCTATATTAAGTTTGTTAAATTGACAAATAAAAACTATGTCTATCATGAATGTCTCTACTTTATATGTTGAAAATGTATATAAATATGCCTGTATTATGTATGTGTGTGTATGTCTTGGCTATATTAAAACTGTATTTATGTTAATCGGCCAAAAGGCATTGATTTGCTGATTTGCCAAATGAAACTGTAAACTATATAATACAATTCGCTTAAGCCGTTGATAGGGGATATGAGGGGCGCTGTACATCCTATTACCTCTCATTAACAGATCTCATTAACAGTTGCTATTAATTAGCCCTGGTGCATATTTGCTTATATAAGTTATTCTTATTAATTAGTTTCTACACTGCTGAATAGGTACTGCCTGGAGTGAAACTGGCCAAAGGAACAAACTGGAATGCTTCAATGGAAGTTGGATTACCAGTATACCGTGTTGCTACAGTGTTGGTAGGTAATCCTGATGTTTACACATGTACTTGAACCTGGACCTAGCAATGCAATCTATACTTAAATTTACACATTAATATAATAACTGTGTATCTCTTACGCATATCCACCCATCCATTCATCCATCCCGCCATCAGTCCATTCATACAGAGAGAGAGAGAGAGAGAGAGAGAGAGAGAGAGAGAGAGTATTAGTTGATGAACCATTGGGCTGATTGGTACCATCTGGGGGGATTAATTCTCATAGTGAGTTTTAGAAATGTATACAAACCTAGAGTTTAAAAATATGTGATAGCATTGTATCGGCGGTAGCTTTTTGTGTGGTATTATCTTGTTTATATGCCTACACTTTTTGGATATTTCCCAAGTAGCAGATAAAATATTCTATCACAACCTGACAACATTTTGGTAATATTTAGTCACATTTTCAGATTCAAATTTATCTAATCTTTAGTCATAATCATTTTTTTCTCAATAAAAAGTACTTAGCATGCTTAAAATGAAAACTGGGTGATTGCGATACTATACTTATAGGACAGTACCTATAGCCATTGTCACAGTGATAAATCATACCACTTTTAGAAAAAGTATCAGCTTAGATTAATGTTTGTCTATACAGTTTCTTAAACAAATGCAAAATTTCACAGATTTAAATACTCAGTAATGTATGAATGAATGAATGAAACACATAATACCGCAATAATAAGATAATTAATCATGTGCAATTTTACAAATGTGTCAAATTTGAAAACTGTCCAGCTGTAGGGCAAACAGTTAACAGAATAGAAAACAAACAATCACAAGGATGCAAGACATAATCTAAACACAATGCGTTACTGATACTAATCCCCAATGATAACGTGATTCCCGCCGAAAAAAAGAGGACGAGTCCATTCTATGATAGCTGAAAAAAATAAAAATAATTTCATAATGCATCCACATTACTTGACAAACAAATATTAGTGTTTGTTATTTTAACTATACAGTTAGTATACTGCAGCATAGCTCAGTCGGGCAAAATGCAGGGAACAATTAGATATAAGCAAATTTTTTTGTGTGTTCGAATCCTCGTTAGGATTTTTTTTTCGCCTTTCCTATTCGTTTCTGGCTTTGATGGTTTGTATGTCTTTATATAACATAAAATGTTCGTTATTCACTTAAGTGCATGCATTTAATTAAAACAATCTTTGATATGATGTTGAACCTTTTTCGTCTGCCGCAGCGGCTTTAGATATTTCTCTGCCGTGTTGTCACAGAGAACATGAAGGAATCCAAGTTTTATATGCAAAAATGAAATAGATATTAAATTTCGATGCTGAGTTTCGAACGCACACGGCAAAAGACCTGTTAAACATAAACAGTATTTTTTCACTCTAAGCTAATTTGAAATTGGTGCAAAAATAGAAATATTTAGATTTCTATGATATTTCTGTCGATCACAAGGCCCGGGAGAACCCCGTGCGTGTAAAGTTATCACACAAGAACGGATTGAATTGATAAGGAAAACTCAGCCCCCCCCCCCCCCCCCCCCCCCCGAGACGGTTGCTTCAAAGAAGGGCTTTTTTGTTCATCTTGTTTGTAAAACGGTGTAATTGAAAGAACATATGATTGTTGGAATAAAGAGTTTGCATACTGGGTGTGACTGTGCAGGATCAAATATTATTAGATTCCTTATGGCAAATATATCCAATTCGATATGGGTATGATATTATTATGATAAGCTTCAACAATAAAATTCTTTATCTGTGATAGAAAGATTTGGAAACTGCGATTTTCAAGGGATTGCCAGTTATGTTCTTTAAGGTGAAACTGCTTGTTTGATTATAGTTTATACGTATGTTACGATCTGCTTAAAGTTATACTTGTTGAATTTAAAGTGATAAATGTCAGATGGTAGTGCAGCATTCAAGTTTTGGACGGACATAAAGGTGCAAAATGTTTTTTCTTTGACTTTTCTGATTGTTGTTTTGACATTTCTCTTGCTGATTCTGGATGATTAAATTACTTTTGCAGTTATGATATTTGTGTGCTTTGACCAACTGAGAGTACTTAAAGTGACGCCGGTGTATTTTGTTCAATCTATTTATTTGATAATTATGCTATGAAATAAATATGTAATTGTAAATACTTGTTCTTTTTCCTTTCAAAGAGTCTCTAGTACCCTATAACTATCTGTGTTGAACTTCATCGACCAGTTCTTTCCTATGCTTATAGAGACTGGAGATCATGTTGTAGATTTTGTGTAACAAGATTTCCGCATAAGACACACAATGGTGTTATAAGCAAATAATCTACTGTTACTTTTAACTGAGTCGGCAACTGGTTAAGGTAAATTAGAAAGAGACATGGACATATTGCTGAACACGGAGAAATTGCAGCGAGAACAGTTAAAGTGCTTGAGGACTGCATTAACAACGACACTTTGGGATATGTCTTAGGGCTGATTTGCTTGTCTTGTTTGTAAAACGGTGTCATTCAGAGAACGTGTTATTGTTGAAGTAAAGAGTACGGGTGTGACATTGCGGGATCAAATATATTAGATTCCTTATGGCAAACATATTGGATTCCTTATGGGTATTATATTCTTATGAAACGTTTCAACAAGTAAACACTTTATTTATAGAATATTTTAAGAGAGGTTTGAAAACGGCGATTTTCAAGGGATTTCTAGTTATCTTCTTTAAGGTGATACTGCTTGTTTTATTATAGTTTAACGTTTATTTTGATCTGCTTATAGTTATACTCGTTGAATTGTATGTGATAAATGTCAGATGGTAGTGCAACATTCAATTTTTGCTTGGACATAAGTTTTGGTCAGACATAAAGGTGCTATATGTTATTTCTTTGACTTTTTTGATTGTTGTTTTGACATTTCTCTTGCAGATTCTGGATGACTTCTGGATGACTTTTTTAATTTTGCAGTTATGATATTTGATCTGAGATTTCCGCAAAAGACTACAATGGTGTTATATGCAAATAATCTACTGTTACTTTTACATTTTCTAGATTCTAGAAGACCTCTTGTGTAACAGTTATAACTTTTGTTTCACAGAAATGCTCTGGACTGAAACAATATTGGTTATGACTGAGTAGATCATTTCTGTAAAAATATCTACTAGTATATTAAGTTTAACCGTCCACTCATGTTACTATCGGATTACCCATTTAAAACCACGTTTATATGCAGTTTATAAACAATTATTTTACATTATATCTATACAACACATTGATAGACAAAATCATGAAAATTAAAATCGTTTAAGACATATAACTGTTGTATTTGTAGCCAGTATGAAAGAACTTACTAGTAAAATGTTTCCTTAATCTTCGACATTTTTGGTTTGCTGCTTTGGATAAACGTTAATTATATTGACTAAAAAACATCTAACATAATAACATGGACCAAACGTAAGAATTGTTACAGTTCATGATTAAATTTTCTTCAAATAGATGTACCTAAACATGACACATTAATACGAGAGTAAGCAAAACGATCTTTCTATAGTAGTATTATAATTACCGAAGCGAACTCAATCTGACCCCCCTGACCCCTTGTCCCTATTCTATAAGTGGACTTTAACCTTGCCCTAAACTTAAAATACTAACTTAGTACCCTTGATACCCTGAAAATCTTTTAAATCATTAGTTAAACCGAATGAAAACCTTTGGTTTAACCAAAAAAAGATTTAGTCTTTGATTCGGACTGACCCCTTGTCCATATTCTAAAAAATCCAATGCCGGACAATTAAAAACCCACAGGTTTTAAACCCAGTTAAAAGTTTTAAATACATATGATATAGATGAGTTTACAGAATAAAATATATTGTTTGAAAGAAAGAAAATTTACTGATAATATAAATCCTCATTATGTTATAACAAAAAACGGGAGAAAAATGATAAAGGCTACTTGTTCATCTTGTGGAAAAATGAAATCAAAGTTTGTTAAAAGTACAGGGGGTAATTTAGATATTCACAAAGCAATGTTACCTTTATTACCTAAGAAAGGTTTAACACTTCCAGGATATAATTATTGTGGGCCAGGAAATCCCCTAGATAATGGACCCCCTGTCAATGAACTGGATGCAGTATGTATGGACCATGACTTTTGCTATGACAGTGGTGTAAAAAAGGGTACATGTGATAAGCAAATGCTTTCCAATTTAAATAAAACTAAATCAAAAACATTTGGAGAAAAGATTGCAAAACATTTAGTTGTAAAACCAGCTATCAAAACGAAATACACACTTGGTCTCGGACAAAAATCAAAAAACGGGAAAAGGGGGTAGAGTATACCCCCGGAATCACATGGAGCGATGAATTAGCAGAAGAATTACACAAACCAATTAAAAGGAAATTTAGGAAACGAAGAGTGATAGTTAATGATATTGATGATACTTGGTCAGCTGATTTAGTTGACATGCAAGCTTTTTCAAAATATAATAAAGGAGTAAAGTACTTATTAACCGTTATTGATATATTTAGTAAATATGCTTGGGTTATTCCATTAAAGAATAAAACTGGAGAATCTGTTACTGAAGCATTTGAAAAAATAATTTTAGAAGGACGATTACCAGTAAATTTATGGGTAGATGAAGGAAAAGAATTTTATAATAAAAAGTTTGAATCATTTTTGAATAAAAATAAGATTAATATGTACCATACATTTAATGAAGGAAAGGCTGTAGTAATAGAAAGATTTAATAGAAGTTTAAAAAGAATAATGTGGAAATATTTTACAGCAAATAATACTTATACTTATTTAGATAATTTGCAGGATATGGTTGATAAATATAACAAACAAAACATTCTAGTATAAAAATGACACCAACCGAAGCTAGTAAAAACTTAAATAAAGGTACTGTTTACTTTAATTTATATGGTGATTTAAAAATACCAAAGAGTAAAACAAAATTTAAAATTGGTGATCGAGTTCGTTTAAGCAAACTTAAAAGACATTTTGAAAAAGGATATACACCAAACTGGACAGAGGAAATATTTATAATTTATAAAATTAATAATACAAACCCAGAACATACACTATTAAAGATTTAAATAATGAAATAATTCAAGGTTCATTTTATGAACAAGAACTTTTACCTACTACACAAGAAGTTTTTAGAATAGAAAAAGTTATTAGACGAGACTATAAGAAAAAACAAGCTTTAGTAAAATGGAAAGGTTATAGTGAAAAATTTAATAGTTGGGTACCATTTAGTGAATTGAAAGAAATTTAATTTAAAAAATATATTATATAAATGGTCCATAAAAATTTAATTTCTAATAATGGAATAGAAACAATAGATCAGTTAATCATTCACTTAACTAAACTAGCTGCTGCTTACAGAAAAAGTTATAAATTTTGTGGGAGAGTAAGTACCGGATTTTTATATTACAGCAGGTGTCTTTGGTTGTTCAGCTGCATTAGCACTTGTTCCAGCTATTCCTATATTTGTAGCAGTTGCTGGCGCTGTTCCATCAGTAATTACCATATTTACTAACAGACTAAAACTTGACGACAAGAAATTTATTTTAAAAGCACATCATCAAAAAATAAAACAACTTATAACAAAAGCACGGATTGGAAAAGTAAATAAAGAAGAAGAGAAACAAGTTATTCAGGATATTTTTACAATACTATTAGAAATGCAGAAAGAAAAAAAATATTCAATGCCTTTTGAAACGTATATGAAGGAATTTAAACTTAACGGATATAAAAGTAAAAAAGAAGAAGAGCTGTATTAAATTTTACGTGTGTTTTTAGAGATTTTTTTCTATAAGTATATTATATATAGATGGTTAATAGAAAGGTAGATAGAATGATTATGCCAAAATTATCTAGCACTTTAGGAGAAATAATGAATCCAGACAAAAATTCATATAAGAAAGTTCTTAAAAGAAGAAATGTTATTAAATCAAATCTTGATCAAATAGTTAGCGATGAATATAAAAATCATGTTATTGATAAATTACAAAATGTTATAGATCCTTATCTTCGTAAAAGAACTTTATTTGAATGGAACTGTGGTTGTCTATTAACTGAAGAAGAAAATGCTATACCCTCGAGTACTAAAACCTCTAGTTTTAAAAAGTTATGTGATTGTCCCAAACCAAATAATATTCGAAACAATCCTAAAAAAGTTATTGTAACCGACTGTGATACTAATGAAGAAAAAACATATAAAAGCAATTATGCAGCTTCTAAAGACCTTGGTATTAATTCTGGGTTAATAACAATGTGCTGCAAAGGAGAAAACCGAGTAAAATGTGGAATATCAAAAACTAATGGAAAAAGATATAAATTTAAATATTTTATTTCTTCTTAAAGATAATTTAAAACTTTATTTATTTTATTATTTTTTAATTATTTTTTTAATCCTTTTTTGCTTAACGAATTTTATTTTCTAAATATAATATAGATGGAAATCGAGAGATCTACAAAACATATTATAAGAAATTTGAAATTAAAATTACATATAGACAAGATCCAAAGAATCAATTATATTTAAATATAAACGACTCTTATGAAATACTTAAATCTGAACTTAAAACTTTAAAAGGTATAAAAATAAACGTTGTTTTAAAAATAACTTTTGCAAAAATGGATAAAACTGATACAATATATAAATCAGCTTATTTTCAATCAAAGGCTTTAGAAATTATTAACACAAACGAAATAAAAAAAACTTTACATCAAGCTTTTGATGAAATAATAAATAGAATTGGTAATTGGATTTCTGAAGGAAGTGGCTGGAGAATAGAGTCAGTTGATGCTCATTATATAAATAGATATAAGTATAGTCCGTTGGCTGCTTCAAGTTATTTAAAATTACCAAAACCATTACAAAATTCAATGAAAGGATTAATAATATAAAAGAATGATGATAACGAATGTTTTAGATGGTGTCATTTAGCTTACAAATTTCCTGTAACAAAAAATTCTGAAAGAGTTTCAAATTATAAAAAACATATAAACGATCTTGATTATACTGGAATTAAATTTCCTGTTACATTAAATCAAATACCTAAAATAGAAGTTTTAAATGAAATATCATTTAATATATTTGGATATGAAGAAAATAGTATTTATCCATTGTACATATCAAAATATCAATACGAAGAACACTGTGACATGTTGCTAATTACTAATGATAAAATAAATGATAAAATAACTGATGATGACTGTAAGCCCTCAAGAACTGTAGTCCAACATTATGTTTGGATAAAAGACTTTAATAGATTAATGACTAACAAAACCAAAGACCAACATAGAAAATATTTTTGTAAAAGTTGCTTACAACATTTTACTCAAGAAAGAATATTAAATGAACATATTCCAAATTGTTTAGCTATTAATGGTACCCAAGGTGTAAAAATGCCAAAAGAGGGAAGTAAAGTACAATTTAAAAATTATCATAAAGGTTTAGCAGTACCTTTTGTAATTTATGCTGATTTTGAATCAATAACTAAAAAAGTTTAACTGCTTTACCATCAACTAAATCTTCATTTACTGAACCATATCAAAATCATATAGATTGTGGTTACGGCTATAAAGTTGTTTGTTGTTATGACGATAAATATACTAAACCACCCAGATTTATAGAGGTCCTAATGCAGTTTATAAGTTTATTGAAAAAATGCTTGAGGAAGAGGAATATTGTAAAGAAATATTTAAAGAGCACTTTAACAAAGAACTAAGAATGTCTAAAAAAAATGAAAGTGAATTTAAAAAACAAAAGTTTTGTCATATCTGTGCAAAAGAATATATAGAAGATTCAATCAAAGTAAGAGACCATTGTCATATAACAGGAAAATTTAGAGGAAGTGCTCACTCAGAATGTAATATTAATTTTAAACTAACACATAAAATTCCTGTTATTTTTCATAATTTAAGAGGTTATGACGGTCATTTTATTATGCAACAAATAGGGAAATTTAAAAAAGAAATTAATGTTATTCCTAACAATATGGAAAGATATATGGCATTTATGATTTCCGACTTGGTTTTTATTGATTCATTCCAATTTATGTCTCAATCATTGGATAACTTAGTAAAAAATATTCCAGAATTTAAATACTTATCTCAAGAATTTAATTGTGAAAGTGTTGAATTATTAAAAACAAAAGGTGTTTATCCATATGATTACATGGATTCATTTAAAAAATTTAAAGAAACAGAATTACCTTCTAAAGAAGAGTTTTATTCCATTTTAAATGAAACACATATATCTGATAACGAATACGAACATGCTAAAAATGTTTGGAATAAATTTAAAATTAAAACAATGGGAGAATATCATGATCTATATTTAAAAACTGACGTATTACTTTTAGCTGATGTATTTGAAAATTTTAGAAAATTATGTTTAGAGTACTACAAATTAGATCCCTGTCATTATTTTAGTAGCCCTGGTTTAGCTTGGGATGCAATGTTAAAAATGACTGGAATTAAGTTAGATTTAATAACTGATATTGATATGTATCTTTTTATTGAAAAGGGACTGAGAGGAGGAATAAGTTATATTTCAAACAGATACAGTAAAGCAAACAATAAATATATGAAAGATTATAATTCAAAAGAAGAAAGCAAATACATTATGTACCTTGACGCCAATAATCTTTACGGTTGGGCTATGTGTCAACCTTTACCCTCTGGAAACTTTAAATTTATATCCGAAAAACAATTTAAGAAATTAATTGCAAAAGGTAAAACTAACTTTATAGTTGAATGTGATCTTGAATATCCAAAAGAATTACATACTGTACATAATGATTATCCTTTAGCTCCTGAAAAAATTAAAATACCAGACGAATGGCTTTCTGATTATAGTAAAAATATTAAAACAGAATTTGAAATAGGAAAAAGTAATGTAAAGAAGTTAGTTCCAACTTTAATGAAAAAACAAAATTATGTAGTTCATTTTAAAAATCTTGAACTATATACACAATTAGGGTTAAAAGTAACAAAAATACATAAAATATTAACTTTTGATTCATCTCCTTGGTTAAAAAAATATATTGACTTTAATACTCAAAAAAGATCTAAAGCAAAAAATTCATTTGAAAAGGACTTTTTTAAGTTAATGAACAATTCTGTATTCGGTAAGACGATGGAGAATTTACGCAAGAGGGTTAATATTAAATTAACACATGATGAAAATATTTTATTAAAATACATAGCCAAACCTTCATTTGTTAGTTCAACGATGTTTAACAAGAATTTGTTTGGTATTCATAGAATAAAAGAAAGTTTGTTATTAAACAGACCTTGTTATGTTGGAATGTGCATTCTAGATTTATCAAAATATTTAATGTATGATTTTCATTATAATTACATTAAGGAAAAGTACGAGGATAATTGTAAATTACTATTCACTGACACTGATTCATTATGTTATGAAATAAAAACCAAAGATGCATATGAGGATTTTTATAAGGACAAAGATTTATTTGATAATAGTGATTATAACCCAAAATCAGAATTTTATTTTGATAATAATAAAAAAGTAATTGGAAAATTTAAAGATGAAGCTGCCGGCATTCCCATTGTTGAATTTGTCGGATTAAGAAGTAAAATGTATTCATATTTATTAGAAAATGAAGTTAATGTTAAAAAATGTAAAGGAATTAAAAAACTTGTTGTTAAGAAAACAATAGTTCATAAAAATTACAAAGATACTTTGTTTAATTCAACCCAAACTAATCACACCTTTAAAGTTATTCGTTCTGATAAACACAATCTTTCCAGTTATGTTATAAATAAAACATCTTTATCATGTTATGACGATAAAAGATATATTCTTGATAATGGTATTGATACATTAGCTTATTCTTAAATTAAAACTTAAATTAATTCTTAAATTAAAACTTAAATTAATTCTTAAATTAAAACTTAAATTAATTCTTAAATTAAAACTTAAATTAATTCTTAAATTAAAACTTAAATTAATTCTTAAATTAAAACTTAAATTATAGAACCATAAATTGTTAACTGAATATTCATAACGTTTAAAGAATTAATATAAATAACATCATTTATTTTAAATTCATTTGCATAATTAATAGAAATAGATTCATTTTTTCTATTATTTTTTGCATTGTAACTTTGAAGAATTACATTTTCTTTATTTTTTATTTGTAATTTAGCTTCTCCTTTATCTAATTTAATTGCATCAACAAGAATAATTAAAATGCAATTAAAATTAATTGTTACATTATTACCATTTTGAACTAAACCAGGACTAGCATTTACAGTTTTCCATTGAAATAATCCACCATCGGTATCTTGGGTATAACATGTTAAAAACAATGGAGGTTTTCTTATTAATTGTCTTTCTATTTTATTTACTTTTTCATTTATATTATTGAATATTCCCATTATATTAATTATTCCAGTTAAATAAAAACACAGTTTTAATAAGTTTAATTTACATGTCCTTATTGGTTAAAATAATTTATAATAGTTTGTTCATTTTGTTTTACATTATTAATTTTTAGTATTTTATACAATAAATCATACAATGGTACTTTGTCTTGTAACATTTTAATGAAAAATAAACAATAATATCCACAAAGTGTACTTTTTTTGTCTTGATATTGAACATTGTTGTATTTTACATTTGGTATATACTTAATTACTTCTTTCGGCGGAGGAAGTCCAAATGGATCGAAATACATATTATTTAAGTAACAAACCCAATGTGTTCCAGGACCAATAGAGTCGTCCAAATTTATAATTCCACACTCGTCCTTTACTTTTAATTTTAATAAATTATTTCTACTAAACACACCCCTAAAGTTTTTAATTTTTAATTGTTTTACCCATTGTTCAATTTCAAAGTTAGATATTGGTTTGTTTATAAATTTTATTTTTTTTTTACTATAGGAATTCGTCTGTAAGGTCTTCGTTGAGAATCAATCTGTAATCCTTTCCCACTTAACAAAGATGTAATCAAAGGTATTCCTAGACTAGCAGCCAACATACCTAAAAACCCACCGTCTTGTTTTTGTTTTTGTGTTAATCTAATCACTCCAGATCCTACTAATTGCTTTCTTTGATTAGGTGTAAGATATGGTGATATCATATTTCTCTTATCATTAGCTACTGAAATCATACCATTTCCAAGTATTTTACTAACACCAGTACTGGCCAGTCCAGAAAGGGCTCCAATGCCTAGAGGGGCTAATATTTTTGGAGCTATTTTTGCTGCCATTGGAAGAATTGTTTTTCCTAACAAACCAGCCAAAGCTCCTAAAAATCCACCATTTTGACCTTGACTGGACATTTGACTTTTTGAAATTGTAATTTCTAATCCCTTATTATTTGCAACAGCTTTTTTAATTTGATTAATTTGTGTTTTTGTTAAAAGTAAAGGGAAGTTTCCATGTAATTGTTCATGTTTTAATCTAAAAGTATGTGGAATTTTGTTGTTGTAGGCTTGGGCTAAATTTTTCTTTTGTCCATCTATAAGGTTAACTTTATATTCAATATAATTTGATGTCATTATATATAATTTATATTTATTTTATTTAAACAATAACAAGTTCATTTCCAATAGTATTTATTTCAACTGTTTCCTCATACAATACAATTGCGTAAACACGGACATGTGCTGCCGGCCGAACATTTAATTTAGCTGTTAATGTAATCTGCTTAGGATCATCTGTAGTTACTTCCTTTTTATATTCCAAGTTAAAATGAACAAATCCATACAAACTTTGAAAATTAAATCTATTTAGCAGACTTCCGGTAGTCTTATTATTTTGTTTATAATAATAATTAATTACATCATCATATATTCTTGATATACTTGTGTATTCTGTTTCTGGATAAAAAACACCATTACCAACTTCAAGACGACAATAACTCAAAGTACAATCATTATCTGCTGCATTAGCTTTAAATGTATCTAATAAATGTGGATTCTGTCTTTGTGCATTACTTTTATCAGGTCGTTGTAAATAAACAAATACATGTTGTGGTTTTGTTACACCAGCTGTTATTCTAAAAGTTATGTCCGTCTGTCGTGTATCAGTTGATTGTGTTATCATTTCCCTAAGGTATGACCATCTTGCTTTTTTAAATCTTTCAGTAGTAATTAGATCAAACCCAAATTCATTGAAAATCAAACGTGGAACCCACAAAATTAATTTAGTTACAATTACTCTACCAGCAGCAGCAGCATTAGCTCTAAAAATTAATTCATCATCATCTGTCAGCTGCAGTGTTATTTGAATTTGACTTGGAGGTAAAATATTAGTTTCTAAACCCTGAAAAAATGAATAATTATTTAATGGAATTTTAGCATTTACCTCTTTATCACCTTGGAGTAATTCTTTTCTAAATTTGAAACCTGAATTATCAGCAGTAGCAGCAGTATCAGTATTATCTAAATAGATAAATTCATTTGTTCCAGTTGATTTTGCATAATCCTCAGACAATTCAACTAAATTTTTTACATTTATTACTTTGTATAAATTATTACAATCATAAACAATTTTTCCATTTTGTTTAACCACTAACTGATCAATTAATGAAGCTGCATTATTAATTAGAGCAATTTGGTCATCAGCATACCCAGCACCATCAGCAAGCTTATTTACTTTAAAACTTACTTCAAAATAACCATTAAACCAATCAAAATATGAACTTCTATCATTAATTGTAAAGTGATATCCGTTTTTTTTGTTGCTTAACATTATTTCCCAAGTCAGATATTAAAGCTGTATCTAATTGAATAGGAGTTAATTCATATCTTTCACAATATTGTTTTGTTCTAAACATGTATATATTATATATTATTTTATTTTTTATTTTATTTTTTATTAAAGTTAAAACTTTAGTTTTTATAAATTAATCTGTTAATACGTTTTTGCCGAGCTGAAGTTCCAGATCCTGACAATAATCTATTTAATCTTATATTAATATCCTCCTCCTTATTATTTTTACTGTTATTCTTTTCTTGTAATTCCTTAGCAATTAAATTACCAACTGCCGGAGCAGGTTTCTTTTTAAATTTTTCAACAATTTTATCAGCAGCTAAATTTCCAACTTCTGTTCCGACCTTTTTTGTTCCACTTTCAAGTGCTGCTTTTCCTGCTGTTTCCAAAGCTTTTTTTCCAGCTGTGCTAATTGAAGATGCAACTCCGCTTGAAAACAGTTTCGTTAAAGTGTCAAAGATACCTGTTCCGTGTATGATTTCTTTTCCTGTGTGAGCATCAACATAAATAAATATTCCTTTATTTTTGTCATAAACTTTTTTGTACATTATATAAAACTAAAATTTATAATTTCATAATTAAAGTTTTAAAACTTTAGTTTTAATTAATTTCTTTTAAAATTAGTGTAAACTTGTTTCAACCTCATTAAAATTAATTATTCTACCAAATACATCTGTAATATATATTCTAATTGAATTTATAATATATTTATTAATTTCAGAATATCCAACTCTTTGTGGTTCTTTTGTAAATGGATAAGCTCTTGTTAAATCTGCAGTACTTAAAGCATAGATAATATCACTGAAATTACCATCAACAAGTGAATTATCAATAAGATCACAATGAATGTAAATTGTATCAAAAAGAGTTAGTTTATATTTGGTGTTGTAGTTCCCCATTCAGTATTTCTCAATTTTTTTTTCTCAAATCCAAGCAATGTATGAAAATTTTATATTTCCAAATCCAATCCAAAATTATCTGTAATTGAAATCAAAATCTTAAAACTACTTAAATCAAATTCCAAACTTATTGGAGCAATTTCTGATTTATTAAATTCAAAATCATCATTACTTATTAATGTTTCCCTAATATAATTATTAATATCTGTGTAACTGTAAGAACCATTTGTAAATATAATATCTTTCCAATCCTTACCATTATGATAACGAATTCTTTTATTGTCATATTCATCACTAATATTATGCCAAGAGTAGGTCATAGTGTTAATACTATCCAAACCAACAACATAAGTTTTATTTTTATCTAAAATTAAAGAACGACTAAATCTGATTGTAAAATCACTCGGTTTATTTTTATTATCTTTAACTGTTTCAGAACTTAATACTATTTTTTGTTCCATTTATATATTCAAGAAAAATAATTTTTATATAACATTTCATGTTGTTCTGGTAATAGTGAATTCATTTTTAATAGTTCGTCAATTATTCTAATACCTTCATTTTTTAGTTCTTCATTATTATTTCCAGCATCAATTGAACCACAAATTAACTCCAAGTCATTAACCAATTCTTTTGGATTACATGGACAAACGTCATAACCTTGTCCTCTAATTACTTTTTTAAATTTCATAGATCTTTTATTGATAGGTAATCCTGATTTTTCTGTTAATTCTTTAAATATTTTTCCTGAATTAATTGAATATTTTTTATTATTGTTATATCTTTTATTAATCAAATCAATTAAATCATCATCTACTTTAGTGTTAATAACTTCTTTTCCAGTTATTCTATCCTTAGCAATTAACTTATTTTGACCATAAAGTTTATTTAAGTTAATAATTAAATTACCATATTGTCCATTTGGTAAAACTTTATATGGGTTATGATGTTTTATTCCTTTTCCCGTATATCCGCCTGTTTCAAAAATATAATTGATCGTTTTTCTATATTTGTTATAATTTTCCGACTTAGCTTTAATTGCTTTCTGTTTCTTTAAATCAAGATCTGTGGGATTTTTCATTCTGGATATTGCACCAGATTCATTACCCAATTTTTTTATATCCTCTGATACATTTTCTATGATACCCTCTACTTCTTCTTTAGTCATTCTTTCATCAGGATTTTTAGATTTGCTGTGAAAAAAGTTAAACACTTCTTGTGGTGTGTTATATTTTTCTGTATCTAAAAGTTTTAAATCAATATCTTTATTAAAATTAACTATAAATTCTTTTGGTCTTGCTCCTGATTCTTCTTCTGATTCTTTAGTTGTATCATCAGTGTCTTCAAAAGGATCATCTCCATCATCCAAACCCATATGATCTTCCGGCGGTATTAATCGCATTGGTTCTTGGAATGGCTGTGGTAATGGTTGTAATGGTGGTTGTAGTCCCGGAGGTGATGATTCTTCCATTATCTCTGCCGATTTTTGTTCTTGCATTTTATCAACAAAACTTTTTGGAAGTAACGCTAATTGCTCCTTAATTCCAGGTAATGCTTTTAACTGACTTGATAATTGTTCTTTTTGACTTTCTATTTTTTCAGTAATTGGCTTATAAATTTCAGTGTACATATCCCGATTTGTAGCTTTTCTTATTTTTTCTCTCATTATTTCTTCTCTAAGATCTCTCATCTTTTGCCCGACTAATTTTTTTTTTATTCTTATTTCATTAAGTTTTGATTGCATTTATATAATAATGTAAGATAATGTAAGATATTGTAAAATAATGTAATATTATATAAATGGAAATTCCAAATTATGATACAAAAAGTGATAAATCCAATAACTTTAAACAATTTTATCCTTTTATGCCAGATTCATGTTTTAGAATGTTTAATATGTGGATCTTCTGGATCTGGAAAAAACAAATACATTAATGCATATACTTGAAAACCTCTTATATATTATGATAAATTATACTTGTATGCTAAAAACCTAGAACAATCTAAATATCAAGATTTAATTAACAACTTAAGCCAAATTGCAAAAAAAATTAAAGTAGATCCAAATGAAATACTTGAATGTTCTAATAATGAAATAATTGATGTTAATGATCTTGAATCAGAAAAACAAAAAGTAGTAATATTTGATGATTTTGTATGTGAAGATAAAAAAGTTCAAAATGAAATAACAAAATACTTTATTCAAGGACGTCACAAAAACTGTTGTGTTATTTATTTAAGTCAGTCTTACTATAAAACACCAAAAGATATTCGAATTAACTGTTCACATTATATTTTATTTGAAAGTCCAGGTAAACGAGAAAATGATATGATTTGTAATGAACAAAATATAGATCGTGATTCATTTGCTAATGCAACAAATCAAAAATATGATTTCTTATATATTGACAAACCAAGGAAGTTTTTAAGAAAAAACTTTACTGGTAATATATAGATGGGAGTTTTTAATGATACAAAACAAATAAGTGAAACTGAAAGTGTAAGTAAAGTTAAATTTGATATTGATTTAAGTGATTATGCTACTAAAAAACAATATAAAAAGCTTAGAAAGGACATGGAATTGTATCTTCATAAAAATAAGGAACTTGATAACACAATGAATAGAGCATTAGATATGGGAGGTAATGAAATAATCAACCTAGGAGATCCAGATAAACCCAACGATGCAGTTTCAAGACGATTTGTGTTTAAAAAAGTTCAAAGTGTAATAGATAACTATAAACTTGAAGATGTCAAAAGTATAAAACAGACATTAGAAGCAGAAGTAAAGAATATTGAAGAATTAACAAAAGATTTTAAAAAGAATTCATTATTAATAGTTGAATTACAAGGTAAAATTGAAGAAGAAATGAAAGCTATGACTGATTCTATTAAAGAACTTGAAGAGAAATCTGATTTGACAGATGACAATATAAAAAAGTATTTAGAACCAATTTTGAAAAGCTATACACTCAAGTTCAAGAATTAAAAGATAGTATGATTAAACACGAAGAACTAAAAGACAAGATTATTGAAGCTGAAAAAAAGTTACAAAATATGTATCAGTTAGAAATCAGAACAGAAATAAATAAACTAAATACTGAAACTGAAAAAAAGCATAAAGATTTATTAGAATTAATTTCAAATAAACTTGCAGAATATAAATCTGACTTGGAAAAGGCAGCTTCACAAAGAGGTGATGATCATGACACAGCATTAGAGGATTTTAAAGAAATTAATTCTAAAATAGATGACTTTAAAAAACAAATTCGAAATTGGATTAGTATTGTTGACAACCGTCATAATTTAAAGTATGCAGACTTAAGTAATATTACAAAAAAATTACAAGAAGATATGACGCAGCTTAATGCTAAAGTTGAAGAACATAAAAATGAACTGGACTTTGTAGTTGAAAAATCAGTTAAACAAGGAGAGTTAATTACTGCTAATACTGAAGCAATTATTGCTAATACTAAAGCAATTAACACAGTTAATAATCAGATAGAAAATTTGAAGAAACAACTTGTAGACCTGATTAATAATGTTGATGCAAGTCACAATATAAAGTACGAAGAGTTAAGTAAACTTAAAGGTTTATTACAAAAAGATATTAATGAATTTAATAATCAAATTAATGATAAAATTAAAAAAATAATAAATGATTTGGACTCTGTAGTTGAAATATCAGCTAAACAAGGAGAATCAATTACTGCTAATACCCAAGTAATTACTGCTAATACTAAAGCAATAACCGCTAATGTCGAAGAAATTGCTACTAATGATGAAAAAATTTCAAATAATTGGGAAAAAATTATAGAAGTAAAAAATGCTTTCTTAAAACAAGAAACACAATTAGCTAAAACAAAGAATACTGTTGACAATCTATCTGCTTCTGAAGTTGCTACAACAAAACGAATTGATGATTTAGCTAACATAATTATTAAACTTAAAAAGAAAGACAGGAAAATAGAAAAAAGGGTAGAGGAAGTGAGACATGAAGTGTTTCTCTTTGAATACTATTATAGTCATACTTTTGATTACATACAAATGAAAAAGTATTTTGACCGTCGTGGTGCCTGGATACATTCAACATATAAAAATATGGCCGATCTGAACTATTTAAATATATTTGAAATAAGACCTGGAATTTTCGTAGATTATAAAGATTTTATAAACACAAACCAAGAATATAAAATAGATGTACTAGATATGCTTTTGAGTGGTGTGTTTATAGTCGGAAAAACCGGAACTTATATAATAGATATTAAGATTTTATTAAAGGGTGCGAGCTCCCCGGGTGAACCGTATAAACCGACTAAAAGCCCAATATCACATTTTATATTTAGGTGGCGGAATCCAAGGCCCCAGGATGATGTTTTATTTTTTGATATATTTGATAATGTAAATATAACAGCTGAGGCAGCTGAGGACTTTGACACTGATAAGTTAATATCTATGTATAAGAAAAAAATTAAAATTTATCTAAAACAAGGAACAATGTTTGATATTCACCCTTATGACGATTCGGAATCTACAGAATTAACATTTATGCTTTTGATGGGTAGTCACATCAGATTCTACATATCGGATGAACCTGTATCCCATGGTATAAACAGACTTTTGGATTAAAGGTTTAATTAAAAGCTTAATTAAAAGCTTAATTAAAAGTTTAATTACTATGTGTACCCTAATAATGTACTTACTAATTGAAGATAAGATCAAAGACCAGAGGCTTTGCCTCCGGGGGTTGTAGACCCACCTTTACATTTTATTAATAAATATAATATAATATAATCTGCCAAAGTTTTGCCAAAGTTCTGCCAAGTGGCAGGAATGTGGCAGTGTCTGCCAAGTTGGCAGAAAAATGGCAGGCTTTTGATTGGTTGAATTTGTGGTTTCCCGCATAATCATTTTTAAAAAATGCACTTGATTTACCTTTGACACAACAGGTACATAAAGGACAAGTATGTGTCTTACAAGTAGGACAAGCTCTCAATACACAATAGAATTGTATTTACTATAGCGTAGTATTTGTTCTCCAGTTAAACTGAAACCTGATCTTTATCTTGATATGCACTGTCAATCAGGAAGTAAATACCTTACGGTGTACTGTATTGATATTTAAGTCAATTTTATTTTAGCTTGTATCTTTGATAAAGCCTGTGGGTTTTTAATTGTCCGGCATTGGATTTTTTAGAATATGGACAAGGGGTCAGTCCGAATCAAAGACTAAATCTTTTTTTGGTTAAACCAAAGGTTTTCATTCGGTTTAACTAAAGATTTAAAAGATTTTCAGGGTATCAAGGGTACTAAGTTAGTATTTTAAGTTTAGGGCAAGGTTAAAGTCCACTTATAGAATAGGGACAAGGGGTCAGGGGGGTCAGATTGAGTTCGCTTCGGTAATTATAATACTACTTTCTATCTGCATTTTATTTAACAAAATTATATCTTCCTTAGTGTTTAAGCACTGTTCTAGAGTGCCTGCAATTGCCAACACTAAATGCAAGAAAGGCAACATTTCAACAATAATTCTATGAAATGGATAAAGTGAGCTATTTGTCTATGGATTTTCAAACAAATATAGTCAATAATAAGAGAGAACCATAAGTTTGAAATAGAAAGTCTTCTTATGTCTAACGCAAGTTTGATAGAAGTCTATTTCGGGGTGGTGTTAATACACGGCAAATAACGCACAAAAAGCTACCACCACTGCAATGTTATTTCATACTTTCTGACCTTTCCAAAAATAGCATTGAGCTTTATTCACCTCGGATGGTACCGATAGCCAAAATTACCTGGTCTTGCTCATCGACTATATATATATATATATATACATGTACATATCTATCATTATTTAAAAACCTTAAAATATTTTAGCAGACTCGGTTGAGTATTTTGCGTTGAATCGGATATAATTTAGTACCTACAAGGCGTTTCATTGAAAAGTTGTGTTGTTATTTTTTGTTACTACTGATTCTTAGATGATTATTTTGATTATGAAACGGTAGCCAATACTTACGAAAAAATAAATGCCTTAAAACCGATTTAGTCCCATAATACGAGTAAAGTGAAAACCAAGTCATGTAATTTGAAATCTTATCATTATTGTTTTGTTAAGAATGACCCATGGATGATGCAGGCTCAAAATGGATATGAAGGTATTTTAGTAGAATTACTTCATGAGGTAGCAAAGCTAGCCAATTTCACCTACGTCATCAAAACACCACCAAACAAAGCGTACGGACGGACAAAGTACATGGATGGAGAGATACAAGTCAATGGTATAATTGGCGAAATCATCTCTGGAGTAAGTGTAAATTTGCCAACAATTGATATTGTAAAGCTTTAACTATTCATTTTTGAACACATTTTTACCATTTACTGCTTGAGTAACTAAATTGAAAGAACTAGAAGAATTCTATTACAGATTTAAGAAAAAAATGTCAGTTTATCTTTCTTGGCTAACTCAAGTTATTTCAAAGGTTATCAATAGTTTTAGTCTCATTTAAAGGCACTGTTAAAATGGAAACAAGAAACCCATGTGAATATGGGAACTTAAAATAGTTTTGTCTAGATTAGCAGAACAGTTATAAGAAAACTATAGACTTCAATCTGGACCAATCTAACTGAAGTACACGATCTTACTAAACGTTAGATCTGTTGGCCACCCAGTCATATTTTTCTGTATAATCGGATTTCCAATATTGCTATTTGATTTCTATCAATCTATATATTTGAACCAATCAGACGACTTGTTTAATAAGCGTTTGGCTTGACAATTTTTGACTAATATCATCTTTAGAATTGAAGTTTCGTCATATTCTTGACCAAAACGCCATATAAGAATACGTACTTACCGATGGTAAAATATGAAGCTTTAAAATTATGGCAGTTTACTTCTGGTACCCCGTTGCAAATGCTTTTCAAATTTGAATGGAAAAGAAGAACAACAACGAATTCACATAATAAAAAAAAATATTATATGTTTCCATAAGCTTTATTATTTTCTTTCTTTGCAAAGAAAAAACACAGCGCAGCTATAAGAATTATAAACCCGTGATAAAACTGTAAATCCCGGCCAGGTTAAATATAGATTTTTTTTTACTTCTACTTTCACTTTCAAAATGTTGAAAGCAAATCTCTGCTATGGAGGGTTACGTTCAGACGACCTTTCCAATAGCCAATTCTGTCTTCAGATCCAATGAGTAGTGTTAACTAGAGATGATTTTAATCAGATTGCAATGTGAACATAAGGAAAATAACTCCAATATATATTTTCAGGAGGCAGATCTAGGAGTCGCTGACCTACTTATATCTGACGTGAGGTCAAAAGTTGTTTCGTTCTCAAGACCATTTGCTACAACTGGTGCACAGATATTGATTCGAAAACCAGATAATAACCCACGATGTCTTGGCACGATTCTTTTTCCATTCTCTCCAACATTATGGATATGCATTGGTGTTGCATTTCTCATAACTACTGCTGTCATTTACGTTATGGAAAGATTTTTTCATATTGCACAACATGAAAATAGAGTCACAATTCGCAATAGGCTAAACATTCTTGAAAGTTTTCAGTTAACCTTTTCTGCGTGCCTGCTCAGAGGTTAGTAATTTTCAGGGACGAGTTCCTTCTCTTTCCTAAAACTACAAAGTTTATTTTTGTTTTATCTTTATTCAGCATTTAATTTTCCATTCTTGCCTGCAATTCTAAAGAAATTTTAAAATTTCCACTGTATTTACTGGTTACTGACAGCTTAAGAAATAGGAAGATGATAAAAAAACAGTAAAGGAGAATAATTATTTCTTACTTCTTGACTCAAAACAAAACCAGACCTTCCATGTTACTTACATCGTTGTATCAGTTCGGAAATCATCCAAGATTAGTTTCAGACTGTGTACAACAATGCAAAAATACTTTTCAGGTCGTCAAGATTTACAGACATCAGTTCCAAGTCGTATAATATCACTGTGTTGGTGTGCATTTTCCTTTATAATACTAATCGCATATGCCGCTTCCTTATCTGTATATCTTCTGTCTACATCGGCTTCAAAACCTCACATTCCGTTCAAAACGTTTGAAGAGATGGCGGGACAATCAGATGTACAATATGGCGGCTGGTTCGAAATGGCTCTGAATCTAAACGATAATATTCAAAGATCAATGAACAGACACATCAGCTCTAAATACACGTATTATTCAAATATGGATGAAGCTGTTAGACGAGTGTTGAACACAGACAAGTCGTTTGCTGCAATTGTTGATGGTTATAATGGCCAAAAGGCAATAAATCAACACTGTGAGCTGATGTTACTCCAGGAACAGTTGTTTGAAATTGATTACGGGATAGCATGTTCACGGGATCATGTAGGAGAGGCACTTTGTTCTGAGATTTCTATGGCAATCAGGACATTGAGGATAGATGGTACATTATATACAATTATGAATAAATGGTGGGGATCATCAGGAACATGCGAAAAGGTGTCAGAAAATGACTTCATTACTTCAACTCGGATTGGAACTTCCAGTATAAATTTCAAGGCGCTTGATATCTCTGATGTGTTTGTTGCTCTCGCACTGCTCCTGATGGGTATCCTTCTGAGCGTTGTAACTGCATTTATTGGTAGAAAATATGGACGAAAGAAACCAATCCATAGGGTAATTGGTTTACTTTTTATCTTCACGTAAACCGTACACTGTAAACATAATCTATAAGAAGATTCTTTCAAAGTAGAGAACTATATTAAGTAGAACATTTGCAACCCCAGTTTTGCATTTTTATGAAAGATATTTTATGTAGAGCCTTTCTCTAGATACACAGTAAGACATCACTGCATTTGTACATAACGTGATCTGCACGATATTCTTAGACTTTGCCCAAATAATGGTTCGGGTGCTGAAGTTAAATAAAACTAACATTTTTAGCGCGGTCATAATCGGATCTCTGTCGTGCGTAGATATTGGATTCCGGTAATCTTAAAGGACATTTATTCTCCGAATAACTACCGAACCTTTAATTCATCATTTACCGCCGGAAACTTCAACTATTCAAGAATTGCAGCATGTCAAGATTAATACATCAAAACATGTTGAACTTATACTGTATCGATTTGTAAGCCACACAAATATGTTAGAATATCATAATGCTGCTTCAAAAGCATGATTAAACAGTTGGGATGACCTGAACCAAAATGCAACATAGAAGGGTCTGTTACGAAACTTATGGGGTTATTTGAAATAATTATATTGTCATTAAATGATCTAGGCGTGTTTTATTTAAATTATTGCTCATTTTCCGGAGAAAAGGCAATTCTTCTTTTTCACTAATGTCTGGTCAGCACTATAATTTCTGTATAAGATAGCTGAACTGCGTCCCAACAATATACAAAAATTGACCAAAGATTCATCAGGTGTCACACAATTGCTTCACGTGATTAGATGTAACTTGCATTTTTTTCACACTGTTAAATGTTCAGTATTTTACTATATCTGGCTGCAGGAGTGTTTTAATGGATCTTTGATTTTACCACTGTTAAATTTATTAATATCATCATAATATGAGTCAACTATTTAGCTCTTCCGAAATCTGTGTGTTATAAGATGTAAACGGTTTGATTTGCGATCTTTTTCCAATCTTTAACCTTATTCTTGTTCTTATATTCCAGTGTAGCGACGATGAATTAGAGGCAAACGTCAATCATAAAGAAGGATCTGTCAACTCGGTACCAGCACCTATGCTAGTAGATGAATATACCAGAACAGGCAATGATGATAACCCCGATATTGATACCTAGTGATGTACACAATAAAATAACACTTTCATATTTAGCACAAGGTGGATTTTTAAAATTTAAAAGTTTTATAGGTATATTGCAAATTAGATGGTCTTCTTCGGCTAAAAGTCCGTCCATTACCTGGTTGTACGCACATATAAAATATCAAATGATTTACAAAGGTCGATATCCGAAGTGATAGGCATAAATAGGCCTACCAATGAGACAATGTCACTGAAGCGACCGCATATATGTTTTGATGGGTACCAAATTTTCTAAAATTGTACAAAAATTAAGTATGTTGTTCTGCTTTTTGTACGTCTGCTTTCTATTTAGTTAGTAGTGCTTTTCAAAGTTGTTTTTCTACTTATTTTACATAATTTACTGACTGCACAAGCATGAATTACAACTAACTCACTATATCGCTTCCATAATGGTCAAAAAGAGAAAATATAGAAGCTTGTCTCTTTGCAAACTTATGTTATTTGTTTTTCAAGTAACATAATTTTGTTAACTATTATATATTCATAGAAAATATGACACATTATTGCCCTTCAAAGAAAAACATAATGTCTGTAAATGCATTACATTATCTGAACTTAAATTGGCAAATAAAATAATAGCATTTTGTTGCAATTTTCATTTGATCTTTTTCAGCCTGAGATACATGATATTATATGGAAGTAGATATTTACCATGCATATATATAAACACAATTTATTATTAACGTACGAATTTTCTGTCAGAAATACATTATGTTATCTACTTACGAATACAAAACCCTGTATTCATCTCCCATCGACTACGGAAAGTATTCAACGGTTAGTTTACTTGCGATAGTTATGACTTCAAGTATGACGTCAGCATTGACGTAAAATGGCGTCTCGACGTTCCGTGCGTGAAAAAGTTCACCATTACAAACAAGTCTTCTGTTTTGTTTGCCTATAACCACACAAGCGCCTCCTGGGATCAAGGTCAGGCAAAATCCACTCGAACCGAAAATAGCATTTCAAGAAGATCAAGCTACTGAAATAATAAGTCAGTTGTATTAGTTTTAGATCATCATACTTATTTAAAGTCATTTATATTTCAAGAACATAACGGAAAATGTGTATTGTGAATGTTAACAAACACGAGTCCAATAAGTCTAACAATTTAGCTCAGGTAAGGTAAAAACGTAATCATTGTGTCAATAAATAATAATTTATGACACAAATTAACAAAGAAGGAACTTGAAACGGACCATAGGCAAATATAAATATCGTAGTAAAATATATTCACCAAGTGCTAGGCATTAACTTGTTAGACTCCATGACACACTTATTTTCTTGAAATAATACAAAAGAAACCGAAGATGCACGATTAGATTTGCCATTATGACTGAGAAACCCATAAAGTAAAGTAAAATTAGTTAACAAAATGTTTCAAAAATAAACTGACGACAAACACTTATCATATAATTCCGGATATTTCGTAGCCGACTGTTTACTCGACTTAGTACACAAGAAAATTCAGGTTTTCGCCAAAATTGGTTTTTGATTGGATTAGGGTTGTTGTTATCCACAAATATGCTAGATCTACATGATTTTTCACGGTGCAGAAATCCCGACGGGGCCGAAAATGTTTCTTCGTAATTTTGAATGGTGGACCGTGAAATTATGGTTTGTATACATTTTTACACCATAACATGGCAGGTATATAGCATATGCATAGCAAGACACTTCATCAGTTAGTCTAATCAGTTCATATGTAATATTCTCGCCTTATAAACAGTTCATGTGTACTGGTTAAGACTTAGCTTTACATTTTTAGAAAAAAGAATAACACCAAATCATGGAAAGAAAAGGTTGTTTCACATGAAAATTAAACAGCATATAAAACATGTATATTACTCTACGCAACAACTGTCGGTTTACTGATACATACATTGAATTCTGAAAAGGGCTTGCATAAACGGGCCACACTTTCGGACAGTTCAGCGCCTTTAAAAACTCACCATTTTCAAAGAACTGTTACATATCTTTGTATCGACGCATTTGCAATAATGTCCCAATGCTGAAATTTCACATAACTAGGTTGAACGTAGTTTTCAGCAATTGTTGTTTTTTTTGAATTTCTTTACAAATGGTATTCATTTTTAAAGGGGGACAACTTTCTGAGAATATTTTAAGTACCCAACATACGGACAGTACGGCAGAACATGCAATGGTCAGGTAGATTGTTGGTAAAACTGTTGTTCGTTTATGAAATATATATGTGTTTCGAAGATATACTCATAAAGCTTAAACACACCCGATCTCACCTGATAGAGTTCATATGTACTAGTTAAATACGACAAGTCTAACCTTTAAAGACGCGACACAAAATAACTGTATTCTTTTGTATTTCCATGATGGTAACAATACATGGTTTGCTTGAAAAAAAAAGTGAAATAACAAGTATCTGTTACAAATTGACAGTGACATATATAAGGTCAAGACAACGTGTTTAAACGTCTAAACATATTATTTAATTAATGTAGTAGTATGAACATTTCTTGAAAGATTCTTAGTGTAAGGTAGTTATTATTCTATGTTTTTAAAGTTTTACTGAAAAGAAAGACTGAATAAGTTTGCAGATGAAGTTGTGAAAACACATTTATCCAGTGAGGGCCTTAATAGACCAGTTTCACATTCGGCGATTTTAGCATTATCGGGATTTCTCGCCAAATCCCGAATTTTCAAAACGAGGCGCAGACCGCCGGATCAGAACTAAGTGAAAATGATAATGAAGCGGTAGATTCTGCTTGACAATATAATTTACCATTCCTACAGAAGTCATTGTTCCCGAGTTCAGAAAAGACATTCTAGATTTATGTAAATTTTTATTGGGTTACAAAGTTGGTAGATCTAAATTACATAAGTGCGACACAGTGCTCTGACATTCAAATAACTGCTATTTTTCAAAATTGGTAGTTGATATTGATAACTTTATTCTCAATCTTCTTTAGATTAATTTAAATAAAATAAGATTTTACCAGGAAAAGAAACAATATATCTAACGCTAAAATGTAGTAGATACTTTGTACAGCGCTTTCTTTATTTAGTTATGCTCTCTTTCATTTATTCTGTCAAATTTCACAATAAATTACTATTGTTTTAGTTATTCCCAGTTTTTGGAACCAGGTTTCGAGCTTTTAATTTTGACTCGGTGATTGAAATCTGAATTAAAAGTAAAATCAAGTTGAAATATCACTTTTCAATGAATACAGAGACATTGGAATTATAACCAGCATTTAGTAGTTCTTCAGCCGGCATGCCTATTTTATTCAGCAAGGAAGAACTATTACATTGGGTTTATTCTCAACTGATCACCTCACGTCAACTGACGCAACTATTTATATTTTTATAAATTTGCAAATAAAATAGTGTTGCGCCTTGCGGGTTAGTCTACGTTTTGATTAATTCTCTGTCTCAGTCATGCGAAAATGTAAAAGAAAAAAATTATTTCGCATAGTTGCAAAATATTCTAGGTTGTTGACTAGTTATCTGACTATCATCTTGTATTATAGCAGTATTATCAGAATGATTTGCACGAAGTTCATGTGGGAGGAAAAAGTAGGTCACTGGGTTGTGGTAGTCTTGTTAGACGAGCCACAAAATAACTGTATTCTTTTGTATTCCATGATGGTAATTACGCATGCTTTGCATGAAGAAAATGAAAAATAACAAGTATCTAGGATGACTGAATAAGTTTGCAGATAAGTTGTGAAAACACATTAATTCAGGGATGGCCTAAATTGTCCACCTGTCATCTTGTAGAATAACTGTATAATACCAGTATCATCAGAATGATTTGCACGAAGTTCATGTGGGAGGAAAAGGTAGGTCACTAGGTCACTAGGTCGTGGTGGGTCTTTAAGCAAATGACCATGTTATTTTACTGAGCTGTAAGAGAAAACAGGAAGGGTTCGTCCCATTCACTGAAAGACTACCAATGACCATGTTTAGGGTTGTGCTGTTGAATGAATTGAGATTAAGGTATGACATTCGGTGAAATTTTTCCCTTACATAAATGTGTTTTGTAGATAATGGCATTTTTCATTAAATTTATTGGGGTAGGCCACTTCCATACAGTACATATATGTTGCAATATATTAGGAAGTTATTTTGTTTTATATTATAGTAGTTGAATTTGTATTGTACAAATAATAATTCAGATCTGACATAAAAGGTTTGTGTTAGAATCAATGAAAGAAGAAACGCTTATTTATTCTCAAAAGTTGAAAATTTCCGAACTTAGTGCATAGAACAAAATGTTTTCTCTCCAATAGGAAAATCTGAAATTAGCAGCATTTTGTCAATATATCAGCATTTGATGTGACGGAAAACTGGAGCTTATACACGCTGTTGTCTCAGTCCTGTGTTTGAACATCTCATTCGTTACAAAAAACCTCGTTTACGGGATATATCCGCGATATCCATCGATTGACATGTTAGTTTGGATGCTCTTATGATGTGATATCTATCATAGAGATAAGAGTATGTTTAGATAATGTCCTGAATTTTAGAGTGAAAAGTTCCTTATCAGTGAGAATCGTTGACCTGTTCCAAATAGTGTACGCTTGTTTTTGATAGTGCATTTGTTTTTGAGCGTTTGTTGAAATATGTTAGGCGTGTTTCTCTTGTTACTGTGCCTGTGCCGATTGTCCGTGCAGACATTTGACCCTGGTTGTAGTTTTTCTAACGGTCAATGTATATATAACGTAAAACTTGGCCACGAGAGTCAATGTGATGCTGCGGGTAAACGTGCTACTTCGGATGGTTCAAGTACATCATCACCTGGATTCCAGGTAAATTTTTCGAATATAGAATGTTCTCCTTGTAAACCAATGTCTTAGTATGTTGTTGCTGTTGACCTCACGTGCATTATACTTCAATTCTGTGTCGTTTATAAAAAGTTACACTACAGGAGAACTGGTCACTAAAACTTTCACAATAGAGTGATCTAGACTAGACATGTTTAGATCACAGCAAAAACTGTAATATCAGTCTTATTTCAAATGTATCGGTGATATACGAAACTTCACAGACGCAAAGTATATAAAACATATTTGTTTAGTCAATGTATGTTTGTAAATTTATGATAATGTTGTGTTGAATGAAGCTGATCAGCAATAAGTTTTCAGTAATAACGTTATGTTTTTTATTATTTAAAGATATTCAGTGTACAGCAGAGGGATTGAAAATGAATAAAAAGGCGTGCTAGCCTAACTCACTCCCTATTTGTATTATCGTTTGTTGGTTTCTAATGTATACCATACGTTATACGTATTTATGTACCAAATTTCTATTTTCGATAAAAGATGAAACATTCCAAACTCACGGCTATGCAAAAACGTGCCTTTACAATTTCTATGAAATTTATGGTAAGGTTGGTGATTATAAATTATCTCCATTTATAAATGTACCCTTTTTCTCTTCTTTTCAAATGTAGGCTTGTTCATGTAAAGATGTTGAGAGCTTGAATTCCAACATGCAGTCACTCTGGTCGACCATGAATACACTTCAGCAAAACTTTAACTCTCTGGCTGGTCAGTTGAACGTTACACAACAGAAACTTGGTATGAAGGAATCTGAAGTAGCAGCGCTGCTTGCAGATAACCACAATATCAGTGCTCAACTTGCTAACCATCAATTATTGATGAATAAAAGTCAGGTATTGGTATTGTTAAACTAGCCTTATTATTCTTATTTAGTAACTTTATTCAACACATTGTCAGTTATACAATTGATCCTGCTAGAGTACTTATCTCTTTAAAGAGAACACAAACCTTACTGATTTATGTACATTGTTCTGTGATAAATCCAAATCAGAATAGCTGCTATTATCTATTTTTATTGAATTTTGGATTTTTCTCAGCAAGGGGTACATAAATCAGAAAGTTTCTACTGTAAGTAAAATTTCAATTCTTCATGTATGAAATGCTATTAAATCGTTATATTCTGCATCAAGGCATTGCCATTTTTGTTTAATGTGGATTCTAAATATTTATCGATTTTACGTCAGATGGTTACTTGCGTCGAAACACATATTAATGTATTCCGTCCTGATTATTTGTGTTCGTTCACGCAGGTTGAACTGGCCAATACCGTGGCATCTTTGAATAAAGAACTTGAACGTGTCAGGAAAGAGCTGAGGAACACAAATGACCAACTAACTACATGCAAAATTTCATTGAACGGAGTAGACGGACAAAAATCCACTTCTCCGGGTAAAATACATACAAGTACTAGTAACCTATTTCCAGTTTTATTTTTAAAAACGCAAACGAAAATTTTGTCAAATGTAAACAAATACAGTATGCACCATTGTTTTAACGATATGATTCCAATATTCTCTAGATACCATCTATGTTTTCGTCACTATTCTATGATTTGTGTAGCGAAGAATTTGACTCTGCAACTTAATTTTCCAGTTCATCTTCAATACGTTTTTAAATATAACTATAATTTACGTTAGTTTTATACGGTAATTTCGTGACCCACTACTGCGGGTTTGAGGATGGCCATTACTGCAACTATACTTTGGCCACATGTAAACAATCGGACCAAGAGTGCTGGCAGATTGGTACTGGCAGACAAGACGTGTACTCGGGACCAAAAGAAGATCACACGTTCGGGGCGCCAAACGGTAATATTGTCCTTAAACAATTGCGTGAAATAAAAAAGCGGCCAATGCAATATTAAGATATTATGCTTTTAGGTGCTATGTAATAATTTATGAAAATTTTATCCACTAAAATTTTCAGCGATGACTACAAAAAGTAGGCCATTAATTGAAATAAAATGTCTTACCTATTATATCTGTTATTTGCTAAAGACTCTCACATCAAATGTGACTCTTTGTGCCAAAAAGGTTTTACTGCATTGTATACAAGTGTTTTGCTTGAGGGAACCGCGCAACTTAATTCATTCATTTTATGTCCTCATATGTGCAATGACTGATGGTAATACCCAGTTGCCCTTACAAAAAAGATCATACTTCTTTTTTTAAAAAACCTGTGAGATAGTCCCCCCAAGCAGTAAACTGATGTTGAGGGTTACCATCTGGCTGTATAAGTAAAGGCTGAACATTGTTAAAAATGATGGGGATGAAAATTTTGTTTAGAAATGTAGAAGACCGTTATAATATTGATTTCTAAATACAAATCTAAATAAAAGTCTAACAACGTTGCACGATACATTAAACAGATTTTATTTTTAATACACTGCCGTCTAACCTCGGAATATGGTGTGTGTTAAGCTTGAGGTTTGACTTCCCAGATACTTTTTTAAGACGGTTGTCCACTGTCTTCGTTTATTTGTTTGTTTTGTTGTCGAAGATAGTGTACATTGTCCATGTATTTTTATATATACATGTGTATATAAATCGTGTATACATACATACGTACTTTTCTTATGCCCCATTTAACCTTGCTATCAGAACTATTATATCTGATTATGTGATTTAAGCACTGTTGTTACGTGGTAAAGATTACTCTACCAGTTTTGAAACCTTAAAGGCTGACTTCCTTCTGCGAGACTGTTTGAGAGTCTGCCTTTTCAAGTTCGCCTATTCGTCGTTCCCTGTTTAACCCACTCTGGCGGTGTTTTTTTTTGTATTTTTGTTATTTTTAACCCACTGTTATTCCTAATGATTTGCATGAAATGCCTACGCTTGTCAAATCCATTCACTAGACTTTCAAAGATGTCGTTATTTTGAATAATTTTGGGAAATAATAACACTCATTTTGATCTATGTAAATAAAAGCTTACTTATCGCGCCCTTGACAGATGTTTTATTATCATTTATTCAGTATCATTTTTGCATTATTTTTTCAGTCATTTCCTTCAATCAATCTTATCATTCGTTCCTTTGTGCGGCTTGTATTCAGCACGTAGTGCGGCCATGACAAATCATGTGTATTCCTCGGCTGAGTGTCCATATTATTTTTATTCTCAGAAATTAATCAGCAAGTTTATTTAATCATTAAAATGCAGTTACATTCCTTGTTTATTGTGTAAGCATATAATGACCCCATCATTTTTATTATTCGTAGGGCATTATATGTTTATTGATCCAAGTCAAAAGCCTGCTTATTCCTCGTCCTCGTCCTCGTCGTCACATCCTTACCGCTATGCACGAATAATCTCGCCAACACTCCCATCAGCACACCAGTACTGCGTACGGTTTTGGTACACAATGTTTGGTACTGACATAGGAAGGCTCCGTGTGTATGCACAGGTATATATTCCGCCTCAATTTCTTTATGAAATTGTTCATCTTTAACTTTCCGTCAAGGTTGTTTTAATAATATTCATTAGCGTTTGATATGAATTGAATACAGTACCTGAGAGACAGCAAAATGTTTGAAGCCGGTATAAGTATTAAAACCCACACAGAATTTTGTTTTTATTTTAGCTTTTCAAAACATTGTTCGGATACTTCGCATAAAAACTTTACATATTTATAGATTTAACCAATATGCATGTCAAGGCCGTCCATTACATGCATTTTCAATTTTAAATAACATTCTGTTACAAAACACAGCTTGCTTAATGGCGTGCCATACAGGTATGCAAAAGTTTCCGCAGTGAATATATGGTCTAGAAATACTTTGTTTGCTTCGTTGACCTTGTTCTACGATAATCAAAACTGCATAATGGCATCCAGGTTGGTGGAGGCGATGGGTACCCTGTGTATGAAAAGACGGGTGCAGAGGACCAGTACTGGCACATGGCTCAGATTTCACTTGACTCAGAATATACCGCTCAGCCTTTTAAGGTAAGGCAAATAAGATATCGATTGACCTTTCATGGCGAAGCAAATACGATTTCACTCGACTCAATATGCGTGTCGACCTTTCAAAGTAAAGCAAGTAAGATTTCACTTGACTCTAAATATATCGTTCAACCTACAAAGTGAAAGCAAATAAGAGCACCTGACTGAATACACCACTCAACATTTTAATGTATATGCATGGTATGCGGTTTGAGTTTAGTCAGGTCAGATATCCTTGGATGTAGGGTATAACGTGTCAAGTGTATAGCACCCATTAATGAGACTGTAATTCAAGAGTTAATACTTTTTAATAGTAGGAGCTGATTTACGATCTTTCGTTTCTCTGAAATATTCGTTGTATGCACATAATTATTTTAATGAACCAAACATTGTAGGATGCTAAATGTATTACTTGGCATTTACTGGCAATGTAAAATATGACGGCTGAACAGCTGTCCCGTGAAATGTATATTCACAATTTGTTTATGTATGTACAGTTTTAGCGTCTTTTCAACAATTTGTCAGTCATATTAACTACGGTTTCTACTTGTAACAATGAGCGCAATGCTCAGTCTTATAGTGTTGTCTCACCGGAATATCACGCCATAGACATGTGACATATAAACCACCTAGTCACATTATACTGACACCTGGCTGACGAGTCCTGGTACTATCCTTTTAATGTAAGGTGCCAAGTAGTACCATTTTTAATCAGTTTTTTCAAAGTTGAAAAACTTGTTATAAGATTGACGATGTCGTAAGGCGGATGGATGGATGGATGGTCAGGGTATCCCTTCTTCCGTAACCTTAGTTTGGAATTGAAATGAAACTTGCCCTATAGGTAGCTTGTGTTGAGACCAAGGTTGAGACTGAATTTGAGGTAAGTGGAATCAAGGTCAAAGTCACTAACTAAAATAGAGAAAAAACGGCTTCCGCTCAAAAACTTAAGTTTTGAAAGATGGATTGAAATTAAACTTGGCATATAAATAGCTTGTAGGGAAACCAAGGCTAGGATTGCATATGAGGTCAGTGTGGTCGGATTCAAGGTCAGTATAACTGATTTAATGTGCATATCGCGGCGCTGTGGTCTAGAGCATTCGGCCAGGGCTATCTTTTGTGTTGTGGAACGGATGGGTAGCTGTTGAAATCCCACCGAGTGCCTTACTTTTTGTGATAAAAGTCATTTTAATGCCATTGTGTCAAGGTCAATGTCACAGTTACTGAAAATAGCTCTTTTTCTCACTTTGATCATCAAGAAGGTAGTTTCCGGTTTGTAATTTTCTTATGGATTTACTTAATGTTACCAAACTTGGTGTACAGCAAGCTTATCTAAAGAGTTATCTTTGGATGATATTTAGGGTCACTGTAACTAAAAATAGAAAAAATGGCTCCCACGCAATATCGTTATTTTTAGTACACCTATTATCGGCAAATTTTGTGTGTAGATAGCTTTTATCAAACACAAAGGTTTTGGGTCCCTCGTGTCAGGGTAAGGTCAGTGTAACTACAATAGAAAAATAGTTTCCGCTCAATAACTTTAGTTATGAATGCAATAACTTAATTGATCTGCAGGGTTTGAAAGTTCCTCTGTGACTCAGTGGTCAAGAGCGTTGGATTAAAAAAAATCTTTTATGCTGTGGAAAAGATGGAACGGTTCAAATTCCAGTCACGACCTAACTTTCTGTAATAAAAAGGTCATTTTACTAGTCTCAAGGTCAAAGTCACAGATACTAAAAAAGATTTTTTCACTGTTATCATCAAATAGATGGTTTCCAGTAGATAACTTTAATTAGGGTTGACTTATTGCCACAAAACGTGATGCACAGCATTTAAAGAACTGGCTTTTGATTGTACTTTGGGGTTATATTTCTAAAAATAGAAAATTGGTTAATGTTCAATATTTTTAGGTTAGGTACACCTAATGTCAACTTTGTGTTTAAGTAGTTTTTATCAAATACAGAGGTTGGGAATTTATTTGGAGGTCACTCGGGTCAAGTAACTGTTATTAACAATATCAGAAAATTGTTTCTGCTGAATAACTTGATTAATCTGCATAGTTTGAAAGTTCCACTGTAGTGCAGTAAGCTAAAGCGTTGGTCTAGTGTACCTTTTATAATGTGGAATGAACAGGCCCCAGTTCAAACCATGGTCTAGGTCTTACTCTTCAATAGGTTCAAGGTCAAACTAATGACGTAAGTCAGGAATAATATATGGCACTGACTCATCTACTTCTAAATGGCATGACTGGAGGCAGTCAAATATGTATTCTAGCACATGATCTTTTTTAAACAGAACCTGGGGCCTGATGAAAAGTTTGAAAACCTGGTTTTCGTTGAGTCTCTACGTTTCTTGTTCACGTGTCTAATTTGACCCAGCTACTAAGCTACCGAGGCGTATGTTGTTTGATACCTCAACATATTTCATATTTATAGGTTATTAGCTTTGTATCGGGAAATATGCACGAGTTCTTCAGCGGAAATATTGCGCGACTTTAGGAGCGCAATATTCTTCCGCTGAAGAACGAGTGCAACTTTCCCGATGCAAAGATAATAACCTTTTTATTACATACGCATCTACACGTATAAATATTATGTAAATATCATAAATATGTTCAATAGCCTGAATAGGATTTACAATACTGAACTAAATAGAGAAAATAGTGCAACAACACACACTGAATTACGTCACGCACCCGATATGAAATTCAGGCGTCAGTGTATGGAAAAATATTGACGTTTCCGGTTCCAGTGTAACTTAACGGGTAATAGAAACGAGTATGTAATAATCGTATTATATTTGTTTCAGATTGTAATAGAAGGGAACACAAACTCGTATTATTCGTACTCGTACAACTCCCACCACAACAATCATTTCATGCAAGGTTACACTGCATTTGATGACGTCTATATTTACAACACGTCATGTTCAGGTAATGTAAAGTTTACCGACCTAAATCCTGCCGTTTTTCAGCTAATTGCCTGATTTTGTTCTGTATTATTTTTATTATGAAATGAAAAACTCTCGCTGTTATCCTAGGATTTAAGAAGTGTTTTAAAAGCGGTGCTTCTGTTTCTACTAGCGTCATGAAAAAACATGATAAAATATCGGGTATTGTAAGTAACACCCGCGGAGTTACAGTTCTGCTAGCATGTCACTGGTTTCGAGTGATTTTTATTATACAAAAGGTTATTCCTGAAAAGTTGTCGGTATTAACTGACAAGGTTTACTGTTGATAAATAAAATTTACTAAATTATCAATAAAACATCTGAGTAAATAAGTATTCTAGGTATGTTTCAGTTCAAACAGACAATGAGTGGTTAATAATATCATCATCAACAGACTAAATAGCACTTAAGTCTACACATTGAGTCATTCTTATGAAAAGGATTTGATTACCAGTAACTTCACTCATATAATCGCAAAGATGATAATCAAAATAAACTATTCAACAAATATAGGGTTCCTAAATTACATATACTAACTAATAACGCACGTTTAACGCACGGTTGATAGCTTATTCAAATTCTTGCACTTCTACAAATATATTATAACTGTTATCCTAATGTCTACCTGCTTTTTAAGCCCGATTATACGAAAGGTCTGCCAAACATTTTTTTCGGTTTTTAAAATATTTCATGAGTCATTTGTTAAGAATAGGTACGTAGGTCATTGGTTGCTGCATGCCAGGACCACGTTTACATTACTTTTACCATCTTTCGACTTCTGGCAAGACATTCTGTCTTCTGTAAAGACAATGAATGCGTGCGCATATGTTCGTTTTCTGTACCTAAACTTTAGTCTAACGTTGAGCTGAAGAGTGAGGATCAAGTTACACAATAAGTAAGTTTTAATGCCATTAAATGTTCAAAAGCAATGTCTGTTATTGTGTTAGTTTATTTGTTTGTGTTGTTTTCGAAGTGTGTATGTTTTACATTTTTATCTATTTCATGTGAATATATCATGTACATTTCTACAAATAACTGCTTAAGGATTACGTATTCTTGGAGCTGCGTTCTTAAAACATATTTTTTATTCGATACTTCTCGTTGTTTTACATGCCTTTCTATTTTATAGACGTACCAAACTGTCCTGCTGGCTCCCGAAAAACGACAATAGACAATGTTACCTCCTGCTACACGTTTCATGTGACACCAAGAACATGGTCTGAGGCAGTGAAGATATGCAAAGCTGAGGCACCGAACGCTCATTTAGTGAGTGTAAACTCCCAAAAGGAACAAAACTTCCTCTTGGACACTATACAAAGTGACTCAGGTAAAATACGGTATAAAGTAAAGCTGATAGAAATCGGCCAAAAGCTTTGTTTTGCAATGTTACGAATTATTGCTGAAAGTGCAATTATCATATGAATTAAATACGACCAATGAAACAGTTGTGCTATGCTAATAGTGCAGTAGGTGACCAAGGTTAATATAATATCTGGTAATATGACTATATAATTGAAACACACAAAAGTATATAAATTCAATAAAGGAAGTAAAGTTATATAATAGTCGAATATATTCCTACATGTAGCTGTAGTTAAAATACATGCCCATGAGGTAAGCTCATTAGAGCTACCTTTCCAAAGTCATCCTTGATTTAAAAAAAGATAAAAGGTAAGGTTATATTTCCCGAAGCACAGAGCACTCCAAACACAGCCATAGAGCCATGCATAGCAAAGTAGGTCCACAACAAAAAGAAGCTGTAACGAAAAAAATATTATAGACGGGTTGCATAAAAAATCCAACAACAGAAAGTATTTAGTATACATACCTGCGTGTATTATTTGCGAACATAGTTCGGCTATTGTTTTGCAATCTTTACAAAAGACGTGAAAATTTTGATTAAAGTACTATTTTTATGGATTGCCATAACATATTGAGGTGTCGAGTAAAATAAGGCGCCAATTGCTAAATCAAAAATGCGCTATCAAACAAAGCCTTGTCGCGCAAGTGCTTTCTTATGACAACAAACAGCAGCGGACTCTGTAGCTGGGTTTTAACTTTTTTGTAGTAAAATTGACAGTAGTGGATTATATGCGACCTATGAAAATACTCAAACATGAATATAAATATTTTCGTTATATGTAGAGATTTGCGTCTTTGTAAAACATTTTCTTGTGATAACCCCAGAACATGTTAAAATTTTCTTCTTCCAAACGATGTTTGTTCGTGCTGAAATTCAATATGAAATCGGTATATTACAGTTTACACGTCAATGGGAACTTCCGGTTGGTATACGAGCGGTACGGATGAGAGGGATGAAGGCAAGTTCGTCTGGACTGACACGGGCTACCCGTATCCAGTAAACTACACAAACTGGCATATCGGGCAGCCAAACAACGTCGGGAACGTCCAGAATTGTCTTCTGCTGCAATACAGTGACGTCAAGTACGAGTGGGGTGACGTCAACTGCCAGGATAAACACCCGTTCATATGTGAAATGCATGTTTAAAGACATTTTGAGTAATACAGAAATATAACAGTACATTTGTACATCAATTTATCATTGGTACGTTTATGCATCCTGTGTCTATCGCCCGAGTGGCACATAATGTTTGAACTATCCGTCCATCAGTCCGTCCGTCTCCCTATTTTTTCATTCCTATGAACTTTAAGCACTCAGCTCCATCCTACAGTTTCTATCCAATTGAAATGACACTTGGTAAACATCATTACAGTGAATTGGGCATGCGCACATTTTCAGGACTTTCATGTTTGATTTTTTTTTAGTTATGCCCTTCTACATCAGAACATTCAACATTGTGCACTCAACCATTCAAGTGAAATTAAACTTTCTATACACCAGAACATGAAATGCTCAAAGCAGAGTACAAAGTGCTCAAGGCGTGCCCACCCTTCGTCGTCCGTCCGTCGACTTCATCATTTCTGTAGAACAACTATAATTTATAAAAGGCGATGAAACTTAGCATGGATAGTCCTACTAGTTGTTCAAAGCAGACATTCTGACAACGGAAAGGAAAACAACTGAAATCTTCTTGTCAGAAATCTTGGCCAGATTTCATAAAATGTTTCACTGAAATGTTCTTTGGTGACCCTCTTCAAAGATTGTTCATGCCATTTTACTGTGTTTATGACATCATTTACACACTACTGAATTCTTTATTTAGCAAATTACCTTTTAAATATATATTAACTTCATATGTTTCTTGAATGTAAGGTGTAAAACATAATATTTTTTTTTCATTTTAGCTAGAAAAAATAGAGAAATTATTTTACAGAAATAAGTAAATACACTTTAAATATGTATCTAGAAATTCCATAAATTCGCCATTTTGTTCCTTGTTGCTAACAACATTCCTTTCCCTTTAAGGGCTTTTGGCGTTTTTATTTGCATTTCGTTGTTGTCGTAATTCCTTCCACATACCCTGTACCTGTTCTTTCGTCAACGAGAAGCGGACGGGTTCATTCTTATACGGTATGTATGTAATTCCTGTATCACTGGGTTCTTCATCTCGAACCGTATGAGCTACAATAAATACATGATGAGAAGGGTTAATTATCGGTGGTACTTAGATATATGCTCTTTTTGTCACACGGTATCTTCAGGCAAACATATAGAGATATACACTGAATACAAATTTTAATCAGTCACTTAACATTAAATATTTCAAACGAATTTCAAGTTATCAAAGGAAACTCGACGAGCAATATTATCTCAAGAAATGTAGATTTCTTAAAAATGGATGTTACCAGAATTACAAACTTTATAAGTGAACCATCCTAAAGTAAAAATCGCAATTTTTTATTATTCAACAAATTGGAGTACACATTTCAGGAAGAATTCGTATGCAACATGCATATGTATTCCAGACTAGACTAGAAGAGTTTCCCCAACCACACTGTTTCGAATTTAACGTTCAGTCGCTGAAAGTGATCCGTCTTTGTATAAAGCCAAATATATCTCAAATCATAGTACTGTTATAATATCCATTTTGATATACATCTTCACCTACTTTGAGTTTCTATTATCATCCGAGAAAAAGAACAGTTTATTAACAAGTTCAAGTATGATAATGTAATAAGTCCAATCGCTGGCATGATACGGATATGGATATCCTATTAGTTCAGTACGGATTTAAATTACGAACAGTATTTTTACCATTTTAAAAAAATAATTAAGCTAACTTACCGCCAATCCAGAACGAGTCTGCATTAGAATTAGGTAAAATTTTGAAGTAGTTTGTTGAAATATGTCCGCTTTGTCGGTATGTGCTGCTCTTGTAGTTAATGAAATATTCATTCAGACTAACTTTAAGCCATTCTGGATCTAAATGAGATTCGGGAGAATATAAAAATTGATGAATAAAAACTGATTATTTAACTTAAACAAAGGTGTAGATTTATGGATTTTGTTCAAAATTTGATACGGTTATACAAAATGTTTGGTAAATGATCCTATGTGAAAACAGATATATAGTTGATGATACCTGATGTTCTTGATACTGCAAGTTTCTTAGCCTCCCTATGTCGAGGCACTGAAGACATAGCAGCTGGTTTCGTCGCGTGTTGCGATGTTGTTGATGCCGCTGATGATTTTGTCGTGGACGCTGCTTGTATTCGTGTTATCGATACCGCTTGTAATCCTGTTGTGGATGTTGTTTGTATTCTTGTCGACGATTCCACTTGTGGCTGTGCTTGTGTTGTCGATGTCGCTTGATGATCAGCTGTCGATGCCGATTGTAGAAGTGTTGTCGTTGTCGATTGTTTTAGCGTGGCTGATGCCTCTTGCTGTGTAATTGTCAAAGCCAACTGTTGTGGGGTTGTTGATATCGATTGTGGTCGTTTTGCTGATGTCGCTTGTCGTGATACCAGCGCTGATTGCAGTCGTGTTGTCGATGACGATTGATACTGTGTCGTTTGTGGAACCCCTGATTGTGTAGACGGAGATACTGTATATGTCTGTGGAATACGAGTTGAAGTGCTAGACTTTACTGTTGCTAAATGCGTTGTTGAATGTCTTATCGGTTTTGTAGTTCTAGTTGTAATTGTTGTTTGTAAGGAACTTGTTATCTGTGTCGAATTTGTGATAGTATTTGTCTCACACAACACTCTGAAGTTTTCTGATGTATTCCTCATTTCTATCAGATGTACCAACGGTCCTGTGTATCGCATTACATTACCTAAGCCAGATCCAGACGGGCACGAGTTACCTAGCAATTGACAAAAGTCTCATCAACACAATTAGGGTAATATGTGAATGTGTTTAGCTCTTTTATAGAGAGATACAATACTAGCAGTAGTTTTGTCTCAACTAATGAAAACAAAAGTATCAGACCAAATATTGGTTTGCTGGCACTTGGTCTTATAACTTCAAATAACTTTGTAAATAGGCGTTCAGACATTTTGGGAAATAAAGGTACGAGAAAAGATCAGGTTAGTTTCATGTAGCGGATTGTATCACTTTAAAACTTTACGTGCATAACTATGGTAGCTTTTTTCTGCCATTTTGTGTTGGCGTGTTGGCAGGGCGAAAACACGAAGACATGACACATTCTACGCAGAAATTCGACGTTTAGAGCGCGACGACACGACAAATTCATCTGTTTAATCGGCGATAAATAAAGGGCGCCAAAACTTCGTGTTTTGTAAATTGTAAAATGTAAAATTTGTTGTGACTGGAAATTTAGAAAAGAACCATCTCCCCTCAGATAAATATGCAATAGTGCTTTCAGCATCTTATTATACTATACGTTTGCTTCGGCAGGTTAAGAAGTAATTTCGGTGACGAAGGGATGCAACAGTATAATAGTAAAACCTATATACAACTGCAGCGCATTCAGTAAATGTTTATTCAAGATGCTTTTACAGTCCAGTATATGGAATTTATAGTTGAACTGTTATACATTATTTATCGATATTTAGGTTAATTTTGCTTTAAAAATAAACATATTAATCGTTTTCTCAAATGTTTTAAACTGTAATGCTCTATGCCTTAATTTCACTACAAATGCACATGTCTGCTTGAACATTTAGAAAAAAAAAATACAATATGAATAGCACTGGTTGATCTACCTTTTCCGTAATAAGGTTAGCCTTTGCTTTTTCTTCATATATAAGGTAATACCACTGATTCTTAAGACCCGATAAATACGAAGTTTTTAATCTCAAAATAACATTATCAATTTTTAATTATTGTCAAAACCGGTTTTATTAAAAACTGCAGCCGTTTTTCAAGTCTAAAAATTGGGTTGTGTCTTTATGTATGAATTGATTATCATTGTACGTTCAGGATATCTTACCTTTATCATAAAAGCAACATTTCCATGGGAAAAGTTAATAAAATTTCTAAAATCATTTTTTTTGGTCCGAATTTCGCATAGTGAAAATACATTGTCATTATCCAATATGTCTTTAAAATTCAAAAAGATCTAACTTCTACCCATGTACAGTCTGTGTCTGGATCTTACAAAATAAAGTTACATTTCATAAAAAACGCTGTTACATATAAAGCAAATTGAACTGAAGACGTCATAAATATACAGATAAACGTCTTTGTGATACCAAGTCTATTTGGCGCCCACTTGTATTATGAGACTATATTTTTTTCAATTCTTTGTTGTGTGCTTAAAGAACATAATTATTTTGTACAAACAGACCAGTTATATTAAGAGACAGCACTTTGTGAGTCCTATATGTTGTTTCTTACTACTACTACAACGTGCATATTCACAGAAGATAAAATATTTCTATGCATTTTACAATAAATGAAATATCTTTGATAGAAATTACCAGAGCTATCAAGCCAAACATCGAGCTTCGTTGTCCCTGAAATGCCAAGTTTGATGGCTAACAACCCCATAAATGAATGATTTCCGACACTTGCTATTTTACCATGCAATACTTTCTGACAGAAGGTCTTTGCGTCGCAATATGTGTGAGTGGAGTATGACAAATGGTAATAGTTGCTTTGTCCGACTTTCACCCAATCTGTAAAAAAGCGAAACAATTATGACAGAACATATGATACAGGAATGGATACCTACCTATTTCACTCAATTGTGGAGTATGTGGAGAAAATGCATGAAAATACATAAAAAGTTATAAATGCACGTTATCGTTTAAGCTTTCGGGTTTGCTCACAGACATGTGCTTACCAAACACAGTATTTCAAAACAAACGGCAGCGTGCAGGATAAATAATACGTGTTTTTAACTATTCACCGCTAACACTACAAACCTGACTCCTGCTAAATTTCTATAATGAACTTGTCCATCTTTCAATATGGGTTAAAAGGGATTTTTACCAAAAAGATACTGACTGAATGGCGAACAGTGCAGACCATGATCAGCCTGCACGGATATGCAGGCTGATCTTTGTCTGTTCTGGTCGCAAAGGCAGAATTACTTGCCGCGAGTAGGCTAAGGGTTAAAAAGAAACATACTGTACATAGCATACTGAACACAAGTTGGAATCAGTGAAAAAAAAAGAAAATGGATGACGTGTAAGCTTTTCTTAACAAGGCCAACTCGCTATTGGACACACTGGTAATGTGTTTAAAGACCCACATATAACCGTATTGAAATGATATATATAATTCCCGGATGATCTAAGCTCTGAAACTAGCGTCAAGACACTCTGCTGTGTTGAGCTAAACATACATGCAAAGTCAAGCATAGGTATCAGAATGTCAATGCTGTAAACAACGCAACAAGTAGGTATCGTACAATTTCACAGTTGAAAATTTAAGGTAGTCTTGCATGTTCGAATCATTGTTGAATTAAAGTTTCTGAAATATCAGAAATATACTTATAAAAATCAGCTAATATATAAGACAATGAGCTTGATTTTCTAGACTGGCTAAAATCTCAGGCAAGAAGGGGTGTTGCATACTTAATTCCCACTCCTGAACAGATTCAGTCAAACCGAGTCTGCTTTCATGTTACTTAGTTGGCTTCTATGCTTTAAAGGGATTTTTTTCACAATTTTATTCATAGTGGAAGTATATGATATTGGGGAACATACAACTTTTATTACATTTTTGCATGTTGAAAAAATCTACAATGAAGAGTCTAAAGAACAACGTAGATTATGAAGATTTTTTTCTTTTTCTATCATGTGGCTAAATAAACTTTTTAGGTCCGTATGCTTAGTTTTTAAGATAGCTGCCTCTATTCAAAGTGAACCCCAGATTTGAATCTGACACGACGCTGTTATAACACATTCAGTTATTTTTATTTTTGACAGTATATTTAATCTTCAGAATGATATTGCCGTAAGAATGGAAAAAAAACTCGTAAGCGTTGGTGTTTTTATCTGCGTATATATCTTTTGGAAATTGAACCCTTGATTGTTAAAGTGTGCGACGGCACTGGTAAATGTATTAAGAAGCTCACCATGCGTTAATGTGTTATTTTTCCTCGAAGACTGACAAAACGATATGTCGTTCTCACAGAACGGATGTGATAACGCCGAGCATGACACATCTTGTTCCAGATGAATACCGTTTCCAGAAAACGTGATTGTTCTACAGGACGGTATACCAGTATTGTTTACAGTGTCTGAAAGTGACATACATAAAATACATAAAACAAAATGTACTGTGGTTTCAGAAAAAAGTTGTTCTGTGAGACTGTGTATCTATTAAAGATGGTATATAATTATTTAATTGTGAAAAATAACGGCTTAGTACGACATAAATAATTTTCTATTTTCAATCTGATTCTATCTTTTTTTTTAAATCGAGTTTCGTAGAGGTTGTGCATAATCTAAAATGAAACAGCGAAAACGAAGATTATACTGAATTTATGTGAACAACACAAAGTGCAATATAAAGTTGTTATTCCTTTTTATTTCCGTGTGACAACCTATTCTCGTTAGGCAGTTCTTCATTCTTCAGACAAAATGAAGTTTAACGTGCACATACCTTTCCGCGTTGACCGAAGAATGCCGAAATCACGTACGGAAAAATACGTAATTTCCCGATTGTCATTACGAGTGCACTACCTTGTTTTTTTTTCAGTATTATAATACTGAAACAATGGTGGAAGATATCGTTAACTATTACATTTCAGATTTACAATTGATACGTCTTATCTGGCGAGCAAAAGAGACATCCATACTTTTTTCGATTGATTTGTAAAAGAATCGAGCAGACCATTTTTTATTCTAATGTGTCTTACTTCTTTTATTTATCCAGTACGGCTGACCATCAAACTTGACAAGCCGGTACGTAGATAGCTCCGCCGCCAGAGTTTGTTCTTGTTTTGAACCAAAGTCAACAGGCCTGCTTCCCATTGACTGACAAACTGCCTTCTGATCTTCGAACGTAACCTTGATTTTACTAGTTAGGTAGTAACATTTGTCAAAGCACAACTGCCAGTCCGAGCCTCCTGATGTAACTGAAACTAAAATGTACTGCCCCTTTAGAGAAAAGATATAAGAACAACTATCCACAGCCTACTTTTATTTGTGGATTAAAAATGGCGCATGCATGCTAATTTTATACGTCTTAATATTAAAGACACACAAAAGAACAAAGTTGTATTGCTACATTTTTTGAAAAATGCTTTCCACAGTAAATGATGTTTTAAAATGCTTGTCTGGACTGTTGTTATATCTCTTTGTATACATGATGATAACCTTATTGTTCACTGTGTAAATTTATAGAACAATCATGATTCTCTTATTCATTCGTATATATCAAAGATGTTTAATTTTTTTTATATATAACAGATGTTTTAAGAAGTTATATGAAATAAAATTAACATTACATATAATACTTACGACTTGAAAGCCAAATTGTTAAGTAAGTATTGAAATATTTATGAAATATCCCCGTCATAGCTCTTCTTTCTCAATGCTATTATTTTTTCTAGATTTCTCAATTTAAATGACATGCCCAAAGTTGTGCTAGGTGCATTTCAATAAAAACAATGCCCGCCAATTCTCTGAGAGAGCAATTACGTATTTATAATCAATTTTATTTAAAATCTGAGGTTGTTATATCTCCATATTGGCACTGATTAGAATGACACGCGGCTATTGCTGCTTGTTTGATTACATTTGTGGAGTTTGACACTTAAAAATAATTCTTTATTAACATTCATATGAATTAAACAAAATCTGTGGCACACTAATTCCTGACAATTAAGTTATCTAGAAACAGTTAAATATTTGACTAAGAATTAGCAAAAAGTGATTTCATTTTTATTAATTTAACAATGACAAAATCAACGATCATTACAAGACCCCTAAAATAGCAATATACTGGTTGAAATGGTAGGCTTCGTTAAATCTAACGATATGTAGGACGGCCATTACATCTAAGTTATGTTTGATGAAGTTTTGATCAATGTTGGTCTGTTCTTAAATACGGCCTAACTACTTAAAAAGACAGTGGTGACATGGTGGCTAGACATTCGTGCAAAAATGATAACATTTTCTCGACAAAAATGGATCATTATAAGACCTAGATATTTAAAGTAATTTCATATTAACAAACTCTTCTGTGTAGCATTCTGACTTAAGTCATCCTAACTGTTCTTACTTACAAAGCAGCACTGTGCTGTTTTAATTTTCGGGTTTACAAATCCAGACAGTATATAATAATTTTGTGTCCTGTGCTTCCGGGAAATTTACATTTACGTTATTAATTTTGAGATAATGACAACGCTGTTAGACCACGTGCACTGGCACAAGAACCGCAAATTTAGCTTTGGGTGGCCTATTTTATAAAAAACATGCCTTATTTTCAGTTTATTAAAAATATCAAGGAAATGGTGCCTTCTTATTTATTACGTCCCTACCCTTTGTTCTTATATTAAAACATGATTCCGTTCATTACCATGTTTATATATCCTCTCCGCGATCCCTTCCTCCCACTTTCTTGGAGTGATAAAATCGCAGCGAGTTAATGTTTAAAATGAACTATTTAATCATTTCTACAACTGAGATACAATACATAAGTATTTATCATCTTTTTATAATAAAATACTGAAATGCTCTAGAAATATAACGTTTTACTCATTCTCCTTGCTTTCATTTTGAGTTGTTTCCTTTCAATTTTGCAGCTGCAGATTTTACTGGCGATAACGCAACCAATTATCACGTGTTTTGCCAGCTATTCAACCCATCAGAACTCTTTCAGAATTTGTGAATTTATTCAGTTTTCGCGAATTATATCGACAATTTCTTATTCCTTCATTTTACTTCCCTGGTGTAAATCATGTTTTCATGTACTTCCGCGAGATTTAAAGAACATGCATGACACTGTAATTTTGCTTTTTTATCACACACAAACTTCACATTGATTATCACGGTGAGCAATTGTTAGAAAACAGTGAAGCTTGTGGAATGCAATTCTTTTTTTTTTTATTGTTTATTTACGATACATTGCTATGATATGTCAAAGGAAGTTTGTAATATATGTCTCTTAGTTATACAGTTTTTAATTTTATGCATTTTTGCATTCTAAGGTATTTTGGCGAAAAATCTGTAGTCCAAAACGTTTTGTTATGAAGAGTTCTTTCAACAGTTCCACACTGCGGGGTTGTGGACGATCCCATGAACATTTTGTGTAGCGTTCATCTTCCACATTTCCACGCCAATGGCTTTAGGCTAATTCTGAGAGAATATAGATAGGTTCTAACATTTTCTGATTCAAAAATTGCACTTGCACACCGTTTTGACTGTTATTCGATTTTTACAACGTTTTGGCATCACATTGAAATTGTAGCTTTGTGCAACATTTTTATTTGTTTTACTTTAGTAATTTATTACTATTTGCAGACAAAGACATTACGTATGAAAATCAAATATCAAAATATACTACGATTCTATTTTATTATGATAAGGTTAATTTTCAAAACCAACTTTACTTTAGACGTAACGCGAACAAGAAAGATAAATGTCCAAAATTAAAACAAAATGGTTTGCGATGATATCATTACATGTACCTTAATATTTTGAAACTTTTCACAATCGTTTGTAGTAATCAAAAAGAAGTGAAACTAAGCTCCTTTTTACAACTTATAATTTAGTACAAGATATTACCTGGTGCTGCTTTCAAAGAAGACAGTGTTGAACTGATCACAGATTGTGTATTTGATGGGTCCGATGTTGCTGTAGGTTTAGTTGTAGTATTTGTCTCACATAACACTTTGAAATTCACATCTGCATTACTACTTTCTATTAAATGTATAAGTGGCCCTGTGTAACGCATAATGGAACCTACGTCTAGTCTAGATGGTCTAGATGGACACGTGATACCTGGAAGTCGAGCAAACTGTGAAGATAATCACATGGTATCATGCTTTTACTAAAGACTGTGAGAGTATTATCAAAATGAAAATCGGATCACTATACAAGCAGCTTGTACTTAAAAATACAACGCATTCTACACGTAGTTGTCAGCCACTGGACTATCAAAAGCCATAGACGTATTCAAACTAAATTTATAAAAGAGATCATTTAAAAACCAGGACCATAACCAAGCAAAGTAATAGCAAATTCGGTATAAATGAGTCTGTTTATGAACGATAATGAAAAGGCCAACATCCATCCGGCTTATTGTTAATCTGTGTTTATTTCCATCAAACCATCAAGAGGAAGACATTTCTTCTTCTATAGATAGACTAGTCAGAAGCAAATTGATACAATTTTCAAAATTCAACGCATTTGACATTGTATGATTATCTCTGGTCATTAAATACAAAATTTATCCAGCTTTATCAATTTGTATAAAGTCATATAAATATGAACAAATTGTACGCTTACTTTAATTCTATACCTTAGCGGATGTTTTTAGTGTGTGTGTGTGTTTTTTTTTTTCAGATGAAATACTCAGTACAATTATGTATCATGAAATAGTACAATGTATGTCAAAAACCTAAACGCTCCTAGGCAATTTTAAAGAAGGAAAAAAAAGCAAGGATGAATTTCCAACAGGGAAAGCCATGTTATAAAAACGCAGCGTCCCCAAACGTAAACCCAGCACGCGGATGCGCACACGACCAACACACACACACACACACACACACAAGGACAAAACGAACTTAAAGGAACACAGTGGGGCACCGCCTTGGAACGGTCAGTGGAAAAACCACCACTAAGTTTTTTAAACCGGTTAACCGTGCACCTAACATCACTCTTACCCCCAAAGCAGGAGTCAAGTCGTAATAATGTAATGTTCAATTTCACTGGAATTACATCCAATAACTTTATCATTTATAAAACCAGATCCCAGGATCATAAAATAATGTCCTCAGTGACTTTTTATAAACCGATATGACGATCCTTTGATTGTTCCATGCGAGGAGAGCGGTGTCTTAACGGTTAAGTTCATGGACCCACTGCTATATAAGTGTCCCATGCTAAATTCAATAAAAAGTGCTGATCAACGGTTATGCCAAACTTGTTAATTTAATGGTATTAAGCACTAGACCACGAAGATTTTGCAATATATTTTGAAAGAAATCGATTTTCCCGCAGTGAATAAAAATAATAATAATAATAATTATAATAATATTATTATTATTATTATTATTATTATTATTATTATTATTTATTATTATTATTATAATTAACCACAGGTGTTGATTTTCAATTTAAATAATTAGTTGCATAAAGTGTGCATTTTATGTTTTATTTCATACCGTTGAACACCACATGGAACAAATGTCACACACACGTAAATATTATTCCTTATATATAAAACTGACATTTTTTAAAGGGTTACCAAACATAACTAGATCCAGACCCTTTTCAGAGAACAAATGTTTGCCTCATTTTAAAGAATTATGATAAAACTGACCTAAAGTGAACAGAACATTAGGGGTCATGTATCTTCTAAGAGAGATTTCTCTTGTCACATTTGCTTACTGTAAAATCCAAAGAAGTATAAAATACAAATATATTATTTTTATAGCTCTTTGGTAAAATCACATCAAAATCACACTGCTGTGACCTGGTAGCACTACTTATTCTAAAACTGACTTTCACTTAACCAAATACGACAATCTTCTATCCCATTTTCTCTACCAAAATGTCAAAGAAATTTAAACAAAAAACATCTTTAATTTAAACCTCTGTGGCCATGTCAAGTGAAAAATAAGTGTTCAAAAACCTATCCGCCATTACGCGACTAGACGAGATGGCTCCCATGCTGGTTCCTTTAGGGTAGTCAGGCCTCCACAATATTCAAATAAAAGTAAAAAAAATATATGTGCGTATGCTTGTCACATTAAAAAAAAACAACAACAAAAAAACTTTTGAACTTATCGTTCAATTAAGTGTTCATCAGAGTTTTCTGTTTTTATAGTAATAGATTTTAGTTTGTTATCACAATCCAAATCAAACTTTAAATATTAAAACATTGCTTTCCTGCCTTAAACATGGTAAAATTTGAATTATATTCCTTAATGTGTTTTCACAGATTTTGTATAACGTTCTTTATCTCAATTAAAAAGTATCAAAAATAGATATGATAAGGTATCGTTGTACTTTTAGCCAGTGGCGTTAGTTTGTGTTATGTCCAAATGCTTGTCATAGGGTGGATTTGTAAAGTATGGCCCCTGTTTTCATTTTTATTTTAAATAGGTCTTTTAAGTAAAATATGTGTTCCAACATGTCAATCGTTAGTTTTCGTGTTCTAAAATAACCTGTATTTTGTTTTACAGCAGAAACAGTATTTTCTATGTTGTTTGGAAGTAAAGAATGTAATCGCATTTAGTGCTTTAAAAAGCCACCCCGTCACTTATATAATTTTGTTCGATTAACAGTGCAACTCATATAAAACATTATTTGTAATTGTACATTTGTATAATTACAGGATCCAATCATATAGGACTCTATATGCCGTATCTTTGTTACTGGTCCAATGGTCCTAGTTACAGCCCGAAGTTTTACTGAAACAATATAAAAGCCACTTATACGGACGTTACACAATGTGAAATTTCACATGTTCAAACGACTGAGACATTTTTCCAGAACCATTTTCATAAATTGAACTATAAATTCATAGACAATTGAGAATGATAAGTAATGGATGCCTTCAATGAACAAAATTTTATTCTTGCGAATTGTATCAATTTCTTTATAACTAAATTCTCGGTGTGAACTGTTAACATAAAGTACGGAACTCTGCGTGAGTCGAAGTAGTTAAGGCCGCTGATTCAAAATAATTGCTCCTCGATGAGATTCGAATCTCATTAGAGCGTACAATATTCATGTGAGGAAGCAATCTGCTGGTCACGAACGGTCTGTCATCTACCCCAGGTGTCCGACTTTAATTTAGTAATCCCGTAGGGGCACTAGTTTCTTTCCTCCACCATCAAAACCTGGAAAGTCGCCACATGATCTGCAATTGTGTCGGTGTGATATTAAACCCAACAAATCAAATTAATATTTATAATAATCGAATAATAATTATATCATTCATTTTATCAAATGTTACACAGTTACCTGGGCTATCAAGCCAAACATCGAGCTTCATAGTCCCTGAAATGCCGAGTTTGGCGGCTAACAACCCCATAAATGAATAATTCCGACACTTGCGATTTACATGCCTGTCTTTCGACAAATGGCTTTGACTTCGCATATGGTATGCGGAAGATGACACTTGTACTAGGAACTTTGTCCGCCACTTTAAACCCAATCTGTAACAAGGGACAAATAGAATCAGACGTATATTATGCAAGAAATAACTAACTATACTTATTCTTAGACGGTGAAAATGAAAAAAAATGAATATAAGTTTGAAACAAATTCAGGTGCATCTAAGCTTTAGAATTTGCTGATCTGAAATATAAAACAAGCAAAAGTAAATGCAGGCATCAATATAACAGCATAATCTCAATTTCACCAAACTAGTATCGTATTTTTAACATAACGAATCAGAATAATAGTGTACATTACATATTTACACTCGGTAATCGGTGTAATGATTCCGTCTGTTGGAAATCAGACCTTCACCTTGTAAATGAGAGGATCATGTATAACAAATAGACATATATGAAACCTAAGATACATCTCTATTATTGTAATAATATATGAAGTGATCAGACCTAGATTGTCGTGAACAAATGCTTCTCGGGTTCAGGCATCAGTATAAGCAAGAACGTTTTTACTTCAGAAAATGTTGCAAACATAAAATTATATATCAATAGCTTGCTACAAGAATAAGTTCTAACTTTCATAGTATCAAAATCCAATGATAGAGGATAGCATGAGTGTTTCAATACCGAATTTATAAACGAGTTGAATGAAAATAAAATGCGAGGCTCTCGAACATTTATCAGTTTGTTAATATCGTTTAATAAATTCAATGTGGAAATAAAATCTTTAAAAGATCCTTTGAAGCAAGATCAACCAAGAAGAATGTAGCAGTACGGTTGATTGAATCTGTTCATGAGAGGATAATGAAATGTGCCAACCCCTCTCACGCCCAGCTCCGGCTTAAGCGAACCATTAAATATGTTGAATGAACTCATGATCCCATGACAGAAATATATAACACTGATCCAAGTACGGGAGACTTTTTACAGCCGCCACACTGCACTTAAAATTGACTTTGTAGATAGTAAATAAATCTCTAAAAAGTCCTTTGGAAGCAAAGAATGCAACCAAGAAGAATAATAGCAGACACGGTTTGATTGAGTCTGTTCATGAGAGGTAATGAAATGTGCAGCACCTCTCACGCCCCCTAGCACCGGCTTAAGCGGAACTCTATTACACATATGTTGAATGAACTCCATGTTCCCAAAGGACCAGAAAATATAACAACACTGAATCCAAGTATGGGAAGACTTTTTACAGCCGCCACACGGCACTTAAAGACTGCTATTGTGATAGAAAGTCACAAATGAAATATTCTTTTTAATTACATGTTAGCTTTTCCTGTCGAAACATCAAAAATCCTACTTTCTTTTACTTATATAATATAAACAAGTCAATTTGACCAACGTCCCTACACTATAAACGACGCCGACGTCAAAGCTTTATTACACTAGTGTGTTATCATTTTTATGTAATGGCTTTATTATACTCCCGCGACGTCAGACATGTGATAAAGCGAGTGTACTGTTGATAGGCTTATAGTCGCGACGCTAACATTCGCGAATAATGCCGCTCGCGAATTCAAAATATCAGTTAATCTGCGTAATGTTCTAAAACACAAACATCACGCTTTGCATCGGGAATAAAACTGTAATTAAATAAATCGCTTAATAAAGCCTACTCAAAGATTAACCAATCCACTGTATATAATGACGTTTAACAGATTTTAATAAATATTGTTGCATAATGACATCAAAATCAAATGCACCTGTAAAATAAATCTAGTTCTATTGGCTTGAAAATCTTGTTCTCAGGGCCCAGTTGTTCGAAACTTTAACCGGCTGTTAAACTAACAGTCGGTAAAATTTTGATTCAAAATATTAATCTTGCCGGGAAATACTAGTTAACTGTAAATACTTTTAAGTTGTCAACATCCTTACCTTCAAAATTTGTTTTACTAAGTTTTCTAACATGTCGAAATAAAACAACAATCCAATGTTAGGGTGTAATGAGGTCACAGACAAAGTTTGTGTAGCTACAGTGCCTTGTGGTTGTGGATTGCGGATTACTATGGTAAGGAAAATTAGCAGAACATACAATCAGACGCTTGTTTATCGCAGCGTCCGACAGTTCCAAGACCGCAAAGAGCATGTGAGGCGACAATTTTCAAAAGACATTTTCTATTGAATATTAAACTTGGTCGATTTTTCTCGGCATTTTAATCACTTCATTTTAGTTGTTCGTGGATTTAATCAAATGAAAACAGATGTCGGTGATATTTTGGTTTATCAGAATATGGATATAATTTCCTGAACTAAGCAAACGATTGACATTATTATACCCCACGTAAATCCTCCACGCAGATTGCCAGTTGACTTATAATATTCAACCGGAATTTAATATCTTGTGCGCAACTCGTCATTTTATTTGCCTCCTGCGCACATGGTATTTTCATGTCATAACATCCATTATCATGCTTTGGATAGCATCGCTTTCTTTCGAGCTGAGGAATTACACGGAAAGATCATAGTTCACTAGACGCTCACTGATTTTGCCTGTCTAATGTTAGATGAGATAATGAAAGCAAGTTAGTCTACAATGTATATAGCAAATGAATGTGTGACATATTGGTACTATATTGTTGTAAATATTCCACCTTGTATCATTTTAATAAAGTTTTTGACCCAATATTTCGCATATTCAGTCAATGTTCAGACCCACTATGTTTTCTGGAGGGATGATAATTGATATTCAGATTACCCAAAGTGAACAGTATGCATATCATCCTCTCAGAATCAATATTTAAGTATCATCTGTTGCTTAACATCAGACTATAGTAAAAACAAAAACAAAGTTGAAGCATGTGGAAAAATAGGTTTCTTTTGCCTCTTTATAGCACATTTAAATAAAGAATGCACACACTCCGAGTCTTTCCAGTTAATGTAACTTGGCAATTGCAGTAATGATTTTGGTTTGTGGTGCCGCTATAAAGCAAACATGTCACCCTGTTGTACATTACGTATAATAAAATGGTCGAGACGAGTGAACACGAAAACAGTTTTGAAACTGCTACTTCATATAAAATGAACATGCAAGAACGCACAAAAATAGCAAATTCTGACCCTTTAAGGGGCAATAACTCTAGAACCCATCATGGGAACTGGCCAGTTTTCGAAAGGAGCTGAGATATCATGCCAGTACAAGTTTTGTACAAGTTTGATCAAAATTGCTTGCAAAATGTGGTCTCTATCTTGTTCACAGGAAATTGTGGACGGACGGACGGACGGACGAAGGGTGATCACAAAAGCTCACCCTGTCACTACGCGACAGGTGAGCTAAAAATGAACACGTCAATTATGCTATCAAAATACAAATACTTAATAAACAAATTTAACATCGCTGTACACAATCTCGCATGGGGAAAACATTGTTACTCTCCATATGAGGCTAAAATTTTTGAGTATCATTAAAGTTTATTATTGGTTACAAATATTGTCCACAAACATGCAATAATTTAAGATATCCTCAAAATTCGAAACTTCAAATGTTCCTATAACCAAGCAAGGAGAAAAGGTTTTATTCTACTACTCCCGGCGACATTATAAGAGATGGTGTTTAATTTATGTGCATCTGTTCACCACGAAACACTGGCCCTGAGGACTATGTATGGGAAAATATGAGTGAACTAAGTGTTGACTGAAAAAGGGCAATATTTATTTTGCCGAAGAATACCTTAACAAATATATATTTTCACATATCTGAGCGAAAAATACCGCCCACAATAATACCTTAACAAATATAAACATCCCCAACTTTGAGCGTGAAATATACGAGAACCGCAACTCTTGTCGGTATTGATTTTTTGCCTTGTGCGCCGTTGTAGTTGCTTCCCTTTACACTAAAATATCGATAAACCTGCTCTTTGGCATTTATAGGTAAATTCGGCTCTACATTTTTGAGCAACGCATCTTGGTTAGATAGAATTATTGAAGTATGCAAATTAAAGCAGAATATAACACATCTTTAAGCTACAGTAATTATTTGTATTTTATGGACTTTGCTAGATACCGACATTGTTCCATGAGTTATAAATAATTATATGTTAAACAATAAGTAAAATGTTATCTTAGACTAAAAACCCCGTCTTATCTGCTGCTTATCAGCGATTATGTAATAGTCGCTAATTGACGGGCAGTTTTGCATAACAGGGGTCCCCATGGACCATGAAGATTTGTGGAGTAGGAATTTATTTTCCTTTATGGAATGTAGAATAATAATAACAACATATAAAAATTTAAAAATGTCTTAATTTTCATAAAAGATTTCTGTCAATATCATAATAATGAAAAAGGTCATATACCGGTGAAAATGATTATTGTATTTGATAAATATATACTTTTTTAAACAATTTGAATAATAAGTTTCGTAAAGTGTACCTTTTTCATCTTCAACTGAAATGCACGCATGGGTAAATAAATCTAATTATCACCACAGTTAATATGACCATCATTCATTAATATGTAATTTATACTGTTACGCAGTGAACGTAAAAAAGCCATGGTTGTATGTAATACTTTAGGCCCATATATAACAAAATTTTCGCGAAATGTTTCAATTATTGAACAGTTTATTGTAATATCGTCAAAAATTATACCGGCACACAGTTTGTAAAGCAATTACATAGAATTAATTCTAATTGCCTTTTTAATTTAATGCGGACTTTTTAAGACCAATTTATTTTCCAATTAAAGATGTGACTTTTTGCCAATTCAAAAAAGTTTTACTTTTAATCATAATATATAAATAAATAAATAAAATGCTCGAACAGATATGCAACACATTGATAAGCATTGCCTCGTGCCGTCGTACCGTCAAGTAAATATTTGTGAAAAGCGTACTCAAGATTGCGATTACTTCATTTTCAAATTAAAATGGAAGCAATTTGTCATAATTCATTTTTAAAATAAAAAATACCAAGACAATGTTCAGACAATGGAGAATACTTCACGAGGTTATAAAATAATGTCATTTTGATAGAAAATGTTTTTATAGCCTTTTAAAACCTGACATAACCGATCTTTTCAAAATTTCTATATAGAAATACATAGAAACCATAGTCATCAACTTCAAACAAAAATGGAAGCAATAAGTTTTTGTATCACATCGATAAAAAATATATTGAAATAAAGGGCAAAAAATGAAGATTACTTCACGAGGTTATAAAATTTTGTTAAATAACGATAAAAACACGTTTTTAATGTTTGAAATATATTTTCCTATACAAATCTATAGTAAACCTGTTTATCGATAAACGTTATCGGGTCCGCGATCGGTGTATATTCAAGGGAGACTACTTTGCCGAAACTACTGGTCAATGTATTGGAATGTTGGCCATGATTTCAGAAATCAGGGCGGAGAAAAAAAAACGCCTTAAGCATATCAAGAAATGTGAATGAAGTTACATAAGATAAACCTTTCAGAGTTAAAAAAATATGTCACTCAAAAGAGGAGGTGGTGGCAAGATAAAACCAAAAAGTAGCCAAAATGATCTTAGAAGAAAGAAGCGTGGTTTTCACTCTGAAAATTTTCCGAAGAAGGAAGATGCCGTTTCCCGATTGGTTAAACGGTATCACGTGATAAAAAGGAAATCCCTGACTGGCTTTTAGCGTAGTACATACATTAACATAATTCAGAATGGGACCTATACGCCCAAAAGTACAACAATGACATAAATAATTTTATCTCACTATAAAATACATTTATGTGCATCTGTTCACCACGAAGCACTGGCCCTGAGGACTATGTATGGGAAAATATAAGAGTGAACTAAGTGGTGACTGAAAAAGGGCAATATTTATTTTGCCGAAGAATACCTTAACAAAAATATATTTTCACATATCTGGGCGAAAAATACCGCCACAAAAGACAAGGGAACTGGTGACCTGGGGTGAAAGAATGAAAAATATTAAGGAAAGCGGCAACGTTTCCGAATAATACTGAAAGGAATGTACGCAAACGAAAACAGGGAATGGATCATGTCATTGCAAATGAATTAACTGCTTTTTGTTGCAGATATAACATACGTATATGGATCTTTTCTGTACAATCTGTTACACCAGTGAATATCTAAGGTGGCGTTTTTTCGCCTGGCGCGTCACATATGTTTAATGATTATGTATTTTATTGATTTGTAATCTCTACAGTAATAAAGCGGTCGAAGGCAAAGTTGTATTAATAATGGTCAGTGATTGGTCAAGTTTATTTCATTTTGTGCATAAATTTCTGATCTATATAGGGTGATTGTCCACTAGTCTCTACATGGGTCTCCATATACCATATGTTATTTAGACTGCGTACATACTTTGGAATCCCCGTAATCTCTAAAAATTTGCTTTTCATTTATTGTTGTTTTTTTACACATTGGAAAGCTGACGAACGTAACTTTATTTCCTCATTTAGAAAAATATCACGGTTAAAAGCGCCGAAACAAATGATAGTTTATGTCGGTAGATGGGTTTGGAGCTCATTTGGAGACATGTACTGGCGAGGTGATGCCACAGCCTCAGGGTGAGATAAACGTGTCTTAAATGTAGTACTGCTCTATTATTTGGACAGAAGGTCTAACTATTTTCCATTATTCTTGTAAAACTATGTTACTCCGTATTTGTCCCTTAAATAGCTGGTTCAATTTTTCTTGAACGATTCAGAAATCAAGTTAAACCACAGAAAATTACACTGAAATGAGAATGCACAATATAAAAATGTGTGATTTCACGTAGCATATTCTGCTTGTGTTTGCAAAACATAAATTTTTACTTTTGGTTTTTGAAAACGGTGGCCATCAAACAAAGAGATACATGTAAAACAACTTACCAACAGTTCCTTTTATGCTTCGCGAAATCTGACAGGATGATTTGTCTGTCTCACAGAACGGATGTGACAAAGACGAACACGGGGTATTTTGACTGAAGTGTACAGTATTTCCAGAAAACGTCATTGTGTGGCAAATCGGTTTGTTGTGATTTTGTATGTCTGGAATACATTGAAACATATCTGTATCCCTCGTTCTGTATTATTAAAATTGCATGTTTGCATAGCATGAAAACCAGTGCAATACGATACCGAAATATTTAAAACTCAATAGAAACACATACAAAAAACAACACACAAGACACATTACTGGAGGTAAGAACTACAATAACGCTAAGGAATAAAGGTCCTCAGAACATAAATGTGACGTTAATTCATGTCAGCAAAGTATCATTTGCATTGTCATATTCTTGGTGATATTTCATGTTATCATCGAAATGCTAAAAGTTCCTTATTCCTGTAAAATAAACTCTTACAGTAACTACATTATAACGTCCCTCGCGTCCCAAACAAAAAGATACACGATAAGCACCTAATAAAATATACCTTAGTCAAGATCTATCTATCATTCTTTGTGGCCTCAGATTATTTCAAACATAATACATTATTTCAAACATTATTTTATTAAAATAAACGATGCATTCACAAAATACATGAAGTCTATAAGATATTCGTGTTAACTGAAAAGACTTGGTATTCAAGTTTTTTCTCTAGTTTATCAAAATTTGATAAAAATTGTGATGTGGTACCATTGTTATGTTGATTCAGAAACTGAAAATTTTAATGGTTATGATAGTTATAAAGTCTTTTCTAGAGTTATACGAATATTTTCTTACTGTGTCTACGTATCCAGTAAGACTCCCCATCTAGCTTCTGTAACCTGCACGCCAACAACTTCGTCGCCAAGGCTTGTTCCTCGTTATGACCAAAATGCACCTGTTTCGCGTTAATTGATTTACAATAATGTGACTGATCGGCAAATGAGGCATTTGTCAGTCCAAGGTGCACACACCTTCCTAAACACATCTGCCATACTATATCCGTTCCTTCAACTGTAAAACATGCACGAACATTTTGAGAAAAAATATTCGTCTGCAAAGCAAAGGAGGAGACATATGTTATTCTACAAAAGCCCACTTTTTAAATAATTTGATAAAGGATTTTGTGTCTTTAGCGTCTTTACGGTTTATGATACATTCATAACATGCATGTACATATTAAAATATATTAGACGTTCGTGAGACAATTTATTATGTATTCTTTTGCTCATCGTGAATAGGAAAATACCAGCTTTTCATTTTTTAAAATTATGATATTCTTTTTTATTTGCCCCTCTAGAATGGAATCGGGGGATTTCTGTATATTGATTTCCATGTAAAATGTGCATAATAATATACAGCCAATTGAACTGAAATTTCACTATATCAATAAGAGAGAATAAATATAAAGGTACGTACCAGTAAGTTGTTGACTTGTCAAATAAATGAACATACATTTAAGGAATGCCCCTACCATAGCTTTTCCTTACTATGGCCGCGGTTTCACTGCAACATTACTACTTAAAATGTGCACAGTCTGTGATTGAATATGTTACACATCAATATTTTTTATGTAAATATTGATAAAAATAGCAAATCAGAAAAAGGCCATATAGGGCATATTGTCCAGAAAGTAGTGACATGGTACTCGTTAATGTTCGCCACTATTTTCGGGCGTTTTCGTTAGTTTACGCAATATTTATAGCTAGAAAATATCTTTATTACTACAATAATATATATATATATATGATAAGTATGGGTTCAAATTCATTTCGGACCATCCATTTTTTTTTAATTCAATGTAATGTAATTTTTTAGATATTGCTTTTGTTAATACAATATCTATATTATATTTTTCACTTTTATACTTGATATTTTGGTTGTATTTATTTTATGGTTTCATTTTCTCGACTTCTGTCCCCAGCTGCTTGAATTGTCCGTTGAATGAACGAGCACTTCTTGCTGTTCCTGTCGACACATTCTACAACGGTTTACATACGCATACATAGATAATTGTTCAATTCTAGTGTATCAATAAATGAACCACAAGAAATCATGATAAGTCTGGCAAATTCCTTGCCTGTCTAGTCTGCATATAATATTTGTATTATTATGATACGGCCAGACATAGGACACATGCGACATGAGGTCATCTTGTATTTGTTTTTCAATAGTTAAAGCGCTATTTAGGTTTGGGCGCCGAAAGTAATTTCACGCAAATAAACGGAACATCAGGAGTGCCAGATCGATACATACGGGCAATATTTTTTATTGCCACTATTTAGGCAATATGGCGGCATATTTTAACAGTATATTTTATTAAAATAGGTTCTAATTTCATCTTTTATAGTAGTAATATAATATTGATAGGGATTATGAAAAACGGATATTGAAACTTCATTTGTTTATTTTTGCGATAACATATTTTTGTATTGTTAATATATTAAATTTCAAGTGTCTTAGATGGTCTAGACATTATTCAATATCAGCATTGTTTTCAATATCACTTTGGCACATGTAGCGTAGTTAAGATTACAAAACAACTGATACATTTTATGTAATTCCTCTTTTACTGAAACACATTTTTGTAACCGTTTTATCCAGTCGTGAATTGCAGTTGGACAATCTTCTTTTGACATTTGACACTGATATACAGCGCCACTTAGGGAACTTCTTAACATATAATTCTTTCAAGAAAGCAATTCAGAACCCCCTAGGCACATTTTATACGCTGTTTCATTTGCTCCTCAGAGAGCGAATGGGGTACCTACCTAGAACAAATCTTTCTCGTTTCAGATAACATTTTATTCGCTTGCACACTATCTTCTGGTATGCCAGAGCTACTAGCCATTTCTTCTTCTGGCAACAGAGCATCTGTGTTTTAGCTTTATCAAAGCGGGAGTCATCTTTCACAGATATTTCCCTGTTGTAAAATCTTTTACCCACTGGAATACTGTGCGTATTCAAATGGACGGAGGACCAGATATATCACTCAGCATATCGAATATCAGCTTTGCATTTATACCGAGCCTTGTGCGGCATATTGTATAGCCACGGATTTCTGTCTTTTTGTCCAGGTTACAAATTGGCTTGAAAAATGGTCAGAGTATATGATTGCATATATTTCAACTTATAGATATTCAATGCCAATCTTTCATTAAACTATTTTACGTTTAGATATTTACTTCAATTGTAGAATTTCCTCATCAAATGTATCTAACTTTACAAAATATATATAGTTGGCATACTCATTTCTTAGACTACATCTTAAAAATGCACATATTTCAGCAACCTTTTTTAATTTTATCACCTTTCGGACGGTATTTCGTGAAAGTTGCTGTCTTAAATACATGTTTTGGGACAACGATGCTGATGGAGCAAACAGTGTGAAGCATTTACTAGATGTAGGAAGGTTTAAGCATTTAAGTGTGCCTGTTTTCTTTTCCGTTTACACCATATGTTACCACCATATATTAGAGATTCTGTAAGGCAAAACTATTCTTTGCGTATTTATGCCCGGTTTCAACTACGGAAATGGCTACATGATGCAGTCATTTGTAACTCAAGCTTCGTTTCTGACATACATGTATGCTATTTTAAACACATGATTATCAATACTTAAAACACGGCCACGCTATTGGATCTGTATCTGTATTTTTAAACATCTTAGAGACATGACAAATAAAAAATAAAAAATGAATAACTGTAAGGTTCTTTTTTTTCTTTGTAGTTTCAATGTGTAATTTTTGGAGGATTATGTGCATTGAATCAAAACTTAGCTTTAGAATACTCATCAATGGAGCACCTCAGACATATGACATATATCACTTCCTAAATGCCCAAGTAAACGAAATTAATCTAATCTATAATCGCTGCAAAACTTATATCTATAAAGATATTTTCCTACATCTACAGTCAGCTCATAACGATCAAGAGTAGTAACAAATGGGTGGTGTCGCACTTCACAATTTAAAATGTAAAATTTCACGCATTACAACTTCATGATTTTATATGAAACGTGAAATCGTGAAGTTTAAAATCGTGAATTATGAAATCATAAAGTTGAAACTTGAAACTGAGAAGTATGAAATCATCAAGGTCACGATTTCACACTTCACGGCTAAACGGTATTTTTAAAATCTTAAAACAAGAAATGATAAAGCAGAATATTATTAACCTAACGGATTCAGCTTTTTTTAGAATTTTATAAAACATGAAATCGTGAATTATGAAATCATGACCTTCAATATATCGAACTTAACTGTTACCCCTTTTTAATTTCCTATAACCTGAAATCGGGAATTATGAAATCAAGAATTTCACATTTCACATTTCACATTTTCACGATTTTCAAAATTTCATTAAGCATGAAATCGTGAAGTTTGAATAGTGATGTATGAAATAATGAAGTTCACGATTACTCACTTCCCGACTAAACGTTTTACAAAATTCCATAAAGTGAAAAATCGACAAGTACATTATTTCATACTTAATAATTTTCAAATTTTATGACACTTAAACAACAGTGATTTCGTTATGTTTGAAATTGTAAACATCATGATTTCATACTTCATAAATTCAAAGTTCACGATTTCACACTTAACGATTTTTAAAAAAAATTCAATCATGAAGTATGAAAGTTTAAAGGTAAGGGTAGACTTCTCAAAAGCAGAGAGCACCCTTAACACAGTCATTGAGTCAAGCTTCGGAAAATAGGCCCGCATCAAAAAGAAACTGTAACGGAAAAGTATAACAGACGGGTTGCTTTAAAAATCCAGCAAGTTCATTTCAATGCTCTGCAAAATACAAAGGGGTGGGGGTGGGGCCGAGTTCGGGATTAAAGGATGTGAGTGTTGGGGAAAGAGGAAAAAGCAACAGAGAAAGCCACGTACAAAAATTGCAGTCTCCCTACAGCGCAAACCACAACAGCGCAATACGCACGGACACAAAACACACACACGCAGCAGCTAATAGACGCATACACATACGCACACACGCACACGCACACACACACATACGCACGCACGCACGCACACACACACACAGAGGGAGAGAGAGAGCGAGAGCAAACAAACAGAGCAGGAACCAAGACACACAGACAAACATACACAGAGGAAACAAGCACTAAAAAACAACAGTAGGGCACCGCTCAGGGACAACCGGCGGCCAAAAATATGTTGGGCACGCAACCCCATTTATAGTAAAAAGAAAGGGGGCGCAAATATATACAGGGGGCGATGGGAGAGAAGAAAGAAACACAAACAAAAACATGGCAACATACGCAACAAGAAACGAAACAGACAAATCAGTTGAAAATAGGGGCACCACCTTAGAACGGTCAGTAGCCTATATGAGGGAAACTGGAGGGTTTAGGTCATGCCAATCTCGCACTTGCCCTATTTTCAAGTTAGACAACACAGAGTAAATAAAATAACTACCCGCTGAAAAAGGCTCTGACAGTTGTAAAAAAGTACCAGATTATATAATGTAAAGCATATAAATAGGGTCAATCTAAAGCATAATTATACCAATGTACTCGATCATTAGTGTAAAATGGTTTCATTCTTAAGGATTTTACGTTTGATGAAAGTTAAGAAAATTGTGAAGTCTTTTGGCAGTTTCTGTGATATGCAGGCTCTGTAACCCCAGATCCCATTTCTTTTCTTCTTCCCACTGTTTTCTCGTTGAGAGCAAGCCCAAGCATATTTTACCTGGGGACCTGGGGACCATACGCCGCTTTTCATGGAATTTACACGCTAGTGTGTATTATTTAAGGTTCTATGTGCACCGCCGCATGAACACATCCGCGGATGTTTCTAAATTCTTTTCCGTACTTATAACATGTGTAAATGTTGAGTTTTGCTCAACCCGGGGGCTAGAGGGTGTGGACAGTAGCATGCATTTCCACCACCGTTCATGAACAGGCTCAAAGAAACCGAGCCTGCAACATTTTCATTTTTGTCGTGTTGAGCAACCTGTGGAGTTTCCACTTTCTCTATTTTAAAGGTTCATATATTCTATACTTCACGAATTTTGTGAGAGAAAATATCGCGAAGTGTGAAATCTTGAAGTTTATGATTTCATGCTTCTCGATTTCACGTTTTATGATGACACCAACGGTCTTTTGTAGTTCTGCAATGCGTGTCTGGCACTCACTACGATAATTGACATTGATGTGAATCAATGCATTTCTCACAACATTGCCAGTTTAAATACTATTAAGGTACACTTTCGGAACTACAATGTATGTCTATTTATTACATGTTTTAATGAATTATTGAAAAAGTAACTTCAGTACAAATATAAAATGTATTTTCACAGGGTAAAAGATATCAGATATTCACTAGCTGGTTCAAAACATCAAACACATCAAATAAAAAGGACATTTGAGTCGCGACATGAGAAAACCATCATAGTGCGTTTGACCAGCATGGATTCAGACCAGCCTGCGCATCCGCGCAATCTGGTCAGGATCCATGCTGTTCGCTAACGGTATCTCTAATTGCACTAGGCTTTGAAAGCGAACAGCATGGATCCTGACTAGACTGCGCGGTCGCAAACGCACTATGTTGGTTTTCTCATGGTGCGGCTCATTTATTTGTTTTACATATAAGATCAAATATCACTCACACTGTGACACAAGAACGAACAGCAGACCTCGTGAATATACTACATCTGGTGTTCACTATCTGGTGTTCACTTAGTGTTTCATACTGTAACAAACAAATATCCCCTGTATGAAAAAAAAGTATTATGTCGACCAATGACCTTTCAACTTGACATTCAGTTAGAGTAAACTCGTGAATGTCGTTCTACATACGCAATCAGTTTAAAACATAGTAGGGATTGCAGTCTTGCAACCTTCGTTTATTCTAAACAATAAAATTTCTGTAACATTTCTTTTGTATCATTTAATTGGTCTGGAGTGATATTCTAAATTCAAAATTTAATTTTTGTTTGTTCGTGCACGATTTTCACGTGTTTCTCCTTATCTTAGTCTTGATAAATCCATCATTACAATCAGCAGAATGATAGTACATAGGAAAACAGCACTTACAACACCAAATGTTTTAGAAGACTGACGTTTATCTTCAGCACTTGTTGTTTTTCTTTTATTTTTAGATGTTTGCTTCTTGTCTACTGTCATCTCCTTCAGCATCTCTTTAAATGCTTTATCTTCAAGGTCGTTTGTTGTGTTGAACAAGGAAAGGCTGCATATACTAAAATTTTCATTTGAACAGCATGACGTAGAGATTGATTTGTTAGTCTCACTGTAAAGTAGACATCCGTCAGTAGAAGTCCCTCCGTTAACATTTAGGGCTGCAAAAGAGAATCGACAAATTTACTAAATTCTATATTACACCGTCTGGTACAGATTATACTAGCTCCTAGACAATAATATTTTTAGTTCTTTTAATTTTTATATTTAAAGATGTCAATATAGCCAGTTTATACTTTAGGTCCAATATTATATATTACTACCAGTTCTCTGAAAAAATCTGTAAAATAAACTGGCATTTTTCACTATTGAATTAAAAAATCCTACTTTTATTTAGATGTTGCATGTTCTTGTGGCGGAATGTGAACCTAACGATAATAAGCTACTCTGTCAATATTTTTTATCTTGGTGTAAATAATAACTATTATGCATGAACCATAACACGAAGAAAAGCTATTTGAAAATGTAACAATAATGTATGCGTATTTTACATCTGAATATACCGAATAAATGCGGTCGAATCTTCTTGTAGCAGTTCGTTTGAAAAGAAATATTCCTGACAATAAAGCTTGTCCTTACTGCATGACAAACGATGTAGGGAGCTTTCTCTGCTCATTTTAAATACTTCATTAACTTTGCTTATTTTACTATAAATAAAACTTTCAATTATCGAAATGATCTTTTCATTTTAAAATAACAACACTTGAATATAGTTTAAAAATACTGGAGTAAATTTGACGATTTTTTTACTACGTTGTGGCTACGGACGAAAGACAACTTATAACTGATACTTTTCCGTGTGTCGAGACACCACTTTTAATTATTAAAATCCGGAAGAAAAATGATATCTACCCCCTATCCAAAATGAATCGTTTTTCAGATTAAGTTTGGTCAAAATCTGAAAGTACAACGCTGAATTTGAAAAGGTTGCTAGCGAAGCATTGAATGTTTCCTTGCAGGTTCTCATTGAATTAGTATAATTTTCCTTTTCGTAGCTGACGTAAAATTCCTGTTGTCCAACGGTTTTCTTTATCCATTGATGATCTGGAAAGAATACAAGCGATGCGTTGAATGTTTTGTTGCAGGTTCTCATGGAATCAGTATCATTTTCCTTTTCGTAGCTGACGTGGAATTTCTGTTGACCAACGATTTTCTTTATCCATTGATGATCTGGAATGAATACAATGAATGTACATGTATCATTTCAAAAATACTACATTTCTTTCAAATTTAGCGTATGCTCAAAGCAATGAATTACTGGCAACATTTCCAAACTTTTACAAAATTCAAACCATATTATCATATAAATGTATTCATTTTTTCGACCAGTTTTTGAAAAACAAATCACAAAAACACTAAAATGTCTAGAATTTGCAAACTAGCGAAAACATTATTAGGAAGAAAATGACAACAGAAAGAAACTAAATTCGTCGTCCTATCGCAAAAGAGCATTTATCAAAACTTCTTATAAATGGTATTCCTTGGTTTTCTGAAAACATATATGAGCCGCGCCATGAGAAAACCAACATAGTGGGTTTGCGACCAGCATGGATCCAGACCAGCCTGCGCATCCGCGCAGTCTAGTCAGGATCCATGCTGTTCGCTAACAGGTTCTCTAATTACAATAGGCTTTGAAAGCGAACAGCATGGATCCTGACCAGACTGCGCGGATGCGCAGGCTGGTCTGGATCCATGCTGGTCGCAAAGCAACTATGTTGGTTTTCCCATGGCGCGGCTCATATTACATATTTTTTAAATTGGGGTTTAACTGTAATGTGAATAAAGTATATCTTTGTGTGATTCGATGTTTGCTATGTTATGAAAAATATATTGATCTACATATATAAGCTTCAAAAACATGCTTTTAATGACTTACTATAAGGTATTGGAAAAATAGAAAATAGCGAGTTAGCTCTTTTGTTTAGTATATATGGTTGGAATAGTTATAGGTAGTAAAATTTGATGTTTGAGTCACATATTCTATAACCGAAAAAAGTAGCCTTTAATTAAATTCAAGATATGTTCATTTGTTTTGCAATTATCATTAAAATATGTGTTGTTGGGATTTTTTTCCGTGACAATTTTCAGGTCTTTTCGACTACCATTTATTAATTGCAGTGAAATATAATCTACTAATATTTGTCAGAGGTGTTTATGAACTAGGATAATTTTATCATTGACTTTATTTACTATTCTGATATGCTTTTCTCTGTTAAAACACTTTTACGCTACAATGACGTCACGTTAACGTGTGGTGACGACAACTTTTTTGTTGCGACAAAGAAAGAGGGCTACTATATTTTATCTACTGCTTTAGATTAAGAGCGTATTAGAATCGAAATAATTTATAGCAAACCCGTGTTTTGACACTATTTATACACTCGGGCGGTAATACGTCGTACAAATAATTTCACTCGGGCTGCGCCCTCGGGAAATTATTACGCCCGACGTATAACCGCCCATCGTGCATAAATAATATTAAAACACTCTTTTGAAATAAATAATTTCTTAATTGCCTATCCAAATGAAATATACAGAACACAAATATATATATGACCAATAAATTTGATTCTTCATGTAATGTTTATATGCATTGAAGGTAATCCACTTTCCAACAACAATGATATTAAAATCCTTTCTGACTTTGCTTGTAAACTTCGACGGACATGTGAATTGGCGCTCGAAACAGAGACCGTTACGAGAAATCGACAGTTCTTTGGATAGATGTGTAACCTTCAAATTAAATGTACATTGCAAAACGATTTTTCATTTATAAACGTGTCAATTATATGAACTACGCTAGTAAAGTGACCGCGCAGCCTGGTCAGGATCCATGCTGTTCGCTAACGGTTTCTCTAATTGCAGTAGGCTTTGAAAGCGAACGGCATGGATCCTGACCAAACTGAGCGGATGGTCTCGATCCATACTGGTCGCAAACGCATTATGTTGGTTTTCTCATGGTGTGGCTCACTTCAACTCAAGCTATTGCATGTTTATTGTAACTTCTGCGTATTTTTCAAACAATGCCATTGCCTATGTATATATAACTCTTTTGTTTTGTAATAATTGTAAATATTTTGATGTTAGCTATATTATTAGGTAAAGTCTTAGGTACATGTGATACGCTACTATTTTATTATATACTTTCATTATTGCAAAATGTTCTCTTTTTCTGTAGTGAATATTCTGCTCTTAAGCATTGGAGGTAATAAAGGTATTATCATTATTATTATTATTATTATTATCATTATTATCTGTAGCAGTAATAGTAGAAGTAGTAGTATTACTAATTAAATAAAGTCATTGGTGTATTGAATTATTTCTAAAGAATAGTATAAAAGGATTTATAAAAGGATTCACACGCTTAAAATGCCATACCTTTGCTGACTCCAGTTAATGCCTTCTCACAAATACAGTGAGCTTCCCGTGAACAGAATAACGAGAACGGAACAAATCCCTCATTGGGACATCTAGGACATAACATTAATAAACTACAAGTTCTGCTGATGTTAGTCCCAACTGGCACTGTGTTAGTAACGTTAGTAACGTTTACCCAGTATGATTCATTCTTGTCCAGTATATTTCCAAGTAGTTGTGCAGGATCAGTGCTGACGTTTTGTGCCAGGTTGGTGCTGCTATTAGCACAGTGCTCAACACAACTGTCATAGTCAAACAGACGTTTGCTTATGTTGTACTGAACAGAGGGAAAAGATATATATTTTGTTTCTGAAAAAGAAATAATATTGAACCTGAAAACTGTTTTGATACAAAGAAAACGATAACTCTGCTTGTAAATAACCGTGTATGTTAAAAGTAAAAAATGATAATAAAAAATCCCCTTTTTACGATAAGTTAACAAAATAACAAGTACATTTATACGAGTATTGTGTTATGAAAAAAAAGGACAAAAGTCGAACAAGATAAGCCACATCCAACGCAAACAGCACTTCACATGGACACAGGGATATGTTTAAATGTATACTCTGATCTCCTCATTTAAAAAGTAAAAAGAACCAGACTAACATTGTGAAATTGAAATTATAGCTCGTATTTAATAAAAGCCCATGTTTCTTAATGATATTATCTCGAAAGTTCGTAACGAGTGATGATTAATAAAGAAATAGTATATCTCTTCTTGTGATTTGTCGTTGAACATAATCATTGTTTAGAGTTCAGATACGAGTGAATCATATCACGGGGGTGCTGACCGAGTGATATAATAATACACATCGGAACGACATTTTTGATGAGATATATTATTTCGATTCTAACACGTTGCCAATGATTTATAAGTACATCCGTGACCACATCCATCAATTATTTGCCTTCGCTATGTCGTTATAATTGTGACGTCAGCAAAATGAATTGTTATGAAATAACCTTCTTTGTTTAATAGGTAAATGAATCAAGTCGTGTTAGAATATATACTCGTTTATATGTATGTATATTTTAATAAATGGATTTGAAATATAAAAGGAAAGTTCGTTTTTACTGTGCAGGAATAGCTTTAATCAGATGTCAAATTCTAGTATCACAACAAATGAACCTTTATCAGTCACGTTTGGTGGTTTAACTGGTACATCTGACGCCTCACACACTGCAAAAGCGGGACCGGAACACGTTTTGTTAGCTATGATTACAGTTCCTCTCATTGGTTTCATTACTGAACACTTTCCTGTGTGCTGTTTTGTTTGGATTTCTGAAAGCAGCCAGTAATAGTATTTCAAATTGATTGTTTGAATAAATCTTTTAAAGACGACCAACCCGTTTGTCTGCCTGTATAATTAAAATCCAATAGAAACATGGTTGATCAACACGTAGGGATGCACATTATTTTAAAAACGTTTGAATATGGCTGAAAAGTTATTGATCGTCGACCTGAGTAGATAAATAGGTTTCAGGCAACCAATATAGATATTGTTGGGTTAGGGGGATTCATTTTTGTTAATTCTGCAAACTCTTAGAGCAAGTAATTAATAGCAGTGCATGCTGGAAAAACACTAAGCAAAAGGCTCATCTAGGTCATTTGGCAAACAAGCTAGAAATAGTGTTTTGAATAATGAAGCTTACTAGTGCAAGGTAAAGTACTGCTTATTGTTGACAAAGCTTACCTATCCAATAATCCTGTTCATCTAAAAGTTTAAGTCGAGTACAGTGGGACACAATTTCTTCAGCGACCATTACTGGGTAAGTAGCGAAATTTGCCAAATAACTATGTTGAAGTAAGTTGTTGCAATAAGATATGGATTCGTTATACGTGCAATTCTTTGTCCCGAGATGGTAGAGCTTTTTGTTACAATGTTGCCACATTCCAAAGCGACGATGGGTGTCCCCTGCAACCTCGTTTTGGACATCTTGTCGAAAAAGAAGAATATAAGCAATGTCATGCACGTAATATTAAGACTAACAACTAACAATTATACAGGGCAGTCTCAAAATTTAACTACATAGCGACTTGTCTCATATTTTTCCCCTTATTCCTTTGTCGGCAAAATCAGGATCAGGCTGAACGCATATACATGTATTATGTTTGCAAAAGAAATATGAATTCACTTAGCGATTGTATTAGATGAGTAAAAGTGATAATCTTTTTAAAAAGAAATGGCTTGTATTTAACACACTCAGATCTAACTGAGAAACACATAACGGCGGGAAGCATTATATAACTTGTTTTGCTGGCGACTGATGCAGTCATTATATGAAAAAAGTGCATTGGTCATATGAGCCGCGCCATAAGAAAACCAACATAGTGCGTTTGCGACCAGCATAGATCCATACCAGCCTGCGCATCCGCGCAGTCTGGTTAGGGTCCATGTTGTTCGCTTTCAAAGCTTATTAGAGAAACCGTTAGCGAACAGCATGGATCCTGACCAGACTGCGCGGATGCGCAGGCTGGTCTGGATCCATGCTGGTCGCAAACGCACTATGTTGATTTTCTCACGACGCAGCTCATATGAAAAAAGTGCATTGATCATATTAAGTAGGTAAAACTGTAAAAACAAGTTTTGATCTTAAAGAAAAAGAAAAAATAATCTACGTTTTCCATAAATATATGAATATTGATCAGAAAATTGAATGCGCTCAAAGGAAGGGAAACCAGGTTTGGGAGTGTTCAATAAAATTCAATTTTTTAAACTTTCAGACGCATTTTAATGTCTTTTTTTTTCAATAAAACAGTATTTATGCATCGATCACATACTAAAAAATGTTCAAGCTATTTGATTTTTGATGTTTAAGGATTGACCAATCGTGTAATATATTTGCCATTTTAATATGCGATGTACCACTTAAATTCATCTAATACAATCACTAAAGCATTAATCAGTCAATATATATGTTTCAGCGTGTTCCTGGTGTATTCTAACAACTTATCGGAAATGTATGAAAATCTTTGATGTAACAGAAGAGAAGGTTCTAGGGTAGGACAGAATTATCAATATGATATATCGCGTTTATATCAGTCAGAAACTTCTAATTTTTGACGTTAGAAGCAGTATTCAATATATAAATATGTCTTAGTATAACATATTAAATGCTAAACTTTTGAAGTTTTACAGCCGCCACGTATTAGTATTTAATGCTAAAAGACATACAAATAAAAGTACTTATAGTTTTTGAACTCACCTTTGAAAATTACAATGATAAAGACGATATTCACACAAGAAAAGGTCAACTTTCTCATAATTTTTTCAATCATTGCTAACTCCATCCTTAACGAACAAGTTGTGCCAGTTACTTTATATCCCTACAACAATGATTTATATTATAAAAGACGAAGGACTACGTAGAAATCATTTTGAAAAACGTATAACTAAACTAAAGACCGAACATTGATTTGAGAACTTTTACGAGATCTAACAAGGGTTATAAAAATGCATATTTGACTAATTAATACCTAATGCATTTGATCCTTCGGTATTACATGTTGATATTGCTAAAAGTCGTACAAACAACCTCTGGAAGAGTTTTACTTAATTAACTAACTATAAGCAGCGTTATGAGCCGGAGAAACGACCATATTTGCAAGGGAGCTTAGCGCAAGTAAACAATTTATTTATATGACCTCTGGTTGTATTTAAACTGAACACTTATTCATTTAACATATTTCAATCAAGAAACTGATAAGTTATGGCAGCCGGAAGTATGCTAAACATAGACGTTGTCAAATAGTTGTCGATGTCCTTGTTTGATATGGTAGCTAGGCAAGTCAGCTTCCTTTATCAGCATTTATTTTGTTACACTGTTTAAGAAGTCTATGACAGAAGTAATGGGCTTATTTAACACCTGTTGGAATACTATACCGACGTGTACCTATTGTTTTAGGGAACAGATCTTTTACTGAAGTTTGCGATTAAACGAATCCTACGATATATATGTTTTTATCAGTGACTGTTTACTGAAAATTTATGGAAATGATTGCCGTTTCATTGCTACTATTCATTTTTATAAAACTTTTGATTCTTTAAAGTAGACTTTCTGTTGTTTTTTATTGTGTGTGTTATTCTTCAAAATGATAAATCTTGTACTTGTGTGTAAATGTTTGATGTGTCAACATTTGATATTTAGAGTAAGAGCATGTTGAATTCCTTCCAACAATTCTCAGATTTTCAGGTTCCATTAATAAGCCATTATCGTGTACCATGATTGTAAATCTGTTGATATCCAAATGCTTTTAGAGCCAGCGTGTAAAGATGTTTCGAGTAAATGTACGAAAAAATTGTATGTATGCCTTAAAATATATGCAGTAAAATATTCTGGCGAAGTGGCACATGCATTTATATTTAGTAATTGCAAAGTTTCTTTAATTGTCACGTATACTTTATTTACTTTATTTACTGTTTTACTACATAGCTTTATATACATGTTGATGTAGTACATATTTCAAAAATATTTTGCAAGGACGACGGCAACCTTTGTCACATGTAGTTCCAATATAGTTAAGAGGTACTTACCATTCTGCAACTATACAATATTCCGGGGACTCTATAAGCGCAAACAATGGTAACCTAACTGAAACACAGTTTCACTATTTATGATCGCCAAGCCATGATTTCTTTACGAATGACAGCTTCAAATGACTTGGCACAGATGACAATTGTGATATCGATTATGATCTAATTTTATGGGGATGAACCTATGCAATATCTAACGGGAAATGTATTTCTCAATATTTGTGAGTTTTACAGCATGTAGTCGTGTTGCATAATTCATTCAACATAATAGAAACATATCATATAAACTTCTGCTAAATAAGCTGTGAAAGTACATATATGTTACTACATGTCTTTACCGTTTCAAAATCAACATAAAGATACTTCTGCAAAAACCTCAATACCTTGATTTTATGAAAATGTTATTTACAAACTTTGTGAAATCTGAGTCTGTATAATTTCAAAAGATTATTACTCGCGACTATTTTGGGATGCCTAATTCATTTCTTTATCAGCCATCATATCCCTTTTTAATTGTTTTGACATTTAACTTTGAATATGTTTGATGGAATATACGAACATCTATGAACAGCGGCTCGCAAACGCGCTTAGAATTGACTTTCCTATTTGTCGTCAGTCCTCTTTTCATTAGGCTTCTACGTGCGTTTCCCTTTTTCTTTTGTCTTCTTCAACGTCGTCAAAAACATGCATATTTGGTTCATTGTGTTTTCTTTGTTCTATATATTAGAATATGTACATGAGCTCTGCAGTGGTTTATCTATGGTGTCTTTTGTCCCCATTACGTATAATAAAGATTCATATGGTGGAGATCGCTTTTATTTACACTGTCATGTAGCTTTTGAACACGGCGTTTTTGTTGTTGACCGTTCCAAGGCGGTGCCCTACGGCGTTCCTTTATTTGTTTGTTTTTTTTCTCGGTAGCTATGTTTCACATTCTGTAAGTACATATCAGTCGCCGCAGAACGTAATGTTGCAGGAACAGCGTTCTTGAAGTTCGGGTATTCCTTTTTGATCTAAGGACCGTATGTATTCAGTGGAAGCAAACAATGTCTTTGAACAATTCCTAAATATAGGTTTCGGGGATATAAATTGAATTATTCGGATCTGATTTGTAAGAAGAACTAAGGCAATGCGAAGAATTGTAGAGAACTACTCAAATATATAAAACACGCTTAGCCTAACGAATTCCCATATGTTCCTGTAGTTTTGCTACTTTGTACTTTTCTCTACGTTTAAATGATAATCATATCTGTAAATACCTTACCAACACTTCACATTACTAATAGTCCCGAGAGTGCCTAAAATTTACACGACATAAGTTATTTCTCCCCTAAAACATTAAGTCTATAACTTATTAAGATTTGCGCTTTCATATACCAGTTATTAGGCAATCGGGATACTCTGAACTAGCATTACGAATCTTATCTAATCAAATTCTGTATTTCATATAAGTAACATATTCGCAATTAAGATAGCGAACAGTTAAAAACCATTATATGATGGTAGTTCTGGGCTCGCTTGGAGCTACTATTGGTGCTAAGGAAATTCGCATACTGGGAAAATCGTAAACATAAACCAGATAACCGGATTATTGTCTCTAATTGTATCTAGTGAAAGCGAACAGGATAGTGAACCTAACAACTCATATCGCATATGAATCTTTAACCTGCCTGCAGTTAGTGTATCTGCCTTGGCAACCAGTGCAAACCATGATCGGCGTACACATCCGTGCGGTCTGATCATGGTTTGCACTGTTCGCTATTCAGTCAGTAAATTTTCAGTGAAATTCCCTTCAAATGATACATAGTATTGCCTAAATTGAATGATTGACCAGTCCATTTTAGGAATTTAGCAGGTCTATGGGTTAAAAGTTAAGGAAATGAACCCGTATGACAAACATCAACTTCCGGCTGCTAATTCATACAATTCATACAGGAAACCAGTAGAAGAATTTTATAATCTTTATGGATCCAATACCTTAATTCACTTTAGAAGATATCGATGTTATCGGTAACGGCTGTGCCCACATGTGTGAAAAATATCTTTTTCTATTATTTAAACTTAACAGACATTTAAATGAAACAAAATATTATATTATTTTATTGAGTGCCATGGTAAATGGACTAATACTCTGTCACTATGTTACTTAGAAGCACTTTGCCATAGAGTAGAATGTACACAATATAATCACGCCGTTCAGGGTAAAAAATGAATATGACACTTTACTTGGGCATCTATTCCATGAAATGCTTTTCACAGGGATGAAATAAAAGCACGCAGAGACATTTAAGACGTTTATCACATGTTTTATGCAATAAAAATAAAATGAATTCTGAAGAAATGAATATAGATTACATAAACAACTGTCTGTTTAATAACTTTTTACAAGAACATAAAGGTTGAACAAATTTCAGAGGTAAGGTAAAAATGCATTATTAAATAGTCCGACTTCTTGATATCTTCTTGTTACTTGATATGCAATACATTACGTACAATGAGATAGCTATAGATTCAATTACTAGTGTTAGATGCAGACCTCATGACGTGTACCTGTATTCAAAATGAGTTTCATTGCTACAACTATCACTCTCTAAAATGAAAATATCTTTGATCAATGACATCATATTATTATGTAAAATGATGACACAAATATTACGTATTTAGGCTATCGATGAAGTATAAAATGTATTTAATGATTTTGCCAACAATAATACTGAGTATTATAGTTGTTGTCATCGGAAATGTGTATGATATTATATGTACACTAGTACATATAAGCCGAGGTTATGTTCTTTGCGCACAAACAAACAACCGAATAAAGACAGGGAAAAAGAAAATTGCAAAAGAAGAATATTCAAAAACGACAATGTCCATATGAACTTATCTATGAAATTATTTGTTATATTTTCAAACTTTTTCTAAAACGCAGACTAAAAAGAAATGCCTGTATATTTTTATGATTTTAATAAATAATTTGAACTTTTGTATATTTAACATACTATGTATTTATTGGTATTTGGTATTATTGAAATATGTCTTTTGGTATAAAACATCTGGGTTATTTCTTCTCTAGACTGATAATATATATGTATGTGTTCGGGTTTAACGTCTTTTTCAACATTTTTTTCAGTCATATAAACGACGTTGTCTACTAGTAGCAGTGAGCACAATGTCCAACATTATAGCTAGACTGATAATTTGAAATTCTACCCCATTGACGATCTCACACTAACTGATCTTTTTGTCTATAATTTCCTTCTTTTATTTTCCTATTACAAAGTTGTGATCAAACTATTTACTAAGGACTATTTCATGAAGGACAACACATGATAAGCATTTTATGTCAACAATTTTATATACGTGAAGGCATCTCTTTCACGAATAATTTGCAAGAAAAGACATGGTAATCGTATGGTGCGTTTGGTGTCAAACAGAGCTGATTCTTCAAACTGCTGCTGATCGCCATGCTTGTTGAGCTAAAAATATATATATGTAGGTGTTATACATACGTGTCATGTGCAATATACACATAAACATATAATTTAAAAATTAAAGAGTGTATATAGAATATATAAACAGTGATAGCAGTCTCCGTGGAAATACTGACAATAGCAAAAAAGAACCACACAACGCAAAGTAGGCAGAGAACTACGGTGTTCCGTTAGGACCATCGATATCTTTTATTATTTCTGAATCCCGGCAATATTTCGAAAGTCGAAATGACGAAACAACGATGATAAAAGTCAAAAACACGATATTGAAAGTCGAAATCACGATGGTGAAAACTCGAAACTACGATGGTGATTGTCGAAATCGGGAAACCAGGATTATAAAAAACGCGATATCATTTTTCACCATCTTGATTTCGTGTTTTCATCATCGTGGTTTCGACTTTCGTCATCATTGTGTCGGCTTTCATCATCGTGGTTTCGACTTCCACCATAGTGCTTTCAATTTTACAACGATTGATAAAGTCGAAAGTCGTAAACACGACGATAAAAGTCGAAACTACGATGGTGAAAGTCCAAACCACGATGTAAGAATGATACTTACTGATTTCCCCCCCCCCCCCCCCCCTCATATTTTTGTAGATATCAATAATTAAAAATAATGTTATGTATATAAACAGATACGTGCAAGAGCGGAGAAGGGTTGTACTACGAACTGTTATGCCGATTCGTACTTGTAATTCATTTCTAAAAATGCTAGGTATTTAACTTTTGTTATTACTAACTTAATTTTTGAAAGATGCCTTCATATTAAATTGATGCGTTTGAATTTTTACAGCTTATTCCTTTAATGTACTAAACATTGATGCGAGACATTTTTATGCATAAATCATAAATCTGTATAACACTTCATTTGCTATATCTTAAATTCATATCGAAATGTATATATATGGAGATTTTTTTATTTTTCATCAAAAATGAGAAGAGATTTTTCAAAATACGATAGATAATAAGTTACATGTAGCATATAAGTAAATAAATTATAAATTTTACCTTTTGGCGGCGGCGGCTTTCGCACTGAAAAGTGAATGTTTATAATGAAATCCTTCGTTAAATTTAAGCTACTGCAAGTCTCATTTAGTTCTGAAGAATTATTTAGGTTACTGGAGTATCAAAAGCGCTGTTTCATTTTAATTTTAAAATAACACACATATTATTTTCTACACTTACACCTGATTGAGAACTTCTCGCGATATTAACGTTTGTGTACTTTCTTGAGCTAGTTAAGATTGCGAAACACCAAAAATACAGACAGAAATTGATTTTGTCAATAGCATAAAAGTTTTGACATAAAATAAGTATTTGGGTGATAAAAAAAGATAATTTGGCACAATTAGACCGGCTTTATTGGATATAATGAGCTTACAAATTCAGCGGCAACAATTTTCATCTACTGTCAGTTGGAAACTAGATCCGGCTTTTTATCGACATAAATGTAATTTGTCTTACAAGAAGGGAAACGTGAACAAAATTCACCATTTTCTTTTGCAGACGACCATAACTATATACGTTTATACTTGTATCAACAAGAAATGATTCAAAATACAAGAACCTAAAGAAAACAGCCAATCTCTCAAAATATATGAAAAGAAAGAAATACTGTTATCAAATGTACACTGACAGAGACCAACCTATCACAAATACAGTTAAGTTAATAAACTGTTTCTGTTTACAGCAAGCAATAAGACCGAACTAAAACTGATTTCCATTTCATTAATACTTCTGAAAACTTTTGTAATTACTTATATAAACAGCTCGATGAAATTGGTTTGCTAATAAACTTTGCCCAGAACTTTGGTTACCCGAGCAGCTTGAATTTAAATGCAGCCGAATCCAAGCATCTGGATTAACATTATCCGAACAAAGTACCGAAATGTATCTTTTTATAGTAAAGGGCACACAACTCAGACAGTTCCCTAGTTTATTTTATTTATTTATTTTGTTGGGTTTAACGTCGCACTGACACAATTTTAGGTCATATGGCGACTTTCCAGCTTTAATGGTGGAGGAAGACCCCAGGTGCCCCTCCGTGCATACTTTCATCACGAGCGGGCACCTGGGTAGAACCACCGACCTTCCGTAAGCCAGCTGGATGGCTTCCTCACGTGAGTTCCCTAGTTTAAATTGGCTTGTGCGGAACTGGAATATCAGAGTCATAAGACTTAGGGAACATTTTCATTGGTCGAGAAAATCCGTATATCGCGTTCATTGGATAGACTCGATAGGACTATTTACAATTTACGGAAATTAATGCTCTAAAGATTATAAATTTAGCTTTATTATTCAGTTCTGGCATTCAATCCGTGAGAACGGTTATAAGGTTAAGGTTAAGGTTTCCGTAAGTTACGGAATCCGTAAGTTGATAAAACCGTCATTTAGTAGAGTCTACATTCGATCATACGTACAAGTAACAATTCACAAGGTCAGCCCTGTAGAAGTATAATACTAATGAACGTTAACAACTTTCACCCCTCCAAAGACACTATTACAAAAGCCAACGCATCTACAAATTATTCTAGTTATTTTGTCTCAAAAACGATTTCTAAATATAACCTACCATTTCCGTATCAATCAAAAGCCATGCAACGTTTAAGGGCTTTTATTACTATTTATTTTTACTTGTGGTATTTTACCGTTCTGGTAATTTCGGTAATTAATCCAGGATTTTAGTCGATGCCATCCCGTACCTTGTACCGTAAAATACACGCCTATGTATAGCTTACAATGTTGGTTACTTTATAGAAGACGCGTTGATATTAGGTTTTTTTAGTGAATACCAGTAGCAAGATTCGTAATTAAGAAATGCATAATTTTATGAAACATACCAGAGACACGATATGAATTCAGTCTAAGATTGCGAATCGGTGGTGTTGGGGGTGTTGGAGGTGTCATTTGTCTTCTAGGACGAGGCCGCCACTTCTTTTTCTTCTTCTTGCAGCTTTAGAATTAAGAAACAAATCCGAAATGAAATGTTGGTAACTATTTGGCTTCGATATGGACGATATTAAAATAGAGATATCAGATCTCTCAGAGACAGTCAGATTTTACTCAAAATACCTCAGCTACACTTGGTAAAACGATTTAGAAAAATTCTACAGAATATTAAGGCATTCGGGCATTTATCTGGAGAACATATGTTATAGTCTGGACTTGATGTATGCAAACAAAAGAGTACTAAGAAATAGTAAATAGTTAAAACTTCAACGCTATCTTCTTTTTAGAGATAAAAAATCATAACACAAATGTTGACACGTGATATTATTCCAAATCATGTCCTGAAATCCGCTCGAAATTTGTGGATATCTTAAATCATGGGCAAATATTTCATAAATCAGCATAATGGCTCTATACGATTTAAGTAGACGGAAAATTGGAAATATATTAGCTTATACAAAATGTAATTGTAAAAAATTTCATTAAAATCATAGGAAAATTTCTATTTCCATTGATACCAATTTAATAGAACTGCTCGAGCTCAATTAACCAAAGCCATTTAGCACATGACCTTATCTTTTTCATTTGGCACTTTTTCTTAGTATAGACTAAGTCTGAAATTAAAAATATTCCGAATTTAATCGGATTCTTCATTGAAAAGACTTATCCAAACATGTGGAACTATCAGATTCTTCCTTGAAAAAACTGATCCAAACATGTGGAACTACCTAAAAGCAGAACAAACGCCGACTTTCCTTTTTCAGTAGATTTATACACTAAGTAGCGCCAATCTACGTATTTTATCACCCCTTTGTATATTTTCGTAATAAACATGTTACAGTTAATGAAAATATTTAACTGTAGCCCTGTATATAGATCACATTTACTCACAGTTGTCTTTTAAATGCTGTACAACCTTTGTCTCCATTGCACGTGCTGATAACCCAGACGAGAACGCCTACTATAACTACCAGTACTATACAGCACGGGACCAACCAAGCCACATTCCTACCGTCCTCGATAAACGTCTTGTATCGATCTGTCGTTGTTGTGGTCGATGTCGTCGTGGTGTCTTAAAACAGGCAGCAATTCAATAAGAAACTTGAATTACCCGATATTTTGATATTTACAGGACCGACCTGGTATTCCAATCTTTACATAAATGTCCCTGATATTGTAAGAGTCAAAATAAGTTACACGATATTCAGATAGATACAAGTTTTTACTTATGTTCAAACGGAAAGGAGATTTTACCTGATGGCATATATGTTTGGAGGCTTCCTCTGATATTCCAGTTGTATCATGTTACCTTACAGTCCAGTAGTAACAACATTTTTCCATGACTTAAATTTGTCCGCTGTTTTCTACAGCAAAATTCAACTTTCATTCAAACTTTAACCCAAGACGTCAGTTTAACAATAATTTTACTGATACTCTCATTGTGAAAGCATTCACCTGATATTAAAAATCAAATAATGTAGTTAGAAAATAATTGTGATAATCCAGGAATTACAAAATTTTTTTCTGATATTCCAATACGTTCAAGAAAATTCCTGACATTTCAAGAGTTTACCTGATATTCCAATTGTAACAGATGCTATAGCCGACAATCCTCCACCGTCAGTGGCTGTGGCGTTTATTGTGACTGTCGTGGAATATCCAAGGGGACTTGGTGACTTCAGAACCGTGATTTGTCCGTTGGTGTCTACGGCAAAGTATTCATCTAGTAGAGAGGCTTGATCTAATGTATATGATAATGTTCCAAAGGTTCCCGTGTCGCCATCGGTTGCTGTGACTGTACCAACGTCAGTCCCGACGGAAGAATAGTAACTGATAAAAAATGAGTATGAAGCAGGGAAGAAAACAGGCGTGTTGTCGTTAGAGTCACCTGGTAAAACAAGAAAACGGGCTATATGAACAGTATAAGTAAAAGTATTGGTAAGTTTCGAAAGTTGTTCGTCTTCGGAACAAAAGAATTTTTTTTCTAATGAAGTACATGTACAAGCATTATATGACCGAATATGATAATAATCCGAGTTAAAATATGATATGCGCATTGTTTTATAGAAATGAACTGAATGAGGTTACCAGTTACTGTGTGAACAAATCGTAACAAAATCTAAAGTATACATAATATGCCAACAGAAATAGTATAAACAGTCACGTTTTCATATACTTGAGCAGCATTGAACGTGTTTTTCTGCTACTCACTTATATAAATATTAAGCGTTGCTGTATCTGTTAGTCCGCCACTGTCTTCAACCATCACATTGCACGTGACAGTTGATGGCAATCCAGCACCTGCAAATACAAAATATAGTTGAGCCGCATCATGGGGACATTTTTCACTTTGGATGCCCATAGAAATGTATGCGAAGGCTATTTTTGTTGAATTCCAAATTGTATGCAAACGTAATAGTTATGTTTTATGCTCCTACTTTTCTCTTTAATAAGAAATAATTATTAGTGTACTTCAACAGGCTTTAGTATTTAAGTTATATAACGGTATTCAGTAGACATACTTAGTAACCAGTTCTCCTAAAGTGTGTGACCTTATTTACACGAGTCAGAAATGAAAGCTTCACGAAGATCAAACGCACTTCCTTTTAATAAGTCGATCTTTACAAATTTCTGCCCTACCTTCATGCAAAATATAGGACAAATGTAGGGTATAAATATTTTTAAACCTTTTTTCCAAACGACACCATCTTGGTTTTGAGAACAACTACTTAAGACAAATTTATGCAATGATTTTATTAGGGGCGTAAGATTGTCACTGAATGTATCTGCAATTACCATAAGAATTTTTTTAACAATGTAATGAAGGAAACAGAAGTTGAATAATAAATAGCGTTTGTGCAGGAGTTTAGACCAATGAATTTGTATCTGAAAATGAATGTTATTGAATCAGATCATTGAAGAAATGGTTATCCGTTTTTTTTTCTATTAAGCGGCGTTATACCCTTATTAAGCCTAAATTTCTACTGAATTTCGGGAAAAAACTTATTTCGGCAACAAAGTAGACTTATTTAATCATGTTTAGGAGTACATAGAATTGGAGACCAAACATGAGGTTTATTATAGTTTTTCCTCTTTTATCTCATAATGTTTGGGAATTTTAATAGATATTTCCATTCAAATTACCAAATAGGCTGCATATATTGGCCATATGCATTAGTAGTGTATTAACTTCAAAGCTATTGTTTAATGGACAGGAAGTTAGGATAAATAGATCATTTGGTTACTATTTTCAGAAATTCTCTTTTATAAGACCCGAATTTCATAGTTTCATCTCTTTATTATTAACTAGACATGGGTTTATCATTTACCTGTATCGTAGTTGGACTGGTACGAAACTTCCCCTGTTGAGGGGTTCATCAGGAAATAGCCCGTGTCAGTTCCACAATCAATCGAGAGTGTGTGAGAATCACCAGTATCTTGGTCTATCACGCCAAATGAAGGTGTTCCTATAATATGCCCCGCCTTAAATTTACAAAACAATAGCTAAATTCATATCATGTAAGGACCAAACGAAAACACAATTTCGTTAATGCATATGTCAAACCCTCTCAACGGGACCGGGCCACTCCACCCGAATTGTTGGCCGCTACACACTATATCTTGTAAGAAAATACCCCTGTGTAACAAAGTTTGTAAGCACTGCAACCATAGGATATTGATATCCTTTATCATTCTTATTATCATTTTGATTATTGGAGTTCTTTCTTCTTCGAAGTCAAATTAGGGCACCTAGGGTCTAGACGTTGTAATGACCGTGATAACATTTACAGAAACAGTTTCGGCTACGTGCAGGTTGTTATGACGGTGAACATGTTTTAATGTTCTTATAGCCAAGCAATCAAAACGATCAGAGTTTGATTGAGAAGTAGTTTTGAAATATGGTATTTTAAAACTAGGCCGTTGAATTTAGATTTCAAATGCCCGATATTAGAGAGTTTGAGATTTCAACCTTCACCTTCCCCTTCAACGTCTCTCATATATATTTGGGGTAAAACGTCACCGATATGCGTGTATTTTATTTATATCAGACGTTGCTACTAAAGTTTTCCATGTAATATCAAGTAAGCCTAAGACTGAATTTGGTGCGAAACAATATCAATAAGTATAAGAATAATGAAGTTTTGTTTGGTAATGATTTTAACTAAATACTTTGAATTGAACCTGGAAGTATGAAGTTATCAACTGATTTTGAGAAACTTTGAGATTTTGTTCAAACTTTAACTTCTACGGCATATTTGTGTCCTCAGGCGGTACTTATTATACAAGATGGGCCTTTTTGTCGTAAGAAGTGAAGTTTTGAACGTCCGAAGATGTGATATAACGAAAGTCAAAACTTCAGTCTTTGTACATCTACTCTGTCTACATACTCGGTATCAAAGACTGAAATCTGGATGGAGGCATGACAGTCATTTTACTTGAAAAATGAATAATAACACGCGAATATCATTTGGTGGAACATTTTATTTTAACTTCCAAATAAATCAATTCGTTTCTGTCGGACACTTAATAAGACAATTGCGTTTTAATTATAAACATAAAATGGTACTAGTAAGACGGAAAAATAATTCTGAAGTATCAGACAATTTCAGATCTATGATATCATGATGCGAGAAGTTTCCTGTTAGCGGTATGGGATAACTCCATTCTTTACATGCACGGACCCAGGGCCTGGCAGAGGGGCATTGCGAGCCAATCCACCTTTGATTCTTACATTTTACAAAGAAAATCGGTCTTGAAACTCGGTGTGACTACCCCCCTCCTCCCACCCCCCATGAATGGGTGACCCCTCTTTAAAGTTGGTGTCCCTCTAATCAAAATTCCTTGATCTGCTGCACATGCTTTACTTATGAAATAGTATATTCAAACAAATACGTGTATATGCCCACATGTTATTTTGTGCGGCAATATTCGTCTCCACCTAGCAGTTCTTGACTGTTTCGCTAGACACATGTTGACTTGGCACGATTATATTGAGCTGTCTGCGAGTTTGGCATTATATAGAGTCAAACTGAGTGCCATGATGCCAAAACGTATGATATCACGAGAGTATCTTACATTCGTTCCAATTCGCTTGTTAGATGTATTCATAAACTGTATATATTGGCTCATGTTATCAATATATCTTTTAAAAGGTTAGATTTTCAACAGGTACAGTTTACTTTAAATTTAAAGGAATTAGATGTACAAAGTACCAATTCAAAGTAAAAAAAAACTTTAAGAAAAACTATGAAATACTAGTCAACAGCTTTTTGTGTTTGCTTTATCTCATATATTTAACTTAACTTCAAAGTATATAGAGGAATTCATTTGTAGTAGCTGGTGTCTCATGTTTTTGTTTAAAAATCTGTAATATCTTTCAAGAACACCATCAACAATAGAAATCGTTGATAAGATTATCATTTTTATTTCTTCTCATTTATAATTTACAATCGTGCATTGTATACTGACATCATTTTATATAAAATGATTTTTTTTGTAATCGCACTACTATCCATGCGATGATTATGTTAATTGAAATGTTTTTATCTAATTTTCATTTTTAAAACCTCTTGTAAAAGTCCTGCACTTTCGGACAACTGATATCAAATTGCACGAGAAAAACGATCATAACTGCAGATAAATTGAATGGGCGGATTAAGAGAAGTAAGGTTAATTCTAAAGTTTGAAATCTCAAGGAATTTTCATCTATCTTCAACTTCATACGTTAACTTCGCAAGAGACGTTAAAGGGGAAGGCAAAGGTAGAAGTCTCAAACTCTCTACTATTATCAATAGGAGCGCATGGCAAAAGTACGCATTTTTTGCATGTCCGCACGCATTTAGTATATAATATGCATAACATATATACTGACTAAAGGTTAGGGTTAGTACCACCATGGTTACAAAATATATACATTTAAGATACTTTTCTTTCAAATTTAGTTAATCCGGTATATACCGGAGTCTGTAATATATCACGGGCGCACCAACTCTGTTTTAAGATGGGTCTTTTGCTTGAAATGTCTTCCTGATTCGTCTTCACCTGTTTTGTTTACCCTTTGAAAATGCACTTATGAAAAACCTTAGTTATCCTAAAAAACCAAAAGTATCTTTTAAAAAATAATTTATTAAATGAGCTAGTTTGCTTAACCTTAAGCAAATAAACATGTTTTTAAGTTTCAGTTTATGTGGGTTTTTTTCAAGGTTAACAATATTGAACTAAAAAAACTGAGGAAAATGTGCTTTTGTTATATTTGAATAAGCAAACCATTGAATCAGCATTTACAAAATAATGCACTTTCTGAAGATGATACTCTTGGTAAACAAAAGCGAGATTCAAGTGATGTATCTTATGTTCGTGACTTTAGTTGTTTTAATGAATGAAGATATGTGTAACAAGTTTTCTGGAAATAGGTAATGCCAATGTCAGTAGTACAAAATGTAACCATTTTAGTTTGTGCATGTCTTCATACAATATATTGTAATATATACGGTATTAAAATCATGCAGTGTATGGAAATCTGATATCGTATTTTCGCTTCCATCTTTTTGGAAAATCTCTCGAAGGAAAACAAACTTATCTTATTTCTACTGCTTTCGTTTGTTTCGATTTTTATTTTTAACTTTTCGTCAGAGTGTTGAATCAAGTTGTGTTTAATTTTATGTTTTCAAATTCTAGTATCGTTTCTTTGCAATAATAACACAATAATATGCAGTTCAATATGGACAAAATCGTATCAAAATATCTGCAATAATACAATCTTATTTGTAATCAAAGCCTTGAAATGTCAGATGGTTGCGGGTTTTTGGTAGATTTATTTTCTGTTTAAATGCCAGTCTATGAATATACATGAATGAGAAACAAATACAAATTTAATGTGCCTCATATCTAAGATGAACTCTGCCTGACCCAGCTTGTGATGTAACCATGGGCTGGAATACCTTATCATTGATAGATCTTATATAATCTAAATGGTCAGTGCAAGTGGATACAGGTTGAATAAGAACTGCTTGTTCATTGATAATTCATCCGCATTGTTCATGAATGGGACTGTTTTGTGTAGCACATGAATATCCTTTGGATGTGATTTGGAATCAAATAAAGATGCAATGATTGTCAGAAATACAATTTAACTTTGGTTGCGGGATAAACCCCACAACCAAAAATCAGAATAAGTCGTTCAATATAATATCAATAAAGAGCACAATACAATACACTACAAAGCATGGATGAATTAAGGCTAAAATCGTGAACAATAAAAGAGATAATATACGAATTTTTTACAATGTGACATGTAATTCAGAAAATTTACCTTAGTTTTGATAAACGCTTTCATTTTTTGTTATGCATCCTCTAAACATTCGCCATTTAATCTACTGATTTCTCCTTATCTACTGCTGATGTAAGTCATTCTTGACTTATTTTGACTGAGGAACACTTGAAATATACCTTTCGAAAAATATCTTAAGGAATAAACATACCTTTATTTGGTAATTATCCAAATATCAATCGAAAGAGTAACACATGATTTATCATATTTGGACAAATGGTTGAAATCATATCGCCATTTTCCGTTTTGGTTGTTCAATCGTTTTTACACTCGCTTATATCATTATGATCACCATAACACATTACACATATTTAAGTAGTAAGTAAAGTATAGATTGTTTCTGGACTATATTAGCATAGCGGTCACATCCCATAATTATAAAGTTGAAGTTTAAACATGTAAATATGAGGATTATGAAGAGAACGCGCTTATATACTTATTGGTCCGACAAGAAACCCCTATGTTTTTGTTATCAACGAGTTGTCTTTAAAAATAAAGAAATTTTAGTCTTTACCCATGGACATTTTGGGGGAGTAATTCCGAGCCACGTATTCCGGACTCATGTACCGGTGACCTCTATAGAAACTTCTTTCTTTTGCTAGATTTTAAGCAGTCTTTAAAAAATATGTAAATTGATTAGTGTTTAACGTTTATCTAACAATTTCCCGTAACACTCTGACTTTACGTGTTACAGTAATATTATTCTCACTGGAGGTCCCTCAAATCCCTACACAAAAGGAGATTTTAAAAATAACCCCTGTGCCTCTTCATGCTTTTGCTCAACTTTTAGTTAGTAATGGTTTCAATACATTTTTAAATTTCTGACTAAAGTACACATAAATTATCAAATATCTCTTATATAAAAACGGTGGAATTTCGTTCTATTGCGTGAAAATCGTGATAAACGTAAACTGAAATGCTTACCTTTTCCGTTCATGAAAAAAATAAAGGTGACTGATTTTTTATCAATATCAGACATAACATCCTCCACAAAATATCATTAGAATTAAAGGTCAGTTGCATGTTTTTCTAAGTATAACATTCAGGTCTGTTTTTGTGATTTTTAAAAGTTGGTAGCGGTCATTGAATTGATTAAAAGATATCATTGTGTAAGTCGGTTTTGTCGAACTTTCATCGTATTATTAATATAAAATTATATTTTTCTAATTGTATGAGAAATTTCATGAACTTCCTTCTTAAAGTATGAAATATAATCCAAAAACCATCACGAGGTCTCAGTTAGTCAAGCACGGTTACGTTAACATAATACACAAATACTTACAGCTCCTTCCGTTGTTGACAAACTATAGCTGGACTGAGGGAACTGTGGTGCCTCATTGACGTTGATAATATCAATTACTAAAGGCTCTGTATCCGAGGCTGTTCCGTCACTGACGCTTATAACAAACGTAAATGACGTTGTCCCAGCTGCCGCGAGGGTCTCATAGTCCAATGCAGTACCGGCAGTAGATATAAGCCCACCTGAACGGAGAATATCAACAAACAAATCTTTTTTTATATAATTTTACAACGTTAAGGTATTAGATCACTAAAAGTAATGTTTACAAAATGGCCTTTGCTTAGTATATTCTGAAAGGAAACCATGTTTTGCACTATTTTGCAATTTTTACACAACTTTTACCGTGCCGTTTTTTATAAATTTTGTATAACATATGGTATCTCCTCAAGCTCAAGAAGAGATAAATTTCAAAGTGATAGCCACTGTCCAAAACGTTTGCAGAGAACTCATTTTCCCATTAATTTTAATAAAAGAAATATCAAAGAAATTGGTAAACATTTATAAGACACAAAATAAAAATGTCAATATCATTTTTTTCTATGGTGCCTCAAGTAAACAGATTTAATGAGACAGAATTCATACTTCAAGATTGACAAAATAAGATAAAATGCTGTGTTTCTGTTTTGAATTTTGCTTACTCCATTTAAAAGTAACCTTAGGGCAGGCGTAAAACCTACCTAAATTTCTTCCACAATATATAATCTTAGACCCAAAGCAAAATAGAGAACTTTCACCGCGTGTAACTCAATATTTTTAAAAATGTGTAACTCTACCCCTTCTGTTTAAGTAGTAAATTCACTTTGAACACCAAGAAATCGCTTATAAGATTAATCTTTTTCCATTTTTGTACAATAAATCAGTACTAAGTCTTGAAAGAAGTAAAAACTTACTAGAAAAAAGGAAAATAAGGAAAAAAATTTGGTCCCAGTGGCTTGAACCTACGCACCTACGCTTAGTCGTGCCCTTAAAAGTTAGGCTCTTGTTAGGCTCTGACTTCTGACTATTTGTTGAGTACATTGGTGTAATTATACCTTAAATCTGTTATTTTTACACTAATGTTAGGCCTTCCTCAGCGGGGATTTTATTTACATTGTGTTGTCTAGGTTGTTGAAAATACATAAGTGCGAGGTTGGCATGCCCTAAATGCGTTTATACCCTCAGTTTCCTTTATATAGGTTACTGACCGTTCCATGGCGGTGTCCCTATTTTCAACTGGTTGTTTTGTCTGTCTTGTATTGTCTGTCGCGTATGTTTTCTTATTTGTTATAAGCGTTTTTTACTCCTCTCTCCCTCTATTGCCCCTCCTTCCCTTGCATTTACGCTACGTTTTGCATCCCCTCCGACTTTACTTTGAGCAAGTTTTCGCGGATCCCCTTTATTTTGGCAGCCGGAATCCTAAGACGGTACACGATTTTTTTCCTACCTAATGTATTATGACGATAAGTCAAATACTTTTTTTTGAGATAATGCGACACAAACTTGTATACCCTTCATGCATAATTTTAACAGCAAAGGGACATAACTCAAGTCTTACTAAAGAAATCCGGGGTGTTTTTTTCATAAAGAATCTTAGAACTGTTTTACTACTTTTACTTCGTTTCAAGAAAAGTCTTAAGTCACAGTAAGTGTAAAATTGCGACTAAAAGTAGGACTATTCCTGTGTACGAGAGGTACGAATGTTTCTTGAAATGCACATAAGGGCAATCTTATTCAAGTCCTAACTATACATTTAGGACTTAGAAGACTTAGAATTCTTTATTCTGGAATAAAGTCCAAGGTGCATAACTTCTCTTAGTGAATGATATTTTATGGTGTTTAATGTTATACGCGTTGAGATATGCGATATACACAGATATATAAATAAGATATATATTGAAGAGAGTCAATGGTCCCAAAGGACTAGAAAACACAACAATACTGAATCAAAGTAGGGGGAGACTATTTACGGTTGTCACACGGCACTTAAAGATTGCTGCTATGATAGTTAATTATCAATGTATGATCTATCCACAGGAGTCTGAAATTCTATCAATAAGACCATAGAAGTCTATCTTTACAAAATATACCCCCTATATATATAAAATAAACACCAGGAATGAAACGTCAAAACCCCAGGATCCCCTGAAAATACGCACGGAACATATGGTGATCGCAATTTAGCGAGCGTGGTGAAGAAATAACACTAAAATTCACCTACCACACTCGACAGTATTCAAATTCGATACATTTTACGAGAGTAATCAGACATTTTCTGAGGTTTTCCGAGATTTTCATCTGTCGCCGAAGCCATTCGCTGACGTCACAACAATAACAACAATTACAGCGCCGGGATGAAAATAAGAAAGTAGCAATTCCCGTACTGTCTTACCTTCAAATTACATAACAGACATTTTCATATTACTCTTTTCATATAAAAAAGTCATTGTTCACTAAGTATCAAATTTTACTACTGAAATTTAGATATTCCGCTTCATCGAAAAATGGATTATCCCAAGAGTAGCCTCCCTTAACGGGTTTTCCCAATCAAATTTTGTAAATTATCTTTTTATTGCAAAAGGAATCTAGGGGATATTATAGACTGAAGTAAACATATAAATATTCTAATACTTATTTACTCGATGTACAAATTTTAAAAGATAAAATAAGTATTTTATCTTTATCCCGGCGCTGTAATTGTTGTCATTGTTGTGACGTCAGCGAATGGCTTCGGCGACAGCTGAAAATCTCAGAAAACCTCAGAAAATGTCTAATTACTCATGTAAAGTGTATCATATTTGAATACTGTCGAGTGCGGTAGGTGTATTTTAGTGTTATTTCTTCACCACGCTCGCTAAACTGCGATCACCCTGTGTTCCGTGCGTATTTTCAGGGGACCCTGGGGTTTTGACGTTTCATTCCTGGTGTTTATTTTATATATATAGGGAGTATTTTTTGTAAAGATAGACTTCTATGGTCTTATTGATAGAATTTCAGACTCCTGTGATCTATCATAGCTTCTGGAACTACTCCAGGTTTCAAACTGTATCCATGATATATATACCTACATTTAGTATGTGCCGGTTTTAGGGCTTGAACAGGTAGAAAACACTCCAGATACTGTCCAAAATTCGAACACTACATGGTCATCTCCTATGACTGTGTACACGAATTAAGAGTACCAGGGTACCCGATCTAGTCATTACATAGTAACTCGAAATTGAAATTTTAAATAAATAATATACACCTGGAACAGATCTTCTGCCAAAGAATACTATTTATACATACTTCAAATGATTAATTTTATGTTGCTGATAATACTATTACACATTTCACACGTCTAGTATAATGGTAATACGCCAAAACTAATAGAAGAGAAATGGCATCGGAATTATGTTCGTTTTAAACAGAATAAATGAGAGAAACATTTAGTGTGCATATGTATAGAGAAAATAAAACAAAATTACTCGAATCAAGAGAAAAGTATGACAATCCTGTTCCTGGCGTAGATGACATCGAGAAGGTCCATGTTTGTGTATCTTGATCCGAAAATGACACGGTAAACACTGATGAAGATAACGCAGAGTTTTCTGGAACAACGTATGATGAGGTCAAAGGTAGGTTAGTTAACAAAACAGGGTCGTTTATATCTGAAATAAATAAATTTCTGTTTGTTTCAAAATGCTTCAGCAAGAGTAGACATAAGTTCATCTATCTGTAACCTGCCTATTTCTATAGCCTTATTTTCCTGTTTGGAGATTTGTGACATACAAAGATGCAAAATCGAAGTTAAGCTATCAAAATGTTTAAAGACTTGTCATAAAACAAAGCCATTGGTTGAATCGATAAATTCTCAAAATTGGTGCTATGTCAATTGATCATAAGCAAAGTGCGATGTAGCTTGTTTTATCCATTCAGAAATAGGTCTGTAAAAATTTATTGCATGAAACTAATTATGTTCTGTACTGTCTTGAACTGTTATATATTGGTTGAAAGTATCCATTAAGTCCCTTAAGTATTCTTAAATATCTACTCCTGACAGGTTTCCAAGGAGCATACAAATAAAGAAGACTTTAAGTGACTTCGTAAAAAAATCTTAATAGTCCCGGCTACATCAGGGACAGTTTGTTAATAATAAACAGTCTTTACAATTCGCGACTGCAGCAATAAGCGGTTTCGCTGTAGTATAACAGTCGATACAACACTCGGCTACAGATAGGAGATAACAGTGATTTAAACTCACGGCAACAACAGGATCATAAAACAGTGGTTTAAACACGGAAAGTCTTGCCTGTAATATAACCTTGATTAAAACCCTCGGCTATTGCAAGAAGAGCTTTATCTATAATAAATCAGTGATTACAACTCGTGACTTCAGCAAGGAGAGACTTCAATGAATAAAAACAGGAGAATCCTGTCTATGATAAAATAATGATTCTAACACTTTTAAGATTTTCTTTTATATAAACAAAGGATTTATCGTAAATTGTCTTGTCGATTAAAACAAGTTTCGCAAAATGACCTACTTTTAGCGCCAGTGAAAGTAATGCGTCCATTTACGCCTAAAATAATTCTAGATCAGAATCCCTTCCTTGTGTAATTTGAACGTTTAGAAAGGAAATATCTTTTAGTTTTGATTGCTTTGTTGTCAAAAACACGCTTTTTTTTGTTCGAATGCGTCGTAATTAATCATCAAGGCCTTCCGCCTTCGTAATTAGATTACTACGCATCTGAACCAAAAACCGTGTTTTATTTGCCAACAAATCACACAAAACTTAAATCTGTTTCCAAATTAAAAAGTGTGGCTACAGCAAAAGGAGGTTTCTGGTTGATAAATTAATGACTACTACTCGCGGCTACAGCAAAGAGGGATTTCTCTATAATACGACAGTAAATAGAACTCGTGACAACAGCAAGGAGAGGCTTCTTTATGAAAATAACCAGTCCTTAGATTTCGCGACTACAGCAAGAACAGACTTCTCTTTAAAGAAGCGATGAGTAAAACTCTCGACTACAGCATAAGGAGACTTTTCTGTAATAAAGCAGGCACAACCTCATCGCGTCTTCAGCAAGAAAGGGCTTCGTGCCAGTAAAACTCGCCACTACAGCAAGGAGATGCTTCCTATAATAAAACAGTGATTACTCAAGGAGAAGCTTAATATTATGAAAACTGTTAAAGAACCTTTCTGTACTTTCTAAAGTTTACTCCATTTGAAGTAGGGTTAAACATAGTTAAAATTTTCAAACGAAACATATGAACACTGTCCAAATATGTACCTTTGATTAAAACAGTTAATGTTTTTGGTCCAACAGTGTTCTTGGCATCTGCTACAGTTATCTCGATGTCGTAACCTACGGTTGTGAAGCTTGAAATATCCGCATTAAGCTGGATTTGTCCGGCTGAAATATATTTTTTTTTCATTCAGGTAAAGGGTCATTTATCCTTGTGGTGAATTTTTATGCTATGCTTCTTTGTGAAATCAATACTGCAATTCATGTTATAATAAGTTTATGGGCCTCCATGGCCGAGTGGTTAAGGTTGCTGACTTCATATCACTTGCCCCTCATCGATGTGGGTTCGAGCCTCACTCAGGGCATTGAATTCTTCATGTAAGGAAGCCATCCAGCTGGCTTACGGAAGGTCGGTGGTTCTATACTCAGGTGCCCGCTTGTAATGAAATAATGTACGGACGGGCACCTGGGGTCTTCCTCCACCATCAAAGCTGGAAAGTCGCCATATGACCTATAATTGTGTCGGTGTGACGTTAAGCCCAACCAAAAAAAAATGAATAAAAGTTTATCTATAAAATAATTGTGTTTCAATTTAAATATTAACAAAATATTAATAAAAAAGTGTCCATTGATGTGCATAGTGGCGAATGTATACATGGTTTTACTTGTTTTATCTATCATGTACATGCTGATTCCTTGCACATCATCTGTTATGTGCATGCAGGTACCTGTGCACATCATCTGTCAAGTACATGCTGGAACCTTTGCACATCATCTATCATGTACACGCTGATACCTGTGCACATCATCTGCAAGATCTTATGCTGTTTTTAAACAGTATATCACTTAAGTTGGACAGTCAATTTCCTGGATTTCATACGACCTGTTAGGGGATTTGTGAACCGAGCGAGCGTAGCAGATATATGTGGAGATAAAGTTTAACGCAACATGAGTTTATGTTTTTAGACAGTAAATCAAAACAAGAGCTTGCAGAACACGAAATACTCCACCCCCTTGATGCATTCAGCAATTGCACAAGAAACAGAAATGCACTAAATTTCTACTGTTCTTATTCAAAGTGACTTTGACCTTTGACCTATTGACCTCAAAATCAATAGGGGTCATCCGCTGGTCATAATAAATCTCTCTATTAAGTTTTGTGATCCTAGGCCAAAGCATTCTTCGGTTATTGTCCAGATACATTTCAACTGTTCCAGGTCACTATTAGCTTTTGATCCTAGACCAAAGCATTCTTAGGTTATTGTCCAGATACATTTCAACTGTTCCAGGTCACTATTAGCTTTTGTGATCCTAGACCAAAGCATTTTTAGGTTATTGTCCAGATACATTTCAACTGTTCCAGGTCACTATTAGCTTGACCTTTGACCTACATACCTCAAAATCAGTAGGGGTCGTCTGCTGGTCATAACCAACCTCCCTATCAATGTTCGTGATATTAGGCCCGAGCTTTCTCAAGTTATTGTCCAGACACGTTTCAACTGTTCCAGGTCACTATTAGCTTGACCTTTGACCTACTGATCTCCAGATCAATAGGGGTCATCTGCTGGTCATGACCAACCTCCCTATTAATTTTCGTGATATTAGGCCTGAGCTTTCTCAAGTTATTGTCCAGATACATTTCAACTGATCCAGGTCACTATTAGCTTGACCTTTGACCTACTGATCTCTAGATCAATAGGGGTCATCTGCTGGTCATGCAAACCTCCCTATTAATTTTCGTGATATAAAGCCCAAGCTTTCTCAGGTTGTTTGATAATTTTGTCATTATTATTTCTATTACTGAGACTGTTTCACGAAGCATACTTCTGACAAAGCTTAAACTAAACGGGAAGATGTTTCACGAAAATAAGGACAAATTTTAAGATATTTTTATGTAAAACAAATACAGAATCTATATTTACAACAGGTCAAAATTATGAGCTGATAGTCCTTTAACCTTTTACAATGCAGGTACTCGTTATTCGTTAAATGGCCTCATATTTGGCTGCATGGCATCAAATTTTGATAGGAAACTCCAAATCATACAACAAGGTTTCATTTTACACTCCACGAATTCATGTAGCGTTAAACGTCTTTACATTAGACTGCATGGCATCAAATTTTTATACACCGCTCTTAATTATATAAAGCGGTTTCAATATGTATTAGACGGCGTCAGGTTGTAAAAATGTCATGCACATACTCGTGTTGTGTTTAACGACTTCACATTGAGCTGCATGGTATTATGTTTTGTTGGATGATTTCATATTACGGTGCATCACAACAAGATTTTCAATGCATCGTTCCATGTTTAAATGGATGGAATGAAGTTTTGTATTAAATGGTTTCAAAATACAATGCATTGAATGCAAATATATTGGACGGGATGGAGTTTTAGATTAGACGGCGTTGAAATGCATTGCACTAACTGACTTGTTAATAAATCATTGAATGGATTATATATTTACTAATTTTTGCGGTAACCGCCGCCCATAGTTATGTGCATGCTGGTACCTGTGCACATCATCTGTTTTGTGCATGTTGGTACCAACATAGATATCAAAAGTGAGCTGTATACCCTTACCTGTATAAAATAGATTGGCATCTTGTGCCAAAGGGCTAGAGTTGAGCGCTGAACTAGCTATATGTCTTAACTACTTAGTCCTTATCATTCACATATACATGCCTATTCAAAAATATAGAATAGCGCAATTAGGTCTATTGCTTTAATTCCACTACTAGGTGTATAACTTAATATGTTTTTCGCAATAAATCTCAGTATCGCTGTATATTTTCAGTCGACATGGGTTCTCCCTAGATTGTTTTTGTGTGAATATTTTAATTAAGTGGAGCTGATAAAGTTCGTCGCTAGTCTACATCTGGAAAAATGTGCATTTGCATTTAATGAGAGTGCTCAACTGTGACTTTAATCGACTCCCAGATGTGGTGGCAGGCAAGAGAGTGCTCCCTATTTCATTTTGTCATTATTACATAATATTAACTTACATGCAAAAATTTCGAAAGGGCATGCTGGAGGGTCACAGGTCATGGTATATGTCAGTGTATCTCCTTCAAAGTCCGTGGTGTTAACATTAAACACGTTCGTACCAATACCAGAAGATGTTGACAGAGTCGTTGCCCCTGTGGAAGAATATAAGAATTTTTTTTCAAATTAGAGTGTTTGAATCACATAAATGAAATTTGTGAAATACAGACACATGTTAAGACCCAAGCACAGTCATATTTTCTGCCTTTATGCTATTTTCTTCTTATCTACTTCATTCTCAGCTAAAACGAAATCATAAGTTTAGACGTTTCTGCTTAAGCACCTAGACAATCTATTTATCGACCGTATATAAGGTTATGTTATTAAACTGTGCAAATACTTTAGACATAGACCACAGTGTGGTAGTTTACATTGCGTATGAAAGTATATCTGCGTTCATGCGTACGTGCGTGTGTCTGTGCATATGTGCGTGCGTGCATAACCATGGTTTTCACAATAAAAATGAAAAAAAAACTTAACTTCGATTAATTTCTTCTTTCAAGATCTACAGGTCTTTCACATTTGATTCAATGTTGTATACTTAAAAAGTCAAAGATCTATGAAGTGACGAAATCTGCAAGTAAAATGTCGCTTTCAGAGTTATAAAACGTCGCATCACAACGCACGCTTTCAATGTTTAACGGCCATGTAAATGTGTCCTGAATGACAACATGACTTACGTAAACAATCGTAGCTGATAGTTTTATCTGTTCAGAATAGTCTTCTTCTATTTGACGTCATTTGAACGTCGTTTCCTTTTGTTTTCAACACTGTTTATTTAAGATAAACGGCGCATCCTGTACGCGGCAGCGCAAACGTGCATATTACACCTAAAGACTTAACGTAATCAGTATTCAGGGAAACAACAAAAAAAGTGTTCTTTATCCAATAATATAACATCGTTCTACCATTCAGAAACCCTTACGATCATCACTTCTTATTGATTTTATACATACAACCCATTACTTTGATTAAATTTACAACTTTGTATCCCTTCTCGATATTGCATGCACTACTTGAAGTCCGTGCTCGTGATCTCGAGGAAGCATTGTACTTTCCGATGTTGCGGTTTAATAGAAATGCCACAGAAACAAACCCTGAACATCAAAAATACGGAGAATCCAATTCAAAATGAATTATACTAAAAAATGTTTTGCGTTATGGTGAATTTGGATAACAGGAGTTGTAAGTTTCAAACATATAAATGATGGTAATCGCCATAGAATTTGATGTAAATTTCAAGAAAAGGTAGAAAGGTGTTATACTATTTTTTTTCATCCCAAATATTGATACAGAACTTAATATTTCATTGTTGTTTATCCGAGTATTACGTTTCTTAAGTCTTTAAGTGTATTTTAACTCTACCTTGAAGGTTGTGAATCACAGGGGGTTGATTTTTTACAAGATAAAGATAAAACGTTCCTGTATTGCTGTCCTTGTATCCGTCCGAGCACACCACTGTCAAGTCATACTGGTTTTTTGTATCGTAGTCAAAGTTAGGATTTGCATTTGAATAGATTCCATAGTCTGAAAAGTATGAACTTGATTTTATGAGCATACAAAAGCCGTCAACATGTCATACAACATGTAGCCATTTATACTACTTAAGCACGGTAAAAGTAGTTATTTTAAAATTCTGTAGACGCAATTTTGAATGATATTTCGGTTTTCATTGACTTATTATGAAACAGATGACGTGTCAGATACCGTCGTGTAGATAAAACTGTAGTTCAAACAGAAATTTCTTTTTCCAAAACATCAAAAACCTTAGCCTAAGATGTGAAGAATCAAATTTAAGAATACATAACAGTAACTCTTTCAAACACCTTTAACTATTAGACTGCTTGCAGCGAATATTTCTGCCTTTGCAAACAGTTCAGACCAAAGATCATCCGGCACATCCGTGCAGTCTGATCATGGTCTGCATTGTTCGCTATTCAGTCAGTAAATTTTCAGCAAACACCCATTCAAATAATAAATTGTATTGCCCAAACTGAATGATGGACCAGTCCATTTTAGAAATTTGCAAGGTAAAGGTTAAGGAATTATATTCTGACGCAAAAAAACAACGTCTACTGACTGGATGTTCCTGGAATTAGTTTCACAGTGAAAGGGTCTGTTACAACACCATTGAAAGAGCAGCTGACCGTGTCAACAGAGTCCGTGGCGTTGATTGTGTACAGCAATGTCACCAAGGTCGCGTCCTCAAGGAGCGAGTCGGATACTGGCATAGCGTGGATAACAGGGGCCTGAAACGAAGGTCCCGGTAGTAAGACACAATATACAATGTTTTAATAAACAAAGAAAACAGATTTAGATGATGGATGTGTAAGAACAGATTTATCAATTAACATTCATTATGACAAATTATTTTAGCCGTAGCAGGAAATTAAATCCGTTCTGACCTAATAACGTTAAATCAAATCACACTCTCAGGCTGCTTTTACCAACACGAATGTGCAAAAAGGGTATCTATAAGCACAATATTTATTCAATAATACTGATGACAATGATTTTTATAGTCACTACTGAAGCACAGTAAGATGAACCTTTAAATTGTGTCTTCCCAAATATCTTGGGTGTCTGTCCGTTTGTAACAAAATCTTTTCCGCTGTATATCGACTAAACTCGGATAAATTGTCACACAATGGCACAAAGCGCACAATGCAATGTTTGTGTCCGCCTTGTATCCTAAATCCCTTTGAAAATACTGGACATAATGAGTATATGCCCAGAATGCACCTTACATGGTTTGAGTTCTTTACGCTATTGCCAGTTATTACATATCTCCTCAGACGCAAAACGGGGATACATGCATTTTTCAAAAACATCAAGTTGCGTTTCGGTGGTGAAACTTTCAGATCACTGGGAGATTTTTAAAATATATAGTATATAATAGAAATAAATTACCAATAAAACATATTTACTTCGTTTATTATGGAAACAGTTACTGTTGATGAAGCAACGTTTGAGCAAAAATCGGTTACTGTGAAAACGAGGAGCTCTGTTGAATCCGGCCCAGCCAAGGATGAGGCTACTGTCACATTGCCTGTAGTAAATAACAGTTAGTTAGAGGTCAGTTAGTGTTGCAAAATTATATAGAGACTTACCCTAAGCCTTCTTTACACAAGGGAAACAATCCGTTTATATTGTAAAATTGTTGAGTGAACACCGTTTGTTAATCCTAATCCTGTCCAATAGTATATCAGTGCAAAAGAAAAGTAAGCTATCTATGTTAAATGCTATGCATGATTTAAATTTAAGAATTGTGAATAATAATCTAGAAACGAAAATATATGATAAAAGGGACGATTTTAATTTTGAAATTGTTAACTTTCCCCATCTTGATGGAGATGTCCTTCGAGCAACATAATACGGTGTCTATATTTCACAGCTTATTCGTTTTGCAAGAGCTTGCTCAAAGACAGATGATTTTAATGACAGAAATCTTCATATCACCAAGAAATTGTTATAACAGGGTTACCGTTATCATAAGCTACGAAAAGATTTTAGTAAATTTTACTACAGATCGTCAGAACTGTTAGAAAAAAATAAAATACGACCCTTAAAACACTTTTAAAACTTGGACTTACACACCCGGAATACTACGGAGATGTAGTATATAAAATTCGGAAAATTAAACATACCCCTTATTTTAATCAAATATTTGTAAAATTGGTTAAAAAGTTTATCAAAAGAGGATACGATGCGAAAATCGCCCCTCTACAGTTAATTGCTACGCTTTCCTATTTGATGATGCGATGACTTATAAAGTGTAAGACTCCATGATCATGATGCTTTTCTTCTAAATCCTACATACAACGGACGGACGGAGTTGATTTTTGTCTTACAGATTTCTTAGTCGTGCCCTTAAAAGTTAGGCTGTTGTTGCTCTGACTTCAGACAAGTTGTGAGTACATTGGTGTAATTATACCTTGAATTTACCTTAATTTTATGTTTTGCTTTATTTAGCTGTTATTTTTGCACTAATGTTAGAGCCTATCTCAGCGGGGATTTTAGTTACATTGTTGTGTTTAACTTGTTGAAAATAAGGTAAGAGCGAGGTTGGCATGCCCTAAACGCGTTTATACCCTCAGTTTCCTTTATATAGGTTACTGACCGTTCCAAGGTGGTGTCCCTATTTTCAACTGGTTGTTTCGTCTTTCTTGTATTGTCTATTGCGTATGTTGTAAGCGTTTTTCCTCCGTCTCACTCCCCCTATTACCCCTCCTTTCCCTTGCATTTACGCTACTTTTTGCGTCCCCTCCCCCATTTACTTTTAGTAAGTTTTCGTGGCTCCCCCTTGTTTTGTCAGCAAAATCCTAAGACGGTACTTGATTGTTTTTTTCCTACTTGTGTGGGTACGTTTGTATGCTTGTGAGTCTATAACGGTGCCCTACTGTTTTCTCAGCGTTGCTTGTTCGTTTTTCTATGTTATTCAGATGATCGTAGCTGTGTGTTTCTCTTTGTTACATGAGTGTCTGCGTTATTTTAGTTTACGTTGTAGTGCGACTGTTTTTGAAGAACATGGCATTCCCTTGTATATTCTTCCTTGTTCAACTTTCCCCTTCGGCTTCCTCTCCCCTCCCCCACCACCCCCGGACCCCATTTTGTCCCTTACCATTTCCTTCCCTACATCTATATTTAGCATCAATTAATATGTACTTGTTGGATGTTTGAAGCAACCCGTCTGAAATATTTTTCTATTACAGTTTCTTTTTGTTGTGAGCCTACTACCCGTATGCATATGCGTGGCTCTGGGGCTGCGTTTTTGGTGCTCTGTGCTTCCGAGAAATCTACCCTTACCTATTATCTTTTGAAAGAAGAAAAATCTTAATTGAAAAAAGCAAAATAAGGAAAACAATTGCTCCCAATGGGGCTTGAACCTAAACGCATCCCCACCCCCTCCCACCCTTGAAAATTGCAGTCAAAGTAAGTTTATGGTAGGAATAGAATACTCTTCAAAAATGAGGTACTCTATTACGGGTCTAGCTTACATTCTACTTTCTACATTCAATTCCTTCTTTATTTCATTTTAACAATAAAATATTCAAACCTCATTTTCAGCACTTTAGAGCATTTCAATGATATGAAGACCGTTTATGGTCATTTAGTATGGCGTGTCTTCTTATCAAAAAATAGAAAAAATATTGCCATGTTATGTAACATATAAGAAAAACAATCTGTTCTGAGAAACATCATCCTCTAAAAATGCCCCCATGAAATCAGCCGTTAGCAATCACGCATATGTAGACATTTTTCTCAAAGAATAAAACTTATTCCAGGAAACTCACAATGAAAATGGTTTAGATCTTTACTCAATACAATAAGCAATAAGATGTCAGAGAACATGTGGAGCGAATTTCATTTGGTATTGAATTCCAAACATTTGCACCATTGTAACAAAAAGATTTTTTATCATAATTTGTACGATATTTAGGTATAACTATGTCATTTTGAGCAGCAGATCTTATATTGTATGTTTCATTGCTGGAAAAGGTTAAAATTTCAGCGATATATGAAAGTGTTAAACTGTCGCAAGTTTTGTTAATAAGACAGCATGTGTGGAAGATACATCTTTCATATAATGACATCCACCCAAGTTCAACTCACAATGAAAATGGTTTAGATCTTTTATCAATACAATAAGCAATAAAACTAAGCCAAAAATATAACTGTCACCACCTGATTTCACTCATTATACCAGAATTCTTTTTTAGCATGGAACTACATTTTGGACTACAGCACACTGAGTAGTCACTTCCGGTTTGGTGTAATCCGTCCTTAAAGGTAAATTTCTCATACTCAAAAAGTGTTGTCTTTTTTCACTTAAATTGTACCAGTAACCTAAATGCATGAATAAAACTACCAGTTTTAGTTTGATACAATCAATTTTCAAGGTTTTACGGCTTTTTCAGTAACATATGTTAGCACGCCATATTTCCTTCAAAAAAGCTGTCGCGACATCATTTGTGACCACTTTCCTTGCTTGGGCTTATTTTTGCCACATTTTATCAAGTTTTACCATAACTGCACTCAAATCTCACACTGTTTCTGGAAAATATACCCAAACTCACCCCTGACACCTAAAATTTAGCAATATTTAGTCAGTAAATATGCATCTTTCGGAAAAAATACACCCTAAAACAGTGAAATTTAAATATTTTTAGTTTTTCTACTTTTTCTCAGCTTCATTGCACTGAAATTGTCATTTCCTATCATAATCTGGCAAAACTAACCTATTTACAGCCACATATAAACAAGTTTCACTTTTTACCCCTTCTCAGCTTATATGTTACTTTCTACCAATTCAGTTTCTTCTTTATTTCATATTAACAATAAAATATTCAGACCTCATTTTCAGCACTTTAGAGCATTTCAATGATATGAAGACCGTTTATGGTCATTTAATATGACATGTCTTCTTATCAAAAATAGAAAAATATTGACATGTTTTGTTACATATAAGAAAAGTAATCTGTTCTAAGAAACATCATCCTCTAAAAATGCCCCCATGAAATCAGCCGTTTAGCAATCACGCATATGTAGACATTTTCCTCAAAGAATAAAACTTATTCCAGGAAACTCACAATGAAAATTCTTTAGATCTTTTTTCAATACAATAAGCAATAAAGCTAAGCCAAAAATATAACTATCACCTCCTGATTTCACTCAATATACCAGATTTCATCCATAGCATGGAACTACATTTTGGACTACTTCACATGTAACACTTAGTAGTCACTTCCGATTTGGTGTAATCCGTCCTCTTATAGGAGAGATCGTGTTTGCGTACAAATCCGTTATATTTTCTAGTTTTAGAACTACATGTAATAAGACAGTGGTCGGGTGGGCAGAAGCCGAACGTTCATTTATTTTTAACTTGCAGTGTTTTCTAAAAGTTTTGAACATCACTACGTCGCTATTAAAATTATAACTCATTTAAAACGGTTATTCATTTATAAAAGATATTTGAATAAGAAAATATGAAAAGTATAAGTATTTCAAAACTTTTTGAATTTTGAAAATCTATAAATGAGCGGAAAAGTTATTAAAAATCCACCACCACATATAAACAGGTATTGATGCGTGGTGACATGGCGATTTAATTATCCGATACGTATGTAACCGAAGAAGAAAATATTTACATAGAATTTAAACATAGTTTTAAGTTTATATAATTTGTTTAGTAATCATTTTAAGTTCGTCTCTAGTCTAAACCAATAATAAATATGCTTTGATCTAAACCAATGATTTAACTTAAATCCAAGTACTATGAAATAAAACAAAATTACAGGCAACTTAAGATTCTGTAGAATACAATATTTAGTTTCAACAAGGGAGTTAACTGTTAGATTAAAAATAATACCAGACACTGCGTTAGTTGAATATATGTACTTTATGTATTTGTTCATAAGAAAAGCGTGATATACCTGTTCCGGTGTCAAAGTTGAATTTTGTATTTGTACTCATGGAAATCGTCAATGTGTCGCCGACATCAGGATCAGACCAAGTGACAGTATCTATGAAGTATCCAATAGAAACGTCGTTGGTAATGGTATGGATGGTGCCGTCTGCTGGACTGTCAATAGTTGGATCTGTTCCTTTTAGATAAAATCCATTCAAAATAATTAACAACAACTTAAACATACTATAACTATATGAATGAACATTGAAGGAAGCCTGTTACAAGAGCAGTTACACAAAAAACAACAACAAAAAAACAAAAAAAACAAGCAAACAAACAAAAAAAACATGAACTGCCCCATGAGAAAACCAACATAGTGCTTTTGCGACCAGCTTTCAAAGCCTATTGCGGTTATAGAAACAGTAATTAAGCGAACAACATAGATCCTGAGTAGGCCTTAGACTGCGTGGATGCACAGGCTGGTCTGGATCCATGTCGCAAATGTATTATGCTGATTTTATCAAGGCGCGGCTCAAATCTAAAAAATCGGAAGTTCCAAATAAAATTGCCTTCAGTAGAGAGCTGCAAAACTGCCTAGTTCTTCTTGTTAATCTTTAAAAATAAAATTCATGTCACATGTTATTTTGCCATTCTTAAATTCAATACGGGATTTAAAAGAATCATAAATGTGTAAGCCCTGCCGGATAACACACACACTGAATGAATATCTGCTAAAGACAGAGTTTACACATGTATGAACACAAAACAAATTTTTTCAATTTTGTCCAATATTGTTTCTAAGTACACATGTTTCAGCATCGATTTTTCATGTTGTAATGATTTCAAACCCAAAGATTTTAGATTTCAAAACAATCTTATCGAAATTATCAGACAGAAAAATAAAAAATGCACGCTTCGTTTAGATGTGGGGAATCACACGATCAAAATAATCTCTAAACCAAAGTTATATTTTGAAGAACATGAATAAATTTCCTATCATGATAAGATTTGGAATTTGAATATAGCCTAGCGACTAATGAAAATTGTTAAATTATTATGTAGATGACCATAATAATAGATATCATATAATTACAAACACTAGGGAAATTAAGAAGTCTCAATTCAAGATTGTGATTGAAATCTAGGTAGTTTTATGATACATCTATGTTGCCATATGATAGGCTATATTTTAGATTAACAGTAAAAGTTTTTTCAATATTATTCTATATTATTTATAAATTCATTTTGGTTTAGATATTATTTTGATCATGTACATGTAATTCCCTGTATTTTCTTGGTCAGCTGCTGAACATCATTTTATTAGAGATCACATCCTTTTATCACGTCAGCGCTTTGTTTTGTGTCGGCTTCTTTTCTTATCCGATTTATTTACAGTGTTACAGTTAAACTATGACCTGGCCCTACTGACATAATACTTCCGAAATATTAAAGAAAACCTACTGGATTCTGTATGTGAAAAATAACAAAAACATTGTTTTAGATAAAGTGAATGTACATCTTTGATTGATTTTATTTTATAATAATTATTTTTTTTAAAAAAGATGGAATATCCGATACTTTTACAGTTGTATTCAGTTAACATACATGTATATTCCATATTTGCAAATTTTACTTCAATTATTCAGAAAAACAAGACGATGTCACTATTTATTAAAGAGCTTATCGTCTATTAGTTTCAAATAAATATTGCTCACTATATATAGGCTGCAGCGCGTTTTTTATAATAACAATATTTCTCGTTATAAAATGTATACATATATGAGCTGCACCATGAGAAAACGAACAAAATGCGCTTGCAACCAGCATGGATCCAGACCAGTCTGCACATCTGCGCAGTCTGGTCAGGATCCATGCTGTTTGCTAACGGTTTCTCTAATTAAAATAGGATTTGAAAGCGAACAGCATGAATCCTGACAGATGCGCAGGCTGGTCTGGATCCATGATGGTCGCAAATGCACTATGTTGGTTTTCCCATGGTGCGGCTAAAAATATATTATATTTTATTTGAAAAAATATCAATCGCCATATATCCGTAGCAAGTTATGCCAATGATTTCTTTTTAAATCTAAAACAATTCAATTCATGAAAAAAAAAAAAACCATTTCTAAAATAAAATCCCATTATGTTAAAAGATATAGGTAGGATATTTTCCATTGTAAATTCAAGCAATTGTGGATATAACAGGCATGAAAACTCAACTTTTACCTTTATGAAATTTTGATGATAGTTTGAATAAAATCCAAAGTTTTCATTTGTGATCAGTTTACATAGGGATAATACGCAAATATTGTGCCGCGCAATGAGAAAACCAACATAGTGCATTTGTTATCAGCATGGATCCAGACCAGACCGCGCAGTCTGGTCAGGATCCATGTTGTTCGCTAACGGCTTCTCTAATTGCATTATGCTTTAAAAGGAAATAGCATAGTTCCTGACCAGACAGCGCAAGTGCGCAGGCTGGTCTGGATCCATGCTGGTCGCAAATGCACTATATTGGTTTTCTCATAGTGCGACTCATATCGGTTAATAAAATTGACATGTTGATGCTTTTTTCTTCCAACAATTCTAGTGTTCGTTAGAATGTTTTAATCTATATCCAGATTTTAGAAAAACCTCTGTTGCGGATTTTCAAGATCACATAGCAGTGATTGGTATTCAATACTTACCTCCATTCGCATCAACTTTAGCCTTAAAGGCATACGTCACAGAACTGTTAGTCGTTGCACCGCTCCATGTTAAAGTTTGGCCGACGGTTGGCTTTGCCATTGTTAAAATAGTGTTATCCGGACTGCCTCCTTCAGTCTTGTGTTCAACCATGTTAGTCCCACTTACATACCTTTATTGAAATATTTAATCAAGGATTATATTAAATATTCAGTTCATATCTTAGCTAGCAAACTGGCGCAGTTCTTTTTTACTGAAGAACATTGGTTTTTTAGGAATCCTATTTCATTTCCGACCAAACCACAAAAAAGTAAGAAGAAAGATTCGGCAGCTCAATTTGGAAAACGCAACATGTAGGCTACATGGAATGAATTGCAGTTGTTAAAAGTTATGTACCCTGTTTTGACCGCTGCCGTCATAAAATTTACTATTCACTTATATTTGTTCCTTTTTGTCATATATGCAGCAATCACAATATACGTAAGCTGAAAGAAGGCCAGTGGTATATTTATGTTTGAATTAATGGCAATATATAATTTTAAACAGATTAATGCTTCAAATCTGATCTTTTACCAGCCTACTCTGTCCCCAACACCAACCGATATTTGATTTCCAACTGCTATTGCAAACGTCTGGGGCCCACCACCGGCTGTGACTGGAATTATAAACGAAGAAACACAGTTATAAATGAAGAAACAGAGTCATATAAAATTAATGCATGTCTTGCCGGTCAATAATTCTGTCTGATTATTCGATGGCCTAATGATAAGTTATTTATTAAATAACATTCTAATATGGCTAACAATGCTTTAATCATCACAACGATGTTATGTTGACGTCACGTCAACGTGACATTTAGCGCCATGTACGCATCAAGAAATAGCCCTTTCAAATTTCATGAAATATTTTACTTAATAACATGTTTTAAACGAAATGTCACATTGCACAAATGTTTTGATTAATTTATACACATACTGAGTTAGTTATTCACATTGCTGAATAATTCGCAATAATTTTCGTTCGAACTGAATTCTGCCGCAAGACGTATTACCGTTTCCGGTCCTGGCGTGTTTTAACAAATACCTACTATTGGCGCCATGCTTGCGCGAAGAAACAGTTCCATCATATCTGATATAAATTTTACAATAAAAAACATATTAGAATCGAAATAATTTATAGCAAAACAGTGCTTTATCACTATTTATACACTCAGGCTGTTAAACGTCGTCCGAAATAATTTCACGAGGGCTGTGCCCTCGTGAAATTATTACACCCGACGTATTCATACCTTTATCATGACGTCACAGTATATAAGGGGTTTTAACAGACCAATCAGAGAGCTGCATTTTCGAGTACCTGCCAGTTTCCACTTGGGTATAATAAAGTATATTTACAATGAACATATAGTGACTTTAGAAGTAAGTATCACACTTTTTTAAAAATCAAATTAAGATTTTTCACTGCACATGCCCCAGATGATGCTACAAACAACAAATCTTTGAAGTTTCATTGAAATATGATATCGATTTAATACCTTTATTTTAGTTAAAAGTTTGAGATTTTAAACAAGGGGTATATGATAAAGTCCGAGTAAAATGTAATCAATACCTAAGTGAAATAAGTATCGTTCCACAATGTTTTGGTCATGTTAAAATTATTAATCGTGTATAAATAGTGATAAAGCACTGTTTTGCTATAAATTATTTCTTAATTAAAAGATAAATTGTTTTTCCTCTAAAGTTTTGTCTCCTACTGGTCAGTATGGTTAGGAAATTTACATAATAACTCATATAATAATTTTCACCTATTGAATAGCTTACCAGCCAATAGCTAAAACCGAGGGCTAAAATCGTTTTCACTATTGACGTACAAACGATTTAAAAATTGTTATATTACATCAGAAATACATTAAATTTTTCTACTTTTCTAAGGTTTACTCCTGCAAAAGTTCCATACTACATGGTGTATGATCAATCCTATATTGTTGGTACAAAAGTCGGGTCTTCATCTCACTGGTGCGTACAAGCACCTAACTTTTCCTATTAGTCTTGGATAAACATTGTAAGTTGTAATATTGATTGTCGGATAATTTTCAAGGGAGACAACCTACTATGATAAACCAGTCAAATATATCTTGGGATGCGTAAAATATAAGTGCTTTATATTTTGATGAAATCGTGTTTTTAAGAGTGAAAATTGATTTTAAAAATGTTTCTTACTTTTTTCTGTTTCTACGGATAAAAATTGAATATATTTGTAAAAAACAATTTTCAAAACATCATGAATCTTAAAAAAAAAATGCAATAAACGATTTACATTTGCTGCATTTGTACAGCAGTACTCAAACTGTAACGATTATTTTGCGAAAACTGTTGAAGCTTTTCATTTTGTTTTCATGCAGATGGAAGCTTAGAAGTTACTTATGTTTAAGAAATATTCTAACACGATCCGATTCATTTTCCTATTAAACAAAGAAAGCAGAAAACAGTGAATTATTATACAACAAATCACTGTTCTGACGTCACAGTTATTACGTCATGGCGTCAAACGGCATAGCGGCGCGCTGGAAAAGAAACCGATTGAAAACGGGCAAATATTTAATTAATGTCGTCAAGGATGTACTTAAAAGTCCTTGGTAACGTGTTAGAATCGAAATAATACGTCTCATTTAGTGATTTGCTCTTGAATAAATCATTGTTTGTCGTTCAGATGCGTATTATTGTATCACTCGGACTACGCCCTCGTGATATAATTCCTTCGCATCTGAACTCCAAACAATGATTTATTCAACGACAAATCACTGGATGAAATATATTATTTCTTAAATATATCTCATCCAGTGATTTGTCGTTATGCCGTTTGACGCCATGTCGTAATAACTGTGACGTCAGAGCAGTGATTTGTTGTATGATAATTCACTGTTTTCTGCCTTCTTTTTTAATAGAAAAATGAATCGGATCGTGTTAGAATCAGCGATAACATCAGTAAAATCAACTTACGTCTCTAAAGTCGTATTTTTCCACGTACTCGCCTCCTGCTCCATAGAGTGTTTACATTTTTTGTACGTAACAGTTCGTTGCTTATACGAAAAAGTGAAGGCATCGCAAGTTTTGTACCAACAATATAGGATTGATCATACTCCGTGAGTAATGTTTTTCATCGAGTTTCTCCCTCAGTGCTCTGCTTTCGTAAAACATTGTTCTTTGTTTCATTTTACACGCTTCTGTGGCACTTTGTGGCCATTTGTCTATCATAAGGGTGGTTAAACTCGCTTTTAAAATATAAGTGCTAGGATAAATTTCACATTACCAGTTTTTCACTGACTGATTAAATAGTAACTATCTCATTGTCAATAGATTTATATATGTCAAACAATATCTGTATGTGTTCATCAAAAAGGAATCTAGGTAAAACTTGATATTTAAGATTATAGGTCAAACTGCAAATAGATAACAAAAACTGCATATTTCAAATTTATTTTATTGGTCAAATATTGAATATCACATTAATTGTGTAAATTGTATATATATGTCCTTAAAATACACACCTTTTCCTTGCATTATGATCCAATTATGCCTTGAAAAACTATAGAGAATGTCACGACGGACAAATTATAAGATTCTTTCACTGGCTGAAGGTGCAGATGGGAACTTCCGATCTCGAGGGTAACTGTTTAGGCGGTTACGAGGCTTCAGCCGAGTGACCGCGTAAACAGTTACCCGAGTGCCGGATATTCCCATCTGCACCTACAGCCAGTGATAGAATCTTTTTCTTGCATACCATATTCAACAAAGAAGAGTAAAAAACAAATTCAAACAAATGATTTTCTTATAGCACTTTTTTCTTATAGTAGCGTATTAACAAAGCGCGGGAACTTTACGTCCGTAAACAGGAAGTACGTCATGACGTTACGCAGACGAAAACAACGTAATAGTTCGGTTTTGTTTTATCATCTGCACTGAAACGTTATGTTATTTCCTTAAAATAACGTTTTTTGAATCATGAAATATGTGATAAGGAACAAAGAGGAACTATCAAGGTATTTAATTTTTATCCCGTTTTACGAAAAACATTATTATTACTACACACATCTTCTGTCTTCTGTCCATATGTAGTTCGTTATACGCCATTTATAGCACGAGAGTCATCCGGGGTATAAGATGAAGTTTTCCAGCACCGGTGAAATAATCAGAAATCTCCGTCTGGTATGCAAGAAAGAGCGGTGAAATTGATAATACCTAAGGGATGAACTTTGAAAGATCCAAACAGAATTAGTGTAAAACTACCATATTCTCACCGACAGTCTCTTCGTTTTCTCCAACGAGTGTGTAACTGGTTCCTGATGGCCGCCATACCTGGAAGTATATAGTACCAGTAGCAGACGCCACTATTGTCCAATCTGTGATTGTCCCGCAGCATCGTACTTTATATTCATTGTCTGTCCCAAGTAAAAGATAACCTGTGCCTAACATGAAAAAAAGCAATTTGATTGATTTAATTTTTATCGAAAATCCTAAAATCATTTTTATTATGAAACAGAAAACTCTTTCTAGCTATGTGAAAAATTTGTTGTTATTATGTAAAGATATTGTCTTACATGATGTATGATAGATAATAATATTGCACCACCCATCTGGTCTGATCTTCCTGTTAAAAATATATAGGTATTGAATTTTGATATTCAAATATATTGCAGGTGCCAGCTGTTAGGAAATATTTATGGTAAGAACTCCTCCAAGCATGCTGGGCAAGTGCTGTCGAACTCGCCTCAAGAACACTTCAAGACCTACTCCAGCTTCTACCAATTCAGAATCCCACATTGGAGTCATCAAACACTCCAGTTAAAGCTCCAGGTTCCTTAGAGGTGTCACTATTCAGCACCAAAATGATGTAGCGCGCTGTCTACTATGATAACTCTTGTTACACAGCTTTCAAACACATAGACCAAAATGTAAATAAAGATATTTATTAATTTTAACTGTTTATGGTAAAAAATCAGGTAAAAAATTGTAAAACACTTGTGCAACTTCAGTTTATAACAGGATGTGGTTCCCCCACCCCTCCTACAGTCTTCTCTTGTCTCCCAAACTTTAAAGAAAATCCCCTACATCCTGGTATACATACATACCAGCGTGCGTGCGTCCATACATAAATACATACATACATACACTATTTAATTTACCCGATGCACCGTCCTATACAATGACGAGCATACATTTTTGAAAGGCAAAGCATTTTAAAAGAAATTTTCTACTCAATGTGATCGAAAACTTTGTATAGTAATATTAAATTAAACTTAAGTTTAAGACAGAGCAGACAACAGACCCACTGTCTCTTAGTTATACAAATTATTTTGCTTCTTCCCCCTTTCTTTATCAATCATGTTGCTTGTATATAACATAATGTCTAGATAGTAAATATGACTTTTGTTTACCAGAAAGAAATTAATATAGATAGCCATACAGGTGAGTTTAGAGTAGCTATTGGCATAATTGCCAATTAGGGCTTGCGCATGATTTTCAAAGGTATCATTTATTATAGTAATAATTCCAAAAGTAAGGAGATCATACCTCCAAATATATATCATAATGCACCCATGTCCAGAAATGGGACCGTGTTTTGGAGAGTATTGTCCCTTGATTATTAAGCCAAATTGTTTAAAATTGTTTTTTTCCCTTTATACTATCTTAAAATAGGCACAAGATCACAGTTAATGCCTAAGTTGACAATAATGAAGTGATTATGCGTAAGATATTCCCTCTGTATGATTGTGAATATTGATGAAATGTTTTAATGAAAGACCTGCAACGAATTATATAATTGAATAGAGGAGATGTGAAATGGTAGGTACATGTGCAATTTGACAGAATGAGAATGTCAGAATAATATCTAGAGGGTATGCTTCATACACATGTGAGTTGGATCAAAATGGTGGAAAAGAGCCGGTCAATCACATGTTTGTTGTTGATGTACTTTTTCTCTTGAATAATTCTGTTATGTTCAGGTACTTTAAGTGGGTTTGGAATGCATGCAAAATTGCAATAGTGCAAAAGTAAAAATAATTGTGGTCTTGTGTCTGATATGCGAGTATCGATTTTTGTTGGCAGCCTACAGAATTACCTTACCACTAATTTACAGATGATATGTCTTATTTGAAACCGAACAACAAGTAGTTCCATATTCTCCATACATATTACGTAATTCAATTAAACCTGTAAAAAGGTCCTCTGGAAGCAAAGAATGCAACTAAGCAGAATACTAGCAGACTCGGTTTGATTGAGTCTATTCATGAGAGGTAATTAAATATGTAACACCTCTCGCGCCCCCTAGTAAGTCTTTCTATAGTACAAATTTGTCGTAATCTATATTTCATCACACTTGCTTTGATCACATGACCAAAACAGGTCTTGATCACGTGACAAAATAAACTTTATAACCTACAAAAATAGTACTTCGGCACCCTCCGCGTACATCGGTATAAAAAGCAAGTTGCGTCTTTTGTTTACATTTTGCATTAAAACTCAGTTCCTGCTAGAAATGTTAATCAAAATTTTATTTTTATAACAACATCAAAGCGCTTGGTTTTGTCACATGATCAGGAAACATTTTGTAACGTGACCAAACCACTCAATGTGTGCGTATAATTTTTGCGGAAAACCAATTTGTTTAGAATAAACTGTAGGGTGGGAATCGTTTTTCGACGACTTTAGAAGAAAACTATCACGGGAATATCGTGAAAACGTGCGGTATAATTCGATTCGATACTGAATGAAACAATTGCACCCGTTTAATCCGGCGAAGTTTGTAGCATAGAAATGGCTTTATGGAAACATAAATTGCATTATATCAATAATAGATGTATTATTTTATTTATTTTTTATAGAGGAATATACCATCCTTTCATAATAGTCAAGGAATTTTTTTTCTTGCACAACTTATGAAAGTAACTGCGGTCGTAACGCCGGGGGCAAAGCATTTGCATTAGCTGGAGTTTTGCACTGATATATCATTAAAGGTATAGATGATACGAAAATACATTATTTTAAACAAGCTCGCCTTTCAATCGCCGGTAGATTCGCGGTGTTTTCGTCCCCAAGTATTAACGTGCCGGCATACTATTTCTTCCCGGATAATTTTACAATAGCGGGCTTAGTTTATACATAATTTATTTTATGCCGATTGTGAAGGAAGTTCTACAACTTATATTAATCGCTCTTGACCCCTCATTCCTGATGGAATCCATCGCATGACGCGGACGGGGATCGAACCCACGACCTCCTGCACTCGAAGCGGACGTTCTACTACTAGGATATCGAGGCGGTTCAATAGCGGGCTTCGGAAGACTGCAATACAATTTCACGTGATGATTCAAACTTAGTTTGAAAAGTGTCAGTATTTGCATTCTTACTAAAGCGCGAATGTTGTATTACGAGGCATATTAATAATTACATTAATCTACAGCTAAAAACACAATACAACCTGAAGGTCATAATGCATGCTTTGAAAATTAAATTTAAACACTTCAATTTCATTCTTAATATTCTTTTATGGTTGTTTTTAGTTTAAGATCTATTCAGAAATTTCTTTCATCTATATAATTCATGTTTAATATATTCGTAACCTGCTTTTACAAAGATGAGACCTCATTTGAAAAAAAAATAAATAAAAAAGGTCACTTGTAAAGGTCACAGGGACTTGAACATCGGAAACCGTTTCTGATCATTAACTTGAGAACCACTTGGGCTAGAATGTTGAAACTTCATAGGATGATCGGACATGCCAACTTGATAACCCCTATTGCAGCCAACCATAAGTGTCTCTTTGACTTTCGCTCCAATCTCCTATTGAGTTTTCGCATATTACGACTTAGCATTGGGCGAAACAAGGGCTTTTCGACAAATGTATCTTCTAGTTTCAATTTCGGAGAAGGAGGGATTTATAATTGTAATAAATCATTGTTTGATGATGACCGCTGGTCGGTCGGTCTATAGATCAATCAGCTTCCGGATGATAACTCAAAAACGCATGGACCTAGGATCATGAATGTTTATCGAGAGGTTTCTGATGATAAGCAGACGATCCCTACAAATTTTGAGATCAGTAGGGCACAGGTCAAGATCACAGTGATCCGGAACAATAGAACTTTTTTTGCCAGATAAATAGAAAATTCTTCGGTCTAAGATCACATTTGACACGGAGGTCTTATATGACTGGTAAATGACCCATAATTATTGATTTGAGGTCAGTACGTCAAATTTCCAGTGCACAGTGACCAAATATTTTTTGTTTCTTGTGCATTTACTGAATGCATTAATGGGGCATTTCGTGTTCTACGAGCTCTTGTTATAGAATCTCCATACATCACATAATTATCAATTAGTGCATGACATTTGCTCACATTAACTGTTATCCCCCTTGTTCCAGTAAAAGCAGAGAGTTTTCCCATTGAAAAAAAAAATGAAAATGCTTTTAATTCAGAAAAGATTATTGAGTAAAAAAACCAAAACTCACAAAATTATCAAGAAGCACATGAGCTTTGCTCATATATTGTTTTATCCCGATTGACTGAGTAAAAGCAGAGATTTCCTCCTTGATTTGGTTAAAAAAAGGTTGAACGCTTTTTAATTAAAAGTAATTTAACTAGAATCACCAAATATAGGCTAACTATTCATGCCCATAAACAGAAGCTCTCAACCTCTGCCCACATCAGTCCTCTCAGTGCTTTGATTCTTAATCTCTGATAATCTTGGATTTGTTCATTAGGGGAATTGTAACAACATGAGAGTGTTCTACATGAACAATTTATTTATTTTTTTCCCACCGGAGAATTTTGCTGAACCAAACTTATATGACCCCAACATCCATTTTTGGCTGATATGCCCCATATGCCTCTTTAAGTCATTTTTCATTTAGGTGCCAGTCAAAAACTTATACATGTACATTATGAGCCGATTTATTTTGCGTATAGAATATATGACTGAGCTTAAAAAAAGAAAACTGTAATTTTAGTCTAAATGCTTCTTACGTCTTTCTTCTTCTAATCAAAGGGACTTGCAGTTAGCTATTTCATGTGTACTAAGTTAAAAGCAAATTAGTCAATACTGAATGTATACCTTATATTGTGCTTATTTAATTTTTTTAATAACAGAATTATAATAGCAAATATATTTTGGTAAAGTGCGTGTATGTTCGGGTTTAGCGTGTTTTTCAACAAAGTTCAGTGTACTTGTAGCATTAAGGACAACGCCTACCTTTATTGTGCTGCCTCACTGGAATATTACGCCGTAGACATGTGACATGATACCTTCAGTTACATAAAACTGGGACAAGAATACAGTAACTTAGTTCATGCTCACATGGCATCTTGTGGCCGGTTATCAATTCGATGTACTAATTACTGATAAATAAATATAGCACATTTTGATATTGGACAACATAATGTAAATCTCCGTGGAAAACATATACCGGAAATTGACGTACCTGAACGGCCATCCGTTTCACCAGCTTTGTTTCCTGGGGTTTGTGTACCAACAAAATCTGCTCCACCTGAAATTACAATATAGCCCTTACAGTAATATATCGTACATGTCATGGTTGTCATTACTTGGATCTTGCACGGCATTTTATGTGTTCTACTTTAGTAAATTCAACCTCATGACATGATTCAATGTATATGTAGAGTTGCCATTAGCTTCAAAAGTATTTATCAAAATGCCAATCTGTTTACTTTATCAAAGATAAAAAATATATGAGCCCCACCGTGAGAAAGCCAGCATAGTCCGTTTGCGACCAGCATGGATACAGACTAGCCTACGTATCCGCGCAGTCTGGTCAGGATCCATGCTGTTCGCTTTCAAAGCCTATTGCAATAAGAGAAACCGATAGCGAACAGCATGGATCCTTGCTGTTCGCTTTCAAAGCCTATTGCAATAAGAGAAACCGATAGCGAACAGCATGGATCCTGACCAGACTGCGCAGATGCATTTCAACCACGAATTTATCACGTGCAGTTCAGTGAATGGGCACTATGCATATTGAACAAAGTAGTAATTTATCTTCCATCGGTCACCGGTCACATTACATCAATATTTCTTATCGCAGAGTCACATCTTATAGCTTATACTTTCATCAACGTTACAGAAAAAACTTTGCTGCTCTGTAGTTCCGGTATGAAAAATTCAATCAAATACTAGCAATGTTTTCTATACGGGACTATCTTAAAAAGAATGTCACTTAACAAATCAACATAAGGAAGATGTTTCGAAGGATGATTGAATGTCATTCACATCATTAATTTGCAAATATGTTTAATCCACAATATTAGAGCATTTTGAGTAATTTATACTTAAAACTAAATGATCACACGTTACACTGAATCAATTACACACTTTACTGTGAGACTTGCTTTTTAGCGAATGTTGGATATGTCTAAGGAAACGTCAAGGAGAGGTATTGCTGTTATAGGATGGAAGAGAGGACACTTGTAATATTTTTCTATTTCAAGTGTCCTCTATGTACCCCGATTATATGCACGTTGAAGTAAGATGTTCATTAGGGTAGACTAGGTGTCAAGCAGCTGTCTAGTCTAGCCTAACTTGACGCTATGGAAACAATTTTCGTTGAAAGTGCCTGTGTTGAATACAAATCCTGATGATATCTGTTTTCCCCTCTAACACTTAAAGTTATTTCACAGTTTTCTTACATCTAGTACGGAAGGAGAGGATGCTTGAAATAGATTACTATAATTATTTACATACTACAAATATGACAGGGATAATAAATGTTTTCAATAATAATAATTTGACCACTGGCATCTGACCAGAAGGAAAATGTCACATTACCTGTTATACCCTAACCTTAGGTATACTATAAGAACCGTGGTATTGAACGGAAAGATAATTATATTAACCCATTTCATACTAATGGTAATATATGTTAATCGTGCACCAATCACATTGTCTAAATTTTACATACCACAGACACACTCTACATATTTCATGTTATTTTCGTCAATGTTACAAAAAAAATCTTGGGTGAACGTCTGATCTAGACGACGCGGACGTCCGCACACGTTTGGCAAACTGTAAACAAACTCTCAAAAGTGTAAAATTTCACAGTTATACAGAAATAATCGATCTGATGAATGAAAATCATCTTACAAATTTAATGATTTTGAATTTGAAATCAGAGCAGAGCACCAGTATTAGGCAGGTACTTCTATTCAAGACAGGCGGGTCGGAACTTCCAGACTGGTAGAATTTTCAAATCGGTTCAACCGTAGCCATCTTTGAGAACTCGGTGAACAATACAGCGGCTATATAACTCCACACTATTACGAAAATTATTAAATATATTGCAAGTGTTTCGTAATAATAAATGTATGAACTGTTCTCATTGTTGCTTAATTTAGTGAGTCAAGAAATAATAGTTTCTACTTCCAGCAGTGCTAAATTTTTGTATCAGTCAATTATATCATATATTCTAACACGACCAGCAAATAACCTACATACATGTAGAGCAAAATCTATCTCGGGTTATTCTGCAATAAACCACTCGCGTGCAATGACGTCATCCGATCCTGGTGCGTTGCACGGTCGTAAAAAGTAGTTACCATTTTTTCCAACGCTGTTGATACTAGAATGTCCACGATAAATCACACTTGGGAACTTATTATTTCTTAAGCAATCATAGTAATAGATGTAATAAAAGTAAAAAAGTAAAAAAATACAGTTGTATGTTCATATACTTGTGATTTATTCTGTGACGCAATGATCCGATTCTGATAAATAACAATGGAAGTGTAAACCATGTAAAAACCGTTAAGAATTCTGATTTTGTTATGTAAACCTAATGAAAGCATCTCGATAAATTCTATACTGTATCTCAAGCGTTTTACAATTTATTTTTCGCACACAATTATATCTCATTTATTTCACTTCTACAAAAATGCAACCTGTTTATTCTAAGTCAGTCACAGTCAAGCGCGGATGCACAATTTACATAACTATATACTGTGATTTTCAACATCGCTAAAATCTGTTAAATTCTAATATTTCAATGACACGTGGTTGCATCAATTTACAAAATTATAAACTATCATTTTCGGTCGTAACAATGACGCGAGGCTGTGACAATTTACCAAACAATACACAGTATTTTTGACATCTGTTTATATACATAAAATAAACGATATACAGCGCAAAATGCGATAAAGGCAATATTTCATTTTTTATTTATAAAACAATCAGTCCGTTATAGACATAGTACTAGAGATCAATCAATTACCCAAATAATAATCCTACCTTGCATTTACATCTACACCTGTATGTCGAAAATTAAAGGCAGAATTCAGTAACTGTATGATCAAAAACTTAGTGGTACGTCATTTCATTTAAATGTCCATTTTCATCGTAAATACTGAAGAGGTTTTTCTTCTTTTTATATATGATGTGTGATATGGTATAAACAACATTATATCTAAATTTCAGCTTAAAAAGTGGAACTGAATTTATTTTATCAGTCTTAAAACAGTTTGTAATATCATACAATATGCATGTATTTGCCAATTCTTTTGAATTGACATAAGTTTTTTCTACAATAATCTATTTATAATTGGGGATTAAATATTTATCAATGGCCAGATAGGTAGGACTATCTGCAAGAGCGAGTACAAGGAAATTAAATAAGAAGTTTAAAAAAAAATCATCAATAACATGCTTGAAAATGATCAGATCAAGACTTGAGTATTTTATTCAGTCTTAAAACATATATATGAGCAACCAACGTTAATTTTTTAATTCATTTTTCATAATTTGGAATTTAACGTACTATCTCTATCAGTTAGCTTAAGCCATACACAATGGTATTCCATAATTGACCAGTCGCCGCCTGTCAATCAATCTTATTTATGATCCAATCAGATAAGTATAGGTTAATAAATGGGAGAGCGGTGCCTTTGAGTGATAATGGCCCTGGCAAGGTGATAATAACCCGAGGGCTTTAGCCCGAGGGCTATTATCTTCTTCCAGGGCCATTATCACTCAAAGGCACCGCTCTCCCATGTATTTACCTGTTTATTACATGTTTACCTATAATATAGCAAGAAATGTTTTTTTTTGTGTCATTTTTATGGGTAGATACTTGCATCTTCTGGCACAATAAATTTCAGCTTTTCAGTTTCTATATTATTTGTATAAGAGTCTATTTACTGTATAAAATCAAATACCTGGATAGTTGTACTTTCTTGCTTATTGCATAATTTAGGGATAAAATACGATATTTCACGAAGAATACACGATGTTACGCTCAAGATGATAAAATAAAACGGAAATATTCGCTGTTTTACCTCCACGAAACGCCATGACGTCATTTCTGTTTACAGACGTTAATTTCCCGCGCTAACGCCAGGGCCATTATCGATAATGGCCCCGGGGCTTATTATGATAATGTGATAATGCATGACGCAATGCGATAATGGGAGAATTTTCAACACAAATTTGTTACTATTTATAGGTACTCATGTAATAACGACATTTAACACACAATTGCCGTACTTTTTCTTCGACAAGCTAATTGTCGATGTTAGTAGATAAGTAAGAATCTGTCTTTAAAATCCAGTTAAAACTCTGTTTTATTGCTAATTTGTTGAGTTGAAGTTAGAGTTGTGCAAGTTATAATAAGTCTCAAGAGACATGTAAACTTTGGCCTTTTTATAATAAAGTTATTAAAATGTAGCACCATATTCAATGTATGTATACCATATTACATAATAAAAAGTGAACTCTGCACTCGAAGTAACCGTTATTAGGCGAATATTTACAAAATAAATGTAATTAATAAATATTTAGCTGAAACATTATAATCATCCAAATAAACAAAGGTACTGATTTTGTGCATGAACAAGTATTGTTCAATCAGTGGCGTTATATGCCCAAATAAAAAAAAAAACTTGATCGGGTCGGCAACCTTTTTAGTCAGAAATTTAGTGTTTTATTTTTTTCTCGAAAAATCTCTACCTATAGAAGAAATAATAAAGCTTTAAGCTTTTAGACATTTGAAAAATCGCAAAGAATCCCCAAACTGGGCACAGGACACGTGTGAATCCCGCTGAAATGCACGTGACTGTTCGGGTGTCCATACCTACACCCTATAAATGAAACCTATCAAGTTCTATAAAAAGGATTAAAGTTGCATGTCTTAAGTTTCAGTTTAATAGCCACAAAAAGAAGCCGTTTGTATATCGAATGAATTAACGTAAGTGAATTTAAAATGAATAAATAAATAATATCAAGAATTTAGAAGAATTAACGAAATGTGAATAAAGTGACAGAAAGTATATTAATCCGGACGTAAATTTGTTCAATACGTTCATATTGCGTCAAATATGCAACACTTTTATAGTATTTTCTTTGAGTTGGTTACATTTGGAAACGTTATATAGCTAAAATGAAGTAAAGAATTTGAGGACATACGAAAAGTATACGTATAGAATTTGAGATTAGCATTTGATAAATATATGAAAATACAGTATACATTTTAGAATTTGAGAAACATAATAAAATTATGAGAGTGAAAAAACTACAACTCAATGCGAAGCCTAAGCTAAATATTTGACTTTCGAATATCAAATACCCGCAGCCTCTTAAACCTTAATAGTGTTATTTCCGTCCCGAAAACATTCCATCGAATTGATTTACGATTAATTAGCAAACTTTTTAGTCATAATGATCTTTTGTAAGGAAAGTAATATTACCCAGCATCGTAAGGGACATCATTTTCAGCATTATTGTATCCGTCATTTCGAATCTTGTTTGTCAAAGGTTTTGCATTTCAGACCACGTGATCTAAGAAGTGGAGCGATCAGACGTTTGGCGACTGGTCAATTGTAACATCTTTGCTTCTACTACGGAATACTTCAAGCAACACGAAGTATCTTATCAGCTAACCGCACATAACTCGGACATGTTGGACAGAGTCGCTAAAATGCAAGTTTGGCCACTTCTAATTGCAATTGGAAGCAAGATGCTTTGAATTACTTTAGATATTTTTGTATCATTATTTCCCTTGTTTGTTATACTTTCATTTCATAACAGTGTTAAAATTTGTTTCAGAGGAGAAACATCATTGAAAAAAATATATATGTCATTTAAAATTAGCGAAAAGCATGTTTAGCTTGCATTTTATATGCGTTACATAGGGAAATGCTACGGTTGATTTCAAATGAAATTAGAAGCAAGAAGAAGTATTACATTTATAGAAATACACCACTGGAAAATTAAGAAAACGAAATGGAAATATGTATTAAAAATCATCGTTACCGGTGCTTGATCATCAATTATCTGCTCTTGAAAATAGATTTTTTTTCGGTATTTTCCGACTTTCGAGGGCAGACAATTCATGACCAAGGCCTATGATTTGCTTTATTTCATTTTCTGGTTTTTATTTGATTCTCTGTCAGGAAACACAGTTTAAAGAAGAAATTATGTCCGTAGGAAAATTGCCCCATGTCCATATAGACACTGTGCCATATGTATTCGACTATGAACAAGTCAAGGGAGTGAATGAGTTAGATTTTACGGCGAACCGACACAGAAAGGCCATATATCGCCGAAAACAAGCACTTTGAAAACGTAAATTATAAAATTGTAAATTGTAAAGCATCTCTAAAAACAATTATGTAAAAATGTATAAACATATAAAATGTAAAGTAAATTGTAAAGCACTCCTAAAAACATTTATGCAAAAACGTATATATAAAGGGTTAAAATATTAGTGACAAACAACAATATTGCAAAATGTGTAAAGAAAAATATATGTTTTCAGATTTTGTGATAAATGCCTATCTGCTTATACCTCAAACTCCTGGTCTTTCCCCTGGACAGAATTTCTGTAAACTTTGTGTACTGAATGTAAATGAGTGTAGATAAAAATGCACAACTCCCTCGCCTTAAACTTGAATTATCTGCCCTTGAAAATTCATTTTTTAGTATTTTCTGATTTTCAAGGATAGATAATACATGATCAAGCATCGGTACTTACAATTTTTCATACGTATTTCCATTTCAAACTCGAAGTCGGGACAGGAATGAACAATCGCATGTATACAAGTATAAAAATAATTCAGATCATATGCTCTTTTATTAGTGATGAGTGCAATATGTAATATTAAAGCTAAATTAGAAAAATCTTTATATTACGTTTCGAACTATTTATTTCGGGATATTTTCATGCACTTTGGTCACATCAGTGTTTTAAAGGAATATACCTTCACTTTTCGAATTAGCCATAATGGGTCAACAGACATAAAAAACATAAAACCTTAACATATCAAAATATCAACGGACTGTTGAACAATGTTCAGAGAACAGTTTATATCAATACAAATATCTGTCGAGTAGTCTGAAAAACGGGTAAAAACCTTGCGGCAGATTAATCTGCCTTTCAGTGAAAACTGCCAGTATGATATTCTTGCAAGCTCTGAAATACGGTAGTTATAGGTCTCAACCGCTTCGCGGTGTCAGAATAATTTGTATATCTAATATATTGATAACGTAACACATAAGCACAGATAGTGCTTGACTCCCTTTTCATGTTGTCATTGCTATAATTATTGTTGAATTGCTGTAATTAATAGAATTTGGGTCATTTGTCGCTGATTTGGGTTCATTATATAGATAGCTGGATCCCAGCATCACACAATATGTCATATACAAAAGTTAAAGGGAACAGATATTTGACGAGCAAGTACTCGTTGTAAAACGTTATGTTTAATTTGGACCAATCAGAAACAAGTTCTAAAAATAGCACGTCTGCTGGGGTATAAATAGGTAGATGAATGATAGAGAGCTCATTCGGTATCCAGCGGTTGAAGAAGACACATCGAGGATTCAACTAATAATTTATCCCAGTACCTTGATAAGGAAGTTATTGCAACTACACTGTCAGGGCGGATAAATTATTAAAAGGAAAAAAATAGAAGTTCGTAGACTAAAGAAGAGTAGCAGAATTTCGATAAGGTTTCGAGCTATAGGGCCAGCGCATAGGAATTTTACCTTAAAGGTAATTGAATGCTATAGACGATAGCATATATAGGCTGAGCATCGAGAAGCTGAGACAGAGACCCAGAGTTTGGAAATCTACTGAGATAGTAGGAGAATTCCAGCTTATAGACGGTTCAGCATTATTGGCGAAGTACAGCCAAGGCATCGGGGATAATACCTATATGGTAGTTGAATGCTACATATGATAGCATATAGGCGCTGAGCATCCAGGAGTCAGGGCAATTATATAGAGTTTGAGAGGACAGAGGCCGAGCATCTATGCGATAGGACTCGTATGTTGTTGATTCAAAGACATTGTCTGACGGGAACTTCAACAAAAAGACTAGTCAAGTATAGAGTCTCCAGCCTATAGGAGTTTGAGCTAATCATTTTTAATTAAAGATTGTTAGTTTGAAACATTTAGTGATTTGCCTGATCCCTGAAATTGTCTAGCTCATAATAAGAAATCATTTACGAATCATTGGTACACGAATCATTTAGGCAAGGTAGCCAGAGGAAAATTCTATTATGAGATATTTGGTCTCACCAGCTCTACGTTTTAACAAAGGACAATCTACATCGTTTGTCAGCTAGTCTAAGACATAGTCACCTTAGCGATTGGACCCAAACCATTGTTCAAGATACTAAAGGCGTAGGCACTTCCCTGGGTCATATAACCAGTATCCTGACAATTTGGGGGCTCGTCCGGGAACTATATCCAAGGAGGTACAGAGACTAGTGGTTTTGACGTTCTGTTGGTGTACCAGAAGGCGCTGTGACTGAAGGTAGTCTGAGTCACATATAGTTGAATTTTAGAGTTAGTTCCAGCCTAAAGCTTAAAGATGAACTACGATAAATGGGTTGAGATGGGTGAACGTATGGGTCTCTCAGGTTCAGAGCTCATAGAGTTTGTGGACAGGAAAGAGAAGGAGTATACTGAACGTGAGGAACGTATGTTGAGACGGGAAGACGAGAGACAGAGACGAGATGAAGACAGGCGGAGGTTTGAGGCTCAGGAAACTGAGAAGAAACGACTGTTTGAGCTTGAACAGTCTGAGAAGAAAAGGTTATTTGAGTTGGAACGTTTGGAAAAGGAAAGAACTTTAAAGGAGCAAGACTTAGCTTTGAAAGAGCATGAGCTGGAATTGCTTAAAATAAAGGCTGAAGCCGGAGCTTTGGGAGCTGATAAAGGTGCTGAGCACTTGAGCAGTAAAACATTGCGGCCAAGGCTTCCGAAGTTCGAGGAAAGTAAAGATGATATGGATGCATACCTCGAGCGATTTGAACGGTTTGCAAAAAGCAGGGATGGAAAGAAGAGACATGGGCTGTGAGCTCAGCTCATTACTTACAGGAAAAGGCTGGACGTATACACAAGCATGCCTCCAGACCATGCCAATGACTACCCAGCATTGAAGAAAGCAGTGCTGAAACGTTATCAGTTGACAGAGGAAGGTTTTAGATTGAAGTTCAGGGAATGCAAGCCAGAGCGTGGAGAAACTGTTTTTCAGTTTATGGCAAGGCTGGACAGGTATTTCAGTCGATGGACAGAAATGGCAGAAGTTGACAATACGTTTGAAATGCTGAAAGACCTTATGATCAGAGAACAGTTCATCCAAACATGTTCCACAGACCTTGCTTTGTTCTTTAAAGGAAGAGTTGCAAATCGAGAGCTGAGATCACGCAGTTAGCAGAACAGTACATTGAAGCGCATGGTGGTACTATAACCTCAAACAGGGTTTTGAAAAATAATTCCTCATCCAATAGGCCACCACAACGTCTAAGTATGACACCTTCATCTCAGCCCCAACAAAGAGAAAGGCCAGCTTTTAAAAAACCTGTATGTTTTGTATGCCACAAGGAAGGTCATATAGCTAGAGAATGCAGAGACCTATCCAAGAGAAAAATAAGCGGTGCTGCTTTAGCTAATAGGGGATCCTATGAGGAAAGACAGAGAAATAGGCATGGAACGCAATATTCTACACCTATAGATTGGAGAAAGGAAGGCCAAGCCCAGAAAGACAGACAGTATGAAGACAGGAAAGTGTCAGCTTCATGCATAGCTGTGTCATTAGATGACAGAAAGGTAAAAGACAACATAGAAGATGGATGGCTTAAGTTAGGAGATGGACAATCTGTTTCGGTCATAGCAAGCACCTGTACCATTGATTCAACAACCGGTGAAAGAAACTTGGTGTTGAAGACAGGATATATAGGGGATAAGAAGTTCAAGTTTTGAGAGATACAGGTGTTGAGTTGGCAGCTGTTAGGAAAGATTTCGTATCAGAGAATCAAATGTTAGATAAGAAGTATCTTATGGTTGCAATTGATGGACGAACAGGATAGTTCCTTCAGCAAAGATACAAGTTGACACACCATATTTATACAGGAGAAGTTGAAGTCATGGTTTTGACAACTTTGATCTGCGATTTAGTTATTGGAAATATCAAAGGGGCTTCTGATAGACCAGACATTAATGGAGTAGTAGGGATGGAAAAACAGTCTCCATCAAAAGAAAATATTGTTGCAGCTGTGGTAACGAGAGCACAGGCTGAGAAAGAAAAACAGTCAATAAAACCTTTGAAGGTCACAGAACCTAAACAGGATGAACTTAATGTCGAACGTTTAAAAAAAGCTCAGAAGGAGGACAATACTTAGGAAAGCTGTGGACGTATGCCTCTGATAAGAAGAAAATGAAGACAAAGAGTGGTTATACATTTATGTACGAAGTCAAGAAGGATGTATTGTATAGAACCTTCGAAGAAAAGAGAGGCAGTATTATCAAAAGATAAAGCAAATTGTAGTTCCAACTCATTTCAGAAAGAGAGTTATGTCTTTAGCTCATGAATCAATAGTTGGAGGACACCTATCAATAAGAAAGACAGTTGATAGGATACAAACAAGTTTTTACTGGCCCGGGTTAACTAGTGATGTCACAAGGTTTTGTAGGTCGTGTGATATATGTCAGAAAATGATTCCAAAAGGAAAAGTTAGAAAGGTTCCATTGGGAGATATGCCAATAATGGAGACACCATTTCATCGGGTGGCTGTGGATTTAATAGGACCTATTGCTCCTGATTCAGAAAAAGGAAATCGGTATATTCTTACCGTGGTCGACTATGCCACAAGATATCCTGAGGCAGTTGCATTACCTAGGATTGAGACAGAACGGGTAGCTGAGGCTCTGCTAGATATATTTTCTAGAGTAGGATTTCCATCCGAATTTTGAGTGACAGAGGAAGTCAGTTTACCTCACAGCTGATGGAAGAAGTTTGTAGGCTGATCAGTCTGAAACAATGTTCACAACTCCGTATAACCCAAAGTGCAATGGCTTTTGTGAGCGTATGAATGGTATTTTAAAGAGTATGTTGAAAAAGATGTGTCAAGAAAACCAAAAGACTGGGATAGATATTTGTCAGCGTATTGTTTGCATATCGAGAGGTTCCACAGGCAAGTACAGGATTCTCACCATTTGAACTTCTCTATGGCAGGACAGTCAGAGGACCTATGCAAGTACTTAAAGAACTTTGGACTGAAGCTGAAACACCAGAAACAAGAAACACATATGAATATGTATTAGACTTACGGAATAGGCTGGAGGAAACATGTAAGATAGCTAGAGAAAATCTTAATTCAGCACAAGAAACGTACAAACACCATTACGACAAGAGTGCCAGAAACAGAAATTTAAAGATCGGGGATAAAGTGCTGTTACTTTTACCAACTAACCACAATAAGTTAATGCTTCAGTGGAAAGGACCTTATGACGTAGTTGATGTGGTCAACAAAATGGATTTTAAAGTAAAAGTCGGTGAAAAGATAGGGCTTTACCATATCAATTTACTCAAAAAGTACGAAGAAAGACAAGATATTTTTGCAGGAAGTGTCGCCGTGATCGAGGCCGATGTTAGCACAGAGACTGGAGTAGTTGATGACGAAAATTTGCTCGACCTGGTCAGAATAGGAGGGTCAGAAACATATGAAATGTACAAATTAATCCTCATTTGTCTGAAAGCCAAATTACTGAAATTAAGTCGCTTATAAAACAATATCAAGACATTTTTACAGAAAGTCCTGGAACGACGAATCTTGTAGAACATAAGGTCGAACTCACAACCACAGAACCTGTTAGAGTCAAACAATACCCCATACCATATGCGAAACGTAATGAGGTTAACCAAGAGGTTCAACACATGTTAAACGCTGGAATTATTGAACCTGCACCTCTGCATACAACTCCCCTATCGTTATGGTGAAAAAGAAAGATAATACAAACAGATTTTGTATTGATTTTAGGCGGCTGAATTCTATAACTAAATTTGATACGGAGCTATGGGAAATGATGAAGATATTCGGTCAAAAACTTCATGGAGATAAATTCTTCACAAAATTAGACCTCAGCAAAGGTTACTGGCAGATTCCTGTCGAGAGCAATCTAGGCACTTGACAGCCTTCACAACATCTGAGGGAAGTTTCCAGTTCCGAAAAATGCCATTTGGTATGATAAATTCTGGTGCTACATTTAATAAAATGATGCGAAAATTATTGATAGGATGCAAACATGCTGACAATTACGTGGACGATATTTTAGGTCACACCATAACGTGGGACACACATGTCTCAATGTTACAAAATATTTTTAAGAGGGTTAGAGATGCAAAGCTTACACTAAAACCATCAAGTGTTTCATAGGATATGATAATATTTCATTCACTGGGCATAAGGTCGGAAATGATCAGTAGAGATGGAAGATGATAAATTAGAGCGTATAAAGAATGCAGAAGAACCTAAGACTAAGAGACAAGTACGGAGTTTCCTTGGCCTAACTGGTTATTATAGAAAATTTATAGCATCATACTCCGAAGTTGCAGCACCACTGACTGACTTAATCAAGAAAGGGAAACCTAATACTGTAGTATGGGAAGAACAACATGCCAAAGCTTTTCTTACGTTGAAAACTTGCTTACACAAGCACTATTTTACGGTTACCAGACTTTCACGACCTTTTATATTACAGTGTGATGCTTCAGATACTGGGGTTGGAGCAGCACTTCTTCAGAGGTATGAAGATGGACAATTTCCATAGATATGCCAGTAAGAAATTGCTCCAAAGAGAAAGGAACTATTCGGTAATTGAAAGGGAATGTTTGTCAATAGTTTTTGGTGTTAAGAAATTTCAGAAGTATTTGTACGGCAGTGAGTTCATCCTACAGACTGATCATGCCCATTGAGTTACATACAGAAATGTAAAGTAGAAAGCTCAAGAATTATGAGATGGGCATTGTTTTTGCAGTGTTACAGATTCAAGATAGAATCTATCAAAGGAACAGAAAATGTATGTGCTGATTATTTAAGCAGACAATAATGGGTTATATACGTTAGGTGTAACAGATCTTTAAAAAAAAAAAACAAAAACAATCAAGAAATAGTAAAAAGAAAAAGAGATGTGTTTACAAATTATTCTTCATGTTTATGAAAAACTGGAAGTATTTTCTTGAGAAGGGGGCTATTTGTCAGAATAATTTGTATATCTAATATATTGATAACGTAAACACATAAGCACAGATAGTGCTTGACTCCCTTTTCTGTTGTCATTGCTATAATTATGTTGAATTGCTGTAATTAATAGAATTTGGGTCATTTGTCGCTGATTTGGGTTCATTATATAGATAGCTGGATCCCAGCATCACACAATATGTCATATACAAAAGTTAAAGGAACCAGATATTGACAGAGCAAGTACTCGTTGTAAAACGTTATGTTTAAATTTGGACCAATCAGAAACAAGTTCTAAAAATAGCACGTCTGCTGGGGTATAAATAGGTAGATGAATGATAGAGAGCTCATTCGGTATCCAGCGGTTGAAGAAGACACATCGAGGATTCAACTATAATTTATCCCAGTACCTTGATAAGGAAGTTATTGCAACTACACTGTCAGGGCGGATAAATTATTAAAAGGAAAAAAAATAGAAGTTCGTAGACTAAAGAGAGTAGCAGAATTTCGATAAGGTTTCGAGCTATAGGGCCAGCGCATAGGAATTTTACCTTAAAGGTAATTGAATGCTATAGACGATAGCATATATAGGCTGAGCATCGAGAAGCTGAGACAGAGACCAGAGTTTGGAAATCTACTGAGATAGTAGGAGAATTCCAGCTTATAGACGGTTCAGCATTATTGGCGAAGTACAGCCAAGGCATCGGGGATAATACCTATATGGTAGTTGAATGCTACATATGATAGCATATAGGCGCTGAGCATCCAGGAGTCAGGGCAATTATATAGAGTTTGAGAGGACAGAGGCCGAGCATCTATGCGATAGGACTCGTATGTTGTTGATTCAAAGACATTGTCTGACGGGAACTTCAACAAAAAGACTAGTCAAGTATAGAGTCTCCAGCTATAGGAGTTTGAGCTAATCATTTTTAATTAAAGATTGTTAGTTTGAAACATTTAGTGATTTGCCTGATCCCTGAAATTGTTAGCTCTAATAAGAAATCATTTACGAATCATTGGTACACGAATCATTTAGGCAAGGTAGCCAGAGGAAAATTCTATATATGAGATATTTGGTCTCACCAGCTCTACGTTTTAACAAAGGACAATCTACATCGTTTGTCAGCTAGTCTAAGACATAGTCACCTTAGCGATTGGACCCAAACCATTGTTCAAGATACTAAAGGCGTAGGCACTTCCCTGGGTCATATAACCAGTATCCTGACACGCGGTTTCAACCTTAAAGTCATACCATTGATAATTTTTGTTAAATCCTTCATTATCCTTAAATTAATAAGAGTAAAGTATATATATTAAAAGACTTATATTTTTTTTTCAATTAAAAGAATACAGTTACCTTTTTACAGTAAAATGGGCTTAAGTATGGAATGAAAAGAAAAACGTTTAAACGTTACACTAAATAGGTGTTCTTCTTTATTCTGTATAAACTTGTTATATTCTCAGCAGCACACAGCAGGTCCCATTTTAAATGTCTGTAACTTACATTTTCTTGTAGAATATTGTCAGTGCTGAATAGAAATAAAAAAATAAAAAGTGGGGGTCATGTTTGATACAAGAAAAATAATTCAGTCAAACACAAAAACTGTTAACTCAGCTAATAAAGTGGACCCTAAATTAAATAGGTAATGTATGATAATAGTATCCAAAAGAAAGCCTGTCATATTATTTCATTATGAAAATGTTACCTAGCAAAGAACTGGCATGTGATGTCAGAAATAACATTTCAAAAAAAAAAAAAGGAAAATAGCTCTACGGAGCAAAAAAGACCGATAACTATTTGAATCCGCCATTATGCGACTGCCATTTTTTCTGCACCATTTTCCTGTTTAGCGTCTGTTTGCATATATAAAAAACTTTTTTTCTCTCTAAGATTGTGTAAGTTTCATTTGAAATGTACAAGTAACCGAAATGCATGAAAGGATACAAGGTTTTAGCTTGATATCAACAGTGTCTAAGATTTTATGGCATTTTCAGTAACGTAAGACAATGCGTCAAAATTTGTCAAAAATAGCTGTCGCGACATAATTTTCTATCAGTTATCCTGACTGTAGCCTAGTTTTGCCCTGTTCTGTCATTTTCTATTCTGATCTGCATACAAATTACCCATTTAAACGATTAAATATGTTCAATATTTTACCTCGGACTGCTAGAAATTAGCATTCTTTAGGCTACAAATATGCAGTTTGTGATAATAATACACCAAAAACAGTAAAAATGTGACATTTTTGTGTTTTATCCATATTTTATTCTAATCAAAGTAGCCCATTACCATCCTCATCTGGCTAGATTTCAATTTTTGTCAATGTTCCCTTCTATTGAAAACAATAACAAAACAATTATTTCGAAAGGTTGCTATATATATTCATAATCATTGTTCATCTTATGTATTTTTTATTAAAAAAGGCTAAATGTGTTTATGAAAACTTTTTTTTGACATGGTTACATGGAGAAGCGGTCTGAAACAAATCCATAATTAAAAATTACTTGCGGGAAGATGAAACTGCAATGTGTATGCGCCATGTGGATTTATATTGCACATAATAGATAACTACATTTGTAGCTGGAAACGACTAATGATCAGTCCCGCGTACGCATACATCCTTAATTGTCTTTGAAAACTGCTGCATGGTTTACGAAAACAAAATTTATAGTAGACTAAAATATCAATTCTGAAGTTTAATGCAACTAAATACATTTCTTATAAGTATATACCATTTAAGATTTGATATTTTAGGGTACATTGACCTGAAACACAGATCACAAAAAGAAGAGTGATAGTTGGCCATATGCAAATGTAGAAGCTGTAGATGAAAGATATAGAGAAAGTGTTGCTTCAAAAATTAAAAAATATGTACACTTTTATAATATGGAATAAAAAATCCATAAATGACGCTTCTAAATCTGAGGTATCCGCTTTGATAATTTGTAATACTTTAGGATACATGTTTTTCACCATTCTTAAAAAATATATGTGGTCCAACCTCGAGGTTTCATTAAAAGTTCGAATACATAATTCACGTACAGAGATTGAATATGCTACCAGTGATAAAGTCAGGGACATGAACGCAAATGTCAACATTCTAACATTACAGAATAATAAATATAGCGATTTCCTGAAAGCTGTTTCAATGACCTACAGTTTTTAAACGGAATGTAACAGGAAACATTATCTTTATTCGTTTTCATCGAGTTTTAAGAAACTGTTGTAGGTGGTTACCTTTCCCCGAGCCTTAGTGTTTAAAGACGGTATATCAAGCACGCTCTAAAAGTCAACTAGAACCACTTTATTATTGATAACCTGTCTTGCTTTTGGACGAAATTTCAGAAAAACTAGTCCCCAGCGTACTAGGCGTGTACAGTTCATGTAATCAATTCTAAATGAAGCAGTGCATTTAATGTGCGCTATACCTTCATGCAAAAAATGTAGAAATATTATCAAGGTCAACTTCATCGAAAGAACCAAAACCTGCACATGTATTTTCTATCTGTGACGTAGTTTATTGTGTTTGGTAAGGTTTACCAGTATTAAAGCAATAAAAATACATAGATGGTTATTGATATATGAAATGCTCTTTTCTCCATTTCTGAAGAAGAGATACTCCTACAGACTTTTTGCACAAAATTGAAACAGAAAGCGATTGGTTTCTTTTTATGTTCCAAAGCACTCACGTCTGGTGTGATTAAATTAAGAAACACAAACACTTTCAATTGATCTTGAAACATGTACTGGCGAATTATTTGGCTTAAAATACCGAATGTGTTATGTCTATGAAAGCTCAAGCATATCAATCAACGAAATTTACGATTTTTTTTTTGTGTCAGTTATTGAAATAATACATTTTAATTTGTATCTATTTCAACAATTTAACTGAAAAAATATTAACGTGTACATGTACTTACATTGAGATTTTCCTAATCTAAAGTAGCTCGTAAAAGCTACAACAAAAATGAGCACTTTCATTAGTAGTAACGTTTTGTTTATATTCCAATAATCAAGTGATACCAAAGTCATTTAGGTATAAGATCGTCTGTAATAATCATTATGAAATATACTGAATTTTCATTTTTCGCTCTGTCCATCTCTTCCCTGAGAAGTAGGGCAAAACACTGAAAACCTAGGTCCGTTTTTGTACCCCGCGCTCTCAATAATTTGTATCCTAATAAGTAAATAAATCTATTGTTGTTCTTTTTCCATTTCTGAATGATATTTAAAATTCGAATAGCTTAATATAGAGTTTTAATCAGTGGCGTCACATCGTCCTACTTGCTTTTATTCTGTCTTTTTTATTATTATCAATTCTTCACATCTAAGACATATAAGAATAGCGTCTTTTGTACTTTGTTTCAACAATATCTTTGTATGCCCTAATATACAACAGTTATTAGCAGGATAAGGGAAGTCTGACTAGATGTAAATATGTAAGCTTTGGTCAAATTGTAAAAGATAATTATATTCATAGGTTTTGTTAACTTTAAACTATCAAAGATCTTGGAATAAAAGATTGCAAGACACGACAAAAAAAATAAAGGGAATAAAAGGAGGAAAAGCAATTACTATATGTGGTTAGGTAAACTATTATTATATTCATCACATTTCGTTCACAATAAGTTAATTTATTATCTTTCCCCTGAATTTTTCAAGACTCGTTCATGATGATTTTCATGTCTATGTTTATTGCTTCGTTATTCTCGTGCTGTTTTTGTCGTCGCCGTTGTGACAGTCGTTGTTTAGAGAATAGGAAAACTCTAACCAAATCAAGTAGAAGCCATCCTTGGTTTAAATTGGAGTAATGTCTAAAACTCGTTACTGTCTGATCGGCTGCACTACAAACCTATCAAGGTAAAATCTTTAATGAGGTCGTTCCATAGAATAACAAAGCAGTTTGACATATTGTTAAGTGTTCATCTTAATTTAAGTAGCTGTTTGTGTGCGTGCGTGCGTGCGTGCGTGCGTGCGTGTGTGTGTGTGTGTGTGTGGAAATGTAGGAGGATTTCAAAAAGAGTAGGAACATCTTTTTGTTAATATAGGAGGATTTCCCAATAAATATGGGCAAAGATTCTCCTGAATATAGAAGGATTACTCTACCAGGAATATTGTAGGATTTCCACATAATTACATGACATTGTTGAATGTTCAGGAAACCATGTTAGTCTTTGTCAAGAATAGATGTGGAACTATTGAATCAAAATGCAAAAGGTTCGTCCGAAATGGCTACTGGAATTAAAACTCCACATGTTACCAAATTAGTAATGGGAGAGAATGTGATAAAATCAGTTGATTTCCCTGACCAAAACTCATTTGCATTTTCAAAGAGTTTATATTTTAAGATGTTTTTGACTTCACAGACAGAACATATTTGTATCTAGCAGGTATGAAGTCTAAAACAAAGAACCAAAAATATTTCAATCACTTAAATCAATAGTAAGGGACAATGTATGTATTTACGCACAATATTGTAAGATATTATATACAAAATAGTTTTTGCATTTTGCGATTTAATCAAATATTTTACGTTTTTCATTTTCATTATCCTCGAAAATATACTTATAATCGTAAATAAGTCTGCCATAATTGAATTCTGTGTCAGTCTTATAAATGTTTTCATTGATTCATGAAAACAATCAAATTTAGTAATAATGTAAAGCGTCTTTCCTGATTTAAAGTAACTCGCAAAACTGTTTACTATATTCAGACGTATTCAACGTATTCAAATAATTTTCCTTATACAAAAGGCGAAACACATTATACTAAAGTCTTTTAAAAATCAACTATAATGAAAGGGCCGCCAAAAGCAATGAAATATTTTTAGACTTATTACAAATCTGAAATACAAGGTCCAGATTCAGGTACATTTATTTTGTACTCCGCGCACCCTCACTCTTTCATATAGTTATTGAAAGAAAATATTTGGTAAACATACTTCAATTGACACCTAAATACACTAATAATATATAAATGGTTAAATAGTCTATTTTAGGCCTGTGATTTCCGTACCAAATATGTATTTAAAATTCTAATACATTATTGTTGTATATCAGATCATAATCGTTTCTTTTGCTAAGTGACGTCACATCGACCTACATGTTTGGTCTACTACTTTTCATATAAATCAAGCAAGACGGCACACGGATATTTTTATAGATTTAAACCTTGTAAGTGATATGTGGCAGCGAATGCTTGCTTGTACCCGGACATATTGTTATATCTTGTTTTCCTTTGGCATCAGGGAATCCATTCAATGATTCTGTATACTAGTTATAAGGTACCCCTAAAACCGGTTCTAGTGATTGTGAAGGGTGTTACACATTTCAATACCTCTCTTGAACAGACCCAGCCACAACGAATCTGTCACTATCTCGCTTGACTGCATTCAAGTTTTTCAAAGGATCTTTTAAAGAGTTTATGAAATTGTATCATGTAAACTTTGTTTCAACAGAATTGGTACGATATCCGTGATTTGACTATATATATGTAAATACACTTTATTTCATGTCACAGATTAAGGCCAATGTTTAATTGTAAAATCAAAGAAAAAACTTTGTATTATCTGATTTGTAGCATAATTATTATGGTATTACGAATACGAGCGTTAAAACGGCTTTAAACTAGATGTTGTAGGTGATTATGTTAAAGAAAAGGAAATAAAAGGAATAAAAGAACGGAGAGTGACGATTTAAATCCGCAGGAGATAAAAGGGACAATGTTTTAAATAACAATGAACATAAAAGCTCTACGTGTCTTTCATCGTATAGAAACAAATATTTAAGACATATCAGCAAATACACAAAAATAGTCTTAATATTAAATGATATCAATATATTACAAGAAATATTTCTATCTTTAAGGATTAATTTCTTAATTATCATATCATATAAAAAAATTTCTTATTAAGACTGTGTGTAACATTATGTCTTCCTTTTGATTAAACGTTATAAAAATCCGAATGTGAAGCAAATTACTATATTAGTGTCAACTTTCCCGTTAGGGAATGGGGAAAATTCAAGTGATTGATTTTCTAAACGCAGCAGCTGATGAATACGTAACTGAAAAAAATGAGCAAATGCCAAAAACATCGGTGCTAAATATATAGAAAATATTCTGCCCAAGCATGAACACAACGTTGGCGTGAAAGTACTTGAGAAGACAGAAATTTCCTCGCCATGTTTTGGGTTACCAGCGATAAAAACTTGATCAAATCCTTTCAAGAAACTTTTGAAAGTTTCGAACTTCTACAAGTGCGACTAATATCCACTGAAAGTAAACTGCTTATTTTAAGACTAGCCGTCTGTTGGCGACTAGTGAGAAAATTCCTGTATAGCAAACGCATGAAGGGAACTTGGAAATATGTTAGTGGAACTAGTTTGTCTAAAGGTAAGAATATTTGGTATATTTCAGTGCCATTTTGCGTACATTTGATATCATTCTCTTACATGAATTACGGTGTGATAAAATAATTCATTTAGTTTAAATTCATTTAGTTGCAGTTGTTTTTACAGAAACTACCAAAATAGGAATGCCAAACGTAAAAAGCACTGACGTAGTTTTTACTTTAAAAAGCATACTATCGGAAGGGATATAAATTGCTAGCTAAGGTATGAATAAACTTAATTCGTCATTTAGAGAGAGAAATATGTTTACCTGTGTAAATTTTAAGTTATTCGGAGGTTCGCATCCACAATCTTTCAACTCGTGGAGTCTGACTGATATTGCGAATTTTCTGCATTAAGGGTCCGTTTTATAGCAGGTGACATGAATTTATCGCCTATGATGCTACAAATTTACAGATCATGAAAATAGTATTTCAAAATTAACGTATTGACAGACCCATTGACAATATACCTGATTTGTTTAACACCTGTAGGAAACTTAGACTTACTTTATCGCGTAATTTGCTATTATTCGTGCGTTTTTAACTTTAAAATAATGACATGAGTTTTAGGAATACATGTCATTATCATTTACACTAAGTGCACGGGTCATCGGGATATTTATACGCAATCTGAATATTTACACGTAGAATTGTTTGACGTCTATGAGGTTATAAAACCTAAAAATTGCGCCAGTAAAACAGGTCTTGCTTGAAATAAAGGTAAAGGTCTTTTTTATTATAGTGTCACCCCTATTGAAAGGGCCAGCCAATTTGACTTATGAGACACCATTATAGTGCGTACCAATTACCTACCAACTCCTACCACTATGCCAGGCGCCAGGCGGATAGAAGTCGGTAACCATTCATTTAACTAGCTCGCGGCTCACGAACCGGCCTTTTCGGAACGAGTCCCATGACAAACATCCCTCGGACGAACGGTCCCCATAGGGCTAGAACCTTCGACCTCCCGATCCCGAGGCGGACGCCTTAACCACTGGGCCACGGTGAGCGGTTATGTAATGCTAGTAAATACTCATTACTTTCATTTTAGTGATTAAAAGTGATAATATATATATATAGCAATAAATATATGTAAGATATAAGACAAAATGTTATATTTACAATATAGCTACAGTCACATCATGTTACAAGACAGAACTTGAAAATTTAAGGAAAGTTTTCAGTTGTTAAAGTATGCAAAACTAGAATATGCAGGTTCTAGGTTCTTTCCTCATTATTAATTTCTTAGATAATTCTATTTAATTAAACATGAAAGGAAATATTTTAAGATTTATCAAACACAAAAAACAATAGACGGCTAGCTAATAGTTAAACAAAAGACAGATTTTAGGTTTATTTTCAAGATTTTCAAGTTTATTCTGCAAATTCTCAGTTTGTATACATACAAAAATATGAGACACAAACAAGATTTTAAAGAAAACATTGCATATCTTCATGTAAACATAAGGGCAACACACGAAATAGATCGCATTAATGGAATCATAATGTTTAAATAAAGGGAACTATTTGCAGAAAGTCAAGCATCTGATAAGTGCGTAACATACACTAAAAAGGGATATCAGTAAGCAAAAAGACTGAGTACCGACTTATTTTTTTACATTAGATTTTATAGAGCATTAAAAACCAACTTGTGAAAAGTTGAATGTCTAAAACAAGGTAGACGTAGTGCTTAAAATGACAAAGCGGAGTACCAAAATTTATTGACATCTCGTCCAGTAAGTGAAAGTCGCCACAAGACTTGTGACGTTAAAACTAACAACAAGCTGTACTGACAGGTCAATTGTTTACTCGATATTTCTACGAAAATAAGCATGATTCAGGGGTCATCCGGCAACCAGAGAATGAGATGTTCGTTGCAATTACGGAGTTGGTAAAAAGTATGATATTGGACTTTGTTTGTTTATTGATTAAAATTTCGTTTGTATGACTTGAAACTTGCACTTTTTTCAATGTTTCCTATCTGCTTTTTGTACATATTTTAAAAATCTAGTCTAGTAAAAAAGTATGAGAAACCTCAAAGAAAGATGCACAGTATATATGTGCAACGGTGTAAGTATTTGATTGGTTTTACTAACAGACATTCTTCTGGATTTTTTTGGTTGTATTTAACGTCGCACCGACACATGATAGGCCATATGGCGACTTTCCAGCTTTAATTGTGAAGGAAAACCCCAGGTGCCCCTCCGTGCATTATTTCATCACGAGCGGGTACCTGGGTAGAACCACCGACCTTCCGTAAGCCAGCTGGATGGCTTCCTCACATGAAGAATTTAACGCCCCGAGTGAGGCTCGAACCCATATCGATGAGGGGCAAGTGATTTGAAGTCAGCGACCTTAACCACTTTGAGGAAGAACGGAAGGGCCGTTTTTATATGGTTTCCGTTTGTAAGCCATGGAGAGCACAGGCAAAAGTAAAGTTTTACCATTTTTGTACTACATCGTTTAAGCGCTCTAGTTGCAAAACTAGCCACACAGTTCAATTCCAACATGTTAAATTCTTGGGTAAGATTACGTGGAAGTTTCACTAAATTTCACCGAGAATCGTTAGGACGAATTCGGGAATACCAATGATGCGTACTCTCTTGTTTAGATTGTACATAATTATTTCGACATAATCGTAAGTAAAAGGTGGATTACCATCTGGAAGTTTACCAACACCGCAACCGAAATGCCTGGACTTAAATCTATTAAACAAAGTGACTGCGCAAATCAATTAGAGAAAACTAGTCACAGCAAAATAAGTTAGAAGTCTGCTTGTTTGTAAGGGCACTATTCGCTACTCAGTAAATTTTCAGTAAACACCCCCTTCGAATAAAAAATGGTACTGCCCAAATTGAAAGACGGACTAGTCCGTTATAAAACATTATCATGGTAAGGGTTATTTTTATCAACAGCATTCTTGAATCCCGTGTGACTGCCGTAAAAAGACTCTCCTGTACTTAGATTCAATGTTTTTTTTTACATTTTATGATCCAATGGGATAATGTTGTCCATCTATTGTATCAGTATTTTCGGATTTCTCTGAAGAATTTGCATTAAACATTCAAAACTTTTCGGTTAAAATAAATGTAGCTGCGTTATTTTGCAAACGTAATTTTGATCGATGAAGGTGGCCGACGGTGGCATAGCCAATATTTAAATCATTTTTGAACCGTCAGTGTAAATAGTGAAATATTCCTTGCATGCTGATATGATTTCAAATTTGGATACCTTATGGTTCACTTCGAACTGTAAGGGCAGTTTTTATATCAAAAGGAATTGTAGGGGAAGTAGGCTAAGCTTCCATCGTGTTGTGTCTGGAATTGCATTTTGTGTTATATCGAAAATTTTATTCGAAATCCATTTTAATACCTTATGGTCCACTTCAAACTGACTAAGGACAGTTTTTATATCAAAAGATATTGTAGGGGAAGTAGGCTAAGCTTCCATCGTGTTGTGTCTGGAATTGCATTTTCTGTTATATTAAAGATTTAATTCGAAATCCAAACGGCTTGATTTGTTTATGACTCAAAGTCGATTAGATTTTTTTTGCAGCTACCCTCATTGCAATGAGACTTTTTTCTCGTAAATGCACTAAAAGAAATACTTTAATGATATCAATTACTTTATTATTAGTGTTTAATACATGTATCTCCAGGTAGTCTCAGTTGTGAAAATGACTTGCTGATAAAAAGTCGTTTTACCAAAATTCTAAGGAAAAGGTTTTGAACAAGAGGTTTGCTTTTCTCCACGAAAATAAAAAAAAACTCCTACAGCTTCTTAGGAAATATTGTGAAACCAATGGTCAGTTTCATTTCTTGCATGACACTAGTTTAAATGTATCGGCAAATGCATGTTTGTGATCTTTTACCTGAAGGAAATGTGTTATTTCTGATTTAGCTACAGGGTAACTTTTACTTAGTGTTTAAAACAGAAGTAAATTTTACAGTTTTCTTAGAAAAAGAAAAGGCTACTAAAGTTGCGCATCTACCTTATTCTCTTATCCTCAATACTTGTGACTTTTTTCTTATTTCTCTTGTTTAAAAAGATTATTAGTACTGATAAATACATAATGATAATTCTGCCATTGTACACATCATTACTCGACAGACATACAAAATGTTCCACTCATAATGATTCTTGTTCGCAGGTTAGTTCTGGTCAGTTTGAAGTACAATATCTTGCTCTCCGCGGAACATATCCCTGGAAAGTTGCTTGACCTTCTTTCTTGTTCACGGGTGGTAAACGCGCAATCCAATTCCCGCCGGGATTACGCTTGAAATGTTTTGCGCAACGTCCGGTGCGGGTTGTGCGTAAAAAAGGACGAAATTAAGGTACTGAAGTTATAATTTTGCTTAGACAAGAATAAATTTTCTCGAAAAAAGCAAAAGGCTATTCGACACAAATATGATAATACATCATATGTGTAAAATATCTGGTTTGTAACTATTATTCAGCTGCATTATCACAAAAACTCTGGCGACACGAAGCGTGAAAAAAGTATGAAATCAACAAAAATGGCAGTTTCTGACCTCATATGCCTAATCTGAGTACATCTGATACTTTATATGATAACGTTAACTCAACTGTTATAAAGTAACGAATATCAAAATTATTTGCTTCAAATCGTGCTTACGGGGACATAATTGACAAAAATAATCGGGAATTGGGATGCGCACCGGGAATGGAGTTGCTCGTATACATCATAATGTATATAATGTATACACGCAATTCCATTCCCGAGGCGCAACATTTCATTGTAGTGTATGTAATATTCATAACTTTCCAGAAAGTTCGAGCCAGCAGTTCTCGTGATAACAGAGCTGATTCTTAAACTAATAAGTTGGTATTTCAAACATATGATCTTTATTCATTTTTGTGTCGAATAGCATTTTGCTTTTTTTTCGAAAGCACTCGTAAATATGTTATTATTTACAAAAACGAAAAACCCACCTACCTCGATTTTGTATATATTGATGCGCAACACCAGTACCGGAAGTCGCGCAACCCATTTTTAGCGTATTCCCACTGGGAATTGGATTGCGTGTTTACCACCCGTGTTGTTTACAGATAGAGAAATTCCGCAAGCTGGCTCTCTACATGGACACATTACGGACTCCAGTACCGGAGGATTTGCTCAAGCTACATTAAACACAGCAGTATACCTTCTACTTGATTCCGCATTAGCATCTGCATCAAAATCCAGTTTTGCAAATACTATGAACCATTGCAAAAAGTTTCATGCTACATACTATCCCCACACAGCCCTTCTTCCAATATTCTCACAACACTAGCTGAATTTATAGCTGTCTGTCACCATCGCAAATTAAAAGCGTCTACTATAATTTCGTATATTTTCGCCATAAGTAACGTCCATAAGCTTCGCGGCATCGCCAACCCATCAGATTCCTTCATCATTAAAAATACTACTACACAGTCTGAGACGCGGCAACATTTAGACAAACGCCGTCCTTTCACCATTCAAACTTTAAAAGGAGTTATTACAACATTACTACATATACTTAAAGACCACTCCTCGATCCTACTGATCAAAACAATGCTTCTTTTGGCATTTTTGGATTATTTCGAGTGGGCGAGATAGCTCAGTTTTCTAAGTCTCCACATAATGTCATTTCCAGAAATGACATTTCATTTCAATCTTATAGTTCTTACGTACATTCCGTATCGGTTTTCTTTCGCCATTTCAAACATTTGAAAGGCCAAACAGCCCGAACCCTCAGTTTTCGTCAACGTATAAAACACCTCTGTCCAGGTAAAGCTTTCAAACGCTACTGGCAGGCGGCTCAGCTCCTTCCATGTCCATTCAGGGATCAATTAGGTCAACAAGTCACAACCACAGATTTCAGGTCAGTGTTACTGTAATGTGTTTTGGCCTGTAATTTGAATCCACGGCACTTTACTACACATTCCTTCCGTATTGGAGAGGCGACATATGCCGACCAAAACAACATGCCACCTATTTAAATTCAAAAGCTAGGGCTTTGGAAATCATCTGCATATCTTAAATACATTAGCCCACCCGAACTCGTCCTACCAGGGGGAGGGTTAGCAACTGATACAGTACAGTTATTTAAATGAATAAAACTTTTCATAACACAGGCTAACATAATTTCACTCCATTTTCACAGCACCTCTAATTTCTTAAATTCTTATTCATTTTATTAAAAAAATTCAAACTGAACATGTTCTTAGGGACACTTTATAAAGATTTGACGACACAAGGCAGTAGATGTGCTTTTGTTTTATTTTTTACACTGTATTGTCTGAATCATGTTACTACCAGATTACCTGTGTACAAAATATAGATAAATCTGACGACGTAAGGCAGCAGTTCTGCATTTGAAATTAGCACGTTGATGTTCTCTATCGGGAAGTCAATGTCAAATTGAATGATATTACTTTATTGTTAGATTAGTTTTGTAACTAGTAACATGTATTTACAAGATATGAAAGGGCAAGGCAGCAGATTTGCATTTTGCATAATTTCGCTCCCTCTGGAGAAGCCAATTTTGTTACTGGAATGATATTACTTTATTTGTACATTTGTTAGTAGCTATGATTTAATTAAGATCTGACGGCACAAGGCAGCAGATCTACCTTACGCTTACATATACTTTTGTTAGTAGCCCGTAAGATCTGACGGCACAAGGCAGCAGATCTACCTTATGCTTACATATACTTTTGTTAGTAGCCCGTAAGATCTGACGGCACAATGCAGCAGCTCTGTATCTTCCATAATTCTATTTCCTTTGTCAATTTTGAACTGATGGTATTACCCCAGGATGTTATGCTTGTTTGTAGCTAGAATTTAATAAAGATCTGACGACATACGGCAGCAGACCCGCATTTTTCAAAATTTCAATAACTTTGTTCCTTGTCGAGAATTTATTTTCAAACAGAATCAATGTATTACTTATTACTATTTTACTACATTTGCTTGTAACTGGTATCTAAGAAAGAATTTACAAACCATTCAAGATGAAAAGTGACTTTGACACTTTACTTGGGCATCTATTCCATGAAAAGGTTTTGATAGTAATTTAAAATGTTTACTACACGTATCATGCAATAAAAACAAAATGAATTCTCAAGAAATGGATATAAGTTACATAAATAATTGTCTATTCAACCGGATTTGTAACACATTAATTATAACGAGATAGTTTCAGATTTAACTAGATGGATCAGATGCAGAACTCATGACGTATACTGGTATGGACAGTTTCTGTCGAAAAATTTCATCAACCACCCCCTCCTCTATCGTTATTCTATTCATACCAAGGTCAAGTGCTCACAAGCGTTATCACAAATAAACCTCACGTGGTCTATTATTTAAACTAGGTCAATCGTATTTGACAGCCCCGACTGGACAGTTTGTATTATGTAAACATTTATGATTGACTTCAGATTGTTGTGTAAAATAATGGCCAACAAAATTACGTATTTAGGCTTTGTGTATGTCATGGTTTTTTTTTTTTTGTTTTTTTGTTTTGGATTTAACGTCGCACCGACACATGATAGGTCATATGGCGACTTTCCAGCTTTTAATGGTGGAGGAAGACCCCAGGTGCCCCTCCGTGTATTATTTCATCACGAGCAGGCACCTGGGTAGAACCACCGACCTTCCGTAAGCCAGCTGGATGGCTTCCTCACATGAAGAATTCAACGCCCCGAGTGAGGCTCGAACCCACATCGATGAGGGGTCATGGTTTTGTCATCTGTAATACTGAGTATCATAGTTGTTGTCAGCTGTAATGTATATGATATAAGTCAATTTAAATATGTGTAAACTAACAAGTCGTGGTTATGTTCTCTGTGCACAAACAAAAAACCGAATAAAGACAGAGAAAAAGAAAAATGCGAAAGAAGAATATTTAACATCGTGGATGTCTATATTAACGTATCTATGAAATTATGTGTTATTTTTTCAAATCTTTTCTAAAACGCAGACTAAAAACACACGTCTGTCTACAGTATGCCTGTATTTTTGTTGTATCAATAATGGATTTGAACCAATGGAAAATATGTATACATTATCTTTTATGAACAAAATACTTATTTAGTGGAATTTCTGTAAGCCATGAAGAATTCTACGCCCGAAGCGAGGATCGAACCCACAACGATGAGGGGAAAGTGATCTGAACTCAGCTACCGTAACCACTCGGCCACAGAGGCCCCAACATTTACATGGAGGATGAGGATATTACATGTGCCTATACCGATCATAGATTTTTTAACCAAAGCATTAACTGAGATATGATAGGAAGCAACGTTCAAATAGGCTGGTCATTTTAACTTTTGAGGTTGAACTTATTCTTACGTAAACTTTAAAAGACCTCAGACATATCATGGCACATTTTTGAGATTCTGAAGTAGCATCTAGTACGTATTGCGACAGTGACTTGGGATCATTTGCTATATTGTTCAATAACTGGTATACAATAGCAAAAATGTTTGCTTTTGATATCAGAAAAAAACAACACTTTTTTGGTTGCGGGTTTACCCCGCTATCAAAGTTACAAGTGTATTTCTGACATTCGTATAGGATCTTTATTTTATTCCTAATCTTTAATATGCGACAATTAAAGAAACTCATCTAATACAGTCACTAAAGTCTGATGAAAAAATTGCCGATATGTATGTTTCATCGTGTTTCCGGTGTATATTTAAACGACCAATCGGAAATGTATGAAAATATGTGATGTAACAGAAGAGGTTCTAGGATAGGACAGAAATATCAATATGATATATCACGTTTTTATCAGTCAGACACTTTAGATTTTTTTATGTTAGAAACTGTGTTCTATAAATAAATATGTCTTAGTATAACATATTAAATGCTAAACGTTTGAAGTTTTGCAGAGCCACGTACTAGTATTTTATGCAAAAAGACATACAAATAAATTCTTTTATAGCTTTTGAACTCACCTATATATATATAGATATTCACATACGAAAAGTTGCACTTTAACTTTCTAATGGTCTTTTCAATCATTGCTAACTGTATCCTTAACGAACAAGTTGTACCCTACAACAATGATTCATATCATAAAAAGGCGGAATACCACGTAGGCATCGTTTTGAAAACGTACAGCTAAACTAAAGACAAAACATTGAATTGAGCATTTTTACGAGATTTAACAAAGGTATATGAAATGCATTTTTAACTAATTGATACCTAATATATTGGATCCGTTGTTATTACATAATATTAGTGTTGATATTGCTTAAAGTTGTACAAACAAGTTTTACTTAATTAAATAATCATTAGCAGCGTTTTGGGCCAGAGAAACGACCATGTTAGCAAGAAAGCTTAGCGCAAGTAAACAATTTATTTATACGACCTAGGGTCGTATTTGAATTAAACACTTATTCAATCAGGAAACATATAAGTTATGGCAACAGGAAGTATGCTAAACACAGGAGTTGTCGCATAGTTGTTGAAGTCATTGTTTGCTATGGTAGCTACGCAAATCAGCTTGCCTTTATCAGCATTGTAACATTGCGTTAGAAGTCTATGACAAAAGTAACAGGCTTATTTAACACCTGTTGAAATACTATAACGACGTGTACCTATTGTTTGAGGAACAGATATTTTTACTGAAGTTTGCGATAAAACGAAATCTAAGATAGATATGTTTTTATCAGAAACTGTTCACTGCAAATTTATGGAAATGATTGCCGTTTCATTAACTTTGCAAAGCCAGTTTTGTACTATTTAGTTTTCATAAAACTTTTGATAGTAAAGTTATTATGTTTTTAAACGTAGTAATTTGTGTGTAAATGTTTTACGTGTCAACATTTGATATTTAAAAGTTATGGCATGTCGAAATCCTTTCAACAACTCTAAGACTTTCAGATTTCATCAGTTAGCCAAGATCGTGTACCACGATTGTAAATCTTTTGATATCCAAATTTTATGATAAACAGCGTGTAAAAGTGTTTCGAGAAAATATATGAAAAATGTAGTGTATGCCTTTATCGTGCAGTAAAATATTCTGGCGAAGTGATACATACATTTAAATTCAGTAATTACAAAGTTTCTTTAATTGTTACGTATACTTTATTTACTTCATATTCTGTTTAACTACATAACTTTATATAGAACAGACCTCATAAATAATTTCCTGGGATGATGGCGACCCCACTGGCATGTATTTCCAATATTATGAATATAGGAAAGAAATGCTTATGACTCTGCAATTGTATAATATTCTGGGGACTCTTAAATCATAACCAATAGTAGTCTCACTAAAACACAGTTTTACTATTCATGATCGCCAAGTCATGAATGACCAGATCTCCTTACGAATGATGGCTTCAAATGTTTTGACTCAAATGACAAATGTGATATCGACCATGACCCTTATCTAATTCGGTGAGGATGTACCCATGCAATATCTACTCAGGTTTTAGCTCACCTGAGCAATGCTTAAGTGAGGTGAACTATTGTGATCGCTTGATGTCCGGCGTCCGACGTCTGTCGTCTGTCTGTCTGTCGTCTGTCAACATTCAGCTTGTGTATGCGATAGAGGCTGTATTTTTCAACTAATCTTTATGAAATGTAGTCAAAATAACGTCCTTGATAAAATCTAGGCCAGATTTGAAAATGGGTTATCTGGGATCAAAAACTAGGTCACTAGTTCAATTCAAAGAAGAACATTGTGTATGCGATAGAGGCTGTATTTTTTCAATTGATCTTCATGAATTTTGGTCAGAATGATTGCCTTGATAATATCTAGGTCATATTTAGAATATGGGTCATCTGAGGTCAAAAACTAGGTCACTGGGTCAAGTCAAAGAAAAACATTGTGTATGCAATAGGAGCTGCATTTTACACCGGATCTTCATGAAATTTGATCAGAATGTTTTGAGGTAAAGCCGAGGTGGGGTTTGAATATGGGTCATCTGGGGTCAAAAAATAGGTCACTAGGTCAAATCAAAGAAAAACCTCTTGTATGCAATAGGGGCTGCATTTTACACCGGAAATTAATAAAATTTAGTCAAAATGATTGCTTTGATGGTCAAAAACTAGGTCACTAGGTCAAATCAAGGAAAATGCTTGTGCAAGCAGCAGATACTGTATTTTCAATTGATCTTAATGAAATTTGGTCAGAATGATAGCCCTGATAAAACTAAGGTCAAGTTTGAAAATAGGTCATCTGGGGTCAAAAACTAGGTCGCTCGGACAAATCAAAGAAAAACGTTTTGTATGCGATAGAGGCTGCATTTTTCAATTGAGGTTGATGAAATTTGGTCAGAATGATTGCCTTCATCAAATCAAATTTGAATGTAGGTTATCTTGGCTTAAAAAATGGTCACTAGGTCAAATTGAAGAAAATACTTGTTTACACTTAAGATTTTTGGTCCAATCTTAATGAAAATTGTTCAGAATATTTGTTTCGTTTCCATGAAATCACTAGATCAGACATGTTAACACTGTTATGGTGTGTTTCTCAGATGGCCATCTTGGCCCTCTTGTTGCGTTTTACGGTATGCAGTCTTGTTGAATAATTCATTGAACGTAATGGATACATATCCAGTAAACTTCTGCTATAATAAGCTGTGAAAATACATGTTCGTTATTATATATATATGACGTTCGTTATTATATATATATGACTTTACTGTTTCAAAATTAAAATTTACTTAAGGTATTAGAAGCCTGATAGAGTACCTCCTTTTTGAAGAGTATTCAATTCCTACCATAAACCTACTTTTACTGCAATTCTCAGAGGGGCGTAGGTTCAAGCCCTACTGGGACCAAATTTTCTAGTAAGTTTTCACTTCTTTCAAGGCTTATAATTGATTGATTGTACAAAAATGGGAAAAATTTGATAAGCGATTTCTTGCTGTTCAAAGTGAATTTACTACTTAAACAGAAGGGGTAGAGTTACATATCTTTAAAAATATTGAGTTACATGCGGTAAGTTCTCTATTTTGCTTTCACTCTTATATGTCGTGGAAGAAATTTAGGTAGGTTTTACGTCTGCTCCAAGGTTATTTTTGAATGAAGTAAGCAAAATTCAAAACAGAAACACAGGATTCGACCTTGTTTTTTCAATGTTGAAGTAAGAATTCTGTCTCATTAAATCCGTTTACCTGAGGCACCCTAGAAAAATTGATATTGACATTTTTATTTTGTGTTTTATAATTGTTTACCAACAGTTTGATGTTTCTTTGATTAAAATTAATGGTAAAATGATTTCTTTGCAAACGTTTTGGAAAGATGGCATCACTTTGAAATTTCTCTCTACTTGAGCTTGGGGAGATAGCATAAGTTATACAAAATTTATAAAAAAAAAACAAAACGGCACGGTAAAAGTTGTTTAAAAATGGAAAAACAGTGCAAAACACGGTCACCTTTAAGAATATACCGAGCAAATGCCATTTTGTAATCATTACTATTAGTGATCTAATACCTTAAAGATATTTCTGCAAAATCCTCAATACCTTACTTTTATGGACATGTTATTTACAAACTTGGTGAGATCGGAGTCTGTATAATTTCAAAATATTATTACACGCTACTATTTTGAAATGACTTATTTGTTTCTTTATCAGCCATTGTATTCCGTCTTAAATTCTTTGACATTCAACTTTGTATGTTTTTGATGGGAAATTTGAAGATTCTCAAAGCCCGCTTAGATTTAACTTTCACAATCTGAAGACTCTCAAAACCCGCTTAGATTTAACTTTCACATTTGTCGTCAGTCCCCATTTCATTACTGTAGGCGTTTACATGTGGTTCTCTTGTTCTTCTGTCTTCTATAACGTCAAGTACGTGCATATTTGGTTCATTGTGTTTTTCTTTGTTCTTTATACTAGAATATACATATACGCTCTTCGGTGGTTTACCTATGGTGTCTTTTGTTCCCATTATGTACACTGAAGATTCACTGGCGGCATTCGCTTTAATTTACACCGTTATGTAATTTTTTTACACGGCATTTTTGTTGGCGGTGCCCTAAGGTGTTCCTTTATTTGTTTGTTTCGTTCTCGTTATCTCTGTTTACTTTCTCTCAGTACATATCAATCGACACATCCAAACAGCTGCAGAGCTTCATGTTGCAGCGCAGGGACTCAGGTATTCCTTTTAGATCCTTTTTAGACTGTATATACTTAGTGAAAGCAAACAATGTTTATAAAGAGATATAAATTGAACCATTAGGACCGGATTTGTAAGAGGAAAATAAGGGAATGTGAAGAATCATAGAGAGCTACTCAATTATATAAGAAACGCTTGACCTAGTCAAAAAGGCAACGAATTTCTACATGTTCCCGCAGTTTTGAATAGGGCGACTTTGTACTTCACGTTTAAGAGTGCGCAAATTTACACAATTTGTTTTCCCCTGAAACATTAAGTCGATATCTTATTAAGATTCGCGTTTTCATATACCAGTTATTGGGTAATCGGGATAGTCTGAACTAGTACAATCAATCTTACCTAGTTAGGATCTGTATTTTATATAAGTAACATATTTCGCAATTTAGATAGCGAACAGTTAAAAACCATTAAATGGTGGCAGTTCTGGGCTCACTTGGGGCTACTATTGGTGCTAAAGAATTTGACTAACCGGGGAAAATCGCAGACATAAACTAAATAACCAGATTATTTTCTCTAATTGTATAAATCGAATATTTTAGTGAACTTGACAACTCATATTGCATATTCACCTTTAGCAGATTCAGTGCAGACCATGATCAGCCTTCACATCCGTTAAGTCTGATCAAGGTCTGCACTGTTTGGTCAGCCTGCACATCCGTACAGTCTGATCAAGGTCTGCACTGTTTGGTCGGCCTGCACATCCGTACAGTCTGATTAAGGTCTGTACTGTTTGGTCAGTCTGCACATCCGTACAGTCTGATCAAGGTCGGCACTGTTTGGTCAGCCTGCAAATCCGTACAGTCTGATCAAGGTCTGCACTATTTGGTCAGCCTGAACATCCCTTCAAATAATACATGGTATTGCCTAAATTGAATGATCGACCAATCCATTTTAGAAATTTAGCAGGCTAAGGGTTAAAGTTAAGGGAATGGACCCGTATGACAAACGAAAAGTTCCGTACAGAAAACCAGTAGAAGAATGTTACATTCTTTATGGATCCAATACATTAATTCACGTTAGAAATAAATATCGATGTTATCGGTAACGGCTGTGTTCACATGTGAAATCAAAGCGCTCAAAGCGCTGATGGTGGCTGCTAATCAATGTTTAAAATATTACAAAGAAAGTGACAACTGAGGAATTGTTAATATAAACTATAAGAACTTTTTTGCATTTTTTTATATTCGGCTTTGGTTTCAAAATTAATCCTTTTTCACTGCCAGTCATTGTTTACATACACACTGATTCAGTCTTTAACGAATAGTTTTGATTATTTGTGAGGAAAACGACAACATAAATTACATCGAAAATGTTTTACTATGAATAAATAATATAAGCTTTTTCTTCAAATCATTCAGCTTTTAAGATTTCTTTTTAAAGCTTTTGGGCAGTGTCTGTCATGAATTATTATACACACTGATTTAGTCCGTATCAGATAGCTGTGGTTTTCGTGAGACTTTTGTGAAAGGAAACAACACAAACATGCACCACAGATGCACCTCAGAATGTCAGTTCTGCAGCTAGTGTATTTTAGTGGTGCATTAATTATCACACCTTGGCAAAAATGCTGGACATTAAGTCAGACAAACTTACAACTTTAGTCAGACCGAGAAAAAAGTAGAAAATATGTAACTGGCGAAACGAAACCGTTTTACTTTTTATACATATATTTGTATCCAGATATATTGAGACGCACCATGAGAAAACCAGCAAAGTGCGTTAGCGAACAGCAAGGATTCTGACCAGAGTGGTGTATGGATCCGCAGTTTGATTTGGGCCCATGCTGGTCACAAATGCACTATGTTGTTTTTCTCATGGTGCGACTCGAATGAATTTAGCTGAAGTGAGCAGAAACTGTCTTGAAACAATTCAATTTTAAGTTGGTCAAATCTGTTATCCGACGACTTGCTACAGTCTGACACATTGCCTTTTAAAAAAGGCGAGTATTAGTATTATCGCTGCGCCCACTTTCATGGGCTTACAAGTTGATGAAATCGTGATACAGTAGCACCACTTAGTCAAAGCGAGCTTGAAACACTTCTCAGGTTGGGCGACCTGTGGGTTTCCACGTTGATAATTCGTGTTTTGTCGGACGAAATTATACCGAATACATGTGTATCTATGCACACATATAGTATCTTATATTGTACATTTGCTGAAGGAAGATTATCCGTGAGGAAATATTATTTAGAAAACATACATGTCTTTGATTCTCACGGCAGGTCACATTGCAAACAATATCGAATGAATTTTAACTGAATGTTCTTTCATTTTTGTTCACTCTCGTATTGTAAGCATGTTTTAGTATATTTTGTTCTTGATATAACGATGAACTGTACATGTTCAAGTTATATCAATAAAATTCTGTTCTGTTCATAAATCATCTCACTAAATTTGCGCTAATTAATGTTAATTTGGCAGTATCAACGCCTGAGGAAATCTATATCACTGCTGATTATCGATTTTCTATAAATAGCCTAATCAACATGCGGTCATATTTTTGCGTGCTTGAAACGAAAACGAGACAATGCAGTCGAAAATTCAGTAACATTCTTAGATCACTAGAGTTGCATTAATATAACATCTTACAATTTGATAGCCATGACGAAATTTAAGTTTGTTCTGACATATTTGAAAAGTATTACAACTTGCTGGAAAAGCTATCAGCAGTACAAACTGGTATTGTCTATGGACCGGAAATGTTTGGAAACTTTTCCGTTGAAATTCCGTTTCTATTTTTAGCCGCGGATTATTGCTATCAGAAGTCATTGTTCTTTATCAAATAAAGCCTTAAATTTCGGAAGTTATACATGTGACACTGCGGTTAGGAAACATTTTTGAACTGTCAGTCTGGATTCCCAGGCTAGGTTTCTATATACATAAGCTACCTTTTTCAACGTTATAAGCTACGTGACCTCTGGGGCAGTACTACATCGCTCCAGTTCAGGTGACATGAGGTCATCGTTTATTCACGTGACCATAAATTTGCATATTTGTATTCATACACGTTGTTGTTTTAATTAAAACAATTACCTCAGTTTGTATTGATTTTAGTCGCCGAATTTACATTAAAAATGGTATTAAGGCATATACTGTAGCTTTTCAAATTATGCACGTTGTGTAGATAATTGTTTACCTAGAAAGCTTGGAACTATTTTTGATTGTGTTGTTAGGATGGTCTTAAGAACTGACAAGATTTTTCAAACGGAGTATTCTTTTTGACACTGGTGGCAGCTAGCAGCCACCAAAAAACCATAACAGACATTTAGATGAAACAAAATTTAAATACTTTTTACTGAGTGCTATGGTAAACGGACTATTTTTGCCATAGAGTAGTATGCACACAAAAATAATCACGCCGTTCAGGGTAAAAAGGGAATATGACACTTTACTTGGGCATCAGTTCCACAGACACTTGGGGTTCAGCACCCTTCCCACTCCCAATCCGCCCCTGCCAACCTTCAGTCAATATATTTTGGTTATTAAAAGGAGCACTGAGCACATTTCTCGGTCATACAACAACTTCTGTTACCATTTCAACAATATATTGGCTGAAGGTTAGCAGGGGCGGACTGGGAGGTTGAGATGTGCTGACCAACAAGTGTTTGTGATCTATTCCATGAAAAGCTTGTGACAGTAATGAAATAAAAGTACACGGAGACATTTAAGATGTTTACTACATATATTGTGTAATAAAGATAAAATGGAATCTAAAGAAATGGATATAGGTTACATAAACAAATGTCTATTTAACATTTTTATACAACAAAATGGAAGTTGAATACGTATCAAAGATAATCTAAAAATGCATTAGTAAACATTACGATTCCTAATACTTTCTTGTTACTGGCTATGCAATGAGTTAGCTATAGATTTATTTACATGCATTAAATGCCAGACTCATGACGTGCACTTGTATTAAAAATGAGTTTCATTGCTACAACTATCACTCTCTACATGAAAATATCTTTGATCAATGACATCAGATTGTTGTGTAAAATAATGGCACAAAAAATTACGTATTTAGGTGAAGTACAAAATATATTTCTTGGTTTTGCAAACATTATACAGAGTATCATAGTTGTTGCCAGCGGAAATGTATATTTTACTATGTGTACACTAGTATATGTAAGTCGTAGACATGCTCAAACAAGAAAAAAAAAACAATAAAAAAAGGGGGAAAATAAAATTGCGAAAGAAGAACATTCAAATATGTCGATATCCGTATTAACTTATTTATGAAATTATTTGTTACATTTTCAAACTATTTCTAAAACGCAAAACTAAAAACAAATGTATTTCTGTATATCTTTATTGTTTCAATAATGGATGTGAACCGATGGAATAGATAATATTACCAATCACATTTCTTGAAATATGTCTTTTGATATAAAACATCCAGGTTATTTCTTCTCTAAACTGAAAATTGGAAGCACTACCCCACATGACGATCTCACAATAACTGATTGAGTTTTGTCTATTTTTCCTTCTTTTATTTTCCTATTACAAATTTGTGATCCAAATGTTTACTATTTCATAAAGGACAACAGATGATAAGCATTTTATGTAATCAATTTAATATACGTGTAGGCATCTATTTCACGAATAATTTGCAAACAAGAAATGGTAATCGTGTGGTGCGTTTGGTGCCTAATGGAGTGGTTCCTCAAACTGCTGCTGATCGCCAGGCTTGTTCAGCTAAAATATATATTTGTAGATGTTATAATATACATACGTGTCATATGCAATCTACACAGAAACATATATAAAATTATGAAATATATAGTGTGAGAAGTCTCGGTGTAAAAACTGACTATAGCAAACACAGTAAACTACGGTTTTCCGTTTATACCATCGATATATTTTTTAATTTCTGAACCCAATATCTCGTCTACGATGATGATGAAAGTGAGAAAAAAAGGATGCTGAAAGCCGAAATCACGATGGTGAAAACTCGAAAGTACGATGGTGAAAGTCGAAGTCACGAAACCAAGGTTATGAAATTGCGATATCATTTCGCGTTGTCACCATCGTGGTTTCGTGTTTTCATCATTATGCTTTCGGCTTTCGTCATCGTAGTTTCGACTTTTGAGTTTTACCATCGTGCTTTAAACTTTACTACGATTAATAAAGTCGAAAGTCGTAACTACGATGATGACAGTCGAAACTACGATGTTAAAAGTCGAAACCAATACGTAAGAATGATACTTACAGATATTTTTTTGATTTTTTTTTATATTATTATCGATATCATTAATTTTAAGTAACATTGTGTATCAAAACATCAAGGACTTCGGACACTATCATATGCTTCTAGCCTACATTTTGAAGGCAAAATTCCCATTAAGTATTTAAACAATACCCAAATCGTTTCGAGTCAATGATAAACCAATGTGTTGGGTAACTTATTTCAGCAGAAACTGGTGTGTATTGTTCCTATCAAGATGTTTTTCTTATTTTATCTAGGCCAGGTATATTTTCTTGAAAAAATAAAATGTTTATTTCCGTAAAAATGTAATGTCATCAACTTTTACGAATTTTAAATATATGAATTCAGTCGAATAAAGTGACAAAATCATATTTATTAAGGAAAAATAACATTTTAAGATTAAAATCCTTTAATAAAATTAAAAATATGAAAATTTATTTTGCAAACAACTGTACTTGATATTATTATCATGTTCGTATGTAAAGTTTATTGATGGATTACTGTGTGAATAGTAACATGTATAAGTTGACCGGTTCAGTTTTATTACAGTGGTGTCAGGTAGTTATATAAGTACATGTACATGTCTGTATAGTTCTGTTACAAGTGAAGGTAAAGATCCGTGTGACAATAACATTAATTACTAAGAAAAGCAGTCATCTTATCAAGACCGTAGGTAGTTCTTGTTTGGGATAAGTCCAGTGCACAGATAACATTTGAGCCGCGTCCATGGAAAAACCAACAATGGCATATATAAATACGGCATAACTGAAAACGAACTAAAGGTCCAACGAGTTTCAGTGGATTTTATGCAGCAACCTGATACATTTTATTATATGTTTAAGGCAAATGAGTCGTGCATGAGAAAACCAACATAGTGCAATTCGACCAGCATTGATCCAGCCCAGCCTTCGCTATCTGCGCAGAACTAGTGGATCCATGTTGTCGCCTAACGTTGGGTCTAATTCGATAGGCTTTGAAAGCGAACAGCATGGATCTCTACAAGACTGGCCAATGCGCAGGCTAGTCGGAACATGTGGTCGCAAGCCACTATGTTTGGTTTCTCATGGCACGGCTCATTTGGCTTAAACATGTAATAAAAATGTATCCAGGTGGCTGCAAAAAAATCCACCTGAATCGGCTGGACCTTTTAGTTCGTTTCGTCTAGCCGTTATTATATATGCCATCTTTCATGGAAAGCGACTTGACACATTACTTTCGTGGCATCACACTGAATGTGAAAACGTCACCGATATGGACCTAGCCATAAGCACTGTTCTTGACCTATGCATCACAGGCATATCAATGCCAAGCGTTAGTTCTGTTGAATAGACTATAGTCAGGATCGAATTAACTGCTGAGCACATATTGCCTCTTTTTTGTATGTTTAGGCCTATCGCCGCAAACAACAGTCTTCAATTTCAGTTTTTCACAAAAGGAAGAACATGAATTGATAATGCGTGTGACATTTAGTATGTGCTAAAAAAAAATATAAACGCACAGAAAAGATGAAAATAAGGAAATAAAAATATATAAAAATACAAATTATAAAAAAATGGAAAACAAATTACATCCTCATCGCTGTGCGTGCGCGTCCGATGGAGAGGGGCGGGGCGGTGGCGGGTCATGCAAAAGATTACCTGTGTGTTGCAGTATGTTAAGCCATATTTGTCAATCTACTACAACAAACAACCAGGATAAGCCAATGAAAATTAACCCAACGAAATAATAATAATTCACAGTAATAGCTTCTTTCACTATTTACATGTATAACATGCTAGTGTACCTTTTAAAAATTTGTATAGTATTTGAGATTACAACAAGATGTAAAAAATATGTGACTATCAATTTATTAAAAGTGTATATATAAAGTATGTTACTTACATTTGGAACACCCTGTAGTAAATTTTTTTGTTTAAAAGTACTGTTCCACCCTTGCATCATACAATAGTCACAGAAAATGTGTTAATTAAGATCTACATATGCTGGCCAAAATCGGTTTTGATGCACGGGTGGAACAATTTTGTATAAAGCAAACACTTTTTATATCTATATAACAGGTACGTAATTCTATTTAGAACAAAAATCACTGTTCTATGAAACAAATACTGAAAATTTGACTTTAAGAAATAATCTCGAATATATATTTTGATGGCATATGTAATTAAATACTTATTTCTTAGTACTTTATTTTTCAATCTTGGAGTAGGCAAATTCATATAGAAAGTGTCCGAAGTCCTTTGTATAACCCTTCTTTAGCTATATCTCAAATTCATATCGAAATGTATAAATGGAGATATGGAGATTTTTTATTTTTCACCAAAAATGACAGGAAGAGTATTCCAAAACAATAGACAATAAGTTAGCAAATAAGTAAATAAATAATAAATTTTACCTTTTGGTGGCGGTGGCTTTCGCACTGAAAAAAAGTTTTTATATAAAGTCCTTCATTTCATTTAAGCTACTGTATAAAATCTCATTTAGTTATGGAGAATCATTAAGGTTACCGAGGTATCAAACTCGGTGTTTCGTTTTAATCTTATAATAACGTACTGATTATTTTCTAAACTTACGCCTGATTGAGAACTTTTTCTGTAATTAACGTTAATGTACATTTTTGAGCAAGTCAAAGTTGTCAAACACAATAATTACAGATAGAAATAGATTTTGCAAATATCATATAAGTTTTGACATAAAATTAAGAATTTGGTTGATATAAAATTTAATTTTGCTCACTTGGACTGGCTTTACTGAATACTGTGAAATCATTAAATTTCGTGGGCAGGAATTTCGTGGTCTTGGTCAAAACGGCAATTTCGTGGGGATATGAATTCGTGGATTTCAACTTTTGAACATAAAATGAATGGGAATTTTACTTGTTCGTTGGAATTAAATTTCGTGGATTGACTCAACCACGAAATCCACGAAAATTAGTCCCCCGCGAATATCAATGATTTCACAATATAATGAAGCTTAAAAATCCAGTGGAAACAATTGTCATCTAATGTCAGTGGCTTTTTATCGACATAAATGTAATTTGCCACACAAGAAATGAAACTTGAATAAAATTCACCATTTTATTTTGCAGATGATATAAATATATATGTTGATACTTGTATCAACAAGAAAATAGTTCAAAATGTAAGAACCTAAATGAAACATAGGAAATCTCTCACAATAACTGAAAACAAAGAAATACTGTTATCAAATGTACATTGACAGATACCATTCTGTCACACATACAGTTAAGTTAAAAATAAACTATTTCTGATTACAGCAAGCAAAAACACCGATTTAAAATTGATTTCTGTTTCATTTATACCTCTGAAACCTCTTGAGAATACTAATATAAACAGCGCTAGGAAATATAACCTATGGGGAAGTGTTTCCACTATCGCGAAACCTATAGACAAACGAGTTTATTGTCTCACTTAAATCACATGAGACGCTGTCATGCAATCTACATAAAAAATTTAAAACTGGAAGTGCAGAAGAAACACGGATCTTGTTTCCGTAAGTCACATCAAACAATTGATTTACCCAAAGTCTTCTGTAAGTGCCACAAGTATTTTAAACAACTAAAACAGTTCCCTTGTTTAAACTGGCTTGTACGAAACTGGAATATCAGAGCCTTAAGACTTACGGAACATATTCATTGGTCGAGAAAATTCGTAAGTCTTGTTAATTGGATGGACTCGATAAGAATGTTTACAACTTACTGAAATTAATGCTGTAAAGTTTATAAACACAGCTTTATTATTCAGTTTGCGGCTTTCTATCCGTGACAACGGACATATGGTTGAAATTTACGTTCGATCCGCAAGGTTACATTTTCCGTAAGTCACGGAATCCATAAGCAATTAAAGACACTGATTCTGGTATGCAAGGTCTGTGGCTTATGGTCTGCATATTGGCAGTAAGAGCCAATATACAAGACTGGACGATTGATAGACTTGCTTCTGTTTATCATATTAAGCTACTGTACAGCTGCTGTACAGTACATAGATTGCATGTGATATTTTTCACCTTTATAGCAAACCAGTTCTCACTTTTACAACGAGTTTAGAAAGCCTGATTAAATTGGGACTAAACAAACAAAGTGATAAAATACAACAGCATATTTATTTTTCAATTAATCAAGCTTTATAAACAATTATATCTCATTATTGCTTGATTTTTATAAAAAAAAAAAAAGAAGAGGAAAATGCATTCAGGCACCTTTTAAAAAATAATGAATAATTCATCTATAAATAAATCATGTGTATTTTGAACAATGATATCTGTTTATTGCTGGATTTTATCATGAAGGTCCATATTTTTTATTTTTATTTATTGAAAATGCAATTGAGCGCTTCTTTAATTTCTAATACAATCCAGCAATATTCAATTTTTCTGTGTTTTATTTTGTTTCTTAGATAAAAAGATCATAGTTAATTAATAATTGGAAAAAAATTCTTGTAAGTTCTCTTCTTGATATTTAAATAATTATTTCATTTTTCATTAAATAAAGGTGAGAGTTTTCTAAAATGGTGAGAACTGTCTTGATGTAAGAATAATAATTTTATTGGCCAGGACATTACTCAACAAGAATGAGCAATAAAAAATAGTATATTATCAATTAAAATAATTTTGTGTATAATCTGAAAAAAGCTGCATTTCAATCAGTGAAATGTATAGCACTGGAAGTAACCAATTATCTTTACATATCAATAAAATTTATGATCCTCTGACATGGACTACATGTCAAGTCTACAGGGGTTTTATGGACCCTTATCAGACTGGACCAGACAGGATCCTGTTTATTGGGGATTAAAGTGTCTGGCTTTTAGGGGGGGTCACTTATATAGGAGATTTTCTTTGCCTTTAATAACAGTATATATAAATCTATACAAGAGACAGTACTGTATAAAAGTACAGATAATATACGGGATCCGTAAGTTGATAAAGCCGTCAGTCAGTAGAGTCAACATTCGATCACAGATACAAGTAACAATTCACAAGGTCAGCACTGGAGAAGCATAGTACAATGAACGTTAACAACCGCCGCCCTTCTAAAGACACTATTTTAAAGGCAACGCATTTACATATTATTTTAGTTGTGTTGTTTCAAAATCATTCATATAACCTATACCGTTTCAATATCAATTACCGTTCTGGTGGTCATTTCGGTATTTAATACAGATTTTTAGTCGAAGGCATCCTGTACCTTGTACCGTAAAATACACGCCTATGCATAACTTACAATATGGGTTTCTTACGAAAGACCGGTAGTGACTTCACACTTCAAACTTCGCACTTCAGACTTCACACTTCATACTTCACACTTCATACTTCACACTTCAAACTTCAGACTTCACACTTCATACTTCAAACTTCATTCTTCAGACTTCACACTTCACACTTCACTGCACGCTTCGCACTTCGTAGATTAAACATCACGTGACTTGACATCATCTGCTTATTGTGTATTGGCATAGATGTGTACAGTTCGATTACTAGGTCATACGTGTTTACACGTTTCCAAACCAAAATTTCTCTACTTACAAAATGACCTTTCTACTTTTTGATTATGTTTTGTTTTAGCTTGAGCTCACGTTTTCCTTATACAAGACACACTAAAATATGGAACCCTGAATTTAGCTTACAAAACGCAATATTTAATATTTACAAACATGATGTTTACAAAAATGAACTTTATGTCATTTCTTATTTGAGTTTTAAGTATTATTGATTGTGTACATTTTCAATGTTCTAGGAAAATAAACGACTTTTCGAGTTTAGATTATATCACTTGCTGATATTCGAAAAATAAGGGGAATTCACTGTCTGTCGTCCGTCCGTTCAAAATCTTCTTGAGAAAAACTGTTGGGATAATTTTTTAAACAATCTCACGGGAATGATACATGGGTGACATGTATATATATATATGCTAAAACAATTTCATTCAATGCAGAAATGTGGTTGCCATAGTAAACGACAGGAAAAATATGTTTAAAAATCTTCATGTGTAAAATAGAAAGGCATAGAAATTAGATATACGGTGTGTGGCATTACCTAGCGGTCTTCTAGTATTAAAGGTATTCAAATTATGCCAATGGATTCAAAATTATCCCATCCGAGGGCAGTACTTTTAAACGGACTTATAAAGGAAAACCTTATTAATATCTTCTTCTCGTACAGTATATTATACTCTACGATATTCATTCAAATTACGCCCCTGGTGTCAGAAGTAACTCAGCCATAATCATTATTCTACTTCATTATGCCCAATCTCGGTAATTCCAGGTTGTTTTAAAAATAGAAAAAAAAACGCCCGAAAAAGACTTCACACTTCAAACTTCAGACTTCAAACTTCAGACTACACACTTCAAACTTCAGACTAAACACTTCAGACTTCACACTTCACACTTCAAACTTCACACTTCAGACTTTCCTATTATTTGTATGTGTATTAAGAATTATATATATGAAGTGTGAAGTGTGAAATTTGAACTGTGAAGTATGAAGTTCGAAGTCACCACCGGTCTTTCGTTTCTTTATAGAAGACGTGTTGACGTGTTTTTTTGTAGACAAGACAAGTAGCAAGATTCGCAATTAATAAATGCATAATGTTATAAAACATACCAGAGACAAGATATGAATTCGGTCTAGGAGGGCGAATCGGCGGTGTTGGAGGTGTCAGTTGTCTTCTTTGACGAGGCTGCCATACCTTTTTCTTCTTCTTGCAGCTTTAGAATTATGAAACAAATCCGAAAAGAAATAACTCTGATAACGATTTTACTCCGATATGGACGATATTAAAAGAGAAATATCATAAAGTCAGATTTTACTCAAAATATCTCAGTTACACTTTGTAAAACGATTTAGCAAAATTCTACCGAAAGTTACGGCATTTAGGCATTTATCTGGAGAACATATATCATAGAATTGACTTGTCGTATGCAAACAAGAATAGACCTAGTACTAAGAATGTGTAAATAGTAAAATCTGCAACGCTAGGTAAAAAAATAATGACACAAAAGTTGACACGTGAAATTATTCAAAATTTTGTCCTGAAATCCGCTCGAAATTTGTGGATTTCTCAAATCATAGGCAAATATTTCATAAATCAACACAATGGCTCTATACGATTTATTAAGACATAAAATTGGACATATCTTAGCTAACAACTGTAAACAATTTCGTAAAAATCATAGGAAAATTTCTATTTACATTGGCACCAATTTATTGGAACTGCTCAAATTCAGTCTAACAAAACCATTAAGCACACGACCCTATCTTTTTCATTTGGCACATTTTCTAAGTATAGTGTGAAATTAATGAAAAAAAATATTGCGAATTTAATCAGATTCTTCCTTAAAAAAGCTGATCCAAATATGTAGACCTACCTAAAAACAGAACCAATGCCGACTTTCCATTTTTAAGTAGATTTATATATAAAATAGCGCCATTTTACGTATTTTAACACCCCTTTGTATATTTTCGTATTACAAATGTTACAGTTAATGTGAAAATATAACTGTAGCTGTGTACATAGATCATATTTACTCACAGTTGTCTTCTAAATGCTGTACAACCTCTGTCTCCATTGCACGTGCTGATAAGCCAAACGAGAACGCCTATTATAACTACCAGTATTATACAGCACGCGACCAGCCAAGCCACATTCCTGCCGTCCTCGATAAATGTCTTGTATCGATCTGTCGTTGTTGTGGTTGACGTTGTCGTGGTATCTTAAAACAGGCAGCAATTTAAAAGGAAACTTGAATTACCTGATATTTTGATATTTACAGTAATGCACCTGATATTCCAGTCTTTAAACAAATGTACCTGATATTGCAAGAGTCAAAATAAGTTACATGATATTCAAATAGATGCAAGTTTTTTTTTACTTTTATTAAAGCGGAGAGAGAATTTTACCTGATGGCAAATATGTTTGAAGACTTCCTCTGATATTCCAGTAGTAACATGTTACCTTACAGCCCAGTACTAACAACACTTTTCCAGGAGGGTAATCTGTTATCTACAGCGAATTTCAACTTTCATACCAACTTTTATCCAAGACGTCAGTTTAACAATAATGTTCCGCCCGCCCGTTTATCTCAATAGGGAGAGCGCAGACCGACAGATCGCGGGGTCGCGAGTTCGAGCCCTAGGCGAGGTGTATGTTCTCCATGACCTCTAATTCATGTGGGCAGGGGAAGTTGTCAGTTACTTGCGGAGAACAGGTTTGTACTGGTAAAGAATCCAGGAATATTGGTTAGGTTAACTGACTGAAATACTGTTGAAAAACGGCGTTAAACCCAAAACAACCAACCAACAATAATTTTCCTGATATTCCAATGGTAAAAGGAATTCACTTGGGATTAAAAATCAAACAATGTAGTTACAAAAATAACGTAATAATCCAGTAGTTACAAGACTTTTTCTGATATTCCAACATGTTCAAGAAATTTCTTGACATTTCCATAACTTCAATAGTTTACCTGATATTCCAATAGTAACAGATGCTATATCGGACAACCCACCACCATCTGTGGCTGTGACGTTTATTGTGACTGTTGTGGAATATCCAAGGGGACTTGGTGACTTCAGAACCGTAATTTGTCCGTTGGTGTCTACAGCAAAGTATTCATCCAGTAGAGATGCTTGATCTAATGTATATGATATTGTCCCAAAGGTTCCCGTGTCTCCATCGGTTGCTGTGACTATGCCGACGACAGTACCGACGGAGGAATAGTAACTGATAAAGAATGAGTACGAAGCAGGGGAGAAAACCGGCGTGTTGTCGTTAGTATCACCTAGTAAAACAAGAAAACGGTTGTATATTAACAGTATCAGTAAATTTAACGGTAATTTTAGAAAGTTCTGCCGTTTTCAGAACGAAAATAATGTGTTTTCTTTTCTTCTGGAATACATGTACAAGACTGTATATAGTCAACTATAACAATAATCCTAGTTATAATATAATATGTGCACTGTTTCAAAGAAATGTGCTGAATGAGGTAAACAATTACTATGTGAACATATCGTACCAAAATGTATACATAATATGCCAATGGAAATAGTATTAATAATCTAAGGTCTTGAGAAAGCGTTTTGCTAACCCAGGATGACGCAGTTATTTTACTCTTTGAAATCACGTTTTCTAATACTTGAACAGCACTGAATGTGTTTTCCCGCTACTCACTTATATAAATATAAAGCGTCGCTGTATCGATTAGTCCGCCACTGTCTTCAACCGTTACATTGCACGTGACAGTTGATGGCAATCCAGCACCTGTAAATACAAAATATAGCTCATTACATCACTGACTGAAAAATTGTTGAAAAAGACGTTAAACCCGAACACACACACACTCATTGTGTAAGTCTCCTTGTTTCTGTGGAGTTTAATGTGTGTGTGTTCAGGTTTAACGTCTTTTTCAACAATTTTTCAGTCATATAAACGACGGGTGGAGTTTAATGCACATGTAACTTTCAGTTTTGACTTCCATTGGAAACTGAACCAGGTCTTTGATTTCAACATTGAAAACTTAACTAATTTAATGCTGATCATTGACCATGGATTTATTTTTGTTACAGACTGTTCAAACAGGCACAAATTTACCCACATGAATATCAATTAGACATCCTTCCAAACGCACAACACTGACCCTGGTCTGATCCCTCGCTCTCTAACAGAAATTAAAATCGAGTATTGGAACTAACATACTGGTCATTAACGGACTGTACAACCAGGCACATATATCAAAGCTAAATTTGATATCTTACCTCCTGATATACATGTATTTTAGATTTTATCCTCAGAAATCTGCAGTATTCAAAAGTTTGCATTTTTTCTGATCACGACAGTTGCATATGATGCATGATTTCATCAAACAAACAAACTCAATCAGCGAGCACATTTCTTTTTTTTATCAGATCAGATGTGTCTTCTTTAAATGAGTAACATCAGGTGTCCCCAAGGGTACAGTTCTTGGTCCCCCACCTGTTCTTGGTTTATATCAATAACATCCCCCAGTGTGTCCAGTCTACTACTAGACCTTTCGAAGATAACTCCCTAATGTATCGGATCATCAAGACCACTGAGGATGCACAGGTCCTAAAAGATGACCTCAACATACTACAGGAATGGGAAAAGGAATGGCTAATGGAATTCAACCCTGACAAGTGTTAGGTACTCCGAATCTCAAACAAGGTGTAGAACATCAATGCTGACTAAAACATCAATGGCAAACAGCTACAACATACCAAACAGTCAAAATATCAAAGGGCCATTCTAAGCAACACACTATCCTGGAATGCGTTCATCAACATGATAACCAAAAAGGCCAACAACACAACAGCCTTCCTCAGTCGCAACATCTCATCTTATCCCAAGTCCACAAATAGGCCTGCTACAAGACCTTCATTCGACCCAAGTTGAATATGTTGAATATGCTTCCACTGTATGGGACCCACACTCAAAGGCCAACATCACCAAAATTGAAGCGGTGCAACGCAGAGTTGCCAGATTCGTTCTTGGGAATTGCTCACGTAAAAGCAGCGTCACCGCAATGCTCAAAACTCTTGGCTAGGTGAGTCTCTAGTAGCGAAGGAAAGAGGCAAAAGCAGTGAAGTGTTCAACCACAGGGAGTGTCGACGAGAGGCCACTCGATGAGATACAAGACACCTTACTACAGGACATCAGCAAGAGTCATTTTTCCCTACCACCATTGTCCTATGGAACCAGCTCCCACAGAGCCTCGTCGCAGTACCCAACTCGGACTAATTTGGCACTTTGGACCATCCTTAACTTGTGCATATAGTAACCACAATGCGACAATGTCAATCATTTGGTCCCGAATACCTGAATAATGTTTTTATGCCTAACAGTACTAAAGGAGCCAGTGCGGAGTTCATTTTATCTAGTCGCGTAGTGGCGGCCAGGTTAAGGAACATTTTTCACTTTGGATGCCCATAGAAATATATGCGAAGGCTATTTTTGTTGAAATTCCATTGTGTAAGCAAACGTAACAGTTAGTATATTCAATGCTCCTACTTTTCTCTTTAATAAGTAATATTATTTAGTGTATTTCAACAGGCTACGGTATTAAGTTATATAACGGTATTCAGTAGACATACTTAGTAACCAGTTCTCCTGAATTGTGTGATTGTATCCACACGAGACAGAGATGAAAGCTGAATTACAATATACACAATCGCTCCGAGAATATTCACCTTGCACGAAGATATAACGCACTTCCTTTAAATAAGTCGGTCTTTACAATTTTCTGCCCTACCATCATGCGAAATATAGGACAAATGTAGGGTATTTTTTTAAAAACCTTTTTACAAACGACACCGGGCCCCGTGTTCACAAAACGTTTTCAGTCTCAGCTGAGTTTGATAATGAAACTTTATATGTCATTTATATCAAAATAATATGCTTAAAACTTAATTTTAGACTCAAAATTATTTTCAAGTGGCAATTCAGTATTGATGGTCTGTCTCAGATGGAATTTAACCTTGAAGTTTTAGTAAAATTGATAATAAAATATCAAACTCAAACTCAGCCGAGATCGAAAAATGTTTTGTGAACACGGGGCCAGTTTTTTTATTAAATGGAATGAAGGAAACAGAAGTGGTTAGCTTTCTGCTGCACTAAAATCAATGAATATGTATCTGGAAAGGAATGTTATTGAATAAGATCATTGGAGAAATGGTTATCTACTTTTTCTATTAAGCGGCGTTATGGCCTTATATATTTAACCAAGGCCTTATACGTCTGGTATCCAAATTTCAACTGAACTTTGGAAAAGTCGGCAACAAAGTACAATTATTTAATCATGTATAAGAGTACACAGAAGTGGGGTACAAAACATGGCGTTATTCTAACTAGACATGGGTTTTACATTTACCTGTATCGTAGTTGGACTGGAATGAAACTTCCCCTGTTGAGGGGTTCATCAGGAAATAGCCCGTGTAAGTTCCACAATCAATCGAGAGTGTGTGAGAATCACCAGTATCTTGGTCTATCACGCCAAATGAAGGTGTTCCTATAATATGTCCCGCCTTGAATTTACAAAACAATAGCGCAATTTATATAATGTAAGTATCAAACGAATACATAATTCCGCTAAAATGCATATATCAAACCCGTCTCAACGGGATGGGGCCATTCCATCCAAATTGTTGGTCGATACACACTATATCTTATAAGAAAGAACCCTTAAATAAAAAAAAGTTTGAAAGTACTGCAAGCTGTGAAAATTAATATCTTAGTATATTAAACAAACTTTATTATTATTATCATCATTTTGATTATTGGTGTCTTTTCTTCTTCGTAGGCACATAAGGGCACCTAGGGTCTTGGTCTTGATTTTGTAATGACCGTGATAACATTTACAGAAACAGTTTCAGCTTTCGGCTACGAGCAGGGTTTTCATAGTCAAGCAGAAGGCCCTCACAATCAAGGCGATCAGAGTCTGATTGAGATGTAGTTTTAAAATATGATATTTTAACACTACATCGTTGAATCGCTCATATAACTATGGTTACCATAACATTTTGGACATATTTAAGTAGTAAGTATAATATAGATTGTTTCTTGGCTATATTTACTAATATATTAGTACAGCGGTCACATCACATAATGATAATTATAAAGTCGAAAGTTTAAGTATGCGGATTATGAAGCGAATGCGTATAATATACTTATTGACCCGACAAGGAGCCCCCATGTTTTTGTTATCAACGAGTTGTCTTTACAAATAAAGAAACTTTAGTCTTTACCCATGGACATTTTGGGGGAGTACTTCCGAGCTACGTATTTCCGACCCATGTATCGGTGACCTCTACAGAAACTTCTTTCTATTGCTAGTTTTCAAGAAGTCTGTAAAACTTATGTAAATTGATAAATGTTTAACGTTTATCTAACTAATAATTTCCCGTAACACTCTGACTTTACGTGTTACAGTACTATTATTCTCACTGGAGGTCCCTCGAATCCCTACACAAAGGAGATTTGTACTGTGCCTTCTCCAACCATTGCTCAACATTTAGCCAGTACTGGTTTCAAAACAGTTTTAAATTTCCGACTAAAACACACATAAATTATCAATTATCTATAATACACAAACGGTGGCATTTCGTTATAATGCGTGAAAATTATGTTAAACGCAATCTGACTTTCTTTACTTTGTCCTTTCACGAAAAATAAATGTGGTTGGATATTTGACCATTATCAGACATAACTCAACATTCAGGTCTGTTTTTGTGACTTTTAAAACTGGGTAGCGGTCACTGAATTGATTTAAAGATATTTCGTAAGTCGGTTTTGTCGAACTTTCATCGTATTATTAATATAAAGATATATTTTTCTTATTGTATGAGAAATTAAATGAACGTGCTGCTTGAAATATGAAATAAAATCCAAAAACTATCAAGGGGTCGTTAGTTTATTTTATCATTAGACCAGCACGGTTACGACGTTCATATTACATTTCCTGACCCGCCGATCGGTCTATTTTTACGGCCAACATGTCACACTCGAATAAAAGGGACATATTCATATGAGGACGCTTATGAAATCGTCTAGAAGACTTGTAAAACAAAAGAATACACAAATACTTACAGCTCCTTCTGTTGTCGACAAACTATAGCTAGATTGAGGGAACTGTGGGGCCTCGTTAACGTTGATAATATCAATTACTAATGGCTCTGTATCCGAGGCTGTTCCGTCATTGACGCTTATAGTGAACGTAAATGACGTTGTCCCAGCGGCCGCGAGGGTCTCATAGTCCAATACTGTACCGGCAGTAGATATAATCCCACCTGAACGGAGAATAACAAGAAACAATTGATTTTTTTGTAATTTTACAACGTTAAGCATATTCATTGTCAGTTTCCTGAGTGATCTCCTCGTGCAATAAAGTTCGTTTTGGGTTTAACGCCGTTTTTCAACAGTATTTCAGTTATATAACGGCGGGTTTGCAATAAGAGACAGTAATTTAATTAAGCGGGGAATTCATACTGACACATTCTGAGCAATGTAATGTTTATAAAGCGCATTTGTTTTCATCTGTTTGAACGACACCTAAAATGGTAAAACTATGGTAATTTGTCGATAACTGAAGACAAATGGATTTATATTGTATTTATACATAATAAATCTGCTTAATTTTCATGGACTCCTTGTCACGTGAGAACGTTACGTAGTTGTTTCCCTGAACATTTTGGGCGTGCTTTGAAATAAAAAGCGTCAATTCCGTGTTTTAGATTTGACACGTTTGCTTTGCCATTTAAATCTTGGTCAGTATTGTAGAATTTCACCGGATTTATCCTACCCGCAAAACCCTATCATTTACAGATATTGTATATAAACTTTATCATGAATCAGAAATCTTTGCTGCTTCTATTCCTCTGTTTTTTAGGCTCCTACATAGTAGATCTGGTTCAGACCCCAGCATACATCATTAGGGAACAGGACAGTAGCAGAATGTTGAATTCCCACAGACAACATACAACGCTATATAATAACTGGTCAATTATTTTGTTGTGTAATGTAAGGATTTACGTAAAATGCAAACTGTAATGTAGTGACCGGTGCACCTGAAGCTTTCTTTAAAACACAACACTGTTCAACAGTTCTAACATATTTATTTCCTACGAAGAACAATGCACAGTTTCTTATAAATGTTCAGTTGAATTTCAAAGATGTAATCAATTTTCAGTTAGCTTTCTAAAACAGTTCTGTTTACAACTCTATTAACACAATTTCGTATTTATAAATGTATTTCGACCGAGCTTTTAACAATAATTATTGAGTTTCAGCTCCTGAGAGCTGTCAGTCAAACCCGGGACCATGTCCCTAGCCCGTCACCTGGGATGCGACTCCATTTTCAGAATATACATTGTTTTTATATAGGCAAACACAGGAAAAGTTCGTAGACACATTATTCATCTTCATGTCAACTTAGTAATCATAATAATAGCACAGGTTTTGTGAGGTTATTGTCTAGGGAATGAAAAGTGCTACACGGACTAATATTTATTTAGTTATTAAATGTCCTGTTAAATTGCCAGAAACTCAAACTGGAAGAAACATGTTTAATTTAGGTGAATGTATGTCGCGGCCTTATAACGTCAATCTGACTAAAGTTCTTGATCTTCTAAACGAAGATCTGAGAACGACTCATTCACATTCGTCTTCTGTATATTTTGGATTTCCAGTATTGCTATTTTTATTTTATCCAATCAGACGAATTGTTCGAATGTCAAAGAGTAAGAAAAATGTGCAGTCATTCCAGGGCTCGAACCCGGGACCCCTCCTTTACAAAGCAAGTGGCCTACCGACTGAGCTAACCGGCTATCTAATACATTATGACATAAGAATTGTAAATATCAAAAGTCAATGCTACAGGTAGATTTGCAAGATGTTGTAAGTTAGGCTCTGATTGGCTAGCGAAAGGGTCGTCAGAACGAGGCAATGATTAGGTCGTTCTCAGATCCTATGCGTAGCGTAATAGGATATGTACTTTAGTCAGATTGTTATAACGTATACATGGAAATGATTTTAATTTGAGATTTCACAGCGGGAGTACCAAAATACATTATGTATTCAAGTAATAGTATTACCCTAAGTAATATGTTAATACATGTCACGGTACGGACTTGGTCACGTTAGGGGAGAAGATGTGTCAGGCAGCCGGTTTGCTTAGTCGGTAGAGCACTCACTCTGTAAGCGACATAAACTTGTATACCCTACATGCATAGTTTTGACAACAAAGGGACATAACTCTAGTCTGACTGAAGACATCTGGAATAAAATCCAAGGTGCATAACTTCCCTTGCTGTATAATATTTCAATTATATTTCATGCTGAATACGCTTTAAGACTGTAACACACAAACTTTTATGCCTTTTATACCCTTTTATGCATATTTTTGATTAAGTCAAGGGCCATATCTCTGCTCTTGCTGAGTAAAATCTCTAACGAAACCCAATGTGCACTACTTCAAATGCTGGCTGAATACTATTCTTGTAAAGTTTCATAATCCTTAAGTCATATACTTTTTGAGATACATGTGACACAAACTTTTGGGCCCTTTTTAGGCATATTTTGACTAAGTCAAGAGCCGTATCTCTGCTCTTGCTGAGTAAAACCTTTAACGAAACCCAATGTGCACTACTTCAAATGCTGGCTGAATACTATTCTTGTAAAGTTTCATAATCCGTAAGTCATACACTTTTTGAGATACATGTGACACAAATTTTTTGGGCCCTTTTTAGACATATTTTGACTAAGTCAAGAGCCATAACTCCTAACTAAAACACAATGTGCACAATTTCACATGCTGAATAACAATCCTATGAGGTTTGATGATTCTAGTTCAATGCACGGCACAAGTTCGAACGGATGGACGGACATGGGCATGTTTAAGTGCCCCACCTAAAAAATAAGATAAAAACAAATTTGTGGCACAAAAATTCATAGTAATAGAATATTGTCAAACGATTCAGCGTACAGCGGAGAACTTTGTCTAAACTCGTGCATATACAAACCTCGTTTGAACGAACGATTAGGTCACCTGACTGACTATATATGCGGTGACTTCTGAAGAAAAGTCATTTCTACGCAAATCGCTTATTGTTTTACTATGTATTGTGCATAAAAACAATTTTAGAAAAATATTTAAGCTAGACTTATAATATTCAAACCCAGATATGTTTCTTAATAAAATCTGTAAAATGATCCTTTGGAACCCGAGCAAATTAATAGCAGGTTCGGTTTTAATGAGTCTGTCCATGAAAGGTAATGGAAAGAAAAACACTCCTCAAGCCCCTAGCACCGGCTTAAGCTGAATTCTATTATATATATATATTGAACAGATTTCATGGTCCCAAAGGACCAGAAAATACAATAACACTGAATCCAAGTACGGGAGACATTTTACGGCCGCCACACGGCACTTAAAAATTGCTGTTGTGATAGTTAATGAAATATTTTTTTAAAAAAAATGTCTGTTTGATATATATATTTCAGCATGCTTGACTTTGTTCCGTTGTTCAGCGTTGTGGGAGTGGGGGGGGGGGGGGGGGGGGGGGAGGATTCGTAGGCGAACCATACACTTGAATGTTTTTCGTAACAAAGTTAAGAGGCTTGAACTGTATTGTTTGATAATACAGGTGCGTTTTATTTCTGTACTCGAAGTTTCGAAATACATTCTCGAAACTCGAAATTTTCAAAAAACGGAAGTCAAAAGTTTGGATTTATTTACTCGAAATTAGTTATTTCGATTTACTTAGTCGACTATGTATATTGCCTTTCTATCCACAAATTTAAACGCCTGTCTGTCCAAAACTTATATTGACTCTTAGATAGTTAAATGTAAAATGGACACATCTATCTATACATCCATATACTGTACCAAGCATGTAGGGAATTGAACATATACCACAATACATCAATGTATGACCTACCCTAGCCTCTAGAACTACTCGAGATTTCAAACTGTATCCATTATATATACCTACATTTAGTATGTGCCGGTTCTAGGGCTTGAACAAGGTAGAAAATACTCCAGATACTGTCAAAAATATTTTAAGTTCGAACAGTACACGGTCATCTCCTATGACCAAGTACTCAAATTTAGAGCTACCAGGGTACCCGATCTTGGTCGGACTTATACCTACACGCTCATGTAGGAGATATCAATAATTCCTTGTTACATGGGCTTAAATCGGATCGAAAACCTTTAAGCGTTAAACATAATTAAAATAGTAGTATTTTAAGAGCGGAAGCTGCCCGGTCACCTTTGATGACCTTATAGAGATACCCGAGGGCTACGCAAGGTACATAATCTTAGCCGGGACCTATACATTTAAGTATACAATGGTAAATATAAATAGTAACTCGAAATTGAAATTTGAAATAAATGATATACACCAGGAACAGATGTTCTGCCACAGAATGCCACTTATCCATACATCAAATGATTAATTTTATGCCGCTGAAAATATTATTACATATTTCACACGTCTAGTATAATGGTAACACGCCACAACTAATAGAAGAGAAATGCCATCGGAAGTTTGTTCGTTTTACACAGAATAAATGAGAGAAGCATTTAGTGTGCATACGTATAGAGAAATTAAAAATAAAATTTACCCGAATCCAGAGAAAAGTATGACAATCCCGTTCCTGGTGTAGACGACATCGAGAAGGTCCATGTTTGTGTATCTTGATCCGAATATGACACGGTAAACACTGATGAAGATAACGCAGTGTTTTCAGGAACTACGTACGACGAGGTCAAAGGTAAGTTGGTTATCAAAACAGGATCATTTATACCTGAAATAAATAAATTGCCGTCTGTTTCAAACTGCTTCAGCAAGAGTAGACATATCTGTTACCTGCTTATTTCTATAGCCTTACTTTCATATTTGGAGATATGTGACATGCAAAGTGCAAAGCTAATACAATGAAAACTGTTAAAGCGCCTTTTTGCACTTTCTAAAGTTTACTCCATTCGAAGTAGTATTAAACATAGTTAAAAATTTCAAACGAAACATATGAACGCTGTCCAAGTCAGTACCTTGGATTATAACAGTTAATATTGTCGGTCCCACCGTGTTCTTGGCATCTGCTACAGTTATCTCAATATCGTAACCTACTGTCGTATAGTTTGAAATATCCGCGTTCAGCTGAATTTCTCCCGCTGTAATATAAAATATTTCATTTTCATTATATCCTTGTGGAACATTATACATCATATGCATTCAACTCATAAACAATAAATAAAAAATAAATTATTCGTATAATACTGCACAGTATAATATGAATGTAAAATTTATAGTGTTATCGATGAAATAGCTGCTTGTCTAGGATTGTATGTCTATGCTGTGCTTCTTTGTGAAATCAATACTGCAATTCATGTTATCAAAGGTTTATCTATAAAATAATTGTGATGTAATCTAAATATTAACAAAATATTAATAAAAAATTGTCCATTCATGTTTGCATGCTGGTACCTATATAGATATCACATGTGTGAGCTGTATACCTTACCTGTATAAACTAGATTCGACATCTGGTGCCAAACGGCTGAACTAGGTATGTGTCTTAACTACTCAGCTACTTTAATACCCCTACTAGTTGTATAGCTTAATATGTTTTTTGCAATAAATCTCAAAAACGCTGTATATTTTCAGTCGTCTGCTAAAGTCCGTCTCTAGTCCACATCTCGAAAAGTGTGCATCTTGCGTTTAATGAGAGTGTTCAGCTGTGACTTTCATGAGATTCAAACAAGCGACCCCCAGAAGCGGTGGGTAGCAAAAGAGTATTCCCTATTTCTTTCGTTTTTTATTAACATATTAACTTACATGCAAAAATTTGGAAAGGGCATGATGCAGGGTCACAGGTCATGGTATATGTCAGTGTATCGCCTTCATAGTCCGTGGTGTTAACAGTAAACACGTTCGTGCCAATACCAGAAGATGTTGACAGAGTCGTCGCCCCTTTGTGGAAAAATATAATAAGTTTTTCAGATTAGAGTGTTTGAATCACATAAATAATTGAAATTTGTGAAACATAGACACATGTTAAGACCTAAGTGCAGTCACTTTTTCTGCCTTTTTGCTATTTTCTCCTCATCTACTTCATTCTCAGCTAAAACGGAAGCATAAGTTCAGACATTTCTGTTTAAGCACTAGACAACCTACTGCATTTATCGAACGTACATTATATTATGTTATTAAACTGTGCAATTACTTAAGACATAGACCAGAGTGTAGTAGTTTATATTTTGGTATGAAATTATATCTGTGTGTGCATGTGTGCGTGTGTGTGTGCGTGCGTGCGTGTGTGTTTAAAGCATAACCATGTTTTTCATAACAAAAATGAAAATACTTAACCTCGATTAATATCTTCTATCAAGATCTACAGCTCTTTCACATTTGATCCAGTGTTAAATACGTTAGAAGTTATAGATCTATGAATTGGTAAATGTTGCCTTTGGGGTTATAAAACGTCGCATCACAACGTTAACTTTCAATGTTTAACGCCCAGGTAAATGCAATTAATGTATCCTGTATGACAACATGACTTACGTAAACAATCGTAGCTGATCGTGACATCCGTTCAGAATATTTTACTTCTATTTGACGTCATAGTCACCTTGAGCTTAAAATTGACCCCGCCCCCCCCCCCCCCCCCCCCAGGGGGAATTTTCAACACTATGATTTTCTTAAACCTTATGGTAGTTGGCATTCACAGACAAAAGTTTGCAAGTTTCCGTTGGGGCTTTAACGAGTTACGGAGATTTAAAATACGTTACCATGCAAATTTTCATTTAATTCACCATTTATGTTAATTTAATATTATAAACATGCCTGTGGTACAATTAATCGTAATAAACAAGACGCTTAGATATGTTTATGTATTTAAAATAGAAATTATCATATGTTCATATCATTTTAGGTGAATAGATGTTATGTATTATCCGTAACTTACGTTACTTCTTTTGAAATTACTAGAACATAGAAATATATCAACAATGATGATTTTTTAAGTTGTAAAATACTGATAATGGCCAATACACAGTTCAGTAATTGAATTTATATATAATAAAACTGTCCCTAGAGTTAACTTATTCAATATGTCACATATGATACGTTACCTTTCCGAAATATGTGTTAAAGAAAAAATATTTAAAATTTTGGTATTACCTATATGGTCAGGATTTTAAAAATAATATACATTGGACTATAAATAAACATCACCAGACATGAACAACATTATCAAATAAATGTATATAGATTTATAATTCATTAGAAATATTATTTAAATGTATATTAAGAATATATAGCTCTTTGAATGTACCAGTATGACTGCATATCATAATTATCATTAGTATAATTAAATAACATAGACTCCGCATGCGAAGCAATATTAGACCATATAAGGTATGACCTCTGACGACTAAGTGTGACATTGAGCTTGAAGTGAAAAATGGTATTCACTATACACTCTTATAGGGGGTGGAAGAGGTTTCTAACGCTAAAAGGCAGATGGCCTTAGATTTCGGTTGTTGATGATAAATACAACTGCATTCAATAGAGATTGGTCTAGAGGTGTACTCTAGATCTACGATCCTCCTCGCAGATCTGCTGTTTCTCCTGTGACCTCTGACAGTGAGCTTGGTTACCATTAACAGCATTCTCACTACACTCCCCCAGCCCTGTTCTATAAAGTGGGTCATAAGGGCTTGGGAGGCCACAAATGGATTCCTTGCAGAATCAGACATAACAGGTATACCCTGCAGGATAATTAACATGGAGGTTTTGCCAATAACAATCATACATCTAATGCGAAGCAGACCACAAGTACTTCCTTCTTAAAACAGACGATATTCCCCAGTGGATGGTTAATTACTATACTGAAGCATGTTATTCCACACTATCTTATAATAACAAAACTTAAGGTCATCGGATACCCTGACCCAAGTTCATAAACTTCCGGGATGCCTGGAAAATACCAAACTATCAAGGCCCTGGGATACCCAGAGCAAGGACCATAATACTGACACTAATGTATGCCAGGTGATAACACGTACTGCATTAGTTCATAAACTCTTGGGTTGCACGGAGAAATGTACCAAATTATTACCGTGCTGGAATACCCATATTAATGTGTACTTTGGGATACTCATTCTGACCTATATTTCTAAAACACAGTCAAGATACCTAGCAAAACATACAAATATGAGAAACGTGGGTTTTCTTGAAAGTTTTGCGGATGGATGGACATAGCTTCTGCATCTTTCACAAGGATAAACCTGGGATACCCAGGAAGCTGGGAAGACTTCAAACAGATGGACACAGTTTCTGCGTCTATTGCTGTACTGGGCTTTGCCTCTGCTGACACATATCTAAACGAGGGTCTCAAGTAAATAATCCATGACCCGAAGTCCTTTTCCTAGGCCTCCAGCCCAAGAATCTCTATTGCTTAAACCAGACAGGTCCCTCAAAAGGTCCCGAAATACCAATACCCATCTGGAAGGGACTCGTGTTTCTACCCAAGTACAAAGGATGTTGTGGTTAAATAAAGGCTGCACAGCCATATCTACCACCAGTTTTAGAGACTGCAGTCTCACACTGGAGATAAGTTGATCTTGCCGCCACTTAACCAAATCCACACGTCCACTTACTGAGTAAGGGTAAGCAAGCCAAAACCAGACCAATAAGTGAGACTCTGGCACAACGTGCCCCTATGGTCTATCCATCAGAACAGGAACATGAACACATCCCATAGACCCAGCCCCTCAAAGTCGATGTTTCCATAATTGTGTAAAGCCATAGTTTCAGAAGCAAGGTCCATACAGTAATTGTTGTCATAACCCAACTTTTTCCCCGAAATGTGCACAGTAAGGGTAGTGTAAATACCAACCTCGGAATGAAGGAATTAGTAAAATAGACATGAAAGACACTGATCCCCAAACAACGACACTGCAGTTTGCGACGCAGGACAAATATTGCTCAACATTTATTTGTTCCATAGTTGCTGTCATAGAGATGGACTTGATGTACATGCACTTAGGTTAAATGCAGGAAGATGGAACCCTGTTACAGAAGGTGGTACCGAATACAATAAGGTTTCTAGTGGTGGCAACCACCAGGCCTGTATGCCCTCATGACCTAGACAAATACCCTCATGACCTAGACAAAACAATGATAGATTGACTGTTGGTCCAACATTATTAAAAGGCAACTGCCCAGTGTGATTGAAGGGCAGTACTCAAGCAGGCTTTTGATGTTGATGTTGAATAGGGTTGCTAGTATGAGGTAAACAAACCTTTGGAAGAAAGTGGCCTCTGAACTTCACACAAGTGGCTTGACTTTTAGTAACAATATTCCCCAATAGTGTTATTTGTCTCTGACCTTAGGTTCTCTAGAAACCAGTTGAGGTTCAAATGACTGGAAATCAAATAGGTCCTCTGTCTGGAATAAACTTGTCAATTGGTAACAGAATTCACCCATAAAAGTTTAAAGTCCCATATTTGCCATCAAAAGAGTTAGTTTTGTAAGAACTTGCCTTCAAAGTGGGCAATCAAATGCACTTTACTTTACCTACTAGAGTTACATTAATTTCACTTGCAGAATATCCTATTTTGAGGCAGTTCCTATAATTGTCTTAATGAACTACCATCAATATATACATACCGTATTAAAAAAGTCACAGTATTCCAGTCATGACCATTACTGGATATCGGCTCCATAGAAGATACATGTACATGGTATATCTACTTAAGCATACAGTTGAGATTGACAACATGTTGGATGAAGTCTATGTTGATGAATGAATCTACTGTACATTCAAAACAATCACAGTTACAACATACAGCAGTTAACAAAATGTAAAATGTGTGTGCGTAAACATGCACAAGATTTCTAAATATCGTGATATGCCTGTTTTAAATTTAGCATCTTTATAGAGCACTGTGTTGGGCAATGTCTGTATATATTATAAGTATGTCACTTCAATGTGCTTAAATAGCTGAATATATATATCAATTGTTTAAAAAATGTTTGGCTGCATAGTGTTCTCGTGAAGGTGTAATCATGGACCATGTAAATAAGGTTCTAGAATGTGTTTAGAATTGAAAGCAAAATATTTCAAACAAAAAAAATCATTGTAAGTTTGCTATTTTTCAAAGATAAAGTATATGTTCACAATACAGAATACATGAAAATGTATAGCTTATTTGTTAGGTAACGTACAACATAAATTGTAACGTAGACTGTTTTTTAAATACATGGGTTTAAAGTTAAAATGCAAAGCTATGTTAAAACATATTTTGATTGAATTGTAGATATGCTTTTTCAAAGTGCTACAGTATATTTAAGGTAACAGAACACAAGAGATATAGTTAGTTTGTTCGATAACGTAAATTGTAACTTAATTTGATATATTTATACGTGTTTTAAGTTAAACCTTCAGTTTGAAATGCAAAACTATACTGTTGAGAACAGAATTATATTGTTGTTGTTTTTTTCAACTGATAAAGTGTGTTTAAAAGAAAATGAAGACATACAATATAATTTGTATGTTTGGTAACGTAAAATGTAATGTAGAATTCAATATAAGACATCTTACAAGTTAGAGGTTTGTTGATAAATAAGTATACAGTTGTATCACATGTAACTAAAGAATGTCAATATAAAATTGATAGAACATTTTTATGAAAAACATGTTTGAAGTAGGTATGATTGAAAATTAGCATATTTTGGAAGAAAGACGTTACATTTTAAGAATCGCTAAAAGTATGCTTTCCCTTAACTTATACTAGCAATCTATATATCATTAATTTTGCTGAACTTTGAACTTTTTAATAGTAACTTCAATTTCTAATTACCTGGTCATCTAAATTTGCAATAAAAACTTCATGCCAAAAATGTTGCTTTTTTTAGGGTAACGTATCTTTTTCCGATATTTTTCTTCTTTAACATCACATTTTAGATATTGAAATTTTATCAAATTGCAGCATCTAGTATACACCTTGTAATAAAATATGCAAACTTGAAATGATTTACTAACATAATGGTACCATTCATCTGTAAAAATTGATGAAAAAATTATTGGTTTTGAGGGTAACGTATTTTAAGGTGGTGTTACGGAGAAAAGCCCCACTCGCCAGTTGCAAACTTTATGCCAAAATGTTCACCACACATTGGAGTTTCAAAAAAATATGGTCCACAAAATTCCCCCTGGGGGGGAGCAAAACCCCTTCTGGCTCATAGTCTATGTAACTTTGAACGCCGTTTCCTTCTCTTCTCATCACGGTTCATTTAAGATTAACGGCGCACATTTAAACTATTTTGTACTCGGCAGCAAAAACGTGCATAGTGCACCAAAAGACTTACATGTGCAGTATTCAGAGAAACAACAAAAAGTGTTCGTTATCCGATAATATAACATCGTTCTACCATTCTCCTTAAAAACTTCACCAAAATCCCTTACGATCGTCTCTTCTTATTGATTTTATACATACAACCCCATTACTTAAATTTACCAAATTAGTGCTGGATAATACCCGAAGTCCGTGCTCGTGATCTCGGGGAAGCATCGAAAGTTCCCATGTTGCGATTTAATAGAAATATCATAGAAACAAACCCTGTGTATCAAAATACAGAGAACCCAATTCTAACTAAAATCATACACTTTTTGGTGAATTTAGGTAACGTAAGTTGTAAGTTTCAAACCAATAAAAAGGTGGTACTCGTAATAAAATATCATGTTAATTTCAAGAAAAGGTGAAAAAGTGTAATGTCATGGTTCTTTATAAAGAACTTAATGTTTACCTTGAAGGTTGTGAATCACAGGGGGTTGGTTTTTTACAAGGTAAAGATAAAACGTTCCAGTATTACTGTTCTTGTATCCGTCCGTGCACACCACTGTCAGGTCATATTGGTTTACTGTATCGTAGTCGAAGTTAGGATTTGCATTTGAATAAATTCCATAGTCTGAAAAAAATATGATCAACATGTCATACAACATGTAGCCAGTCATACTACTTCTTAAGAACGGTAAAAGTAGTTTGAATATAATTCTGCAATTTTGAATGGTATTTCGATTTTCATTGACTTATTATGAAACAGTTGACGTGCCAGATACTACTTCTTAAGAACGGTAAAAGTAGTTTGAATATAATTCTGCAATTTTGAATGATATTTCGATTTTCATTGACTTATTATGGAACAGTTGACGTGCCAGATACCGTCGTGTAGATAAAACGGTAGATCAAACAGAAAGCATTAGTATGAGCTTTTCTTTTCCCAAAATATCAAAACCTTAGCCTAAGATGTGAAGAATTTAATTTTAGAATACATAACAGTCACAATTTGAAACACCTTTAACAAATTATATTCTGACGCAAAAAAAAAAAACAACGTCTACTGACTGGATGTTGCTGGAATCTGTTTCACAGTGAATGGATCTGTTACAACACCGCTGAAAGAGCAGCTGACTGTGTCAACAGAGTCCGTGGCGTTGACTGTGTACAGCAATGTCTCCAGGGTCGTGTCCTCAAGGAGCGTGTCGGATGCTGGCATAGCGTGGATAACAGGGGCCTGAAACGAATGTTCCGGTAGTAAGATACAATGTTAAAAAACAAAGATAACAGATTTAGATGATGTGTAAAAGCAGATCTATCAATTAACATTCATTATGCCAAATTATTTTAGCAGGAAATTAAATTCGTACTGACCTGATAACGTTAAATCAAATCATTCTGTCAGGCTACTTTTCCCAACACGACTGTGCAAAAAAAGTGTATATAATCATAATATTCATTCGATAATACTGATGACACTACTAAAGCACAGTAAGATGAACATTACATTATGTCTTCCCAAATATTTTGGCTGTCTGTCCGTTTTTGACAAAAAACTTTCCGCTGTTTATCATTTAAACTCGGATAAATTGGCACACAATGACACAACGCGCACAACGCAATGTTTTGTGTCCGCTTTGTATCTTTTAATCCCTTTGAAAATACTTGACATAATGAGTCGATGCGCAGAATGTATCTTACAGGGCTTAAGTTCTTTAGTTCTTTACGCTATGGCCAGTTATTCACGTGACATATCTCCGGGGAGACATACGCAAGGTGCGTTTCGGTGGTGAAACGTTCAGATTTTCAGAGAGGATTTGTAAAAATATCAAGTATCAATAAAAGATAATAGGTAAGGGTAGATTTCTCGGAAGCACAGAGCACCACAAACACAGCCTCAGAGCCACGCATTTGCAAAGTAGGCCCACAACAAAAATAATCTTTAACAGAAAAACATAGACGGGTTGCTTCAAAAATCCAGCAAGTACATATTAATTTTATGCAAAATATAGAAAAAGTGGGGAGGAAGGGGTAGGGGGTAGAAAAGGGGAGGGGAAAGGGAAAGTGGAACAAGGATGAATATTCAAAAGGGAATGCTACGTTCCTTAATCACAGTTACCCTACAAGGTAAACCACAGCAGTGCAGACACTCATGTACAAAAGACAAACACACACACGCACACGGATACGCAGACACACACACACACACGCACGCTCGCACGCACGCTCACACACACACACACACACACACACACACACACACACACACACACACACATAACTAACTTACATTCTTGAATAAAAAACTAGGGGAAAGAATATATAGGATATATAAGGAAAACATATTTACTTCGTTTGTTATGGAAACAGTAACCGATGCTGAAGCAGCGTTTGCACAATAATCTGTTACTGTGAAAACGAGGACTTCTGTTGAATCCGGCCCAGCCAGGGATGAGGCTACTGTCACATTGCCTGTAGTAAATAACAGTTAGTTAGAGGTCTGTCACTGTTGCAAAATATATGTTATACCGTACCCAGGACCATTATGACGAATTAAAAAGTGGTAATTCATTTAATTAATTCAAACATTCTTGAGAGATTTCAACAAATAGAATCAATACATGTTATGTATACTTTTAACATCTATATGAAATGTAACAAAAAGAAAGGCATTAACAAATCTATCAAAAAAATATTAGAAAAAAAGTTGTAGACGAAGGAAGTGCTTAAGTTCTACATTTATAAAGAGCATGAAAATCTTAGTATTCCTGTGACATGAAAAAAAGAATTGCGCTCGACTCGTTAAAAGATACAAGCTTTGGCCCAGTATCTATGAACGTCATACGTATGACTTATATTTTCTTAACATTCTGTTTGCTCTGTTGCTGATGTAAATTTTACAACAATAAATAATTAGATAAACGGCATTGGTGCATCACAGGTGAATGAACTATCTTCAATGCGCCGCAGCTATAGTGACAACAAACCAGTCCACTCTCTCAACTTACCTTAACGCAACAATCATCCGATACGGATGTAACCAAAGAAAAAATATTTACATAGAATTTAAAGTTTTAAGTTTAAGTAGTTTGTTTATTAACCATTTTAAGTTAGTCTGTAGTCTAAACCGATAATAAACATGAATCCAAATATTATGAAATGAGACAAAATTAAAGACAACTTAAAATTCCGTGGAATACACAAATTTAGTTTCAACAAAGGAATAAACTGTTAGATGGAAAATTAATACGAGACACTGCGCTTAAGTTGAATTATGAACATTATGTAATTGTTCATCAGAAAAGCGCGATATACCTGTTCCGGTGTCAAAGTTGAATTTTGTATTTGTACTCATGGAAATTGTCAACTCGTCGCCGACATCAGGATCAGACCAAGTGACTGTATCTATGAAGTATCCAATGGAAACGTCGTTTGTAATGGTATGGGTGGTGCCATCTGCTGGACTGTCAATAGTTGGACCTGTTCCTTTTTGATGAAATCCATTCAAAACAGTTTACAACAACTTATACATAGCTATGATTATATGTATGAACATTTAAAGAAGCTTACTACAAGAGCAGTAGCACCAAAAAAATATTCTAAAAAATCGGAAGTTCTAAATAAAATTGCCTTCAGTAGAGAGCTGCAAAATTGCCTAGTTCTTCTTGTTAATCTTCAAAAAATTATATCACATGTTATTATGCTATTCTTAAAATCAATACAGGATTTAAAAGAATTATAAATGTGTAAGCCCTGCCGGATAACACACACACACTGAATGAATATCTGCTAAAGGCAGAGTTTACACATGCATGAACACCAAACAAAACTATTCAATTTTATCCTATATTGTTTCTAAGTACACATGTTTCCGCTTCGATTTTTCATGTTGTAATGATTTAACACCCAAAGATTTCAAAACAATCTTATCGAAACTATTATCATCAGAAATGAGCCTAACGTTTACACGTTTCGTTCTGAAATAAGAAATGCCAAGTCAGCTGCTGAACATCATTTTGTTGGAGACGTTCTCACAGAAGTCCTTCCCTTATATCTCGTCAGCGCTCTTTATACAAATTTACATGTTTTGTTCTGGCTTCTTTCTTATCTGATTTACTTACAGTTACAGCTAAACCATGACTGAAGCCTACTGAAAGAATACTCCCGAAACATTAAAGAAAACGTACTACATTCTGTATGTGAAAAAAAATACATTGTTTTTCACTGTTTTAGATCAATTGAATGTAAAACTTTGATATTTTATAATGTTTAAAAAATTGGAATATTCAATACTTTTACAGTGGTATTCGAGCTATATACATGTATATTCCATATTTGCAAATTTTACTTCAATTATTTAGTAGAACAAGATTATGTCACTATTTATTCAGTAGAACAAGATGATGTCACTATTTATTAAAGCGTTATTAATGAAATGCTTACCTTCGTTGAATAAATATTGCTCGCTATATATGTCGACAGCGTGTGTTTAATTAACAATATTTGTCATTACAGAATGTATACATATATGATATTTTATTTGTAAAGATGTTCAAGACTGTTTGATTCGCCATATCCGTAGCAAGTTTTGTCCATGATTTCTTTTTAAAATTCATAAGAAAACAAGGGCGGTATTAAGAACTTTTATAAAATAAAATCTCGTTATGTTAAAAAATAAAGATATAGGGTATTTTCCATTGTAAATTCAAGCAGTTGTGGATATAAAAGATTTTAAAAAAATTCAAATTTTAACTTCATTTGATGAAATTCCAAAGTTTTCATTTGCCATTAGTTTAGATAGGGAAATGTTTTTTCTTCCAACACTCCTAGAGACCATTAGAATGTTTTTAATCTATATCAAGATTTTAGAAAACCTCTGTTACAGATCTGAAGGATAACACAGCAGTGTTTTGTATTCAATACGCACCTCCATTAGCTTCTGCCCGAAAGGCATACGTTACAGTACTGTCAGTCGATGCACCGCTCCATGTTAAAGTTTGGCCGACGGTTGGCTTTGACATTGCTAAAATGGTGTTATCCGGACTGTTTCCAGCAGGCTTGTGTTCAACTATGTTAGTGCCACTAACATACCTTTATCGAAATAGTTAATCAAAGCTATGTTTGATATATATGAGCCGTGCCATGAGAAAACCAACATAGTGGCTTTGCGACCAGCATGGATCCAGACCAGCCTGCGCATCCGCGCAGTCTGATCAGGATCCATGTTGTTCGCTTTCAAAGCCTATTGCAGATAGAAAAACCGTTAGCGAACAGCATGGAACCTGACCAGACTGCGCGGATGCGCAGGCTGGTCTGGATCCATGCTGGTCGCAAAGCCACTATGTTGGTTTTCTCATTGCTCGGCTCATATATTAAATATCCAACTCATATCTAAAAGTAGTCCAAATAATTGTACTCAAAGTTGAATATCGTTATATATTTATTTACTGTCTATAGGTAAACAACGTGAAATATCAATGTAAAATCGGTCTACCAGAGATCTCATTATTTAGACTAATCTAAAAGTATAGCAGCAAAATGGCGCAGTTCTCTTTTATTGAAGAACGTTGATTTTTCAGGAACCCTATTTCATTTCTGACCGACAGCGCAAGAATTTATGACTGACCTTTTTATTCATGTTTGTCTTAAAATAATGATACAGTAATATGAAGCTCGTTACTCAACATTTTTGCAATATTGGGCCGTAATATCCAGCCGGTGAAACTTTTAGCAATGCCTCAAACATTTTAGCACCAATGGTAATTTTTATGATAAAAACTTGGTGTATTACTACGAACCACAAAGAAAAGTAAGAGGCAAGCTGTGGGCTATTCAATCCGGAAACGCGACATGTAGCTACGAAGAATGACTTGCAATTGTTAAAAGTTATGTACCCTGTTTTGACCGCTGCCGTCGTATAATTTACTGTTTATTTATATCTGTATCTTTTTGTCATAGAAGCAACAAGCACAATTTACTTAAGCTGAAAGAAGGCCAGTGGTATATTTATGTCTGAATTAATGGCAATATATAACTTTAAACAGATTAATACTTCAAATTTCTACTTTTACCAGCCTACTCTGTCCTCAGGGCGAACCGATATTTGATCTCCACTTGCTATGTTAAACAACTTGAGTCCGGTGGCTCCGACTGTAATTATAAATGAAGAAAAACAGTCATATACAGTTAATGCATCTCTTGCCGGTCAATAATTTTGTCTGATTATCCAATGTCCGAATGATAAGTAATTTTTTAAATGACATTAGAAATAAGGTTTTATTCCTCTAAAGTTTTGTCTACTACTGGTCAGTATGGTTAGGCAATTTACATAATATATTGTGGGGAAGCCACGTGACCCGAAGGTAAGGTACAGAACCCGATTTGTAAACAAATCGGTTCGCTTCAGGTAACATATTTGGTCGTAACTTTGTTAATACTCGATGAAATTTCATGAAATAAAGACGAACGCCATCCTGTTTAAAAGACAAACTCTAGATGCTGGTAAGTAGCCGGATTAATTTGATACTTTTTGCAACGGCGTATTTCGCTGGTCACAAAATGTTGTGCTATGACAAGGAGCATTTCACTTTAAAATGGTCTAAATGATTTGCAAATGATCTTCAGGCTACAATTCGCTACTTTCTTAGCAGTCCCTCCCAATGTTAGACTGATGAGTGATTTTTGTCCGGATAACATCAATGCTTTTCGCAATGGCTTGCTGAAAACAAAAGCGCTATGGTCCGGAGCACTTCTGGAAGATGCTCTGGTGCGAAGCAATTTTTCAACACTTCACCTTCTTTGAAGATCTGTCTAGTTTTTATCTACTACACCAATGGGAGAAAATGTCCGATCGAGCAATTCGGGGATTCCCCTAACACCTTGCCCGATCAGGAAATTCAGCGCCAAAAATTGCCAGATCGGGCAAGAAAATGGTCCATTTCTATATACCTTTGAAAGAATAACCTGTGCATAAGGATATTTAACTTAGAGATGATCTAAATGCATGCTTCGTATCACAAAGGGTATATCTAAGATCCTACCGTCAAAATGTTTTTTAATTTTCTAGATTCTAAGATATTTAGCTTTAAAACTTCGATTTCCCATTTTGGCAACTTACTTTCCAGATCGGGAAAGTGACTTTCCCAATTAGGAAAGTGACTTCCAGAGACTATATAGCAGCAAAACAAATTGAAACAAGCAGTAAGTATCTATAAATGTTTTATTCTTTAAATCAATACATTATAGTTCATGGTATGCATGACTTGTAGTTCAGTGTATCAAACTTACTGCTTGTTTCAACTTGTTTTGCTGCTATATAGTCTCTGGAAGTCACTTTCCTAATTGGGAAAGTCACTTTCCCGATCTGGAAAGTAAGTTGCCAAAACGGATAATTGATGTTTTAACATTAAAATCTTAGAATCTAGGAAATTAAAAAACATTTTGAACGGTAGGATCTTAGATATATATACCCTTTGTGATACGAAGCATGCATTTAGATCATCATTAGGTTAAATATCCTTATGCACAGGTTATTTTTTCAAAGGTATATAGAAATGGACCATTTTCTTGCCCGATCTAGCAGTTTTGGCGCTGAATTTCCTGATCGGGCAAGGTGTTAGGGGAATCCCCGAATTGCTCGATCGGTCAATTTCACCCACTGGTAACTAGACAGATCTTCAAAGAAGATGAAGTGTTGAAAAATTGCTTCGCACCAGAGCATCTTCCAGAAGTGCTCCGGACTATAGCGCTTTTGTTTTCAGCAAGTCATTGCGAAAAGCATTGATGTTATCCGGACAAAATCACTCATCAGTCTAACATTGGGATGGACTGCTTAGAAAGTAGCGAATTGTAGCCTGAAGATCATTTGCAAATCATTTAGACCATTTTTAAAATGCTCCGTGCCATAGCACAACATTTTGTTACCAGCGAAATACGCCGTTGAACTTTTTGCAAAAAGTATCAAATTAATCTGGCTACTTACCAGCATCGAGAGTTTGTATTTTAAAGAGGAAGGCGTTCGTCTTTATTTCATGAAATTTCATTGAGTATTAACAAAGTTACGACCAAAAATGTTACCTGAAGCGATTTGTTTACAAATTGGGCTCCGTACCTTACCCTCTGGTCACGTGGGTTCCCCACAGTGTAGTAAGTCATGTAATAATTTTCACCTATTGAATGGCTTATTAGCCAATAGCCAAAACCGAGGGCTAAATCGTTTTCATAATTGACGTACAAACGTTTTAATAATTGTTATATTACATAAAATCAGAAATACATTTTCTAATATTTTTCAAGGTTTAGTCCTGCAAAAGATCCATACTAAGGATAATAATGTTTTTCATAGAGCTTCTCCCTCAGTCATATCAAAGGGTGGCTAAATTCCGGCTTTTAATATATAAGTGCTAGGGTAAAGTTCAAATCTACCAGTTTTTCACTGACTGATTAAATAGTAACTATCTGATTGTCAGAAAATGTACATAATTATGTCAAACAATGTTTGTAATATTGTGTTCATCAAAAAGGAATCTAGGTTAAACTTGATGTTTAAGATCAAGGGTCAAACTGCATATAGATTACAAAAAAATCCTGCGTATTTCAGATTTATTTTTACTGGTCAATGTTTATTGAAAATCACATTAATTGTGTAAATTGTATATCTATGTCCTTAAAATATGCACATTTTCCCTTCATTATGATCCAATTCTGTTTTGAAAACTGAAGAGAATGTCAGGACGGGCAGACAGAGTGGTGAATTTGATGCTACCTAAGGGATGAACTTTGAAAGACCCAAAAAGAATTAGTGTAAAACTATAATATTCTTACCGACAGTCTCTGCGTTTTCTCCAACGAGTGTGTAACTGGTTCCTGATGGCCGCCATACCTGGAAGTATATGGTATCAAGGGCAGACGCCACTATTTGCCACTGTGTGATTGTCCCGCAGCAATTTATTTTAAAACTTGCATCTGTCCCAAGCAAAAGATAACCTGTCCCTAACATGAAAAATAGCAATTTGACTGATTTACTTTATATCGGAAATCCTAAAATCCTTTTCATTATAAAACAGAAAACTGTTTCTAACTATGTCAAAATTTAGTTCTCCAAAGGGTTAAGACTATAAACTATATTGTATGTTTATTCTTTTTTTTTCAGGATCCGTTTTCTCGACGTTATCGGCTGTTGTTATTTAGTAAAGAATTAAGATATTGTCTTATATGTTACATGATAGTTAATAATATTATACAACCCATCTTGTCTGATGTTGTTGTTAAAAATCTACAGATATTGAATTTTGATATAATGCAGGTGCCGGCGGTTAGGACAATATCTAATGGTAAGCACTCCATCAAGCATGCTGCTCGAACTCGCTTCAAAAACACTTCGGGACCTACTCAAGCTTCAAGAACACTTCAGGACCTATTCCAGCTTCTATAACACTTCAGGACCTACTCCAGCTTCAATAACACTTCAGGACTTACTCCAGCTTCAACAAACACTTCAGGACCTACTCCAGCTTCAAGAACACTTCAGGACCTACTCCAGCTTCAAGAACACTTCAGGACCTACTCCAGCTTCAAGAACACTTCAGGACCTACTCCAGCTTCAAGGACACTTCATGACCTACTCCAGCTTCAAGAACACTTCAGGACCTACTCCAGCTTCAGGAACACTTCAGAACCTACTCCAGCTTCAAGAACACTTCAGAACCTACTCCAGCTTCTAGAACACTTCAGGACCAACTCCAGCTTCTAGAACACTTCAGGACCTACCAGCTTCAAGAACACTTCAGGCCCTACCAGCTTCTAGAACACTTCAGTACCTACTCCAGCTTCAAGAACACTTCAGGACCTACTTCAGCTTCAAAAACACTTCAGGACCTACTCCAGCTTCATGAACACTTCAGGACCTACTCCAGCTTCTAGAACACTTCAGGACCAACTCCAGCTTCTAGAACACTTCAGGACCTACCAGCTTCAAGAACACTTCAGGCCCTACCAGTTTCTAGAACACTTCAGGACCTACTCCAGCTTCTAGAACACTTCAGGACCTACTCCAGCTTCACGAACACTTCAAGACCTACTCCAGCTTCTAGAATACTTCAGGACCTACTCTATCTTCTAGAATACTTCAGGACCTACTCCAGCCTCTAGAACACTTCAGGACCTACTAACTTCAGAACCTCAGACTACTCACTTCAAGAACACTTCAGGACCTACTCCAGCTTCAAGAACACTTCAGACCTCTCAGCTCTAACATTCAGACTTCACAGCTCAGAACACTTCAGGACCTACTCCAGCTTCTAGAACACTTCAGGACCTACTCCAGCTTCAAGAACACTTCAGGACCTACTCCATCATCAACAACGCTTTCAGGACCTACTCCAGCTACTAAAACCCTTCAGGACCTACTCCAGCTTCTAGAACACTTCAGGACCTACTCCAGCTTCAAGAACACTTCAGGACCTACTCCAGCTTCAAGAACACATCAGGACCTACTCCAGCTTCTAAAACACTTCAGGACCTACTCCAGCTTCAAGAACACTTCAGGACCTACTCCAACTTCAAGAACACTTAAGGACCTACCAGCTTCAAGAACACTTCAGGACCTACTCCAGCGTCAAGAGCACTTCAGAACCTACTCCAGCTTTAAGAACACTTCAGGACCTACTCCAGCTTCAAGAACACTTCAGGACATACTCCAGCTTCAAGAACACTTCAGGACCTACTCCAGCTTCAAGAGACACTTCAGACCTACTCCAGCTTAAGAACACTTCAGGACCTACTCCAGCTTCAGGAACACTTCAGGACTTACCACTTCAAACACTTAGACATTTCAGTTCTAGAACACTTCAGGACCTACTCCAGCTTTCATCAGGACCTACCTTCAGACCTTCATCCAGCTTCAGAACACTTCAGGACCTACTCCAGTTCAGGAACACTTCAGGACTTTACATCAGGTTCAAAACACCTTAGGACCTATTCACCTTCTAGAACACTTCAGGACCAACTCCACTGCCCTTCTAGAACACTTCAGGACCTACCAGCTTCAAGAACACTTCAGGCCCTACCAGCTTCTAGAACACTTCAGGACCTACTCCAGTTTCAAGAACACTTCAGGACCTACTTCAGCTTCAAAAACACTTCAGGACCTACTCCACCTTCTAGAAACTTCAGGACCTACTCTAGCTCAAAACACTTCAGGACCACTCCAGCCTCTAGAACACTTCAGGACCTACCAGCTTCAAGAACACTTCAGGCCCTACCAGCTTCAGAACACTCAGAACCTACTCCAGCTTTAGAACACTTCAGGACCTACTCCAGCTTCAAGAACACTTCAGGACCTACTCCAGCTTCTAGAATACTTCAGGCCCGTACTCCAGCTCTCAAACGCTTCAGGACCTACTCCACCCTCTAAAACCCTTCAGGACCTACTCCAGCTTCTAGAACACTTCAGGACCTACTCCAGCTTCAAGAACACTTCAGAACCTACTCCAGCTTCTAGAAACATTCAGGACCTACTCAGCTTCAAAACACTTCAGGACCTACTCCAGCTTCAGAACACTTCAGCACCCGCTCCAACTTCTAGAACACTTCAGGACCTACTCCAAATTCAAGAACACTTCAGGACCTACTCCAGCTTCTACAACGCTTCAGGACCTACTCCAGCTACTAAAACCCTTCAGGACCTACTCCAGCTTCTAGAACACTTCAGGACCTACTCCAGCTCCAAGAACACTTCAGGACCTACTCCAGCTTCAAAAACACATCAGGACCTACTAAAGCTTCTAAAACACTTCAGGACCTACTGCAGCTTCAAGAACACTTCAGGACCTACTCCAGCTTCAAGGACACTTCAGGACCTACTCCAGCTTCAAGAACACTTCAGGACCTACTCCAGCTTCAGGAACACTTCAGGACCTACTCCAGCTTCAAGAACACCTTAGGACCTATTCCAGCTTCTAGAACACTTCAGGACCAACTCCAGCTTCTAGAACACTTCAGGACCTACCAGCTTCAAGAACACTTCAGGCCCTACCAGCTTCTAGAACACTTCAGGACCTACTCCAGTTTCAAGAACACTTTAGGACCTACTTCAGCTTCAAAAACACTTCAGGACCTACTCCACCTTCAAGAACACTTCAGGACCTACTCCAGCTTCTAGAACACTTCAGGACCAACTCCAGCTTCTAGAAAACTTCAGGACCTACCAGCTTCAAGAACACTTCAGGCCCTACCAGTTTCTAGAACACTTCAGGACCTACTCCAGCTTCTAGAACACTTCAGGACCTACTCCAGCTTCAAGAACACTTCAGAACCTACCTCAGCTTCTAGAATACTTCAGGACCTACTCCAGCTTCTAGAATACTTCAGGACCTACTCCAGCCTCTAGAACACTTCAGGACCTACTCCAGCTTCAAGAACACTTCAGGACCTACTCCAGCTTCAAGAACACTTCAGGACCTACTCCTGCTTCAAGAACACATCAGAACCTACTCCAGCTTCTAGAACACTTCAGGACCTACTCCAGCTTCAAGAACACTTCAGGACCTACTCCAGCTTCTAGAACACTTCAGGACCTACTCCAGCTTCAAGAACACTTCAGGACCTACTCCAATTCAAGAACACTTCAGGACCTACTCCAGCTTCAACAACGCTTCAGGACCTACTCCAGCTTCTAGAACACTTCAGGACCTACTCCAGCTTCAAGAACACTTCAGGACCTACTCCAGCTTCAAGAACACATCAGGACCTACTCCAGCTTCTAAAACACTTAAGGACCTACTCCAGCTTCTAGAACACTTCAGGACCTACTCCAGCTTCAAGAACACTTCAGGACCTACTCCAGCGTCAAGAGCACTTCAGGACCTACTGCAGCTTCTAGTACACTTCAGGACCTACTCCAGCGTCAAGAGCACATCAGGCCCTACCAGCTTCTAGAACACTTCAGGACATACTCCAGCTTCTAGAACACTTAAGGACCTACTAGCTTCAAGAACACTTCAGGACCTACTCCAGTGTCAAGAGCACTTCAGGACCTACTCCAGCTTCTAGAACACTTCAGGACCTACTCCAGCGTCAAGAGCACATCAGGCCGCACCAGCTTCTAAAACACTTCAGGACCTACTCCAGCTTCTAGAACACTTAAGGACCTACTCCAGCTTCAAGAACACTTCAGGACCTACTCCAGCTTCAAGAACACTTCAGGACCTACTCCACCTTCTAGATGACTTAAGTACCTACTCCAGCTTCAAGAACACTTCAGGACCTACTCCAGCTTCAAGAACACTTCAGGCCCTACCAGCTTCTACAACACTTCAGGACCTACTCCAGCTTCAAGAACACTTCAGGACCTACTCCAGCTTCAAGAACACTTCAGGACCTACTCCAGCTTCTAGAACACTTCAGGACCTACTCCAGCTTCAAGAACACTTCAGGACCTACTCCAGCTTCAAGAACACTTCAGGCCCTACCAGCTTCTAGAACACTTCTGGACCTTCTCCAGCTTCAAGCCTACTCCAGCTTCTAGAACACTTCAGGACCTACTCCAGCTTCAAGAACACTTCAGGACCTATTCCAGCTTCTAGAACACTTCAGGACCTACTCCAGCTTCTAGAACATTTCAGGACCTACTCCAGCTTCAAGAACACTTCATGACCTACTCCAGCTTCAACCAATTCAGAAACCTCATATGTACTTAGAGTGGCAGGAACTGCAAGTGCATTGCTTGTAAACCAGGCTAGTGAGCTCCTACAGCACTGATGGGGCCTACGTAGAGTTTAGTTATGTATGTATAAGTTGCTTGGTTTTTCATGTCGTTTCCTTTTTTTATTCTTCTTTTTGCGTGTTGCTTTTTCCATTCTATGTTAGTTTTTTGTACTTTCAAGCCTACTGCTATGAAGCTTTGGAGTGTCAGAAATTATATTCAGGTTGTGACGCTTGTATCTACCATTTTGTGTTTGTATTTACATCATATTCACATTATATTACACAAGGGCCATTACTGTTGCACTATTATCTTATGAATAACCCCCTTTTACTAACAATTTTAGGTTAAAGTCGATTCAAACTTAAGATATTTGTTTCAAATCATTACCCACTTCGTATCACATAAATGCCTTAGCTCTAATACCATTTCTTTATGAATTATTGCCCCTTTTTACTTAGAATTTTAGGTTTATTTTTTATGCATTTTCACCGTATTTCTGTAATTACATAAGGAACTTGAAGCAAACTTACAATAATTGTTCCGTATCACCACCAACATCATATTACACAAGCGCTATAACTCTCTCATCAATATTTCATGAATTATGTCCCCTTTTTAATTAGAATTTCAGGTTAATTTTGATGGCATTTCACTATATTTCAATTATAACGAAGGGATTTGAACCAAACTTAAAATAGTTCGTCCTCATCATATGACACAAGAATAATAACTCCTGAACATATGTATTATGAATTATGTCTTTTCTACTTATAATTTCAGTTAAATTCTTATACTTTTTTACTATATCTCTGTTGTGAATAAATCGATTTTATTCAAACTTCAAACGGATGCTCACCATCATCACTCAGATCACATGACACAAGGTCCATAACTTTTGCATCAATATTTTATGTAATATGCCCCCATTTTTACTAGAAATTTCAGGTTGAAGTTGTGTTGAACTTTTGCTCTATCTCAGTTATTACTAAATGGATTTGATTCAAACGTAAACTGGTTGTTCCACATTATTAACCACATATTATGACATATAGTGCATTACAGAAATATTCCATGAATTATGTCCCATTTATACTTAGTCAGTGTATTAATGCACTTTCACTTTCCTATCTGTTAGATTAGTTTAAAATACATTTGGCTAAAACTTAAACTATTGTCCTTTATCATCACCCACATTGGAGTCATTAAACACTCCAGTAAAAGCTCCAGGTTCCTCAGATGTGTCACTATTCAGCACCAAAATGATCGAGCGCGCTGTCTTCTGTGACAGCTCTTGTTACACAGCTCTCAAACACATAGAACAGAAAATGTAAATAAAGATATTTATGACTTTTAACTCTTTATGATAAAAAATCAGTTAAAATACAAACTTTTCTTCAGGTAACAAAATGTAAAACACTTGTGAAACTTCAGTTTATGACAGAAAATTCATCCTCTTAAAACTCAACGGAGTGCATGATTTATCGTTTCAAACTTTTTCAGGATGTGGTTCCCCCACCCCTCCCACAGTCTTCACCCTGGTCCCCCAACTTCGAAAAAAAACTCCTACATCCTGGTATATATACATACATACATACATACATACATGCGTACGTACATACATACATACATACATACATACATACATACATACATACATGCGTACATACATACATACATACATACATACATAAATACATACACTATATGATTTACCCAATGCACCGACCTATACAATGGCAAGCATACGTTTTTGAAAGGCAAAACATTTTAAAAGAAATTTTCTACTCAGTGCGCTCGCAACTTTGTATAGTAATATTAAATTAAACTTAAGTTTAAGAGAGAGCACACAACAGACCCACTGTCTCTTAGTTATACAAGATATTTTGCTTCTTCTCCCTTTTTTTCCCATCAGATTGCTTGTATATAACATTATGTCTAGATAATTGCAATTATTATTAAAAAATATATGTGAACGTTATCAGACCTTTCTGTTTGAATTTACATCAGCTAAGCCACACAAGTGTGTTTAGAGTAGCTATCAATTGGCATAATTACCAATCAAGGCTTGCGCATGATTTTCACAGGTATCATTTGTTATAGTAATAATTCCAAAAGTAAGGAGATCATATCTCCAAATATACATCATAATGCACACATGTCCAGAAATGAGACCGTGTTTTGAAGAGTATTGTCCCTTGATTATTAAGCTAAGTTGTTTAAATTTATAACATCTTAAAGACCCATCACGACCTAGTGACCTACTTTTTTTCACACACAAAAACTTCATGAAAATCATTCTTATGATACAGGTAATATACAGCTGTCTTGGCCTAATATATGTCACTGACAATTTGAAACTAAACACTTTTATATCTCACATTTTTCATGAAAATCATGCATAATTACCATCATGGAAATACTAAAGAATACAGTTATTTTGTGGTGCGTCTTTAACGCGAGTGTCGATTTTTGTTAATCTGTCTTATGGTATCTTGATAATCTTGATGACTTTACACTGGTTTTTTTTTAATTGTAACAGCATGAGAGTGTTCTACATGAACAATTCAATTTTTTTCCGGCTGGAGCATACCCCTGAACCAAAATAATTTGACCCTCAACATTCATTTTTGGCTGACTATGCCTCTTATGGCTCATTTAACTTTTAGGTAACAGTCAAATGATTTATATACATGATTGTCCATTAAGAGCCGATTTTTAACTATTTTGCGTATAGAATATATGACTGAGCTTAAAATAGAAAACTGTAATTTGAGTCGAAATGCTTCTTAGGTCTTTCTTCTTCTAATCAAAGAGACTTGCATTTAGCTATTTCATGTGTACTAATTTAAAAGCAAATTACTCAATACAGAATGTATACCTAATATCGTGCTTATTAGTTTTTGAATAACAAAAGTATAATAGCAAATATATTTTGGTAAAATTCCAAACCCCGCGCAACCAGCCCCAAAAGTTCTACTGGTAGGCTCCTAAACACACGAGGACAGAACGAGTACAGGAACAAAATGAAACACAGCCTAGAAAACTGGCAGTGGCAAAACTACTGCTGGGGTGCTTAAACCAGTTTGTGGAGCACCTAACCCGTGGGGTTGCGAAGTCTTAAATGGTAATAGTCTTTGTGACATACTTCATGGTTTTGCATTCTATGAACTTGTGTAGAAACAGTTGTGGTCTTGTGTAATGTTAAGCCGAGAAATGCATGGTTTTGTACTTCACAGCTTCAGGTATTAAGTTTTGAAATGTGGAATTAGGAAGACACCACCAGTGTTTCATAGTTCAAGTATAAAACGTGTGCTCGAGTGCGTGTGTACGTGCGTGCGTGCGTGTGTGTTCGGGTTTAGCGTGTTTTTCAACAATTTTCAATCTACTTGTAGCAGTAAGGACAATGCCCACCTTTATAGTGCTGCCTCACTGGAATATCACGCCGTAGACATGTGACATGATACCTCACCCAGTTACATAATACTGGGACAAGAATACAGTAACGTAGTTCATAAGCATGGAATGTGGCCGGTTATCAATTCGATGTACTAATTACTGATGAATAAGTATAGCACATTCTGCTATTTGACACCATAATGTAAATCTGTGGAAAATATATGCTGGTTGTTGGCGTACCTGTATTGCCATCCGTGTTGCCAGCTTTACCTGCTGGGTTTTGTTCGCCAATAACACTTGCTGCGCCTGAAATTACAAATATAGCCCTTACAGTAATATATATAGATACGATATTTTGTACATGTTATAGTGGTCATTTCTTGGATCTTGCACTGCTTTTTATGTGTTCTACTTTAGTAAATTCAACCTCTTCACATGAGTCAATGTGTATGAAGGGTTGCTATTATCTTCAGAAGTATTTCTGAAATGGCCAGTTGGTTTACTTTATCAAAGAGAACAAATAAATTATCTTATTTAAAGGCTCTCCATAATTTCGTCATTTGTATTTTTTAAATTCTATTTTCTGTTTATTCCAACATAAATCAAACGAATAATAATAATATATCATTATGATAAAAACCTATTTTACAACTTTCCTAACACCACACTGATTAGTATTGTTTTCTCTGTCAAATATTTACATACTTCAATGAAAATTGGATACACTATTTAATGATCATTTAATAGAAATTTAAAAAAGAGAATAATCGAAAGTACATTTACTGAACAATGGCAGTTGAATTTTTAAAGTATGCGTAGGCATGGACCCTTGACTAACATCGATTATGCACGATCACAACCCTTAGAACTTATTCAATGTAACCCGACTGGGAGCAAGATATCGCCCTTATGTGTGGAAGCAGCCTATATGTATGTGTTAGTACAACAGCTAACACATATACTGTCTGTTACTACAACCATTGCCATAATCAACTGTCTGTCTTTTCTTTGAAATGAATGGACCTTTATACCGACTAGCTGACGTGTTTTTCTGGCCCATTTAGGCTGGTCAGCTTTGTCCTTTGATTGCTTGACTTAGTTGCTTGATCTCCATTTGCTTCACTGAAAGGCATGAGTGGTAGGTAACGGCAAACCTCTGTATACTGACCGCCGTGTCCAGCCGGCTACAGACGTAACCTTCTGAATGTACTCCGTTGGAAAGGTCGAGTGGTTTAAGTGAAATTAAATAGACCCGTTTCCTGTTTGGAAAGTATGTAAAACGCCTAAGGTGAAGTTTCCATAAAAGGTGCTTTTGACATAATGATTAAAGAGTTTATGTATCTATCTAGCTTAAATCGGTAGATGCTCCCTTTTGGTTCAAACACATTTAGAACATTCTTTTATCTTTCGAAGCACAGACGTGTATGGTTGTTGTTTTTTTAAAGAATAAAATAGTTTCGATTCTGCAGTTAGAATACTTCATTCGTGGCGCCTTTGTAATAGTGACGTCAGTTTGAATATAGATAAAGGCCGAAAGATAATACTCAAAGGAAAGGAATTACTAACAATAAGTTGCTTTTATGTAAAACTCACCGTCAAGTCCAGTTGAAACAAATGGAAGTTTGAAATTTATGGAAAATACGGCTGATAATACAGGCAGCATATTTAGTGTGTCTATGATGTCATTTACACACTGCTATATCAATATCTAAAGCATTAGGTGGGAAAAATTTAGGCCCCTATTAATCATTTACAGAACTGAGGAAATTTGCCAACATTACTAACAAGAGAAAGAATGGTCGTGAACAAAAAAATAGTCAAACAATAGGATCACATACATAGACAAGGCAAATAAAAAATATCACTTTGTTTGTTTAAGATCGGCCTGTTTCAACGTACATAATATATTCACCTTAAATGATATATTTTTTTAAAAGAAAACAACGATCATCACTGTTAATGTTTGTTAATGGTATATTTTGAATTGCATTCTTTCATCTATTTCTTACTTAAGAAATAACACAAATAGGATATACTTGGTCTATTTTCAGGTACATTTCTTTTATTCTGTGCTCTTTCACGCTTTCAAAAGTTTTATTTTGTAAATCTTTAAAACCCTATTATAGACGTTTTACTTCCATCAAAGGAATATTTGAATTTCAAATAGTATAATAAACCATATTTGAAATTCAAATAAGACCTATAATAAAAACTATAATATATCATCAACTTTATTTTTAGAAAGGGAGTCATGTCAGCCTGCATATTAGAAAAGCAAACGATTAGTGTCTAAAAAGTGTTTTCAACAGTTGTTGAATGTGTTTTTATACAACAGCCGAAGAACCTTGGGTTCTGGACCTCCATCCTCTCTTTGTCAACGTCGTTTTAAAATACATTATGTATCCTGAATTTTTATTAAAACATGCTTATACTAACGACCGTTGTTCGGTTTATTTTGAGATGCTGAAAGATATTGGCAGACAGTTGGCAGTGGCGGTAAAGAGGGTGGTAGGACCTGATCAACATACTTCTCGGCAGAACACGGGACAACTTCCTCGCATGACTGGACAAGACGTGAACACATTTTCTTTCATGTCATCTGTCTGCCGAAATGTCACGGGTTAAAGGTCAATTTGATCTGTTAAGAATACTGTAAATACCATTTTGAATAATGTTGAACTTGGAACTATAACTTTTTATGGATATAACTGATGGAAATATGAGCTAACTAAGAAGGATATAGAGAGCAATAACAGTCGCTGTTGAAATCTTATGAGCAGAGGATAGTAGGAAAATGTATTGGCTTGTAACATTTTAGGCACAAGGAGGACGGTTGTGCTACGCGTTTTTCTTAAAAGCTATTCTATTCAAACAAACATTTATGGAAAAGGCAAACGTATATCAACATATAAACAAAATCAACATATCAAATGTAGTTTTCAACACATTTCAAGAAACAGTCAGGCTTTGAATGGTTTTATGGTGATATTTCTTAATTTAAAGGTATCTTTAATTAGTATATCGCTTTGTTATATAATCTATCGACATTGAATGATTGAATTCAACAATTGAACACGCCCATTCTTCCCATCATTACCCTCGTCCTGCACCCCGTTATACAAGTCGAAAGCATGTTACATGCACAAATTTCTTTCAATTTCTTGTGTTTCTACACCCCAAATACATATACACTAAAACACTCCCCTATACTCAACCTGAAAATAGAACATAAAATGTCGATCATTCTACTATAGCATCCTCTAGCTTATGTTTTTTCTACGTCTCTAATTGCAAATATTTATGGATAGTTGATGCGCTTTTAATTTGAAAGTAAGAGCAATACTTTTACGTAAAACAAAATTAGATCAACACCAACAATAATATATCTCAGTCCTGTAATAACTTAATAGATATTTCCGTGTTACTTTGTTACTTTGCACAGGTGTTTTACTACACGTTTGGTTTTGTTCCTGAAGTAAGCTTACTGTCGTAGTCAAAAGTTATACATATAGTTACCATTACCATCGTACAATAACTAAAGATCTGTGGTGCAGTACTTCAGCATCTTGTTTATAATTCCGTGATTTGTGTTTGTTTTAAAAGTAATAATGAAAAATTGTCATTAAATATGTTGGCTCAAGTATGAAAAAGATCTTTTCTATTATAAGGTCTTTGTCAAATCCACTGGCACCAGACGACCAGAAAGAAAAGGCCACTGTACATCCTATACCCTACCCCTAGGTTTACTATAAGAACCATGTTCATGAACGGGAAAATATACTAACCCATTTCAACCACGCATTTCTTACGTGCAGTTCGGTGAATGGGCACTATGCATTAATTTATCTTCCATCAGGCATCGGTCACATTACCTTAATATTTCTTATCGCAGAGACACATCACACATCTTATGCTTTCATCAACGTTACAGAAAACACTTAGCTGTACTGTAGTTCCGGTCTAGATAAAAAGAGTTATTATGGTTGGCTGATATGGAAATGTATGGCAAACGCCGTATACACGTGTACTCCAGAATGTATATATGCAACATAAATGCAATATGAATTAAATACACAATACGAATGTATACCACTGTATGGTTTCAAATTCAAAAGCATTTCTAAGATGACTTTCGTTCATCATTTCGAGTTTTATTGTATAATTGTGAATATTTTTCACTCTTTTTTTTTTTGTTAACATTTCGCCAAACATGTGCATACGTCCGCGTCGTCTAGACCAAAAGTTCATCCAAGTTTTTTTTTTTCTGTAACGTTGACGAAAACAACATGAAATATGCTGAGTGTCTTTGCAATATGAAATATTGAAACAATGTGACTGGTGCACGATGGAAGATAAATTACCACTTGTTCAACATGCATAGTACCTATTTACCGAACTGCGCGTTTTAGATGAGAAATGTGTAATCAAAATGGGTTAGTATATCTTTCCGTTCATAACCACGGTTCTTATAGTATACCTAGGAGTAGGGTATAACAGGTACAGTGACATTTTCTTTGTGGTCTAATGCCAGTGGTTATTGTTGAAAACAGTTATTATCCCTATCATATTTGTAATAAGTAAATAATTATAGTAATCTGTTTCAAGCGCCCTCTCTTTCCGTACTAGATGTAAGAAAACTGTGAGATTACTTAAAATGTTAGAGGGAAAGACAAAGACATCATCAGGATTTGTATTCAACACATGCACTGTTTTAAAGAAAATTATATCCTTAGATTCAAATTAGGCTAGACTAGACAGCTATTTGACACCTAGTCTACGCTCATGAACTTCATCGTGCATATAATCGTGATACATGGAGGACACTTGAAATAGAAATCTATTTCAAGTGTCCTCTCTTGTAACTTTCATCCTATAACAACAATACCTTTCTTGACGTTTCCTACAATATCTAACATTCGCAAAAAGCAAGTCTCACAGTCAAGTGTGTAACTGCATCAATGTAACGTGTGGTCATTTATTTTCAAGTATAACTCACTCAAAGTGCTAATCTTGTGGATTAAACATATTTGCAAATTAATGGTGTAAATGGCATTCAATCATCGTCATATTATAGCGTGCAATGTGTTGCAATATTATATCTTCTATAATTATTGTCTATCTTTATATATTCACTCAATGTCTTAACATATTTATTGTAAAACAGAAATACCTTTTCTTCAATGTTTCATATATTATTTCTATCTTTTGAAATATATATTTTAAAACTAAAAAAAATATGCAATGTGACAAAATATTTATTCAATGTTTTCAGATTATTTGTTCAATCCTACAAAAATTTTATTCGATGCAACGATAATAATTGTGTGTAAAACGTTAATGTTCATTCTATCTGCTTAAAATATTTGTTCGAAAGAATTCTGGGTAAATTGCTATTTTGCGGACATCCCTATTCTGCGGTCATACGGCCAAATTTTATTACCTCAATGATAAAACGATTACATGTATTTTATGCTTATCACTGATTTTATCAATAAAAAACGTTAGAGGGTATAGATCATATCATCGATAACAGAAATATACCAAACAAGAGCTTCGCCTAGCGGGGCAATATACGCCCGAAGGAAGACACATATCTAAAGTTTTTTTGGCGGGGATTTAAGGGATTGGGAGGGGAAGGGGGGAAGGATGTGTGTGTGCGGTGCTGGTGACAGGAGACTGTTTACTAAAGAGCAAGAAACTAAATAAAAAATGCAGGGAGCGGGAGTGGTTTGGGTTTGGATGTGACAATACTAAAGGACAAGAAGCTAAATGAAAAAAGGTGAAAAAAGAGAAAAAATAATTGGTGGGGTTAGTGGGGCAGGGGCGGGGGTACAATGTAGACTGGGGTGGGGGTGTAAATGAAAATAAAGATGTTGTTTTTTTGTTGGCCGGGCTGAGGTATATGCTCTGGACATGAACTATGATGGGGAGATTTGACCTTGCTGTGACCTTGACCTTTGACCGTCCACCCTGGTTTCAGCACTCTGCACATCGTCTCATCAGGCTGATGCATTGGAATGCGGAGGGTGTCTTCAACAAGAAAGCTGAACTTGAGCATATCCTCCATGAGAAAGACATCAATGTCTGTTGCATTCAGAAAACTCACCTACAGCCAGAGAAATCCTTCAAAGTCAGAGGATACCAGTGTTTTCGCTGTGACAGAATTAGCAGACGAAAAGGAGGCATCACGACATTGGTCAGGAACAACGTCAGCGCTGTCCAGACCAACACGCATATGGATGACTCCGAGTTCCAAGTTCTGAGCCTCAGAAAGAACGAGTTCAACTTGAAACTTGTGAATGTATACTCTCCAAGTGACAAAGCTCTGTCCCTTGACAAAGTTACAACTGATGCAACCAGGTTCATCATTGTAGGAGACTTTAACAGTCACTCAAAAAGCTGGGAATATGACCACCTGGATAAACGTGGAGAGGAAGTGGAGATCTGGCAAGATGATAACAAGCTCAACCTCATCAACAAGCCAGATGATCCCCCAACTTTTTACTCCAGAAGCTGGCAAATAACATACTATTAACATACCAACTTACTATGGACAGTATAGCCTCCACTTCACCTAACATCCCAAAATGGAACTACAAGAAGGCCAAGTGGACCTTTTACCAAAGTCTGAGTGATGAGCTCTGTAAAGACATCAGAGTGGAAGGTAGAGACATCAACCGGGTTGTCAAAGACTTCAACGCCAGTATACTTAAGGCTGCTTATAGCGCCATTCCAAGGGGAGCAAGAAAGGACTATAAGCCCTACTGGAGTGATGAGTTGGAGAATCTACAGGCAAAGTAAACAGAAGCCAGGGAGGAAGCAGAAAACAATCCCTCACAAGAAAGTAACCTCTCTCTACAGCGAGCCAAGGCCAAATTCCTCAGGCACAAACGGGAAGCACAGAGGAAGAGCTGGAGAAACAAAACAGCCTCGCTCAACCTAGAGCGAGATGGCCAAAGGCTGTGGAGATTGACGAGACAGCTAAACGATGAAGAAACAGAAAGAGGCTCAGTAACTTTGGAAGAGAATGGTGAACAGTTGACGGGTAAACAAGCGGGAAACACATTTGCCTTTAACTACAAAGATGTTTCCAACATCCCCATCAACAGGGAACGGCAAAGGGAAGCCCGAAGAGAAAAAAAGGAAAGGCAGACAAGCCAAGTGACACCAGAATGCATGAAGAAGAGTCTTAATTTGCATGAGCTACAGACAGCTCTTAGGCAGTTGATGACAAAGAAGGCTCCTGGACCAGATGGAGTCACAAATGAAATGCTGATCCATCTAGGCACTGCAGCAATTTGCAAACTCCTGGAAATTTACAACTACAGCTGGACACAAGGACTGCTTCCACAGATATGTAAAGAGGCAGTCATGATCCCCATCCACAAGAAAGGGAAGGATCCAAAGAAGACTGCAAGCTATTGCCTAATCAGCCTAACCAGCTGTGTTGGAAAGACCATGGAGAGGATTGTGAATGCACGCCTGAAGTGGTACATGGAGACTAACAGCCTATTCGCAACGCAACAAGCTGGCTTCAGACAATTCCGCTCCACTGAGGACCAGACCACTTATCTAACGCAAGAGATAGATGACGCCTTCCAAGAGCAGAAAGTCGTGCTTACAGCATGGATTGATCTGCAGAGAGCGTTTGACAAAGTCTGGACTGATGGACTCCTTGTCAAACTGATGAGGACTGGAGTAGGAGGTCACATGCTGAGGTGGATTAAGTCATACCTCCACAACAGTAGAGCAAGAGTCAGTTTAGAACATGCCAGCAGTAGAATGTTTCTGTTGCATCATGGTGTCCCACAAGGCGGAGTCTTATCCCCTACACTCTTCTTGCTTTTCATCAATGATCTGGTGAACTACCGAAAGGAGTTAAGGCTGCTCTCTACGCTGACGATCTGGTGTTATGGTGTAAGGAAGAACATGCCACTACAGCCACATACAGGATGCAAGAAGCCATTAACAAGCTTTCAGCTTGGGCTGAAGTTTGGTGTGTATCGATCAATACAGAGAAATCGTCCACCACACTATTCTCCTTGTCGTCAAAGCAGAGGGCGGGTAAAAATCAAGATGGGAAATACTTCGCTGATTGAAGCAGACGAGGCAAAATACCTTGGAGTGACTTTTGACAAAACGGCTAAACTTGAAGCCCCACATTAGTCAAGCAGAAAGGAAGGCCCGTAGGAAGCTTGCCATGATGCGCAAACTTGCTGGAACAACGTGGGAAGCAAATGAGCAAATACTCAAGACAGTATATCAGGGAACACTGAGACCCCATTTAGAGAATAGCTCAACTGCCTGGTCCACTACTGCCAAAACTAACCAACAGGCTTTAGACAAGGTTCAGAACCAAGCATTGCGGATCATGATAGGTGCTACATAGTCTACACCAATCTCCTTCATGGAGAAGCTAACAGGCACACAGCCGTTACAAGACAGGAGACATGCAAAGGTCCTGCTTCAAGCAGAGAAAATCAGGTCTTTTCAAGACCATCCCGTGAAAGCCAAGCAAGATTGCTACACCAAAAATCGGCTCAAACGTAGCAGCTTCGTTCATGAGGCAAAGAAACTCAACCGAGAGTTCAAATCTGAGCTGAGCATACCAGCGACTCCCCTAGGCAGTGAAGACATTATAAACCCACGAGCGAATGATCTGTCCTCAGTCTTGAAGCACTCATGAAGGCCCTCTCAATGGTTGAAGATTCGACAGAAGAAAGCTCCTCAGTCGTCTTTCTCACAGATGCACTGTCTGTCATGGAAGCTCTGATCAACAATAAAGCTCCGCAGCTAGCCAGGAGAATGCAGAACCTGAGTATAACCTGCAAAGTAGCACTTCAGTGGATTCCATCCAATTGTGGACTTACAGGCAATGAAGAGGCAGACAAACTGGCTAAGCTAGGAGCTCAGTAAGAACAACCAACAGAACCTGTGAGTTACTAGGAGAAAGTCACCATCATCAAGGCACTAACGAGACCAAGGATGGCGGAAGATGCTTTTCATCTCCTTGATCGGTCTGAACAAGTGATGATGGTCAGGCTCCGCTCAGGGCACAACAAGCTCAATGCTCACATGTACAAGAAATACAGACTGGCATCATCGCCAACTTGTCCACGTGGTGAAGAAGATCAGACTGCGGAGCATATACTTCAGAGATATAAAAAGCATGACCAGGAGCGAGCTTCGACTTGGCCGATAGATACCTCAATCAACCAGAAACTGTATGGAGGCATTGAAGATCTGCGGCAAACCACACGTTTCATCGAGGCTACTGGTCTGTCAGTGTAGTCGCGAACGAGAAGAATAAGTGTCATCACCACATACCTACACGCCAAGTTTGAAGTCGGTACCTTGGATGGTTAATAAGATGTTTTTTCTGGACACGAAATTAAATTTAAAATTTCATGTTTGAGCTCAAATTGTGACCTTGACCTTTGATCTTCAGAGCCGGTTTAAGTGCTCTGTACATTGTCACATCGCCAATTAAGAACATTCCAAGTTTGAAGTCAATACCTTGCATGGTTATTAAGCTATGCTCCGGACACAAAATATGATGGTCAGTTTTGACCTTTCAGCGCAGCTTTTGACCTTGACATTTGACCTACAGAGCCGTTACAAGTGCTATGCACACCATCTCATCGCCATCTTCCTATATGCCAAGTCTAAAGTCAATACATTTAATGTTTATAAAGTTATGCTTCGGACATTAATTATAACGGACGGACAGACGGACGGACGCACGCACGCAAGCAACATCACATAATACGTCCGTTTTTTTTTTAAATCGGCGTATTGATGAAATGCGCCGCAGTTGGCCGCATATTTGCCGCAATATAGCAATTTACCCAGAATTCTTTCGGACAAGTATTTTAAGCAGATAGAATAAATATTTACGTTTTACTCAAAATTATTATTGTTGCATCGAACAAAATTTTGTAGGATTGAACAAAAATATTAAACTTTTAATAAATAGTTTGTGATATACAATAAATATTTTTGTTTTATTGAACAAATATTTTTATTTTGCAATAAATACTTTGTAAGATTGAATAAATAATTTGAAAACATTGAATACATATTTTGTCGCATTGTAGATTTTTTTTAGTTTTACAATAAATATTTCAAAAGATAGAAAAAAATATGACAACATTGAAAAAATATTTCAGTTTTACAATAAAATTTTATGACATTGAATAAGTATATAAAGATAGGCAATAATTATAGAAGATATAATATTGCAACACATTTTCTTACTAGTAATCAATTCCATTTTGAATGAACATTTATGTTAATTAAAAAGTCATTTTATATACATTAAAATCAGACAATGCCTTACTGAATTATTGTTACTATCTATTTTGTTGAAAAAGAAAACAACAGACTATTTAACAATAGTTTTAAAACAATGATACTATTGGCAGTTTGTTCTGTCTAAAACTGTGCTGCAGCATTATTCAAAAGAAAGCCTGCAATTCTAGGGTGAATTAAAATAGTACAAACTGCTCAAATGGTTTGTTCAGTTATTAGATTTTGCAAAAAAGAGGCAAATGTGTAAAAAGTCATATCATTGATTCCTTCATTATCCTTAAATTAATAAGAGTAAAGTATATATTAAATGACTTATATTTTTTCAATTAAAAGAATAAAGTTACCTTTTTTACAGTAAAACGTGCTTAAGTAAGGAATGAAAAGAAAAAACGTTATTCAAAATCATTATTAAAAACTATTATTTTTGCCAGACAGTGTTTAAAAGGAATGATATAAGAATTTGGATTTAAATGATACGTAAATCTTTATTATTTCTTTGTCTTTTAATTTTTTTGTAAAAGTTATGCTTTCCTCACCCCTCACATGGGTCATTAAATTGTTTTTAAAAAGGGTCTTCTTCACTGAAAAACTTACCCTTTGATTGTGTTAAACAAAATATTCAACATTAAACAAAAAATTAGCATGCGGGACTTGTAGGCGGGACAGGGGGACGGTGTGTACGCCATATTGAACGGAAATGAAATGTCTATATAACTTCTCTTTATTACATTTTGCAATTTTAAATTTGACTTTTAATGATGTTTTCATGTAAGCTTATGCTAACGCGTTGCAACGTCTGTTAGCTCATGTTAGAAATATCCATAAAACAAAAGCTTAAAAATGATTTTTTTTAATTTTTCTTTAACGTAAATTTCTCGTAGTGAAAGTCAATATGGCTGAAGAATAGCTAATTGTCTGTTCATTATGGGTTAAAATGCTCATTAGTCGTTTTTTGTCCCTCGAGCAAGGCAAATACATAATTATTATATTTTTCTTGATCCTGAAAAGGTTATCAATCATAATAAATGCTTTTATTGAACAAAATCTTGCAATTCAATGTGGAAAGACACATATGTCATATTCTTTTTTATCACATGTAAGCGTTTCCTGCTAAAACATCAAAAGTTCGACTTTTTTACCTATTGTGAATAATTTTTTACCTATCTAGAATAAGTCTATTCGACCAACGTCTCCGATACTAAAAACGACGTCAACGTCAAAAATTATGTAATAGCTATACCTATAACTCTAGGTTACAACACACTAAATAGCTGTTCTTCTTTATTCTATATAAAATTGACATATTTCCAATGGCTGTAGCATACATCAGGGCCCATTTTAATGTATGTAACTTACATTTTCTTGAAGAATATTGTCAATGCTGAATAAAAATAAGAATAAAAGTGGGGGTCATGTTTGATGCAAGAAAAATATTTTCAGTCAAACACACAAACTGTCCTTAAAGTGTAGTGGTGGTGTATGATAATAGTATCCATGAGAAAGTCTGTCATGTTATTATTTCATTATCAAATGCTACCTACATGTCAAGCATAGATCTGTCATGCGATTTCAGCAAAAACATTGCAAAGAAAATAAGGAAATTAGCTCTACAGAGCAAAAAAATCTGAGGACTATTTGAATCCGTCATAATGCGACTACCATTTTGTCCACGCTATTTTCCTATTTAGTGTCTGTATGCCTATAAGAAAAACTTTTTTTCTCTAAGATTGTGCCAGTTTCATTTGAAATGTACAAACAACCTAAGTGTGTGAAAAGATACAAGGTTATGGCTTGATACCAACAGTTTCTAAGATTTAATGGCATTTTCAGTAACGTGAGGCAATGCGTCAAATTTTGTCAAAAATAGCTGCCGCGACATAATTTTCTATCAGTTATCCTAACTGTAGCCTAGTTTTGCCCTGTTTTGTCATTTTCTATTTTGATCTGCATACAAATTACCCATTTAAACGGTTTAATATGTTCAATTTTACCTCTGGCTGCTAGAAAATAGCATTCTTTATGCTACAAATATGCAGGTTTTGAAAATAATACACCCAAAAAGCAGTGAAAATGTGACATTTTTGTGTTTTATCCATATTTACAGCAAAATTGCAATAAATTTGTCATTTTCTATCAAATTCTAATCAAAGTAGCCCATTTCCATCCTCATCTGGCCAGATTTCATTTTTTGTCAATGTTCCCTTCTATTGAAGATAGTAACAAAACAATTATTTTAAAAGGTTTCTAAATATATTCATACTCTTTGTTCATCTTATCTATCTTTTTATTGCTCGGATGTTTGAAGTGATGCAAAGAATATACATTTAAAACTGCAGACTATCAGAATTACAGAATACTTCTATATTTCAATTTTGATCCAAGGACAAACTAGCGAAGTATGTTATACACATTTAAAAATTATTTCTCTCCAAAATCGACCATGGGCACTAATGGAGCGGTCTGTTAAATGAAAAAATAAAATCCTAAATTAAAATTTACTTGCGGAAAGACAGTGAAACTGCAATTTGTATGCACCGTGTTGAAAACTGCATGGTTTACGAAAACAAAATTTAAAGTAGACTAAAATATTAATTCTGAAGTTTAATGCCTCTAAAGAATTTCCTGTAAGTGTAGATCATTTAAGATTTGAAATGTTAGGTTACGTTGACTTGAACCACAGATCACAAAAAACACACACAGAGCCAGAGTTGGCCCGCCGCAAATAGAAACTCTAGATGAAAGATATAGAGAAATTGTTGCTTCAAAAATTAAAAAATATGTACACTTTAATTATATGGAATAAATAAAATTGGGATGGGATAGAAAAAGGGGGTGGGAGATATTTTTATGAAGGCGAAAAAACAAGGATAAATATTAATTACAGAAAGTCACGTTTCAAAGAACGCAACTCACACACACGCACGCACGCACGCACACCTAAAAGGGCAAAGAGAAAGCAAAACAAACAGACAAGTAGGACAAAACGAGCACATTTCCGTCCAGGTGGGGAAAATGGACAATTTTAAAATTGAAATGATAAAAAATTATCATATATTTATGTTTCTATATTATCCATAACATTTCAATGTAAGTCCATAAATGACGCTTCTAAATCTGAGGTATTCGCTTTGATAATTTGTAATTCTTTTCGATACATGTTTTTTCACCATTCTTAAAAAATATAAGTGGCCCAACCTCGAGTTTTCATTAAAAGTTTCGAAAGCCAATGCCAACATTCTAACATAACAGAATAGCGATTGACTGAAGGCGTAGGTTAAAGACATACCATCCGCCAAACTTTATGGATAAAATATACGGTATTTTCAGATGTCCTCATTTTCCAACACTTTACAGCGTTATCCAAAAGGTTAAGAGAGGCTTTTTTATATGCAATTGGATGTCAACTCATTGTATATATTATCTGAAACTTCTTTCATATGAATTTATTTCCTGAATTAGTCATTTTACTGATTATTATTTAAACAAAACTATTTCTGTTCTCCACTCAATGGCGTTGTTTCAAACGAATATCATATAAACTGTTTCAATGACCTACAGTTTTTAAAACTGAATGTAACAGTAAACATTAATTTTGTTCTTTCTCTTCGAGTTTTAAGTTGTAGGTGGTATATTTTCCCCAAACAAGTATCAAGACGCCTTAGGTTGACTTGGTTTTTTTTTCACACAAAATTAAACCAGAAAGCATTTGGTTTCTTTCTATGTTCCAAAGCACTCATGTCTAGTGTGATTAAATTAAGAAACAAAAACACTTTCAATTCAACATGCAGAATCTTGGGATATGTACTGAGGAATTATATGGCTATAACATAATACTAATATATAAAAATGAGCCGCGCCATGAGAAAACCAACATAGTGCATTAGCGACCAGCATGGATCCAGACCAGATCCATGCTGTTCGCTAACGGTTTCTATAATTGTAATAGGTTTGAAAGCGAACAGCATGGATCCTGACCAGACTGCGCGGATGCGCAGGCTGGTCTGGATCCATGCTGGTCACAAATGCACTTTCTCATGGCGCGGCTCAAATAAGCTAAAGCACATTAATCCACGTAATTTATAAAAGTAACACATTTTGTGTCAGTTATTGAAATAATTCATTTTAATTTTTATTTATTTTAACAATTTAATTGAAAAAACATAAACGTGTACATGTACTTACATTGAGATTTTCCTGTTCTAAAGTAGCTCGTAAAAACTATAACAAAAATGAGCACTTTCATTATTTAAAATCGGCCAGTAGAAAACGTTTTGTTTATATTCCAATAATTAAATGATACCAAAGACATTTAGATATAAAATGATCTGTAAATAATTATTATAAAATATTTTGAATTTTCATGTTTCGCTCTGTCACATCTCTTCACTGAGAAGTAGGGCAAAAAACTGAAAAACTAGGTCCACTTTTTGTACCCCGCGCGCTTTCATACTATCAATCAATAATTGATATCCGAATAAGTAAATAAAACTATTGTTGGTTTTTGTTTTCATTTCCGAATGAATTGTGCATTTAAAATTCGAACAGCATTTAACAGAATTTTAATCAGTGACGTCACGTCGCCCTACTTGTTTTTTATTATTATTTCTTTACATCTAAGACATATTACAATAGAAAAATATTAGTTTTTAAATAGTGTCCTTTGTACCGTGTTTCAACGGTATTTTGTATGCCATTATATACAACAATTATAACACTGTCATTAACAGGATAAGGGAAGTCTTCCTTGCATGGCTAGACTAGATGTAAATATGACAGCCTCGGTCAAATTGTAAAACATAATTATGTCTATAGGTTTCGTTAACTTGAAACTATCAAAGATCGTTGGAAAAGATTTTGCAAGTCACGACAAGAAAAAAACAAATAAAGGGGATAAAAGGGGGAAAACAGTTATTACTAGTATATGTGGTTAAGTAAACTATTATTATATTCAACACATTTCGTTCACAATAAGTTAATTTATTATCTTTCCGCTGGTATTTTGAAGACTCCCGTTCATGAATAGAAAGAGGTGTAAATTTGGGTGTCCAGGCCCCGTGTTCACAAAACATTTTCAGTCTCAGCTGAGTTTCATAATGAAACTTTATTTGTCATTTATATCTAAATAGCATGTTTTAAACTAAATTTTAAGTCAATAACTTTTCTCAAGTGGCTATTCAGTACTGATGGTCAGTCTCAGTTGGAAGTTAACCTTTAAGTTTTAGTAAAATTGATACTAAAATTTCAAACTCAAACTCAGCTGAGACCGAAAAATGTTTTGTGAACATGGGGCCTGATTTTCAAGTCTATGTTTACTGCTTCGTTATTCTTTTGTTGTTGTTGTTGTTGTCGTCGTTGTCGATGCTTAGAGAATAGAAAAACTCCAACCTAGTAGTAGCCATCTTTTTCATACCCTGCTCAGTTTTAGTTTGAGTAGTATCTAAACCCCGTTACTGTCTGATCGGCCGCACTACTAAAATATCAAGGTAAAATCTTTAATGAGGTCGTTCCAAAGAATTACAAAGCAATTTGACATATTCTTAATTGTTCATTTTAATTGAAGTAGCTGTTTTTTGTGGAAATGTAGGAGAGTTTCAAAAAGAGTAGAAGCATTTTTCTATTAATTTAGGAGGACTTCCCAATAAATATGGGCAAAGATTCTCCTGAATATGGAAGGATAACTCTACCAGGAATATTGTAAGATTTCCACATAATTACATGTCATTGTTGAATGGTCAGAAAACCATGTTAGTCTTTGTCAAGGATATATGTGGAACTATTGAATCAAAATGCAAAAGGTTCGTCCGAAATGGCTACTGGAATTAAAACTCCACATGTTACCAAATTAGTAATGGGATCGAATGTGATAACATCAGTTGATTTCCCTGACCAACACTCATTTGCATTATCAAAAAGTTTAAGTTTATATTTCATGATGCTTTTGACTTCACAGACAGAACATATTTGTATCTTCCAAAGCACTAGTACGTATGAAGACTAAAACAAAGAAACGCTTCGTGTTGAATCATAGGATTTTGTCCTTGGGTCCTTTGTAAAAATGCTGCTAACTTAAATCAATGATAAGTTTGTTTGTTTGTTTGTTTGTTTTGGGGTTAACGCCGTTTTTCAACAGTATTTCAGTTTAATCAATAGTAAGGGACGATATATGTATTTACGCACTATATTGTAAGATATTATGTACAAATTTTTTTTTTGTATTTTGCGATTTAATCAAATATTTTTTTCGTTCTTCATTTCCATAATCCTCGAAAATATACTTAAAATTGTAAATAAGTCTGCCATAAATGAATTCTATTGTTTTCATTGATTCATGAAAACAATCAAATTTAATAAACATGTACAGCGTCTTTCCTGTTTTAAAGTAACTCGCAAAACTGTTTACAATATTCAGACGTATTCAACGTATTCAAATAATCTTCCTTATATAGAAAGCGAAACACATTATACTAAAGTCTTTTAAAAATCAGCGAAGATGAAAGGACCGCCAAAAGCTATGAAATATTTTTAGACTTGGAACAAAAACTGAAATACAAGGTCCAGTTTCAGGTACATTTCCTTTGTAGTCCGCGCTCCCTCACTTTCAAATATTTATTGAAAACAAATGTGTGATAAATATATTTCAATTGACATCAAAATACACTGATAATACATAAATGGTTAAATAGCCTATTGTGGGCCTTTGATATCCGTATCAAAGGTGTATTTGAAATTTTAATACATTATTGTTGTATATCAAATCATAATCGTTTCTTCTGTTAAGTGACGTCACATCGACCTACATGTTTAGTCTACTATTTTACATATAAATCAAACAAGACATTTTAGAATAGCACACGGGTCGTCTTATAGATTTAAACTCAGTAAGTGATATGTGGCAGCGAATACTTGCTCGTACCCGGACATATTTTTATATCTTGTTTTTCTTTGGCATCAGGGAATCCATTCAATGATTCTGTATACTAGTTATAAGGTACCCCTTAAACCGGTTCTAGTGATTGTGAAGGGTGGAACACATTTCAATACCTTTCTTGAACAGACCCAGCCACACCGAATCCATCACTATCTCGCTTGACTGCGTGGATCTTTTAAAGAGTTTATTAAATTGTATCATGTATACCTTGTTTCAACAGAATTTGTACGATATTAGTGCTTTGACCAGATGTAAATACACTTTATTTCATACCACATGTTAAGGCCAATGTTTAACTGTAAAATAAAAAAAGTAACTTTGGATTACTTGATATGGCCGTTTAAAAAGGCTTTAAAATAGATGCTGGAAGTGATTAAGTTAAAGAAAAGGAGATAAAAGGAATAAAAGCACGGAGAGTGACGATTTAAATCCAAACAAAATACAGAGGATAAAAGGAACAATGTTTTAAATAACAATGAACATAATAGCTCTACATGTCTTTGATCGTATAAAAAGAAATATCTAAGACATATCATAAATAAACAAAAATAGTACGAATATTAAATGATATCAATATATTACAAGAAATATCCGTATCTTTAAGGATTATTTTCTTAATTCTTATATCATATAATCTTTTCTGAAATAAACAAGTTATAAAAATCCGAATGTGAAGCAAATTACTACATAAGTGTAAACTTTCCCGTTATAGAAGGAGAAATTCAAGTGTTTGATTTCCCGAACGGAGCAACTGCTGGATATATAACCGAAAACGAAATGAGCAAATGTCAAAAACATCGATGCTGAATATATAGAAAATATTCTGCCCAAGTATGAACACATAATTGGCGTGAAAGTACTTGAGAAAAGAGAAATTTCCTCGCCATGTTTAGGGTTACCAAAGATAAAAATCAAATCCTTTAGAGAAAATTTTGAAAGTTTCGAACTTTTACACGTGCTACTAATATCCGCTGAAAGTAAACTGCCCATTCTAAGACCAGCCGTCTGTTGACGACTATAGAGAAGTTCCTGAAAGGAAACACATGATGGAAACTTGAAATTATGTTTGTGGAACTAGTTTGTCTAAAGGTAAGACAGATTTGGTATATTTCAGCGCCATTTTGCGTACATTTGATATCATTTTCTTACATGAATTATTGTGTGATAAAATAATGCCTTTAGTTTACATTCATTTAGTTGCAGTTCTTTGTACCGAAACTACCTAAATAGGAATGCCAAACGTTAATAGCAGTGTCGTAGTTTTGACTTTAAAAAGCATACTGTCAGAATGGATAGAAATTGCTAGCTAAGGTGTGACTAAACTTGACAAATCATGTAGAGAGAGAAATATGTCTACTTGTGTATATTTCAATTTATGTGGAGGTTCGCATCCACAATAATATTTCAATTCGTGGAGTCTGACTGATATTGCGGATTTTCCGCATTTAGGGTCAGTTTTATAGGAGGGGACATGAAGGATATCGCCTATGATGCTACAACTTTACAGATAAGAAAATAATATTCCATATTTAACGTATTGACAGACCCACTAACAATTTACCTGATTTGTTTAACACCTGTAGGAAACTTGGACTTACACCATTTATTCAAGCTTTATCGCGTAATTTACTTATTATTAAGAGAATACGATTATTCGTGCGTTCTTTAACTTCAAAATAATGAAATGAGTTTTAGCAATACATGTCGTTATCATTTACACTAAGTGCATGGGTAATCAATTATCAGGATATTTATATGCAATATGAATATTTACACTTAAAATTGGTTGACATCTATAAAACATAAAAATTGCGCCAGTAAAACAGGTCTTGCTTGGAATGCGTAAATACTCATTACTTCCATTTTAGTGAATAAAAGTGATAATATATGTAAAGCAAAATATGTGTTAGATATAAGACAAAATGTTACATTTACAATATATCTGCATTCACATCATGGTACATGACAGAAATGGAAAATTGAAGGTAACTATTCAGTTCACAAAGTATGCAGAACTAGAATATGCAGATTCCAGGTTCTTTCCTCATTATTAATGTCTTAAATAATTCTATATAAAAATGAATTATTTTAAGATTTGATTTATCAAACAAATAAAAAACAGACAGCTAATAGTTAAACAAAAGAACTTTTCAAGTGGTTTTTTTTTTCAAGTTTTTCAAGTTTATTCAACAAAATTGTCAGTTTGTATACATACGAAAACATGAGACAAATACAAGATTTTATAGAAAAACATTGCATATAGTCACGCAAATATGAGGGCAACACAAGAAATCTAACGCATTAATGGAATCATAATGTTTTAATAAAAATAACTATTTATACAAATTCAAGCAGCTGGTAAGCTCGTTACATACACTAAAAAGGGATATTAGTAAGCAAAAAGAATGAGTAACGACTTTTTTTCGCATTAAATTTTGTAGAGCATGATTACTTACTACATATGCAATGTATCTATCTTTGTAAGCAAAAAGACGGAAAACATTTTAATGAAGATATTGAAAACCAACTTGGTGAAAGTCTAAAACAAGGTAGACGTAGGGTTTGAAATGACGAAGCGGAGTACCGAAAGTTAATGACATCTCGTCCAGTAAGTGATTAAAACAAACTGGGCCTCCGCGTGGGAATGGTTAAAATCGCTAACTTCAATTCACTTGCCTCTCATCGCTTAAGATCTGAAACCAACTTGAGATGTAGAATAATTTCATGTGGGGGAAGTACCAAGCTGGCTTACAGAAAATTGGTGGTTCTACTCGTCCATGCCTGAAATAATGACTGTTATGTGGAGGAACATGTAGTCTTTCTACACTTTGAAAAGCTTGAAAGCCGCCATATGACTTGTGACGTTAAAACTAACAACAAGCTACTTCTTTTCATATTTACTGACAGGTCAATTGTTTACTCGACATTTCTTTGAAAATAAGCAAGATGCGGGGGTCATCCATCAACTAGCGAATAAGATGTTCATAGTTGCAATAACGCAATTGGCAAAAGTATCGAATTGGACTTTGTTTGATTGTTGATAAAAATTTCGTTTGTATGGTTTGAAACTTGCACTCTCTTCAATATGTCGTATCTGCTTTGTTGTACACATTTTAAAAATCTGGTCCAGTAAAAAGTATGAGAAAACTTAAGAAAGATGCACAATGTATGTGTGCAACGGTGTAAGTGTGTGACTGGTTTTACTAACGGACATTGTTCTGGATTCCATGCTTTAGCAAAGGAAGGAAGGGATGTTTTTGTATGGGTTCCGTTTGTTATCTTTTTAATCTTTTCTGAAGTCAACGACAGTTTTATCTATGGCAAAACTAAGCCATGGAGAGCACAGGCGAAAGTAAAGCTTTACCATATCTGAACTACACTGTTCAAGCGCCCTAGTTGCAAAACTAGCCACTCAGTTCAATTCCAACATGTTATACTCTTGGGTAAGTTTACGTGAAGTTTCACTAAATTTTACAGGGAATCTAAAGGTCGAAATTGGGAATACCAATGAATTTTGGATTTTGGGTCAATAAACTGATATTTCCACAATGACGCATACTCTCTTGTATAGATTGTACATAATTATTTCGACATAATCGTAAGCAAGAGGTGGATTACCATCTGAAAGTTTACCAACACCGCAACCGAAACGTCTGGACTTAAATTTATTAAAGAAAGGGACTGTGAAAACCAATTAGTGAAAACCAATCAGAGCAAAAAAAAGTTAAAAGTCTGCTTGTTTGTACCCTAGGAAAACTTTATTGCTTTCCAATAAGATACCATTGATAAGAATACAATTACGTATTGTTGATAGACTGTCTTGAATCTGAACCATGTTAACAAAGGTATAATGGACTCATTGTTATCATTGTTGCTTTAGTACAGAGGACCACCGAAGTGGGTGCTGTAAGGCATGTGAAGTACAGCACAATTCATTACCTCTCATTTACAGACTCAGTCAAACCGAGCTTTGTTGCCTTCTGTGTTTCCAAATGATCTTCTTAGATTTTATTAACTATCACAATAGCGGTCTTGAATCCCGTATGACTGCCTTACAAAGACTCTTCTGTATTTAGATTCAATGTTTTTATATTTTCTGATTTCATGGGACAATGTTGTCCATTTACTGTATCAGTATTTTCGAATTTCTCTGAAGAATTTACATTAAACATTCAAAACTTTTCGGTTAAAATAAATGTTGTTACGTTATTTGGCAAACGTAACTTTGAACAATGAAGGTGGCTGACTGCAGCATAGCCTACATTTAAATAATCTTTTGAACCGTCCGTATAAATAGAGACATATTCCTTGTATGCCGATTTGATTTCAATGTATTTTGATTTGAATACTTCATGGTTCATTTCAAACTGTTTAAGGGCAGTTTTTATATCAAAATAAATTGTAGGGGAAGTAGGCTAAGGTTCCATGGTGTTGTATCTGAAATTGCATTTTCTGTTATATCGAAGATTTTATTTGTAATCCAAACGGCTTGATTTGTTTACGAATCGAAATCGATTAGATTTGTTTGCAGCTACCCTCAATGCAATGACACTTTTTTTCTCGGTGTGTGTAAAGAAAAGGTGTGTTTGCTTTGACATACAAGTTTTAACAGGCGAGGTTCTAAATGCACCTAAAGAAACTCGAATATCTTGATTATGAATGATATCTAACAATTGTAAACCTTTCTTGTTGAGCCATAAACAATACAACTGTAATGTGTTGTTCGCTTTCTAAAGGAAATATTTGATTTTACAAATGTATTAACAAAACAAAACAAAATTCCTGCTATTTAATTAAAAATATAAATTTAAAATTATGCACAAGAGACATCTTGAGCAGAATATATTGACAAAGCTCACTAAATATAAAGCCGAAGAGTAAATAAAAAAAACCCATAGAAACACGACATCATATTACGTAAGAAATTTGGTAAAACTGAGTTCCTCCGGAGTCATTTCCTATCAAAAAGGCCGTCAGTCCTTTCCCTTATAGTTCTCTACTTAAAAAGACTGACTAAATCACAGTGGAAAATTAAAACGCCGTTGATGCACATATTAACATATCATCAGAGCAAACTTTAGCAGAACAGTTCAATTCCTAGAACTTATTTGTACACTAAAAAAGCTTTAACCTATCATAAATACGAGTTTTTTTTAGCATGCATAATCCTTGCAATAGTGGTGAATGTTGAATGAAATTTTTACATCTATGGGATATATGTATACGTCTGTAGTTTTAAGGAAATTAAAATTATTTGCACAAATGAAAATACCTTCTTAATGCAGAGTTGCACTTTTTGCACAAGACCAGTTAATGAAAACACTACAACAAATGATATGTATAATTAAGGATGACTAAAATCGGACTGCAGTTTTTGTATCAGATCTATCTCACGTATATTTAGCAAGTCTGTTGGAAGTGACGTCATCATGCTTCCAGAAATCATAAGATCTGTTTGGTGCCCGGCTCATTGGTTCCTTAATTAAATCAGGTGCAGATAAACGCAAAGCTTGTTCACCTGAAATCAAACATTTATTTTCTAAATACATATTTAAGGCCTGAACTGAATCCTATTGGGACCCACCCGCTTAGCTCAATAGGGAGAGCGCCGGGGTCTGAGTTCGATCCTCGGGCGAGCCATATGTTCTCCGTGACGATTTGATAAAAGACATTTTGTCTGTTATCATTCGTCCTCCACCTCTGATCTGATCCTGTGGGGAAGTTGGCAGTTACTTGCGGAGAACAGGTCTGTACTGGTACAAAATCCAGGAACACTGGTTAGGTTAACTGCCCGCCGTTACATAACTGAAATGCTGTTGAAAAACGCGTTAAACCCCAAACAAAAACAAAAAGAATCCTATTGACATCTGCGTGCTATATTTAAAGTACACTGAAAAGTGACACAGACATGGACTGACATGGAACATTCCATTTTACAGGTGCATAAATCAAGTGTGTTCGAAAGAAACAGTGTGTAAGTTTCACTTTCTGTAAATGTAGTTGTCTTTATACATCTTTTGCCCTTGATCATTTGCTAGTAAACATTAAACTTCTTTTACAATGATATTTATGTCAATTACTTTATTATGATTGTTGCACTTGTATCTTTATGTAGTCTCAGCTGTGAACATGAATTACAGATAAGAAATCGTTTTAACAAAATTCTAAACAAAAAGTTTTGACAAAGAGGTTTGCATTTCTTCATGGAAAAAAAGAAACTCCTACAGTTTTTCACGAAATATTGTGAAACCAATTGCACGCAATTGTCAGTTTCATTTCTCGCATGACACCAGTTGAAATTTATCGGCAAATAATAATAATAATAATTAATAACTTTATTTTAAGAAGGTGACAAAATGCACGTTTGTGATCTTTCACTTGAAAGAAATGTGTTATTTCTGATTTAGCTACATGGTAACTTTTACCAAGTGTTTAAAACAGTGAAATAAACCATTCTTTTAGACTTTACAGTTGAATTTAACCAGTTTTAATATTTTGCCATATCTAAATGTTGTTATGATTGAAAATTTAATTTTAATTTAAATTAATTAATAAATTAATAAATTAAATTTAATCTTGGGGCAAAACAAATCAAGTGGCAACTATCGTATAATAGTCTTCAATGAAGATATTTAAGAAATTGGTGTACGATTACACAATGAAAAGAAAAATCAATATCAGAAAATTTCGATTTGTAATCTTATTCAAATTCATTTAACGAAGATAGTTGAACAATGGAATAAATGGCAGTCTTAAAAAAAGAAAATATGCAAAAAACACAGTTATCTGCCAATGGCTGACCATAAGATGAAGTGGTTACAAGTAAAGTAGCCTCTCTCTTGCTGAATATTGATGATTTTTGTATGGAAGACATGCTGTCAATACAGTGATTTAACGGAGGAACAGAGAGAGATGGAGAGAGATGTACATAGAGAAAAACAAGAAATAATAGCTACAGGTGTAAGTTTACTGAATATCAGAATAATTATGACTTGTCAATGCGGGTATTTCTTCATTAATTGGTTGGAATATGTTCCCCTTTGCCGGTTTTGCCACGACAATTCCAAGGCGATGCCTTGCTGTATTCTCATATTTATCCGTTTTGCTCTTGTGTGTTTGCTTTGTCGTTTTTTGTGCATGTGCTTGTCTATGTGTGCTAGTTTTGTGTACATCCGCGTGCTGAGGCTTGCGCTTTTGGGAAGCCGCGTTTTTATAACGTTGCTTTACCTGATTGTTTTTGTTGTTAGTCTCCATTAAGCGCCATTTAGATCAGGTATTGTGTCTGGAATGCAGACAACATTGCAAAATTGCACAATGCCTGTGTGAAGCATTCATGAAGGGTTCAATACATTATATCTCTTATGGTCTTCAATATAAACCACTGTACATTTCATGTACGAGATAACGTATGTTTACTCAACATACTTGTGAAATACTGATTCTTTGTTGAATTATATACTGTGGCTATATATCAATGCTATAATGAAACGTTAAGAAAAAAAAAGAAATCGAGGCTTACAATGGAGCCTGGATTTCTTTGCAGGTATCTCCAGCACCGATATTTTCTGAATTTTGTCGTGTCTGTGGCAGTTCTGTGGTGACAACAAGGACAGGTTTTTGTTGGGTTAAAACTTTCAAGAGGGTCGAAATAGTCTTTAACTAACACAGTAAACATTAAAGCAACAAAAGACCAACGAAGAGAAACATGTCTGCCGTTAGAGGTATGGTAGAAGAAAACGGTTGATATACTATTTTCCAAATGGCTATCACTATAGGCATTTCAGAAGGGACCGTCCATTAAGATTTGTGTTAGTTGGGTTCCCCATTTGTTGACACTAGATCAAAACTCCAAGCGTTCAGACTGTGCAAAATTAAACTCGAAAATATATGAAAATAGAATCTCAAGAAAAGTTCTGAATTACTCAATAAGCAAGTAAAAAGCAAGCAAGGCCAGCCATTCTAAAAAAGCAGGAGGTGTCGAGGTTTTGCAACACTCGTGGTTCGTTGTACAAATTCCTTGCAAAAAGGGTAAATCGATCACAAGCAAGTTCTACAAAAATAAAATAAATGTACTTACATCTGTCAGTCTGCAGTCTCTATTAAAATAAACGCCAAAGTAAAGGTTTGAAAAACATTCAGCTTATCTGTGACAATGTGTTCTCCCACAAAAGTCAAATTTTACAGTTTTTCTTAGAACAAGAAAAGGCTGCTAAGATTGTGCATCCACCTTATGCTGCTGTCTTTAATTATTGCGGTTTTTTTTCTTATTTCTCTTGCTTAAGAAAATTATCACTGGTAAACATTATGCCAGCCTCAACAATATACTAAGGGGAAACTTCTTTGCAACATTTAGGTCACAGCAAAACTCCAAATGTCTGTTTCTGTGCTGGAAGAATACTTTGAAGGGATGACGTGAAAAATTGACTTGATCTGATTTGATAATTTAGGCAAACGAAGACCATTCACAGAATATATTAAATCAACATTCCTAAATGTCCTAAATTTCGTGAATGTGATATCCGGGCATTAGATCCGTGAATTTGTTGCGCACAATGAGACGGTCGCAATAAGGTTTGTTTTCACATATTGACCATGCATTCGAAGGTAACGACGTCTGTTAAACTTTGTGACATATAAGATGTTTGGCATGTTTTACCAACGCCAGTTTTCCATCCTCGGGTCAAGTAATATGTAATCCGCGGAGCGCGTTCAGCCAGAAAGTCGCCCCAATTAGGAAAGATTAATTTAAACGTCAGATGTAATTTCTAAGGTCACGGAATCTGATTGGCCAGCTTGTAAAGACGACAGTTTTTGAGGTCAGTTGCTCAGTCAAGTGTGACTTACCAATTCTAAGTGTCCCTTCTCAAGAGGAGGAACAATAAAATCTAACAGTTATCATTCGTGACAACCCTCCTTTGCATAAGTAGCACGTCAATAATTAGAATAAAGGTTAGTCACGTGAACCTTATATAAACTAGGTATATCAAGGTGACTGGTTGTGACCTAGTTCAGGGATATGAACATGGACATGCAACGGTGGAGATATCAATCCACTATATACAGCAAGTATGCACAAAAATAAGCACACCGTTCAAGGTGAAAAGTGAATTTGACACTATACAGGGCCGTAGGAACAGGGTGGCCAGGGGGCAGTCCCCCTCCCCACCCCCAATGATTGACCGATTATGGTAATTATCTTAGCAATTTTTTGACAGCAAGTCAATTTAAAGTGTGACCTGTCACCAGACATGCAGTTTTATATTTGTTTTAGATGGGCTAAGCATGCACCGGGCTAAGTATGCAGCTTATCACAGTAGAGCTTAGCCCATCTTAAACTATTTATAAATGTGATCAAAGCCTTAGCTCACTTAAGTTAACCCTTCTATCACAATACGCAACTCGCTGGAATTTAATCCTTATTAGACTTTAATAGTGTGTAAACATGTACATAGGAAGTAAACGTTAGTTTTGTGATAGGTTTAAAAGGCAGCTGAGCAAATTGTACGTGCACTGCTTTGCTGTACATGTGTTTGAATTGTGGGTTACGTATATTGTTCTATAGTTGACAACCAAGACTATGTAAATATTAAATAAATTACGTCAGGAAAAGTAGCTCTATGTGTCTTTCAACAGGAAAAGAATAACAACGTTGACTTTATAATTTCTAAGTCTTCCAATCTATATTGCGTTGCAATATTATAGTATAGAAAAGTGAAAGGAGATTTTCCTTTTTGTCAAAATATAATTCTATGACATGAGTCAGGGAACGATAAAGGTTTAAAAAGTTTAAGTAATCAGAATTGCTCATATTTCTTTTAATAACATGCAAAAAATAAGTTAATTCTGATAAATTTACATCAATAGCTTGATGATTTTGCATGTGCACAAAGATAAAACAGATGACTTAATTGCGAGCAAGATTGGAAACGAGTTTGTTGGCAACAATTAGCACAGGTTATCCATTTTTGGAAAATCTCAGTAGGAAATTGCACTAATATTGTTAACCTCGTTAGTGTCAAATTAAAAAAGAAAACATGCTAAAATGAAAAAAAAATCAATTAAAAATACAAAAAAATGTATGGAAATGAAGAATGTCAAAAATAAAAATAACAAGAAATATCTTTAAAAATGATGGTCGGCGAATTGTAATAAGGAAAGAAGTTTATGAATTTTTCATCAAACATTCACCTTTCATCTAACATTTTCAAATTGCAAACCTAAACACCGCACTTTAACAATTTAAATGGTTCTCTTTTAATTTTTGGCAAAGGTTTCGTAGGGTTGCAATTTTGTTTCGTTTATCCTTAGACGTATAATTACAGCAGTAGTTTGAAGATTCACGAAGCGGTTCATGAGAAGAGGTCATTAAACGTGTTTATATTTTTAGCTAAATTGGTCCCTATCCCCATTTGTAACAAAATAGCAGGAGACCTTACGATATTGTTACACATCGAGTTTGATAAAAATCCATTACATTTTAGTGGTTAATGCGAAGAAAGGCATATCTGCTTTTAGCTATAGTGGTCCCTAATAGGGTCCAAGTTCCTATATAAGGATTTTTTTATTTATTATTTTTATTTATTTCTAAAATAGGCCAACTGATCCCGCTTTAACAAATGCATATTCGCTATTCGTGAATCTTTAGACAATGACGTCACACCTATGAAAAAAGTGAAGGTCAAGCAAAACATACAATTGTAAATATTTCAATATTTCTGTTTCATAAGCAAAGCTTGACCGTAGTCATATCACATAGATAAACTGTATGCAACGTACCTTCATTTCAGTGTAATGAGATTCAGTCATTATATAGCATATATATAATGAAACAGATTTCAACTGAGTTCAATATTTGCATACTATACTAAAGAAAAATATTCATATATAATAAATCAGTTAAATAATTTATAACAAATATATCAAAGCAAACAAGTACTCATTTTAATATGCAATCTGAATAAGTCACAAAAGCAAGAAACCTTTTCATATACTGACGACAATTGTAACAAGGAAAATCTTTTAAAAAGCATATCTCTTATCACACCCTTATTCATGTAATACGCAGACCGTATTCAGCTCTTTCTTTAATTTGATATATGTTGGTATTTGAACTGGTTTTTATCATATTTATTAAACTTACTTATCATTTTGAGATATATCAATATTCTTGATAAATATACTGAGCCAAAGTTAGCTTTAAAACTGTGAACAGCGTCGTTTAGGATAAACGCTTTGTCTACATTTCACTCAGCGTAGCACAATCAACAGAGTGAAAGAAATTGACACTCTCGTCCAATCAGGCAGAGTGTTGCATAAATCTTCCATTTTGATAAATTATCTATAATGCCTTATCAAGTAGTTTGATTTGCAAACTGAAGTCACGTGGCATAGGTAACGAAAACGAATTTAGACGGCGTCGCCGAAAAAAAGGACATAAAACTAGATCTAAATCTGCTTGAGAAAAGCGTTTCTTTTTCGGTCACAAGCCCGAGAAAAAGGTTAGAGGTTTTATACTATACTGTATTCATTTGATCTGGGTCTGTTAAAGGTCGGCTAATTTTCAAAATGTGTGCTCCCCCCCCCCCCCCCCCCCCACCCCCCATCTGAAAATGCTTTCTAACGGCCTCTAATGCTTGGGCATCTATTCCATGAAAAGCTTTTGACAATGATGAAACAAAAGCACACAGAGAACTACATGTGTTATGCAATAACAATAAAATGAAATCTCAAGAAATGGATATAAGTTACACAAACAATTTTCTACTTAACACCTTTTTTTACAAAAATATGGAAGTTGACTAAACATCAGGTGCCCTTAAGGTGAACAATTCATTATTAAACATTCCGACTTCTTGATACTTTCCTGTCATTGGATATGCAACACTTAATCGATGCATCAGATGCAGAACTTATGACGTGTACTTGTTTTCAAAATGAGTTTCATAAATACAACTATCACTCTGATATCTTTGATAAATGACTTCAGATTGTTGCGTAAAATAATGACACACAAATTACGCAGAAGTATAAAATGTATTTCATGGTTTTGTCAACAATAATACTGAGTATCATAGTTGTTGTCAGTTGCAATGTATATGATACAAGTCAATATAAATATGTGCATACTAGTATGTATAAGTCGTGGACGTTCTTTGCCCACAAAAAAAAACAATCGAATAAAGACAGAGAAAAAGAAAAATTGCGAAAGAAGAATATTTTAAAACGTCGATGTCCATATTAACGTATTTGTTACATTTTCAAAATTTTTCTTGAACGCAGACTAAAAACAAACGTCTGTCTATGCTTATATTAATGGATTTGAACCAATATGATATATATAATTTCGTATTTTATGAACATACTACTTATTTAGTGGCATTCGAAATTTCTGGAAATATGTCTTTTGATATAGAACATCCAGGTTAAGTCTTCTGAGCTGATAATTGGAATCATTACCCCAACTTGACGATCTCAAACTGATTGGGTTTTGCCATTGTTTTTCTTCTTTTATCTTCCTATTACAAAGTTGTCACCAAAATGCTCACTAAGAAGTATTTCATAAAGGATGATCACATGATAAGCATTACTTCAGGCTAATAATTTAGTTTCTGTTTAAAGTCGCATTTTATGTCATCAAATCAATATATGCGGTGACATCTGTATCGCGAATAATGTGCAAAAACAAGAAATGGTATGGTCCGTATGGTGTCAAACAGAGTGGTTCTTCAAACTGCTGCTGATCGCCAGGCTTGTTCAGCTAAAATATATATTTGTAGGTGTTATAATATACATAAGTGTCATGTGCAATATACACTTAAACTGTATACAATTTGTAAATAATAAACACCGAGAGTAGTCTCCGATGAAATACTGACCATAGCAAACACAGCAAAAGCAACAAAACGCAAAGTAGGCCAACAACTACGGTATTCCGTTTGGACCATCGATATATTTATTTCTATTTATGTTAATGTCTCGAAAGTCGCAATCACGTAACTATGATGAAAGTCAAAAACACGATGGTGAAATCCGAAACCACGATGGTGAAGACTAGAACCTACGATGATGAAAGTCGAAATCACGAAACAACGTTAATGAAAGCGAAATATCATTTCGCTGAACTTTCTTTATTTTCTGTATTTTTGTATATATCATTAATTAAAAATAACATTGTATATACAAACAGATATGTGCAAGAGCGGAGAAGGGTTGTACTACGAACTGTTACGCCAAACCGCGCTTGTAATTTTCTAGATATGCCAGGTATTTAACTTGTGTTAGGTATTTGATAAAATCACTAATTTAATTTTGTTCTCGCAAAACCTGTGTTAGCTTTTTTTTGAAAGATGCATTCGTTATTAATTTGTTGCATTTGAATTTTAACAGATTATTCCTTTAATGTACAAAACATCGATGCGGAGATATTTTTGACGAATAAATCATCATTCTATATAACACTTCATTTGATATATCCTAAATTCATATCGAAATTTGCTGATACGGAGATTTTTTGTTTTTCATCAAAAATGAGAGGAAGATCATTCCAAAACGATAGACAATAACTTAGCAAATAAATAAATAAATAATGAATTTTACCTTTTGGTGGCGGTGGCTTTCGCACTGAAAAAAAAACATGTCTACATGTAAAATATTTCATTTAATTTATGCTAATATATAAAGTCTCATTTAGTTATGAAGAATGTATAAAGGTTACCAGAGTATCCAACTCACTACTCGTTATTATTTTAAAATAACATACATGATACTGATTATTTTCTAAACAAATACCTGATTGAGAACTTTTCGTGATATTAACGTTTGTGTACTTTCTTGAGCAAGTCAAGGTCGCCAAACACCGAAAATACAGACAGAAATAGATTTTTTCAATAGCATAAAAGTTTTGACATAGAAATAAAAATTTGGTTGATAAAAAAATAATTTGAATCACTTAAACTGGCTTTATTGGCTATAATGAAGCTTACAAATTCAGCGGCAACGAAAATAACCTTTCAACTACTGTAAGTTGGAAACTAGATCCGGCTTTTCATCGACATAAATGTAATTTGCCTTACAAGAAGGGAAACTTGAACAAAATTCGCCATTTTCTTTTGCAGACGACCATAAATATATTATGTTTATACTTGTTTCAACAAGAAACAATTCAAAATTTAAGAACCTAAAGGAAACATAGGAACTCTCTCAAAATATACGAAAACAAAGAAATGTTGGTTATACTTTACAAAAGACGATCAGCACTTGTTATTCTGTTTGACATCAGTTTTTGTTGCAAACAGCAAGCCATTGAATCAAAGATACATAATTAAGAAATGCATAATTTGATGAAATATACCAGAGACAAGATATGAATTCGGTCTAGGAGGGCGAATCGGTGGTGTTGGGGGTGTTGGAGGTGCCAGTTGTCTTCTAGGACGAGGCCGCCATACCTTTTTCTTCTTCTTGCAGCTTTAGAATTATGAAACAAATCCGAAAAAGAAATGTCGGTAATTAGTTTACTTCGATATGGAAGATATTAAAAGAGATATATTATACAATAGTTATAGATTTTACTCAGAATACCTAAGCCATACACTAAGAAAATTTCTATTGCCATGAACACCCATTATTTGGAACTGCTAAAATTCAGTCTAGCAAAACCATTATTAAGCACACTATCTTTTTCATTTGCCACTTTTTCTTAGTATATTCTGAAAATAAAAAGAATCTGAATTTAATCAGATTTTTCCTTGAAACAAGAGGGACATGATAACCCTATATATCGCTCACCAGAGTTGATCTAGCCTACTGACCTAGTTTTTTACTTCACATGAGCCAGTTTCGAATTTAACTAGAGATCATCAAGACAAACATTCTGCCCAAGTTTCACAAAGATTGAGTCACAACTGTAGCCTTTAGAATGTTCATAAACTTTTCTTTTGATTTGACCATGTGACCTTGTTGATCCAAAATGACCAAGATTAAAATCTGACTTAGAGATCATCAAGACAAACATTCTGACCAAGTTTCATAAAGATTGAGTCACAACTGTGGCCTAAAGAGTGTTCACAAGCTTTTCCTTTGATCTGGCCTACTGACCTCCTTTCTGACCCCTCATGACCCAGTTTCGAATTTGACCAAAAGATCATTAAGGCAAACATTTGACCAAGTTTCATAAAGATTGGGTCATAAATGTGGCGTCTAGAGTGTTCACAAGCTTTCCCTTTGATCTGGCCTACTGACCTCCTTTCTGACCCCTCATGACCCAGTTTCGAATTTGACCTAAAAATCATCAAGACAAACATTCTGACCAAAGTTCATAAAGATTGATTCAAAACATTGGCCTCTAGAGTGTTCACAAGAATTTCCTTTGATTTGGTCTACTGACCTAGTTTTTAATTCAACTTGATCCAGATTTGCACTTGACCTAAAGATCAATAAGGCAAATATTCTGACCAAATTTCATAAAGATTGAGTTAAAACTGTGGCCTCTAGAGTGTTCACGAGCTTTTCCTTTGATTTAACCGGGTGACCTAGTTTTTGACCCCCACATGACCCAGATTCGCATTTAACCTATTGATAATCAAGACAAACATTCTGACTAATTCTAATGATTTTCAAACTTGAATTGTGGTCTCTAGAGTGTTGACAAGATTTTCCTTTGATCTGGCCTACTGACCTAGTTTTAGACCCAAAATAACCCAGTTTCAAAATTAATCTAGAGATCATTAAGATTAACACTGACCAAGTTTCATAAAGATTGGGTCACAAATGTGGCCTCTAGAGTGTTCACAAGCTTTTCCTTTGATCTGCCCTACTCACCTAGTTTTTGACCTAACATAACCCACTTTAGAACTTGACCTAGAAGACAAACATTCTGACCAAGTTTCATAAAGATTGGATTATAAATGTGGCTTCTAGAGTGTTCACAAGCTTTTCCTTTGATCTGGTCTACTGATTTAGTTTTTGACCCCACATAACCCAGTTTCAAAGCTGACCTAGAAATCATCCAGACAAATATTCTGACCAAGTTTCATAAATATTGGGTTATAAATATGGCCTCTAGAGCGTCCACAAGCTTTTCCTTTGATCTGGCCTACTGATTTAGTTTTTGACCCCACATAACCCAGTTTCAAACTTGACCTAGAGATCATCCAGACAAACAGTCTAACCAAGTTTCATAAAGATTGGGTCACAAATGTGGCCGCTGGAGTGTTCACAAGCTTTTCCTTTGATCTGGCCTACTGACCTAGTTTTTTACTCCACATAACCCAGTTTCGAACTTGACCTAGAGATCATCAAGACTAAGATTCTGACCAAGTTTCATAACGATTGGGTCACAATTGTGGCCTCTGGAGTGTTCACAAGCGTTTCCTTTGATCCAGCCTATTGACCTTGTTTTGACCCCACATAACCCAGTTTCAAACTTGACCTACAGATCATCAAGACAAATATTCTGACCAAGATTCATTAAGATTGGGTCACAAATGTGGCCTCTAGAGTGTTCGCAAGCTTTATCTTTGATCTGGCCTACTGACCTAGTTTTTGACCAAACATGACCTAGTTTCAATTTTGACCTAGAAATCATCAAAACTAACATTCTGACCAAGTTTCATAAAGATTGGGCCACAAATGTGGCCTCTAGAGTGTTCACAAGGCAAATGTTGACGCACGACGCACGGCGGACGCAAACGGACGCCGGACAATGACCGATCACAATAGCTCACCTTAAGCACTTTGTGCTCTGGAGAGCTAAAAACTGATCCAAACATGTGGAACTATCGGATTCTTCCTTGAAAAAAAACTGATCCAAACATGTAAAACTACCTAAAAGCAGAACCAACGCCGACTTTTTCAGTAGATTTATATACTAAAAAGCGCCAATCTACGTATTTTAACACCCCTTTGTACATTTTCGTATTACAAATGTTACAGTTAATGTAAAACAAATGTAGCCGTGTATATAAATCACATTTACTCACAGTTGTCTTTTAAATGCTGTAAAACCTCTGTCTCCATAGCACGTGCTGATAATCCAGACGAGAGTGCCTATTATAACTACCACTATTACACAGCACGCGACCAACCAAGCCACATTCCTGCCGTCCTCGACAAACGTCTTGTATCGATCTGTCGTTGTTGTGGTCGACGTCGTCGTGGTATCTTAAAACAGGCAGCAATTTAAAAGAAACTAGATATACTTACTATTTTGATATATACAGGAATGCACCTGGTATTCCAGTCTTTACACAAATTTGCCTGATATTGAAAGAATTGAAATAAGATACAAGATTTTACGTTATGTTCAAATGGTAACGAGATTTTACCTGATGTCAATTTTTTGAAGAATTCAACTAATATTCCAGTAGTGACATTTTACCTGATATTTTGATATTTACAGAAATGCACCTGATTTTCTAGTATAAAAAAACAATGCTCCGGATATTCAAATAATTGGAATAGTTTCCAATAATTGGAATAGTTTTCTTTTATATTCAAATAGATACAAGAATTTACCAATTGGTGTAATAGATGCAAGAATGTAACTAAATGGTCAGATCGAAACAAGAATGAGATTCATTTAGTTACTATGGAGGGTAAAATCCGCCACAACACAAATTGCTATATGACATTACAAATTACATGCACCAAGATGACCACTCCTCACTCCTATGGTGTCAGCTGAAGACTACAACCAAACAATTTGAATTTGCATATTAGCATATCCAAATTTCTTGCTCCCGAATGAAAAATGCTAATTTACATATCTATACTTGGCCACTACAAAGTGCATTCACGTACTTGGCAAAATTCAACATTGTGTTACTAAACTGAATGTTGCAACTAAATCATCAGAAATAACATTCTTAATTAAGAATGGCAAAGATACATAATTAAGAAATGCATAACATAAACATAAAGAATTTCATGTCACATGTAAATAGGAATGTCACATTTAGAATGTCATAAGCATTATAGATGTCGCCTTCAGTTTGACTACATTGAGCTTTAAAGTTGTCATGTAGGTGCATGGAATTAGAATTTACCGGTTTGAAATATGTAATTTAGCGATTTGGCGGATAAGTAACCGCCATAATTTTCTTGTCATTTTATTATTTACAAAAGTTCACCCGGTATTCCAACTGTAATAGGGATCGCAACTAACGTTCCAATGATAACATCATTTTAGTAGAACTGGGACGATTACTCGGTTAATCGGATCCGATTCGATTACTAGATGAAACCGGTTTCAATTTTACAAAACCGGTAATCGCTCTCAAACAATAAACATCACGAGTCGCACTTTATCTTTATCCATGTCTTTGACCAGCACATAGAGCCACAGTATATTTCCGCTCAAACACATCAACTGAACATAATCAATAGTCTCTGATTTGCCTGTCGATACATTTTAAATAAAATACAACAAAATATGACTTATTAATTATCCCACTGCTTGCAAACGATAAAGTCGGTAAGTTTCTAATGAAGTCAGCTGCTTGAAGTACCTTGATACGGTCGTCAGGAAAGAAAACAGCATTTTCAATATGGCGGTCGATTAACCGGTTCGATTCGATTTCAAATAAATGATTAACCGGTTTCAAAATTTTGAAATTGTCCCAGCCCTACATTATTTATGGACCGGACAGGAAAATAAGCCCTGTTGACCTTTGACCTCCAATTGTGACCTTTAAGCCAGGGGTCCGGGTCTTGCGCACGACACGTCGTCTCATCATGGGGAACATTTGTGCCAAGTAATGTCAAAATCCCTTCATGAATGACAGAATGGACCGGACACGAAATTGCGGACGGACGGAAAGACGGCGGGAATGACGGAAGGAAAAATGCATTCCTATAGTCACCGAAACTGGTTTTCAACCAGTAGGGGACTACTAATTGAACGCAGGAGCCTCCGTGGCCGAGTGGTTAAGGTCGCTGACTTAGAATCACTTACCCCTCAACGATGTGGGCTCGAGCCTCACTCGGGGCGTTGAATTCTTCATGTAAGGTCGATGGTTCTGTCCAGGAGCCTGTTCGTGATGAAATAATGCACAGAGGGGCATCTTGGGTCGTCTTCCACCATCAAAACTGGAAAGTCGCCAGTCGTAATGCATGTATTCGAAGGGTAAAGATTACCTGATATTCCAATAGTAACAGAAGCTATATCCGACAATCCACCACTGTCGGCTGCTGTAACATTTAAGGTGACTGTCGTGGAATATCCAAGGGGACTTGGTGACTTCAGAACCGTGATTTGTCCGCTGCTGTCTACAGTAAAGTATTCATCCAGTAGAGATGTTTGATCTAATGTGTATGATATTGTCCCGAAGTTTCCCGTGTCTCCATCGGTTGCTGTGACTGTGCCAACGGCAGTCCCGGCGGATGAATAGTAACTGATAAAGAATGAGTACGAAGCAGGAGAGAAAACCGGTGTGTTGTCGTTACTGTCACCTTGAAAGGAACAACAAAATTGATGAATAAGATGTTTTCCTAAATTCTCCCTCTGTGTTTTGTTGTTGTTGTTGTTGTTGTTTTTTTGGCGGGTGTGGTGGGGGCCGATGTTGAAAAGTGCGAAAATTGAAAATATTTTTTCTATAATAAAATACATGTACATATTACAATGAACTGAGAGATATGTGCCTTGTTTTGAAAAAATGAAAAAATGAACGAATTACCAACAACTGTGTGAACATGCACCAAAGTGTAAAGTATACACAAAACGCTAATACAAAAAGTATAAACATTCGAAAGTCTGTGAAGAAGGACTTTGCTAACTCAAGCGGTGCAGTTATTTCGCTCATTCAAAATCACATATATTGATACTTGTACGACACTGACATGTGTTTGTTCCGCTACTCACTTATATAAATGTAAAGCGTCGCTGTATCGGTTAGTCCGCCCGCGTCTTCAACAGTTACATTGCACGTGACAGTTGATGCCAAACCTGCATCTGTAAATAGTACATTAGTTCTTTGCGTTAGCCTCTATGTTGTGATGGATTTTACGCACTGCAGCTACTATCGAAACCTTACCCAGGTATCTGCTTTCATGATCCAAAATGAACTGAGGAAGTAATCATTTCTGTACAGCTTTTTACTAAATTTCCTCAAAGGTCATTACTTCTAGTCCTAAAAGAGTGACCTTCGTCAGTCACTTAATTAATAGAAATAAAACCAAAAATTGCAACATTGTAAACTATCCTATTAGTTATCCCACACTTGAAAGCAGAATAGTTTTTCTTGCATACCAGACGAGGATTTCCGGTATTTTTACCGGTGCTGGAAAAATCCATCTTAAGATGACTCTCGTGCTTTAAATGACGTATTACGAACTACATATATGTAGAAGATTTATGTAGTTATTTATATTTTATTTCGAAAAACGGAATTAAAATCCAGTACCTCGACAGTTCCTCTTTGTTCCTGATAGTATATTTCTCGATTCAAAACACGTTATTTTATCAAAAATCCATAACGTTACGCTGCAACTAATAAAACAAAACCGGAACTAAACATTGTTATTTGTCTTTGAAACGTCATGACGTCTTTCCCGTTTACGGACGTTGGTTTCTTGTGTTTTGTTTAAATACGCTACTATAAGAAATAGTTCTAAAAAGAAAGCCGTTCGACTGATTTTATTTTTATTATTATATCTTGATATCGGTATGCAAGAAAAAGATTCTGTCACTGGTTATAGTCGCAGATGGGAATATCCGGCTCTCGGGTAACTGTTTAGGCGGTAACTCGGTAGGAACCTCGTTACCGCCTAAACAGTTACCCTCGAGGCCGGAAATTCCCATCTGCACCTATAACCAGTGAAAGAATCTTATATTACAGGGAATCTCAGTCCATTTTTAGACTGAGATGATACCATTACCTGAAACACTTTTCAAAACATTTAAAGAAATCATCTTATTTTCGTGATCAACAATGCACTCACACGATTGTATTAAAATTGACTCTCCCAACCGCCATTTTTGTTTTAAAAAAAAACCGTTACATATATTTCTTTTAAACCTTCTAAGATGATTTAGAAAGTAATAGTTATCAAAATACAATATTACAGGGACATAATTGTATAATTTCTTATCTATTTGTTACGGGAAACGGGTGTTCAACTTATATTAGAACACAATACAAAGAATGATCTGTATTTCGTTGCAACGTGTTCGACTTGAGATCATTACAAATACGTTTAGCTCAAGACTGAAAATTTGTATTAATTGTTTTTTTTTTAGTACAGATTCTTTCATGCATCCCGAAAGTCAAATTTAAGTCATCGAAGGGATTTTAAAGTACGCTTCATGGCATCAAGCATATCATAGACTATTGAGACTGCATACAGATACTATGGAATCCATTCCTCGAGAATTATTAAATTGATCTTTATTGTCTTTTGATAGTCAAATGACTGTTTAGATGTATGTGGCTATATGCCTTGTATTAATGAAAATTCCAGATATTAAGCAAAATATTATGGATATACACTACGCATATTTGTCCGAACATTGTCCAAAATAAGCAAGATTTCATTAAAACTTAGTCTGTACAGTATTTAGTGTCCAGTTTAAATGTTCACACCTCGAATCATAGTATTGCCTTGAAACAATACTCCGGCCCAAGCAATAATTCTTGCAGCAAACGAACCAAGTTTATAGATTTCCCGTTTCTCACGATCATTGTCACCTTTAACCGCGTATGCCCCTATGTTCCACCTAAGTAAAACATAACCTCACCTAAAATAACAATAACAAAGTTGTCTCATTTCCTCTTATGCAGCCTCCATGATCTGTCATTTGCTTGCTGGATCGTGCAGTGTTGCGCTTACATAACAAATGGTCCTAACTTGAGTACCTGGACCTGAACCGGCGTGAAGTTATCAATGGAGCAGTAACAGCAGTATTATTGCTACTACTGCTGGAAATTATAGCAGTAACAGGAGAAAAGTTATAGCAGTAACAACAATATAACTGCTGTTACTGTTGGCAGTTATAGCAGTTACAACAGTAGTTGGAAATTGTGCGAGATACTTTAAAAAAAATCAGTTTAGCAATTAATGCTTTATGTGACGTTGAAAATTGTTCAGATCTGTTCAGAATAGTATTTTTGTCGTTTTATGTGTCAGGAAATGGGCTCGAACCCGTAACTCCTGTAATTCACAACGTTTAGGAGGGCTTGAGGAAGCATTTTACGACGTCATTGTATTGCTGCTATTATTGTCAGAAAAATAGTATATGTTACAACGCCGACGGATTTATAGACGCCCCGGCATAGGTTATAAAAAAGGCTCATTACCAAAATAGAACATGTTTTTTGTTCTCAGATATTGCTGTAATCTTCAACGAAACGGTAAATTCGAGCGAAAGTTTCGTCCGCTTAATTCATCGACGGTGACATAATATAAAAGCCACTATGAAACAGTATAAAGAAACTAATAGTACTGCATAATGTACCGAGAGAAAACTTTCAAAAATATTTAAGCTATTTGGTTATTTTTCATGTTACAGAAAATAGGCTCGAAACCTAGTAACTGTTGTAATTAAAAACATTCAGGACGACTTGAGAATGCACTGAACCATGTTGATATATTGCTGGTATGTTTGTTCAATAGATTGTACATAATAAATAGTCATACTTTCAGGATTCCGAAGTCATACGACAAAAGAAGGACACATTACGAAATAGGACCATGTTTTGGTGCTTACATACAGCAGTATTATGCACCAAAACGATGGACTCGAGTCAAAATTTGGTCACCTTAGGTCATCGTTGGGGTCTTTATAGGATACAAAATAAAATTAGTTTTAGCAATGTATGCATTACGTGCCGACTAAGAACGGTGACTTTTTTTCAAAATCATACTTTTTACCACTTTTCAGGTGTCCCAAATCCATATCGAATTCTTGTTATTTCTGTAATGCACAGCGTCCGTGGAGAGCTTAAGATTTGGACATATTGCTGGTTATGTATAGCCAAAAAAAAAGGATTTTAGAATCCTGACGGCAATGGAGGCCTTATTACGAAATTGAAACATGTTTTGGTGCTTAGATGTTGCTGTATTCTGCACCGAAACGATGTACTCGAGATTTTGTCACCTTAGGTATTCTTTGGAGTCCTTGTGAGGTACAATATGAAATCAGTTTTAGCAATTTATGCATTGTGTGCCGACAAGGAACGGTCTCAATTGTGTATTACTGTACTTTTGACATGCATTACGAAAATTGAACATGTTTCGGTGCTACGTTACTTCTGTACCAAAACGATGGACTCAGGTCAAGGTTTGGTCCGCTTAGGTCAACCTCGGAGACTGTACGTGATACACGTCGAAATCAGTTTAAGCAATAATGCATTATGTTTTTTATTCAATCTGTTTAAAATCGTATTTGGTAAGTTTTCAGGTATCAGGAAATGGGCCTAAACCCTTGTAACTCGTGTAATACACAACGTTCAGAGGGGGTGGGTGTGTGTGTTTCAGGAACCATTGAACCATGTTGATATTTTGCTGGTATCTTGTTCAATTTATAGTACATATCGCATTGTAAAAGCATTGACATTTTCTTTCAACTTTTAAAGCAGACAGGCATCTATCATAAAATCTTAACATGAACTTTTTATTCATCTATTGCGATATTGTTCTGTTAACAACATGTATTTTAGCCCTATATATTATATGTCTTACATCATTGTTTTAGAAATAGTTTTCAATGTACAATTTCAATATAACCTTTTCTTGGCGATATATGACCTTTTTGTGTCGATTTGCTGTAAAACCCAACTCACTAACTGACTTGAACATTTTTCGACGGCACATAATGCATTAATTGTTAAAACTGTTGTAACTTGTATCACTGCCAACAGTAACAGCAGTTATATTGTTGTTACTGCTATAACGTTAAAACAGTAACAGCAGCAAAAATACAAGGTTAAATATCAAACAGGGAATGCCACGTTCCAAAAACGCAGCCTCCCCAAAACGAAACTCACAGCACGCAGATGTACACACTGCCAACACACACACTCACATACAAAGCAAACACACGAGGACATTACGAATAAATAAAGGAACACAGTGGAACACCGCCTTTGAACAAACAGTGGCAAAAACACCAATGGGGAGCTTAAACCGGTTTATGGTGTTAATACTGTTGTTACTGCTTTTACTTCCAGCAGTAGTAGCAATTGTACTGCTGCTATTGCTATTATGTTATAGCAATAATACTGCTGTTACTGCTCTACTGCTAACTTCACGCGGTAAAAATGAAAGTTATTCTGACAAATTGCCCTGAAGAAAAATCACCATCTTTAAGATTGGTCGGTCTTACAAACTCATTAATTGGAATATGTTAAAAATGTACCTGTATCATAACTGGACTGATAAAAAACTTCTCCTGTTGAAGAATCCATCAGGAAATAGGCTGTGTCCGTTCCGCAGTCCATCGAGAATGTTTGAGAATCGCCATTGTCTTCGTCTGTAACGCCAAATGATGGAGTGCCTATACTTGCCCCCGCCTAAAATGTTTACATCAAGCAATAACTATAATGCTTATATCAGATCCGGAACACAATTTGCATACAAACGAAAATGCAAATCTCTGGTCAGGTCCTCATGGGACGTGCGCCCGCGTATCAGTAGCCTGTAAAGTCTAAAGGACCGTGACGATATATGAATTGCTCCTAATCACCAGGATCTCATAGTCATTGTCTGTTTCAAGTCTTTTTTATCCCCTTCTAATTAAAACACATACCTATCAAAATGTAGATATTTATGTTTCGGCTATAAGCGTCATTGGTAGATTTACTGTAATTTAACTTTAGTCGGTTAAAAAGCTCAGTCAGAGTCTATGTTGTATTGTTATATGTCTTGTCGACTTAAAATAAAATTTTTCTTATCTTATCTTATCTTATCTTAACTTTGAAAACTTAGTGCAGAACAACTGCTTTTCTCTAGTTATAAGTCACAGAAAGGGTATACATCTCATTCTTGTAATGATTGTACAGAGTGGGCGGAGGCGCGGAGATGTGAGGTCCAAACCGAAAGTTTCACATGGATTGATTTATTATACACATTTGAAATACGGTACACTTCACGGATAATATTCCACATTTGAATAAAAATATTACACGCAAACGGAGATTATTTTACAAAAATAAATTCTCCGATACAGGCAAGTCAAATCGCGTTAGAAGCTGGAAAAACAACACCATAAAATACACTTACAGTTCCTTCTGTAGTTGATAAACTATAGGTAGACTGAGGGAACTCTGGGGGCTCGTTGACGTTAATGATATCAATTACTAACGGCTCTGTATCCGAGGCTGTACCGTCATTGACGTTAATAGTGAACGTAAATGACGTTGTCCCAGCGGCCGCGAGGGTCTCATAGTCTAGTACGGTACCAGCAGTAGATATAAGCCCGCCTGAGAAACAAAATATAGAGACTTTAGTTCATTCAGTAGATTGGTAGTTTTACAACGTTTACATACTTTTTCTTCTTTTGTCAAAGTGTGGTTTCCGTTGCAACAAAGAAACAATAACCTAAACTACAGTAATCTGTGCTGGATGCAGATGAAGATACTTGTTCAAAGGTAACTGCTTTGGCGGTACCTGAGAGACGTATATTTTCATCTGCATCTACAACTAGTGGTAGATTATTTTTTTCTTGTAGTCTATAAATTACAGAATAAATTAAACAATATACGAAGTACTTTCTCTGCAGCACTGTTTTCTTCAATAGCTTAATTTATCGAAGCGCGAGAACGTCTATATGCAGGAATGACGTAATGGCGTTTCAGAGATGCACGACGACAAAGTTCAATGAACTTTCATCATTTTGTATGCATTTTTTTGTGAATTGACTTTTTCTGAATTGAATAATATACTAATAGAAACAAAGGGCAACTATTAAGATATTTGTATCGACTTGATATGAAAGGTATATGTATCAATGCACGATTTTTAGCCGCCATTAACAACACGAGAAAAGGATTTTGACGACATGAGTAAAAGTCACCTTATAATGAAAACACATGTTAGCTGCATCCCTCGGAAGTTTACATATAACACACCGAATAGGCGAGCTATTTTGTGTATGCCTACTGGAATAAAATTTACCCGAATCAAGAGAAAAATACGACAAGCCCGTCCCTGGAGTAGACGACATAGAAAAAGTCCATGTCTGTGTATCTTGATCCGAAAACGACACGGTAAATACTGATGAAGATAACGCAGTGTTTTCAGGAACTGTATAAGACGAGGTCAAAGGTAGGTTGGTTATCAAAACTGGGTCATTTATATCTGAAATAAAACCAATATTGCTGTTAATTTCAAATAAACCTTAGCAGGAATATGTCTGGTGTCTGCTTACCTCTATATCCTAGTTACATATGTTAAGATACGGGAAATGCAAAGATTCAAAATAGAAATTAAGAAATTCAAAATATTTAAAGAGCTATCAGGGAAATTAAAACCTTCCGTTACAAGCTCTTCTATTACTTTTTGGCAAAGAAGTACGTATATCTTTGGTTGAAGATTGCCCCCAAGGAACGCAGATATATAAAATCCAAAACAGAGGCAAAACAAGCCTTCAGGATATTACTATGACCATAAAGAAACGCTGTATGTCCCAATTAATTCCTCCATTACCCCGTAAGTCTATTTGGCAAAAATGAATTAAAAGGTGTCTACAAAGGTTAAAAAAGGAAATTTCCGACCTCTTCTTGCAAAACTTTATTTTCAAAAAATGATTTTCTTTTTTTAACTCTGAGTGTTAAAGAATTTATTTTGCACATCATGTCGCCTATTTTCACTCAAAATACCAATACCTATTTCTGGGATACTTTTGGGTTGATTAAAGAGTATACGTCACTTTTTAATAGTTTTTGGGACGATTTTGGCCAAAGTCATGTGCTATTTTACAGGGAAAGGCTCATAATAAAAATGATACAACGGTTACCTACATGCTCACTGTGAAAATAGCTGGTAAACCCCGATGTTGATGGGTTTTCAGGACTACGTTTTACGAACGTTTGTGTATCCAGTCATACTTAATAGGTCACAGTGTACTAATATCATATCAGCATCAGTCATAGGTTATAATATACTAATACTGTATCAACATCCCTTTTCATTTAAAGAGGAAAAAATATATTAGTCTTGGTAAATAACTTTAAAATAATTTTCTCTTGTGAGTGTTCTCATATGTACATGTATTGCAATTATATAAGGTTAAATGAATTCTCTCCTGAATGTAATCTTGATATCATGTTCAATAGTGAAAACTCCCTGGAGGAATACGAACATGAAAGATTATGTCAGTTTTGATAGTTCTTTAACCGAATTAAGAAAACGAGCTTCCAACTGTAATTTCACAGACAAAGACAAACAATTACTTGACAAAATAGTGCCTGCGTCCAACGAAAAACTGCAAGAACTTCTGCTTCGTGAGAATAATTAGACTTGGCAAAATGCTTACAGATTTGTACAGCTTTCGAATAGTCGCACAAATACATTAGAAAATACGGGGTGAAGAAGCACCTTATGTGAATAAGGTGAATAAATCATTCTTACAGCAATTTTAACAACAACCTAAACAGCAAAATCCTGAGAAACAAAAGCCAAAACGTGACTTAGATGCTCAACCAAAACAAGTACAACAGAGAAGACTACCAACTGCAAGAAAATGTAAATTTTGTGGATACGGCATGAAAAGGCAGAAACAACTGTCCTGCTTGGGGACAAATATGCAAATCATGTGGAGGTAGGAATCATTTTAGATCTGTGTGTAAGCAGATAAATCGTCTTGATCAAGACACCGACAATGATGATAGTGATGATCATATTTGGCTTCAAATGGTAAAAGCAGAGAAAGCATCAAAGCTCAAGCAACAATGAAGTGAATGACATTGACATCAATTTCAATACAGATGGTTACGTAAACAAAATTGTAAAACATCCATAAAATCAAAAATTTAATCTCAAGCAGAGATTCAATGAAAGTTTTCAATCATGAATTCTTAATTTCACTTGACACTTTGCGTCCAAAAGGTAATCGTTGTCCATCTATATCTTCCAAATCATTGTGGTGAGGTATCTTTATTTTTTTAATCTAATCTAACAAGATGAAATGCCTCCTTGGCGTCCAGTATTATGAAGATCTTTGCATTATGAAATTCAAGCAATATGTCCTCAAATGTTGGTAGTCTATATCTTTCACGTAATAAAACTTTATTCAAACTATGTGGATCAATGTAAATTCTCAGATTTCTATTGTTCTTCTTCACCACGGACAATTGAGATACCCATTTAGTCGGTGCGGTGACTTCTTCAAAAATACCACGTTTCAATAAGTTTTCCAGTTCTTGTTTCACGTCGTCTTTTATCGCTAACGAATGTTTCTAGCAGGTAATGCAATAGGAACGGCATCGCCTTCTATTGTCAGAGAAGCCTCTCCAAGACCTCCAGGTCTAGGAAGAGTGTCGTGTTCAACTTTACCGATGAAATTATCTTCCAGAAACGCTGCTATTTCCAGCACTTGATCTTTTCTGGGATTGCAAAAATGTTCTAAATTGTCATACACTGTCCTAATCGTCATCATTGTCCCATGTAAATTGGTCATATATCTCTATAATATCTGGACCTACGCAGTGTAAAATAATGTTTGTCTTTATTGATTGGGCTTTCTCACACTTGCCGACAGGTAGACTTCCATCTGGCGCTTAAATTTCTTAAAGTTTTCAGATATGTTTCTTGAAGCAATATCCAGAGTAGCAGGAGGTTTGAATGATTCCATTTTAGTTAATATTTTCAATTTGTAATCCGTTTGACGAAATGTGGGTACGAATGTCACTATTCAAAAGTCGGAAAAAGTCGGGTGATATTGTTTATTCAGTCATTACGCACTATCAATAGGTCACAATGTACTAATATCATATCAGCATCACTCATAGGTTATAATGTACTAATAATGCATCAACACACGATGCATCAGATAGACACGTGCATTAGCCGAACTCTTTCCATATGAAAATTGCGTAAAACGGCTTCTATTTAAATCGAACAACCAAAGCAAAAGTGTAACAAGCTTCTTTAGTAAGACACGGTCTTATATCCGAGTTACTCTAATAAAACAAAAGCGAAACTGTTGATGACTGATTTCAAACTTGAAAACAAAACGTCGACAGGAAGTACGATTTCACTATGATAGCGGAACGAGGAATCGAATCCAGAGTGATTAGGTTTGGCAGGCGTGATGTAACAGTTAAACTGGCACAAAGTCATAACGCAAACATGGTTAAAATTTTCTGAGTAATGAAAAAAAATATGAACGCTATCAAAAATAATACCTTCGATTATAACTGTTAATATTTTCGGTCCCACCGTGTTCTTGGCATCTGCTACAGTTATCTCAATATCGTAACCTACAGTGTTGTAGTTTGAAATATCCGCGTTCAGCTGAATTTCTCCGGCTGAAATCAACAAAAGTGCTCATTCATTTATTAGCATTTGGTGATTACTTCTCACTGTATGTATATATTATGAACTTTATGTGTTACTTTTAATTTTCACTTTTATAATGTAAATACATTGTATTTAATGCGTGTTTGAGCTGATGGGGTAGCTCTTAAGTCCACATCTTGAAAAGGGTACACCGTGTGTTAAATGACCACGATGTCCTCCAGAAGCAGCCAGTCGCCATCCTGTTTCTTATTATTATTAATAATAATAATAATAAATAAATAAATTAATTAATTAATTAATTAATTAATTAATTAACTTACATGCGAAAATATCGAAGGGGCATGGTGTAGGATCACAGTTCATGGTAAATGACAATGTATCTCCTTCGAAGTCCGTGGCGTTAACAGTGAATACGTTTGTACCAATACCAGCAGTTGTAGACAGAGTTGTCGCCCCTGATGTGCAAATATAACAACAATCAACTATGTTTTCATAATAAGATATATTTCTTGATTTATGTGCAATCATTTCTTTGTGCATTTGAACCGTTGTTTGTCTTTTCAAATATACAAAAGAAAATATATATATAAACATACAGGACAATAGTCAATGACACAAGCATTGGACCATTCTTGAGCTTTGAAAATTGGCAAAAAAATGTTTATTTAACTTAACTAGGTTTGGAAATATTTCACAAACACTATCCTAATATTTTAGTTTACCATTGCGCAGTCAGACGCGCAAAAACATTTCCATAGAACTCCTTGAGAATGACTTTAACTTGTAAACATAATAATATAGCAGGCCATGATCATTTACTAAGAACGATATCATCTCAGCGACAAAATTTTAATTTTTAAGGTGAATTATTCATACAATAATTAATACAAAGGCTTTATCATACTCTAATAGAAAATATAACGAATATCAGTATGGCATTAAGGTCAGTCAAAAATGAAATCATGACGGCAAATAGATTATGAAATCCAAAATTCTTTGGCATTGAGGTCAGGAACAAAACTTCAGTGAAAGAGTTAACAGAGTAAAGCTTCTATTTTAACATGGCAACACACAAAGACACAAGACATCAGCTGTACCTTGAAGGTTGTGAATCACAGGGGGCTGGTTTTTTACAAGGTAAAGATAAAACGTTCCAGTATTGCTGTTCTTGTATCCGTCCGTGCACACCACTGTCAGATCATATTGGTTTACTGTATCGTAGTCGAAGTTAGGATTGGCGTCTGAATAGATTCCAAAGTCTGAAAAACGAATACGGATATATATACGGAAGCATCAGGTTTTTTTTATTTGTGGGCACGATACTTAGCATGTTTCTCGTGCGCCGCGCGGCACAATGAACTTCATAGTAATTCTGTGTTTTCTTGACTTAGATTGTTCCATCCACATGACTTTTAGGTACTATACCCACATGGAAAGCCCACCGATTTACGTATTTGCTAATTATTTGTTTACTACTATGGATTTTTTTTGTTAGGCTTAACGTCACACCGACAGTATTATAGGTCATATCGCGACAATTTCAAACTTTAATGGTAAAGGAAAATCCATAGTGTCCCTTAGGGCATTACCAGGAAGGTAGCCGATCGCAAGCCATGATTGTCTTCTTCACATGAAATGAGTCCACACTCTAAGCGAGGTTTCGGACCAACAACGATCTTTAAAAGTATTTTGGCTAAGACGTAATTTCAGAATACGAAGGAAAGGAATGGATCTCTAGTTATAGTCTAATGTCTGCAGTCAGATTATCAAAAAGAACATAGTTTTTGACTAAATAATTGTAAGTTTAAAGTCATCTGACTCTAATACATGGTTAAGATAACTGATATACTGAAACGTTAACAATTGATCATTTACACTTAATCATGTTCGCGGAGGTCTTAATATGAGGCGCGCCATGAGAAAACCAACATAGTGGCTTTGCGACCAGCATTGATCCAGACCAGCCTGCGTATTCGCGCAGTCTGGTCAGGATCCATGCTGTTCGCTAACAGTTTCTCTAATTGTAGTAGGCTTTGAAAGCGAACAGCATGGATCCTGACTGGATCTGGATCCATGCTGCTCGCAAAGCCACTATTTTGGTTTTCTCATGGCATGGCTCATATATATTACACTTTCCCTGAAGTTACTTTTAAGATTTGATTTTCCTATTTTGGTTGGCCTTATAAATTTGTTACAATTTCTAAGCCTTAATGTATATTAAACGGGGTCAATTATAATTTTTATGAAAAATAGTGAAACATATATTTCCAATTGATTCTTACAAAATATTCGAAAAGTGGAAAATTTCATACGGTGTTGCCTTAATGTTAATGACCAGTTTTAAAGAGCATTTGATTACAGCAAAAAATAAAACATAAATATATTATGTTTTTTTTAAGTAATGTTGCAAAATAATCAAATAACGACCCTCTCAACTTTCACCGACCCACCCGAACGAAAAAAATAACAGCTATATGAAATAAAACGTCTACTGACTGGATGTTCCTGGAATCTGTTTCACAGTAAATGGGTCTGTTACAACACCACTGAAAGAGCATGTGACCGGGTCAGCGGAGTCTGTGGCATTGATTGTATACAGTAACGTCTCAAGAGTCGTGTCCTCAAGGAGCGTGCCGGATGCTGGCATATCGTGGATAACAGGCGGCTGAAATGATATAAAGAAACACAAGTTTTACACGGTTAAAAAAAATTAAAGAAGGACGAAAACAAAAACTATCTGAATTCACAATCATATTCCTAACTTTTCAAGACTTGATCCGAAACATTTCGTATCAATACTCATTCTGTCCAAATCAGTTTTATACAATAACCGAGAAATACATTTCATACTGTGTGTGCCTTCAGTACTGGTTCTCATAAATAAAAGCTACCTATTCTGTGGAAATTACATGGCAACAATCCCACCAATGTATATGAATTAATTAACTTTATAGGTGGAGAATGGAGTACTTTGCACATGTGTGTTCCTGCAAAATGTATTGTTGTCTATTAGATGGAGGGTGTAACTCATATTTAACCAAACGGTGGATTCACAAATATAAACTGCAACTGTCGTTCAACTGACTTTTTGAAAGTGGTGTCACACAGGTGTATTTTGTTTTAATTTGTATGAAATTCATTGATGTTTTGAAATATTGAAAGTTAATGAATAGTTTGACTTTTATAGTTCAATAAATCAACATGCATTCTTGTCTTTGGTCATTTTCATGTTTGTTAACAGTGTAGAATGTATGTCATTAAGTATAATAAGTATGTTTACCATTAATTGTCCTCCAGAGATTTTTGACTCTTTGATCAAATAAGTACAAGAGGTAACATTTGCGAATGTCAAAATAACAGCCCAATTAATTTGCCATGTTATGTAGCAAACTACATTAGCCGAGAACATGCAGGATAAACAGGCAACAACAATTTATATCACTCTAGGTTTAGCACTTCCGAACCAAAGGTAAGCAGAAATTGTTCCCCTCACAAGAAGTACAGATACAATGAGCGTAGTCTTTCTTGCTTGCCCGTGGCCCTTTCTAAATAACAAAGTAGCTGTGTTCCTGTGTGTATGTACCTTTGTATAGTATTCTTCCGAAATCTATATGCACCTATTGCATGTAAGAAAACATTCTTGAAAAGAGACATTAAAATGAAGTTATCGATGGATATTAGTGAAATTATACGCATTTGTCAAGTAAGAATCCAACTGAAATAGATGTCTGTGTAAAAAGGGTGGAAGAAATTATAGCTTTTAACCCAATATACCAAACTCTTCCTGTTACCAATACGAAATAATAACTTTCCAAATATGACTTTTCTTATTTTGACTGCGGCAGTCTTTTAAAGAAAAAGGTCAAACTGCATGCAGTAGTTGCTTCCCTTCCACTTCAAAAATATCTACCTATAGGTAAGGGAGATAATTGCGTAGAATATTGAAGAAAAGAACTATTATTTTATTAGTCCGATTTTTTTTATTTTCAAATACATTAAGCGGCATTGTTGTTAATATAACACATTTAAATGCACAGCAACCAAACATTGCTTTTATAAAATTCACCAAAGACACACCATGTTGCGCATAATGTCACTTTAAGCAACTTCCCATTACAGTTTGTATTTGTAGTTGGTCTATATTGCGATGTGTGGTTCTTGCTGTGTTTGCTAAGTTCAATGTTTCCAGAGAGTCTACTTGTACCTTTTTACTACTGAAGGCTGCCAAATGTGTAGATTCCTTAAAAGATCACTATATGTTAAAAATGTTTAATGCCCGGAGAGCATTATTTTGATGAACACCATCAAGACAAAGTAAGCTGAAAGCCAAGATATAAAGAAAAAAAAAATAATTTACTTCGTTTATTATAGTGACTTGGATTGTAATTGCATCTGTGTTGCCGCAATAATCTGTCACCGTGAAGGTGAGACTTTCTGTCGAATCAGGTCCAGACAGGGACGTGGCTACTGTCAGATCACCTGTGGTAAATAACAATTAATAGTCAGTCGTTTTCATCTACCATCTTAGGTAAGAGCAAAACAGTATTGGTATTCTATTTTCTATGAAATGCAGTAACATTGTACATAACATACCGAGCTACTTCAGAATTCGACCTTGCCACACGGATTCATAGCCACGATTAAGTTCTGCATTCTTTTCATATCTACATGAAATAGAATCTAGATCTCTATATAGACATTATTTAAGTACATTTTAGCCGTATAAAGGTTATTGGACAGGTCATAGACAGATTTTTTTAAATCTAAACCTCTAGGAATGGACACGTTGTATATATGTTGCATTAAGTCTTATTCAAAAAAGTTTGTTCTGAGAATGACAATTAGTCTCTAAATATTCTTTTTGTTTATTGTTGATCAGTTTGTAAATACGCAAAAACTCTACATAAGCAAATATAAACCATACAGAACTTAAAAACAGACATATGAAACTTTTAGATGGCGGCAAATAATTGACCAATATTGTGTACAGTAAAGTTGAATTTAAGTACATTCTGTATTTGCTCTTAAAAAGCAAAATATACCTGTTACAGTGTTGAAGTCGAATTTTGAATTTGCAGTCATGGCAATTGTCAGCTCGTCACCGACATCGGCATCAGACCACGTGACTGTTTCTATGAAGTGTCCAATGGAAACATCGTTTATAATGGAATAAGTGTTTCCATTAGCTGGACTGTCAATAGTAGGACCAGTTCCTTTTGGATTAAAAACATTCGATTTATAAGAGTTCAGCCAAACGGACATAATACACTTGTCTACATGCAGAATGGTATTAGACGGTCAAAGCGGGCATTGAAACTTCAAGAGTTATCAGCAATTGCTGGGCAGAGTTGGTGAAGTTATTAGGAAATACACGAAATTACAGGCATTTCCGTGCCGGGGGAGTGGAAATGGATGGAGGAAAAAGGTGATAGTAAGAATGAAGTTCCCGAAAAGAAATTAAAACAATCCTACAGGCGGAGTGATATGCGTGTGTTGAGTATGTGCGTCGGATATGGATTAGGAATACTTAACAATATATTGAAACTCAAAATTACAAAATGGCGGGTGTACCCGTGACCTAAACCGGTGAATCAAAGACCCCTAAACAATAGGGAACTTCCTCTGGTCTATGGTTTTTAAAGCCATGGCTATTATACTTTACTAGTATATTTAAGTGTCCAGACATCATGTTCATTCTCCAGATCACTGTGATTTTGATATATTTGTCCTAAACTAATTGGCATCACATCATATGGTGCCGAGTCATGAAGCTGTAGTTACTATATTTTCAGACTAAGACCCAAAACGAAAAAAAAAATACCACAAGTTAAGTCAATTCTTGTGACCTTGATCTTTAAACCACTTTTCTTAAAAACTATAAAAGCTGCAGCTTTGAAACTTTGCACACTTGTTTTATCATTATTAGGTGACTATATAGGCCAAGAATCATAACTCTGATGTGTATTTTGTCAAAATTATGGCCCCTTTTGTACTTTTTTTTTGTACTTAGAAAATCTGAACTATAACTATTTTCTTACATATTGTCCAGCATTTGCAGTAGAGCGATGGCGTCCGGAGGCGGCGCTCTTGTTATACATTTTTTGTACCTTTAGTCTAGATTGTTGCCATGTAACATAAACTACATACCTCCATTAGCCGTTGCCCGTATCGCATATGTCCTGCTACTTATAGTTGTTCCGCTGCCCCATGATACAGTCTGACCAACGGTTGGTCTTGCCATTGGTAGGGTGGTGCTGTCTGGAGAGCCTCCAGCGTCTTTGTGTTCAACTAAGTTAGTACCATCCGCATACCTTTAGCGTAATTATATGACATGCAAATCATTAAAATACAGATTATACATAAAAATGATAATAGCTGCTTCATTTACTGGACGCTATTTTTTATCAAAAACATTTGTCCTTTACTAAAATGCCATTTTTGGCGGAATGTGCATGAATTTATGACTAACATGTTACATTTCTGTATACTATATTCGTCTTGGAAGTGTTGCTATTTATAACATTTTTTGCAAGACAGAAAACTGCAATACCCAGTCGGCTACATTCGCAGGTGATTCAAATAACTCACTAAGGCGAATGTCGAACTGGTTCAATAGCGCAGAAAGTGAACAGCATGCGAAAAACACATGATAATGTTAATGAATTGTCATCTACAAATATGCAATATGAATAACAAACACGTAATAAGCAGTCTGCAAAAGTGTTGATTAAATGTACCTTACTGCCTTTGACGATTTTGTAATATACAGCATATAAATATCAATAGTAACAACAACAACTGTTTAGGGATACGAGTTATCACCATGTTCCAAAGCATTTCAGTACAAACCGGTCAACTGTTTGTCTACTTCAATTAAAATTGGGGGCGAATTAAAATGATGACAAAATAATTTTGAAAATTATCATAAATATAAAACAAATTTAATATAGAATAGGATTTTTCTTCTTTACCATCCTATTATGTCACCAGTGCGAACCGATATTTGATTTCCAGATGAAATTGTCAAAGTTTGGGACCCAGCGCCTGCAAAAAGAAATATAAATATAATATAAAAATAAAAAAAAATAATTGTCCCGCTTTATACATGTTATGCTTGGTAGCTTCGGCAATTGTGAATTCTAACAAACGGTTACACCAAGCTTTCGTACTGATATTTTTTGAGTTGTAATTTTGAGTCGTATTAAATGATGCATTAGTTACATTTCAATGGTACATCGCCAACCAGAGCTTCAAATTACACTTCCCGTAACCGGAGAGCGGTGTCGTTCAAATATTACCTGTTATTATAAACTAGGATAGATTTAAAAATTTGAAAATACAAAATACTTATAAATAGGACACGATTTTTCCTAATTAGCTATTCTTGTATATCTTGACTGCTCATTTTATGAACGTGTAATTTACTCGCTGTAGTTTTGATGCTAAATATAATCATCAACATCTTTTTTAAAAAAAAATATCTTACTGTTGTTAAAGTCTGTAAATATTGTTTTAATCGATGCATTTTAATAATTTTGACAAATCATAAATAATTATGTTATCTGAACTGAGTTAATATGACCTGATAAATGCTTTAGACGGACGTTGTCTAATAAGGTGACAGTACAACACAATTTCGGAAAACAGAGAAGAGACAAGAAGTTTGCCATGGCGGGAATTACAACAAAACATCATTTACAAAATACCAAACGCAAGTTCGCACATATGTCTACACGGAGAAAGCAGAATTCTGAAAAATAAAGATAGAGAACAGTGTCAAGGTATGGGTTTACAGCAGTCTATCTAAAAAGCCAGTACATGAATTATATGAACCATGATTAAATTTAAAGTACATGGTTGAAGAAAAATTCCAAGACAAATTATAACTTTTTCGTATGATTTTGTAAGAAATATAACCGTTTTGTTCGTTTAGAGAGAGAAAGAGAGAGAGCTAGTTGTTTAGCCGTCAGTTTGCCGAGCTACAAATACAAGTTCTTCTGAATAAGACCTTGGTCCAAACATGAGCCTTGTTTGGTTGAACGAAGAAAAATCCAAATCTTTTTCAAAAACTTCATATAAATGAATAAGATAAACAAAAACGGTTTGTTCACCAAGCCATTTCCAGAAAAGAAAAACAAAATCTTAGAAATTGTGCCTGTTCGAGAATGTTTATCCATATCAAGTTGGCCTCGTAAAAATGTTCGCAAAGCCATTGTTTTCATATTTCTAATCGGTTTCTATGTTTAGATTAAGAGAGGGAGTGGCGAGTGGTGTAGATGAAGTGGGGTAGGGGTTAGAATAGGGTGTGACAGATACCACTATTATGAGATGTAAATGAAAAAAAGATTGCCATTAAACTTTAACAAAGACTTTTACAAAATCTGTCCCCAATGACCGTGACCTTTAAGGTGCCTGACTGTACACCTACATAACATACAAATGTCTGACCCTTACAAATATCTATCCAAGTAAAGTGAGGTTTGATGATCATACGGACAAGTTATGGAGATGTACTTACCATAAACTTTTGACCATCATTATTACAATAACTGACCCCAGTGACCTCGATCTTATGATAATTAACCTTTAGCCTTTTGTCTGCCCCTTATCAAGACCAACTATTAGAAAGCGTTTGATGTTAATAGGGACAATAATTAAGACGATACAGTGAATATATGAAGCATGCCATAAACCTTTAACCTGAATACGGCGACACTGACGCCAACACCGCACCAGGCCGAATACCGTAGTTCTCCATACATTACGCATAGTCGAGCAAATAAACCGTTAGCAATGAAGTAGATGATGAAAATGTAAACACGAAAATGACCCAAAAATACAAAGAACCTGCTTCTTGATTTACCTTTGTAGATCCCCGACGATAACTCGAAATACTGCATTGCACATAATGAATGCTGTGACAAATCCGATGTATTTCCAAGTTTATTCGGATACGTCACCGGACCCAAAATGATCAATGCAAAGACGCAGAATCATGGAAATGCATCGAAAAGAATATTCTTAAAGAGTTAAAGATGTAAAATAAAAAGCTGGATGGTAACAGCAAGAATGTCAGGACATACCTTCAGTGATGGAGAGGCATGGCTAAATAAGAAACTAAATGAAAAGTAGTCACTCTTAGTTTTGAATACATGTTAAGAAGAATGAGAAGTCCAACACTACATGAAAAGTTAAATTTAAAGAATGCAGTCATCTAACATTTTGACAGATAGGGCCTAATCATAAAAAAGGTACTGACAAAAAGAAAATGTACCGATGTTAGCTTACAGTGGGTTAGTTAATGCCATAAACAGACTTTCGGTATATAGTGGTGGCCACTGACCAACTAAAGGCGATGATTAATATGTTTCTGTGTTCAAATTTGTTGTATGTACAGTTTTTGTTTGTTTATTGTTTTTTTTCTTTGTTTTTTTTTATATACAGTTCCTTACATAGACATCCATATATGTACTGTTGTAAGGTTTTATTTTAAGGCATTTAGAAAGAACGTAGGATTTCCAAATCGGTCTTTGGTCCCTTTTTAGTTTTACTGTTGTTGACTCATAAGTAATGATGCGGAACCCAAAACACTACAGCAGTAAAATATTGTTAATCGAAATCATATGAGCCGTGCCATGAGAAAACCAACATAGTGGGTGTGCGACAAGCATGGATCCAGACCAGCCTGCGCATCCGCGCAGTCTGGTCAGGATCCATGCTGTTCGCTTTTAAAGCCTATTGGAATTGGAGAAACTGTTAGCGAACAGCATGGATCCTGACCAGACTGCGCGGATGCGCAGGCTGGTCTGGATCCATGCTGGTCGCAAAGCCACTATGTTGGTTTTCTCATGGCACGGCTCATATAAACATATTTTAAAACCTAAAACACGCATCAAAAGAAATACATACGCGTTTGTGCGAAAGATATCCACGAATGTCAAATGTGAGAAAGAGATGACATGTACCACGTATGGCAGGATGTGTTGATACTTATAATTACCGGATTTGTTAGTGACCCTCCACGTAGATTAAGTATGATAAATGGGGTACCCCATATATATATTACCATGGAGGGTCAGTAATAAACCCTGTAATTGATTTGTTTTATCGACCACTTATCTATGGCCTAATTTGATATGAAAAACTACTGATCCCACAAAAATATAGGTGGTCACCTGGTGACCAATTTTTAACCAATGGAAATGCTAGGATCTGATGGAAGGTAAAACAAAATGAGCCACACCATGAGAAAACCAATATAGTGCATTTTGCGACCAGCATGGATCCAGACCAGCCTGCGCATCCGCGGATGCACTCAAATGAATTGGAAAGTCTGCCAGAATGACTGTAAAACTGATGTATTCTTACCTACAGACCCTGCATTTTCTCCAGCGAGTATATAATCGCTTCCAGAAGGACGCCATACCTGGAAGTAAACCGTACCACTGCCAGACGACTCTATTTGCCACTCAGTGATTGTCCCGCAGCAATCGATTACGTAATCGTTTGATCCAAATAATATGTACCCAGTGTCTTAAATGAAAAATGTAATGACTTGATAAACGTTTAAAGTAACTATTTTCACGAAATTAAATCGTCAACGGACCGCATACTAGCTTTTTTTTACAAAGCTTAGCTTGTACACGGTTTACGTTGGAAAGTACCGTTCATCTTCGCATTGATATATCGCGTTTACTTCAACAAATACCGATTTCAGAAGTCGTACATATTATAACGTAAATCTTTGGACAATTATTAATTTATCCAGTGATTTTTTTTACCTGTTTTGCCATCCTGCGAGCCAGATTTACCCTTTGGGTTTTCTACACCAAAAACTCTTCCTCCACCTGAAGTTACAAGCAATCATATGTTTGGATGTAGTATTTCATATATTTCGTAAATGGTAATTCAATATCACAAAGTTCTTGGATTATGAATCGTTCGTCAGTAAGTGCCAACCAAGATTAGTATTTGATAAGCTGATTAGTTACGCAGTCAGCTAATCTTGAATAAATGATGGTCTACAAAATTGCACGTCATTGACGAATTTTCACGAAATTTTAATTACCAAATTAGCCCAAAAATAAGCTAGATCTAGAAATGCCTGATGTACGCGCGCTGCCACGACAATACGATGACACGATGGTGATGACACGACAGTACGATAGCACAGTGATGATGGAGCGAATGCACGATTACGAAGACGCGAAGTAATATTCGCTCCATCACCATCATGTCATCGTAGTATCCAGTCTTCGTGATATGTTACTTTTGCGTCTTCGTCATCGTGCTATCGTACTGTCGTGTCATCACCATCATGTCACGTATTGTCGTGGCAGCGCTCGTAAATGAGGCGACAGCGATAGCACGATGGCCCTAACGGGACATCGTATATAAACTGAAACTATGTTCGATAAGATTAGCTTTTTTACTTTATTTTGGCTAGAACTGATCATCTAATTTTGTGATAATTAATCAATGCTTAAACATTAATTGAGTCGGAACTAATTCCCAAGGCTATGCGATGGTGAATATCTTCAGTAGTCATCTTAAAGTTAAAATTGCATATATTGTTCCTGCTGATTTATGCCGTGAATATTAAGATTACTTTTTCTCTTTATTTCTAGATAAAAAATACGGGCTTTTGAAATTACAAAACGCAACGTTTGAAATTTGAATGTATACTTAACATATTTTACCTATGTTTTCCGACTACATACTAATTTACGTTGTTTTGTTTATGGAAGGCAACTGTTCACCTTAAAGTAAGTGGTACGCAGTCAGTTAGTGTAAAATAAAGATTTATTTTCAGTCATATACAGATCATAAATATTCTATTATCTGTACAGAAAATGGTACTTCTTATTGATTATTGACTATTGAAGGGTGAGGGTCTTTCAATGTGCGTACATGGGGGTTTACAGAGTCTTTTCTTGTAAAATAACAGTTGAAAAATAAATGAGCCGTGCCATGGGAAAACCAACATAGTGGCTTTGCGACCAGCATGGATCCAGACCAGCCTGCGCATCCGCGCAGTCTGGTCAGGATCCATGCTGTTCGCTAACAGTTTCTCCAATTCCAATAGGCTTTAAAAGCGAACAGCATGGAGCCTGACCAGACTGCGCGGATGCGCAGGCTGGTCTGGATCCATGCTGGTCGCATACCCACTATGTTGGTTTTCCCATGGCACGGCTCAAATAATCAGAATGTTTATTTATCGCCAATGTGTTTGACTTTTGAAGTGATCATGAAATAAAGTTTGTACTTTATATGTGTTTTTACGTCTAACAGATTTTCGCCCTGGACCATTGTCAACTCATAGTTAAAGCTTTTTGATCTTTTAAATATGTTTCATTTATTACGAGAATCTTTAGCCTGTTGGCGGCAAGTGATTCTGTCTTTGCGATCAGTACAGACCAAGATCAGCCTGCACATCCATGGTCTGCACTGTTCGCTATTCTGTCAGTAAATTTTCAGGGAACACCCCTTCGAATAATAAATGGTATTGCCCAAATTGAATGATGGACTAGTCCATTTTAGAAATTTAGCAGGCTAAGGGATAAGTGTATTTACTTTATTATTGATTTGCGACGGACAATCACTTACTTTTACAGCATATCAAACATAAATTTATTTGTATTCAATAGGTTAACAATCTTTTGGCACATTCAATATTATTTTGTCGGTATCTTTACAAATGGAAAGAACAGAACACGGTATTTTCAATAGTATACTACAATTTGAACAGAAATTGCATAATGCTATCATTTCCTCTTGTCGTTTTTTTTTTTCGACCATAGTATTTGTATTAAATGTCACAAAACAAACGTACTGTACTGATTTTATATAATGGTAAGTTTCATTATGCAAAAGAGAAAAGACTGAAAGATATAGAAAGTCTTTGTCTGATTATTTTTGAATAAAATAAAATTTTGTTTAAGAAATAATACACACTGGTTATTCGGGTACCTACTCGTGTGAGCGATACCGCCCTAGTGTGATTTATGTACATGTTGGTGAACAGGAAATCACACCTTTAACATGTTATTATTCCGTATTTAACTGAAGATTTGAAAAGTTTTAGTATTGAATGTGTAAGATCATACCTTAACTATATCCATGTCAAATATCTATCTGAATAACTTTGAAAAAATACGGTTTTTTTTTTTGCTGCGAAAATGAAGATATTTAAGGCGATGGTATATATTTTCACGGTTGTTGGTATTATTTCGGATTATATGAGGAAATTTTTGTTAGGAAAACGAAAAGCAGTCATTCTATGTGTTAGCCGTTACTTTCATTTCACAAAAACTGGAATCACAGTAAAATTAGATCGATTTTTTCGAAGACAGTGTGTAGAAAAACAGATACCTCTGACGATGTACCATGGTACCATCCTCGTTGTTTCTATCAATCGAGCGGATACCGTCTTCGTTATTGAAATGAGCATTACATTAAGGCAGACCCATTTTCTAATTTAGCGGTAGCATACAATGACCAGTCAAGATAAAGATAAAACTTTGGTTTTTTATGCCCTCCAGCTACTGGAAGCAACCTATCCGGAGAAAAACTTCTCACATCGCTTCAAATTCGCTATCAACTTAGTATCAAGATCCATCTACATAGACACATTCTTATGTGTATTTTCAATTGAATATTGCTTCCGTACATTTTGTCTTGTTATTTAAGTTGTTACGGGGTATAAAATGTTCATAGCAAAAACAAAATTAAATTTGTTCAGAAATTCTATGATTTTTGTCAAATATTTTATTGCGATCGACCCATGTTTCTAAGCTTCATTTTCAGGAATAAAGCCAGTTATTCGGACGAAAATGTGCTTCGTCAAGAGTAGTCGGAAGAAGCCAGTAGTTAACAGATCCTTATTTCTCCATGTTTTGTTTTTCGAAAATCCGTATGGAACAAGTGCTTTAACACACATTTTACTGAAAAAAATACTCATGCACAGGGCCGGTCCAGAAAGTGTTGACTGGGTGGGGGGGGGGGGGGGGGCGGGCGCAAAGTCTTGAACAAAGACACACTCCCGGGTGCAACACTGAAGGGGTTTGGAGGGGGTGTTTTTTGCCCAGTTGACGTTGGCAAGGGGTTTCCCGGGGTCAGGGGACCCCTGGAATTTTTTAAATACAGGCAAAAAATGATGTCCTCTGGTGTTTTTAGGTCTAAATTTTGAAGTATTGGGGGGTCGATACTTCCCTTTGGTTAAAATGGGGCCTCTAGTATTTTTCGGGTCTAAACTTTGAGAATAATTTTCTTTCCCAAATTTTAGTTTAGGGTGCATTTTAAAAATGGTTTGTAAAAAAACTTTTCGGCCAAAAAAAACTGGGGGGCAGGGGCCCCCCTCGGCGGGCCCTGGAACCGGGCCCTGTGCATAAAATGAGATGGTTTATGTTTTAGGCCCACAGAGAGGGCCCGATTTCCCTTTCGGGAAAAAAAAAAGAAGGTCAGTTTAAATAAGCATTTTGCCGGGCGACGAAAAGTTGGTCGCTTTCATAATAGACTAAAGGAGAAAAGAGAAACTCCAAGTAGGCAAGATGTAAAATGTGTAGAATAGGGGTTGGGTGTGGGGGAATTTTTTTAATTGGTGAAATATGCTAACTCACTTTTTTACATTTTTAAAGAAAAATTCTAACAAATGATTCAAAAAGTCGGGTTTCACATTTCCAGTTCTTATTTCCGAAAATCTCAAAGCGATTACTTTAATTGCGTTATTTAGTGTGCCGTATTGGGGAAGAAATCGCTGGGGGGAGTTTTAAAAATGTTCATTGAAAAACGAGGACGGCCCCTGTGCAAGGGGGTTTGGGTATCATTGTTTATTTTCATCCATCGAAAGAGGTCCCATCAAAAAAGCGACAGGATGTTTTTTTGAAATTTTATCAACAAAATAATTGCGGGTACCGACCCATTGTTTTGTGTTGAGATGCATTTTTTTTTCCCAAGGAGGTGAAAATTTCTTTTATTCCTTGAACAAAGAAAAATACGTTCAAAACGTAAAATTACATAAATTTTGTTACATTTCTTCAATTTTTGTAGCATATAATATTGGGGGGTGATATTTTCCCCAGTGCAAATTAATGCATTTCTCGGCGATTCTGTCTTTAAAATGTTAAAAATGCTTAAATATGTGTATCTTTGGGTTTATTGTTTTTTTACCCTTTAAACTAAGTATAAAAAATCACCGAGGGCGGTTCGCTCACTCGGTATGTCCCCGTTTTAAACCGTGGAAATGTATTTTTTAGTGTTTTGTCGTAAATTAAATCATTGTTTGGAGTTCAGATGCAAAGGGAATTTATATCAGAGGGCGCACCCCGAGTGATATAATAATACGCATTGAACGATAAACAATTTTTTTATTCAGAGCAAATCACTAATGAGATATTTTTTTCGTTCAACCTTTCCCAAGGCTTTAAAGTACCCTTGCGGCATTCTTTAAATATTTGCCCGTTTTAAATTTGGGTTTTTCCAGCGCTCCGCTATCCCGTTTGACGCTAGACGAAAATAATTGTAACGTCAGAACGTGAATTGTTGTTAAAAATTCACGTTTTCGCCTTCTTTGTTTTATGGGAAAAAAGGGGATGGGTGTGTAGAATTTGTTTTTTTTATGATTTTGAATGTTTTCTATAAAAAAAATATAGCGTTTCTCGCTTTTTATAAAACTAAGATATTTATTTTTGTACTTTTGAACATGAGGTTGTAATGTGAATAAACATGTTATGATTGTATGGTTCACTTAATTAAAATTGAAATGTTATTAAACCTGTTTATATTTTACAATAAATACACAGGCCTGCGCCAGGCCACTGGATTTGAAGTTTTCAGAGTATTAAAAAATTTTTTTTTATGTATTTTATGAGCATAAATTTAAGCCAAACTTGACTTTTCTTAATTTTTGTAGCATGTAACTTCAAGGCTGCCTTTTAAATTTTAAAGTTAAACAAAATCTTTGTGCTTCATGAGTATTAAAGTTTGTTTCACATATTTTTCATCTTGCAACCGGAATAAAAAGTAATATGTTTAAAAGATATGCAAGCAAAAAAATAAAAGATGTGTTACGAATCGGATAGAATATCCCCCTGGCCCCTGGATGGGCGGTACTAGCTAGCTTCTATCCCATTGTAAAAAAATGAATATATTTTTATTCCGGGGTTTTACTCATGCCGGGAAAACCATTGGCGCCCCCTGCCAGATGGGCTTCGAGCGTTAATATTTAATTCGCCCTTTTTTTTCTATTGAAATTGTGACGTTCATTTGTAGAACAGCAAAAGGGAAGGGGCGAAGTTACGTCAACGCTGCTTGTCTAAAAAAATCCGTGTTTTGCGCGTCCGGTTAGTCAGGGGAACGTTCTTTAGAGGCAGTGTATAGATTTTTTCAGGTTGTAGGTTTCAGATGGGAATTTCCCGGCCCCTTGAGGGTAAAATCAGTGGGGATCTTTTTTTTGCTACCATATTCAAAAAATAGAAATAAATCAAATCGAACGGTTTTCTTTTCAAATTTTTTTAATAGCAGGTATTTAAAAAAAAGCGCGGGAAAAACCCCGGCCCCTAAAAAAAAGTGGAAAAAATTTTTTATTATGCGTACTAAAAACGTTATGAGTCACTTTCTTTTACGGAGTTAATTTTCCCGCACTTTTTGTACATCTTATATTAGAAAGGTGCTATTTTATTTGCTTTATTTTTTTTATTTTGAAAAAAAATTTTGTATACGTATGCGGAAAACGGCAAGCCCCGTTACCCCCAAACGCGGTGCCCTCGGGGGGATTTTCTATCCAAAATTCGTAAAACAGCAGTTTTTAGCTAAAAAAGCTTTCTTGTCACTTTTCAGGCGTGTTTTAAAAGCAGAGTAAAAATGTGTTACAGAGTATTTTTTGCGCTCACGTGCTGTTTTTAAACCCTTTTTATATATCGCGTCGTGGTAAGCGGGAAAGTATCCCCAACCCCAAAAAAAGGGATTCAAAAAAAAATGAGCAAAATATAATACAACGCCGCCATTCCGCGATTTATGGAATTAATGACGTTGAGGAACATTTTGCTAAAATGCTTTTCTTGAACTTTCGGCGTTTTTTTTTTTTTTAAAAAAAGAAAAACGTGTGTTAACGAGAGATTCTAGCGCTCTCGTGCTGTTTAAAAACCCTTTTAATATGCGCGTTCCGTGGTAAAGCAAAACGTATCCGACCCCAAAAAAGGATGATTTAAAAAAAAATGACGTCAACGTATAATACAACGCCACCTTTCCCCCGCATTTCATGGATTTAAAACGTTGAGGAAAATTCTAGCATAAAAAGCTTTTTCTTGAACTTTCGGGGGGTTTTTTTAAAAAAAAAAGACAAAACGGTGTTAACAGAGAGTTTAGCGTCTCGTGCTGGGATAACACCCTTTTATATATGCGCGTTCCCTAGCAAAGCATAAACGTTTTCGGCCCTAAAAAGGATAATTCAAAAGGAAAATTCGTCACGTGAAAAAAAAAACCATATATTCCCCCGGGATTTCAAGAAATTTAATGACGTTGAGGGGGGAAAGTATTGCATTCATTTTTTGTTTTTTTTTTTCTTTTCGGCTTTATGCTAGAATAGCGTTTAAAGCATTTCATTTCGTGTTTAAATCTTCAGAATCCTCGGGATACGTTGGACCCGCGCCCCACGTTTTCGGGCACCCCAACCCCTCCCCCGGGTTCTGCAGCCGATGCGTAAAACTACAGATATAAAAGTCGAAAAAATTCCTGGGCCGAAGTTTACCAGGCTAAAAAAAAACTTATGAGTGCTTTTTTTTTTTATATACCATTACGCTTTAATAGAAAAAATAACCCCATTTACATGCGTACAAGTAGACATGAAATAATATTTCTTATTCTAAAAGTTATGTTATGAGAAAAAAAGTAACTTTTTTCCCCCTTTCATGTTGACAAATTTTAGTCAATGGCCACTTTCCCTTGACTATTGAAATACTTTACTAGAGCTATAACAAAGTGATTCATGCCTTCACCTGGACTTTTGACATTGAGCCCCTCAAGACCTAACCCAAGAAATAAAACAAAGGGAATCTAAAAAAACCCCTTTGCAAACTAGGTTCAATATTGATCACGCTGAAAGTTTGAAAAATTTTGAAAAAATGAAGGGAATTCAGGTCAAAAGACTTTCTTATATATATATACAGTGTGCCAGCTTTATTGCAATAACGGGTTATAAATCCGTAACCCAAATCGCATATCGGTAAATATCACGTGAAATCCCCCCAGTCTCATGGTTTTACTACTTGTTCTTCCCAATAAACCTGCGGCCCCCGGGCCGCAGGAATTAATTTTTTTGTAGTTTAAATCATTTTTTTACAAAAATACGCGAGTCTGTCAGGCGTTTAGGCCGTGGGTCCCCATACGGCGGACTTCAGGCGCTTACCCCAACTTAACTTTAAAACCCATTTAAAAGAGATCCGACATTAACAAAAGGGAAAAAATGTAAGGTTGCGAACGTTCCCTACGTAACTGTTTTTCTGAAATAAACATTTTTTTTTGCGTTAACTGAAGTGTGTTTTTAAACTTTAATATATTTTAACAATGAAATAAATAAAAAAAACACTTAACTGTGTTTTTCCCTATTCTAAAAATCGAAAAAATATAAAAAGATCACCCATTTATGGGGACTGTTCGAAGTATTTTAAAAAAAATGTTTTTAAAAAAATTTGCAGAACTTTTCCAATGAGAGAGGGTTTAGAAACTAGAACGGATTTTGTTTATTATCGTTAGTTGTAAAAATATTTGAATGTCTTTGGGCCTTTTTAAATATATCCCTGAAGTAAAATTGGAAAAATACAAATACTAAAAAATCTACACTAGTCAAAAAAAAAACATACCCCCTCGACGATTTAAAAAATATCTTTTCTAATAATATGAACAGCAAAAAAATCTATCCAAATGTATAACCGGGGTATCTTTCAATAAAAAAAAATAAATTTATAATTTTGACTGATATTCTTCATACCACATTACACTTGAAGAACTTCACGTGTTTTAAACAAATAGCCATGATAGCCCTATATGCTAATGAGTTTAGTGCTTGCTTGATAAAAATTTTTTTTTGCTAAAGTTTTGATTTATTTAAGATAATTTCAAAATTTTTTAAAAAATTTACGGCCCAAATTTTTTATGTAGCAAAAAAACAAAAAAAGTAGGTCAGTAGGTCAGGGTTAAGCTATTAAAGATGAGTATTTAATCTGTATCAAAAGTTTTTTACGTTTTCCAAATTTTATGCTGTACTTAAAAAAACAGAAAGTGGGTCAGTAGGTAAGATTAAGGACTATTCAAGATGAGTATTGAAATCTATTTAAAAAAATTAAAAAAGGTGGTCAAAATTTCTTTGCTGCCCTTCAAAAAAAAGGAAGTGGTCAGTAGGTCATGAAAAGGTATTCAATTGAGTATTGAAATTGTTTCAAACGTATACAGGGGGTCAAATATCTTTGCTGGCTTCAAAAACAAAAAAATGGGAAAGTAGGTCGGGGTTAAAAATTTTAAAGATGAGATTGAAAAAGTTCAAAATTTAAAAATTGGCCCAAAATTTCTTGTTCCCTTAAAAAACAAGAAAGTGGTTAGTAGGCAGATTTAGACTTTCAAAAGAGTATTGAAATTTTATTCAAAAATGAAATGTGGTCTAAATTTTATGCGGTAACTTAAAAAACGAAAAAAGAGGGCCAGTGGTCACGATGAAGACTGTTCAAGATGAGTATTAAAATCTGTTAAAACATATTTGGGGCCCAAATTTTCTTTCCCATGTTTAAAAAAACAAATAAGTCTATATAAAAGGGACCTCGGGCGGGCCTATAGCCCCCCGGAGTCATGATTTAAACAATCGGGGTAGGAACCACTAGAGCATGCCACATCCCAAAATCTAAGCGGCCTTTGGATTCAGAAAAAATTTTTTAAAAGATTTCCCTATTAAGCAAATGTAAAAACTGTTGCCCTCGGGGGCAGTCATTTTTGACCCCGGGGTTATGATTTGAAAAAAATTTAAAAGTGACCACTGAAAATCTTGCCAAATTCAAAGGTAGGGGCCCTTATATTTCGGACAATTTTTTTAAAAAGATTTTCCTATATAAGTCAATGTAAAACAAGGGACCCCGGGGTGACAAATTTGACCCCGGGGTTTCATGTTTTAAAATTTTGGTAGAGAACACTAAAGCATGCCACATAATATATATCTAAGCTCTGAGCCTTATGGTTTCAAAAAATTTTTTTTATTCCCCTATACAAGTCTAATTAAACCATGTGTCCCGGGGCGGTGCTTTTTAAACCCCGGGGGATAATTTGAACAATCTTGGTAAGGACTATAATGATGTGCACCTAAATATCAAACCCCATGCCAAGGGTTTTGTCAAAAAGTTTTTCAAAGTTTTCCCTATAAAGTCTATATAAACCATGTGCCCCCCAGAAGGGGCCATATTTGACAAGGGGGAAAAATTTGAAAACCTTTGTAGAAACTGTTGATGTACATACAAAATATAAAAAGCCTAGGCCTTTGGGGTTTTGGACAAGAAGATTTTCAAAGTTTTCCTATATAAACTTTTAAAAAACCCATGTGACGGGGCGGGCCATATTTGACCTAGGGTATAATTTGAACAAGCCTTGTAGAGGCCCACTAGATGATGCACATACCAAATATCAAAGCCTTCCCCTGTTGTTTAGCAAAGAATATGTTAAAAGTTTTACCTTTTAAAGTCAATAAAACCCATGCGACCCCGGGGTTGGGCCATATTTGCCCTAGGGGATAATTTGAACAATTTGGAAAGGACTACTGATAATGTACTACAAATATAACCCCTGGGCTTGGGGTTTTTTGGAAAAAGAGTTAAAAGTTTTTCCCTATATAAGTCATAAAAAACCATGTGTTCCCAAGCGGGGTTTAATTAAACCCCTAGGGAAATTTTAAAACAAATTTGGGTAGAGGACCGCAGAAAAAATCTATATAAAAAATGGCAAAGCCCTATGCCCTTTGGTTTGGACGGGAAAGATTTTTTAAAAATTGATCCTTTCGGTTCCCTTTGGAAACCCCGGTTTTCTGTATGGAATTCTTTCTTTGAAAAATTTAGAAAGGGGCCCACCAAGAATCTTTTCCTGGAAGTTCGGTGTAAATCTGCCCAGTGGTTTTGAAGAAGAAGATGTTTTCTAAAAAATGTGACGGACGCACGACTGACGACGCAAGGGACGACGGACATCATCTTTAGTCTTTGACTCAGGTGAGCTAAAAATCGATCAACCGTGAAGTCATTAGTCCCACAATTGTCGTTTTGCACGAAATTCGGGAAAGCGTGTAATTAACGATTTTCTTTATAAAAATTTTTTTGTCATTGGAACTTTGAAAATTGACTCACTCAAAAAACGCAAAAAGAAAAAAATAAAAATATTGTTGGATGAATGTCACGATGAATCAAATCGCGCGAGCGCGAAATTTGGGGTTTTACATTGCAACGGACGGCAAAAGATACAGCAGTTGTTTGATTGTACACCATCAACGGTAATGGGCCGGGCCTTGTCTTTCAACCCATACTGCCGCACGCGTCTAATAAGGGTTTATTGTAATGCTTTGGTAAAACCCAAACAATTGGCATATATTCTGCGCGTCTGTTGCCGGTTGATTAACACGTGAAGTTTTCAAGTGTAAGTGGTATGAAGAAAAAAGTGAGATTTTTAAACTAAAGTTTTTTTTATTGAAAGAAGATACCCGAGTTTACATCTGAATAGTTTCTTTTGCTGTTCAGTATTCAAAATGAATATATCAAATTTCTTAATATTTTGACAAATACGTTGTAAAGAACATACGAAAATTTCAACAAAATCAAAAAACTGAAAAAAAATTTATTGATATTTTTAGGCCCCCTTGTCCATTTTTTAAAAAGTATAAAAGTCATTTGCATTTTTTTTGTTTGGGTTTTTCTTGTTGTTTTTTTTTTTGTGGGTTTTTTTGTGTGTTTTTTTTTTTTTTTTTTTTTGGTTTTTTTTTTTTCAAAGGGCAAATTCGTTGTGTTTTCTTTTTTTTTTTTTAAAAAATGAAAATTTTTAGTATGCGGGTTGTTTTTGATATATGTTAAAATGTCAATGAAATTTAAAAGTTGTTGTAAGTTAGGGCAGGAAAAGAAGTATTTGTTTCGTTTTTCACCCTTGTAGATAAATTGCTCTTTTAAAACTTGTAAAATTTTTTACGCTTTTTTTTTTTTTTTTTTTTTTTGGACATTTCAATTGAAATGTACAAAAAATGTTCATAATTATTCAGTTGTTTGCAACTTTATACGTTAATAGGGCATTATTCTGAATGTGTACTTAAAAGTTTATAAAAGAAACTGCCAAAATGGTGGCTTTTAAAGTTCCGATCAGTAAATAGGTCGACACAAGTATTCTTTCTTTAAAATATTTTTATCGGGAGAAACGCTATTGTCAAACCATCAAAAAAAAAAAAAATTTTTCTAATTTCATAGTATTCAAATGCACAAAGAAATATTTTTAAAAACCCCTTTTGTTAGTCTTTTTAATGTTCTAATCAAAGGAAAATTTTGAAAGATTGTGTTAGGTTGTTGTTATAGTGTTTCATAGTGGAACGAGGTGACATAATGTTTTTATGCTAATCGTGCGCCTTAGGGGTAAAAAAAAGGCTTTTGTCCCCGTTTAGTACAAGGGGCCCCAAAGGGGCCTTAGATGTTACCTAAAGGGACATTGCCCATTGCCCTTGTTTAACAGGTCTGTAAAAGTCCTTTAAGCAGTTTATTTTTTTTTAAGAAATTTTTTTTGTATGGGGGTTTTTTTTGGCCTGGTGCCCCCTGAAAGGGACCACGCAGACCATAAAATTATACTACAGACCCGTTTGCGGAAAATCGAGGGAAGCTAAAATAAAATTCTATATTTTTGCTCAAGCAGCCCCCAAAGGGCCAAATTTTCCCCCTTTCAAAAATTGGGAGAGGACTTCAATGATGCTACAGGCCCAGAGATAAAAATCCGCCAGAGGGGTTTACCAGAAAAAGTGTTTATAAGCTTTTTTTTATTTTAGTGCCCCCAAAAGGGCCAAAACACCCCCCCTGAATAAAATTTTTTAGGGGGGTTTTTAATGATGTTTCTGTTTGGAAGGGCCCTTTGCATTATAAGAAGAAGTTACTAAAAAGGGATTTCTATCTTTTGCTTAGTGACCCCCCAAAAAAGGGCCAAGTGCCCCCGTTTGAAAAAATTTGGGGGGGACCTTACAAAAGTTGATTGGTTTTATGAAGTCCATCAAACGCTCTGAGAAGAAATTATAAAGGGTATTTATTCTAAAATCTAGCAACCCCAAAGAAGCCAAATCCCCAAATTTAAAAAAAGTTGGTAAAGGGGCCCCGTAATGATGCTACAAAACAAGTCTGATGAAGCTACAAGGGTTTATGAGGAGAAGTCATTTTTTAAAAAACTTAAAAACATTCTGTTTTAGATTTAGAAACCAAGAAAGGGGAAAGCGCCCCCGAACTTAAAATATATAATACGATTCTGGAAGACCCCTTTTTGAAATTTGGAAAGTTGTTAATGGGATTTTTGCTTAGTGGCCCTAAAAAGGGAGGGCTGTCCATCTGAATAAATTGGGAGGAATTAGATGAAATACAGACCAAAAACTGATGATGTTAATCTACGGTTTGGGGGAATGGTTTAAAGGTATTTTTAATTTTAGCTAAGAGTCCCTAAAAGAAACGACTGTCACATTTGAAATAAATAAGAGGGACCTTATAATGATATACAGACCCGTTTTATGAAAATAAATCAAGTGGTTATGAGAAGAAAATTTTTCCCTGTTTTTTTTTTATTTTTAGCTCTAAAACACAAAAATCGGTAAGGTAAAGCATTTTAACAAACTTTCGACGTTTATGCAGGATGATATTTCCAAGTCTGGGTAATTCTGCCCGCAGTTTCAGAGGAGAAGATGTTAAGTAAAAAATTTATGTTGACGCAGGCAAAGGACGACGGACGAGAACGATGGACACTTGACGCCGCACCACCAACCTTTCTAAAACCACCCTTAACAAAATTCAGGGGCTAAAAATATTAAAAATTTTAAAAAAAATTTCTTTGGTTTTATAATTCCATAGTAAGTTTTTCCAAAAGAGAACTTTTTGAGGAATTTCCTAAGGTAATCCCCCCAAAAGTGTAAGTAGTATAGATGTCTGCCCAAGGGAAATTTTTTATACATCATTGATTTTTTAAAACTTGGGAGCTTTTTGGTAGACCCTTTATCGGTGGGGGAATGAAAAGGGGAAACATTTGATTCCCGGGGGTGCCTTTACTATTTTTTTTCAGGAAATTTCGTTTTTTTGTTTGCCCCCTTATAACAATTTGTGAGGACCCTTTTAGTTATCTATAAATTTTGTTTGTGGATCCCTCAGCGGTTTTGTGGAAGAAGTGTTTGAAAAATTTTCTATTTTTAGCTTTGGGGAAATAGAGGGGGGAAGGTAAACCCTTCGAACAAACTTGATAGAAGTCATGTCAGGATACTTAATCAAATTTTTTTAATTCGACAGTAGTTTTAGAAGAATCTTTAAATTAAAATGTTGAATGGACCAGGACGAAAAACGACGGCGCGGACCTCCACCTGAAAAAAACTATACTATTAGCTATTAGGGTAAATTTACGAAAAGTGCACACGTATTAAAAATTACGTTTTGTGTGAAAATCAAATTTTTTGTATCTCTGTGCCACCCTATTTTTCAAAAAAGCCCTTTTTATCAAAAACTTCCCACTTTTAAACACAAAATTACATTTACTTTGAATTGCATTTAAAAAATGTCAGTCAAGTAAGAAGTTTTTGTCAAATAAAATAATCCTCGTATGAGTAGTTAGAAATTTTAAAAAAATGAAGAAATTCTATTTTTATGTAAATGCAACTGAGAAGTGAAGAAATAGTCAGTTATTACTCGGAAAAAAATTGTAAAAAACTAAATCCTGATTTTGGGGATTTTAACACTAAAAAATTTTGGTCGTTAATAACTGAAAATTTTAAGATTAGCCTCTAAAAATGTTTTTATTTGAGTGACACCCTTTTTTAATTTTGGGTTGTTTCAAATACTTGCCTCATCGATGTGGGTTCGAGTCTCACTCGGGGGGGTTGGGGAAATTCTTATGTGAGGAAGCCCTCCGCTGTCTTACGGAAGGGCGGTGGTTTACCCCCGGGGCCCCCTGTGATAAAATAATGCACGGGGGGCACCCGGGGGCTTCCCCCATTAAAATGGAAAATCGCCATAGACCTATCATGTGTCGGGGCGACGTTAATCCCAAAAACAACAAAAAAAAAAACCTATATGTTGAAAAGACCCGAAAAGGTCAAAGTCGAAGAACAATTTCTTTATCCAATAAATAACCATAAAAAAAAAATGGAGGCCCTTTCCAAATTTATTCTAGCGGGAATTTATTTTATTTGTGTTTTTTTGTTTATCTATTGCCCTTGCTTTATGTCAGTGGCGTTTTTTAAAACCCATAGATGTTGAGCAGGCACCCCCCATAGGGCAAGCCGTAGTTGCCTATAAAATTGCACAAGGACCCTCAAATATCAGGAAATTTGTTCACTGAAGTTTGTGTGTCGCCCCGGACCATAAATGCCCTTGGAATTTTTTATGACAACCCAAAAGAGGTAATTTCCCGGGTCATTTTGGGCAGCATTATTTGAACATTTATTTTTTTCCTTTAAACAGTGGCGTAGGGGCGAAAATTTGAAATTTGTGGGGGGGGGGGGTGGTGCCCCCCCCCCCACTTCCCCTTGTGAAAATAGAAAATCACATCAAAACCATATAGTACATTAATGCTCCCCAAATTGGCCTTTTTCCCCTTGTTCTATGTTTTTTTCTGAGAAAAACAGTTTTGGTGTCGAACATTGCTTTTAAAACGTCCATTCCAAGCCCAAAACCAGATTGAAATCATAAAGAAAGGGAAAAAAGGGCCTTCAGTTTTTAGACTTACTTTTATTCTAGAATTTTGACCCTTGCCAATCGCATCTAAGGTAGAAAATACCCAATTGAACAGAAACAAATAGTATCATGAAAAAGCTTAAATTTTTTTTTTTTGAACATGCAAACTTTTTAAAAAAGAGGGCCCTTCGTTTTTACTCAAAGGGGGCATGCCGGTCAAGTGAGCGACAAGTAATAATTTTCGCCGGTTAATAATAAAAGAAAAGCTTCGGCATCCCCCGCCCGTGAGCTACAAATAAAAGAGATAAATTTCAATTTATTTGATTTTTTATTTAGGCCTTGTCAGAAAAAAATTAGAAAATTTTCTTGTAGTATGTTTTCTTTACTGTTATTAACAATTTTTCAGTGTTTAATGATTTTTATTGCGAAATTTTTTATGATTTGCAGCTTTTCCCTTTTTTCTAGACCCGGCACATCGGCGTACCCCCCTAGACCCCGGGAAATGCGGGAAAACCCAAAAGAATGCCCAGCCAGTTGCCCAGGCAAAAAGGCCCTACGCTGCAAAAGTGAAACAACTTGGCCCCGAAACAAAAAAAAAATGTCTTCCCTTCACCATTTAAAGCACGGGGGGGGAGATTAAAAAAGGTTACGCAAAAAAAAAACACCTTTATTCCCTTTTTCATCCGAATGAGACACCCCATTTTAGTGAGGTAGGGTGTTTCATGATCAGTGGTAGAAAGAGGGCAATCGAAGAAAAACCCAATTTGGGGTTTTGTAGTAAGGAGGGGGTGTTCAGTGGTGGAAAGACTTTGTATCTTCCCTTTGTTAGTGACAGAGGGTTGAAAGGCGTCTAAAATGTGAAAAAATGTTCAGTCATACCCACATGATTTTATTCATAGTTGAAATTTCAATTAACAAGTTGTACATGAGAATTTTCAGCGAGGAATAAAAAATTTTTTTATTACAGTTTAAGTCTTTTCACTTTTTTAAAAAATTTCCCTGATTTAATTTTCCCTTTGCCAAGTAATGTCGGTGCCGATTTACACATTGATGTCAGTTTCCCAAATTTATTTTTTAAATTTTGGAATAAAATATCATTAAGTAAAAAGGGTTTTCTAGAGTTGTTTTCATACAGACAACCTGAAAAAAACTGTAAATTTTCAAAAAATTTGTAAAAAAATTTTTCTCGGAAAGGGAACTCTTGCAGCATGGCAAGGATATCAGATGGGTAGTCTCTTGGTTTAATGAATAGAGGGGTTATGTAAGCTGGAATATGTAAAATTTGGGATCATTTAAAAAGATAGGCTTTGAAACTTATTTTTTCTTTTTTTAGGTCAAATAATACCCACTGGGTCAAGTTCATAACTCTGTGACATGTATTTTTGGGCCCAAATTTTGCCCCTTTTTTACTTTGAAAATCAGGTTGATTTTATTTGCAAGTTACTATTCTAAAATTACGCAGATAATGAATAGAAAAATTCATATTTGTCTTCGGGGTTATAAAACTAGTTGATGCAGACTTTGAATTGAAACTTAACGTGTCTTCAGGGCTATAAAACTAGGTGATAGCATCAAGTTCCATAACTCTGACATGCATTTTGGCCAATTTATATTCCCTCTTTAACTTAAAACTTCTGGTTAAAGTTTTGCCTGCAAGTTACTATCTCCAAAACTAATGCAGATGCTGGACAGAAACTCTATAGATATTTTAACATGTAGGGTAATAATTCCTGCTTCTGGGACAAAAATTCGAATAATCAAGCATTGGCTGTCTTACGGACAGCTCTTGTTAACTTAGAATTTTTAGCTCCACTATTCGGAGAATAGGGGGGCTATTCTACTCGCCCCGGCATCTGCGTTAGCTTTCTTGGTTAAAGCAGTTGTTATTGATATATGTTCAAATGTCTAATGAAATTTAAAAGTTGTTGCTAAGATATGGCAGGAAAAGAAGTATTTGTTTCGTGCTTTTCATGCCTTGTAGATAAATGTGCTCGTTTATAACTTGTAGACATTTTACGCGTTTTTTTTTTTTTTTTTTTTTTTTTTTTTTTTTTGGACATTTCAATTGTAATGTACATAAAATGATATCATATCATTATTCAGTTGTGTTGCAACTTTATACGTTAATAAGGAGCATTATTCTGAATGTGTACTTAAAAGTATTATAAAAGAAACTGCCAAAATGTGTGAGCGTTAAAAGTTCCGATCAGTAATATAGGTCAGACACAACGTCATTCTTTCTTTCAAATATTTTTATCGGGAGAAACCGCTATTGTCACAACCATCATACAAAAAAATATCTTTCATAATTCATAGGTATTCAAATGCACAAAAGTAAATATATGTTTAAAACCTTTTGTTAGTCTTTTTAATAGTTCCTAATCAAAGGTAAATTTGAAAAGATTGTGTTAGGTTGTTGTATATAGTGTTTCTATAGTGGAACAGAGGTGACATAGATGTTTTTATGCTAATACGTGCGCACTTATTGGTATAAAAAGGCTTTTGTGCCCGTATATAGTACAAGAGGCCCAAATGGGCCTTAGATGTTCACCTGAAGAGGACATTGACCATCTGACCTTGCTTCTAACCAGGTCTGTAAAAGTCCTTTAAGCAGTTTATTTTTTTTTTAAGTAATTTTTTAGTATGGTGGTCTAATTTTGGCTCTGGTGTCCCCTGAAAGGGACCACGCAGAACCATCAAAATTATACTACAGACCAAGTTTGCGGAAGATCGAGGAGAAGTCTAAAAATAAAATTCTATATTTAGCTCAAGCAGCCTCCAAAAGGGACCAAGTGCCCCATTTCAACAAACTTGGGAGAGGACCTTACAATGATGCTACAGGCCTAGACTGATAAAGATCCAGCCAGAGGTTCACCAGAAGAAGTCGTTTATAAGCTTTTTTTATATTTTAGTGACCCCTAAATGGGCCAAACACCACCGCTGAATAAATTTGTTAGAGGGGGTTTTATAATGATGTTACATCTAGTTTGATGAAGATCCATTAAGCAGTTCATAAGAAGAAGTTACTAAAAGGTATTTCTATCTTTTGCTCTAGTGACCCCTAAAAGGGACCAAGTGCCCTCGTTTGAACAAATTTGGGAGAGTACCTTACAATGCTCCTGATTAGGTTTGATGAAGATCCATCAAGCAGCTCATGAGAAGAAGTTATATAAGGGTATTTCCATTCTTAACTCTAGCAACCCCAAAAGAAGCCAAATCTCCCCAATTGAAGAAAGTTGGTAAAGGACCTCGTAATGATGCTACAAATCAAGTCTGATGAAGATCTATCAAGCGGTTTATGAGGAGAAGTCATTTAAAGATTTAAAAGCATTTCTAGTTTTAGATTTAGAAGCCCACAGAAGGGGAAAGCGCCCACAGAACTTAAAATGATACTACATACCGATTCTGATGAAGACCCATTATGAAGTTCATGAGAAGATGTTGTTAAATGGTATTTTTAGCTCTAGTGGCCCCTACAAGGGCAGACTGCTCCCATCTGAATAAATCTGAGAGAGGACATTATAATGAAACTACAGACCAAATCTGATGATGTTACATCTATCGGTTCATGGGCAGAAGTGGTTTAAAGGTATTTCTAATTTTAGCTCAAGCAGTCCCTAAAAGAAACCGACTGTCCACATTTGAAAATAAAATAGAGAGGACCTTATAATGATACTACAGACCAAGTTTGATGAAGATAAATCAAGTGGTTCATGAGAAGAATTTGTCCATAGTTTTTTTCTTCTATTTTTAGCTCTAGCAGCACATAAAATGGGTCAAGGTAAAGCATTTGAACAAACTTTGCAGACGTTTATGCCAGGATGATATTTACCAAGTCTGGTGTAATTCTGACCAGCAGTTTCAGAGGAGAAGATGTTTAAGTAAAATTGATGTTGACGCAGGACAAAGGACGACGGACGATGAACGATGGACGCTTGACGCCGCACCACCAACCTTTACTAAAACCTCACCTTGAACAAAGTTCAGGTGAGCTAAAAATATTAAATATTTAAATAAATTTCTTTGGTGCATAATTTCCATAGCACTGTAATGTTTCTCCCATAGAGAACTTTTCTGAGGAACTATTCCTAACGGTAATGACCAAAAATGTGTAACGTAGCTATAGATGTCCTGCCTAAGGATATTTTACATACATCATTATGATATTTTAAAACTTGGGAGCTTTTGGGCCTAGACCTTCACTCTGTGGAGAGGACATGAAACTTGTAAACATTTGACTTCCGGGAGTGACCTTGACTTTAGAGTTAAAGAAAAAGATACCACAAACCCTTTGAACTCCAAGTCTGGCATTTCCCTTTGAGCTTGTGTATGAAATGTTGTCTCGGATCTGGGAACCTTTGTGCTAGGTAATATCAAAATCCCTGGAAGAATGGCACACTTATGAAAACAGTTTGAAAGACTGATGGATGCAGCCCCTGTCTAAGATACCCCATTAAATGATATGAACAATTTATTTTATTGACCTATGTTCAAGTTTTGTACATTGTTCTAATTTGATGTCTACCTGCATTTACCGGGAGACAATCAAAATCCCCTTGATCAAAATCCCCTCCACTGAAAAATGACAGGGTGTTACAAAATTCCCTTCACTCTTTTGAAGGGGGTATCACAATCCCCTCTGTGATTTTTACAGGGCTATCATAATCCCCTTCATAAAAATGTTAGGGCTATCATAATCCCCTACATGAAAATTACAGGGCTATCAAAATCCCCTCTTTCAAATTAAAATAGGGATAATGTCTCAGTTTCTAGACAGAGATAATTGAATTGGGCTATGATACTTCTGTTTGATGTTAACCAATTTTTGAGTAAAAGAACAGAGATTAATTGACTTTGATGTTGTACTAGGGTGTTAACTATTTATTGAAAAACTTCTGTTTGATCTTAACCAATATTTGTAACAGTTTGACATTTTTTCAGACACAATTATTTAACTACCCTTTTGTAAGAACAATGAGTAAAAGAACAGAGATTAATTGACTTTGATGTTGTACTAGGGTGTTAACTATTTATTGAAAGTGTTAATATTCTTTTTAATTTTTTGTGTGTTATCAAGTTATTTATAAGGCATGTTTCTTTATCATGTATAACAATTTACAATCTTTACTTTCACAGTTTGCCAGTTAATAACAGCGTTTAATTGGTATTTGTATTTCAATTAATGCTGTTCATTATTTAATTAGGAAAATTGCTTCAGATCTACTCTGATAATTACTGTAATAGTAAATATATTCTTTGATTTGTTTTATCTTATTTGTTACTCCCACCATTCTATTTTAACAGTTTTTTTTTTTTACTCAAAAATCTAATTTGTATAATTTTGGGTATAAAATATAAGAAAATGCAAGAAGGACATCACATCATTGTATGTTCTTTCATAATGGAAGTCATTCAAAGAAATAAAGGTTCTCGTAAACTCCTTAATGCTGGCTTTGCATACACAAAGAAGAGTCAGTCAAAATCCACAATAAGATGGGAATGCTCTCAAAGAATAGCTAAGTCTTGCAAGGGTGCACTTGTCACTGATTTATTGGTGAGTGAATTTTGATGTTTATATGTATGTATATTTTTAAAACTTCTCTTTATTATCACAAGTTGAAAACACATGTAACAGTCTGGTTTATATTTGACAATATTTTCACCGATACCCTAACTGGAAAGGAAATAATGTGCAGCTGGTAAATACACTACATAAATTTTAGTTTCTCTGACATATTTCACAAAACTGAAGACCTTTTTAAGACACACTGATATTATGCATTTGTAACTTATGTTACTTTGTTACATTTCTTGTCAGCTTACGGGACTATATTTTACCAAGAGGACAAACAGCATAAATGCATTGCTACTTTTCCTGTATCATGTTCAAATCAAAATTCTTCCACAATGTAAAATTTGATGTAGCACTGATCAGCAAAAAAGTCTGTTTTTGAAGTGCAATTTAAATGGTAAAAGTAACTATAGATATTCCATATATTTTAGGTTACAGACATCAAATCATCAGTGGGGCATAGTCATGAGCCAGATTTCTTTGCCAACCAGGCACTCAGAGTTAGAGCCGAAATCAAGTCCAGTGCAGAAGCTAATCGTGGTAACTCTGGTCAGATTGTTACAGACAAGCTCTCTTTACAGTCCAAAGAAGTGAGTATACTGTTATATAAATGTCAAGTCTGTACATTTTTTTGTTCAAAAGCCTGCTAGTATTTTAGTTTGCATAATGCCTGTTGCACAAATGTTCGAATCAAAGTGAAAAATGAAGTTCAAGATTTTTATCTATTAGGGTGTTTTTTTTTTCCAACTTACTTTACGTTTAATTTAAGGTGCTCTGAAATATTATGAAATTTCTGAATTAATAGCAGTTTTAGGACAATGATTGTAATGATCGTTTTAAATTCATTTAAATAAAAATATTATCCAAAATCAACATGAATAATTAATGATATGTATTTAATCTATGCATTAATTATTACAAGTTTATTTCCTTTTTGATGGTCTTTGTTACCAATGCTTTTTTATTTGTTTATTTTAAGGTAATTGTAGCTGCTGGTTCGAAGAACGCTCTCAAGCAGACAGCACGACGCGCAAAAAAGGGAACATCACCAAAGGACCCATCCACAATAGCAGAAATCCCAGTCCCGTTTCCTGATGAATATGCTGGTAATGTCATCTATGATAATGAATCCCAACAACGTGTTATTCTCTTCGCAACAGACGATGGTTTGGGCTTACTCGAGAATGCAGACACCTGGTTTATGGACGGAACACACTCTACAGCGCCTACACAGTTCCAGCAGCTGTTCGTGATCCGAGTTCCGCTTGCAGAGACCTGTGCCTCAGCAGTCTACGCACTTCTGCCGTCCAAACAACAAGTGGTGTATGAGGAGATGCTGACAGGTATTCTAGATGCCTGTCTTCAGCGAGACATCCGTCCAAACCCAGTGCGTATTGTCACAGATTATGAAGTGGCGATACACAACGCTGTCCGGGCAGTCCTTTCGCATGATGTCCATATACAGGTGTGTATAACAATTAAAGATGAAATATTTTATTAAAATATATAAGACACATGTAATGTTTTCGTTAAAGGCTAATAATGCCTTTGTTTAAAATGTGGCTGTCACATTTTCCATTATGAACATTAAATACAATAAATCCTTAATAAATCATATTTCTGATAATTATTTTCTTTAACATTTGTCAAGGTCTGATTATTGCTGAATATACAAGAATGTTTTATTGTATTTTATTACCTCATTCATGGCTCTTACTGGAACAGTTCATGTGCAATATCAAAAGTAGTGCTTTTCTAAGCATACCATTCATCAATATTGAATAGATTATTTTTGCACTGGCCATCAGAATTGGTTACATCTAATAATTGACCTTTATAGAAAACACTACTTCATCTATCATTAATGCATTGTGTAATTTTCTACTTTCAGGGATGCTTTTATCACCTGACTCAGGCTACATGGCGGCGTGTCCAGGCAGAAGGTCTTCAGGCAGCCTACAACTCTGACGAGGGAGTCAAAACAGTCTGTGGGAAGTTGGACAGTCTGGCGTTCTTACCGACTGCTGACGTTGCCAATGGTATGGAAGTTCTACGCGAGGAAGCACCTGAGAACATGACCTGTCTTGTCGATTACTTTGATGCTAATTATGTTAATGGTAACTTCAGATCTGTGGTGGCACCAAATGGAAACTTAAGACTACGCAAGACGTCTCCAAGATTCTGCCCAACAGTATGGAATGTACATGAAGCTACGCTTCAGGACAGAGACAGAACAAACAACCAGTGCGAGTCGTGGAACCATAGTTTCAAACATCTTGTAGGTCATTCAAATCCATCACTCTGGACAGTAGTAAGCTGTTTGAATAAGGATGCAACAATGGTTGAAGCCGACATCTTGAGGTGTGAGCGTGGAGAACCGCCCAAGAAAAGAGTGAAGAAATCAACAAAAGCACACCAGCAGAGACTGAAGACTCTTTGTCAACAGTATGCCAATGGCCAAAAGAATATTCAGGAATTTCTTAATGCTATGGGACAATTTATTAGAATTAACTAAGTGTTATATAACAGTTTATAGTAAAGCAGACACAGGAAAATGTGCTTTAGTTTACTTAAGAACTCTTGTGCTAATGTTATAAATGAGATAATAATGACATGAAATAACTGTTATACTTGTTGTATTTTATGAACATTTTAGTGACTAATTGAAATGTGATTTAGTTTAACTAAGAACTCTTGTGCTAATGTTATAAATGAGATAACAATGACATGAAATAACTGTTATACTTGTTGTATTTTATTTATTTTTTAGTGAATTAAAATGAATAGAAACTGATTTGTTGTCATAGTTGTATTGTACTGCTTATCTTTCATATATCTATATATCTATAATGCTGGTTATTATAACTTTATGAAAATAGAAACCACACAATTCCCCAAAGAGGGGATTTCAATCAGGGGGATTTTGATAGCCCTGTAATTTTCATGGAGGGGATTATGATAGCCCTAACATTTTTAAGAAGGGGATTATGATAGCCCTGTAAAAATCACAGAGGGGATTATGATACCCCCTTCAAAAGTGTGAAGGGGATTTTGTAACACCCTGTCATTTTTCAGCGGAGGGGATTTTGATCAAGGGGATTTTGATATACACTCGCATTTACCAGCATATACAGCTTTAACACAAAAGGCCAAACTGGAGGCCCAAATGGACCTATGTTGCTTACCTGAAGAGGACTTTCACCCTCTGACCTTGCTTCTAACCAGGTTTGGTAAAACTCTTTTAAGAAGTGCATTAAAAATTTATTTAAAGTTGTTTTTCTTTCTATATTTTGTTGTGGTACCCGAAAAATACATAACCATTAGAATAAAGTTCATGACGCGAAGTTGTTTAATAAACATTTTTTAGTTCTGGTGTTCCCTCAGAGTGTCCAAGCAGAACTAATACAATGATGCTACAAGTTTGATGAAGATCCATTAAGGTTTTCATGAAAAGAAGTCATTAAAACTTTATTCTATTTTCATCTCTAACGGTCATCAAAAGAGGTTAAGTGCCCCAATTTGTACAAACTTGGGAAAGAGACCTTACAATGATGATGAGAAGAAGTCATTTGAAAGCATTTCTTTTTTCAGCTCTAGTGGCCCCTAAAAGGGGCCAACCGCCTTAATTTGAACAAAATTAGGAGATGACCTTATATAATAATGCTACAGACTAACTTAAAAAATCCATTGAGCGGTTCATGAGAAGATGTTTTAAAACTGTAGGGATGGGAACGAATACTGAAATCAATATTCGAATATTCGGCTTTAAATTCTTATTAAGTGATTGGCATATACACAACGTATTCATTTGTTTAAAGCGTGGATCATCGTACGTAATAAGGCCAACCAATGTTTGTTTCGGGTAACCCGATCCTACCTAACAAACCCCGCTGATCCTAGCGTTTTATTTCACGATTCTGTCAGTATAGTCATGAACAGATTTAACTAATTCAGTGTTTTAGCTTCAAAATGATACAAAAAATCAAAACGATTATAATTAAGACCGTCGCAATTTTATCTAAAAATAGCAGGTCGTCCCATTTAAACACGTGACGCACTTTTGTATTACCGCCGCCATCTTGAAAATTTTCAATCGGCGTGTAAAAATCGTCGTGTAAAAAGCAAGTAAGGCAGACTTAAACCTCCTTCAACATGAACTTATGCATCAATCATATGTTATTTCTTGATTTTATTATAAAGTACTTCAAAATTTAATTCGAATACGGCCGATGGCGGATGAAAACCGATTCTGCGGATGGTCTGAAACGTCGTAGAAAATATTGTGAAAAGATCGACAATATCTACAAGTTTGGTATTGTTTTCGAAAAAAAAAAACATCTACAATATTTCAATATTCAATATTCAATATTCAATTCAATAGTTTATTTGGCAAAACATATAGAATGTTCATCGCCAGTACTGTATGGTGGTGTTAAACAATTAAAAAGAATATGAGAAAAGCATGAATATACATGTATAGACATACAAACATACAGGTGATAGGTATAAATTGTAATACAAGTACACAATTGCACTTTAACCTCTTAAAGCAAATGCTTGATAAATATATTTCGCTAACTTATTAACAATACCACTCTGGCAATTACTTAACAGTGTTTTAAACTTATTCAAATTAGGCCAATGACAATAATAGTTTGGTAGACAGGTATTTCGTAAATCTCTATAAAATGGACACACTAACAAAAAGTGATATTCATTCTCAATTGTATTCATGTTACACCTTGTACATAATCTAAGATTTCTGTCTATATTTCTATGCCTTCCTTCTTCTATAAGTAAATTGTGAGCTGAACATCTGAATCTAGACAATGCATTTCTGTAATTATCGTTCTTAACACATGACAAATACTTTTCAACTTGGAAATCGGTTTTAAACATACAATATGTTACAAGTTTAGGTAGGTTTCTAAGATCTAAAAACCACTGCTGTAAGTACTGGTCATATAAACACCTTACAACATTTTGTACTTGCGTATTTGACACTGATACATTATTCCATAAATATGAAAATCCTGAGTCATCTAGTAGCTTTTTTACATCTTTAGACCACTTATTTGTATAATTACCATTTTCATCACGTAAATTAAATAATTTATACATAACTGAGTCTGTATTTTTTATGACTTTAAACCAGTATTTTACAATTCTAACTTTTCGAATAACACTCATTGGAACTCGTCCAAATTCACCATATATCGTAGCATTAGTTGTTTGTTGTCTTACTTGTAAAGTTTGTTTAAGAAATTTCATATGTAACCTTTCAATATCCGGGGCTTTATGAAAGCCCCAAACTTCACATCCATAATTTACAATTGAAGCTATCATCGAATCAAAAAACTTAACTTTCTCAGATACATCGAAAGAAACAACATCAAACAATGAGTTAAGAGAAAATAAAGCTTTCATTGCCTGTTGAGATAAGGATTTCTGAGCCTGATAATAACAACCATTAGAAGACAAAGTTACTCCAAGATATGTAAAATTTGTTACAATATTCAGTTTATGGTTATTAAAAAATATTTCAATGTTTTCAGGTCTATTACCTTTTTTAAATACCATTACAACAGTTTTATCTATATTAACACTTATTCCCCAATTATTACAGTATGCATTTAAGTTATTTAAGGCGCGTTGAAGGCCTTCCTTAGAATACGACATTAAAACAGTGTCATCAGCAAACAGTAGTAAAAACAATCTAAGTTCATCAATAAAAACAGGGTCTATAGCATTATCATATATATATATTGAGACATATCATTTATAAAGAACAGGAATAGCAGAGGTGACAAAGGCTCGCCTTGCTTAACTCCCTTGGTACTATTAAAATTTTCAGTATAATCACCATTTACTCTTACACAACATTTTACCTGTTCATATATTTTCTGTAACATTTTAACTAACCTTGTTGAGGCTCCACATTGTAATAATTTAAACCATATGCCATTTCTATACACTACATCGAAAGCTTTTCGAAAATCTACAAATGCGCAGTAAAGTTTTTTCTTTTCATGAGAGATAACTCTATCAATTAAAGATGTTAGAACATAAATACAATCAACAGTGCTTTTATTTTTTCGAAATCCGAATTGAAAATCTGACAACAATTCATTTTCTTCCGCCCATATTCGAAGACGTGTATTCAACAAAGTAGAAAATATTTTAGAAAAAATACTGGTAAGAGTAATGCCCCTGTAATTATTAACATCATTTGGATTGCCCTTTTTGGGAACAGGAACAATAACGCCTTTTGTCCAACTATCTGGGTAGATACAATGTACATACATATGGTTAAACAGTCTACATAATAGTGGTGCAAATATATCTTTGCACTTAATAAACATCTCAGGAATTAAACTGTCTACACCTCCGCTTTTACCACGCTTTAGCTCTGACATAGCTTTAAATACTTCATCTACAGTGAATAATCTGTCAAGTTGTTCAATATCATTTCCATCACCATTGTTAAACAAGTCATTCTCAACATCTTCATTGCTAAAATTGTCATCATCAGAGTAGATATGCTTAAAATGATTAAAAAATTCTTCAGAACTAATATTGTTATTCTGTACTTTGCTAGCTTTAAGTTTACGTATCTCTTTCCAAAATTGTTGAGGTTGGGACGTAGCTAGATTGTGCAAATTACTTCTTTGATTGGCCTTATAACTAGCACGGGCTTTGCGCTTGGAAGAACGGTAAATGCGACGTTTTTCAAGTAATACATTTCTATTATGATCACATTTATTTTTCCGATAAGCTGCCTTGGCTGAACGAAATTCACGTCTAGCCGATACGCATTCTTGCATAAACCTCTTACTCTTAACTTTTCTTTTATTTTTAGATTTGTTTATGTTTACAGACCTACCAAAAACACTGTAGGCATTTTTATATAAAATGTCAGCAAACTTTTTACATAAAACAGGCGCCAATAAAAATGATAAAAAGATATCACATTTACGCCTAATACAAACTGTTAATCCGTAGCGATGACCCCAGGTAATTATGCATTGCAATTTTCTTCTTAATTGGACATCTTTTGACATGCATCTGACACATTGACGCCTGTTGCAAACTGTTAATCCGTAACGATGACCCCTGCCAATTATGCATTGCTATTTTCTTGTTAATCGGACATCTTTTGATACGCGATAAACAAACATGACTTAATTGGTTTTATTCTGTAGAATTAGCATGCTCATGTTGCCCAAAATCAATGATCAATGATACTGATTTTGAAAAAAAAATACAATAATTTACGAATATTCGAATTTGATTTTCATATTCGAATATTCGACCGATTTTCGAATATTCGAATATTCGTTCCCATCCCTATATAAAATTAAAAGGTATTTTATTTTTAGTCCTTGAGGCCCCTACAAGGGGCGGCTGACTGCCTCCATTTGAACAAAATTGAGAGAGAACCTTATAATGATGTTACAGACCAAATTTGATGAAGATCCATCGAGTGGTTCATGAGAAGAAGTCGTTTGGAGGTATTTCTATTTTCAACTCAAGTGGCATCTAAAAGGGGCCAAGTGTCCCCACTTGTTCAAATGTGGGAGTTGACCTTATAATTAATGCCAGAAAACAAGTTTGCTGAAGATCCATCAAGCAGTTCATGAGAAGATATTATTTAAAGGTATTTTTTTTTTTTTTTTTTTTCTCTAACTGCCAGCAGTTCATGGGAGGAAGGCATTTAAAGGTATTTATATTTTTAGCTCAGGAAATTTTGTTTTATTTTATTTATTTTTTGTACCCATGTTAACAATTTGTGAGACGACCTCATAGTTATGCTATAAATTTAGTTTGATGAAGATCCATCAAGCGGTCCGTGAGGAGAAGATGTTTGAAGAATTTTCTATTTTTAGCTTTGGCAGCACCTAAGAGGGGCCAAGGTAAACCATTCGAACAAACTTGATAGAAGTCTATGTCAGGATACTACTAATCAAATTTGATTTAATTCTGACCAGTAGTTTCAGAAGAGATGTTTAAGTAAAAATGTTGATGCAGGACACAGGACGAAGGACGACGGACGCAGGACCATCCACCCTGAACAAAACTACGTACTCATTAGCTACTATACGTGTGTACATATTACGTATAAGTGCACACGTATTAAACATTACGTATTAGTGTGAAAACATCAGATTCTATGTCATCTCTGTGCCACCGTATTTTTCAACAATCCTTTTTATCAAAACACTTCCCACTTGATAAACACAAATATACATTTACTTTGAATTGCATTTAAAACTGTCAGTCAAGTAAGAACGTTTTAGTCAACTAAATAATCCTCGTATCGAGTAGTTAGGAGTTTAAAAAAAAAACTGAAAGAAATCTCATATTTATATGTAACATGCTAACTGAGAAGTGAATGAAATAGTCAGTTATTACTACGGAGTTATTACTACGGGTGATTTTAACACTAAAATTATGGTCGTTAATAACTGAAGTTTTAAGATTAGCCTCTAAAAAATGTTTTTATTTGAGTGCACACCTTTTTAATTTGGTCTAGATTTCAAATCACTTGCCCCTCATCGATGTGGGTTCGAGCCTCACTCGGGGCGTTGAATTCTTCATGTGAGGAAGCCATCCAGCTGGCTTACGGAAGGTCGGTGGTTCTATCCAGGTGCCCGCTCGTGGTAAAATAATGCACGAAGGGGGACCTGGGGTCTTCCTCCACCATTAAAGCTGGAAAGTCGCCAAATGACCTATCATGTGTCGGTGCGACGTTAAATCCAACAACAACAAAAAGAACCCTATCATGTTGAAAGACCCCGAACGGTCAAAGTCGAAGAACACATTCTGCTTTATCGCAATCAAGCTAACCATAAAAATAAAATGGAGGCCTTCACATTGATTCTAGCGGGAATTCTCATTTTATTTGTGATTCTTTGTTTATCTATTGCCGCCTTGCTTTATGTCAGTGGCGTTTTAAAACCTATAGATGTTGGAGCAGGCACCCCACCCATAGGGCAAGCCGTAGTTGCCTATAAATTCGCACAAGGACCGTACAAATATGCAGGAAATTTGTTCACTGAAGTTTGTCGTGTCGCCCCGGACCATAAATGCCTTGGAATTTACTATGACAACCCAAACGAGGTAATCTCCAGGTGTCATTTGCGTCATGCATTATTTGATACATTTATTTTTATCCTTAATCAGTGGCGTAGGAGCGAATTCGAAGTTTGTGGGGGGCGGGGGAGGTCGGTCGCCCCCCCCCCCCCCCCCCCCCTTAGGCCATCCTTAAAAAATTGTTTGCGGTAAAGCGACCAACTCACGAAAATCGCTGCGACTCAAACAATTTTTTAACCTAAAACTCGGAATTTTTTTTTTTTCGGTGCCATGTTTTTATTCTTTCCTGTTTCGTTATTTCTTTTGGGAAAAAAAAAAAAAAAAAAATCAAGCACAGCCATGGCGGTATGAAAAATTTAAGCGGGTTGGAAAAATGGCGTTTTTTACGATATTTTGTCGGTATTGACTGCTGATTATCAAATGAAGGTTGAAAAAAGTGTTCTCTACATGATTTCTTAATGAACTTTTGTGAAATGTGCTGCTTGAATTGAGAAATTAAAAGACTACGGTACGAGGTTATAAGGTTACAGCACCCCACCCACCCGGTTTTACATGAACAGTCAATTCCAGAAAGTGTTATTAATTTGTTATCGTGTACAATATTCAATACAATTTTCAATACAAAAGGTAATAAGCGTAATAAATTAACTGTTTTGGACATAAAAGCTAAAGGTGAAACTGAAAATATCAAGATGGCGCAAAGAGGCGCAGCAAGGAGAGAATCCGTAAACATTGCCTTGGATGAAAAACAAAAGCTGAAAACTGGGAAAGAAAAAGATAAAGATAAAAGTATCCCCGGGCAAACTGACATAAACTATGATAAGTTTAGAGATGAAATAAAAGGCTTATTTCATTCATTTGAAGAGAATGTGGAAAAAAGATTAAACAAAATTGAAAATAAATTCACCAGTGTGTTTGATGAGGTAAAGAAGGAGATCAGTCTCATAAGGGGAGATTTAGCTTCCACAAAAGGAGAAATGGCAGAAATTAAATCTAAGGTAAATGAGATAGAAAACTGTGTATCATTTCAAGATGAAAAGTTGGATGAGATGGCAGAAAATCAGAACTCAAAAATTGGCAAAGTCAAGTTGGAGCTGGATGAGATGAAGAAACAGATGCTGTTACTTGAAAAACATGAAAGGAAGTATAATCTCCTTTTTTATGGATTTCAAGAACAAGATAATGAAAATCTCCAAGAGGTAATGAAGACATTCTTCAAAGATAAACTTCAATTAAAGAAAGAAAGAGTAGACATGATGCTATTTAGCAACTGTCATAGAGTGCCCTCAGATGCTGATGGACCAAAGCCAGTCATAATAAGATTTGTGTCCTATGAAGATAGAGACCTTGTTTATTCTAAGTTTTTAAGTCCAGTTTTAAGGGATGTGTCATAGAGGGCCCTTATCGTTCCAAGGGTGTTGGGGTCATGACTCGGGCTCACAGGTGGTACCGGTTGATTTGTTGTAGTCTTGGGGAAATTAGCCGGGTTCGAGCTCCTGTGAGATTCCACCGAGTGTTATATATTTAAAGGAACCTCATTTTGACAGACTGATAAGCCTTTGGTTTTAGGCTTGACCTTTAGATAATTGTCCACACTGCATGCAGATAAAACACAATGTAACTGTTTTTTGAAGTTTAATTCAGGTTTCCCATTTAGATTGTAACAAGCAACAAAGATGTAACAAAGTTCCAGTGAATAATAAATTTCCAATGTTAAAGTTACAACAATTCACAAAATCCTGTATTTTAAATAACAAAGTAAAACTTAAGTGTTCCTTCAAAGTTTAATAGGCTGACTCAATATAAGTCATTGATATGCCCTTATTTCTGGCAAGAGATGCCAGGAACTTTTAAAACATCTTTACACCTTTGTGTCTAAAACTTAACTCCTTGAATAGCAGCAAAAACTGCATGATCAAGATTTGCAAATAAAAATAATTAACCAATGAAAAGAAATATACTTTTATCAGTAGCCAATCAAATTTAAGCTTGAAAGGGCCTGGATGACCCTCTCACATCTAAAGCCATAAACTAATACCATTATTCAATATTCAAATTATATCTACATGACAACAAGCTTATTAAAGATACTGGTGATAGCAGACACACCAATTTATGATAATTGCAATTAGCAGTTCTGGACAGGTAATGCCAGATGTCACATATCTGCACATAAAAGTGCCAGTATCTTATCATATAGCTTGGCTTCACATTTTGTTTGCATATTATCTGCATAATAAATCTACTGAAAATCTTCTTATTTAATAAATAAATAATCTTTAAAAAAAATACCTTTTTAAAACAAATTTCTGAATTTTAATTTCTTGCATATTTCAATTTAAAAATATGGCCTAAATTTTACTGCTATTACACATTCCCCCTGGCATATTATGTTTGTCCCCAAACATATTAAATACATAGTCATTATAACATAATAAAACACAGTTTAAACATATGATATGAAGATTTTTTTTAGTACTTAACATACTTTTTTTTTTTTTTTTGTGCATTATTTACATTATTTACAGATGGTACCATTTCATATTTACATTACACGTGTATATATGTTAACATGCTGAATAATGGCACAATCATTTTAGTTTCAACCTGATTCACTTTTCAAGAAAAACTTCAATATAATTTCAAAACATCCTTTTCAATTACAGTTCGTGCCAATTTTTGTTTTTTATCATTATAACATCATATAACAACTTCTGCCCTCTGTCTTATTCACATCATCACATTATCATAAATAACACAGCATCATTGCTATTTCAACTCTGATTTCTAATCATCACTGTAATCATCACTATTTTATTTCAGTATACATGTAGCATCATTGCAACAACAGTTTATAATAGCATCATGGCTTTTTTCCCTTCACGATTCATTGCATTTCTTAACTCGTTTCTGTTCACAGTTCTATAGCATGTTTGTTTGTTACTTTTTGACAGTGTATTGCATTTGCACATCATTTTTCAGCTCATCATGGCACTGTCATTAGTTTTTTTTTCATCATTTTATTGTCATCATTCAACCGACACTAAGACTGTCAATGTTTTTTTTTTTCAGTTGCTACTTTTCCACTGTAGTTTTTAAATTTATAATAAAATATCACATTCTTTCATTTTGAGTACACCATCATATACTGTATATACCTTGCTACCAGTTTTCTGTGAACAAACAGTCCCAAACCATTATTTAAGCAGCCCGCCAAGTATACTGCTTAATTTTTTGCAACATAATGATTTTTTAAGGTAAATCAGAATCTCAAACATAGGATTATATCTATAAATTATATGGAAATACTTATGACTCTATATAGAATGCTATAAAAAATCTGTCTCTCAAAATATTTTAACTCAACTCAACTGCCTTTTAGGTCTCTGTATAGAAATAAAACTTAAAGGTGGCTTCATCCAAAACAGAAAATGCAAAATTTGTCATAATTGACAATAAATACCTATTTTAATAAAATGCTTACTAGAAGCAGACAGATTCTTTAAAATTGTAACATATTCTCTTTGAAATAAGAATAAGGAAATAAATGCACAAAATTTTGACACCAATGTTGGATAAAACAGAGGCTTTCTCAAGCAAGACCTGCGCGCTTGATCTAACTTAAAACTCACTCCCTATCTTATCAAAGATTGGCCCACCTATCAATAAGTGAGTTGATCTTTTTTTTTTTGAGGAAAAAAAACAAAACATACTATTACTTACAACAACTGTAGTCTATTTAAAGCAAAAAGAATATCATTTTGTGTTAAGCAATGTAAATTCTATACAAAAGAGATGTTTTTTTTTTTTTTGAAGATGAAAGCTTTAACTCAGTGAAATAATACTTCTTGTATTTCTTATTTTTTTTTTTTTTTTAGAAACTGACCTGCATTCTCACTGTATCATCTATAGTACATATTTTAAACTATCTTATTTTTTTTTCTCATCTCACCTAATCTACCAGTGGAATTGTTTGTACTACGATACAAGTAATTTGATTACAATATGTACTGCTAATTAAATGCTACACTCTGCCTACTATGAAGTAATGTTTAACATGACTGCTGAAAATCATTCTTCAAAAGTTTCAGAAAGTTTTCCAAAAGAACACTGGGCACATCTTCTTCATGGTACCAACATGGGGGAATATTTTTATTCTGGTGACTGATCAGATATCTGTATGTACCATCGTCCTCAATGCATATTTCCAAGAGGTGCTCAGTTTCAATGAATAATTCTGTATAGATTCTTTTCATAGGCCTTCCTTCCCGTCTATCTAACCTGAATTTTAGACAGTCAATCTTTCCTTGTCTTTTCCGCTCATGGGTCAGTTTGTCAAGTTTAATGTATATGTCCTCTGCAAATGCCCTAGCAGATTGCAGCGTGCACCATTCAGGTGTTGATGATTCCCTTTGTAGATAGTAATATGGCCTACATTTAATGATACGAACTCCCAACAGTTTGTTGTTGTCAATGTTGGACACTTTGTCCGAAATTTCAGCTGTCTTTTGTTTGTGTGTGGAATCTGATTTGTTCATTTCTGTTTGAGTGCCTGTAGATTTTGAGGTCGTGACCTGATTTACTGTTGGCTTTTCAAAGAACTTGAATTTTCCTTTCTGTGTTTGACGGCGGCGTTTCTTCCCTTTCATTGTCTTTTCAGCATGAAATTCTCTTCTCATTTGATCGGGGATCTTGCATGAAAATTGCCAATCTGGTTTCTTACCCTCCTGTTTATAACGCAGCTTGTACAAAGTTTTCTTTTTATTTGACCAGGCCTCCAGGATTCTTGAAATCTCATGCCCTGAGTAGGGTTTACATGTGCCATTAGTGCAGTCCGGACAGGTTTCTGGAGAAGAAACTCTAGATGTGTCTGTTTCTGTTTGTCTGCTTGTGGATGGCTGCTCTTCTGCAGGTATTCTTGGCTGCTCTGGTGTTTGGTTTGCCGTCTGCTTGTCTTGACTTGGCCTGTTGTGTCGCTGCTGTGGTTGTTTAGGCTGTAGGGGTAACTGTGGCCTTTTTTGCACTGGTGGTTGCTGAAGATCTCTCGGTCTGACTGGTTGTGTCTGAGGCCTTTCTGCCCTCTCTGGAAGGTCAGGGTCATCTTGGATCTCCTCAGGGTTCAACTCATTATTATGGTCTTCCTCTGGTAAGGGATTTGTAGGACGCTCTGCCGGGTCATAATATGGTTTTAGTCTCTGTACATTCACCAGCGACTTGACCTCTTTGTTAGTTTTGCAATTTCTCAGTCGGTACGTGTCATTGGAACATATTTGCACTATGTAATATGGTCCGACCCATTTTCGGTGTAACTTTGGTGCTTTCCCTAGCGGAACTTTTGAACAGTACAGCCACACTCTCTGTGCTGGTATGTAACTAACTTCTTTTGCATTCTTGTCATATTGTGACTTGTACCTTTCTTGAGCTTTTTCAATATTTTCCTTAGCTATTTGCCTAGCATCCTCCATATTCTGTAGAATTCTGCTTAAAAAGCTTTATGGTCCTGTGTCATATGCTCCTTGGGAATTAATGCTGTGTCAATTGGCATCTTCATCTCACGGCCAAATAACATGAAATAAGGTGAATACTCTGTAGACTGTGTTGCAGGTGTGGCTCGATAGGCCATCATGATGCCTGGTAACAGTTCTGGCCAGTCATCCTGCTGATTCTGGGTGTAAGCACGTAGAGCCTGCAGAACAACAGAATTCATACGCTCCACAGAACCATTCGTTTGCGGATGATAGGAACTGGTAAGGTGTCTGGTGATTTGGAAAAACTCACACAGAGCTTTCACCAGCTTAGACGTGAAATTTTTTCCACGGTCAGTGATTAGAACTCGAGGTGCGCCAAAACCTAGTTACGATTTCTCTGTAGAAAACGGCGGGCTACTTCAGTGGCCTCCTGAGTTCGGAGCGGAAAAGCTTCACACCATTTTGAGCAGCTGTCTACCACAAGGAGCACATGTTTGTACTTGTCCTTGGTAGTAGGCAGACCACTCAAAATGTCCATGTGCCATCTATCAAGCACATCACTGACTGGTTGAGGATGTAGAGGAGGTCGTTTAGTATGAAAGTTACGCTTAGACTGTTGGCACACTTCGCATGAACGTACATATACCTGGATATCATGGTACATAGAACTCCAATAAAATTTATTCCTGAGTGCCATATAAGTACGATCGAAACCTTGATGCCCCCTAAAACACAGTCATGATATGAGCGAAGAACATCATCTCGAAGAACCCTTGGTACAGCTACTTGCTTTACAAGACGGTCTTCTCGAGGAGTGTTCTTGCCCCGCTTCATATAAAGATGGACAAGTACACCATCATCTAATTCAAAATTGTAGGCTTCAGCCACAACAGTTTTGGCCTTGTCTGAGTCTTCTGGCACAACATTAAAAAATTTGTACTTGTAAATATCCCTGAAGTCTGGACATGACCTCTGTAAATTAACTAAGTCTGGCAACTGTACATTCTGAGGCTTCTCATCTTGCAGACTTGCAATAATTTTCTTCCTGTGTTTCGTTTTCATATATAAAGTGACTTCAGTACTGCAAGTGTCAGTTGAAGTATTTACATTAATAACTTGATCTTCATCTGGTGTTTGGGTAGAACTAATCTTATACTTTTGTCTTGACAAATAATCAGCAGGATTCTGTTTTCCTGGCTTATGTACAATCTCAAAATTGTACCCTTGAAGTAACAAGCTCCACCTACCTAACCTACCATTACAGTCCTTAATGCTCTGCAAGTATTTCACAGACACATTGTCCGTAAACACTGTAAATTTCTGATTTACTAGATACTCCCTATAGTGCTGTATTCCCTCAACTAGTGCCAAAGCTTCTTTCTCTGTAATGTGCCACTTTAATTCATTTCCATGTAAGGCACGACCATTGTAAGCAATCGCATGTTCCTTGCCATTTTGGACTTGCGAGAGAATAAATCCAACAGAATAGTCACTTGCATCAATTGTCAAATTAAAGGGCAACTCAAACTTTGGATAGGCAAGGATAGGTGCCTCAGTGAGTCGTTTCTTTAACTCATTGAAAGAGGTTTCACATTCTGAGGTCCATTTAAATCTTTTATTCTTTTTGAGCAACTGATTTAAAGGGCCAGCTATCTTTGAGAAATCTTTCACAAACCTGCGAAAAAAATTTGCTGTTGCAAGGAAACTTTTGACTTGTTTAGCACTTGTAGGACTTTTGAATTTTTTCAGCTTCTCTATGTTTTCAGGATTTACCCTAATGCCGTCTTTCGACACAATGTGACCTAGGTACTTAATTGACTTTGTGGCAAAAGCACATTTTGCCGGGTGAAGCTTCAAATTAGCACTTCTAAGAAGCTGAAACAACTGTTGGAGATGGGACAGATGGGAATCAAATGACTTATCAAATAAAAGCACATCATCAACATAAATCAAGGCCGACTTGAAGTTCATAGATTTTAATACCTTGTACATTAGGCTTTGAAAGGTCAAGGTTGAATTGGAAAGACCCATAGGTAGGCGCTTGAAATTGAAAATTCCTCTGTGGGTAATGAATGCAGCCTTATGTTTTGTTTTTGGGTCAAGGGGTACTTGAAAAAATCCACTGCGCAAATCCACAGAGGAGAAAATCTCGGGTTCAGTGTCTGCCAAGGTGTCAAATACATCAGGCAAACTGGGAATGGGAAATGACATAGGGACCGACTGTTCATTTAACCTCCTGAAATCAACACAGAACCTGTACTCATTTGTGTTTCCTTTCTTGACCAATACCACAGGAGCATGATAGGGGGAGGTTGACTCCTCAATGATGTCAGCCTCAAGATACTCATCTAGCTGCTTGTCGAGGACCCTACGCATTTCAGGGGACTGACGGTAAGGAGGACAACTGATGGGTTTTTCTGTTTTCGTATGTATGGTATGGAAATGCATATTAGTCTCCCCTAATTCTGAAATATCCTTGGCAAATATGTCTCTATTTTTCCCTAAAAGGGTATACAGTTGCTCTATTTGTTGGTCGCTGAGATCTGTTTGATCAAGATTGATCCCCAGCTCATTAACTATCCTCTTATAATACTTTGGAGTATAAATATCTTGCCCAGCACTGGACGCTACATTAATGGTCGCCTCAGGTTTGAGGTCTGATACACAAGAGTTTGTGACTTGCGAAGCTTTAGCTATTGTGTCCTTTGATTCCAGGAACACAGGCATACTGGTGGGGTTCATTAACCGATATGTTCCCTTTGAATTTAGCACTCTACAGACCGTTTTACCTCCAGCCAGAGAATGTTTTCCCATCAAACTTAAAGTGGGTTCTAGCATAACAACTGATCCATTTGGGATTCTGGGAACATGAACAGGGATAACCATTTCACTGTGAGGTGGCACAATGACCTCACATGGCACTGAAGCTAGCACTATAGGTGTATTGTAGTCAGGGAAAGTATCTACTGTAATACTACCTACAAATGGAGTTTCCCTAAGACTACTAGATTTATTTGCTCTAGGGGCTGGTATTGTCAACTTCATAGCCCCAAAATCTGTCTGAACAGAATTTGTCCTAAGAAAATCAATGCCTAAGATTGCTTTTGCGTGCAAAGTCTCAAAAATTCTAAATTTCTGTTTCAAAGTCAACCCTCCTATATTTACATCTAAAATTGTCTGTCCTAAAACTACATGTCGCTCTCCACAGACACCTAAAACTGCACCTATATCAGACTGGGACACCTTTGCCTCCGGTGCAACTTGTTTTAACAATCTTCTTGACATACAAGAAATGCTAGCACCACTATCTACCAAACATGATATACTATTTTTGCCAAACTTAACTTCTACAAAATTTCTATCTAAACTGGTGCTAAACTTGATTTTAGGCTCCTCACTACCAAAATCTGCAAA